>NC_074725.1:14633510-16076697 GCF_947242115.1 Biomphalaria glabrata | reverse complement strand
AAGTCTGTACGACCCTATTACAAGATCCACAAGGCTCGCTAAGTCTGTACGACCATATTACAAGATCCACAAGGCTCGCCAGGTCTGTACGACCATATTACGAGATCCACAAGGCTCGCCAAGTCTGCACGACCATATTACGAGATCCACAAGGCTCGCCAAGTCTGTACGACCATATTACAAGATCCACAAGGCTCGCTAAGTCTGTACGACCATATTACAAGATCCACAAGGCTCGCAAGTCTGTACGACCATATTACAAGGCTCGCCAAGTCTGCACGACCCTATTACAAGGCTCGCTAAGTCTGTACGACCCTATTACAAGGCTCGCCAAGTCTGTACGACCCTATTACGAGATCCACAAGGCTCGCTAAGTCTGTACGACCCTATTACGAGATCCACAAGGCTCGCCAAGTCTGTACGACCCTATTACGAGATCCACAAGGCTCGCTAAGTCTGTACGACCATATTACAAGGCTCGCTAAGTCTGTACGACCCTATTACGAGATCCACAAGGCTCGCTAAGTCTGTACGACCATATTACAAGGCTCGCCAAGTCTGTACGACCATATTACAAGATCCACAAGGCTCGCTAAGTCTGTACGACCCTATTACAAGATCCACAAGGCTCGCTAAGTCTGCACGACCCTATTACAAGATCCACAAGGCTCGCTAAGTCTGTACGACCCTATTACAAGATCCACAAGGCTCGCTAAGTCTGTACGACCCTATTACAAGATCCACAAGGCTCGCTTAGTCTGCACGACCATATTACAAGGCTCGCTAAGTCTGTACGACCCTATTACAAGATCCACAAGGCTCGCTAAGTCTGCACGACCATATTACAAGATCCACAAGGCTCGCTAAGTCTGTACGACCCTATTACAAGATCCACAAGGCTCGCTAAGTCTGCACGACAATATTACAAGGCTCGCTAAGTCTGCACGACCATATTACAAGATCCACAAGGCTCGCCAAGTCTGCACGACCATATTACAAGATCCACAAGGCTCGCTAAGTCTGCACGACCATATTACAAGATCCACAAGGCTCGCCAAGTCTGCACGACCATATTACAAGATCCACAAGGCTCGCTAAGTCTGCACGACCATATTACGAGATCCACAAGGCTCGCCAAGTCTGTACGACCATATTACAAGGCTCGCTAAGTCTGTACGACCATATTACGAGGCTCGCCAAGTCTGTACGACCATATTACAAGGCTCGCCAAGTCTGTACGACCATATTACAAGATCCACAAGGCTCGCTAAGTCTGTACGACCATAATACAAGATCCACAAGGCTCGCCAAGTCTTTACGACCATATTACAAGATCCACAAGGCTCGCTAAGTCTGCACGACCATATTACAAGGCTCACTAAGTCTGCACGACCATATTACAAGGCTCGCTAAGTCTGCACGACCATATTACAAGGCTCACTAAGTCTGCACGACCATATTACAAGGCTCACTAAGTCTGCACGACCATATTACAAGGCTCACTAAGTCTGCACGACCATATTACAAGGCTCGCTAAGTCTGTACGACCCTATTACAAGATCCACAAGGCTCGCCAAGTCTGTACGACCATATTACAAGATCCACAAGGCTCGCTAAGTCTGTACGACCATATTACAAGATCCACAAGGCTCGCCAAGTCTGCACGACCATATTACAAGATCCACAAGGCTCGCCAAGTCTGCACGACCATATTACAAGGCTCGCCAAGTCTGTACGACCATATTACAAGATCCACAAGGCTCGCCAAGTCTGTACGACCATATTACAAGATCCACAAGGCTCGCTAAGTCTGTACGACCATATTACAAGATCCACAAGGCTCGCCAAGTCTGTACGACCATATTACAAGGCTCGCCAAGTCTGTACGACCATATTACAAGGCTCGCCAAGTCTGTACGACCATATTACAAGGCTCGCCAAGTCTGTACGACCATATTACAAGATCCACAAGGCTCGCCAAGTCTGTACGACCATATTACAAGATCCACAAGGCTCGCTAAGTCTGTACGACCATATTACAAGATCCACAAGGCTCGCCAAGTCTGTACGACCATATTACAAGATCCACAAGGCTCGCCAAGTCTGTACGACCATATTACAAGATCCACAAGGCTCGCCAAGTCTGTACGACCATATTACGAGGCTCGCTAAGTCTGTACGACCATATTACAAGGCTCGCCAAGTCTGTACGACCATATTACAAGATCCACAAGGCTCGCCAAGTCTGCACGACCATATTACAAGGCTCGCCAAGTCTGCACGAGCATATTACAAGGCTCGCCAAGTCTGTACGACCATATTACAAGGCTCGCCAAGTCTGTACGACCATATTACAAGGCTCGCCAAGTCTGTACGACCATATTACAAGGCTCGCCAAGTCTGTGCGACCATATTACAAGATCCACAAGGCTCGCCAAGTCTGTACGACCATATTACAAGGCTCGCCAAGTCTGTACGACTATATTACAAGGCTCGCCAAGTCTGTACGACCCTATTACAAGATCCACAAGGCTCGCTAAGTCTGTACGACCATATTACAAGATCCACAAGGCTCGCCAGGTCTGTACGACCATATTACGAGATCCACAAGGCTCGCCAAGTCTGCACGACCATATTACGAGATCCACAAGGCTCGCCAAGTCTGTACGACCATATTACAAGATCCACAAGGCTCGCTAAGTCTGTACGACCATATTACAAGATCCACAAGGCTCGCAAGTCTGTACGACCATATTACAAGGCTCGCCAAGTCTGTACGACTATATTACAAGGCTCGCTAAGTCTGTACGACCATATTACAAGGCTCGCCAAGTCTGTACGACCATATTACAAGATCCACAAGGCTCGCCAAGTCTGTACGACCATATTACAAGATCCACAAGGCTCGCTAAGTCTGTACGACCATATTACAAGATCCACAAGTCTCGCTAAGTCTGTACGACCATATTACAAGATCCACAAGGCTCGCTAAGTCTGTACGACCATATTACAAGGCTCTCCAAGTCTGTACGACCATATTACAAGGCTCGCCAAGTCTGTACGACCATATTACAAGGCTCGCCAAGTCTGTACGACCATATTACAAGATCCACAAGGCTCGCCAAGTCTGTACGACCATATTACAAGGCTCGCTAAGTCTGTACGACCATATTACAAGATCCACAAGGCTCGCCAAGTCTGTACGACCATATTACAAGGCTCGCCAAGTCTGTACGACCATATTACAAGGCTCGCCAAGTCTGTACGACCATATTACAAGGCTCGCCAAGTCTGTACGACCATATTACAAGATCCACAAGGCTCGCTAAGTCTGTACGACCATATTACAAGATCCACAAGGCTCGCCAAGTCTGTACGACCATATTACGAGGCTCGCTAAGTCTGTACGACCATATTACAAGGCTCGCCAAGTCTGTACGACCATATTACAAGATCCACAAGGCTCGCCAAGTCTGCACGACCATATTACAAGGCTCGCCAAGTCTGCACGAGCATATTACAAGGCTCGCCAAGTCTGTACGACCATATTACAAGGCTCGCCAAGTCTGTACGACCATATTACAAGGCTCGCCAAGTCTGTGCGACCATATTACAAGATCCACAAGGCTCGCCAAGTCTGTACGACCATATTACAAGGCTCGCCAAGTCTGTACGACTATATTACAAGGCTCGCCAAGTCTGTACGACCCTATTACAAGATCCACAAGGCTCGCTAAGTCTGTACGACCATATTACAAGATCCACAAGGCTCGCCAGGTCTGTACGACCATATTACGAGATCCACAAGGCTCGCCAAGTCTGCACGACCATATTACGAGATCCACAAGGCTCGCCAAGTCTGTACGACCATATTACAAGATCCACAAGGCTCGCTAAGTCTGTACGACCATATTACAAGATCCACAAGGCTCGCAAGTCTGTACGACCATATTACAAGGCTCGCCAAGTCTGCACGACCCTATTACAAGGCTCGCTAAGTCTGTACGACCCTATTACAAGGCTCGCCAAGTCTGTACGACCCTATTACGAGATCCACAAGGCTCGCTAAGTCTGTACGACCCTATTACGAGATCCACAAGGCTCGCCAAGTCTGTACGACCCTATTACGAGATCCACAAGGCTCGCTAAGTCTGTACGACCATATTACAAGGCTCGCTAAGTCTGTACGACCCTATTACGAGATCCACAAGGCTCGCTAAGTCTGTACGACCATATTACAAGGCTCGCCAAGTCTGTACGACCATATTACAAGATCCACAAGGCTCGCTAAGTCTGTACGACCCTATTACAAGATCCACAAGGCTCGCTAAGTCTGCACGACCCTATTACAAGATCCACAAGGCTCGCTAAGTCTGTACGACCCTATTACAAGATCCACAAGGCTCGCTAAGTCTGTACGACCCTATTACAAGATCCACAAGGCTCGCTTAGTCTGCACGACCATATTACAAGGCTCGCTAAGTCTGTACGACCCTATTACAAGATCCACAAGGCTCGCTAAGTCTGCACGACCATATTACAAGATCCACAAGGCTCGCTAAGTCTGTACGACCCTATTACAAGATCCACAAGGCTCGCTAAGTCTGCACGACAATATTACAAGGCTCGCTAAGTCTGCACGACCATATTACAAGATCCACAAGGCTCGCCAAGTCTGCACGACCATATTACAAGATCCACAAGGCTCGCTAAGTCTGCACGACCATATTACAAGATCCACAAGGCTCGCCAAGTCTGCACGACCATATTACAAGATCCACAAGGCTCGCTAAGTCTGCACGACCATATTACGAGATCCACAAGGCTCGCCAAGTCTGTACGACCATATTACAAGGCTCGCTAAGTCTGTACGACCATATTACGAGGCTCGCCAAGTCTGTACGACCATATTACAAGGCTCGCCAAGTCTGTACGACCATATTACAAGATCCACAAGGCTCGCTAAGTCTGTACGACCATAATACAAGATCCACAAGGCTCGCCAAGTCTTTACGACCATATTACAAGATCCACAAGGCTCGCTACGTCTGCACGACCATATTACAAGGCTCACTAAGTCTGCACGACCATATTACAAGGCTCGCTAAGTCTGCACGACCATATTACAAGGCTCACTAAGTCTGCACGACCATATTACAAGGCTCACTAAGTCTGCACGACCATATTACAAGGCTCACTAAGTCTGCACGACCATATTACAAGGCTCGCTAAGTCTGTACGACCCTATTACAAGATCCACAAGGCTCGCCAAGTCTGTACGACCATATTACAAGATCCACAAGGCTCGCTAAGTCTGTACGACCCTATTACAAGATCCACAAGGCTCGCTAAGTCTGTACGACCATATTACAAGATCCACAAGGCTCGCCAGGTCTGTACGACCATATTACGAGATCCACAAGGCTCGCCAAGTCTGCACGACCATATTACGAGATCCACAAGGCTCGCCAAGTCTGTACGACCATATTACAAGATCCACAAGGCTCGCTAAGTCTGTACGACCATATTACAAGATCCACAAGGCTCGCAAGTCTGTACGACCATATTACAAGGCTCGCCAAGTCTGCACGACCCTATTACAAGGCTCGCTAAGTCTGTACGACCCTATTACAAGGCTCGCCAAGTCTGTACGACCCTATTACGAGATCCACAAGGCTCGCTAAGTCTGTACGACCCTATTACGAGATCCACAAGGCTCGCCAAGTCTGTACGACCCTATTACGAGATCCACAAGGCTCGCTAAGTCTGTACGACCATATTACAAGGCTCGCTAAGTCTGTACGACCCTATTACGAGATCCACAAGGCTCGCTAAGTCTGTACGACCATATTACAAGGCTCGCCAAGTCTGTACGACCATATTACAAGATCCACAAGGCTCGCTAAGTCTGTACGACCCTATTACAAGATCCACAAGGCTCGCTAAGTCTGCACGACCCTATTACAAGATCCACAAGGCTCGCTAAGTCTGTACGACCCTATTACAAGATCCACAAGGCTCGCTAAGTCTGTACGACCCTATTACAAGATCCACAAGGCTCGCTTAGTCTGCACGACCATATTACAAGGCTCGCTAAGTCTGTACGACCCTATTACAAGATCCACAAGGCTCGCTAAGTCTGCACGACCATATTACAAGATCCACAAGGCTCGCTAAGTCTGTACGACCCTATTACAAGATCCACAAGGCTCGCTAAGTCTGCACGACAATATTACAAGGCTCGCTAAGTCTGCACGACCATATTACAAGATCCACAAGGCTCGCCAAGTCTGCACGACCATATTACAAGATCCACAAGGCTCGCTAAGTCTGCACGACCATATTACAAGATCCACAAGGCTCGCCAAGTCTGCACGACCATATTACAAGATCCACAAGGCTCGCTAAGTCTGCACGACCATATTACGAGATCCACAAGGCTCGCCAAGTCTGTACGACCATATTACAAGGCTCGCTAAGTCTGTACGACCATATTACGAGGCTCGCCAAGTCTGTACGACCATATTACAAGGCTCGCCAAGTCTGTACGACCATATTACAAGATCCACAAGGCTCGCTAAGTCTGTACGACCATAATACAAGATCCACAAGGCTCGCCAAGTCTTTACGACCATATTACAAGATCCACAAGGCTCGCTAAGTCTGCACGACCATATTACAAGGCTCACTAAGTCTGCACGACCATATTACAAGGCTCGCTAAGTCTGCACGACCATATTACAAGGCTCACTAAGTCTGCACGACCATATTACAAGGCTCACTAAGTCTGCACGACCATATTACAAGGCTCACTAAGTCTGCACGACCATATTACAAGGCTCGCTAAGTCTGTACGACCCTATTACAAGATCCACAAGGCTCGCCAAGTCTGTACGACCATATTACAAGATCCACAAGGCTCGCTAAGTCTGTACGACCATATTACAAGATCCACAAGGCTCGCCAAGTCTGCACGACCATATTACAAGATCCACAAGGCTCGCCAAGTCTGCACGACCATATTACAAGGCTCTCCAAGTCTGTACGACCATATTACAAGGCTCGCCAAGTCTGTACGACCATATTACAAGGCTCGCCAAGTCTGTACGACCATATTACAAGATCCACAAGGCTCGCCAAGTCTGTACGACCATATTACAAGGCTCGCTAAGTCTGTACGACCATATTACAAGATCCACAAGGCTCGCCAAGTCTGTACGACCATATTACAAGGCTCGCCAAGTCTGTACGACCATATTACAAGGCTCGCCAAGTCTGTACGACCATATTACAAGATCCACAAGGCTCGCCAAGTCTGTACGACCATATTACAAGATCCACAAGGCTCGCTAAGTCTGTACGACCATATTACAAGGCTCGCCAAGTCTGTACGACCATATTACAAGGCTCGCCAAGTCTGTACGACCATATTACAAGGCTCGCCAAGTCTGTACGACCATATTACAAGATCCACAAGGCTCGCCAAGTCTGTACGACCATATTACAAGATCCACAAGGCTCGCTAAGTCTGTACGACCATATTACAAGATCCACAAGGCTCGCCAAGTCTGTACGACCATATTACAAGATCCACAAGGCTCGCCAAGTCTGTACGACCATATTACAAGATCCACAAGGCTCGCCAAGTCTGTACGACCATATTACGAGGCTCGCTAAGTCTGTACGACCATATTACAAGGCTCGCCAAGTCTGTACGACCATATTACAAGATCCACAAGGCTCGCCAAGTCTGCACGACCATATTACAAGGCTCGCCAAGTCTGCACGAGCATATTACAAGGCTCGCCAAGTCTGTACGACCATATTACAAGGCTCGCCAAGTCTGTACGACCATATTACAAGGCTCGCCAAGTCTGTACGACCATATTACAAGGCTCGCCAAGTCTGTACGACCATATTACAAGGCTCGCCAAGTCTGTGCGACCATATTACAAGATCCACAAGGCTCGCCAAGTCTGTACGACCATATTACAAGGCTCGCCAAGTCTGTACGACTATATTACAAGGCTCGCCAAGTCTGTACGACCCTATTACAAGATCCACAAGGCTCGCTAAGTCTGTACGACCATATTACAAGATCCACAAGGCTCGCCAGGTCTGTACGACCATATTACGAGATCCACAAGGCTCGCCAAGTCTGCACGACCATATTACGAGATCCACAAGGCTCGCCAAGTCTGTACGACCATATTACAAGATCCACAAGGCTCGCTAAGTCTGTACGACCATATTACAAGATCCACAAGGCTCGCAAGTCTGTACGACCATATTACAAGGCTCGCCAAGTCTGTACGACTATATTACAAGGCTCGCTAAGTCTGTACGACCATATTACAAGGCTCGCCAAGTCTGTACGACCATATTACAAGATCCACAAGGCTCGCCAAGTCTGTACGACCATATTACAAGATCCACAAGGCTCGCTAAGTCTGTACGACCATATTACAAGATCCACAAGTCTCGCTAAGTCTGTACGACCATATTACAAGATCCACAAGGCTCGCTAAGTCTGTACGACCATATTACAAGGCTCGCCAAGTCTGTACGACCATATTACAAGATCCACAAGGCTCGCCAAGTCTGTACGACCATATTACAAGATCCACAAGGCTCGCCAAGTCTGTACGACCATATTACAAGATCCACAAGGCTCGCCAAGTCTGTACGACCATATTACAAGATCCACAAGGCTCGCCAAGTCTGTACGACCATATTACAAGGCTCGCCAAGTCTGTACGACCATATTACAAGATCCACAAGGCTCGCCAAGTCTGTACGACCATATTACAAGGCTCGCCAAGTCTGTACGACCATATTACAAGGCTCGCCAAGTCTGTACGACCATATTACAAGGCTTGCCAAGTCTGTACGACCATATTACAAGATCCACAAGGCTCGCTAAGTCTGTACGACCATATTACAAGATCCACAAGGCTCGCCAAGTCTGTACGACCATATTACGAGGCTCGCTAAGTCTGTACGACCATATTACAAGGCTCGCCAAGTCTGTACGACCATATTACAAGATCCACAAGGCTCGCCAAGTCTGCACGACCATATTACAAGGCTCGCCAAGTCTGCACGACCATATTACAAGGCTCGCCAAGTCTGTGCGACCATATTACAAGATCCACAAGTCTCGCTAAGTCTGTACGACCATATTACAAGATCCACAAGGCTCGCTAAGTCTGTACGACCATATTACAAGGCTCGCCAAGTCTGTACGACCATATTACAAGATCCACAAGGCTCGCCAAGTCTGTACGACCATATTACAAGATCCACAAGGCTCGCCAAGTCTGTACGACCATATTACAAGATCCACAAGGCTCGCCAAGTCTGTACGACCATATTACAAGATCCACAAGGCTCGCCAAGTCTGTACGACCATATTACAAGGCTCGCCAAGTCTGTACGACCATATTACAAGATCCACAAGGCTCGCCAAGTCTGTACGACCATATTACAAGGCTCGCCAAGTCTGTACGACCATATTACAAGGCTCGCCAAGTCTGTACGACCATATTACAAGGCTTGCCAAGTCTGTACGACCCTATTACAAGATCCACAAGGCTCGCTAAGTCTGTACGACCATATTACAAGATCCACAAGGCTCGCAAGTCTGTACGACCATATTACAAGGCTCGCCAAGTCTGCACGACCCTATTACAAGGCTCGCTAAGTCTGTACGACCCTATTACAAGATCCACAAGGCTCGCCAAGTCTGTACGACCATATTACAAGGCTCGCCAAGTCTGCACGACCCTATTACAAGGCTCGCTAAGTCTGTACGACCCTATTACAAGATCCACAAGGCTCGCTAAGTCTGTACGACCATATTACAAGGCTCGCTAAGTCTGTACGACCATATTACAAGGCTCGCTAAGTCTGTACGACCATATTACAAGGCTCGCTAAGTCTGTACGACCCTATTACAAGATCCACAAGGCTCGCCAAGTCCGTACGACCATATTACAAGGCTCGCCAAGTCTGTACGACCATATTACAAGATCCACAAGGCTCGCTAAGTCTGCACGACCCTATTACAAGATCCACAAGGCTCGCTAAGTCTGTACGACCCTATTACAAGATCCACAAGGCTCGCTAAGTCTGTACGACCCTATTACAAGATCCACAAGGCTCGCTAAGTCTGCACGACCATATTACAAGGCTCGCCAAGTCTGTACGACCCTATTACAAGATCCACAAGGCTCGCTAAGTCTGTACGACCCTATTACAAGATCCACAAGGCTCGCTAAGTCTGCACGACAATATTACAAGGCTCGCTAAGTCTGCACGACCATATTACAAGATCCACAAGGCTCGCCAAGTCTGTACGACCATATTACAAGATCCACAAGGCTCGCTAAGTCTGTACGACCATAATACAAGATCCACAAGGCTCGCTAAGTCTGTACGACCATATTACAAGATCCACAAGGCTCGCCAAGTCTGTACGACCATATTACAAGGCTCGCCAAGTCTGTACGACCATATTACAAGGCTCGCTAAGTCTGTACGACCATATTACAAGGCTCGCCAAGTCTGTACGACCCTATTACAAGATCCACAAGGCTCGCCAAGTCTGTACGACCATATTACAAGATCCACAAGGCTCGCTAAGTCTGTACGACCATATTACAAGGCTCGCTAAGTCTGTACGACCCTATTACAAGATCCACAAGGCTCGCCAAGTCTGTACGACCATATTACAAGGCTCGCTAAGTCTGTACGACCATATTACATAATCCACAAGGCTCGCTAAGTCTGTACGACCCTATTACAAGATCCACAAGGCTCGCCAAGTCTGTACGACCATATTACAAGGCTCGCTAAGTCTGTACGACCATATTACAAGGCTCGCTAAGTCTGTACGACCATATTACAAGGCTCGCTAAGTCTGTACGACCCTATTACAAGATCCACACGGCTCGCTAAGTCTGTACGACCATATTACAAGATCCACAAGGCTCGCCAAGTCTGTACGACCATATTACAAGATCCACAAGGCTCGTTAAGTCTGCACGACCATATTACAAGATCCACAAGGCTCGCTAAGTCTGTACGACCATATTACAAGGCTCGCTAAGTCTGTACGACCATATTACAAGGCTCGCTAAGTCTGTACGACCATATTACAAGGCTCGCCAAGTCTGTACGACCATATTACAAGATCCACAAGGCTCGCCAAGTCTGTACGACCATATTACAAGATCCACAAGGCTCGCTAAGTCTGTACGACCATATTACAAGATCCACAAGTCTCGCTAAGTCTGTACGACCATATTACAAGATCCACAAGGCTCGCTAAGTCTGTACGACCATATTACAAGGCTCGCCAAGTCTGTACGACCATATTACAAGGCTCGCCAAGTCTGTACGACCATATTACAATGCTCGCCAAGTCTGTACGACCATATTACAAGATCCACAAGGCTCGCCAAGTCTGTACGACCATATTACAAGGCTCGCTAAGTCTGTACGACCATATTACAAGATCCACAAGGCTCGCCAAGTCTGTACGACCATATTACAAGGCTCGCCAAGTCTGTACGACCATATTACAAGGCTCGCCAAGTCTGTACGACCATATTACAAGGCTCGCCAAGTCTGTACGACCATATTACAAGATCCACAAGGCTCGCCAAGTCTGCACGACCATATTACAAGGCTCGCCAAGTCTGTACGACCATATTACAAGGCTCGCCAAGTCTGTACGACCATATTATAAGGCTCGCAAAGTCTGTGCGACCATATTACGAGGCTCGCTAAGTCTGTACGACCATATTACAAGGCTCGCCAAGTCTGTACGACCATATTACAAGATCCACAAGGCTCGCCAAGTCTGCACGACCATATTACAAGGCTCGCCAAGTCTGTACGACCATATTACTAGGCTCGCTAAGTCTGTACGACCATATTACAAGATCCACAAGGCTCGCTAAGTCTGTACGACCATATTACAAGGCTCGCTAAGTCTGTACGACCATATTACAAGATCCACAAGGCTCGCTAAGTCTGTACGACCATATTACGAGGCTCGCCAAGTCTGTACGACCATATTACAAGGCTCGCCAAGTCTGTACGACCATATTACAAGATCCACAAGGCTCGCTAAGTCTGTACGACCATATTACAAGATCCACAAGGCTCGCCAAGTCTGTACGACCATATTACAAGGCTCGCCAAGTCTGTACGACCATATTACAAGGCTCGCCAAGTCTGTACGACCCTATTACAAGGCTCGCCAAGTCTGCACGACAATATTACGAGATCCACAAGGCTCGCTAAGACTGCACGACCATATTACAAGGCTCGCCAAGTCTGCACGACCCTATTACAAGGCTCGCCAAATCTGCACGACCCTATTACAAGGCTCGCCAAGTCTGTACGACCATATTACAAGGCTCGCCAAGTCTGTACGACCATATTACAAGGCTCGCCAAGTCTGTACGACCCTATTACAAGATCCACAAGGCTCGCCAAGTCTGTACGACCATATTACAAGGCTCGCCAAGTCTGTACGACCCTATTACAAGATCCACAAGGCTCGCCAAGTCTGTACGACCATATTACAAGATCCACAAGGCTCGCTAAGTCTGTACGACCCTATTACAAGATCCACAAGGCTCGCCAAGTCTGTACGACCATATTACAAGGCTCTCCAAGTCTGTACGACCATATTACAAGGCTCGCTAAGTCTGTACGACCATATTACATGATCCACAAGGCTCGCTAAGTCTGTACGACCATATTACAAGATCCACACGGCTCGCCAAGTCTGTACGACCATATTACAAGGCTCGCCAAGTCTGTACGACCATATTACAAGATCCACAAGGCTCGCTAAGTCTGCACGACCCTATTACAAGATCCACAAGGCTCGCTAAGTCTGTACGACCCTATTACAAGATCCACAAGGCTCGCTAAGTCTGTACGACCCTATTACAAGATCCACAAGGCTCGCTAAGTCTGCACGACCATATTACAAGGCTCGCCAAGTCTGTACGACCCTATTACAAGATCCACAAGGCTCGCTAAGTCTGTACGACCCTATTACAAGATCCACAAGGCTCGCTAAGTCTGCACGACAATATTACAAGGCTCGCTAAGTCTGCACGACCATATTACAAGATCCACAAGGCTCGCTAAGTCTGTACGACCATATTACAAGATCCACAAGGCTCGCCAAGTCTGTACGACCATATTACAAGGCTCGCCAAGTCTGTACGACCATATTACAAGGCTCGCTAAGTCTGTACGACCATATTACAAGGCTCGCCAAGTCTGTACGACCCTATTACAAGATCCACAAGGCTCGCCAAGTCTGTACGACCATATTACAAGATCCACAAGGCTCGCTAAGTCTGTACGACCATATTACAAGGCTCGCTAAGTCTGTACGACCCTATTACAAGATCCACAAGGCTCGCCAAGTCTGTACGACCATATTACAAGGCTCGCTAAGTCTGTACGACCATATTACATAATCCACAAGGCTCGCTAAGTCTGTACGACCCTATTACAAGATCCACAAGGCTCGCCAAGTCTGTACTACCATATTACAAGGCTCGCCAAGTCTGTACGACCCTATTACAAGATCCACAAGGCTCGCTAAGTCTGTACGACCCTATTACAAGATCCACAAGGCTCGCTAAGTCTGCACGACAATATTACAAGGCTCGCTAAGTCTGCACGACCATATTACAAGATCCACAAGGCTCGCTAAGTCTGTACGACCATATTACAAGATCCACAAGGCTCGCCAAGTCTGTACGACCATATTACAAGGCTCGCCAAGTCTGTACGACCATATTACAAGGCTCGCTAAGTCTGTACGACCATATTACAAGGCTCGCCAAGTCTGTACGACCCTATTACAAGATCCACAAGGCTCGCCAAGTCTGTACGACCATATTACAAGATCCACAAGGCTCGCTAAGTCTGTACGACCATATTACAAGGCTCGCTAAGTCTGTACGACCCTATTACAAGATCCACAAGGCTCGCCAAGTCTGTACGACCATATTACAAGGCTCGCTAAGTCTGTACGACCATATTACATAATCCACAAGGCTCGCTAAGTCTGTACGACCCTATTACAAGATCCACAAGGCTCGCCAAGTCTGTACGACCATATTACAAGGCTCGCTAAGTCTGTACGACCATATTACAAGGCTCGCTAAGTCTGTACGACCATATTACAAGGCTCGCTAAGTCTGTACGACCCTATTACAAGATCCACACGGCTCGCTAAGTCTGTACGACCATATTACAAGATCCACAAGGCTCGCCAAGTCTGTACGACCATATTACAAGATCCACAAGGCTCGTTAAGTCTGCACGACCATATTACAAGATCCACAAGGCTCGCTAAGTCTGTACGACCATATTACAAGGCTCGCTAAGTCTGTACGACCATATTACAAGGCTCGCTAAGTCTGTACGACCATATTACAAGGCTCGCCAAGTCTGTACGACCATATTACAAGATCCACAAGGCTCGCCAAGTCTGTACGACCATATTACAAGATCCACAAGGCTCGCTAAGTCTGTACGACCATATTACAAGATCCACAAGTCTCGCTAAGTCTGTACGACCATATTACAAGATCCACAAGGCTCGCTAAGTCTGTACGACCATATTACAAGGCTCGCCAAGTCTGTACGACCATATTACAAGGCTCGCCAAGTCTGTACGACCATATTACAATGCTCGCCAAGTCTGTACGACCATATTACAAGATCCACAAGGCTCGCCAAGTCTGTACGACCATATTACAAGGCTCGCTAAGTCTGTACGACCATATTACAAGATCCACAAGGCTCGCCAAGTCTGTACGACCATATTACAAGGCTCGCCAAGTCTGTACGACCATATTACAAGGCTCGCCAAGTCTGTACGACCATATTACAAGGCTCGCCAAGTCTGTACGACCATATTACAAGATCCACAAGGCTCGCTAAGTCTGTACGACCATATTACAAGATCCACAAGGCTCGCCAAGTCTGTACGACCATATTACGAGGCTCGCTAAGTCTGTACGACCATATTACAAGGCTCGCCAAGTCTGTACGACCATATTACAAGATCCACAAGGCTCGCCAAGTCTGCACGACCATATTACAAGGCTCGCCAAGTCTGTACGACCATATTACAAGGCTCGCCAAGTCTGTACGACCATATTACAAGGCTCGCCAAGTCTGTGCGACCATATTACAAGATCCACAAGGCTCGCCAAGTCTGTACGACCATATTACAAGGCTCGCCAAGTCTGTACGACCATATTACAAGGCTCGCCAAGTCTGTGCGACCATATTACAAGATCCACAAGGCTCGCCAAGTCTGTACGACCATATTACAAGGCTCGCCAAGTCTGTACGACTATATTACAAGGCTCGCCAAGTCTGTACGACCCTATTACAAGATCCACAAGGCTCGCTAAGTCTGTACGACCATATTACAAGATCCACAAGGCTCGCCAGGTCTGTACGACCATATTACGAGATCCACAAGGCTCGCCAAGTCTGCACGACCATATTACGAGATCCACAAGGCTCGCCAAGTCTGTACGACCATATTACAAGATCCACAAGGCTCGCTAAGTCTGTACGACCATATTACAAGATCCACAAGGCTCGCCAAGTCTGTACGACCATATTACAAGGCTCGCTAAGTCTGTACGACCATATTACAAGATCCACAAGGCTCGCTAAGTCTGTACGACCATATTACAAGGCTCGCCAAGTCTGTACGACCATATTACTAGGCTCGCTAAGTCAGTACGACCATATTACAAGATCCACAAGGCTCGCTAAGTCTGTACGACCATATTACAAGGCTCGCTAAGTCTGTACGACCATATTACAAGATCCACAAGGCTCGCCAAGTCTGTACGACCATATTACAAGGCTCGCCAAGTCTGTACGACCATATTACAATGCTCGCCAAGTCTGTACGACCCTATTACAAGGCTCGCCAAGTCTGCACGACAATATTACGAGATCCACAAGGCTCGCTAAGACTGCACGACCATATTACAAGGCTCGCCAAGTCTGCACGACCCTATTACAAGGCTCGCCAAGTCTGCACGACCCTATTACAAGGCTCGCCAAGTCTGTACGACCATATTACAAGGCTCGCCAAGTCTGTACGACCATATTACAAGGCTCGCCAAGTCTGTACGACCCTATTACAAGATCCACAAGGCTCGCCAAGTCTGTACGAATATTTTACAAGGCTCGCCAAGTCTGTACGACCCTATTACAAGATCCACAAGGCTCGCCAAGTCTGTACGACCATATTACAAGATCCACAAGGCTCGCTAAGTCTGTACGACCCTATTACAAGATCCACAAGGCTCGCCAAGTCTGTACGACCATATTACAAGGCTCTCCAAGTCTGTACGACCATATTACAAGGCTCGCTAAGTCTGTACGACCATATTACATGATCCACAAGGCTCGCTAAGTCTGTACGACCATATTACAAGATCCACACGGCTCGCTAAGTCTGTACGACCATATTACAAGATCCACAAGGCTCGCCAAGTCTGTACGACCATATTACAAGGCTCGCTAAGTCTGTACGACCATATTACAAGGCTCGCCAAGTCTGTACGACCATATTACAAGGCTCGCCAAGTCTGTACGACCATATTACAAGGCTCGCCAAGTCTGTACGACCATATTACAAGATCCACAAGGCTCGCTAAGTCTGTACGACCATATTACAAGATCCACAAGTCTCGCTAAGTCTGTACGACCATATTACAAGATCCACAAGGCTCGCTAAGTCTGTACGACCATATTACAAGGCTCGCCAAGTCTGTACGACCATATTACAAGGCTCGCCAAGTCTGTACGACCATATTACAAGGCTCGCCAAGTCTGTACGACCATATTACAAGATCCACAAGGCTCGCCAAGTCTGTACGACCATATTACAAGATCCACAAGGCTCGCCAAGTCTGTACGACCATATTACAAGGCTCGCCAAGTCTGTACGACCATATTACAAGGCTCGCCAAGTCTGTACGACCATATTACAAGGCTCGCCAAGTCTGTACGACCATATTACAAGATCCACAAGGCTCGCTAAGTCTGTACGACCATATTACAAGATCCACAAGGCTCGCCAAGTCTGTACTACCATATTACGAGGCTCGCTAAGTCTGTACGACCATATTACAAGGCTCGCCAAGTCTGTACGACCATATTACAAGGCTTGCCAAGTCTGTACGACCATATTACAAGATCCACAAGGCTCGCCAAGTCTGCACGACCATATTACAAGGCTCGCCAAGTCTGCACGACCATATTACAAGGCTCGCCAAGTCTGTGCGACCATATTACAAGATCCACAAGGCTCGCCAAGTCTGTACGACCATATTACAAGGCTCGCCAAGTCTGTACGACTATATTACAAGGCTCGCCAAGTCTGTACGACCCTATTACAAGATCCACAAGGCTCGCTAAGTCTGTACGACCATATTACAAGATCCACAAGGCTCGCAAGTCTGTACGACCATATTACAAGGCTCGCCAAGTCTGCACGACCCTATTACAAGGCTCGCTAAGTCTGTACGACCCTATTACAAGATCCACAAGGCTCGCCAAGTCTGTACGACCATATTACAAGGCTCGCCAAGTCTGCACGACCCTATTACAAGGCTCGCTAAGTCTGTACGACCCTATTACAAGATCCACAAGGCTCGCTAAGTCTGTACGACCATATTACAAGGCTCGCTAAGTCTGTACGACCATATTACAAGGCTCGCTAAGTCTGTACGACCCTATTACAAGGCTCGCTAAGTCTGTACGACCCTATTACAAGATCCACAAGGCTCGCCAAGTCTGTACGACCATATTACAAGGCTCGCCAAGTCTGCACGACCCTATTACAAGGCTCGCTAAGTCTGTACGACCCTATTACAAGATCCACAAGGCTCGCTAAGTCTGTACGACCATATTACAAGGCTCGCTAAGTCTGTACGACCATATTACAAGGCTCGCCAAGTCTGTACGACCATATTACAAGATCCACAAGGCTCGCCAAGTCTGTACGACCATATTACAAGATCCACAAGGCTCGCTAAGTCTGTACGACCATATTACAAGATCCACAAGTCTCGCTAAGTCTGTACGACCATATTACAAGATCCACAAGGCTCGCTAAGTCTGTACGACCATATTACAAGGCTCGCCAAGTCTGTACGACCATATTACAAGGCTCGCCAAGTCTGTACGACCATATTACAATGCTCGCCAAGTCTGTACGACCATATTACAAGATCCACAAGGCTCGCCAAGTCTGTACGACCATATTACAAGGCTCGCTAAGTCTGTACGACCATATTACAAGGCTCGCCAAGTCTGTACGACCATATTACAAGGCTCGCCAAGTCTGTACGACCATATTACAATGCTCGCCAAGTCTGTACGACCATATTACAAGATCCACAAGGCTCGCCAAGTCTGTACGACCATATTACAAGGCTCGCCAAGTCTGTACGACCATATTACAAGGCTCGCCAAGTCTGTACGACCATATTACAAGGCTCGCCAAGTCTGTACGACCATATTACAAGATCCACAAGGCTCGCTAAGTCTGTACGACCATATTACAAGATCCACAAGGCTCGCCAAGTCTGTACGACCATATTACGAGGCTCGCTAAGTCTGTACGACCATATTACAAGGCTCGCCAAGTCTGTACGACCATATTACAAGATCCACAAGGCTCGCCAAGTCTGCACGACCATATTACAAGGCTCGCCAAGTCTGTACGACCATATTACAAGGCTCGCCAAGTCTGTACGACCATATTACAAGGCTCGCCAAGTCTGTGCGACCATATTACAAGATCCACAAGGCTCGCCAAGTCTGTACGACCATATTACAAGGCTCGCCAAGTCTGTACGACTATATTACAAGGCTCGCCAAGTCTGTACGACCCTATTACAAGATCCACAAGGCTCGCTAAGTCTGTACGACCATATTACAAGATCCACAAGGCTCGCCAGGTCTGTACGACCATATTACGAGATCCACAAGGCTCGCCAAGTCTGCACGACCATATTACGAGATCCACAAGGCTCGCCAAGTCTGTACGACCATATTACAAGATCCACAAGGCTCGCCAAGTCTGTACGACCATATTACAAGGCTCGCTAAGTCTGTACGACCATATTACAAGATCCACAAGGCTCGTTAAGTCTGCACGACCATATTACAAGATCCACAAGGCTCGCCAAGTCTGTACGACCATATTACAAGGCTCGCTAAGTCTGTACGACCATATTACAAGATCCACAAGGCTCGCTAAGTCTGTACGACCATATTACAAGGCTCGCCAAGTCTGTACGACCATATTACTAGGCTCGCTAAGTCAGTACGACCATATTACAAGATCCACAAGGCTCGCTAAGTCTGTACGACCATATTACAAGGCTCGCTAAGTCTGTACGACCATATTACAAGATCCACAAGGCTCGCTAAGTCTGTACGACCATATTACAAGATCCACAAGGCTCGCCAAGTCTGTACGACCATATTACAAGGCTCGCCAAGTCTGTACGACCATATTACAAGGCTCGCCAAGTCTGTACGACCCTATTACAAGGCTCGCCAAGTCTGCACGACAATATTACGAGATCCACAAGGCTCGCTAAGACTGCACGACCATATTACAAGGCTCGCCAAGTCTGCACGACCCTATTACAAGGCTCGCCAAGTCTGCACGACCCTATTACAAGGCTCGCCAAGTCTGTACGACCATATTACAAGGCTCGCCAAGTCTGTACGACCATATTACAAGGCTCGCCAAGTCTGTACGACCCTATTACAAGATCCACAAGGCTCGCCAAGTCTGTACGAATATTTTACAAGGCTCGCCAAGTCTGTACGACCCTATTACAAGATCCACAAGGCTCGCCAAGTCTGTACGACCATATTACAAGATCCACAAGGCTCGCTAAGTCTGTACGACCCTATTACAAGATCCACAAGGCTCGCCAAGTCTGTACGACCATATTACAAGGCTCTCCAAGTCTGTACGACCATATTACAAGGCTCGCCAAGTCTGTACGACCATATTACAAGATCCACAAGGCTCGCTAAGTCTGTACGACCATATTACAAGGCTCGCCAAGTCTGTACGACCATATTACAAGGCTCGCCAAGTCTGTACGACCATATTACAAGGCTCGCCAAGTCTGTACGACCATATTACAAGGCTCGCCAAGTCTGTACGACCATATTACAAGATCCACAAGGCTCGCCAAGTCTGTACGACCATATTACAAGATCCACAAGGCTCGCTAAGTCTGTACGACCATATTACAAGATCCACAAGTCTCGCTAAGTCTGTACGACCATATTACAAGATCCACAAGGCTCGCTAAGTCTGTACGACCATATTACAAGGCTCGCCAAGTCTGTACGACCATATTACAAGGCTCGCCAAGTCTGTACGACCATATTACAAGGCTCGCCAAGTCTGTACGACCATATTACAAGATCCACAAGGCTCGCCAAGTCTGTACGACCATATTACAAGATCCACAAGGCTCGCCAAGTCTGTACGACCATATTACAAGGCTCGCCAAGTCTGTACGACCATATTACAAGGCTCGCCAAGTCTGTACGACCATATTACAAGGCTCGCCAAGTCTGTACGACCATATTACAAGATCCACAAGGCTCGCTAAGTCTGTACGACCATATTACAAGATCCACAAGGCTCGCCAAGTCTGTACTACCATATTACGAGGCTCGCTAAGTCTGTACGACCATATTACAAGGCTCGCCAAGTCTGTACGACCATATTACAAGGCTCGCCAAGTCTGTACGACCATATTACAAGATCCACAAGGCTCGCCAAGTCTGTACGACCATATTACAAGGCTCGCCAAGTCTGTACGACTATATTACAAGGCTCGCCAAGTCTGTACGACCCTATTACAAGATCCACAAGGCTCGCTAAGTCTGTACGACCATATTACAAGATCCACAAGGCTCGCAAGTCTGTACGACCATATTACAAGGCTCGCCAAGTCTGCACGACCCTATTACAAGGCTCGCTAAGTCTGTACGACCCTATTACAAGATCCACAAGGCTCGCCAAGTCTGTACGACCATATTACAAGGCTCGCCAAGTCTGCACGACCCTATTACAAGGCTCGCTAAGTCTGTACGACCCTATTACAAGATCCACAAGGCTCGCTAAGTCTGTACGACCATATTACAAGGCTCGCTAAGTCTGTACGACCATATTACAAGGCTCGCTAAGTCTGTACGACCCTATTACAAGGCTCGCTAAGTCTGTACGACCCTATTACAAGATCCACAAGGCTCGCCAAGTCTGTACGACCATATTACAAGGCTCGCCAAGTCTGCACGACCCTATTACAAGGCTCGCTAAGTCTGTACGACCCTATTACAAGATCCACAAGGCTCGCTAAGTCTGTACGACCATATTACAAGGCTCGCTAAGTCTGTACGACCATATTACAAGGCTCGCTAAGTCTGTACGACCATATTACAAGGCTCGCTAAGTCTGTACGACCCTATTACAAGATCCACAAGGCTCGCCAAGTCTGTACGACCATATTACAAGGCTCGCCAAGTCTGTACGACCATATTACAAGATCCACAAGGCTCGCTAAGTCTGCACGACCCTATTACAAGATCCACAAGGCTCGCTAAGTCTGTACGACCCTATTACAAGATCCACAAGGCTCGCTAAGTCTGTACGACCCTATTACAAGATCCACAAGGCTCGCTAAGTCTGCACGACCATATTACAAGGCTCGCCAAGTCTGTACGACCCTATTACAAGATCCACAAGGCTCGCTAAGTCTGCACGACCATATTACAAGATCCACAAGGCTCGCTAAGTCTGTACGACCATATTACAAGATCCACAAGGCTCGCCAAGTCTGTACGACCATATTACAAGGCTCGCCAAGTCTGTACGACCATATTACAAGGCTCGCTAAGTCTGTACGACCATATTACAAGGCTCGCCAAGTTTGTATGACCCTATTACAAGATCCACAAGGCTCGCCAAGTCTGTACGACCATATTACAAGATCCACAAGGCTCGCTAAGTCTGTACGACCATATTACAAGGCTCGCTAAGTCTGTACGACCATATTACAAGATCCACAAGGCTCGCTAAGTCTGTACGACCATATTACAAGATCCACAAAGCTCGCCAAGTCTGTACGACCATATTACAAGGCTCGCTAAGTCTGTACGACCATATTACATGATCCACAAGGCTCGCTAAGTCTGTACGACCCTATTACAAGATCCACAAGGCTCGCCAAGTCTGTACGACCATATTACAAGGCTCGCTAAGTCTGTACGACCATATTACAAGGCTCGCTAAGTCTGTACGACCATATTATAAGGCTCGCTAAGTCTGTACGACCCTATTACAAGATCCACACGGCTCGCTAAGTCTGTACGACCATATTACAAGATCCACAAGGCTCGCCAAGTCTGTACGACCATATTACAAGATCCACAAGGCTCGCTAAGTCTGCACGACCATATTACAAGATCCACAAGGCTCAATAAGTCTGTACGACCATATTACAAGGCTCGCTAAGTCTGTACGACTATATTACAAGGCTCGCTAAGTCTGTACGACCATATTACAAGGCTCGCCAAGTCTGTACGACCATATTACAAGATCCACAAGGCTCGCCAAGTCTGTACGACCATATTACAAGATCCACAAGGCTCGCCAAGTCTGTACGACCATATTACAAGATCCACAAGGCTCGCCAAGTCTGTACGACCATATTACAAGATCCACAAGGCTCGCTAAGTCTGTACGACCATATTACAAGATCCACAAGTCTCGCTAAGTCTGTACGACCATATTACAAGATCCACAAGGCTCGCTAAGTCTGTACGACCATATTACAAGGCTCTCCAAGTCTGTACGACCATATTACAAGGCTCGCCAAGTCTGTACGACCATATTACAAGGCTCGCCAAGTCTGTACGACCATATTACAAGATCCACAAGGCTCGCCAAGTCTGTACGACCATATTACAAGGCTCGCTAAGTCTGTACGACCATATTACAAGATCCACAAGGCTCGCCAAGTCTGTACGACCATATTACAAGGCTCGCCAAGTCTGTACGACCATATTACAAGGCTCGCCAAGTCTGTACGACCATATTACAAGATCCACAAGGCTCGCCAAGTCTGTACGACCATATTACAAGATCCACAAGGCTCGCTAAGTCTGTACGACCATATTACAAGATCCACAAGGCTCGCCAAGTCTGTACGACCATATTACAAGGCTCGCCAAGTCTGTACGACCATATTACAAGGCTCGCCAAGTCTGTACGACCATATTACAAGGCTCGCCAAGTCTGTACGACCATATTACAAGATCCACAAGGCTCGCCAAGTCTGTACGACCATATTACAAGATCCACAAGGCTCGCTAAGTCTGTACGACCATATTACAAGATCCACAAGGCTCGCCAAGTCTGTACGACCATATTACAAGATCCACAAGGCTCGCCAAGTCTGTACGACCATATTACAAGATCCACAAGGCTCGCCAAGTCTGTACGACCATATTACGAGGCTCGCTAAGTCTGTACGACCATATTACAAGGCTCGCCAAGTCTGTACGACCATATTACAAGATCCACAAGGCTCGCCAAGTCTGCACGACCATATTACAAGGCTCGCCAAGTCTGCACGAGCATATTACAAGGCTCGCCAAGTCTGTACGACCATATTACAAGGCTCGCCAAGTCTGTACGACCATATTACAAGGCTCGCCAAGTCTGTACGACCATATTACAAGGCTCGCCAAGTCTGTACGACCATATTACAAGGCTCGCCAAGTCTGTGCGACCATATTACAAGATCCACAAGGCTCGCCAAGTCTGTACGACCATATTACAAGGCTCGCCAAGTCTGTACGACTATATTACAAGGCTCGCCAAGTCTGTACGACCCTATTACAAGATCCACAAGGCTCGCTAAGTCTGTACGACCATATTACAAGATCCACAAGGCTCGCCAGGTCTGTACGACCATATTACGAGATCCACAAGGCTCGCCAAGTCTGCACGACCATATTACGAGATCCACAAGGCTCGCCAAGTCTGTACGACCATATTACAAGATCCACAAGGCTCGCTAAGTCTGTACGACCATATTACAAGATCCACAAGGCTCGCAAGTCTGTACGACCATATTACAAGGCTCGCCAAGTCTGTACGACTATATTACAAGGCTCGCTAAGTCTGTACGACCATATTACAAGGCTCGCCAAGTCTGTACGACCATATTACAAGATCCACAAGGCTCGCCAAGTCTGTACGACCATATTACAAGATCCACAAGGCTCGCTAAGTCTGTACGACCATATTACAAGATCCACAAGTCTCGCTAAGTCTGTACGACCATATTACAAGATCCACAAGGCTCGCTAAGTCTGTACGACCATATTACAAGGCTCTCCAAGTCTGTACGACCATATTACAAGGCTCGCCAAGTCTGTACGACCATATTACAAGGCTCGCCAAGTCTGTACGACCATATTACAAGATCCACAAGGCTCGCCAAGTCTGTACGACCATATTACAAGGCTCGCTAAGTCTGTACGACCATATTACAAGATCCACAAGGCTCGCCAAGTCTGTACGACCATATTACAAGGCTCGCCAAGTCTGTACGACCATATTACAAGGCTCGCCAAGTCTGTACGACCATATTACAAGGCTCGCCAAGTCTGTACGACCATATTACAAGATCCACAAGGCTCGCTAAGTCTGTACGACCATATTACAAGATCCACAAGGCTCGCCAAGTCTGTACGACCATATTACAAGATCCACAAGGCTCGCCAAGTCTGTACGACCATATTACAAGATCCACAAGGCTCGCCAAGTCTGTACGACCATATTACAAGATCCACAAGGCTCGCCAAGTCTGTACGACCATATTACAAGATCCACAAGGCTCGCCAAGTCTGTACGACCATATTACGAGGCTCGCTAAGTCTGTACGACCATATTACAAGGCTCGCCAAGTCTGTACGACCATATTACAAGATCCACAAGGCTCGCCAAGTCTGCACGACCATATTACAAGGCTCGCCAAGTCTGCACGAGCATATTACAAGGCTCGCCAAGTCTGTACGACCATATTACAAGGCTCGCCAAGTCTGTACGACCATATTACAAGGCTCGCCAAGTCTGTGCGACCATATTACAAGATCCACAAGGCTCGCCAAGTCTGTACGACCATATT
The DNA here is from genome assembly GCF_947242115.1 of Biomphalaria glabrata. Lineage (NCBI taxonomy): Eukaryota > Metazoa > Mollusca > Gastropoda > Planorbidae > Biomphalaria > Biomphalaria glabrata. The sequence continues at coordinate 16,051,375 of NC_074725.1, read as the reverse complement.
ACAAGGCTCGCCAAGTCTGTACGACTATATTACAAGGCTCGCCAAGTCTGTACGACCCTATTACAAGATCCACAAGGCTCGCTAAGTCTGTACGACCATATTACAAGATCCACAAGGCTCGCCAGGTCTGTACGACCATATTACGAGATCCACAAGGCTCGCCAAGTCTGCACGACCATATTACGAGATCCACAAGGCTCGCCAAGTCTGTACGACCATATTACAAGATCCACAAGGCTCGCTAAGTCTGTACGACCATATTACAAGATCCACAAGGCTCGCAAGTCTGTACGACCATATTACAAGGCTCGCCAAGTCTGCACGACCCTATTACAAGGCTCGCTAAGTCTGTACGACCCTATTACAAGGCTCGCCAAGTCTGTACGACCCTATTACGAGATCCACAAGGCTCGCCAAGTCTGTACGACCCTATTACGAGATCCACAAGGCTCGCTAAGTCTGTACGACCATATTACAAGGCTCGCTAAGTCTGTACGACCCTATTACGAGATCCACAAGGCTCGCTAAGTCTGTACGACCATATTACAAGGCTCGCCAAGTCTGTACGACCATATTACAAGATCCACAAGGCTCGCTAAGTCTGTACGACCCTATTACAAGATCCACAAGGCTCGCTAAGTCTGCACGACCCTATTACAAGATCCACAAGGCTCGCTAAGTCTGTACGACCCTATTACAAGATCCACAAGGCTCGCTAAGTCTGTACGACCCTATTACAAGATCCACAAGGCTCGCTTAGTCTGCACGACCATATTACAAGGCTCGCTAAGTCTGTACGACCCTATTACAAGATCCACAAGGCTCGCTAAGTCTGCACGACCATATTACAAGATCCACAAGGCTCGCTAAGTCTGTACGACCCTATTACAAGATCCACAAGGCTCGCTAAGTCTGCACGACAATATTACAAGGCTCGCTAAGTCTGCACGACCATATTACAAGATCCACAAGGCTCGCCAAGTCTGCACGACCATATTACAAGATCCACAAGGCTCGCTAAGTCTGCACGACCATATTACAAGATCCACAAGGCTCGCCAAGTCTGCACGACCATATTACAAGATCCACAAGGCTCGCTAAGTCTGCACGACCATATTACGAGATCCACAAGGCTCGCCAAGTCTGTACGACCATATTACAAGGCTCGCTAAGTCTGTACGACCATATTACAAGGCTCGCCAAGTCTGTACGACCATATTACAAGGCTCGCCAAGTCTGTACGACCATATTACAAGATCCACAAGGCTCGCTAAGTCTGTACGACCATATTACAAGGCTCGCTAAGTCTGTACGACCATATTACAAGATCCACAAGGCTCGCCAAGTCTGTACGACCATATTACAAGGCTCGCTAAGTCTGTACGACCATATTACAAGATCCACAAGGCTCGCTAAGTCTGTACGACCATATTACAAGGCTCGCTAAGTCTGTACGACCATATTACAAGATCCACAAGGCTCGCCAAGTCTGTACGACCATATTACAAGGCTCGCTAAGTCTGTACGACCATATTACAAGGCTCGCCAAGTCTGTACGACCATATTACAAGATCCACAAGGCTCGCTAAGTCTGTACGACCATAATACAAGATCCACAAGGCTCGCTAAGTCTGTACGACCATATTACAAGATCCACAAGGCTCGCCAAGTCTGTACGACCATATTACAAGATCCACAAGGCTCGCCAAGTCTGTACGACCATATTACGAGGCTCGCCAAGTCTGTACGACCATATTACAAGGCTCGCCAAGTCTGTACGACCATATTACAAGATCCACAAGGCTCGCTAAGTCTGTACGACCATAATACAAGATCCACAAGGCTCGCCAAGTCTTTACGACCATATTACAAGATCCACAAGGCTCGCTACGTCTGCACGACCATATTACAAGGCTCACTAAGTCTGCACGACCATATTACAAGGCTCGCTAAGTCTGCACGACCATATTACAAGGCTCACTAAGTCTGCACGACCATATTACAAGGCTCACTAAGTCTGCACGACCATATTACAAGGCTCACTAAGTCTGCACGACCATATTACAAGGCTCGCTAAGTCTGTACGACCCTATTACAAGATCCACAAGGCTCGCCAAGTCTGTACGACCATATTACAAGATCCACAAGGCTCGCTAAGTCTGTACGACCCTATTACAAGATCCACAAGGCTCGCTAAGTCTGTACGACCATATTACAAGATCCACAAGGCTCGCCAGGTCTGTACGACCATATTACGAGATCCACAAGGCTCGCCAAGTCTGCACGACCATATTACGAGATCCACAAGGCTCGCCAAGTCTGTACGACCATATTACAAGATCCACAAGGCTCGCTAAGTCTGTACGACCATATTACAAGATCCACAAGGCTCGCAAGTCTGTACGACCATATTACAAGGCTCGCCAAGTCTGCACGACCCTATTACAAGATCCACAAGGCTCGCTAAGTCTGTACGACCCTATTACAAGATCCACAAGGCTCGCTAAGTCTGTACGACCATATTACAAGATCCACAAGGCTCGCCAGGTCTGTACGACCATATTACGAGATCCACAAGGCTCGCCAAGTCTGCACGACCATATTACGAGATCCACAAGGCTCGCCAAGTCTGTACGACCATATTACAAGATCCACAAGGCTCGCTAAGTCTGTACGACCATATTACAAGATCCACAAGGCTCGCAAGTCTGTACGACCATATTACAAGGCTCGCTAAGTCTGTACGACCATATTACAAGGCTCGCTAAGTCTGTACGACCATATTACAAGGCTCGCTAAGTCTGTACGACCATATTACAAGGCTCGCCAAGTCTGTACGACCATATTACAAGATCCACAAGGCTCGCTAAGTCTGTACGACCCTATTACAAGATCCACAAGGCTCGCTAAGTCTGCACGACCCTATTACAAGATCCACAAGGCTCGCTAAGTCTGTACGACCCTATTACAAGATCCACAAGGCTCGCTAAGTCTGTACGACCCTATTACAAGATCCACAAGGCTCGCTTAGTCTGCACGACCATATTACAAGGCTCGCTAAGTCTGTACGACCCTATTACAAGATCCACAAGGCTCGCTAAGTCTGCACGACCATATTACAAGATCCACAAGGCTCGCTAAGTCTGTACGACCCTATTACAAGATCCACAAGGCTCGCTAAGTCTGCACGACAATATTACAAGGCTCGCTAAGTCTGCACGACCATATTACAAGATCCACAAGGCTCGCCAAGTCTGCACGACCATATTACAAGATCCACAAGGCTCGCTAAGTCTGCACGACCATATTACAAGATCCACAAGGCTCGCCAAGTCTGCACGACCATATTACAAGATCCACAAGGCTCGCTAAGTCTGCACGACCATATTACGAGATCCACAAGGCTCGCCAAGTCTGTACGACCATATTACAAGGCTCGCTAAGTCTGTACGACCATATTACGAGGCTCGCCAAGTCTGTACGACCATATTACAAGGCTCGCCAAGTCTGTACGACCATATTACAAGATCCACAAGGCTCGCTAAGTCTGTACGACCATAATACAAGATCCACAAGGCTCGCCAAGTCTTTACGACCATATTACAAGATCCACAAGGCTCGCTAAGTCTGCACGACCATATTACAAGGCTCACTAAGTCTGCACGACCATATTACAAGGCTCGCTAAGTCTGCACGACCATATTACAAGGCTCACTAAGTCTGCACGACCATATTACAAGGCTCACTAAGTCTGCACGACCATATTACAAGGCTCACTAAGTCTGCACGACCATATTACAAGGCTCGCTAAGTCTGTACGACCCTATTACAAGATCCACAAGGCTCGCCAAGTCTGTACGACCATATTACAAGATCCACAAGGCTCGCTAAGTCTGTACGACCATATTACAAGATCCACAAGGCTCGCCAAGTCTGCACGACCATATTACAAGATCCACAAGGCTCGCCAAGTCTGCACGACCATATTACAAGGCTCGCCAAGTCTGTACGACCATATTACAAGATCCACAAGGCTCGCCAAGTCTGTACGACCATATTACAAGATCCACAAGGCTCGCTAAGTCTGTACGACCATATTACAAGATCCACAAGGCTCGCCAAGTCTGTACGACCATATTACAAGGCTCGCCAAGTCTGTACGACCATATTACAAGGCTCGCCAAGTCTGTACGACCATATTACAAGGCTCGCCAAGTCTGTACGACCATATTACAAGATCCACAAGGCTCGCCAAGTCTGTACGACCATATTACAAGATCCACAAGGCTCGCTAAGTCTGTACGACCATATTACAAGATCCACAAGGCTCGCCAAGTCTGTACGACCATATTACAAGATCCACAAGGCTCGCCAAGTCTGTACGACCATATTACAAGATCCACAAGGCTCGCCAAGTCTGTACGACCATATTACAAGATCCACAAGGCTCGCAAGTCTGTACGACCATATTACAAGGCTCGCCAAGTCTGCACGACCCTATTACAAGGCTCGCTAAGTCTGTACGACCCTATTACAAGGCTCGCCAAGTCTGTACGACCCTATTACGAGATCCACAAGGCTCGCTAAGTCTGTACGACCCTATTACGAGATCCACAAGGCTCGCCAAGTCTGTACGACCCTATTACGAGATCCACAAGGCTCGCTAAGTCTGTACGACCATATTACAAGGCTCGCTAAGTCTGTACGACCCTATTACGAGATCCACAAGGCTCGCTAAGTCTGTACGACCATATTACAAGGCTCGCCAAGTCTGTACGACCATATTACAAGATCCACAAGGCTCGCTAAGTCTGTACGACCCTATTACAAGGCTCGCCAAGTCTGTACGACCATATTACAAGATCCACAAGGCTCGCCAAGTCTGTACGACCATATTACAAGATCCACAAGGCTCGCTAAGTCTGCACGACCCTATTACAAGATCCACAAGGCTCGCTAAGTCTGTACGACCCTATTACAAGATCCACAAGGCTCGCTAAGTCTGTACGACCCTATTACAAGATCCACAAGGCTCGCTTAGTCTGCACGACCATATTACAAGGCTCGCTAAGTCTGTACGACCCTATTACAAGATCCACAAGGCTCGCTAAGTCTGCACGACCATATTACAAGATCCACAAGGCTCGCTAAGTCTGTACGACCCTATTACAAGATCCACAAGGCTCGCTAAGTCTGCACGACAATATTACAAGGCTCGCTAAGTCTGCACGACCATATTACAAGATCCACAAGGCTCGCCAAGTCTGCACGACCATATTACAAGATCCACAAGGCTCGCTAAGTCTGCACGACCATATTACAAGATCCACAAGGCTCGCCAAGTCTGCACGACCATATTACAAGATCCACAAGGCTCGCTAAGTCTGCACGACCATATTACGAGATCCACAAGGCTCGCCAAGTCTGTACGACCATATTACAAGGCTCGCTAAGTCTGTACGACCATATTACGAGGCTCGCCAAGTCTGTACGACCATATTACAAGGCTCGCCAAGTCTGTACGACCATATTACAAGATCCACAAGGCTCGCTAAGTCTGTACGACCATAATACAAGATCCACAAGGCTCGCCAAGTCTTTACGACCATATTACAAGATCCACAAGGCTCGCTACGTCTGCACGACCATATTACAAGGCTCACTAAGTCTGCACGACCATATTACAAGGCTCGCTAAGTCTGCACGACCATATTACAAGGCTCACTAAGTCTGCACGACCATATTACAAGGCTCACTAAGTCTGCACGACCATATTACAAGGCTCACTAAGTCTGCACGACCATATTACAAGGCTCGCTAAGTCTGTACGACCCTATTACAAGATCCACAAGGCTCGCCAAGTCTGTACGACCATATTACAAGATCCACAAGGCTCGCTAAGTCTGTACGACCCTATTACAAGATCCACAAGGCTCGCTAAGTCTGTACGACCATATTACAAGATCCACAAGGCTCGCCAGGTCTGTACGACCATATTACGAGATCCACAAGGCTCGCCAAGTCTGCACGACCATATTACGAGATCCACAAGGCTCGCCAAGTCTGTACGACCATATTACAAGATCCACAAGGCTCGCTAAGTCTGTACGACCATATTACAAGATCCACAAGGCTCGCAAGTCTGTACGACCATATTACAAGGCTCGCCAAGTCTGCACGACCCTATTACAAGGCTCGCTAAGTCTGTACGACCCTATTACAAGGCTCGCCAAGTCTGTACGACCCTATTACGAGATCCACAAGGCTCGCTAAGTCTGTACGACCCTATTACGAGATCCACAAGGCTCGCCAAGTCTGTACGACCCTATTACGAGATCCACAAGGCTCGCTAAGTCTGTACGACCATATTACAAGGCTCGCTAAGTCTGTACGACCCTATTACGAGATCCACAAGGCTCGCTAAGTCTGTACGACCATATTACAAGGCTCGCCAAGTCTGTACGACCATATTACAAGATCCACAAGGCTCGCTAAGTCTGTACGACCCTATTACAAGATCCACAAGGCTCGCTAAGTCTGCACGACCCTATTACAAGATCCACAAGGCTCGCTAAGTCTGTACGACCCTATTACAAGATCCACAAGGCTCGCTAAGTCTGTACGACCCTATTACAAGATCCACAAGGCTCGCTTAGTCTGCACGACCATATTACAAGGCTCGCTAAGTCTGTACGACCCTATTACAAGATCCACAAGGCTCGCTAAGTCTGCACGACCATATTACAAGATCCACAAGGCTCGCTAAGTCTGTACGACCCTATTACAAGATCCACAAGGCTCGCTAAGTCTGCACGACAATATTACAAGGCTCGCTAAGTCTGCACGACCATATTACAAGATCCACAAGGCTCGCCAAGTCTGCACGACCATATTACAAGATCCACAAGGCTCGCTAAGTCTGCACGACCATATTACAAGATCCACAAGGCTCGCCAAGTCTGCACGACCATATTACAAGATCCACAAGGCTCGCTAAGTCTGCACGACCATATTACGAGATCCACAAGGCTCGCCAAGTCTGTACGACCATATTACAAGGCTCGCTAAGTCTGTACGACCATATTACGAGGCTCGCCAAGTCTGTACGACCATATTACAAGGCTCGCCAAGTCTGTACGACCATATTACAAGATCCACAAGGCTCGCTAAGTCTGTACGACCATAATACAAGATCCACAAGGCTCGCCAAGTCTTTACGACCATATTACAAGATCCACAAGGCTCGCTAAGTCTGCACGACCATATTACAAGGCTCACTAAGTCTGCACGACCATATTACAAGGCTCGCTAAGTCTGCACGACCATATTACAAGGCTCACTAAGTCTGCACGACCATATTACAAGGCTCACTAAGTCTGCACGACCATATTACAAGGCTCACTAAGTCTGCACGACCATATTACAAGGCTCGCTAAGTCTGTACGACCCTATTACAAGATCCACAAGGCTCGCCAAGTCTGTACGACCATATTACAAGATCCACAAGGCTCGCTAAGTCTGTACGACCATATTACAAGATCCACAAGGCTCGCCAAGTCTGCACGACCATATTACAAGATCCACAAGGCTCGCCAAGTCTGCACGACCATATTACAAGGCTCGCCAAGTCTGTACGACCATATTACAAGATCCACAAGGCTCGCCAAGTCTGTACGACCATATTACAAGATCCACAAGGCTCGCTAAGTCTGTACGACCATATTACAAGATCCACAAGGCTCGCCAAGTCTGTACGACCATATTACAAGGCTCGCCAAGTCTGTACGACCATATTACAAGGCTCGCCAAGTCTGTACGACCATATTACAAGGCTCGCCAAGTCTGTACGACCATATTACAAGATCCACAAGGCTCGCCAAGTCTGTACGACCATATTACAAGATCCACAAGGCTCGCTAAGTCTGTACGACCATATTACAAGATCCACAAGGCTCGCCAAGTCTGTACGACCATATTACAAGATCCACAAGGCTCGCCAAGTCTGTACGACCATATTACAAGATCCACAAGGCTCGCCAAGTCTGTACGACCATATTACGAGGCTCGCTAAGTCTGTACGACCATATTACAAGGCTCGCCAAGTCTGTACGACCATATTACAAGATCCACAAGGCTCGCCAAGTCTGCACGACCATATTACAAGGCTCGCCAAGTCTGCACGAGCATATTACAAGGCTCGCCAAGTCTGTACGACCATATTACAAGGCTCGCCAAGTCTGTACGACCATATTACAAGGCTCGCCAAGTCTGTGCGACCATATTACAAGATCCACAAGGCTCGCCAAGTCTGTACGACCATATTACAAGGCTCGCCAAGTCTGTACGACTATATTACAAGGCTCGCCAAGTCTGTACGACCCTATTACAAGATCCACAAGGCTCGCTAAGTCTGTACGACCATATTACAAGATCCACAAGGCTCGCCAGGTCTGTACGACCATATTACGAGATCCACAAGGCTCGCCAAGTCTGCACGACCATATTACGAGATCCACAAGGCTCGCCAAGTCTGTACGACCATATTACAAGATCCACAAGGCTCGCTAAGTCTGTACGACCATATTACAAGATCCACAAGGCTCGCAAGTCTGTACGACCATATTACAAGGCTCGCCAAGTCTGTACGACTATATTACAAGGCTCGCTAAGTCTGTACGACCATATTACAAGGCTCGCCAAGTCTGTACGACCATATTACAAGATCCACAAGGCTCGCCAAGTCTGTACGACCATATTACAAGATCCACAAGGCTCGCTAAGTCTGTACGACCATATTACAAGATCCACAAGTCTCGCTAAGTCTGTACGACCATATTACAAGATCCACAAGGCTCGCTAAGTCTGTACGACCATATTACAAGGCTCTCCAAGTCTGTACGACCATATTACAAGGCTCGCCAAGTCTGTACGACCATATTACAAGGCTCGCCAAGTCTGTACGACCATATTACAAGATCCACAAGGCTCGCCAAGTCTGTACGACCATATTACAAGGCTCGCTAAGTCTGTACGACCATATTACAAGATCCACAAGGCTCGCCAAGTCTGTACGACCATATTACAAGGCTCGCCAAGTCTGTACGACCATATTACAAGGCTCGCCAAGTCTGTACGACCATATTACAAGGCTCGCCAAGTCTGTACGACCATATTACAAGATCCACAAGGCTCGCTAAGTCTGTACGACCATATTACAAGATCCACAAGGCTCGCCAAGTCTGTACGACCATATTACGAGGCTCGCTAAGTCTGTACGACCATATTACAAGGCTCGCCAAGTCTGTACGACCATATTACAAGATCCACAAGGCTCGCCAAGTCTGCACGACCATATTACAAGGCTCGCCAAGTCTGCACGAGCATATTACAAGGCTCGCCAAGTCTGTACGACCATATTACAAGGCTCGCCAAGTCTGTACGACCATATTACAAGGCTCGCCAAGTCTGTGCGACCATATTACAAGATCCACAAGGCTCGCCAAGTCTGTACGACCATATTACAAGGCTCGCCAAGTCTGTACGACTATATTACAAGGCTCGCCAAGTCTGTACGACCCTATTACAAGATCCACAAGGCTCGCTAAGTCTGTACGACCATATTACAAGATCCACAAGGCTCGCCAGGTCTGTACGACCATATTACGAGATCCACAAGGCTCGCCAAGTCTGCACGACCATATTACGAGATCCACAAGGCTCGCCAAGTCTGTACGACCATATTACAAGATCCACAAGGCTCGCTAAGTCTGTACGACCATATTACAAGATCCACAAGGCTCGCAAGTCTGTACGACCATATTACAAGGCTCGCCAAGTCTGCACGACCCTATTACAAGGCTCGCTAAGTCTGTACGACCCTATTACAAGGCTCGCCAAGTCTGTACGACCCTATTACGAGATCCACAAGGCTCGCTAAGTCTGTACGACCCTATTACGAGATCCACAAGGCTCGCCAAGTCTGTACGACCCTATTACGAGATCCACAAGGCTCGCTAAGTCTGTACGACCATATTACAAGGCTCGCTAAGTCTGTACGACCCTATTACGAGATCCACAAGGCTCGCTAAGTCTGTACGACCATATTACAAGGCTCGCCAAGTCTGTACGACCATATTACAAGATCCACAAGGCTCGCTAAGTCTGTACGACCCTATTACAAGATCCACAAGGCTCGCTAAGTCTGTACGACCCTATTACAAGATCCACAAGGCTCGCTAAGTCTGTACGACCATATTACAAGATCCACAAGGCTCGCTAAGTCTGTACGACCATATTACAAGATCCACAAGGCTCGCTAAGTCTGCACGACCCTATTACAAGATCCACAAGGCTCGCTAAGTCTGTACGACCCTATTACAAGATCCACAAGGCTCGCTAAGTCTGTACGACCCTATTACAAGATCCACAAGGCTCGCTTAGTCTGCACGACCATATTACAAGGCTCGCTAAGTCTGTACGACCCTATTACAAGATCCACAAGGCTCGCTAAGTCTGCACGACCATATTACAAGATCCACAAGGCTCGCTAAGTCTGTACGACCCTATTACAAGATCCACAAGGCTCGCTAAGTCTGCACGACAATATTACAAGGCTCGCTAAGTCTGCACGACCATATTACAAGATCCACAAGGCTCGCCAAGTCTGCACGACCATATTACAAGATCCACAAGGCTCGCTAAGTCTGCACGACCATATTACAAGATCCACAAGGCTCGCCAAGTCTGCACGACCATATTACAAGATCCACAAGGCTCGCTAAGTCTGCACGACCATATTACGAGATCCACAAGGCTCGCCAAGTCTGTACGACCATATTACAAGGCTCGCTAAGTCTGTACGACCATATTACGAGGCTCGCCAAGTCTGTACGACCATATTACAAGGCTCGCCAAGTCTGTACGACCATATTACAAGGCTCGCCAAGTCTGTACGACCATATTACAAGATCCACAAGGCTCGCTAAGTCTGTACGACCATAATACAAGATCCACAAGGCTCGCCAAGTCTTTACGACCATATTACAAGATCCACAAGGCTCGCTACGTCTGCACGACCATATTACAAGGCTCACTAAGTCTGCACGACCATATTACAAGGCTCGCTAAGTCTGCACGACCATATTACAAGGCTCACTAAGTCTGCACGACCATATTACAAGGCTCACTAAGTCTGCACGACCATATTACAAGGCTCACTAAGTCTGCACGACCATATTACAAGGCTCGCTAAGTCTGTACGACCCTATTACAAGATCCACAAGGCTCGCCAAGTCTGTACGACCATATTACAAGATCCACAAGGCTCGCTAAGTCTGTACGACCCTATTACAAGATCCACAAGGCTCGCTAAGTCTGTACGACCATATTACAAGATCCACAAGGCTCGCCAGGTCTGTACGACCATATTACGAGATCCACAAGGCTCGCCAAGTCTGCACGACCATATTACGAGATCCACAAGGCTCGCCAAGTCTGTACGACCATATTACAAGATCCACAAGGCTCGCTAAGTCTGTACGACCATATTACAAGATCCACAAGGCTCGCAAGTCTGTACGACCATATTACAAGGCTCGCCAAGTCTGCACGACCCTATTACAAGGCTCGCTAAGTCTGTACGACCCTATTACAAGGCTCGCCAAGTCTGTACGACCCTATTACGAGATCCACAAGGCTCGCTAAGTCTGTACGACCCTATTACGAGATCCACAAGGCTCGCCAAGTCTGTACGACCCTATTACGAGATCCACAAGGCTCGCTAAGTCTGTACGACCATATTACAAGGCTCGCTAAGTCTGTACGACCCTATTACGAGATCCACAAGGCTCGCTAAGTCTGTACGACCATATTACAAGGCTCGCCAAGTCTGTACGACCATATTACAAGATCCACAAGGCTCGCTAAGTCTGTACGACCCTATTACAAGATCCACAAGGCTCGCTAAGTCTGCACGACCCTATTACAAGATCCACAAGGCTCGCTAAGTCTGTACGACCCTATTACAAGATCCACAAGGCTCGCTAAGTCTGTACGACCCTATTACAAGATCCACAAGGCTCGCTTAGTCTGCACGACCATATTACAAGGCTCGCTAAGTCTGTACGACCCTATTACAAGATCCACAAGGCTCGCTAAGTCTGCACGACCATATTACAAGATCCACAAGGCTCGCTAAGTCTGTACGACCCTATTACAAGATCCACAAGGCTCGCTAAGTCTGCACGACAATATTACAAGGCTCGCTAAGTCTGCACGACCATATTACAAGATCCACAAGGCTCGCCAAGTCTGCACGACCATATTACAAGATCCACAAGGCTCGCTAAGTCTGCACGACCATATTACAAGATCCACAAGGCTCGCCAAGTCTGCACGACCATATTACAAGATCCACAAGGCTCGCTAAGTCTGCACGACCATATTACGAGATCCACAAGGCTCGCCAAGTCTGTACGACCATATTACAAGGCTCGCTAAGTCTGTACGACCATATTACGAGGCTCGCCAAGTCTGTACGACCATATTACAAGGCTCGCCAAGTCTGTACGACCATATTACAAGATCCACAAGGCTCGCTAAGTCTGTACGACCATAATACAAGATCCACAAGGCTCGCCAAGTCTTTACGACCATATTACAAGATCCACAAGGCTCGCTAAGTCTGCACGACCATATTACAAGGCTCACTAAGTCTGCACGACCATATTACAAGGCTCGCTAAGTCTGCACGACCATATTACAAGGCTCACTAAGTCTGCACGACCATATTACAAGGCTCACTAAGTCTGCACGACCATATTACAAGGCTCACTAAGTCTGCACGACCATATTACAAGGCTCGCTAAGTCTGTACGACCCTATTACAAGATCCACAAGGCTCGCCAAGTCTGTACGACCATATTACAAGATCCACAAGGCTCGCTAAGTCTGTACGACCATATTACAAGATCCACAAGGCTCGCCAAGTCTGCACGACCATATTACAAGATCCACAAGGCTCGCCAAGTCTGCACGACCATATTACAAGGCTCTCCAAGTCTGTACGACCATATTACAAGGCTCGCCAAGTCTGTACGACCATATTACAAGGCTCGCCAAGTCTGTACGACCATATTACAAGGCTCGCCAAGTCTGTACGACCATATTACAAGATCCACAAGGCTCGCCAAGTCTGTACGACCATATTACAAGATCCACAAGGCTCGCTAAGTCTGTACGACCATATTACAAGGCTCGCCAAGTCTGTACGACCATATTACAAGGCTCGCCAAGTCTGTACGACCATATTACAAGGCTCGCCAAGTCTGTACGACCATATTACAAGATCCACAAGGCTCGCCAAGTCTGTACGACCATATTACAAGATCCACAAGGCTCGCTAAGTCTGTACGACCATATTACAAGATCCACAAGGCTCGCCAAGTCTGTACGACCATATTACAAGATCCACAAGGCTCGCCAAGTCTGTACGACCATATTACAAGATCCACAAGGCTCGCCAAGTCTGTACGACCATATTACGAGGCTCGCTAAGTCTGTACGACCATATTACAAGGCTCGCCAAGTCTGTACGACCATATTACAAGATCCACAAGGCTCGCCAAGTCTGCACGACCATATTACAAGGCTCGCCAAGTCTGCACGAGCATATTACAAGGCTCGCCAAGTCTGTACGACCATATTACAAGGCTCGCCAAGTCTGTACGACCATATTACAAGGCTCGCCAAGTCTGTACGACCATATTACAAGGCTCGCCAAGTCTGTACGACCATATTACAAGGCTCGCCAAGTCTGTGCGACCATATTACAAGATCCACAAGGCTCGCCAAGTCTGTACGACCATATTACAAGGCTCGCCAAGTCTGTACGACTATATTACAAGGCTCGCCAAGTCTGTACGACCCTATTACAAGATCCACAAGGCTCGCTAAGTCTGTACGACCATATTACAAGATCCACAAGGCTCGCCAGGTCTGTACGACCATATTACGAGATCCACAAGGCTCGCCAAGTCTGCACGACCATATTACGAGATCCACAAGGCTCGCCAAGTCTGTACGACCATATTACAAGATCCACAAGGCTCGCTAAGTCTGTACGACCATATTACAAGATCCACAAGGCTCGCAAGTCTGTACGACCATATTACAAGGCTCGCCAAGTCTGTACGACTATATTACAAGGCTCGCTAAGTCTGTACGACCATATTACAAGGCTCGCCAAGTCTGTACGACCATATTACAAGATCCACAAGGCTCGCCAAGTCTGTACGACCATATTACAAGATCCACAAGGCTCGCTAAGTCTGTACGACCATATTACAAGATCCACAAGTCTCGCTAAGTCTGTACGACCATATTACAAGATCCACAAGGCTCGCTAAGTCTGTACGACCATATTACAAGGCTCGCCAAGTCTGTACGACCATATTACAAGGCTCGCCAAGTCTGTACGACCATATTACAAGGCTCGCCAAGTCTGTACGACCATATTACAAGGCTCGCCAAGTCTGTACGACCATATTACAAGATCCACAAGGCTCGCCAAGTCTGTACGACCATATTACAAGGCTCGCTAAGTCTGTACGACCATATTACAAGATCCACAAGGCTCGCCAAGTCTGTACGACCATATTACAAGGCTCGCCAAGTCTGTACGACCATATTACAAGGCTCGCCAAGTCTGTACGACCATATTACAAGATCCACAAGGCTCGCTAAGTCTGTACGACCATATTACAAGATCCACAAGGCTCGCTAAGTCTGTACGACCATATTACAAGATCCACAAGGCTCGCTAAGTCTGTACGACCATATTACAAGATCCACAAGGCTCGCTAAGTCTGTACGACCATATTACAAGATCCACAAGGCTCGCTAAGTCTGTACGACCATATTACAAGATCCACAAGGCTCGCTAAGTCTGTACGACCATATTACAAGATCCACAAGGCTCGCCAAGTCTGTACGACCATATTACAAGATCCACAAGGCTCGCTAAGTCTGTACGACCATATTACAAGATCCACAAGGCTCGCTAAGTCTGTACGACCATATTACAAGATCCACAAGGCTCGCTAAGTCTGTACGACCATATTACAAGATCCACAAGTCTCGCTAAGTCTGTACGACCATATTACAAGATCCACAAGGCTCGCTAAGTCTGTACGACCATATTACAAGGCTCGCCAAGTCTGTACGACCATATTACAAGATCCACAAGGCTCGCTAAGTCTGCACGACCATATTACAAGGCTCTCCAAGTCTGTACGACCATATTACAAGGCTCGCCAAGTCTGTACGACCATATTACAAGGCTCGCCAAGTCTGTACGACCATATTACAAGGCTCGCCAAGTCTGTACGACCATATTACAAGATCCACAAGGCTCGCCAAGTCTGTACGACCATATTACAAGGCTCGCTAAGTCTGTACGACCATATTACAAGATCCACAAGGCTCGCCAAGTCTGTACGACCATATTACAAGGCTCGCCAAGTCTGTACGACCATATTACAAGGCTCGCCAAGTCTGTACGACCATATTACAAGATCCACAAGGCTCGCTAAGTCTGTACGACCATATTACAAGATCCACAAGGCTCGCCAAGTCTGTACGACCATATTACGAGGCTCGCTAAGTCTGTACGACCATATTACAAGATCCACAAGGCTCGCCAAGTCTGTACGACCATATTACAAGATCCACAAGGCTCGCCAAGTCTGCACGACCATATTACAAGGCTCGCCAAGTCTGCACGAGCATATTACAAGGCTCGCCAAGTCTGTACGACCATATTACAAGGCTCGCCAAGTCTGTACGACCATATTACAAGGCTCGCCAAGTCTGTGCGACCATATTACAAGATCCACAAGGCTCGCCAAGTCTGTACGACCATATTACAAGGCTCGCCAAGTCTGTACGACTATATTACAAGGCTCGCCAAGTCTGTACGACCCTATTACAAGATCCACAAGGCTCGCTAAGTCTGTACGACCATATTACAAGATCCACAAGGCTCGCCAGGTCTGTACGACCATATTACGAGATCCACAAGGCTCGCCAAGTCTGCACGACCATATTACGAGATCCACAAGGCTCGCCAAGTCTGTACGACCATATTACAAGATCCACAAGGCTCGCTAAGTCTGTACGACCATATTACAAGATCCACAAGGCTCGCAAGTCTGTACGACCATATTACAAGGCTCGCCAAGTCTGCACGACCCTATTACAAGGCTCGCTAAGTCTGTACGACCCTATTACAAGGCTCGCCAAGTCTGTACGACCCTATTACGAGATCCACAAGGCTCGCTAAGTCTGTACGACCCTATTACGAGATCCACAAGGCTCGCCAAGTCTGTACGACCCTATTACGAGATCCACAAGGCTCGCTAAGTCTGTACGACCATATTACAAGGCTCGCTAAGTCTGTACGACCCTATTACGAGATCCACAAGGCTCGCTAAGTCTGCACGACCATATTACAAGGCTCGCCAAGTCTGTACGACCATATTACAAGATCCACAAGGCTCGCTAAGTCTGTACGACCCTATTACAAGATCCACAAGGCTCGCTAAGTCTGCACGACCCTATTACAAGATCCACAAGGCTCGCTAAGTCTGTACGACCCTATTACAAGATCCACAAGGCTCGCTAAGTCTGTACGACCCTATTACAAGATCCACAAGGCTCGCTTAGTCTGCACGACCATATTACAAGGCTCGCTAAGTCTGTACGACCCTATTACAAGATCCACAAGGCTCGCTAAGTCTGCACGACCATATTACAAGATCCACAAGGCTCGCTAAGTCTGTACGACCCTATTACAAGATCCACAAGGCTCGCTAAGTCTGCACGACAATATTACAAGGCTCGCTAAGTCTGCACGACCATATTACAAGATCCACAAGGCTCGCCAAGTCTGCACGACCATATTACAAGATCCACAAGGCTCGCTAAGTCTGCACGACCATATTACAAGATCCACAAGGCTCGCCAAGTCTGCACGACCATATTACAAGATCCACAAGGCTCGCTAAGTCTGCACGACCATATTACGAGATCCACAAGGCTCGCCAAGTCTGTACGACCATATTACAAGGCTCGCTAAGTCTGTACGACCATATTACGAGGCTCGCCAAGTCTGTACGACCATATTACAAGGCTCGCCAAGTCTGTACGACCATATTACAAGATCCACAAGGCTCGCTAAGTCTGTACGACCATAATACAAGATCCACAAGGCTCGCCAAGTCTTTACGACCATATTACAAGATCCACAAGGCTCGCTACGTCTGCACGACCATATTACAAGGCTCACTAAGTCTGCACGACCATATTACAAGGCTCGCTAAGTCTGCACGACCATATTACAAGGCTCACTAAGTCTGCACGACCATATTACAAGGCTCACTAAGTCTGCACGACCATATTACAAGGCTCACTAAGTCTGCACGACCATATTACAAGGCTCGCTAAGTCTGTACGACCCTATTACAAGATCCACAAGGCTCGCCAAGTCTGTACGACCATATTACAAGATCCACAAGGCTCGCTAAGTCTGTAC
Organism: Biomphalaria glabrata; assembly: GCF_947242115.1. NCBI lineage: Eukaryota > Metazoa > Mollusca > Gastropoda > Planorbidae > Biomphalaria > Biomphalaria glabrata. The sequence goes on along the minus strand of NC_074725.1, from coordinate 16,033,785 downwards.
GACCCTATTACAAGATCCACAAGGCTCGCTAAGTCTGTACGACCATATTACAAGATCCACAAGGCTCGCCAGGTCTGTACGACCATATTACGAGATCCACAAGGCTCGCCAAGTCTGCACGACCATATTACGAGATCCACAAGGCTCGCCAAGTCTGTACGACCATATTACAAGATCCACAAGGCTCGCTAAGTCTGTACGACCATATTACAAGATCCACAAGGCTCGCAAGTCTGTACGACCATATTACAAGGCTCGCCAAGTCTGCACGACCCTATTACAAGGCTCGCTAAGTCTGTACGACCCTATTACAAGGCTCGCCAAGTCTGTACGACCCTATTACGAGATCCACAAGGCTCGCTAAGTCTGTACGACCCTATTACGAGATCCACAAGGCTCGCCAAGTCTGTACGACCCTATTACGAGATCCACAAGGCTCGCTAAGTCTGTACGACCATATTACAAGGCTCGCTAAGTCTGTACGACCCTATTACGAGATCCACAAGGCTCGCTAAGTCTGTACGACCATATTACAAGGCTCGCTAAGTCTGCACGACCATATTACGAGATCCACAAGGCTCGCTAAGTCTGCACGACCATATTACGAGATCCACAAGGCTCGCTAAGTCTGTACGACCATATTACAAGGCTCGCTAAGTCTGCACGACCATATTACGAGATCCACAAGGCTCGCCAAGTCTGTACGACCATATTACAAGATCCACAAGGCTCGCTAAGTCTGTACGACCATATTACAAGATCCACAAGGCTCGCAAGTCTGTACGACCATATTACAAGGCTCGCCAAGTCTGCACGACCCTATTACAAGGCTCGCTAAGTCTGTACGACCATATTACAAGGCTCGCCAAGTCTGTACGACCATATTACAAGATCCACAAGGCTCGCTAAGTCTGTACGACCCTATTACAAGATCCACAAGGCTCGCTAAGTCTGCACGACCCTATTACAAGATCCACAAGGCTCGCTAAGTCTGTACGACCCTATTACAAGATCCACAAGGCTCGCTAAGTCTGTACGACCCTATTACAAGATCCACAAGGCTCGCTTAGTCTGCACGACCATATTACAAGGCTCGCTAAGTCTGTACGACCCTATTACAAGATCCACAAGGCTCGCTAAGTCTGCACGACCATATTACAAGATCCACAAGGCTCGCTAAGTCTGTACGACCCTATTACAAGATCCACAAGGCTCGCTAAGTCTGCACGACAATATTACAAGGCTCGCTAAGTCTGCACGACCATATTACAAGATCCACAAGGCTCGCCAAGTCTGCACGACCATATTACAAGATCCACAAGGCTCGCTAAGTCTGCACGACCATATTACAAGATCCACAAGGCTCGCCAAGTCTGCACGACCATATTACAAGATCCACAAGGCTCGCTAAGTCTGCACGACCATATTACGAGATCCACAAGGCTCGCCAAGTCTGTACGACCATATTACAAGGCTCGCTAAGTCTGTACGACCATATTACGAGGCTCGCCAAGTCTGTACGACCATATTACAAGGCTCGCCAAGTCTGTACGACCATATTACAAGATCCACAAGGCTCGCTAAGTCTGTACGACCATAATACAAGATCCACAAGGCTCGCCAAGTCTTTACGACCATATTACAAGATCCACAAGGCTCGCTAAGTCTGCACGACCATATTACAAGGCTCACTAAGTCTGCACGACCATATTACAAGGCTCGCTAAGTCTGCACGACCATATTACAAGGCTCACTAAGTCTGCACGACCATATTACAAGGCTCACTAAGTCTGCACGACCATATTACAAGGCTCACTAAGTCTGCACGACCATATTACAAGGCTCGCTAAGTCTGTACGACCCTATTACAAGATCCACAAGGCTCGCCAAGTCTGTACGACCATATTACAAGATCCACAAGGCTCGCTAAGTCTGTACGACCATATTACAAGATCCACAAGGCTCGCCAAGTCTGCACGACCATATTACAAGATCCACAAGGCTCGCCAAGTCTGCACGACCATATTACAAGGCTCGCCAAGTCTGTACGACCATATTACAAGATCCACAAGGCTCGCTAAGTCTGCACGACCATATTACAAGGCTCGCCAAGTCTGTACGACCATATTACAAGGCTCGCCAAGTCTGTACGACCATATTACAAGATCCACAAGGCTCGCCAAGTCTGCACGACCATATTACAAGGCTCGCCAAGTCTGTACGACCATATTACAAGGCTCGCCAAGTCTGTACGACCATATTACAAGATCCACAAGGCTCGCCAAGTCTGCACGACCATATTACAAGGCTCGCCAAGTCTGTACGACCCTATTACAAGGCTCGCCAAGTCTGTACGACCATATTACAAGATCCACAAGGCTCGCTAAGTCTGCACGACCATATTACAAGGCTTGCCAAGTCTGTACGACCATATTACAAGGCTCGCCAAGTCTGCACGACCATATTACAAGGCTCGCCAAGTCTGCACGACCATATTACAAGATCCACAAGGCTCGCCAAGTCTGCACGACCATATTACAAGGCTCGCTAAGTCTGTACGACCCTATTACAAGGCTCGCCAAGTCTGTACGACCATATTACAAGATCCACAAGGCTCGCTAAGTCTGCACGACCATATTACAAGGCTTGCCAAGTCTGTACGACCATATTACAAGGCTCGCCAAGTCTGCACGACCATATTACAAGGCTCGCCAAGTCTGCACGACCATATTACAAGATCCACAAGGCTCGCTAAGTCTGTACGACCATATTACAAGGCTCGCCAAGTCTGTACGACCATATTACAAGGCTCGCTAAGTCTGTACGAACATATTACAAGGCTCGCCAAGTCTGTACGACCATATTACAAGATCCACAAGGCTCGCTAAGTCTGCACGACCCTATTACGAGATCCACAAGGCTCGCCAAGTCTGCACGACCCTATTACGAGATCCACAAGGCTCGCCAAGTCTGCACGACCCTATTACGAGATCCACAAGGCTCGCCAAGTCTGTACGACCATATTACAAGATCCACAAGGCTCGCTAAGTCTGCACTACCCTATTACGAGATCCACAAGGCTCGCCAAGTCTGCACGACCATATTACGAGATCCACAAGGCTCGCCAAGTCTGCACGACCCTATTACGAGATCCACAAGGCTCGCCAAGTCTGTACGACCATATTACAAGATCCACAAGGCTCGCTAAGTCTGCACGACCCTATTACGAGATCCACAAGGCTCGCCAAGTCTGTACGACCCTATTACGAGATCCACAAGGCTCGCCAAGTCTGCACGACCATATTACAAGGCTCGCCAAGTCTGCACGACCATATTACAAGGCTCGCCAAGTCTGCACGACCCTATTACGAGATCCACAAGGCTCGCCAAGTCTGTACGACAATATTACAAGGCTCGCCAAGTCTGCACGACCCTATTACAAGGCTCGCCAAGTCTGTACGACCCTATTACGAGATCCACAAGGCTCGCCAAGTCTGTACGACCCTATTACGAGATCCACAAGGCTCGCCAAGTCTGTACGACCATATTACAAGGCTCGCTAAGTCTGTACGACCATATTACAAGGCTCGCCAAGTCTGTACGACCCTATTACAAGGCTCGCCAAGTCTGCACGACCATATTACGAGATCCACAAGGCTCGCCAAGTCTGCACGACAATATTACGAGATCCACAAGGCTCGCCAAGTCTGTACGACCATATTACGAGATCCACAAGGCTCGCCAAGTCTGCACGACCATATTACAAGATCCACAAGGCTCGCCAAGTCTGTACGACCATATTACAAGATCCACAAGGCTCGCCAAGTCTGCACGACCATATTACAAGATCCACAAGGCTCGCTAAGTCTGTACGACCATATTACAAGGCTCGCTAAGTCTGTACGACCATATTACAAGATCCACAAGGCTCGCTAAGTCTGTACGACCATATTACAAGATCCACAAGGCTCGCCAAGTCTGCACGACAATATTACAAGATCCACAAGGCTCGCCAAGTCTGTACGACCATATTACAAGATCCACAAAGCTCGCCAAGTCTGCACGACCATATTACAAGATCCACAACGCTCGCCAAGTCTGCACGACCATATTACAAGATCCACAAGGCTCGCCAAGTCTGTACGACCATATTACAAGATCCACAAGGCTCGCCAAGTCTGTACGACCATATTACAAGATCCACAAGGCTCGCTAAGTCTGTACGACCATATTACAAGATCCACAAGGCTCGCCAAGTCTGTACGACCATATTACAAGATCCACAAGGCTCGCTAAGTCTGTACGACCATATTACGAGATCCACAAGGCTCGCCAAGTCTGCACGACCATATTACAAGATCCACAAGGCTCGCCAAGTCTGCACGACCATATTACAAGATCCACAAGGCTCGCTAAGTCTGTACGACCATATTACAAGGCTCGCTAAGTCTGTACGACCATATTACAAGATCCACAAGGCTCGCCAAGTCTGTACGACCATATTACAAGATCCACAAGGCTTTCTAAGTCTGTACGACCATATTACAAGGCTCGCCAAGTCTGCACGACCATATTACAAGATCCACAAGGCTCGCTAAGTCTGTACGACCATATTACGAGATCCACAAGGCTCGCTACGTCTGTACGACCCTATTACAAGGCTCGCCAAGTCTGTACGACCATATTACAAGATCCACAAGGCTCGCCAAGTCTGTACGACCCTATTACAAGGCTCGCCAAGTCTGCACGACCCTATTACAAGATCCACAAGGCTCGCCAAGTCTGCACGACCATATTACAAGGCTCGCCAAGTCTGCACGACCCTATTACAAGATCCACAAGGCTCGCCAAGTCTGTACGACCCTATTACAAGGCTCGCCAAGTCTGTACGACCATATTACAAGATCCACAAGGCTCGCTAAGTCTGCACGACCCTATTACAAGATCCACAAGGCTCGCCAAGTCTGCACGACCATATTACAAGATCCACAAGGCTCGCCAAGTCTGCACGACCATATTACAAGATCCACAAGGCTCGCCAAGTCTGCACGACCATATTACAAGATCCACAAGGCTCGCCAAGTCTGCACGACCATATTACAAGATCCACAAGGCTCGCCAAGTCTGCACGACAATATTACAAGATCCACAAGGCTCGCCAAGTCTGCACGACAATATTACGAGATCCACAAGGCTCGCCAAGTCTGCACGACAATATTACAAGATCCACAAGGCTCGCCAAGTCTGCACGACAATATTACAAGATCCACAAGGCTCGCCAAGTCTGCACGACCATATTACAAGGCTCGCCAAGTCTGCACGACCCTATTACAAGGCTCGCCAAGTCTGCACGACAATATTACGAGATCCACAAGGCTCGCCAAGTCTGCACGACCCTATTACAAGGCTCGCCAAGTCTGCACGACCCTATTACAAGGCTCGCCAAGTCTGCACGACCCTATTACAAGGCTCGCCAAGTCTGCACGACCCTATTACAAGGCTCGCCAAGTCTGTACGACAATATTACGAGATCCACAAGGCTCGCTAAGACTGCACGACCATATTACAAGGCTCGCCAAGTCTGCACGACAATATTACGAGATCCACAAGGCTCGCTAAGACTGCACGACCATATTACAAGGCTCGCCAAGTCTGCACGACCCTATTACAAGGCTCGCCAAGTCTGCACGACCCTATTACAAGGCTCGCCAAGTCTGCATGACAATATTACGAGATCCACAAGGCTCGCTAAGACTGCACGACCATATTACAAGGCTCGCCAAGTCTGCACGACAATATTACGAGATCCACAAGGCTCGCCAAGTCTGCACGACCCTATTACAAGGCTCGCCAAGTCTGCACGACCCTATTACAAGGCTCGCCAAGTCTGCACGACCCTATTACAAGGCTCGCCAAGTCTGCACGACAATATTACGAGATCCACAAGGCTCGCTAAGACTGCACGACCATATTACAAGGCTCGCCAAGTCTGTACGACAATATTACGAGATCCACAAGGCTCGCTAAGACTGCACGACCATATTACAAGGCTCGCCAAGTCTGCACGACAATATTACGAGATCCACAAGGCTCGCCAAGTCTGCACGACCCTATTACAAGGCTCGCCAAGTCTGCACGACCCTATTACAAGGCTCGCCAAGTCTGCACGACCCTATTACAAGGCTCGCCAAGTCTGCACGACCCTATTACAAGGCTCGCCAAGTCTGCACGACCCTTTTACAAGGCTCGCCAAGTCTGTACGACAATATTACGAGATCCACAAGGCTCGCCACGACTGCACGACCATATTACAAGGCTCGCTAAGTCTGTACGACAATATTACGATATCCACAAGGCTCGCCAAGTCTGCACGACAATATTACGAGATCCACAAGGCTCGCCAAGTCTGCACGACAATATTACAAGGCTCGCTAAGTCTGTACGACAATATTACGAGATCCACAAGGCTCGCCAAGTCTGCACGACCATATTACAAGGCTCGCTAAGTCTGTACGACAATATTACGAGATCCACAAGGCTCGCCAAGTCTGCACGACAATATTACGAGATCCACAAGGCTCGCCAAGTCTGCACGACCATATTACAAGGCTCGCTAAGTCTGCACGACAATATTACGAGATCCACAAGGCTCGCCAAGTCTGCACGACCATATTACAAGATCCACAAGGCTCGCCAAGTCTGCACGACCATATTACGAGATCCACAAGGCTCGCCAAGTCTGCACGACCATATTACAAGATCCACAAGGCTCGCCAAGTCTGCACGACAATATTACGAGATCCACAAGGCTCGCCAAGTCTGCACGACCATATTACGAGATCCACAAGGCTCGCCAAGTCTGCACGACAATATTACGAGATCCACAAGGCTCGCCAAGTCTGCACGACAATATTACGAGATCCACAAGGCTCGCCAAGTCTGCACGACAATATTACGAGATCCACAAGGCTCGCCAAGTCTGCACGACAATATTACGAGATCCACAAGGCTCGCCAAGTCTGCACGACCATATTACGAGATCCACAAGGCTCGCCAAGTCTGTACGACAATATTACGAGATCCACAAGGCTCGCCAAGTCTGTACGACCATATTACAAGATCCACAAGGCTCGCTAAGTCTGCACGACCATATTACAAGATCCACAAGGCTCGCTAAGTCTGTACGACCATATTACAAGATCCACAAGGCTCGCCAAGTCTGCACGACAATATTACAAGATCCACAAGGCTCGCTAAGTCTGTACGACCATATTACAAGATCCACAAGGCTCGCTAAGTCTGTACGACCCTATTACAAGGCTCGCCAAGTCTGTACGACCATATTACAAGGCTCGCCAAGTCTGCACGACCATATTACAAGGCTCGCCAAGTCTGTACGACCATATTACAAGATCCACAAGGCTCGCCAAGTCTGTACGACCATATTACAAGGCTCGCCAAGTCTGTACGACCATATTACAAGATCCACAAGGCTCGCTAAGTCTGCACGACCATATTACAAGATCCACAAGGCTCGCTAAGTCTGTACGACCATATTACAAGGCTCGCCAAGTCTGTACGACCATATTACAAGATCCACAAGGCTCGCCAAGTCTGTACGACCATATTACAAGGCTCGCCAAGTCTGTACGACCCTATTACAAGGCTCGCCAAGTCTGCACGACAATATTACGAGATCCACAAGGCTCGCCAAGTCTGCACGACAATATTACAAGATCCACAAGGCTCGCCAAGTCTGCACGACAATATTACAAGATCCACAAGGCTCGCCAAGTCTGCACGACCATATTACAAGGCTCGCCAAGTCTGCACGACCCTATTACAAGGCTCGCCAAGTCTGCACGACAATATTACGAGATCCACAAGGCTCGCCAAGTCTGCACGACCCTATTACAAGGCTCGCCAAGTCTGCACGACCCTATTACAAGGCTCGCCAAGTCTGCACGACCCTATTACAAGGCTCGCCAAGTCTGCACGACCCTATTACAAGGCTCGCCAAGTCTGTACGACAATATTACGAGATCCACAAGGCTCGCTAAGACTGCACGACCATATTACAAGGCTCGCCAAGTCTGCACGACAATATTACGAGATCCACAAGGCTCGCTAAGACTGCACGACCATATTACAAGGCTCGCCAAGTCTGCACGACCCTATTACAAGGCTCGCCAAGTCTGCACGACCCTATTACAAGGCTCGCCAAGTCTGCATGACAATATTACGAGATCCACAAGGCTCGCTAAGACTGCACGACCATATTACAAGGCTCGCCAAGTCTGCACGACAATATTACGAGATCCACAAGGCTCGCCAAGTCTGCACGACCCTATTACAAGGCTCGCCAAGTCTGCACGACCCTATTACAAGGCTCGCCAAGTCTGCACGACCCTATTACAAGGCTCGCCAAGTCTGCACGACAATATTACGAGATCCACAAGGCTCGCTAAGACTGCACGACCATATTACAAGGCTCGCCAAGTCTGTACGACAATATTACGAGATCCACAAGGCTCGCTAAGACTGCACGACCATATTACAAGGCTCGCCAAGTCTGCACGACAATATTACGAGATCCACAAGGCTCGCCAAGTCTGCACGACCCTATTACAAGGCTCGCCAAGTCTGCACGACCCTATTACAAGGCTCGCCAAGTCTGCACGACCCTATTACAAGGCTCGCCAAGTCTGCACGACCCTATTACAAGGCTCGCCAAGTCTGCACGACCCTTTTACAAGGCTCGCCAAGTCTGTACGACAATATTACGAGATCCACAAGGCTCGCCACGACTGCACGACCATATTACAAGGCTCGCTAAGTCTGTACGACAATATTACGATATCCACAAGGCTCGCCAAGTCTGCACGACAATATTACGAGATCCACAAGGCTCGCCAAGTCTGCACGACAATATTACAAGGCTCGCTAAGTCTGTACGACAATATTACGAGATCCACAAGGCTCGCCAAGTCTGCACGACCATATTACAAGGCTCGCTAAGTCTGTACGACAATATTACGAGATCCACAAGGCTCGCCAAGTCTGCACGACAATATTACGAGATCCACAAGGCTCGCCAAGTCTGCACGACCATATTACAAGGCTCGCTAAGTCTGCACGACAATATTACGAGATCCACAAGGCTCGCCAAGTCTGCACGACCATATTACAAGATCCACAAGGCTCGCCAAGTCTGCACGACCATATTACGAGATCCACAAGGCTCGCCAAGTCTGCACGACCATATTACAAGATCCACAAGGCTCGCCAAGTCTGCACGACAATATTACGAGATCCACAAGGCTCGCCAAGTCTGCACGACCATATTACGAGATCCACAAGGCTCGCCAAGTCTGCACGACAATATTACGAGATCCACAAGGCTCGCCAAGTCTGCACGACAATATTACGAGATCCACAAGGCTCGCCAAGTCTGCACGACAATATTACGAGATCCACAAGGCTCGCCAAGTCTGCACGACAATATTACGAGATCCACAAGGCTCGCCAAGTCTGCACGACCATATTACGAGATCCACAAGGCTCGCCAAGTCTGTACGACAATATTACGAGATCCACAAGGCTCGCCAAGTCTGTACGACCATATTACAAGATCCACAAGGCTCGCTAAGTCTGCACGACCATATTACAAGATCCACAAGGCTCGCTAAGTCTGTACGACCATATTACAAGATCCACAAGGCTCGCCAAGTCTGCACGACAATATTACAAGATCCACAAGGCTCGCTAAGTCTGTACGACCATATTACAAGATCCACAAGGCTCGCTAAGTCTGTACGACCCTATTACAAGGCTCGCCAAGTCTGTACGACCATATTACAAGGCTCGCCAAGTCTGTACGACCATATTACAAGATCCACAAGGCTCGCCAAGTCTGCACGACCATATTACAAGGCTCGCCAAGTCTGTACGACCATATTACAAGATCCACAAGGCTCGCCAAGTCTGTACGACCATATTACAAGGCTCGCTAAGTCTGTACGACCCTATTACAAGGCTCGCCAAGTCTGTACGACCATATTACAAGATCCACAAGGCTCGCTAAGTCTGCACGACCATATTACAAGATCCACAAGGCTCGCTAAGTCTGTACGACCATATTACAAGGCTCGCCAAGTCTGTACGACCATATTACAAGGCTCGCTAAGTCTGTACGACCATATTACAAGATCCACAAGGCTCGCCAAGTCTGTACGACCATATTACAAGGCTCGCTAAGTCTGTACGACCATATTACAAGATCCACAAGGCTCGCTAAGTCTGTACGACCATATTACAAGATCCACAAGGCTCGCTAAGTCTGTACGACCCTATTACAAGATCCACAAGGCTCGCTAAGTCTGTACGACCATATTACAAGATCCACAAGGCTCGCTAAGTCTGTACGACCATATTACAAGATCCACAAGGCTCGCTAAGTCTGTACGACCATATTACAAGGCTCGCCAAGTCTGCTCGACCATATTACAAGGCTCGCCAAGTCTGCACGACCCTATTACAAGATCCACAAGGCTCGCCAAGTCTGCACGACAATATTACGAGATCCACAAGGCTCGCCAAGTCTGCACGACAATATTACAAGATCCACAAGGCTCGCCAAGTCTGCACGACAATATTACGAGATCCACAAGGCTCGCCAAGTCTGCACGACAATATTACAAGGCTCGCTACTGGCAATCAAATCAAACATTTAGGGAGACAGAAGAAGCGATTGGAAGACAACGTCCAAGAATTGACAAGCCTAAAAGAGGATTGGAGAGACCCATTCAATTTTTGAGGGCTTGTGAAAGTGAATCATTTAAATTTAATCTGTATAGCAGACGTAATTCTACTACTCCTCAACATAATATTAACGAATGTTTGAAATAACGTCAACCCCACTTAATGTCCATTAACAAAGTGTTACAATGTAGAAGATAACTACTAACCTTTTTGTCTGTGGTAGAATAGTCGCCAGAATTGCTCGAAGAAACAAGCATTTATTTTGCTGACAATGCTGACAGGCTCTCTGTCAATAGAACGGAATTTTTTTAAAGTTATTGAGTTTACACAAATAATACTTGGCCAATACATAACTTATATATTTCTTTGCTTTAAAATTAAGCTTAAATTATAAATATAGATTAAAGAATAAAAGCCGCAAGTAGAAAAAGAAAGTGATCCACATAGGCCACAATACGTACAATAGGCTGAAGTTTCAACTGTGATAATAATAATAAGGCTTGTCTTTGAGTCCGAAGATTAGTGAGGAGAGCAGTATTTCCCGTGGCTGCGCAGCCCCAGCTGTGACCTACATATTTTGCCACATCCAAGAAAAGCATAACCATTGTCCGCAAGTCGTCGATTTAGATTTTCTTTTCTGCAGAGGATTTATCCTGAGTGACCTCCAGCTGTCTCGTTCTGTGGCCGCATGCAACCAGGTGCTCTCTTCTATGTCAGCCAAGGAAAGTTGACGCCTAAGCTGGTCTTTGAAGCGTTTCAACTGTAGCCAAAATTGAACTATACATTATTTATTTTTTCCGCCATGTAATTAAAGGATGATCAGTATCATTAATTGATTCATCTCGAGCTCAACTCCTGATAAGACTTGGATAACGAACCTTAATATTCATGAGACGTCCCTAGTCCCTGTTCACCTAACTCTAAAGGATATCTGACGTTGGGTTGGAAAAGAAAATGCGGTCGATTGTGTGCTGGCCACATAACACCCTCGTCAACTACCAACCATAAGAACAGATAAGCTTGACATCATTTGACTCATGGGTCTGAAAGGGGACTTTTTTTTTTTACTTTATTTATTCAATATTTAGATGACACATGTCATGTAGTATTGTCTTTTCGCCTTCGTTACAGTTATTGACATTTACAGTTTGTGTGTGTGTTTTCTTACAAGGTCACTCACGCTTTTCGTTCCGTTTTCCTCAGCAGGTTTCGGACATGTCGACCTTGGTAAGAGTCACGGACTTGCTCCAGCGTTCTCTCCAAACTGTTTCCGGTGTTGACATTAACAAAGTAATTCCCTTTCTTGAATGCCCAGACAAACTTGACTGGCAAAGAGATACAGAGGAAGGCCCTGCAGAGCACACTGGGAAGAAATCTCATTATCTCCTGGAATAGGAAGCAAAGACTTTATTCCTGAAAGAGTATTACCTGCAGAGACTTTGACATACCCAAAAAAATGTAGTGGTAAAATTATTTTCTTTCTAAAACAAAGCTTACATGAAGTTTAATTGCATCAGTTAGTTTGGATCCGTCATGTAATAAAATTTGTAATAGATCTAGACTAACAATAATAAATCTGTGCGATTAGAAATATTTTTAACAATTGTTTTTGATCAGCTATATTTCACGCTTTTAGCTTTCTCACTGCGCTATGATCCTATCACTTGTCTGGACCAGCTGGGAAAGTGGGTGGGGGTGAAAGAAGGGAGGTAACTGTGACTATTACCGTGATCGCTCTTTAAATGCGTTTAAAAATAATTAGATCAACTCAATTGGGACTCAAGTGCTCAAATCTCCTCAAGCCAGCGAAACGTTTATAGAAATAGAAGGTCTCATAGCTCTCCATTGTTAGTTTCAAACTTTTAAGCGACGACCTAATTCTCTACGCAAAGTATACAGTGGACTAACTACAAGACGAAATTATACACAATTTTAACTTGACCCGAGATTAGGTGTGGGAGAAATAAAGTGTACAAACTTTTTACCAGACAAACACGAGTTGATCTAATCTTTGTAATAGCAAAGAGTTAGCTGTGTCTTCATTGTATTAGACTAACCTGTGTTTCGCTGGCGCAATAGATGAGACTCATAACATCAATGATGAAGAAAACCCAGACGTACAGCGATCCAAGCGCGTATCCGAAAGCTGTTCTCAGGGCCAGGCAGGCGAAGATGGGGAAGAACACCATCCCGTAAATCAGCATGGACAATAAAGCGATCAATGCTGTCGAGATAGAATTATAAAAGACATTAAAGCAATCAGAGCCGTCTAAATGGATTTTCATTTCTTTCATAATTAATGTGATTAATCTGCTAATGCCAAATAGGCATTCATACAACATATGTGATGTAGATACTTATACATAGATAAGTGGGGGAACTGTTACATGAAATACAATACAATTAAATGCTTACATGTTAATGAAATTGGTCCTTCGTAGTTGATCGCTAATTGTCTTTGAAGTGTGATTTGATAAACCAAAAACGCCGTGGCCCCGAAAGCTGCACAGTAAGACAACCTGGACAGTCTTGTCAAAGTATCCATAGGACTTGAGAGGGAAAGAAGTTATATTTCCTTTTTATTTAAAAGTAATTCAACTAGCAATAACAAAACAAATGTCAACACATCCGCGGACATAGAAAGACGATTTTAACCTCCGCTGTCTTGCGGCTTTGGCCAAACAAGTGAAAGGTTTTTGGAGCCAATAATGAGTAAATGTCAGCAGTCTATGATCCTTATCTATGAATCTGAATGGGATAAGTGCACTGATGGTAGTCAGAATTGTTTAAAATACTTTTTGGAAGAAAATGTCAAACAAAGTAGTAATTTTCATATTTCGTTCAAATCAATTTTGGCTAAACTTTTTGGCTGGACAAGTTTGTGTTAATCTGCAAGAATTCGTTGTAATTGTTTTAAAGGTGGTGTATACCAGGTAGGATAAATTAGGACAACAACCAGATAATATTATCAATCTTAAGTGCAATGTTTCCTTAACAATTTTTAGCTAAAACTAAATTATTTATTTGTGTCAACAGTAGAACTTACTAAATTAATGCAGGGCGGCCTTTGAAGAAACTGGTCCATGTTTGCGTTCGTTGTTTTGTGAGAGCCATCATCAGGGTTAGGCAGAACTAAATACAACAAAGTATCATGTATTACAACTATTGGCACAATTCATGTTAGAACTCTATCAATATAATTCCATATTGTTACGAACCTCACTATCCAGGCTCTCTGCAAACTGCACCACACGACACCAACTTAAAGAACTTGACAACTCAGGGCTCCAAAGTAACGTAACACTTTAATAGTTGAATAAATAAAAGCCAATACTGTACAATTGGCAACACGTACACTGTACAAATATCTCTCCGATAACACCGTATCAACTCTTGCACTGGCCTCTCCGTCTCGTTCCGGGCTTGCACTGGGTTCAACAGTTCAGGACTGACTTAACACACTAGGCTCGTTGTGTCGGACTCGATCGCAGACCAAGATCAAGACGCCAGCCGTCTCAACTGTACTTGACAGTACTCCGCACTGAACCGTCGTAATGCTCCGTACAGAACCACACCGCTGAACTGTGCTGTAGTCGACCGGACTGTAGTGAACCGGGCTCCGAACCCCTGCCGTGAACCGTCTTGACTGCGACACCTCCGCTCTTATATAGGGTCCCTACTGGCCTTCTCGAACCGGACAGAACGCCGCTCGACGTTTCTAGGTGGTCAGATGACTACAACTCTCGTGACGCTCCTGAGCTCTGTTCACGACGTCGATCCTTCCCGGACCGCCGTCGATCCTTCCCGAACCGCCGTGTTGACACTCGTCTCGGCTGACCGTTGTAACTCGTCACGGTTGACCGCTCGTCTAGCGCTGGCCTGGGGCGATTTGCGTCGGCTGACTACACTCACACCACTACCCCCATCTGTGCCACCACCAGGTTTATAACAATATGATAGGACTACTTCATACAAGATCATGTTTATAGTTCGAATCTAAATAGCTGTTCAGACTAGCTCTAAATGCAAATGACAACATGATATAAATACATTTAGGTTTTTATTTTTGAAGTAGACCAAGATGACCCTCAGAGCAGGCGCAAGAAAGCTTTGCCACAACTTTGTGTTGATCAGAACGCGACACTGCTCTTTGGTGAATGTTTGCTGCCAAGTGGGAAGAACTAACCATTAAGTGCGACGTCATGCTGGTGTACGTTTTGAGGATGAAGTTACTGGATATCTTTCTCAATGATAGTCAAAGACTAAAGTTGTCCAGGAATGCATATGATGTGAAGAAGATATCCTGTTTCAATGATTACACGTTCGATATAAAGCCACAAAGATAGAGACAGAGAGAGAGAGAGAGACAGAGAGAGAGAGAGACAGAGAGAGAGAGAGAGAGACAGAGAGAGAGAGAGAGACAGAGACAGAGAGAGAGAGAGACAGAGAGAGAGAGAGACAGAGAGAGACAGAGAGAGACAGAGAGAGAGAGAGACAGAGACAGAGAGAGAGAGAGAGACAGAGAGAGAGACAGAGAGAGAGACAGAGAGAGAGACAGACAGAAAGGAAAAACTATTTGAGTAGTTCAAGCTTCTATTGGACAGCGTGCGACACTGATCTCAGGTTTCCTTCTTTATAATCTGCTCAGAACAACTGCTGACTGGGAAGAGTGTAGAGATTTGCTTAGGCGAGCCATCACATCACCCCAACCAAGCAAGTCTAGGAAGAGATGTTCAATTCTAATTCTCAACACTTTCAATTTAACGGATCACACATTTTGTGATGCGATCTTATGTATATATTTCTTAAAACTTTTTCGCTTGGCCTCTTAAGTCACATGAGAAGTTTTAAAGAGAAAAGATCATCTCTCGGGACATACAAAAAAAAGCCATAAATGCCGTACTAAAATGTCAAATAAATACTAGAATGTCACATATCTACAAGAATGTAGTACTTACTGCTGGGATCAAAGAAAACTGGTAAAATAGAGTTTCGTCCACAGCTGAAGAACAATCTCTGTATAAAAAGACAAAATGTTGGATCACTGTTATTGAGTGTATGTGCGTGTTTATGGTGTAACCACGAGAAAAGGGGAGCGGATGGTTTTGTTCGTGTAGGTTGAATAGTTTATGATGAATAAGAAACGAGGGGCTCTAAGTAACAAATAATTTTTTTTTAAATTACTTTTAAAAAAAATTATGTTGAATAAAATTGCTTGAATCAAACATGTAACAATAACCAATACATTTAGGATAACCGACACTAAATTTGTCCTATTGAAAATATTTTTTACTGCAATTTTAATGCCTATGGTTTGATCACTTTTGTGGTCAAGTGGGGGAGGTAGAAAGGGGGGGGGTTCTGGGAGAAGGCTTTGTACTTCTCCTTTTACAAAAACTATTTTTGACTAAAGTTGCTCGTGTCAGAGCTCAAGGTCTGGAGTCTAGATTATGGACTCAAGTCATTCTATTTCTTATAACAAATTTACAGTTTTATAGTTTTAAAAGTGTATAGTTAAACATTTTTAGCGAACGACCCAATTCTCTACACAAGATTTAGTTGTACTAGTTGCTTGAAGCTACTAACCAAACGACAGAAAAACAGCAAGCATGATGAAACACAAAATTCGAAATATTTGATTATTGTGTCCAATAAGATGATTAATACAATGGTTGATATTATAACACATGATCTTATTATTGACATTATTTAGTCATTACGATACTGGCCTACTTTTCAACAGATATTTCATGAAATGTTCAGGTCTTGAAACAAATCTCACAATGACAGACTCTCTCAAACATTTGGGGAAAAAAACTATAAATAGCTAGCTTATTGGTGTAGGAAGCGGTGATGAGTTAGGTTTTTCCAAAGGTTCAGGGTTACTTGTATGCACTTGTTTAGAACCGCGGAATCAAATATTCTAAAGCTCTATCAGTTTGTAGAACAAAACAAAATACTTTTCCATATAGAGGAAGCGTTACACTTGCAACCTATGAGTAGGGACTCAGTAGCGACACAATAGAGACATAGAAAGTCTCAGTAGAGACACAGTCGGAACACGGTATAGACACAGTAAGGACACGGTATAGACACAGTAGGGACACGGTATAGACACAGTACGGACACATATCTGTGTAAGAGATTATTGAGTCTCAAAGGTTTTTAACATTGGTGTATATAATACGCTAATGAAAGTAAAAGGACTTACTCAATTCTACTTTGAGAGCCACTGAGAGAGTTTAGAAAGTAGAGAAAGTCGTTGAGTGTTCGAGGCATCTTGATGGGATCACTGCAGTCAGTTTGGTGGGATCACTGCAGTCAACTTGATGGGATCACTCACTGCAGTCAGCTTGGATTGATCACTCACTGCAATCAACTTGATGGGATCACTCACTGCAGTCAGCTTGATGGGATCACTACAGTCAACCTGATGGGATCACTACAGTCAACGTGATGGGATCACTGCAGTCAACTTGATGGGATCACTGCCGTCAACTTGGTGGATCACTACAGTCAACTTGATGGGATCACTGCAGTCAACGTGATGAGATCACTACAGTCAACTTGATGGGATCACTGCAGTCAACTTGATGGGATCACTACAGTCAACTTGATGGGATCACTACAGTCAACTTGTTGTTCACTGCAATCAACTTGATGGGATCACTACAGTCAACTTGATGAGATCACTTCAGTCAACTTGATGGGATCACTGCAGTAAACTTGATGGGATCACTGCAGTCAACTTGATGGGATCACTGCAGTCAACTTGATGAGATCACTTCAGTCAACTTGATGGGATCACTGCAGTGAACTTGTTGTTCACTACAGTCAACATGATGAGATCACTGCAGTTAACGTGATGAGATCACTGCAGTAAACTTGATGGGATCACTGCAGTCAACGTGATGAGATCACTGCAGTCAACGTGATGAGATCACTACAGTCAACTTGATGGGATAACTGCAGTCAACGTGATGAGATCACTGCAGTCAACGTGATGAGATCACTACAGTCAACTTGATGGGATCACTACAGTCAACTTGATGGGATTACTACAGTCAACTTGATGGGATCACTGCAGTCAACTTGATGGAATCACTGCAGTCAACTTGATAGATTCACTGCAGTCAATTTGGTAGGATGAGTGCAGTCAACTTTGTGAAATCACCCCAGTCTTTGTGGTGGAATCATTGTAGTTAAGTTTCTGACGTTGGTGTAGTCAGCTTGGTGAGATTGCTGCAGTCAATTTGGTGTGATCACTGTAGTCTACCTTTTTGGTGTCACTGTAATCAGATTATTGGGATTACTTCAGTCAACTTTATAGTGTTGCTGTTATCAGTTTGTTGGGATCAATGTAGTCAACTTTATGATGTCACTGTGGTCAGCTTAATGTGCTCACTCTAGTATCCTAAACGTTATGGTGTGACTGTTCTCATTTTGATATCATGACTGCAGGCAGCTTATTGTGATCACTACGGTCAGCTATGGAAAATACAAATTTAATACAGTAGCTACGGCGTCGCGATAGACAATTAACAGTATAGTCAATGTATACACAAATGTATAGGCATTCTTTTTATCTGTTGCTGCTGTCGGGGCTAATATTGTTCATATTTATTTCAGAAACAGGTTAGCTTATTCCAGTAGTGAGTAGACTCGAACCAATTTAGTTTCATATAATGAGATAGTAATCATTTAGACCAGTGGTTCCCAAACTTTTTTTCCTTAATGGAACACTTCGCACATTATCAGTATTTCGCGGAACACTTTATTTTGTTTAGAGAAGTTAATTCACGTGGTGGCCTACTATTTAATTATTCCATATTTCCATTAGCTACTCAGGCCTCGCAAAATCCCAGTGTTCCGCGGAACACAGTTTGGGAAACACTGATTTAGACCAAAAAAATGACATCCAAATGGATCACTTACTAACCTCTACACTACACTTGACTCACTGACTTGACTGGCACTTCCCAAGTCTATAATGTTTGGAGTATTTTCTGTCACTATGTGGCCATGCCATCCTCTCCTCTTACCCACACCAGACCACTTAGCTGTCTAAAGGATGTATCTTTTTTTTCTGTATGAATGTTGAGAAACAACATGCCCTAAAGTTTAGTGTTTGGCCTTTTTTTTTTTTTTGAAGCGCGGTGGCTGAGTGGTAAAGCGTTTGGCTTACGAACCGAAGTCCCGGGTTCAAATCATGGTGAAGACTGGGATTTTGAATTTCGAGATCTTTGGGCGCCTCTGAGCCCACCCAGCTCTAATGAGTAACTGGCATTAGTTGGGGAAAATTGAAGGCCATTGGTCGTTGTGCTGGCCACATGACACCCTCGTTAACCGTGGGCCACAGAAACAGATGACCTTTACAACATCTGCCCTATAGACCACAAGGTCTGAAAAGATAACTTTACTTCTTCTTGTTGGTGTTTCTATGTGGTCTATTTGGATGTGTGTATTTATCTACTGGGGCTAGGATCTTAAAACAACAAAACCCGCCCTTGCTCTTATCACTCAAGCTTAATATTATATGTTAATATATATGTCTCTCACGTTCTTTTCTAGTATATACACTGGCCCATCCCTTCCTTATCATGTAGATTGATAGTTCTCTACTATTTGACAGCCCATTACACTAAAATATGTGATTTTTGTATTTTAAAAGTCAGTGCCTCTGAATCCTTGCTAGTTGACCTTGTCACATAAAGTTAGAACGGACATACAAGTAAGGGTAGACTACTGTGACTAACAACTATACTTTAACGTTGGAGAGGAACAAGTGCTGTGGGTATTTAAAAACAACAACAATAAACACTTTATGGCTGGAGTGCTTCTTGATCACGTGGCCTTAATGTACTAAAGCGTGGCAAGGACCTAAGCTTTAAGATATATTTGATATTTGAAATAATTAAAACTGATGATTGAAAACTTTGTAAATGTCTGATCATTTTATTTTCAATTTGGAATCTACAAACGTTGTAAATGTTTTGTGCTATGGACCATTCACAAGAAAGAGTGTTTAATTTTCTCAATTTCACTTTTTTATATATGTAAATCTATCCTTCTATCTATCTATCTTAGTTTCTTTCTATCTATGTAATTTATCCATGTAATCTATCTATGTAATCGATCGATCTATCTATCTATCTATCTATCTATCTATGTATCTGTGATATCATATCATATCATGTATCAATTTACTTACCAAACTATTGTAGACGATTTCAGGATGAAATATTGATCAAGAAACAACAACATTACAATTGGTCTTTCTCATTACATGTATTGTGTTTCCAATCTTCCAAATTTATCTACAATTTTTACTTGCAAGATTTTCGAACAAAAAAAGTTTCAATGAATAAATTTCAGTTCATAAATGCCACAAAACTTTCATCATTTCGACCTCAAATTTCTTCAAATCAAAAACTTACGTGCTAGAGAGTTAGAGCTCATATGTAGTAATGCTTCTGAGTTCCGATAGTTTTGTATGACTTGAATATCTGTTGATTTTCCTATTTTCTAAGTTTAATTTTGGTATTAAAACTGGTTCACATTTCTCTGTATAATTTCATAGGCAGTCTTCACTAGTAGTCGGCCGTCTTGTTACTTTCACCTATCATACACACAGAGAGAGAGAGAGAGAGAGAGAGAGAGAGAGAGAGAGTACACAGCATAAAAGGACAGTGCGTGAGACGGAACTACTTTTAAAATTGCGATGTTTTGAGTGTCGGAAGTGTAGGCCAGTTAATCATCTTGACAGAAAAAAAAAGAGTACCTATATGGAAACTGTTTTTTTTTTAAATGAACTCTTATAACAGGAAATGCTGTTCTCGCTAGAAATAAAAAAAAAAAAACATTTGACTCATTCGATCGGTCGTAAAATTATGGTTTTCTATAATTATAATGTTTTGTTTGGTGTAATGCACAAATTGTAAGACAAATTTCCTTATGGATAGCAAAGATTATTATTCTTATTTATTATTAAATGCAGGGGCGCACTGGCTATATGGGCATTTGGGCAAATGCCCGGTGGGCCGGTACCAAAATGGGCTGGCTGGGCCACCGAAATGGCCACATTGATGCCACTTTGAAACATCAAATTTTTAGAGGTTTTATAATATTCTCTAATATTAAAGGCACTCTGTTTAAAAACAAATATTTCACATACACTACAGTGTAGCACTATTTTAATTTAACAAATGTTCCGAAATAATGTAATAGCTTTCATTCGTAGACAGTGCTACTAGTAGGCTTCATCCTTTAAGGGCCCACACCTTTAGCGATTTAAAAGAAACATACGGCCTAAGTTTCTTATTAAGATATAGAGTTCACTGTATACATTCACATCAATATTAACATAATGACTTTGAGGACAAAAGTTGACCTAGAAATGGATGCCCATCATAGGATATAGAACTTGTAGGCCAGATTATATAGAAATGCCCGGGCCTATTTTGACACCCAGTCCGCCCCTGATTAAATGTTATACATTCCCATAGCAATTATTTACTAAATGTTATTAAAATCATATACAAATTAAAGATTTTATAAGATGTCTCTCTCTCTTTCCCTCTCTCTGTCTCTCTCCCTCTTTGTCTATCTCTCTCCAGCTTTGTCACTCTACTCAGGGCCGGTCTTGACTAATTGGAGGCCTTAGGCGAAGTAAATTTGGTGGTACAAACTAAACAAAAAAAAGTATTAAAGAGAAAGGAAAAAATAAAATTACCCAATTTATTAAAAACCTGCCCTCATATATTTATATAGTCAAATAACTGAAATTCATATATCGCAATTTCCGTAGTAGAGAGATAGACTAGTAAACAGTAGATATGGTCCAAGTTTCCGCCCTAGGATGCTGCCGCCCCTGCTCTACTTCCCTTTCTCCCTCTTTCTCTGTCAATCTCTCCCCTTCTCTCTCTTTAATATGAAATGAGAAAAGAACATGTCAAATGTTAATTAAACTAGTCAATGAATTCCACTGTAGAATACTTCAGACCAAAACAAGTTGAAGCTAAATATCAACACAGTTACAGCTCAGTTCTTTATAGTCTCCCCACTCGACTTTGTCTAAAACTAACTGTCAAAATCTCACTCGTTTCGAGCCAACTAGACCTACACTTGTCTTTGCTAATCCTCTACAAACCCAGATGACCAATCCAACAGTTCATCCACGTTTTTTTTTCTCCTCTACCTCACCCCCCCCCCCTCTTCCCTATCATTCTCCTGTCCAATCAAACGTTGTCTATTGCATTGGTAGTGTGCCGTTAATTCAATGCTTTTATATTTGTACTTATATTCAAAAAGACACAACAACCAATGTGTGATGGGGGATGATTGTAATGATAGCTGCTAAATACTGCTGAGTATCGTTGTAATTACACAGAAAATAAATAAACACATTGAGAAACTTCAATTTACTTTTAGCTTTAATTGAACTCAACTCAACTCCAATCTCTTTTAATAAATAAGATTTTCCTTCCACAAGGCTACTTTGCAACTGTCACGTGACAATGTGCCGACATCCCTTGATGTATGGTCAATGCTACTCCATCTCAGCCTGTAAGATCAGGTGTTCAGACAGTGACAGTATGCGTAATTTAAAGGTCCAGCTTGCTTTTATACCTACTTTCAACTCTTTTGTTGTGGCTTGTTTACAAACACTTGTCTTTTGTGAATGCAGGAAATCGTAATTTTAGTTTATTGTTAAGTCTTAAATGGTACATAAGTGTAAGTCTTCTTCGACACATCAGGTGGTATCAAATTGACAGTTTTGGTGAATGCAGTCAATCGGATCCTGAGCCAGGTCGTGCTGTTTTCGTGCTGGACTGTCGTTCGGACTTACCGATGGTCCCGGGTTCAAACCCTGTCCGCTCCCATCCCCCGTCGTCCTGCGGGAGGTTTGGACTAGGAAGTAAATTATCTTGAATTCTGAAGAAACATCCGAAACATGGAAAACACAAACAAAACAAAAAGGAGGAAATGTGACTCAGAGTTCGATGATTTAGTGGCAGACTTTAAGAGGGCCTCGACTTCATTTTCTAATACAGATAGTCTAGAAATGACACAAGGCAGGAAGTGACTAGTCGTGCGGTATGTGCGGAATGTGCGAAATGTGCGGTATGTGCGTTGGACTATCTTTTGGCAGTCTGTCTGGTCACGAGTTCATACCCTGCCCGCTGCCATCCCCCGTCGTCCTGCAGGAAGTTTGGGCTAGGATGTAGATAGTCTGTATATGTATGTCACTGCACAATCTGGGCATGGGGTGCAACAGTTCCACGTACATTTGCTCAAACACTTCAACATCTACAGTTGCACCAGATTTTTATTAGCTCCTCAAAATCTGACCACATTTGAGCATTTACAGTAACTGAGACAATCTAAATGAAATGGAAAACAGAAACGTAACAACAAAATATCGCAGTGCTAAAGTAGTCCACCATCTGATGATTAATTGTATCAAAAGTAAAAAATACAATCTTATAATGTAGTTATTGAAGAACTACAGGTACAAAGTGAA
This sequence comes from Biomphalaria glabrata, assembly GCF_947242115.1. Taxonomy (NCBI): domain Eukaryota; kingdom Metazoa; phylum Mollusca; class Gastropoda; family Planorbidae; genus Biomphalaria; species Biomphalaria glabrata. The sequence continues at coordinate 16,010,501 of NC_074725.1, read as the reverse complement.
AGATATGGCAGCATTGTTTTCTCACACTGGAGTTCATCAACTCATATGTTTGGGATAGCAAAGTGCTTGGAGGATGCAGGGATAAATATCCTTCTTGTCCTGTTCTTGTATTGAGTCGACATATTTTGAAGTGGTCAGAAAGAGGCATACATATTTAGGTTACTATATCGCTGGAAACATGCTATCAAACGAACAGATTGTGGAAAATGTCAAAAATTTGAATTTAAAGCTAAAGATTTTTTTGTTTTGTTTTTTTTTAAACATGTAAAATTATACAATACAATACAAAGAAAGTATTTGACACCAGTTGGTACAATGAGCATTGAAATAGTTCTCGTGATGTTGTGTCATTACTATGTGTAAATGTATAAATCCCAAGTGATCTCTTTCAGTTAAATAGAAGAATGAAAATAGGATGAAGCTGTGATAATCAAATCTTTTGGTGGAAGCTGAAATAATAAGCTCTTGTATTCCTAGATTTTTAAAGCTAGGATTGGGTGAAGGTATTCTCGTATGAGGAAGTGTTAAGTTTATTTGTAGTACAGACATACGAAACGAATGCAAATATTGTTGAAAATTTGACAAAATGAATGTTCTGGAAAATAATTATTACAATGAATTTTCTGATGGATCTTGCTGTTTGCTTCTTATACAAGAAAATGGTAATTAGTTTTATTGAATTGATGTCTATGATTTATAATAGGGAAGATGTTAGATTAGTGTAGGGAGTGGTGTTTTTTTTTTTCATTGAACGTTCGGTATTCAACGAGCTTGTCTAACACAATGGGACGGCGGGTACGGTCGGAGAAGAGCGTGGTGTGAATGTGCAATGATACAAAGGTATGATTCAACAGAAACGAGTGCAGAAAGAAGGAATCTGGTTCAAAGTGTATTCACATAATAGATGTCATAGACATGTGTGCATTTAGTTAACATGCTATCAAAGTATACAATGAACACAAGCCGCTGCCCGTTGACTTGCCTGTAGACAGTAGTGTCCAGATATGTAGACTTGTCTTTAACAGAGTTGATAAAATGCCTTTCAAACCAAGACATGAATGCAATGCTAATTATATAACACGTTCTGATATGAGACTGATTGTTCGAATTCAATATCTATGACTAAAAAAGTTTGTGTTTGCTGTGTCAAGGCTTGTTCTCTCTCTCCATCTCCTCTTGGAGTTTGACCAAATCAAAGTCTGTGATGGGTTTGTCACTGATCGGTATCTTAAGACCTTCTTTCTCGGCTTTCCTTTTTAACTGGATAAAACCTTTTCTGTACATTCTCACCTGTGGATAGAAATGTGGAAAATAGTTTTATATGATATATTCTACTGTTTTTTTTAATAACTAGTTCATTAGCTCAGTGACAAAAATGTCGACCAAGACTATGACAAGACTAAGACAAGACTATGACAAGACTAAGACAAGACTATGACAAGACTATGACAAGACTATGACAAGACGATGACAAGACTATGACGAGAAGATGACAAGACTATGACAAGACGATGACAAGACTATGACAAGACTATGACAAGACTATGACAAGACTTATGACAGGAAGATGACAAGACTATGACAAGACTATGACAAGACTATGACAAGGCTATCACAAGAAGATGACAAGACGATGACAAGACTATGACAGGACTATGACAAGACGATGACAAGACTATGACAAGACTATGACAAGACTATGACAAGACTATGACAAGACTATGACAAGAAGATGACAAGACTATGACAAGACTATGACAAGACTATGACAAGACAGTGACAAGACTATGACAAGACTATGACAAGAAGATGACAAGAAGATGACAAGACTATGACAAGAAGATGACAAGACAGTGACAAGGACAAGAAGAAGACAAGACAATGACAAGGACAAGAAGAAGACAAGACAATGACAAGGACAAGAAGAAGACAAGACAGTGACAAGGACAAGAAGAAGACAAGACAATGACAAGGACAAGAAGAAGACAAGACAGTGACAAGGACAAGAAGAAGACAAGACAATGACAAGGACAAGAAGAAGACAAGACAATGACAAGGACAAGAAGAAGACAAGACAATGACAAGGACAAGAAGAAGACAAGACAGTGACAAGGACAAGAAGAAGACAAGACAATGACAAGGACAAGAAGAAGACAAGACAGTGACAAGGACAAGAAGAAGACAAGACAATGACAAGGACAAGAAGAAGACAAGACAATGACAAGGACAAGAAGAAGACAAGACAATGACAAGGACAAGAAGAAGACAAGACAATGACAATGACAAGAAGAAGACAAGACAATGACAAGGACAAGAAGAAACAAGACAATGACAAGGACAAGAAGAAGACAAGACAGTGACAAGGACAAGAAGAAGACAAGACAGTGACAAGGACAAGAAGAAGACAAGACAGTGACAAGGACAAGAAGAAGACAAGACAATGACAAGGACAAGAAGAAGACAAGACAATGACAAGGACAAGAAGAAGACAAGACAATGACAAGGACAAGAAGAAGACAAGACAGTGACAAGGACAAGAAGAAGACAAGACAATGACAAGGACAAGAAGAAGACAAGACAGTGACAAGGACAAGAAGAAGACAAGACAATGACAAGGACAAGAAGAAACAAGACAATGACAAGGACAAGAAGAAACAAGACAATGACAAGGACAAGAAGAAGACAAGACAATGACAAGGACAAGAAGAAGACAAGACAATGACAAGGACAAGAAGAAGACAAGACAGTGACAAGGACAAGAAGAAGACAAGACAATGACAAGGACAAGAAGAAGACAAGACAGTGACAAGGACAAGAAGAAGACAAGACAGTGACAAGGACAAGAAGAAGGCAAGACAGTGACAAGGACAAGAAGAAGACAAGACAATGACAAGGACAAGAAGAAGACAAGACAATGACAAGGACAAGAAGAAGACAAGACAGTGACAAGGACAAGAAGAAGGCAAGACAGTGACAAGGACAAGAAGAAGACAAGACAATGACAAGGACAAGAAGAAGACAAGACAGTGACAAGGACAAGAAGAAGACAAGACAATGACAAGGACAAGAAGAAGACAAGACAATGACAAGGACAAGAAGAAGACAAGACAATGACAAGGACAAGAAGAAGGCAAGACAGTGACAAGGACAAGAAGAAGACAAGACAGTGACAAGGACAAGAAGAAGACAAGACAGTGACAAGGACAAGAAGAAGACAAGACAGTGACAAGGACAAGAAGAAGACAAGACAGTGACAAGGACAAGAAGAAGACAAGACAATGACAAGGACAAGAAGAAGACAAGACAATGAAAAGGACAAGAAGAAGACAAGACAGTGACAAGGACAAGAAGAAGACAAGACAATGACAAGGACAAGAAGAAGACAAGACAGTGACAAGGACAAGAAGAAGACAAGACAATGACAAGGACAAGAAGAAGACAAGACAGTGACAAGGACAAGAAGAAGACAAGACAGTGACAAGGACAAGAAGAAACAAGACAATGACAAGGACAAGAAGAAGACAAGACAATGACAAGGACAAGAAGAAGACAAGACGATTACACGATGACAAGACAATGCCAAGATGACGACGCAATGACAAGACAATGACAATATTGTTGTAACTCCAGTGGCGGACTGAAAGGGTTAATGTGTGTGCGGCCTACTGATACATATCACTCAGGCCAATCACACAGGTCAACGGGCAACGGCTGTCGATAAACAAGGGACAGTACTGCTAGTTCACGCAAGTATGACCTGTGTTGTGGTCATGTGATCAAGAGCCTTCACGGTCGAGAGACAGTGTGTTTACAAGGACAGTTGAGACCAGAACAGCAAGGCATAAGGACTGTGGTACCTTTGGTACCTTCGAAAATGTAGCTGTACGAGCTTGAGAGACTTGTAAAGTTAAGTAAAGCACTTCTGTTAAGTTCAAGAAAGCATTTGAATTTGATGTAGTCAATTGTGTTGAATTGGCTGTTGATGTAATTGTCATTAAACCGCCACTTTGTTACTTGAAGCTCTTGTTATCAAGTTCTTGTGTTAGATGTGCTGTTATGTTGTTGTTAAGTAGTGTTTGCAGAAGGCCTGGTGGAGAAGATGGTAACAATATGATGATATGAAGACCAGACAATGACAAGACCATGGCACGATGGCATGACAATGACAAGATGAGTGATTGAAAACCAAATGAGATCAGAGCATGAACAACTGTACACAGCCAAACTTACCGATGGGTTCTGTAGGAGGGTATAGATAACAAGCCAGTTGAATTGGGCTGATCGATTTCTCACAACTTTCTTCATTGGTATCACGACCTGTAAAGTTTCTGTAACAAACAAAGAAAAACCACAAGAGACAGTAATATTAGTAATAAAATAATTCATTACAAATTCATACATTGCCTAAAGCAGTTCCTACTTTGCCAGTAATATATATATACTTATATATATATATATATATATATATATATATATATATATATATATATATATATATATATATATATATATATATATATATATATATATATATATATAAAATATATATATGGGGGACGAACGTGTGCCAAAGGAAGTCTTTTTTGCAGTGGTAAAAAATGGTCGACGTAACAGAGGTGCCCCATGGAAACGTTTTAAAGGCCAGCTTAGGCGCCAACTTGCTTTAGCTGACATAGAAAAGAGCACCTGGTTGCAAGCGGCCTCAGAGCGAGACAGCTGGTAGTCACTCACAAAGGCCGTGGGATACACATTTGAGACTAAAAGGAAAATCCGTTGCCGAGGACCGACGCAGACGGCGAAAAGAAAATCTTAATCGACCACCGTGGACAATGGTTTTGCTTGCTTTGGATATGACAAAATATGTAGGTCATAGTTGGGGCTACGTAGCCACGGGAAATACTGCATCCAGGTGAATTTCTTGCACTCGAAGACAAGCCTTATTATATATATATCTACAAATACTGAGAATAATTTTAGTTTCAACAAACTAGGGAGAGCCAATCTAAGTCGAAGTTGTTGTAGGTCCTATTTAGAAGATGTAATGATGTCTTATAATTTAAGTTTTGTACTTTTAAAACATGTACGCACTCTCTGTGTCATTAGTACACAAATACAATATCTTACCACCAAATGTCTTCACGATCGCGAAGGGGAATGGTAGGGATTTGAATGGAAATACTTTTTCAAGTATATCTCCTTTCCATGTCATATTTACTCATTTTTAGCGGCCCCCAAAAGAAGAAAAGATTATATTAGTTTTGTGTGGACTGTCCGTCCGTCCCGTTTAGATTTCAGAAACTAGAAGAGAAAATGAAAATAGGACATCGTGATATTTTAGATCATTCAAAGTTTGATGCAACGGCTACTTTGTTCTTTTCTGAAAGCAAAAAATATAATTTTTAAAATCAATTATGCAAGCAGTTTTGTTTTTTTTAAAACACCATTTTTATAACTATTCACTATAATAGTAACAAACCCTGGAAGCTTTTTAGTAAGGATCAAGCCAGTTTACCATTTTTCAAACATTTATACAAATGGTTTTAGATTTTGTATCAAAAAATATTATTTTTTACAATTGTATTGCTAAGTTATGTAAGTTCTGTCATGCTAAATACTACATTTACACTGAACACAAAACTAAAGGAACTGTTTTTTTTTTTTACGGAAATGTTTTTTTCTTGAGGCTTTGAATAAGAGATTGACCTTTTACAAAACAATTAGATACTCATTATAAGACATCAGTTAAGCCAGGTTCACATCTAACTTCACATTCACTTTCACCTATCCCTTGGTCTGCTGGACCTTTGGAGCACCACACAGGATCTGTCAACCTTATTTCTCCATTCTTCTCTGTCATTTGCCTTTGATAGAATTTCATTATGATATTCTTTCTGAAAATATTGAAACCTGCCTGGGTGGACCACTTCTGATAGAATTTAATAACCGATATTCTTCTGAAAATATTGAAACCTGCATTTTTTCCTGCCTGGGTGGACCACTTAGGGGGCTGATTTTGTGTTTGCGTTTCCACACAAACTGTCTTTGTAAATTGTTAAATTTAGATTTGAACATGATGGCAAAAACTTTCACAATATCTCAATACATACCGTAAAAGTTTTATTAGTAACAAATTTTTATTACATAAATGTTGATTCCTCCTGAAAAACCTTATAAAAGCAAATTCTGTTGAAAGGGGGAGGGGGACCACCCCTATTTCTCCCCATTCCGGAATCGCCAAGGATGTGATGATGGTAATTTCTTTCTCTTTCACTCTCGGTAGGAAAACAAGAGATCTATTTGGTTGTATACAAGATTCTCTTCTATTCTTGTGGCTCCGCTAATCTACTCAAGATGTTACGTCCAAAGATTCGTATAAAAACTATCTACATACCTGACTCGCTGGACATTAGGATGATGTCACTTTCATTCGTTGACATTGTCATCACGCCAATTGATTTCCTTTCACGACTGAGGGTGTACAGCAGTTGTATAAACACGAGAACCACTGGATGTGTTTGTGCCATCTCCATTTGGATATAACCTATATAGGCGCTGAAACCTGGGAGAGGAATGAAAATATATGACAAGTGTCAAATTTCTAGGATAATCATTGGAGCTTTTTTTTTACAAAACGTACATTAACTCACTTTGCATGTTTGTCTGTCTGGTACAAATATTGAACACGTTATTTCTCCCATTTCCCATTCTCTGATCAAGTTGAAACTTTGCACAAGTATTTAATATTCTTAACAAAACATGAAATCAATCAAAAAAATCAAATGATTAACTAATTAAATGGTGGTACTTAATTAATAAATCTTGAACTATTGAGATATAAGTGTAAATGCGGAGTTCTTCCCCTTAGAGGACCTTTTGTTTTTGCTAAGTATTCTTTATATTTTGCTTGTTTTAAATTATATTTCCAAGCGTGAATGTAATTTGCTTACTAAGAAAACTGCTGGTTGACTCCATTTCTTATCACTGAAGGATCTCTGACCCTTGAAAAGTTCTACTGACATAGCATACGAGAGAAAGTCAACTACTATCCATATTTTAGTATAAGTAACCAATTGGTTAATTAACTATTGATAATAAATTACTTTGTCTGGTATCTCGAACAACGGAAAGAAATAGTACTTGAATGAATTGGCGGTATAAGCTGACTTATTCCTCGTTGTAGATTGTCGTCTGAGGCTTATTACAAATTTGAAGTTCACCTTCATCTGCAAGCCGAGTCTCACTTAGTGCTGCTATGTCTATGTTGTATCTGTGGAGCTCCCTGGCTACTAGTGCAGTTCGTCTTTGTGGTCTATCAGATGTGTCGTTGTCAAGTAGTGTGCGCACATTCCATGCGCCTATGGTAAGAGGAACTATCCTCGTCTTTTTCTTTGAATTTCGACCGCTTGAGTAGGGTTCCCGCCAACTGCGGTAGGCTGGCTAGGGTAGTTTTGAGCAGGCTTTTCAGTTTTCAGCAAGTACCAATAAATGAAAAAATGGATGACCCACCTACGCTAAAGGAAACTGATCTTGCCATTCAACAGCTCGCAAGCGGAAAAGCCCCAGGAGCTGACTCCATTCCCGCAGAGGTCTACAAAAAAGGTGGATTAGCCCTGATTGAAAGACTTCATAAGCTCTTCTTAATTATGTGGGAAAAAGAGTCAATACCACAAGACTTTAAAGATGCCAAAATTGTTCATTTATACAAGCGAAAAGGAAACCGCCAGAATCTGCGACAACCACAGAGGGAAAATCCTTGCACGCATCCTACTAAATCGGCTCATGCAACATATAGAATATGGTATACTACCAGAAAGCCAGTGCGGCTTCAGAAAAGAGCGTGGAACCATTGACATGATCTTTGCAGCAAGGCAGCTCCAGGAAAAATGCCAAGAAATGCTGACCTGTTCTCAATATATGTCGACTTAACAAAGGCATTCGACACTGTTAGCAGAGAAGGACTCTGGAAGATCATGTCAAAGTATGGCTGTCCACAAAAATTCATAACCATGGTGAGACTATTTCATGATGGCATGAAGGCTCGTGCCCAAGAAAGTGGAGAACCATCAGAGCCCTTCGAAGTATCAAACGGGGTAAAACAAGGCTGTGTCCTAGCACCTACACTGTTCAGTATCATGTTCTCCGCTATGCTGACAGATGCATTCACAAATAGAGAAAACAACGGGATAAATATATCATACAGATTTGATGGTGGCCTATTCAACCCGAGGCGGCTTAAAGCAAAATCAAAAACAAATGCAGCAGTAATCAGAGACTTGCTATTTGCTGATGACTATGCCCTAAATGCCTGCTCTGAAAACGATCTGCAGAGTATCGTCAGTGACTTCTCAAGAGCATGCTCAGACTTTGGCCTTACCATCAATACGAACAAGACTGAAGTCTTATATCTACCTGCTCCTGGGAAAGCCTACTCGGATCCAAGCATTACTATAAATGAACAAGATATAAACGCAGTGGACAAATTCACATATCTTGGCAGCACACTCTCCAGAAATGGAAAAATCGATAGTGAAATCGACCTGCGTATCGCCAAGGCCAGTGCATCCTATGGCAGACTGTCTACAAATGTCTGGAACAGACGTGGTATCACCACAAACACCAAGCTAGGGGTCTATAGAGCCGTCATCCTCCCTACATTGCTCTATGCCTCAGAAACATGGACAGTGTACAGTAAACATGCAAAGAGACTAAACCGCTTCCACATGACATGTCTGAGAAAAATACTAAATGTCAAATGGCAAGACAAAATACCAGATACAGAAGTCCTTCGAAGAGCGTGTCTGCAAAGCATCCACACAATCCTGATGCAGTCCCAGCTGCGATGGGCAGGTCACGTCTACAGAATGGAAGACCATCGCATCCCAAAACGACTCTTGTATGGCCAACTAAGCGAAGGAAAGCGCTCGCAAGGTGGGCAAAGAAAGCGCTTAAGGGACACCCTCAAAGCTTCTCTGAAGGCGTTCAGAATAGACCCTGGAACCTGGGAGACAGAGGCACACGACAGAGCATCATGGCGTCACGCTGTGAAAACTGGCGCACAGGTTGCTGAGGAAAAAAGAACAACGCAGGAAGAAGAAAAACGCCAGAAAAGAAAAGCAAGACAAACGACACTAGCTCCAGCTGGAATAACCTGCCCAGTGTGCAGCCAAACATTCCGGGCTCACATAGGTCTCACCAGCCACATGAGGAGGCATAAAACCCCAGTGCAAAGCCCTCAGCCCCCTGGATGACAAAGTGGTCATCATCGAACCACGATGGACGAACTATATATATATTACAAATTTAATTACATGACTGATCCAAACTAATTGATACATGTAATATATACTTTATTGCTGTTGCTTTTTAAGTTTTTTTTTGTCTTTTGTTTTTTTATTGTTTGTTGTTGTTGATGTTCATATATACCAGGGGTTCTCAACCTGTGGGTCGCGACCTCTTTGGAGGTCGAATGACAATTTGCAGTGGGTCGCCTAAGACCATCGAAAACCTAAATTTTTTGGGTCAATCTAACGTGTGGAACTTAAAATTGTACAAAGTTTTTCCCTTGGAAATTACTTTTTTAAAATTGTTATTCATGCATACAAAACTAGATCTAAATCAGAATGATTTTAAACAATTTCATTGTCGCATCAAATATATTTGTAAATTTAAATTTATGGGAGTTAATGCAAAGGCGGCATTATAGCAAGCAAAGGAAACCGAGAACTATGAACAATGGACCCCATTCCCCAATCGTAAACAGACAACATTTAGCCACGTGGTGCTCTATATCTTCTATATACGTTATGATCTCATGTTTAATTCATGATGGTTGTCACGTGACAATTTTTTTCGTTGTTTTATCAATAAGATCACGTGACTAAATGTTGTTTGTTTACGATTGGTGAATGAGGTCCATTCTGAACAAAGTTTTTACATTTGTTGTTGTGATACCATAAAATTAGTTGTTGTTTTTTAATGCCATGTATCTTTTGGAAAGTGAATAAAAATAAAAGAAAAAAAAGGCGACATTGCGGAATCATAGATATTATTTTTATGGTAACGTCGTGACGACATTGAAAAGCGATTTTGTTTATGGCTATAAATAGGTTGTCGTTTAATAGTCCATGCAATTCCCATCATGGAACAGTCCATGACAATGGACCTACTACAAAATAACATCGGGAACAGAAAATATTTGGTTGATTTATTTCAGGTTTGGTTTTGCTTGAATATTCCTAGTGAGTAGGTCGTAAATCCCAGTGCGACATTGGTAACGAGGTTCTATAAGCCGAATCTATATAACTGCAACGTAGTTTTGATACTTAACATCCGGGCTTTGCCAACATGGATGCCAAGTAATCTAGAGGTACAATTAGGTATATGATGACGATTTTAAAGACGAGTTTCTCTTTCGCAAACCACTTGAAACGACGGCAACATGAGATATATATATTAGAACAATGCGTAGGACGTAGTTATCTTCTCCTATGAAGTATCGTTTGTAATATGTAGGCTAAGAGAACAAAAATTTTTTTTTCATTTTTGGAAAAGTAGAAAATCTCATTGAAAATTATGACTGGTGTCTGCACGGAAGAGGCTCCAGGTGCACTAGTATGTCGGTCTGGATTTCAATGTTTGGTACAGAATGAGTCACCAAAAGTGTAGTAACCTAATGAAACACTACAAGAAGACATGTCTTGATCCTAGGCTTTATTGAACAAGAATGACAAAACAGTTCACGATAACACAGTACACACACACAAGCTGACCTGGACACCAAGACATTTTGACACACAAGAACAGATCAGTTCACAACACACAACAAGACTATAAATACACAACAAAAAGTCCACAGACCTCAGTGTATGATTAATTGACGACTATTAGTGAGGAAGACACTGCTACAAGAACTACAAGAAGCAACGAAAAACGTCACTACAAGGAACAAATGCAACATGTCTCGATTGGTCTGGAAAAATTCCGATCCTTCCTCTCGAAATTTCAAATTGACAAACAAAATTTGACGATAATAATATTTATATGTTGACAATTTTATCTGCTCTATATGAGGAAAATGAAAATGAACTTGAGGATAAAATAATAATTTTAGTGAAAGAATATTGTGTGAATGCAAGCAGACGACATTTCATCCTACTTTCCAAATCTGACATACAGCTTGCTGTTTGCACTTGCCAGAAGTCAGTGGGCAATACATAGAGTTATCAGATATTCACACGCGGACTACGTTTACATACCATTTGCAAAAGCACAGTTACTTAGGCATATGAGCGAAAATAATTTTATTGTTGGGGGTCGCCGCGTATTTGTGAATAGTACAAGGGATCGCGGAGCTAAAAAGGTTGAGAACCGCAGATATATCCTCATTCAAATCAAAGATACTGTTACAACAAGGAAATTGTAAGTTGTCTCCCCGTAATCCACTTCTGAAGTTTTAATACTTCGTTTAATTTACAGAAATGTCATGGATCTAGCCAGGAAAACCAGTGACTTGGCAGAATTTAAGTCATTGGTTAATATGCATGACTAAATGCATGACGCGTATGACGTAATCATCTTCTTTTTTGAAGTAACGTCTGTATTATATAAGATAAGATCAAAACGTCCACATCTTTTTGAGCAGCGGACAGAAATGCATAACCTGGATTTAATTTTCCATATTTTATGGACATTTACGCTCTATGGTAAAGTATAGAAATGTCTCACCTGGGTCAAAACGCTCAAATTTTCTAGGCATTAGACTACTGTCCAGTCGAGCCAGGAGTAGAATCCCAACAGCTACCGATTTGATAATCCTCATGAAACATGAGACTATTCCCAGGAAGATGTTGTAGAAAAACATGAAGTAAGTGGTGATGAAATAGAAACGTCTGGGGAAAAAATATAGAATTGATGTTTCTGAATAGGAACAAAACAATGAGAAAGGAATCAACATTAGCATCACCACACTTGTACTCTAACAGACGCAGAAACAATGTTGTGCTTGCAAACAACGCGTTCCCTTTCTATCAGTGTTTGTTTCTTTTAATTAATTTTAATAATCTTTTAATAAATCTTTCAAAATACCGGGTTTGGTAGATCTTAAAGACAAATTATAGATTCACCTGTTATCCAGAAGTAAATGTTGGGCATTGCCTTGAAGAAAGACAAATCTGGTCAAGATTTTCTGTATAATAACAAGTGCTATGCCTATTAAGACTCCAGGCCTGCAATAAACGCATACAGTAAAAGGGAGGAAACTACATGTCATAACATAAATGTTCTCAACATATCGGTTTATGAATTTCGTTTCGTAAATTCATTCTGTTCTCTAACTGAAGGCTTGTTTAAGCATTTATGTTATTGATTCGCCGGGACCACATCCTGTTTAGTTGAGGCAAAGGCTTTATGAGTTCGTTTGTTAATATTAATATTAATATTCAAAGTATTTATCTGCCAGATTAGATCAATATTACGATTCCGAGCTATCACTGAAGACATTTCCCAGCTCCTGTCAGTCAGAACGTCTATTTTTTTTTGTTTTGTTTGGTCTGTCCTTCAGTCCGTCCGTCACGTTTGAATATTAAAAACTAGAAAAGATATCGAAAACCCGTTATCATGATTTTTTGCTACTTGCAAAGTTATCTATCTATCTATCTATTTATTTATCTATCTATCTATCTATCTATCTATCTATCTATTTATCTATCTATCTATCTATCTATCTATCTATCTATCTATCTATCTATCTATCTATCTATTTATCTATCTATCTATCTATCTATTTATCTATCTATCTATCTATCTATCTATCTATCTATCTATTTATCTATCTATCTATCTATCTATCTATTTATCTATCTATCTATCTATCTATCTATCTATCTATCTATTTATCTATCTATCTATCTATCTATCTATCTATCTATCTATCTATCTATTTATCTATCTATCTATCTATCTATTTATCTATCTATCTATCTATCTATTTATCTATCTATCTATCTATCTATCTATCTATCTAACTATCTATCTTTCTATCTTTCTATTTATCTATCCATCTATCCATCTATCTATCTATCTATCTATCTATCTATCTATCTATCTATCTATCTATCTATCTATTTATCTATCTATCTATCTATCTATCTATCTATCTATCTATCTATATATATATATATATATATATATATATATATATATATATATATATATATATATATATATATATATATATATATATATATTAGGTTAGATTTAGATTTTCTTATATACGAGTATTAACATTTTTAAAACAAAAAGCATGTAATGTCCAACAGTGGCGTAACTAAGGGGGGGAGGGAGGGGGGAGAATTTTAAAATGTCAATTTCGTCTATTCTTCAGGAGATTTGAATAAATAAAAAAAAGTTCAGGACTTTATCGTATATTTTGCCTTTTCATGAGATTTTCTGGAGGCCCTGAAAAATCAGGAGGTCGCGAAAACCCTGTTATTTTATATACGTTATAATGGTTTAATTTAATAATGTACACTTAGAATTAGCGCGGGTCCTATGAAAGCGCGGGGCCCACTGCGACCGGATAGGCTGCAGTGGCCTAAGGCCGGCCCTGTCTACTAGGAACTTTAATAATTCGTCCACTTCTGGTTGTCTTGACTGGCACAACAAGTTCTCTAGACGTTGGTCTATAACTGTCAGTTTCGTTTGTTCCAACAGTTTGCAGTTCATTGTCTCCATCGGTATCATAGTACCCAGAGATGTCTTCATCGAAACTCTTATTCAAAAAGCGTTGATTTCTTCTGTATGTTTTTCCGTTTGTCTTTATGATGTAAGATCTGGGTGCTGAATGTTTTTTTATGACAACTGCTTTCTGCCATGTTTGACCTAGACGAACTCTCCGACAGAATAATCTTTAGGCAGTGTTGCTTTTGCATTGTATTTCACTTTGCTTTTCATCTGTCGTTCGTTGAGTAATGTCTCTGCATTTTCAGCTACCGATGGTTTCAATAGTTTGGGATCATTTGGAATGATTTCCTGAGTCTTCTACTCGTCAGCAGTTGTGATGGTGAATACGGCAGTCCGCTTATCGGAGTATTTCTATACTCCAGCATAACGAGATATGGATCTTTCCCACTTTTGTATGCTCTGAATCCTTCTGCTTGCGCAGAAAACATAAACAACCAACAATGACATAATACCATATAATATTAGCACAGAATCTTCTTGATGCAGTGGAAAATTAAGATTTTTTTGCCTATCTTGAATTCTGGTCAAAGCTCTTGCGCCCAATTACTATAGTTCAGAAGAAACTACAAAAGTCTGGACTGCATATACGGGAAGCTGCTAAAGAAATAAGTACCCTTTCATGCTTTATGCAAAATGATGAGAAACTGACAAAAGCCCAATCCATCGAAAAAGCAAAAGAAGGTAGTGAATACTATGGATTCCCTGTAATCAAAACAACCAGAAGAAAGAAAAGACTTGATGGGAAGTTGAGTTCTAATGTAGGACTGTCAATAGAACTGCAATTTAAACGTGTTGCGTCAGAAGTGCTGGACAGATTCCAAAGGCTGGAAAGAAAATGGATACCTTTGGCTTTCTTCTAGATGAAGACACGCTTATGACAAACTGTGCTACTTTTCCTGTTTGTATGATGAAATAAATGGAAATCGCTTTTTCAAATATGTCATTGATGCACGAGCACTTTTCATCAACTAACAGTAATACAATCACTAATAGACATATTGAGGAAACAGGCTTCATATGGTAATTACGTGTGCTCAAACTTTGCAACCTCCTCCGAATACCGCTAACTCAGGCCACTTCCATTACGTCATGTGAGAGATCATTCTCAAAGCTCAAGTTCATCAAAAGCTATCTCAGGAGCACAATGACACAAGAAAGGCTTATCATGGCTTTAATGTCAGTGAAGTCACAAATACTAGAAAGTATCGATGTAGTTGATGTTATAGATGTCTTTGCTGCACAGAATGCACGACATGAAGCGATATCAATTTAGATTTGTCACTTGTGCATTATTTAACTAATAAACAAAGGTATTATTCATTAAAAGAGTCTTGATTACTTTTTGTTAAGTTTACTGATATACTGAACCAATTTGATTTGGGGCTTATATATTTTTGCGTACATTATCCCATGTCATATGCCCAATGTCGAAATGCAAGGGGCCCCCAAAGAGGTCAATCCCCCCGGGCCCCCAAATCCCTAGTTACGCCCCTGATGTCCAATATGAATGAGAGATACCAGATTTAATTAACCCCCTTACGTGTAGATCAAGCAACAATTAGAATCTTATTAGTCATTATTTCATCACATCCTTTAGACCAGCCCCACTCTGAATTGTTTTCTCATAACAATTATTGCCATGAATATTTAAGAACATTATCAATGTAATAATAAAACAACGTCAGACAAACAATAAAATCCCAGCGGCAACACTTTCATCCTGGTCAGTTCAAAGAAATAACTGTGCAAAATTTCAGCTTGATCCGAGATTGGGTGTCGGAGAAATAAAGTATACAAGCATTTTATCGGGCAAGCAGACAGATATACAGACAGACAGATAAAATGAGTTGATATAAGCTTTGTTAAAACACATCTTTACATGCATTGCTTAGTAAACAGATGACCTATGGTTAGACCCTTCGGGGCTCCGCTGATAACGTATATATTAGATATTTAGAAATATCAAATGAATTTGATTTGATTAGGCTTACCAGACTTGCAGCACTTTATTCACCAACCAGTCTATGTAGCCGAAGATTAGAGATAAAATAAATACGCCCATGGAAAAACAGATGATGAACAGTATTATAGTAATGATCATAAAACCTGGTTAGAAAAACAAACACAACAATTATTACATAGGTCGTAGATAGTACAACAAGAGTTGCAGTACGTAACTAGAGGGATAAACTGTAGTGACCCGCTAGGCCAGCAGTTGTGAGACTGTAGTGACACGCTAGGCCAGCAGTTGTGAGACTATAGTGACACGCTAGGCCAGCAGTTGTGAGACTGTAGTGACACGCTAGGCCAGCAGTTGTGAGACTGTAGTGACACGCTAGGCCAGCAGTTGTGAGACTGTAGTGACACGCTAGGCCAGCAGTTGTGAGACTGTAGTGACACGCTAGGCTAGCAGTTGTGAGAGTGTAGTGACACGCTAGGCCAGCAGTTGTGAGACTGTAGTGACACGCTAGGCCAGCAGTTTTGAGACTGTAGTGACACGCTAGGCCAGCAGTTGTGAGACTGTAGTGACACGCTAGGCCAGCAGTTGTGAGACTGTAGTGACACGCTAGGCCAGCAGTTGTGAGACTGTAGTGACACGCTAGGCCAGCAGTTGTGAGACTGTGGAGCTCCACTCTATAGGGCGCGACGTCCTCTTAAGAGGATCGTGGGGCATCTTGACCCTAAACTTAAAGGAGGAGTTGATTTAAAAACAAATTAAAATTTAAAAAATAACTTTGTTAAAAAAAAACTTGCCTTATATTTCGTGAAATCGCATCTTCTCATCGTGTGACTTATAGGCATCTGCTCTCCTGATTTTGTCAAGAGCTCTAGTCTCTTTTTGGGAGGAGAGCACCGCGCTGCTATATCTCTCATTATTGAAAGGCTTAACTCCCGATAGCTAAGTACATTTTCCATATGAAACAAAATAATTTATTTACGACTAATTGTTTAACTTTTTTTTTCTTTTTTGATCTATGTGTTGTCATCGACAAAGAATAATTGTGCCAAGTTTCCATTTGATCTAAGAATTGAAAGCTGTGGAAATTATGTGCAAAATATTTTGACATGTTGAAAATCGTTATCTTCAGTGTCCATCTTTTACAATAACTTTAAGGCAGAGGCATAGTGAGGGGAGCTCAAGGGGGGCACGATGCCCCGGGCGCCAACCTCGGGGGGGGGGGCGACACACGCAGCCTATATTTCTATGTGATGTTCGTGCCAAATGGGAAGGGGGGGGGTCGCCAATAATGCACCTCGCCCCGGGCGCACGTTCTGCTCACTACGCCTCTGCTGTAGGTCAATGTGGTAGAATCTCTCACCCCATATCAGATAGGCCACTTGAAAACCTGCAAACTTCATATTGCCGACCTGTCAAAGAAAAAGGTTTTATTGCGCTAGAACGCTTTTAAACTATGTATGGGGGAGAAAGAAATCAAAAGTGTGTGCTGTCCTGACTTGGATTTTGTGTGTTATCTGTTTGATACTATTTCACATCAGAACACATCCAAAGGACACAACAATATACTCAATAAAACGTGTGAAGACTTCAACTGATTTACAGATGGAGATGATCGCCATGTCCAATAAATCCGTCGATAATAATCAGCAGTCTATTCACCATACATCTCGCTACAAGCCCTAGCCATATTCTTTCTCCTATTCCTAAAGTGTAGAGATTGATATTCTGGTCAATTCGAAGGACAGAGAAGAATGAAGAAAGACGGTTGACAGATCTTGTGTGGTGCCCCAAAAGTCCATCAAACTAAGAAATAAGTAACTCCTAGACACATCTAGATTACTAGAGCAATAAGTCTATGTACATAGCTACAACAAATGTACTTACACACAAACCTTGGGCTGAAAACTTGGATGCTTCGGGTATGTATGTATAGTCACCCCTATACAACATAAACAGATTATTTCTGAAATAATTTGCGTAGTGATCAGTTAGGTTGGAGAAAATCACAATAGCTAAGTCAGAGTAAAAAAGACTAATAGCTAGTGAAAATACTATTTCCGGGGTTTTAGAAAAGAGAAGAAAGGAAACGCTGAAAAATCTATTTAAAAATTATTTTTAGGAATGTGAGACAAACATTATAGAACTATTTTTGTCTAGTTTCAAAAACATAATACGAACAGATACCGGTGCTGCGCTAAACTAAAATAGCTAGATTACTCTAAGCAATGAGCTAGCACCAGTGTTCAAAATACTTTTTCAGGCATCTCTTAACCAGGGCAGAGTACCAAGGGACTGAAAAGAAGCTAATGTGACCCCCCCCCCCCCCATTTAAAAAAGGAGAAAAAGCTGACCCAGGAAACTACAGACCAGAATCACTTACCAGCATCACATGTAAAATCCTAGAACACATAATATGTGGAAACATCATAAACCAAACATAATGTCCTTAGTCCATACCAACATGGCTTTATGAAATATAGATCATGTGAAACACAACTAATAGGACTAATTGATGATTTTTTTTCAAAAGATTTAGATGATAGTGAGCAAATAGATGCTATCTTACTAGAATTTTCCAAGGCTTTCGACAAAGTTCACCACCATACTTTGCTTTAAAAATTAAAATATTTTGGCATTGATGGTCCATTGAATCAGTGGATTAAAGATTCTCTGATAGGGAGAGAACAAACTGTAATAATAAATGGCTCTAAATCAACACCGATAACAGTAAACTAAGGTGTACCTCAAGGAACAGTCTTAAGTCCACTACTATTTTTAATTTACATAAATGATTTACCAAATTGCATTAGTTCAGGAAAAGTCAGATTATTTGCAGACGATTGCATAATATATAGAACAATAAAAACAACACAAGATGCAGAAATTTTACAAAGAGAATTAGATGAATTACAGAAATGGGAATCAAATTGGAGCATGTCTTTCCACCCAGAAAAACTTATCTTATTCATGGTAAACCAGTAACACAGACTAAAAACGCAAAATACCTAGGTGACAACAATAAATGAAAAACTGTCATGGAATCCACATATTGATAAAACTATCAAAAAATCAAACAAAGCATTAGGGTTTAATAAAAGAAATTTCTATAAATCAAATAAGAACATAAAACTAAAATGTTATTTAACCTTGGTTAGGCCAATAATAGAATATACATCCTCTGTTTGGGACCCCTCAACTCAAGAAAACATTAAGAAACTGGAACAGACACAAAATAGAGCAGTGATATTCATAACAAACGAATATTCACATTTGACTAGAGTAACACCTTAAGTAAAATCACTAAATTTAGAAAGCCTTCAGGAAAGAAGACTTAAAAGTAAAGTAGCAATTATACATAAAACACTGAACCATAATCTTCAAATACAAAAACAAAATTTAATAAAATACTCTGAAAGACACAAAGATAAAGGCACATTCCTCGTTCCATATGCTAGGACTAATTTGTACAAATGCTCCTTATTCCCTACTGTTATTAGAACATGGAATGTGTTGCCTGAGATAGCCAGAAAGCCAGGGACTTGGCAGAATTTAGGTCATTGGTTAATATGCAACACTGAATGCATGACGCGTAGGACGTAATCTTCTCCTTCTTTAAAGTAACGTCTGTATTATATAAGATTAGATAAGATAAGATAAGATATAGTCCAATTTGTGGACCGGTGGGGGAAGGGAAAGAGTTTTTCCGTGCTGCCTTTAGGCGCTCAGTAAACACAACTCTGCTCGAGTCGGGTGTCGAACCTCGGGCCCCCTTCATAGCCAAGCCAAGTTCAAGCGTGCTTAGCCTCTCGTCCACGCATCCCAAATAGACTTATAGTAAATTAATTAGTGGTTGACTAAACTAAACAGGCGAGGCCTTTAATGAAGTTCGATCCGTACAAATGATAACAGTTACACCTTGAGATCTACTTAACACCTTTGTGTTTGTGAAATATTATTTCATGAACTCGTTTGCTCATAGAAGTAAAAATGTAATAAATTTGGTGTCAAGTCTAAGCGATATCTTTGTGACAATTTCAATAGAATGGTTTTTTTTTTAAATAATATGGCTAGTATGTGTGTGGTGTATATAAAAATCTTCATTTTGCAAATTTAACAATTGAAGTTTTGATTATAAAAATGGTTTAGTAGTTTATGTATCAGAAAAGTAATAGATACCGTTTTCGTAATATATCATTCAAGGCAAGAGGAAGAATTTAGTAATTATTAGTGAATGAGTCATCAGGGCCAAGAATTTTATATTGTAGATTTTGTTAACTTCGGAGCAAAAACAAACTTAAACAAGGTTACAAAGACAGCTTGTGTGAAAACACAAACTCAAAATCGGCCCCCGAAGGCACACAGCCAGAGTATTCACCAGGATTCGAACACGGGACTTCCAGTTTTAAGTGCTTTACCCCTCAGTCGCAGAAACTCGATATATTCATTTATATATTTTTTAAATAATAATTATTAACCTTATCCATACATTCAAAATTAATAACATGTCACATGCAATAAAGAGAAACTAAAAAAGATTTATTCTTCTAACAAAATTAGATAAATTGGCAACACGACAAAAAAATAATTCTTGACCTACTTTAAGCTACAATTCTTATCTTATCTTATATAATACAGACGTTACTTCAAAAAAGAAGATGATTACGTCCTACGCGTCATGCATTTAGTCATGCATATTAACCAATGACTTAAATTCTGTCAAGTCACTGGTTTTCCTGGCTAGCTCAGGCAACCCATTCCATGCTCTAATAGCACTAGGGAAGAAGGAGTACAAATGACTTAATAAGACTTTCCCCTTGCAAATAAAAAATTAATATCTCCATTGTCATTTGTCATAGTAACTAGACAAAGATCTAGCTAGATCTAGACCTAGTTTTAGATCTAAATCTAGATTCAAGATCTAAGTCTAGGTCTAGAACTAGATCTAAGTGTAGATCTAGAAATAGATCTAAGTCTAAATATAGAGTTAGATCTAAGTCACTAAGTCTATATCTAGATCTAGAACTATATATGGAATCTTGATATATAATCTACTATATCTAGACTAGAACTCGTATGAATTTACACGTTTAATCTTAAAATTACTAGACCTATGCCAATGTTATGGTAATGCCAAGCCCCAATGGTGTACTATGATGTTCGTATCAGATCCATTTCTTAATGCGATACTAATGTTTCCATAATAAATAAATCTGCAACCCTTAACCTGTCAGAAGATAAGTTATTGCCTTAATAATTAAAAATTAGTTCAAATTATCAATACATTTATAATATATTTATTATAAATATAAGTAGATCTGGGCTCTATTTAGTCTTATTTAGACTGTCAAGTGTAGGCACCTACAATGAGGGTATGTCAAAACTGCGCGCTATAAAAGTAGTTCGTTATTTTTGAAACATAACTAAAACGAAACCTGAAAGATGTACCCATGTGTAAAATATTTACCTGAAAGATGTACCCATGTGTAAAATATTTACCTGAAAGATGTACCCATGTGTAAAATAGTTACCTGAAAGATGTACCCATGTGTAAAATAGTTACCTGAAAGATGTACCCATGTGTAAAATATTTACCTGAAAGATGTACCCATGTGTAAAATAGTTACCTGAAAGATGTACCCATGTGTAAAATAGTTACCTGAAAGATGTGCCCATGTGTAAAATAGTTACCTTACCTGAAAGATGTACCCATGTGTAAAATATTTACCTGAAAGATGTACCCATGTGTAAAATAGTTACCTGAAAGATGTACCCATGTGTAAAATAGTTACCTGAAAGATGAACCCATGTGTAAAATAGTTACCTGAAAGATGTACCCATGTGTAAAATATTTACCTGAAAAATGTACGCATGTGTAAAATAGTTACCTGAAAGATGTACCCATGTGTAAAATAGTTACCTGAAAGATGTACCCATATGTAAAATATTTACCTGAAAAATGTATGCATGTGTAAAATAGTTACCTGAAAGATGTACCCATGTGTAAAATAGTTACCTGAAAGATGTACCCATGTGTAAAATAGTTACCTGAAAGATGTACCCATGTGTAAAATATTTACAAGTGTCATTGCGCAAGAGAGGGCTATGGCAACAAGAAGAGAGTCTGAGGAAAAAATATGATTGACTTATATATTTTTTTTAATAGAAAAATCTTCGAGTCTAATAGAAAAAAGCTCAAGATGAGGAGAAATAGAAACTGTCAAGATGAAGAGAAATAGAAACTGTCTAGGAGAAAAAGAAACTGTTAAGATGAGAAGAAACAGAAACTGTCAAGATGAGGAGAAAGAGAAACTTTCTAGGAGAAACAGAAACTGTCTAGGAGAAACAGAAACTGTCTAGATGAGAAGAAACAGAAACTGTCAAGATGAGAAGAAACAGAAACTGTCGAGATGAGGAGAAACAGAAACTGTCAAGATGAGAAGAAACAGAAACTGTCGAGATGATGAGAAACAGAAACTGTCAAGATGAGGAGAAACAGAAACTGTCAAGATGAGAAGAAACAGAAACTGTCTAGATGAGAAGAAACAGAAACTGTCAAGATGAGGAGAAAGAGAAACTGTCTAGATGAGGAGAAACAGAAACTGTCAAGATGAAAAGAAACAGAAACTGTCTAGAAGAAACAAAAACTATCAAGGAGAAACAGAAACTGTCAAGATGAGGAGAAACAGAAACTGTCAAGATGAGGAGAAACAGAAACAGTCAAGATGAGAAGAAACAGAAACTGTCTAGATGATGAGAAACATAAACTGTCAAGATGATGATAAACAGAAACTGTCAAGATGAGGAGAAACAGAAACTGTCAAGATGAGGAGAAAAAGAAACTGTCAAGATGAGGAGAAACAGAAACTGTCAAGATGAGGAGAAACAGAAACTGTCAAGAAGAAACAGAAACTGTCAAGATGAGGAGAAACAGAAACTGTCAAGATGAGGAGAAACAGAAACTGTCAAGATGAGGAGAAACAGAAACTGTCAAAATGAGGAGAAACAAAGACTGTTAAGATGAGAAGAAACAGAAACTGTTAAGGAGAAATAGAAACTGTCAAGGAGAAACAGAAACTGTCAAGGAGAATTACAAACTGTCAAGGAGAAACAGAAACTGTCAGGGAGAAAAAGAAACTGTCAAGGAGAATTAGAAACTGTCAAGGAGAAACAGAAACTGTCAAGGAGAAGCAGAACCTGTCAAGGAGAATTAGAAACTGTCAAGGAGAATTAGAAACTGTCAAGGAGAATTAGAAACATTCAAGGAGAAACAGAAACTGTCAAGGAGAAACAGAAACTGTCAAGGAGAAACAGAAACTGTCAAGGAGAAACAGAAACTGTCAAGGAGAATTAGAAACTGTCAAGGAGAAACAGAAACTGTCAAGGAGAAACAGAAACTGTCAAGGAGAATTAGAAACTGTCAAGGAGAATTAGAAACTGTCAAGGAGAAACAAAAACTGTCAAGGAGAATTAGAAACTGTCAAGGAGAATTAGAAACTGTCAAGGAGAAACAGAAACTGTCAAGGAGAAACAGAAACTGTCAAGGAGAATTAGAAACTGTCAAGGAGAATTAGAAACTGTCAAGGAGAATTAGAAACTGTCAAGGAGAAACAGAAACTGTCAAGGAGAAACAGAAACTGTCAAGGAGAATTAGAAACTGTCAAGGAGAAACAGAAACTGTCAAGGAGAAACAGAAACTGTCAAGGAGAAACAGAAACTGTCAAGGAGAATTAGAAACTGTCAAGGAGAATTAGAAACTGTCAAGGAGAAACAGAAACTGTCAAGGAGAAACAGAAACTGTCAAGGAGAAACAGAAACTGTCAAGGAGAAACAGAAACTGTCAAGGAGAATTAGAAACTGTCAAGGAGAATTAGAAACTGTCAAGGAGAAACAAAAACTGTCAAGGAGAATTAGAAACTGTCAAGGAGAAACAGAAACTGTCAAGGAGAAACAAAAACTGTCAAGGAGAATTAGAAACTGTCAAGGAGAATTAGAAACTGTCAAGGAGAATTAGAAACTGTCAAGGAGAAACAGAAACTGTCAAGGAGAATTAGAAACTGTCAAGGAGAATTAGAAACTGTCAAGGAGAAACAGAAACTGTCAAGGAGAATTAGAAACTGTCAAGGAGAATTAGAAACTGTCAAGGAGAAACAGAAACTGTCAAGGAGAAACAGAAACTGTCAAGGAGAATTAGAAACTGTCAAGGAGAATTAGAAACTGTCAAGGAGAAACAGAAACTGTCAAGGAGAATTAGAAACTGTCAAGGAGAATTAGAAACTGTCAAGGAGAAACAGAAACTGTCAAGGAGAATTAGAAACTGTCAAGGAGAATTAGAAACTGTCAAGGAGAAACAAAAACTGTCAAGGAGAATTAGAAACTGTCAAGGAGAATTAGAAACTGTCAAGGAGAAACAGAAACTGTCAAGGAGAAACAGAAACTGTCAAGGAGAATTAGAAACTGTCAAGGAGAATTAGAAACTGTCAAGGAGAATTAGAAACTGTCAAGGAGAAACAGAAACTGTCAAGGAGAAACAGAAACTGTCAAGGAGAAACAGAAACTGTCAAGGAGAATTAGAAACTGTCAAGGAGAATTAGAAACTGTCAAGGAGAAACAGAAACTGTCAAGGAGAATTAGAAACTGTCAAGGAGAATTAGAAACTGTCAAGGAGAAACAAAAACTGTCAAGGAGAATTAGAAACTGTCAAGGAGAATTAGAAACTGTCAAGGAGAAACAGAAACTGTCAAGGAGAAACAGAAACTGTCAAGGAGAATTAGAAACTGTCAAGGAGAATTAGAAACTGTCAAGGAGAAACAGAAACTTTCAAGGAGAAACAGAAACTGTCAAGGAGAAACAGAAACTTTCAAGGAGAATTAGAAACTGTCAAGGAGAATTAGAAACTGTCAAGGAGAAACAGAAACTGTCAAGGAGAAACAGAAACTGTCAAGGAGAATTAGAAACTGTCAAGGAGAATTAGAAACTGTCAAGGAGAAACAGAAACTGTCAAGGAGAAACAGAAACTGTCATGGAGAAACAGAAACTGTCAAGGAGAAACAGAAACTGTCAAGGAGAATTAGAAACTGTCAAGGAGAAACAGAAACTGTCAAGGAGAAACAGAAACTGTCAAGGAGAATTAGAAACTGTCAAGGAGAATTAGAAACTGTCAAGGAGAAACAAAAACTGTCAAGGAGAATTAGAAACTGTCAAGGAGAAT
Organism: Biomphalaria glabrata; assembly: GCF_947242115.1. Taxonomy (NCBI): domain Eukaryota; kingdom Metazoa; phylum Mollusca; class Gastropoda; family Planorbidae; genus Biomphalaria; species Biomphalaria glabrata. The sequence continues at coordinate 15,985,593 of NC_074725.1, read as the reverse complement.
TAGAAACTGTCAAGGAGAAACAGAAACTGTCAAGGAGAAACAGAAACTGTCAAGGAGAATTAGAAACTGTCAAGGAGAATTAGAAACTGTCAAGGAGAATTAGAAACTGTCAAGGAGAAACAGAAACTGTCAAGGAGAAACAGAAACTGTCAAGGAGAAACAGAAACTGTCAAGGAGAATTAGAAACTGTCAAGGAGAATTAGAAACTGTCAAGGAGAAACAGAAACTGTCAAGGAGAAACAGAAACTGTCAAGGAGAATTAGAAACTGTCAAGGAGAATTAGAAACTGTCAAGGAGAAACAGAAACTGTCAAGGAGAAACAGAAACTGTCAAGGAGAAACAGAAACTGTCAAGGAGAAACAGAAACTGTCAAGGAGAATTAGAAACTGTCAAGGAGAATTAGAAACTGTCAAGGAGAAACAGAAACTGTCAATAAGAGACAGAAACTGTCAAGGAGAAACAGAAACTGTCAAGGAGAAACAGAAACTGTCAAGGAGAAACAGAAACTGTCAAGATGAGGAGAAACAGAAACTGTCAAGATGAGGAGAAACAGAAACTGTCAAGATGAGGAGAAACAGAAACTGTCAAGGAAAAACAGAAACTGTCAAGATGAGGAGAAACAGAAACTGTCAAGATGATGATTTCGAAAAGAAATACTTCTTACACTCTAATGTTTACTCAGACTGAGGTGATAGTAAATAGTGTTAGTCAATGTTCTGTTCTTTATCTTATGTGTGACCAATTAGCTTGTATTTGCTAGTGAATGTTTACATGATTGGTTTTTTTTAAATGTTCGGACAGGGCCTAGTTTCCAAGGGCACAAACTCAACTTTTACCACAACATCTACCAAGTACGAATTCCTTCCCTTGTTCAAACTATCATACAAAATAGTTAATTACCAATAGTAAATTCAATAATTGGTTAATTTATTTTATTGATTCTTGTGTTGTCAGGCAAAAAAAAAATTAATGTGCAAGATTTCAGCTTGATCCGAGACTGGGTGTGGCAGAAATAACGTGTACAAACTTTTTACAGACAGACAGACAGCGTGAGTTGATATAAGCTTTGTAATAATACGAAACTAAAGGATTAATTTCTAATGATAGTGATGAATTAAAGTACAACAAAGGTTAATGCATTGTAAAAACACTTACAGTAAACTAGGTCGATGATGTGATGTAGTACGTCCAAAATGAGTTTAAGGGTATCAAATGCATCTTTCCAATTTGCATCCTCTTTCCAGTTGGTATTTAATTCATTTTCTATGTATTCAAGACCCTCGTGACTTGACTTCGTAAAAGTAAAGGCCAGAAACAGAAACTCAACTGCCAACTAGGGTTGTTTAAATTGAACAAAATACAGTTGTTAAATTATGGAGGCGAGGTATAATTCAGCAACAATAATAAATGAAAAGCCATCACAGTTTCTTACTGCTGTATCCTCTTCTTAATTACAGGAAAGAAGATACTGATGTCCTAAATGTCTTTGTTAATTTAGAGACCTAAACTCTGCTGAGTAGTGATTCGTTGTCCTGGATGATTCAGGCTACTTGGCATTAGGAATATATTCTTTAATGGCATTAGGAATATATATGCTTTAATGAAATAAGAATATGCTTTAATGGCATTAGGAATATATGCTTTAATGAAATAAGAATATGCTTTGAAGACATTAGGTATATATGCTTTAATTACATTAGGAATATATTCTTCATGGCATTAGGAATATATGTTCTGATGGCATTAGGAATATATGCTTTGATGGCATTAGGAATATATTCTTTATGGCATTAGGAATATATTCTTTATGGCATTAGGAATATATGCTTTGATGGCATTAGGAATATATGCTTTGATGGCATTAGGAATATATGCTTTGATGGCATTAGGAATATATTCTTTATGGCATTAGGAATATATTCTTTATGGCATTAGGAATATATGCTTTGATGGCATTAGGAATATATGCTTTGATGGCATTAGGAATATATGCTTTGATGGCATTAGGAATATATTCTTTATGGCATTAGGAATATATGCTTTGATGGCATTAGGAATATATTCTTTATGGCATTAGGAATATATTCTTTATGGCATTAGGAATATATGCTTTGATGGCATTAGCAATATATTCTTTATGGCATTAGGAATATATGCTTTGATGACATTAGGAATATATTCTTTATGGCATTAGGAATATATGCTTTGATGGCATTATGAATATATTCTTTATGGCATTAGGAATATTAATGTATAATCTATTAATTTATAATATCTCCGTCTAACAAAAAGAGAAAACTGCTGAATGTCATCCTGTGAGTTTGGAACATCTCGCCTATAGTCTATGGTTGCTGCAGGGTAGTGTTGGCCGGATAGTAAAAAATAGCACCTACATGTCTATTAATATGTATAAAGTGGACGTGTCTTTGCCATTGAGTCGGTAAGTTAACATGTTAAGATGTTATATTCCTGTCTGTCTAGGTGTGCGGGTATATCTCCAGGGGACCTCCGGTTGTGGGAGGGACATTAAACATACACTACAGTACAGGGCCTGTCTTAGGCCACTGCAACCTATGCACTTTCATAGGTGTAAATAATTAAACTATACCATTTTAACTTATTATTAAAGGGTTCCTGGAATTCTGGTGAAAATGCAAGATATACGAAAAAGTCATAAAAATGTCCTGAAATTATTAAAATCTTCTGAAAATTCATGCAAATCTTTTTCAAACAGACAAAATTGTCATTTCGGGGTGTCATTCAATATGGAAAATATCAATCCTACTCGCGATTTTAAAAAAAAGAACGGCATTGTTAGCTTTCATTCAATAAAATGGCGAATAAATAATAATAAATAAGGCGAATTTTAACCAAATCAAGAATTTCAAATACTTTAGTAGTCACTGGCATACAAATATAGATCTAAATCTATCGCGACCTCTTAAAAAAAACAGAAGCGATATTTTGTTAGTTGATAGTTAATCTAAAAGGCAGATTTGAATGTTTATGGGGTTTTTGTTTAATAAAACTACTATCTATTGTAGATGGCTGGTCAAGTTAATTTGAAAGTGATTTTGTACTTAGTAAAGAATGAATAAAATGCAAAGACGTTGTTTTTTTCAAATACAAAATCTTAATTTTCACTTATTATCTTTATCACTACCCAGACTGGGCCCCGCGAAATCTATTTCGCATAGGGCCACGCAATTTGTTGGATCGGCCCTGCTTTGGTTGTACGGTCACCGCCAAGATCTAAGGAACATTTATGTCAAGTTTTATCAAGATTGGTCAAACGGTTTTGATTTTTACATACATACATACATACATACATACATACATACATACATACATACATACATACATACATACATACTACATACATACATACATACATACATACATATATACATAAATACATACATATGCATACATACATACATACATACATACATACTACATACATACATAGGCCTACATACATACTACATACATACATACATACATACTACATACATCATGGGCGTAGCCAGGATTTTTTTTCGGGGGGGGGGGGTTTGGGGGGGTGGATTTTTTTTTCTCCTCCCCCCCCCCCCCCGCGCGAAAAATTTTTTTATATGTTTTTATGTGTGTGTGTGTGTGTACATAATCTTTATTACATTCTGACCCTTCATTCTTTCGGAAGACGTTTATTGTGCCCTAGAATAGGTTCTTCCATGAGTGAGTGGGAAAATTGTAGATTCCCCGCAATTATTAGCAATGGGGTCTGGGGGAGCGCTAGCAGCCAAGCACTATTTCTGATATTGAAAGCCAACAAAATGCATATTCTGAGGTATCTACAGTGCATTTTCCTGCTATTAAAAAGTTCTATTTCAAAAACCTAATGTGCTATTCTTAATGACTTAGAGCCTCCCGCGCCGTTCGGCGCATTTGCCGTCAAGCTGTTTCCATTAAATTGTAGACTCCCCGACATTACTAGCAAAGGGGTCTTGGGGAGCGCTAGGAGCTCCCCCAGCGCGGGGCGATGCCCCGCCGCCAAACACTATTTCTGGTATTGAAAGCCAACAAAATGCATATTCTGAGGTATCTACAGTGCATTTTCCTGCTATTAAAAAGTTTTATTTCAAAAACCCAAGTTGCTATTCTTACTGATTAGACCCTCCCGCACCGTTCGGCGCATTTGCCGTCAAGCTGTTTCCATAAAAATCTGTCACTGGTAATGTCTGAAGCCTCTTCCCACCTGTCATGAGGACCTCCATGCATGAGTGGCGTCAAGTTGTACTAGGATATCATTGCAACTCTTCTTATGCGTAAGTGACCTCTCACTAAGGGGTCGACTCCGAGTTCGGCATAGGATTTCCTTGATTTAGACCCGATATCTATAACTGACTCCTAAAATCTGTCTTAGGCATCTTTGTTGAGCCACATTTAGTGTTTTTCAATTTCGGCAGATGACTATTCACTGCAGTTTATTAATGGAGCCCTGCCACTGGTAAAAATTTGTAAACTCTCTTGAATACGCTCTTGGAATTAAGTGACTGTAGTTTGCTTTAGATTTTATATCAAAAAGAGAAGTTTTATCGTCAATATCATCTGTTGGGGTTTTCCACCTCAAAATGCTCTGTAGGAGGATCTTAAACTCAAAACCATCTGGAGGGGTTTTAAACTTTTTAAAAAAGCCATCTGTAGAAGTGGGGTTTAAACTCAAAACCCCCGATTGGATTGGCTACGCTCAAATAATTTTAGTGTGTAATTTGCTTTTTTTTAAATTGAAGAGGTATTTTTAGCATCAAACCCCTCTGAATGAGGTTTAAACTCAAAACCCCTTTTGGCAACGCTCATAGCATTTTGAGTGCGTTATTTGCTTTTTTTCTTACACTGAAGATGTATTTTTTTAGCCTCAAACCCCCTGGTGGGGGGTTTAAACTCAAAACCCCTTTGGCTGCGCTCATAGATTTTAGAGTGAGTAATTTGCTTTTATTTATATTAAGGAGGTACTTTTTAGCTTCAAACTCCAATGGAGGGGAGTTTAAACTCAAAACCCCTTTGACTACACTCATAACATTTTTAGTGTATAATTTGCTTTGTTTTTATTATTAAAGAGGTATTTTTTACCTTCAAACCCCACTGAAGTGGGATTTAAACTCAAAAACTGAGTCAAAACCCATTTAGCTACGCTCATAACATTTTGAGTGCGTAATTAGCTTTTTTTTATGTTGAAGAGGGGGTTTATCGTAAATTTTAGGGGGGGGGGTTAAAATCCGAATCTTCCTTAACTGTGCTCTTGGAATTAGGGGATTTTCGTTTGCATTTTGTTTGTTTTGTTTTATAGAAGAGGGGCAGTTAACAGCAAAAACCCCAGGTAGGGGGTTTAAAACTCAAAACCCCTGGTAGGGGGTTTTAAACTCAAACCCCCTGGTAGGTGTTTTTAAACTCGAACTCCTCTGGTAGGTGTTTTAAACTCGAATCCCCCTGGTAGGGGTTTTTCAACTCGAACCGCCCTGGTAGGGGGTTTTAAACTGAAAACCCCCTGGTAGGGGGTTTTAAACTCAAAACCCCTTTGGTTGGGCTAGGGCAAATGATGGTTTAGTATTAAAATCTCACCTAAAATAAACAAAATCAAAGCAAAAAATCAGTCACTAAATTCCGATCGGGGGGGGGATTTCATTTCGGGGGGGGGGGGGGTTTGAACCCCAACCCCCCCCCTGGCTACGCCCATGACATACATACATACCCTTATTTTGTGTTTTATATTATAATATATAACTATATAACGTATGTAGACAAGTACTTACGATATAAACTACACAGCCTCCAACAAACATGACAGAGACGAACCTTGCGGGAAATCGAAATCCTATATCCAAAATAGATCAATGCTATAAGTTGTTTCTATTTTATTTTTCAATCGATGTTAAAGGGTTTCTATGCAACAAGATAATGGCTGGTGCCCTATAACATAAACGTGTCATCTTCACCTATCCCTAAGTTTATTGAACGGTTGGAGCACCACACATGATCTATCGACCGTCTTCTTCCATTTCTCTCTGTCTTTTGCCTTAAGTAGAATCTCTTACAATGACAGTATTGTCCACGCGTTGATGTTTTATCCACATCGCTTTCTTTGCCTTTTCTTCTTTTTACTGGTACTGTTCCAAGGAGGAAGAACTGAAGACCTTGTAATATGGCCATAAAGTTTTCGTTTGCGTTTTTTTTACAGTAGTTAGCAGGTCATCGTGGGGTCCAATCAATGACCCTCACTCTAACCTCTGCGTTTGTGATGTGGTATTTGTATATGATACCGAGGATTTTTCTCAATTCCATTGCTAGAATTCTCCTCTCTGGTTCTGTAGTTAGCTTCTTATATTCACAAGCATACAAGAATGTGGCCATGACCAAGCAACGCATCAGTCTATTTTAGTGTCAAGGGCTGTGTTTTTTTCTTTTCAAATTGTTTTGGACTTTGCAGCAGTGAACTATGCTATTCTAGCCAGTATTTGTTGTTAATCCATCAAATTACTCTGGAATTAAGAAACCTTGTGTAGCATTTATTACAATGTGTTGAATTTTTGAATCTGCGACAACCATTCTTTGATGTTGTCTTCCCATCTTTTCTCTGTCTGCCTCTTCTTTCTTTTTCCTGGTACTGTTCCCTGTAAGAAGGTCTTTGTGAGCCTTGGTGGCATTGTAATATGGCCACAGAGCTTTAGTTTGCGTTTTTTTTTGACAGCAGTTAGTTGGTCATCGTGGTGTCCGATAGGTGTACTAATCCTATCTCCAAATTTTTGAGTAAGTCAATATCTTGTAATTCCTGGACAAGGCTAGACTAATGTGTGAAATTAATTTAAAAAATCAGACCAAAATTTAGATGAATAGATATTTTAAAATCTATCCTTCTAAACTAGAAAAAAAAAAAGTTAGTGATCAAGGAAGGGGTTAAAGAATCAAGCCAAAGCATCTCTTGCGATGTAGACTCACTAAAATATAGGATCTAATTCTATAAATTTAGAAACACATATTTCTTATAAAAGCTTTCTATAAATTTATGCCAGATAATCTTTTATTAACATTCCATCAAGATTTTTGGACATTTAATTATATAATGGATTTTCTCAGGACACTTGATGGCTATTGAGTCTGTTTGGCAGAATCTAATCCTGCTATTTCGTCATTACAGCGCCTTGAGCCTACATTGTGTTTGTTAAAAGCGCTCTCTACATTAAATTATTATTATTAAATCACGTTTCATTCCAGTTCTGTGGCATTTTACGTCTCGAGAGACGATCTTTTTCCTTTGCAACTTCTTGTGTGACTAAAGAGGCCAATTCTTGATACACAGCTGCGATCGCAGGTTGGGCATGTATAATCACCAGGCGCCGTTGCATTTTCACCCTTTTTCCACAACTAATTTCAGGTGCCCATTAGAGCTGGGTGGACTCAGAGGCGCCCAAGATCCCGGAATAAAAAATCCCAGTCTTCACCAGGATTCGAATCCGGGACTTACGGTTCGGAAGCCAAGCGTTTTACTGCTCAGCCACCTCGCCTCCAAAAAAAAAAAAGATAACAAAACAAATTTAAATATTAAATGTGGAGACATTAGCAGTGGTTCTCATATTGCTGTTTTTATTTGGTTCTGTTTTCATCTGAGATGAGTTATAGTCTACCGTTAATTGTTGAAACTCAGAATGCAGGGAAATGTTTACATCCACTAAAGACTTTTTTCTATTTCCTTTATCTTCTTATGACCAACCATACTGGAGAATGTTTAATTATTTACTTTAATTTCATACAAAAACAACCGAAACAATCCCGGATCAGGAGGATGTTCAGAATTCAGGTAAAAAGAAAAGATAATTAATTAGATTTTTAAAAGATAACAAAATGACTGAGAACAAAAAATATACGAGCGGGGGAATGATTAAAGTTTAAAATAATAAACAGAACTATAGAACTAGGTTTGGATTTAGATGTACATGTTGTAGTGACCTAGTCTTGTTTACAGATTGTGTTAGTGTTGTAAATAAATATATTGTGACGTAGTCAGACAGACGAATAACGTTGCAGAATACAGGTACATGATAGGAGAAGACTAAGGGCTTGTAGAGAGATGGATAGTGAATAGACTGCAAATGAAAACGGCGGATAGATAGACAAGGCGATCATCCCTATCTGTAAATAAACATCAGTTGAAGTCATCACAAGTTTTATGAAGTGTATTTTAATTGTTGTGTCCCTTGGATGGGTTCGGATTCGCGTTTAGAATAAGTGAAACAGTAGGAAACAGATAACACACAATGTGTGTAGAACTATTTTTCCGCGCATGCAGAAGTGAAAATAAGGCGTTTAAAATACCTAAATGTTTACGCATCGATCTGGTAGACAGATGTTTATAGTTATAGAAAAGTCGAATTCGACTACTTTAAGAAGATAGTATGCAAACATCGGAAATATATATCTTAAGCTTGAATTATTTTAAAATTATATTTTAAGATTCTTTTTCATCAATTTATTTCACTTATTAAATAATTGAATAACTTACTAGACTAATCCAGGACGACCTTTCAAGCAACTGGACCATAACCGAGTTCTTTGAATTGAGAGGGCCATCATCAGAGTCAAGCAGAACTAAACAAAAATATCATCAGAATCAAGCAGAACTAAACAAAAATATCCTCAGAGTCAAGCAGAATTAGACAAAGATGTAATCAGAGTCTGATTGTGTGGTGTATGCGCTTAAGACAGTCGATTGCATTTCAACCCTGCCCGCCATCATTCACTGGTGTCCTGAAGTATTTTGCTAGGATGTAATCATCTTCATTCCTGAAGGACACGGTTCAGATCTTGGTGCACGTTTTGAGGGTCACTTGAGATGGCTGGAATTCTTAAGGAAACTGTTAAAGATGTCTTGTTGTCTTGAAATGTATATAGGTCATGTCAAGTAGAGTTCTTTTATATCGAACTAGTCGACTCACGGCGTAGCATACGACGCTATTTTGCAGGGCGGCCTTAGGACACTGCAACCTATGCGCTATGGGCCCCGCACTTTCATAATTTCTAGGTGTAAATTATTACATTAAACCACTTTATAACTTATAATACATTTCCCACGGCCTCCTGATTTACCAGGAGCTCCTGGAAATCTCATGAAATTGCAAAATATACGAAAACTCATACAAATGTCCTGAAATATACTGACAAAATTGTCATTTTGGGGTGTCATTCAATATGGAAAACGCAATTCCTACGCGCGATAAGAAAAACGGCATTATGCAATACACGTAATTGTGAAATCTGGTAAAAGAAGCTTCTCGCGCCTACGACTAATGAAGAATTACTTGAAGTCAACAATTTTCGTTGATAGATTGAAACATTTGTTAATTCTTGCTATTGAACGTGATCTATGTAGGAAATAGAATTTGTATTATATACTTATACTGTATGACTTCGCTACTCGCGAGGCTCGTTAAGTAATTCTGTTCGTAGTAAAGAATGAATAAAATGCAAACACGAATTTATTTTCTAATACAAACTCTTAATTTTCACTATTATCCGTATCCCTACACAAACTTGACCCCGCGAAATCCGTTTCGCAAAGGGCCCCACAACGGTTGAGTCGGGCCCTGCTATTTAGTGACGGGTGAATATAGAGCAGATTACTTGTTCTCCAACCCCTCTTTTTGTTTCGCAACTCAAGTTACGTGGGGTAATTCTAGTTCGACTTGCAGAAATAAAAGAGTGATCTTTCCATGACTTCTTAGTCACAATAGTTAAGTTCGGCCCTGCTATTTAGTGACGGGTGAATACTACTTGTTCTCCCCCCCCCCCCTCTTTTTTGTTCGCCTCTAAAATTACGTGGGGTAACTCTAGTCCGTCTAACTTGCAAAAATAAAAGAGTGATCATTCCATTACTTGGTGTCCAAACTCTTGAGCCATGAAGAGAATCATATATATAGACTAGTCGACCCACGGCATAACATACGCCGCTATTTTGCAGGGCGGCCTTAGGCCACTGCAACCAGGGGCGGACTGGCTATATGGGCATTCGGGCAAATGCCCGGTGGGCCGGTACCAAAATGGGCTGACTGGGCCACCGAAATGGCCACATTGATGCCACTTTGGCACATTAAATTTTTAGAGGTTTTATAATATTCTCTAATATTAAAGGCCCTCTGTTTAAAAACAAATCTTTCACATACTCTACAGTGTAACACTATTTTAATTTAACAAATGTTCCGAAATAATGTAATAGCTTTTGTGATGTTGCTAGTTCAGGCTGTCTTGAAGTCAACCAATTACTCTGCAATCGTTTGGGTGTAATTGTTCGGGTGTATTACGTGCAGTTGAACGACAACACAAACAAGAACTGGCACATCGATTGTAACAAGTGAAGAGATGTAGTCAAACGATGATGAACAAGTTCACATAGATTTATTCTGATAAAAGGCCACAGTAGAAGTCTCTGTCACTAAACACGTCGTTACCCTGGAGTGTTCTATCGCTAACTGATTTTCCAGTCTCTAACCCAACATATCCCAAACGTCACTAGTCCCGTTCAATATGCGTCTCCTATGGTGCGTCGCTAAATAACTAACCTATATAAATAAGGTGTCTAACAGATTCCTCCCCCCCTTGAAAAAAAAATATGTCAATATTTTTCCACTACTGTCAAGTCTTACAAGGGCATTTTCAATTTAAGGGGAAGACCACAAACATAAAATCTTGACATCTTCATCTTGACATCTTCATCTTAACTTCTTCATCTTGACATTTTCATCTTGACTTGACAGTTCTTCATATTCAATGTCAATGTTCATAACATTCCAGAATCATCTTCATTAGTACACAGTTCATCATGGAGGAAAATGTGGCATCTTACTGGCACGTCATACACTCACAAATGTTCTTCACTGGCAGTAATCTGATAAAATACAACATTTCAAAAAAAAAAACAATTATAGACTTTATTTATACATTCAATAAATTTTTTTCTTACCACCCTTTTACACGCTTTTGTCCATTTTTCTTTTATACTCACCCTTTTCCATAGAACTAACTTTCGTCAATGATATATGAAATGATTCACACAAAAAAAAATATCCATACTTACTTTTAAATGCTTAACATCAAATTTACTTATCTCCCTTTTTCATAACATATAAATGGTGTCAATATATTAATATATATTACATACTCAATATAATCATAGTTTATTTACAAACTTATTTCACTTCAATGTCATTCTAGACAATAGATCAGCTACAATATTCACAGATCCACTAATAGCTTTCACTTCAAATTTATACTCCTGTAGTGCTAAGAACCATCTATAAACACGACTGTTTTTCATGCTCTTTTGCTGTATATACTGAATAGGTTTATGATCAGTTAATAATATGAATTTCCTTCCTATTAAATAGCTTTCTAGCTTAGTAATTACCCATATTACAGCTAAGGCTTCTCTTTCAATGACACTATATTTTTTCTCTGCCTCTGACAATTTTCTACTTACATATAATATAGGATGTAAGTTATCATAGTTCTGCATTAAACAACCACCAATAGCATTACCAGATGCATCAGTTGTGACATAAAATATTTTGTCTTTATCAGGCAGCCTTAATATTAGTTCATGACTAAAAACATCTTTAATTCTGTCAATAGCTTTCACACATTCCTCATTACAAACTACTTTTTGAGGTTTTCCTTTTTTAAGTAAGTCATTTAATGGATTCACTATTTCTGCTAAGTTCTTTATAAACTTTCTGTAATAATTTACTATTCCTAATATGCTTTTAATTTGTCTTTTTGTTGTAGGTATTTCAATATTAAGTACTTTCTTTATGTTATCTTCAATAGGGCTAATCATGTTGTTATTTACTTTATGTCCTAAGAAAATTATTTCCTCCAATCCTATTTCTACTTTTTCTGCTTGAATTGTAAGTCCACTTTCTTTTATTATTTTGAACACTTCTTTTACATCTACCAAATGTTCCTCCCAACTATTATTAAAAATACATATGTCATCCAAATAGCAAATAACATTTTCTTTGTTTCCAATTATCATGTTCATCATTCTATTAAATGTGGCAGGTGCATTTACTAATCCAAAACTCATATAATTCCATTGAAAAATACCATATGGTGTTACAAATGCTGTGTAAGGTTTTGCATTTTCTGTTAAAGGTATTTGCCAATAACCTTTATTTAAATCCAATTTAGTAAAAAATTTTGCTCCATTTAATTTATGTAAAATATCCTCTATATTTGGCATTGGATATGGGTCAAATTCTGTGATGTTGTTAAGTTTCCTATAATCAATACATAACCTTATATCTCCATTCTTCTTTTTGGCTATCACAATTGGTGAAGCATAAGGAGATGTTGATGGCTCAATTATACCTGATTCTAGTAAATTGTCTATTTCTTTCTTTACTTTGTCTTGTAAATGTAGCGGTATTCTATATGGCTTAAGCTTGATAGGTTTTGGGTCTGTTACTTTAATGTCATGTTTAATAATATTTGTTTTTCCTGGTATACTGAAAAAAATTTCTTTGTATTCCTGTATTATTTTAATTATATCTTTTGACTTTTCCTTAGTTAAATTATTAAGATTAATCTTTTGCCAAGTTTGATTCTCTTTTGTTTCAATTACAGGTATTTCCTTAATATCATTTTCATTGTGATTTTCATTTGTTATTATCATCAAGCATTCTTCTCTTTCTGAAAATTTATTTTCTATTTCCTCCTGAATGTTTTGTATCAACTCATCTTCTCTATCATGATACAGTTTCAAATTATTTATGTGATATGTTTTAATTTTCCCATTTATTTCAATTTGATAATTCACATCATTAATTTGTTTTATCACTTTAAATGGACCTTTCCATTGTTTACCAATTTTATTTTTCAGGTCATTTATCAATATTAATACATTGTTTCCTACTTCTAGTGTTTTCAATTGTCTTTTCTTATTTAGATTCTCATGAGCACTTTGTTTGTACTTCTTATTGTTGTTATATGCTTGAGTCCATATTTCTTTCAATTCTGTTGTGATTGTTGTTTCACTGTCATTGTTTAATTTATTCTCATTGTCTATTAGATTTTCTTTAAAAACATCTAATTCATCTCTAGGTTTTCTTCCATGTATTATTTCATATGGTGAAAATTGTGTTGCTTCATGGATGTTGTTTCTATGAGCAAATAGTACATAATTAATGTAATGATCCCACTTGTTCTGATTATTCTGAATTATCTTTGTTAGTGATCTTTTTAATGAACCACCATATCGTTCACATAAACCGTTACTCTCTGGGTGGTAAACCGAAGAGTATATGTGTTGTATATTGTATTGTTTAGTCCATTTCTTAAATTGTTCTGATTTAAACTGAGATCCCTGATCACTCAATATAATTTTAGGTATACCATGTCTTGTAATTACTTTTTGAGTTATGGCATTAATTATATTCTCTGCACTTGTATTTGATAATGGGATTGCCTCTGGGTATCTACTAAACATGTCTATTACTGTTAGAATGTATTTGTTATTATTTTCAGTTTGAATTAAAGGACCTATTAAATCAATAGATACTTTCTGAAATGGTTCTGTAGGTTCATCCATTTCTTGAATAGGTGCTTTATTCACTAGGCTTTTGTTAGATCTCTTTTGACATATGTCACATGAGTTTATGTATTTATTGATTGTTGCTTTCATTTTGGGCCAAAATACTTGTTTTGACAAATTCCTATAACATTTCTTTACTCCCCTATGTGCTGCTAAATTATTATCATGTGTCATGATTAAAACATCTTTCCAATATTTCTGTGGTAAGACAAGTTGTTTTATTTTCTTGTTATCATTACTTGTTTGTCTAAACAATATTTTATTCTCTATACAAAATTTCTCCATTGGATTATTATTGTTTTTATCTGATATTCTTGAATAAATTTTCCCAATAATATTGTCATTCATTTGTTCTAATGCAAATTTGGGTATTGTTTCTTTTTCACTTTGAGATATTTGTGTTTCAAGACTATTTTGTGTTTCATTTTCTATCTCTCTTTCCTTACCATCTGTATTTTCTATTTGTATTACATTACTGGTTTCTTTTTCTTTATCATTACTTATTACATTTATTGTATTTTCCTGTTTCTCATCTTGTTTATCCATTGATCTTGTTATTACCATACTTGTTATATTTTGTGTTTCTATGTTTTCATGATTTTGTCTTATGTTTTTGTATTTGTTTTGCCAGTCTTCTAATTCTTTTCTTGAACATTCTTTAACTCCTTTTATGTTTCCTACTAACATATCATATCTCATTTCTGGTATTGCAATGCCATCACAATAACCAGTGAAAAATGGAGTTTCAATGTATACCCTTATAGCTTTAAATTCCCTTACGGTGCCATCTGCTAATTCTACTTTCCTAGTAAACCCTTTATACCAATGAGGTTTGACAAATTTAGTTTTTACTGCCAAGGTGTTACAACCTGAATCCCTGATTAATTCCACCGGAATTCTATCTACAAACCCTGGGTACACTGCAAAATTGTTCCTATTTCCTTCCATGAAATATATCCTATCTGTACCTTTATTTTTGTATTCCCTACTGTAACTCCTATTTCTATAATTTCCCCTGTCATTCCTATCTCTACTCCTATATCTACTGTTATTTTGTTCATTGTATCTATTTCTACTTCCAGACCTACTATTCCCTCTTCTACAGTTAGCTGCTATATGACCTTTTCCTTGACATTTAAAACAGGTTATTTCACTATATTTTCTATTTCCACTATTTGATCTGTTTTTATTTCTACTTCTATCAACATTTTCTTTGGTGTATCCTATTAAATCTACTTTGCTCTTATCCCTATCGGAAAATGGTTTATTTGGATAGGCATTTTTGTATACCCTCATTATCTCTGTTATTTCATCTATAGTTTTTGGATTTCTTTCTCTAATAAAAGATTGTAATTGAGGATCACATTTATTTACAAAGTTGTCCACTAGAATAAAATTTTTTAATCCCTCATAAGAGTTATTCACTTTTTCTAATTTTACCCACTTATTGAAAAAATCCTTTTCCATATTAATGGTAGTTTGGGGTTCTATTTCTAATGATGGTATATTGTCAAAGTATTTCTTTCTAAAAGTTGTAGCATTATGACCATAGGCATTCAATAACTCTCTTTTTAAAACCTGATAGCTATCATCAATATGATGGTCATGATTTTGACATATTGTTAGAGCTTGACCATGAACAAAGTCTATCAGTATTTCAGACCATTCTTCTTCAGGCATATTAAATGTAGACATTTTTGCCTCATATCTTTTCAAAAAATCACCAATGTCATCCTTCTGTTCATCAAAACTTTGTATTTTTCTCTTTAGCCATGTCTGTGAATTATGGTTGTCTCTTTGAGTGATATAATTATTTGAGTTATTTGTGTTATTTCCTTGTTCAGTTTGGGCTCTGGCTTGTGCTGCATCCAGTCTCATCTTCTCCATTTTAGCTTCATGTTCTCTAATTTTTTCTCTCTCTTTGTCTTGCCTTTCTATCTCTTCTTTCTGTCTCTCTATCTCTTGTCTTTTTTCTTCTTTCTGTCTCTCCATTTCTTCCTTCACAACTTGCTGTACATAAGCTGCTAAGTCCTTTCCTTTTAACTCCATGGCCTTTCCATCCTGCATAGCTGTTTCCTTAATCTCCTTAAGGTCCACATATGATGATGTAGCCATTGTATTTTATATTTTATATATATTTACTTAGCCTATATTATTTATGGCTATACTTTAAACTTATTTTATATTTAAGTTTTTCCAAACTTTTATATAAATTTTAAATGTTATGTCTCTATCTATAGATTTAGTAAATGTGTAAATCTAGTCTGAGTTATTATGGTTATATTCAAATCTGTATATTAGGTCTAGTATCACACAAATTTAAATCTAGTATATTATAGTATGTATAATAATACCTTTTAGATCTATAGTTATCAAGAGCACTATGACTTTTAGATCTAGTATGAATAATTATGATTAATTTTAAAATTTGGTATGACTGAAGTCACAGTGAAGTGTCTAGAGTAAATTCAAAGACTGTCTAGAGTCTAGATCTAGAGTAGATAAGATAGATCTAGAACTTATGGTTCTATTTAACCATACGAAATAAATATGTGTATACAATGTCAAATATATCTTCAACAAGATATATATATCTAGAATGTACTACCTTCATTCATCTTTTAATTAATAATATTTCAAATTAGAGTCTAGATGATTTAATTGTACCAAAGAGATGTACAAAATTTGTAGATCTATATTTAGCCAGACGACAGTGTTTGACTACATAGCCAGTTTCGGCATTATTCTCATGGCAAAATCATATTTGATTTTAACCGCTCAAACTAAAATTATTTTAGTCTGATTCACAGTAAAAGAATCCTACCCGCACTTTCTATCATTAAGTGAAAAAAAATACATATCTAATTAAATTAATAAAAATAAATAATTTAAAATAATATAAACAAATGAAATAATTAAATGAGGCTATCGCTATGGGTTGGGATATGACAATATGGCACACAATGATAACGTCACGAAGTAACTAAGCAACAACGGATATGACGTTTACACAAACAAAACAAATTACAATCCTAAACGTATAATATAGTTTTTCATCTAAATTATGTCTTTACCCCGAACGGGTTTAAGGCTTCAGCACCACCTGAATTTACTCAGGCTAACATACCAAATTTAGACAAAATCTATTTCTAAGGGCAATCTAAACATACACTAATAAGAAAAATGGCACTTAGCTTTTGATAAGAAAGATCCCTTTGTTCGGACTCCCGAATATGCTAGATCACAACAAATTCCACTGCCTCTCTTCCAGTTCTGACTCTGTTCTCCGGTGCTACCAGTATCCCACGTAATGCCACAGATGTCCTGATATGCCACAGCAAAATGTTCCAGTTTCTTTGACGACTGTTGATGACCGTATGTGTAGTTCCGACGACTTTGTGTACACAGTTACTGACGAATAGGTTAACGGTTCTTCTGGCGATGACTTGACTTGTGTAGACGACTACTGACAAATAACAGTCTCTTGACGGCAACTTGATCTGGACGACTGACGAATAACGAATTTCTTGACGATGACTTGATCTGGGCTGACGAATAACGGCTTTGACGATGACTTGATCTGGGCTGACGATTAACGACTTTCTTGACGATGACTTGATCTGGGCTGACGAATAACGGTTCTCTAAAATAGTTCACTGCTTTTGCTGCTACTCTGGTAGTACGACGAAGTTTGCTGTTGTACTCTGCTTCACTAGAACAAAATGTCCAATGTAGACTGGGTGAAACCAAGGTCACCTCCGACGACGTTCCGTTATACGACTAACGGTTTTCAACGAAATTAAGTGGATGTAGCTGTTTCCACAACTTCACGGCTAACAAGTCTAGGTATGGTCTAGACCGACGAATACTAAATATATCAATGTTCAGTACTGATAAAGATTACTTCACTAACCTTCCAAAGGTTAAACACAGTGTCCGTTATAAAAGTGGTAAGCAACCGGTTCAATGAGCAAACTGCTCCACAAGAATCTCTCCAAGGGTAAGACGACAGAGCGGTTTCGATTTAGTTAGCTACCAAACTTGTAGTACTCACAATACTTCTGACAGCGGGCAAACTGTCCTTCTCGAACTGGCGAGGTAAAACTTGATACTCGATGTGGCTCCTATGACGAAGAAAAAAATATGTCCAACAGGTTCACTAACGATCTCTCACCCGTTATGAATGAACGGTTTCTCTGGTTGTAGGTCGATTCAGCATATGAAGATCAGGCGTTGATAATATACTGGTTAAGTAGACCAGACGTTGCGATGATTACGGTCCTGACGAAGGTCACCCTGAGTTAACGGCTCGTTGAACGTGCGATCAAGAACATGTAGATCTAGAACAAAGTCACTCTGCGATGATTCTGTGTTCAGCCGTACTCCGATAAAACTTTATAACTTCAAGTGCACGACCCTCACCTGAGTAAACGTTCTGCTTCGAGGTCCGGTTCGATGTTCAGCTTCATCAGGGGTCCGGCTTCGAGGTTCGGGGTCGCCACTGTGATGTTGCTAGTTCAGGCTGTCTTGAAGTCAACCAATTACTCTGCAATCGTTTGGGTGTAATTGTTCGGGTGTATTACGTGCAGTTGAACGACAACACAAACAAGAACTGGCACATCGATTGTAACAAGTGAAGAGATGTAGTCAAACGATGATGAACAAGTTCACATAGATTTATTCTGATAAAAGGCCACAGTAGAAGTCTCTGTCACTAAACACGTCGTTACCCTGGAGTGTTCTATCGCTAACTGATTTTTCGGTCTCTAACCCAACATATCCCAAACGTCACTAGTCCCGTTCAATATGCGTCTCCTATGGTGCGTCGCTAAATAACTAACCTATATAAATAAGGTGTCTAACACTTTCATTCGTAGACAGTGCTACTAGTAGGCTTCATCCTTTAAGGGCCCACACCTTTAGCGATTAAAAAGAAACATACGGCCTATGTTTCTTATTAAGATATAGAGTTCACTGTATACATTCACGTCAATATTAACAAAATGATTTTGAGGACAAAAATTGACCTAGAAATGGATGCCCATCATAGGATATAGAACTTGAAGGCCAGATTATATAGAAATGCCCGGGCCTATTTTGACACCCAGTCCGCCCCTGACTACAACCTATGCGACCCGACCCGGGATACACACTTGAGACCAAAAGAAAATCCGCTACCGAAGACAGACGTAGACAGCGAAATGAAAATCTTAATTGATCATCGACGAACAATGGTTATCCTTGCCCTGGATGTGGCTAAATATAAAGGTCACAGCTGGGGCTGCGCATCTACGGGAAATTCTGCATTCCTCAATCATCTTCTGACAAGCCTTATTATTATTATTATAATAGCACTGACTATACTAGCTACGTGCCGCGGGTAATATCTGGCTGGTATAATATATATACTTATGTGTGTGTGAATTAAAAATATAATACTTACTGCTGGTATCAAAGAAATCTGATAAAATTGTCTTTCGTCTATGATTGACTTACATCCCCTGTGAAAATGTAAAAGGACACACAATTTCACCCCTGGAATTCAGTTCATTAAAGTTGTCTAGGAAATTTAAATTTATGAATCCAGTTAGTTGGAAGGAGTGTCACTGGGACTCCTCCATTAGAGAAATGATACAATGGAATTTAATGTAGAGTCAAATATTTTTAATAAAATATTTTTTTTAAACAAAGCTTATGTTGAGTAAAATTTTATCAATTATTTTGAATCAATTATGTCAGTGATACCCAAAATACGGCCCCCGGGCCAGATCCTTCTCGCTACCTGGTTTCATCCGGCCCTCCGAAACGTCGGTACAAAGTGTAGAAAATGCCCTCCTCTTTTTCAAAAAAAAAGGTGAAAAATGTATCTCTACATACGTTAGGGCCCTAACCTTTTTATCTAATGGATTGGTACCATTACATTTAAAATGTGTAGTTTAATAAAATGGGAGAGCCGAAGAAACTACAAGTGGACTCTGAATTTTAAATCTACCAGGAAAAGTGAATAGATCTTGACATTTTTGTGGAATAGGATAATAAGCCAACATATTTGTTTTGTAAAGTCTGGCTGTTAAAAAACAACAACATTTAAACGGCATTATGAAACAAATATAACGCATTCTTGGTTTGAGCCGCGAATAAAAGATTGTCAAACTACGCCTAGAGATTGGAGGATCTCTGAAATATTTACCAAATAGAGACCAGAAAATGACACGTTGGTACAGCTAACTACAATGATGCTCTGTTGTAAGTACAGAATTGAAGCCAGTTTCTGACGCGTTAAAAAAAAAGATAAACCTCCAATATTCCATTAATTAATGTAAGTACTAGATCCACAAATTTCTAATAAAATTGCTTCAGGTCAATTTCATTTTGTTTTTGTACATTTTCGGTCATGTGACACGCGCTACGAGTGTTGGAAATGAGCAAACGACCTAATTCTCTTAACAAGTGTTATCTCCACTTCGCCTCTAGCATTTTTTGTTTAAATTCATTACGTCTAGAAAAAAAATATTTTGTTTATTTATTTGTGTGTTGTCATCGCAAAGAAAAAAGTGTGCAAAGTTTCAGTTGCTCCGAGAATGGGAAAATGTGGACATAACGTGTACTAGATTCACTCCAGCAGGGCCGGTCCTACAGATTGCGGGGCCCTATGCGAAACGGACTGTGCGGGGCCTAGTGTGGGTGAAAATTAAGATTTTTTGTTACAAAATAAATTCGTCGTTGCATTTTATTCACACTTTACTAAGTACATATAGGGGTCAAATTAACATTACGAACCATCTACAAAAGAAAGTAGTTATCCTATAAAAAGCCGATAAACATTCAGATCTGCCTTTTAGATTTACTATCGGCTAGCAAAATATCGCTTTTTGATTTTTGTTTTCAAGAGACCTAGATAGATTTAGATCTATATTTATATGCCAGTGACTTTTACAGTAAATAAAGTACTGGAACTTCCTGTTTGGGTTTAATTTTGCCCCATTATTGTATGCTTTTTTTTAATCGCGAGTAGGATAAACGTTTCCCATATTGAACGAAACCCCAAAATGACAATTTTTTTCTATTTTTCAGGACATTTTTATGACTTTTTAGTATATTTTAATAATTTCATGAGATTTTCATGACTTTTTAGTATATTTTAATAATTTCATGAGATTTTCATGACTTTTTAGTATACTTTGCAATTTCAGGAGATTTCCAGGAGCTCGTGGAAAATTAGGAGGCCGCGAGTTATAATGGTTTAATTTAATAATTTACAACTAGAGTAGGCGCGGGGCCTATGAAAGTGCGGGGCCCACTGCGGCCGCATAGGTTGCAGTGCCCTAAGGCCGGCCCTGCGCTCCAGACACACGGGTCGAGGAGTCTCAAAAGTTTGAAAAGACTTAATATTTCTCGTTCAAATGTAGCGTAAAAAGATGGAATTTAGCTTACTCATTGGTATCATTGAAGCCTCCTAAAGACCTGATTAAGCGAAGAAAGTCATTTGCAGTTATAGACTTCTTGTTGTCCATAGACATCTTGTGTCGGTGTAGTCAGATTGATGTGATCGCTGTAGACAGATTGATGTGATCGCTGTAGACAGATTGATGTGATCGCTGTAGACAGATTGATGTGATCGCTGTAGACAGATTGATGTGATCGCTGTAGACAGATTGATGTGATCGCTGTAGACAGATTGATATGATCGCTAAGTAAAGTCTGGATAATAAAAACTAATACAATGACTGCGGCGTAGGAATACACCATTCAAATACAAACTAAAATATTTGTAATATGTTCGTTTATACATCTTTTGCCGCTGTCGAGGTTGACATCATTCCTATTTAGTTTAGAAACACATCGCGGCCAGCGAATAAACGCGGCTTACCTAGTTCAAGATGTTGATGTGGAAACCAGATAAATAAAAAACTGTCATCCAAATGGTAACTTTCTAGCCTTGACATGTCATCTGACATTATTTTTTACTTTTAAAACGTTTTATGTATCTTTGGCCAAACGTTACCATAGCAACAGCTTGTTACCATACAAGCATATAATTACTATGATGTTATTAAAAAAACGGCCATTTAGAAAAACTCATAAACAATATGTGTTCTTCTTTTCGACTGAATATTCAACTGGTCTATTTGGCTGCGTGGTAGTGTGGTACGCGCTCGGGACTGTGGTCTTGAAAATACATGGATGTCACGTGTTAGAACTTTTCCTGCCTCTAATCTCTGCCGTCCTTCAGGAGGTTTGGGCGGGCTAGTATGTAATAATCTTCATTTTTCATCCGTACATCATCATACATCTCTCCAGTAAAAGTATTTACAAGTTCATTACATCTCTCTCCAGTGAAAGGTATTTACAAGGTCACCCCATCCTTCTCAATTAAATGCATGTATAAGACCATCATATCTTTCATCTGTAAATGAATGCGTAGGTAATCACATCTTTCACCTGTAAATGTGTATATAAGCAATTAAATCTTTATCATGTAAATGTACATCTAGGAAATCAAAAATTTCACCTGTAAATATATTTATCTGGCCATCACATCATTATTTCCCTAGACTGACGTTTCATATCTACCCACAACAAAATACGAGATTGTCAGGAAGTCTTTGCTTATAAATCCTTTTCCCTTCTTATATCTGATCATTTTGAAAACGTTCGCATGAGCTAGAAACCGGAACTATTATAAGTTTAGTAAGAAGAGATGACTGTACCGAAATACAGCACTATGACATTGGAGAGGTGCTTGATTCGCGATTTGCATATTATAAAAAGAACAATGGGGCTAGAGTGCCTCTAGAGCACTTACACTTAACTTCTGCTTCACACTAACTTCTGCTTCACACTAACTTCTGCTTCACACTAACTTCTGCTTCACACTAACTTCTGCTTCACATTAACTTCTGCTTCACATTAACTTCTGCTTCACATTGACTTCTGCTTCACACTGTCCTATCTTTTAAAGAATTTCTAGTTCTGACCTTTCTCCCATTCAGTTTAAGAAAAAGTTTTTGTCGCTAAACAATCCCAAAGAAAAGTTACAATATGTAAATATAAATGTCTTTCTTTTGAGTGTAGATCCACATCGGCCTCTCACGTAAGGAATAAAGCTGCAAATACTTTTTATGTTGTCTGTCTGTCCGTCTGTCACGTAATGATCTCAAAATCTAAAAAAGCTACTATAAACAGCAATTGACTATGTATTGTGGCTTGTCCCAAAATCGACCCTAACAGTTTTTGTAAATGCATTTAAAAAGCAATCACGATCACGGTAACATTCACCCAGATTGTACAGATACCTCCTATTCCAAAAGGTTCAGACAGGTACTAGGTTCGTAGCGCAATGAGAAAACTAATAGCATGAAATAGAACTAAATAAAAACAATTGGTAAAAATATTTCTAATCGCACTGATTATTAATTTATATCTGCTAACTATTGTATAAAAAAAAAACACAAGCTTAAAATCTATGGCCATATTACAATATCTTCTCGGCTCCCAAAGACCTTCCTTCAGGGTACAGTACCAGGAAAAAGAGGAAGAGGCAGACAGAGAAAGCGATCGGAGGACAACAAAAGAATGAATTGGCCTGCCATTGAAAGATGTTCTAACTAAGGCAAAATACAGAGAGAAATGGAGAAAGCCGGTCTACGAGTATTGCATGGTGCCCCAACGGTCCAATGGACTAAGGGATAGGTAAAGGTATCTAGGAAAATCGATATTTTCTGTCTTAGAAAAGTAATGATCTTTAGTTTCCAAAGTTTAGAAATAATGCAAAATCATTTTGCGGATTTTTTAATAAAATGGGTTATTAATTACAGAACTATATATTCACGCAAAAATAGGAAACAAAGCCATTTCCTGTTAGTTTCCATTGAGATAATGTTTCGAAAATCCTAGATCGAAATAATGCATGTCTATTGATTTTAATCATCATATATAGGCTACATTTCAATAGATTTATAACTTAGATCATTCAAGATTACGTATATAAATATTGCATAATAATAATTATGAGACGAGAGTGCACTTATTTTCGATATTCAATTACTAGATCTAGATCTAAACATTAAATGATATGTTACATAGGTTAGTGTTGAAAAAATAACTTTACTTCTTATAACTACTTTACAAAACAACGCCTTGTTTCAGTTTTATTTTTCCGCTTTTAAAATTTGTCACATTTTTTGTAGTGTTAAAAGATCTCCATGTCCAACCTAGATATAATATATATAGGTCTTGTGTTCAAGGAAATGTAGCCATGATGAAAAATATTTACCAAGAAGAGACAGAAAAAATGAAGTGGCGGAAATAGCAAACTACCACGAATGTAAGTGTGTATACCAAAATAGTAATTGCTAGAAGTGGTTGGGGCAATGTTTTGAAAGGAAGAATGCAGTTGAGGCCGTCAGTTTCTGGCATGACAAAACAAGAAAATGACAAATGTATATATTTACATTTATTTATGTATACATTTAGCAAGCGGATAGGATCAGCATCTAAACATCTGCCCAACTCTCTAGGAATCTTGAATGATAGTTTCAATTAAAGATTGATGTTGTTTTATTTGAAAATTGTTTTTTTTTTAGAAATCCAGCTGCGGTCGGTGTGTCAGGTTTCTTGGGAAACCTCTGACTGAAACAGATTGACTTTGAAAACCTGACATACTGTCTTATAGCACTTTGAGTGATGCCGACAATTACGCCATGTTGCCTGCAGAAACTTACATAATCTCTGAGTACTTTTGTCCGCATCATCGATGATGTGTACGATAAAACTCTGTGAATGAATAAACGTTTTCAGTTATAAAACGGGTAAACTCGTTATACATAATTGTATAATCTTTAACATTCTTGATTAAGTGCTCCAACCTGGAGTGTTAGCGATGTCACCGTTCATTCTGAAGTGTTCTGGAAAAGAAATCAAAACATTCAAATAATTACTAGTGAAATAATGCTTCTCTCTTAACTGACGATACCAACGTTAATTTGAACCAATTAGAATTAATTAACTTTTGGTTTTATAAACATCAATTTGTGCTATATAAAAATAGCATCCATGCATATATATATATATATGCAAAAGCAATCTTTTTGGTGAGCTGAAAGATGGTTGACGTAACAAAGGTGCCCCAGATTGTTTTAAAAATGAAGGTAATTATAATTATTAAAGAGTGCCCATTTTAATGGTAGCCTTTCATCTGTTAGGCCGCTTTTTCTGGTGCCCAATTTACCGGAAGTCCTTTGGCTTTCTTAATTATTTACCTAGTTTGCCCCGTTGCAAGTTTGGCCTGGCCAAGTATAATGATTGCCCTTGACCGACATCATATATGATCTTTACTGGTTTCATCTTGGTCGTTGTGACTGCCAAATAACACCCTCGTTAACCATCGGCCATAGAAACAGACAACCCTTACATCATCTGCTCCCATAGATCGCACTATCTGAATAGTCTCGTTTTTTAACTATAATTATCTTTTCGAATACATTACTTCATGTAACATAATTACTTATATATTACACGTATATATCTATTAAGTCATTGTATCATGTGTCTGATTCGGGCAACTCGTTCCATCTCTATTGGAACTAGGGAAGAAAGACTTGTTCTAGCTAACTGGATAAGTAGTGTATTGATATTCCTATTTAAAACAAAACAACAACATTTTATTGCACACCAAATGTTGATATAGACGCATTATGATTTGGTTTGGGTACTACAATCAGTAATATCCTACAATGACCTACACTCCACGAATGTTAATTGTTGCAAGATAGTACGGCCTATTTTTGTGTAAAATGTTGCTCTAGAGATCCGGTAGGTGGGATCTCCGAAATGCAAGCTCTTGGGTGACATCCACGACTGCATTCCAACAAGGACTTATTCAGAAGACCAAAAAAAAAGAGCAACTAAAGATCGTGGTGGCCTATGTCATTTTGGGGCAACTAAAGATCGTGGTGGCCTATGTCATTTTGGGGCAACTAAAGATCGTGGTGGCCTATGTCATTTTGGGGCAACTAAAGATCGTGGTGGCCTATGTCATTTTGGGGCAACTTGTTCAAGTGATGTACAACCAGAGCCGCCGCGAGGGTTGTGGCCGCCTGCATGCGAAATTAAACATGCCGCCCCCCCCCCCTTTATTTTCCTCTAGAAAAAAAATTCCATTAAGACTGAGCTGGATACTGTTCCAAAAATGCCCTTTGATTTAAATCCATTTTTTGTAGACCATTCCAATTTTTCCTTTCATATTCGCCCCGTTGTTGTATCCCTCAAGTACAACTATGAACCATGCACTATATACATGCCTACAGAAATCTAACATCCTGGTTCTTTGTGATTAACATTAAAAACTGATCTCGTTCTGACTACTCGCTTATGCTCCTATATTTGCAGCGATTATAATTGATGAGCTGCGGCGGGTATGTTACAATGAACAGCGGAAATGATCATGATCTATATACAATAACTCGATAACTTTGCTCAACAGTGTAACATGGTCTGGAAGTGGATATGTTCACTTGTTTGTTATTGTACTTTGAAGCACAATCCACACAAAAATCTCGAAATACAAAATCCATTGACAGTGGAACTTTTTCAACGTTCTGTACACTTTCATTATAATTATCACGACTGTATTTTGGAGAGATGTGCATAGTATCCACAATCATCTGACATACACAGATTCAGAGTTGCCTAAAAATGTATCCAACAATGAAGCAACTCAGTGCTGAATATATTTCTTGAGTTTAAAACAAAGTAAATGATCCAAATTACAAGTCAACAATGACTTGAAATAAAACATAGTATGACAGTGTTTCTCACATTCCCGGGGTGGCGACTCCCTAGTTAACAACATTTTCGTTCGAGCCCCCTTTAGAAGCTGGTGCCAAGAGGAGCAATGTAAGCTTACACAGTGAAGTCAGTTTTTTTTGTTTTTTTTTTTTGTTTTTTTGTTTTTGTTTTTTTAGAATGTAATAAAAAAGAAAAGAAACTTAGTCACATTTTTTAGGTTTTATTTTTAGCCTCTATTAATTAAACACTGTGTATAGAGTCCAAATTAAAGTCATGAAAGTTAACTGTAATTTTTAAGCGTAGTAAAAGAAAAGAAAAGAAAAGAGGTAGAGTTGAAGTTACGGCAGGTTTCCGGTCAAGTCTGGGGTCTGAACATTTTTTCGCCGCCCTCCCCCCCTGTTGTTGGTTGGTTGTTGGCTTGTAGCTTAAGACAGTTAGTACAACTGAACCGATGTAAGTGTTTTATATTTTTAAATAACTAAACTTGAAATAACTTGAACAAATTATTTGTGATCAAAAACTCAATACAACTGTTATTATTTACGATTTAACTTGAGATAAAATAATGATCTAATTGTAATGAAATAAACTGATATTTAAACAAAATCTAGCTCACAGTAAAAAAAAAAGTCTTTACTCTTTCATAACCACCAATCAATCGCTTGAACTCTTCTTACCGCCGCCTAGGAAACACACACACTCGATAACACCCCTTTGTGTCTGGACCTTGCGCCCTCCCCCCCCCTCCCGCCTACCAGTGAATATATTTTTCACATTTACTTTTTAATCACCAGTAATAGATCTACTTACAGTGCTGGCTATTCGACTTAAAACAAATATTACAAACAACCCACGAAAATTCAAGGCCAGAAATGAGTAGGCGCCTATAAAAAAAAACCTGTGGGAATCCCTCGTACGCTGCTCTATTTTTTTGTTTCTAGTTTCAGAAATAATTTCTTATGTACGAATATTGTTTATATGGTAATGGAATAATTAGAATTTATGTAAAATATTTAAGTAATTATTTTTATTTACCTATTTTTTTTTAAAGTCACCTTGGAATAATGATTTGGCCGCCCCCAAAAGTCGGCCGCCTGCGTGCAATGCACACATTGCACAATAGGTAGCGGCGGCCCTGTGTACAACCCAGAGGCATCCGCTGGGACGAGATGAACATACGTTTTTACCACTCTTCTAATGCAGTGGTGTGGTTTTGTTTTAACTTTTCCCTTCACGGAACACTTCGCACATTCTGAGTATTTAGCGGAACACTTCGCACATTCTGAGTATTTAGCGGAACACTTTATTTATTTCTTAGGGAGGCAAATACACGTGGTGGCCTACTACTTAATTATTTCAGAAATTTGTGGAACAACTATCCAGGCTTGGCGGAACAAAAGGGTTTGGGTTTGGGCAACACTGTTCTAATGTATTCATACCTGGTGCTCTAACGTGACCTAATTCTCTTATTCTACGATCATGCGGTTCAAAATGAATTATATTGATTTCGCACCAAACACGCCAGTCATATGGTAATATAAAATGGAATCAATGTGGATTTTCCCATTTCTTTTAATGAACAGGTCCCAGAACGTCATATAACAACAACACGCATTCTCAGATTATTCCATCTTGATCTGAATGTTTCTTCAATTTATTCTGTTTATATATATTTGACATTCTGTTTCGGCTATTGGATCTTATATTTAAATCTTAGATTCATCGCACAGGTTTGGATTAAATCCCACGGGATCTACTAAATCTAAATTATGTATATCTAATTATACATAAAACAATAAACTAGATGATGAGTAGATCTAGATCTAGGTCTAGATGAGACCTAAAATATAAACCCAGATCTAGATCTAGACCCCTAATGGCCCTATATTATTTCTATTTACAAAAACAAAGCTTAGATCTAGTGCAATACTGACAAAGAAAAAATAAAGGTACATTTCTATGCTAGGACACATTCGTGCAAGTATGCCTCTTCCTTAGACTTAGTGCCATTAGTCTTTGAGGATAGAGCGGACAACCTAAATCAGACAAGAAAACTAATGACATAGTCTCTAATTTAGTAAATTAGCATGCACTGGGGTATAAGTAGAACGTAATTATTTTCTGTCTTGAAGGAAATTCTGTAAAGTACGGGATGTATACAGAGAGAGAGAGAGATCTATGGATATTAATTCGTATATAGATCTATATTAAACTATATATATGTATATAATGATATATTGTATATAGATTCTAGGGTTCTATATGTATCATAATGTATGCATATAGAGATTTTAGATCTAGATCTTATATTTGTCCTCTTTATTTAGATGTAGGCCTACTGTAGATGATCTCTTATCGAAATCTAAATAATATTAGAATTAAACTCACTAATCATTTAATCCAATTTATCCTCTGCCCTTTAATCGCAATCAGTTCCATTTTTTTAAATTAAGTTTTACTTACACGATACAAATACTAAGCTCCCTTTGCAATCTATAAAGCGGTGACCCGACAAAATAGCGCGTACAAAATAGAGCAGACTTATCTATCCAGCACTGCACTGTCCTACTGAGACCTGCCTATTTGCCTACTGGCCTATCTATGTGCTTAGTGCTAATCAGCGCTGCACTTGCCTAGTTGCTATCAAGAATCACCTATTGCCTATTTACTTGCTATTTGCTGTTCAGTGTCTACACGACACTACTCAACTCTACTACTTGGCGCTATCGGCATTGCCCGCCTACTCGACAGCCCACCTGTCAAGCTATTAGGTGCGACGTCCCTATGGGCTCAGGTCTGTGTGAGACGTCATAGCTACGCCAACCCTATTATACAAAATAAGATAATGAAAGGTGAAATGCTGTACAGTTGCTAGTATGGGATCTAGCTTATTTACATATGTAGGACTATCATCATCAGATATTAGAACCAAGTGGTCTGAGTGTCATCAGGCTGGTTGCTTAGCTTTTGGTCCGGTGCTGCACTGGTGAGACTGGTGTGGCTGATACTGATGCTGTCTGCTGGTGGGCTGGCGTAGTGGATCCAGGCTCCGTGTGCAGTCCAACTTGTATGGTTGCAGAGCTAAGCTGCGTCTACCAATCAGTTAAGCCAGTGACGAGTCTGTGGCTAGCGTTGTTACTTGGACTCTTGAAGGATGAGTAGGTCTGATGTCTACAGATCTGGTGCCAGCAAATCTGCTATCAGCTTTAGGTTGCTAAGATTTCAGGCGGATGTAGCCTATAGATAATTATATATGATGTGTATAAAAGTACAGGATTATTAGTAATTTAATGTCCTGGGCAGCATTTTTGATGATGTCTCTTTTTCAATATTAATAGATCTGAAAGTATGCCATATTTGCAGAGAACGAGAGTACTTTAAATTTTATATCATTCCCCTTTTTCATCAATGTTTCAAACGCATAACTTGCTAAAAATAGGATTTTGAAATGTGGTGACCCCGTTCAAGCAGTGAAGGAATTTCTACGTGACATTTCGTACCATTTAACTTTGTGAATGTTTGTGTGTGTGTGTGTATATAAATCTGACAAGTGTCTTTGCCTGTTTTCAAAGTAGACTTTTGTAATGTAAATAAAAGATATCTTTCAATATTTATTCATTTGAGCTTATTACAATGTTTGCTTACTGTTTGCATATTTATGTTTTAAGATATCTTAAGTGTTTCATGCAAAATGATAACATTAAACAAATAAAATATTGGCTCTATTCATGATTTACGATAGCTAAAGTAGGCTATTTCTTTCAAAATGATTGAATTTTTTTTTCTGCGCTTTTTTGTCGGTGCTATTTTGTTCGCGCTATTTATTTTTCGCGCTATTTTGTCGGCGCACCCTATAAAGCAGATGATGTTAAGATCATCTGTTCCTCTAGCCAACGATTAGCGAGAAGGGTGTCATGTGGCCAGGACAACTACAACCACCTATACTTTTCTCAACTTAAGTCCGGTACTTATTAGAGTCGGGTGATCTGAGGGGGGCGCTAATTCAAAATCCCAGTCTTCACCGAGATTCGAACCCAGGACTCCAGGTTAGCAAGCCAGGCGCTTAACCACTCAGCCACCGCATTCTTATAAACATAGAACAGACATATACCATATATGCACGTATCCCGATGATGTCACATTTTACTAGCATGCCGGAATGTATCGACGGGGTTCCAACAAAACGTATAGAGACGCTAAACCAGTGTTCTTCAGCGGGGGGGGGGGGGGGAGCGCCCCCAGGGGAGGCGATGTCATGAATTTGGGGGGCGCTAGGAGCCAAAGGAGCGGTATGGGGGCGCTGGGGCCAGTTGGGGGCGATGGGGGGGGGGTCGCTGAGCAAAAAATGCTGACGTAGATATTAAATACAAACTTGAGGGGCACTGAAACAAAACAATTTTTTAAAGTCTCTAAAATTAACGCTGACTAACTGAATATAGACAAATTGTAGTTAGCTTGCTTCTAATTTAAGAACAGAAACAATGTTAGTAATGGAGCTCGGGAATCCTCTTTTTCTATGTTTAAATTCTTACACTGTCGCTGTAAACTGAAGTTCTCTGGATTTCGAAAGGGTGTTGCATAAGCTCGCTTTGCTAAGCTCTTTAATACAATTTTGGAACTTTTTTTTTTTAGAAATGTGTTTTACTTGGTACTTCCTACTATAAGAGATCATATTGAAAATATAATTTAACAATTCAACTACATTCCAACAGAGCTTAAGGAAATAGTGTGCTCTTCTACCAACTCATTAACATTACAAACAGTAGATCAGAGTTTACACGGATGGCTCATCTTATAAAGCCACCACAAATGGAGGAGCTGGAATGCTCATCGAATTGCCCGATGGAGAAAAACTAGCAAAATCCATTGCAACTGGAGAGCTCTCTGACAGCTACAGAGCAGAAAGGGAAGCACTAGAACTAGCAGCTACCATGCTAGCCAATCATGCATTTACCCAACACAGTCAGATTGTCTTTCTAACCGATGCGAACACAACCCTCCAAAGCTTGGAAACGACTCAGTACAGCACTTCTAAAGTTCAACAACAACAGCAAAATAAATGCCAGCACATATAGAACTAGAAGGAAATGAGAAGGCTGACACACTCGCCAAGTGTGGGAGAACAAACACACAATTAAACATTGCACTCTATCCTGAAGAAAGGAAGAAACTAATAGTGAATAAAATAAATGAGAAATGGACAAGCTCTCATCCGAATCACAAGAAAGATGAGGCCTATTATTAGCTATCCTGACAAGATCAACGTCTCATCTTTCGACTCAGGACCGGACACAACAGAATGAGACAACATAAGTTGCGGAAGCTCAAAATTGGAACAAGCGAAATCTGCCCATGTGGAGAGTCACCAGAGAATGCTGACCATATCCTTCCAAACTGCATTTTTTACAAAGAGGCCCCAACAATACATTTGCCCCAAAACACCCCAATAGAAATAAAAATATATGGAGAGCTCCATGGACGTAGCCAGGATTTTTTCGGGGGGGGGTAGGGGGGCCAAAAAAATATGTATGTGTGTGTGTGTGTGTACATAATAAATCTTTACATTCCGACCCTTTATTCATTTGGAAGACGTTTATTGTATCATAGAATATGTTCTTCCTGGAGTTAGTGAAAAAATTGTAGACTCCCCGTCCTTGCGAGCAAGGGGGTCTGGGGGAGCGCTGTAAGCTCCTCAGCGGGCTTCATTTCGGAGTATGTGGAGTAGAACCCCCACCCTACCTTGGCTACGCCCATGGAGAGCTCTCTGATTCGGAAACCACTGCGCAGTTCATCTCATATATTAGTGTAGTAATCTGATCGCTTCAACATAATAATGAGAAGAAGGAAGAAAAAGAAGATCTTGGTACACATCTAACGCAAATGGATGAAGCCAATCTTCGACTGCAAGGAAAGAAACTGAATTTCATTGATTAAAGCTTTTTCACTTTTATTGAGATATTAAATCTTTTTTATATAAAGGGTGTTACAATCTCACATAACTTGTTTGTTGACATGAATTACTGCCTAATGCCCAAGGACATCGATGTCTATACAATTCACCTAACAATGCGATATAAGAAATGAAAGAAATGACAATTCGTTTCTAGGATGTAAAAAATTTAAACATATAAGTAACATTTTTAAACATCTGTTACTGACATTTAAATAGAGTTGCTGGAAAAAAAAATAGATGTACAAATGTATTATGTCTTCAGTACAAAAGAATGTTAACATAAGAGGGACAAACGAGAGATATGGCTGCACTTCAATGTTCCTGTCAAATTCCAAAACTGTGGACGGAAATGGAATTATTCATTAGCTTTCCCATCAACATACGTGGTTCAACTGTACTCAGTGATACACTTAATGAGCAAGCACAGAAACAGGCTTGATGTAGCCACTAGAGGAGACATGACAATGAGATGATTTTTTGTGTGTAATCACTTCAGTTAATTGACATAATTTTTGTATGATTTGCCTTCCCAAGCTTCTTTTTTTTTTAGTATTATTTAAGAGAAGGGGGCACAGAAGATTTATTTTTTTAAAGAAAAAAATACGAAAAAAGGGGGCGGTAGGCCAAAAAAGGTTTGAAGACCACTGCTCTAAGCCATGGGTGAAGTCGGGCGTTCAATGGAATAAAAAGAAAGTTATTTTAAGTTTTAAAAAAATTACGCACCCATTTTCAAACTGATTAAATCATGATTTGTGGGGAAAAGAAAGACATAGATATGAAGAAAAATAAGAGAGAGAGAGAAAGACAACCTTCAGGGAATTAGATCTCAGAGGCATGTCCAGGATCATTCTGTTTTACCTCTCGTACGATTTTCTAATTCAATGACGTCTAAATACTCTCTGGACTTTCGTATCGATTGTCCCGGGATCAACCCCGTCCCACCACCGCACCTTCCTCGGCTTCCTGCCTGGGGTCATAGCCAGGATGTAATCATCTTAAGTTCTCAAAGAACATCCGAAACTTGTCAAAACAAACTTCCACCCCAACTGGATAATAAAGTGCTTCAAATTGATATATCCTCAATCCGCCCTCCGCCTTTCCTAGTTCCTCGGCCCTTGACGAGAAGATGACTAAAGCTTGGCTAGGGGAGGGGGGATGATAACGTTAGCGTCAAACAGAAACCAATGAAACAGAAACTCGTTGAGCTTTACGATAGTGACCTATTTTTCTACAATTGTACTACTTATTTACATATAGGCCCTATCCGCCATCAGTCAGACATCCCCATCACCTTTACCATCATTACCATTACCATTACCATCACCATCACCATTACTTTCACCATCGCCATTACCATTACCATCATCATCATTACCATCACCATCACCATCATCACCATTACCATCAGATCGCCATTACCATTACCATCATCATCATCATTACCATCACCATTACAATCACCGTCACCATTACCATTACAGGCGACCCCTGGCAAAAGGGGTCGCGACCCACAGGTTGAGAACCCATGACCTAAAAGAACCAGAAAGCAACTCTTCGGATTGTTCATTTTTCTTATTACAAACATGTTTCTAAAATAAGTAAATATCTTTCGTTAACAAATTATTCAAGCGAGCCAGGCTCGGTCACCTGGTACTAGTCTTAAATATTTAATTTTAAAAAATCAAGACTTTAAAGCTCCAATCAGTTATCTGAGAGTTATCTCAATTAATAAAAGGTTCAACGTTTCCGCTACACAGATGTGTATGTTTCGTCAGTGTTAGATTATGTATGTTGGTAGACAAGATTTAGATCATGTATGTTGGTAGACAAGATTTAGATCATGTATGTTGGTAGCCAAGATTTAGATCGTGTATGTTGGTAGCCAAGATTTAGATCATGTATGTTGGTAGCCAAGATTTAGATCATGTATGTTGGTAGCCAAGATTTAGATCATGTCTATTGGTAGCCAAGATTTAGATCATGTATGTTGGTAGCCAAGATTTAGATCATGTATGTTGGTAGCCAAGATTTAGATCATGTATGTTGGTAGCCAAGATTTAGATCATGTATGTTGGTAGCCAAGATTTAGATCATGTCTATTGGTAGCCAAGATTTAGATCATGTAAGTTGGTAGCCAAGATTAGATCATGTATGTTGGTAGCCAAGATTAGACCATGTATGTTGGTAGCCAAGATTGGATCATGTATATTGGTAGCCAAGATTTAGATAATGTATGTTGGTAGCCAAGATTAGATCATGTATGTTGGTAGCCAAGATTAGATCATGTATGTTGGTAGCCAAGATTTAGATCATGTATGTTGGTAGCCAAGATTAGATCATGTATGTTGGTAGCCAAGATTAGACCATGTATGTTGGTAGCCAAGATTGGATCATGTATATTGGTAGCCAAGATTTAGATAATGTATGTTGGTAGCCAAGATTAGATCATGTATGTTGGTAGCCAAGATTAGATCATGTATGTTGGTAGCCAAGATTTAGATGATGTATGTCGGTAGCCAAGATTAGAACATGTATGTTGGTAGTCAAGATTAGATCATGTATGTTGGTAGCCAAGATTAGATCATGTATGTTGGTAGCCAAGATATGTTCATTTATTATGCTAATCAAACTTAGTTAATCTATGCTGTATATATATGTTAGTGACAGTTAGTCATGTTTAGATCATATTTGTTGGTAAAGAAGATTAGATCATGTTTATGTTTTTTTATCAATATTAGATAATGTATTTTAGACAAGATTAGATCATGCATGTTAATCAAGATTAAATCATGTGTGTTAATAAGGATTAGATAATGTATTTTAGTCAAAATTTAATCATGCATGATAGTCAAGATTAGATCATGTAAGTTAGTCAAGATTTAATCATGTATGTTATTCAAGATTAGAACATGTATGTTAATCAAGATTAGATAATTTATATTAATCAAGATTAGATCATGTATATTAATTAAGATAATGTAAGTTTGTCAAGATGAGACCATTTAAATTAGCCAAGCTTAGATTAGATTATTGACGTTGTCAATTGAGATTAGATTCTGTCCAGATTGGAGCACATGTGTATCGTTGCTGTCATTGGAGCAGGTTTCCACGGTGTAGCACGCATGAGTGACGCATGTGGCTTGAAGGAATCAAACTTTATCAAAGCTTTATGTTGTTGTTTGTTTAATACTTCAGCGTTCCCAGGAGTTTGGTGGATGAGAAGCCCACACTATGCTGTTCATCAAATTATTGTATATATCCATATTCATTTGGAAAGGTAAATATTTAACACTTTCCAGCTCGACTTACACATTTTATACCCCCCCTCCTCCTCCTCTTCCTCCCCAAAACAGGTCGTGAGTCGTGTGTTTGTTTTTGTTTTTCTAACATCATAATAACGATGCTAGCCGACCCTCGGCGTAGTATACGCCTCTATTTAGTGACGGGTGAACACTTCCTGAAAGACACCGTTGTCCAAATGGGGTGGGTTTGGGCAAACGACTGTGTGCGCATGCCTGGAGAGCGAGGAAGGCTCGTGTGCGTGCGGGAGGAGGGTTAAAGAGTCGGCGTGCGTGCGTGGTGTCCCGCGTGGTTGAGCGACGTAGAAAATTATATATATATATATATATATATATATATATATATATATATATATATATATATATAGAGAGAGAGAGAGAGAGAGAGAGAGAGAGAGAAAGAATAAGTCTATACCAAGAGTGACCTTCAGGAGAGGGCTAATTGGAAGGGACAACCTAGATCCACTCTTGAAAGAAGTGGCCTCATGATTCATCCGCGGTACAGTCCTTCTGAGTGTGTGAACTGAATATCATAGTGTGCTTTCAACTTGATAGCCGGATACGTTTGAAACGTCTTCTTCAAGCTCGTCTTCTGTACTGAGATCGTATAGGCCTCGTCCTCTGTAGGCCTACTGAGATCGGCCTCGATCTTATATGGCTTCTTCAAATTCTATAGTCCTCGTCCTCTGTAGGCCTACTAAGATCGGCCTCGGTCTTAAATAGCTTCTTCAAATTCTATAGTCCTCGTCCTCTGTAGGCCTACTGAGATTGACTTCGGTCTTAAATAGCTTCTTCAAATTCTATAGGTCTCGTCTTCTGTAGTAAATAGCTTCTTCAAACTTTTTAGGGTTAGTCAACTGTACTGAGATAGACGGTCGTATTTTCCAAATTCTTAAGGTCGCGACAAATATTACCGTTATCATCCATGTTAAAAGTGTGAGTTTGCTTAGACAGACTGTGAGAAAGACCGACAACCACGGGATGTAATTGAGACCAGAATTTCGCGCTTGTTTCCCTTACTTTATAAATAGAAACGGATTTAAGAAAACTTATTTAAAATTATTTTTCCCGTTTTGTTTTTTTTTTCTTTTTCTGCGCCTCTCTTTGTTTTTCCCTTTTACCTTCTGTACTCTCTTTATTTGCATGTGATCCTGTGACTAGTCTAGCACATTGGCTACTATATAGGTGATGGCTAGAAGTAGAAAAGTAAAAGTTCCTCTTCAGACCTTGTGATCTATAGGGCAGATGATTTAATTTTTTAAAGGGTCATCTGTTTCTGTGGCCAGCGATTAGCGAGGGTATCATGTGGCCAGCACAACGACCAATCGTCTTTACTTTTCCAAAACTAATGTCAGGTACCCATTAGAGCTGGGAGGACTCAGAGGTACCCATTAGAGCTGGGAGGACTCAGAGGTACCCATTAGAGCTGGGAGGACTCAGAGGTACCCATTAGAGCTGGGAGGACTCAGAGGTACCCATTAGAGCTGGGAGGACTCAGAGGTGCCCATTAGAGCTGGGAGGACTCAGAGGTACCCATTAGAGCTGGGAGGACTCAGAAGTGCCCATTAGAGCTGGGAGGACTCAGAGGTGCCCATTAGATCTGGGAGGACTCAGAGGTGCCCATTTGAGCTGGGAGGACTCAGAGGTGCCCATTAGAGCTGGGAGGACTTAGAGGTGCCCATTAGAGCTGGGAGGACACAGAGGTGCCCATTTGAGCTGGGAGGACTCAGAGGTGCCCATTAGAGCTGGGAGGACTTAGAGGTACCCATTAGAGCTGGGAGAACTCAGAGGTGCCCATTTGAGCTGGGAGGACTCAGAGGTGCCCATTAGAGCTGGGAGGACTTAGAGGTACCCATTAGAGCTGGGAGGACTCAGAGGTGCCCATTAGAGCTGGGAGGAGTCGGAGGCGCCCATTAGAGCTGGGAGGACTCAGAGGTGCCCATTAGAGCTGGGAGGACTCAGAGGCGCCCATTAGAGCTGGGAGGAGTCGGAGGCGCCCATTAGAGCTGGGAGGAGTCGGAGGTGCCAATTAGAGCTTGGAGGACTCAGAGGTGCCCATTAGAGCTGGGAGGACTCAGAGGTGCCCATTAAAGCTGGAAGGACTCAGAGGTGCCCATTAGAGCTGGGAGGACTCAGAGGTGCCCATTAGAGC
Organism: Biomphalaria glabrata; assembly: GCF_947242115.1. NCBI lineage: Eukaryota > Metazoa > Mollusca > Gastropoda > Planorbidae > Biomphalaria > Biomphalaria glabrata. The sequence goes on along the minus strand of NC_074725.1, from coordinate 15,947,782 downwards.
TGGGAGGACTCAGAGGCGCCCATTAGAGCTGGGAGGACTCAGAGGTGCCCATTAGAGCTGGGAGGACTCAGAGGTGCCCATTAGAGCTCGGAGGACTCAGAGGCGCCCATTAGAGCTGGGAGGAGTCGGAGGCGCCCATTAGAGCTGGGAGGACTCAGAGGTACCCATTAGAGGTGGGAGGACTCAGAGGTACCCATTAGAGCTGGGAGGACTTAGAGGCGCCCATTAGAGCTGGGAGGACTTAGAGGCGCCCATTAGAGCTGGGAGGACTCAGAGGTACCCAGTAGACCTGGGGGGACTCAGAGGCGCCCATTAGAGCTGGGAGGACTCAGAGGCGCCCATTAGAGCTTGGAGGACTCAGAGGCGCCATTAGAGCTTGGAGGACTCAGAGACGCCCATTAGAGCTTGGAGGACTCAGAGGCGCCATTAGAGCTTGGAGGACTCAAAAGCGCCCATTAGAGCTTGAAGGACTCAGAGGCGCCATTAGAGCTTGGAGGACTCAGAGGTACCCATTAGAGCTTGGAGGACTTAGAGGCGCCATTAGAGCTGGGAGGACTCAGAGGCGCCCATTAGAGCTGGGAGGACTCAGAGGTGCCCATTAGATCTGGGAGGACTCAGAGGTGCCCATTTGAGCTGGGAGGACTCAGAGGTGCCCATTAGAGCTGGGAGGACATAGAGGCGCCATTAGAGCTGGGAAGACTCAGAGGTGCCCATTAGAGCTGGGAGGACTTAGAGGCGCCATTAGAGCTGGGAGGACTCAGAGGCGCCCATTAGAGCTGGGAGGACTCAGAGGCTCATTAGAGCTTGGAGGACTCAGAGGCGCCATTAGAGCTTGGAGGACTCAGAGGTACCCATTAGAGCTTGGAGGACTCAGAGGTACCTATTAGAGCTTGGAGGACTCAGAGGTACCCATTAGAGCTTGGAGGAATCAGAGGTACCCATTAGAGCTGGGAGGACTTAGAGGTACCCATTAGAGCTGCAGGACTCAGAGGCGCCATTAGAGCTGGGAGGACTCAGAGGTACCCATTAGAGCTTGGAGGACTCAGAGGCGCCATTAGAGCTGGGAGGACTCAGAGGTACCCATTAGAGCTTGGAGGACTCAGAGGCGCCATTAGAGCTGGGAGGACTCAGAGGCGCCAACGATCACGAAGTAAAAACAAAAATCCCAGAAGTCTTCACTAGTATTCGAAGCGGGAACTTGATTCGGAAGACAAGCGCCTTATCGCTCAGCCAACGCCGCGTCTCCAGCAATAAAATAAAATAGGCTTTATTTTTTTTTTGTATTCCTCATAGTTAACGTATATGTCCGATGTATGGCGTACCGGCACCTTTTTGAAAAAAATATTACTTTTCTTGTATTTTAACGTATATTTTTAATTTTTAGTACTTAAAAGTTAGGCAATCAACTACTGAGTACCGGCACCTAATCACTAAGTACTGGCATCCCGTTTTTTTACAAACAATAAAAAACAATATATATATATATATATATATATATATATATATATATATATATATATATATATATATATATATATATATATATATATATATATATATTTATTTATTTATTTATTTATTTATTTATTTATGAGTTGGTTAGACTAGGCCAACCCTAAACCTTTTAAGAAGTCTATGCACTTTATGCAGTCTGTTCATGTTGATCATTCCTAATCCAGGTGTTGCTGCTTCCTATATTTACCTGAATGAAATCCTACCGAACTGTAAAGCTTGCATACAAGAAGACAGCAAGGTGACCATCAAGGGAACTTTCCAGCACGAGCCCAAGTTTGACCCGGCCATCGGGCTGACCGTGCTCCATGTCGAGATGCTCAACACGTCCGGATTTTCCCATTACCAATTAGAACGCACTCTAGAAGACAGACCGTGGCATTTCGTAACAACATGTTTCTAAATTTGAAACGTTTGGTTCTATGAGCGGTTTGATTGGAGATTGTCACGAGACACACAATGTCAAGGACGCTAAATTGAACTTAATGTTGCCAACTAACTAAAAACTAAAAAACGGAAGAGTTTAGAAAATCTCGCAGTGCATAAAAAAAAAATCCTATAACTCATCAACACTTCCTTTAATTTGTACAGCGGATATACCAACACGCTTGACTCGTTGTAGTGTGAAAATCTCCAATAATAATTTTAATATGAGTTTTTTTGTTGTTGTTGTTGGGTTTTTTTTTTTGTTGTTTTTATTTTTGCTTTTGTTTTATTTTTAAACATATTGTTTTTGTTCACTGAAGTCGAGTACAATTTTATAACTTTATTGACACTCTGATAGCAGTTGTAATCTACAATATTCTGTTTCTACAGAGTAATACAATAATGTAGACTAGTAGCACCCAGTCACACTGAATCAACTCATAACTTTATAAACAAGGCTTTATTCCAGTAAAACACGGTTGATATGTAACACACTCAATAACACAGCACCAAACGATACAGGCCACGACCGACTACAATATGAATGTAAACACGAATACTAGCACGATTACCTACGAGAGCAAACAAAGAAGTTTAGTTCATGATTACCCTTTTCAAACTCCAAGGTCCTACCCTTTTCAGATTCCAAGGTCCTCCCCTTTCCAGAATCCAAGCCCCTACTCTTTTTGATACTCCAAGGTCCTACCCTTTTCAGACTCTAAGTTCCTAGCCTTTTCAGATTTTGCGATATATGCGGGCATATTATGTAAAGTTCATATGTTTTTAAGGTCAGTTGTTAACAACGGTGTCTTGTTGCCAGGACAAACTTCCACAACGTTAGTCAGGTGACCAACACAGTTGGTTAGCCTCCTGAACATCCCGAATCAAATGTCAGCACTCATTGAGGCTTGAACTCGAGACCAGTACGCTTCCCTAAACACAAAGGTAGTCTCCATTTGACCAATACGTCTACTCTATATGAAAACTGAGGGACTGTTGCAGGGCAATGTTATGGTTCATTCAAAACCGTTTGAGGAATTATAGAGATCTATAATCAAGTAGTTATCTGTGACAATGTTTTTTATCCCTAACATGTTGTTATGAAGACTTAAAGACTTTTCTAATGACAAGATCAAGGAATTTGGAAATAGTTCACATTTATATATTTTTTTAATTTATAAATGATTCTGCCTTTAATAAAAAAAGAAAAGAAATGATGTTTGAAATGTGGGTTAGACACCACAAAGTTATGCTAATGGGATAGATACTAACGTTATTCCTAGTCGACATGAGACAGACAAGGAATTGACAAAAAAGTAAATCGTCATTTCAAGCTACGGTAATGCTAACCCTGTTGTAGCTTGCCAACTAGGACATGGTTGGGCCTCAACAGTTAGATCCTAACTGGGCAGATCAACTAGGACACGGTTGGGCCTCAACAGTTAGGTCCTAACTGGGCAGATCAACTAGGACACGGTTGGGCCTCAACAGTTAGGTCCTAACTGGGCAGATCAACTAGGACACGGTTGGGCCTCAACAGTTAGGTCCTAACTGGGCAGATCAACTAGGACACGGTTGGGCCTCAACAGTTAGGTCCTAACTGGGCAGATCAACTAGGACACGGTTGGGCCTCAACAGTTAGGTCCTAACTGGGCAGATCAACTAGGACACGGTTGGGTCTCAACAGTTAGGTCCTAACTGGGCAGATCAACTAGGACACGGTTGGGCCTCAACAGTTAGGTCCTAACTGGGCAGATCAACTAGGACACGGTTGGGCCTCAACAGTTAGGTCCTAACTGGGCAGATCAACTAGGACACGGTTGGGCCTCAACAGTTAGGTCCTAACTGGGCAGATCAGACGAAGAATCCTCTTCAAAATACACCGTCACTACCATGGAAAAAAAGAGCCATGTATTCATCAACGCGGTACCATTATCTTATCTTTTCTTATATATTACAGACGTTACTTCAAAAAAGAAAATATATACGTCATACGTATTTTATGTGTCAATCTAGTCATGCATGTTAATCAATGACTTAAGCTCTGCTAGGTCGTTGGTTTTCCTGGCTGATTCAGGCAACCCATTCCATTCTCTAAAGTCACTAGGGAAGAGGGAGCACTTGTACGAGTTTGTGCTAGCGTATGGAATAAGGAATATGCCTCTATCTTTGTGTCTTTCTGAGTATTTCATAAGGTTTTGTTTTTCTATTTGTAAATTATGGTTCAGTGTTTTATGTATTATAGTTACTTTACTTATATTCTTGTCCTGAAGTGTCTCTAAGTTTAGTGATTCAACTAATGGTGTTCCTCTAGTCAAACTGGAATATCCATTTGTTATAAATCTCACTGCTCTATTTTGTATTTGTTCTAGTTTCTTTATTATTTTTTTCTTGAGTTGAGGGATCCCAAACAGAGGATGCAAATTTATATATTTAACTAAAGTTAACTAGCATTTTAATTTCATGTTTTTGTTTGATCTGTAAAAATTTCTTTTAATAAACTCTATTTTGTTTTTTTATAATCAAACAATGTTCCGCTTGGTGCTCTCAATTTTCATGTACTATTAGACCTAGATATTTTAGTTTGTAAGACTGGTTTAACATGAATAAAGTAAGTAGTTTTTATTTGCTTTTTTTTTAAATTCTTAATAACTGGCATTTTTCTTGGTGGAAAGACATACTCCAATAGGATTCCTATGTCATCAATTCTTCTAATTCTTTTTGTAAAATTTCAGCATCTTATGTTGTTGTTTTTTATTGTTCTTTATGTTATGCAATCGTCTGCCAATAATCGGACTTCCTGTTCCTGAACTAAAAATAAAATGTATAAAAGATGAAAAGCTAAGTAAAGAAATAAAGTGAATGTGAAGGTTCTCAAACATTGTAATATACTGACCTGGCAAAAACATTCAGCGTCCTAAACATTTTAAGAAGATTCTCGTTACCTGTCGGGGGGGGGGGGGGGGCAGTACTGCTGCAGAGTGCAGACGTGCCAACTCAACCAGAAAGTTCCTGATTTGTCCCTATTAATGTTGTAGTGTTAAGAATAATGTGATTAATCTAGTTTCCCTTTAACAAAAGCTCGAAAGTTACATTACCAGAGTTTGAACATTAGTTCATTTATATAATAATAATAATAATAATAATTAATAATGATAATGATAATAATTATAAGTAACAAAGGCTATCACATGCATTAGATTTGAAATATTAATTTATTTCATTCTGACAATTATCTCCGGACATATTCAAATACTAAAGATGGGAGAATGAGAGAGAGAGAGAGAGAGAAAGAAAGAGATCTTATATATTGTACTTCATTCCTATATCCATTGTGTTCATGTCAAAGTTTTTGTTCCTTCTAGAAATGTCAGATTATTATGGTACGCTGCCTAGTGGAGAAAAATATCGCATGCAATTGCAAAAAGCTCAGTAGACCAAATATGTACGAAATTTGGTTCACGATAAAACCATTGAGCAAGTACTTCGACACCAGGCTTAGAGTGAATTACGCCTTGAGAGATCTTGTCACCTTAAACTACAAGACTGTCGGCATGAGCAACGAATTCGAAATCAACACAGTCATGTGTAAGAGTCGTTTGTGTGTGTGTGTGTTTTCCAAGTAATAAGTGCTTACAGGGGCGGACTGGGTGTTAAAATGAGCCCAGGCATTTCTATACAATCCGGCCCACAAATTGCATATCATATGATGGACATGCATTTCTAGGTCTACAAGTCCTCAAACTCACTCTGTTAAGTTTGATAATGTATCAATAACTGAACGCATGCATACAATGAACTCTATATCTTTGTAAGAGATATAGCAGGCCTTATGTTGCTTTTAAATCGCTAAAAGTGTGGTTGAAACCTACTAGTGGCACTGTCCAACGATGTAGACTGTTACATTATTTCGGAAAACGGGTAGGATTAAAGTAACATTACACTGTAGAGTCTGTCAAATATTTTTTTTTTTTGTAAACACGAGGCTCAGAGGGCCTCTTTTACAAGAGAATATTAGAATACCTTTAATAATTTAATACTTTCTTTAGTGGCATCCTTTTAGGTGGCCCTACCGGCCCGTTTGGGTACCGGCCCACCGGGCATTTGCCCGAATGCCCATATAGCCAGCCCGCCCCTGAGTGTCTATGTTTTTAAAGCCCCCTCCCGTCCCTTGATAAGTACAACAAAAAAAACAGTAGGGCATCATTACATCATGATAAGTACAACAACCAGTGGGACATCATTACATCGTGATAAGTACAACAACCAGTAGGACATCATTACATCGTGATAAGTACAACAACCAGTGGGACATCATTACATCGTGATAAGTACAACAACCAGTAGGGCATCATTACATCGTGATAAGTACAACAACCAGTAGGGCATCATTACATCGTGATAAGTACAACAACCAGTGGGACATCATTACATCGTGATAAGTACAACAACCAGTAGGGCATCATTACATCGTGATAAGTACAACAACCAGTGGGACATCATTACATCGTGATGATAGTCCCCACAACCAGTGGGACTCCATTACATCGTGGTAAGTCTCGCTACCAGTGTGACATCATTACATCGTGGTAAGTCTCGCTACCAGTGTGACACCATTACATCGTGGTAAGTCTCGCTACCAGTGTGACACCATTACATCGTGGTAAGTCTCGCTACCAGTGTGACACCATTACATCGTGGTAAGTCTCGCTACCAGTGTGACACCATTACATCGTGGTAAGTCTCGCTACCAGTGTGACATTATCTTCTCTGCAATGTAGTACCCAATGAGGCTCGTAGCTACCAACTGCGTTAGGGTTAATAGTAGTGCATGGCTTCAAAAACAAATAGAAAAAAATAATAGAGTTTGTGTTAAAAATAAACTCGAAGGCCACTGTAGAACGGTGGTATTCATATTTTACTTTAATCACAAACTCACATCTAAAAACACAAAAGTTGCGGACTAATACAAACTGCCTTATAAATTTTGTTTCAAAAGATGTTTGTACATATGTACATACATTGGCCATATTTGGTTTCTAATAAATATAAGTGTACACTTGTAGTAGCCCATTAGTAGCTGTTGAACCATTTAATTCCCCCCCCCCTTTTTTTTTTCCTCCATTAGGAAAAAGACACTATTGGCTTTGTGCTGTCTTTGTATCCGTTTGTCTGACACGATTAGATCTAAAAATTAAATACATAAATACGCCATTAGAAATCAGGTTTCAACTCTACCTGTATCTTAAAATAGATTTAACAGTTAATTTTGGTCCTCTGAAAGCGAGCAATTTTTTTGTTATTAAATTTTCTTTTTGTTTTCATAAACACACACACACACACACAATTTTTTAAAATGTTCTACAGAAATGTTTTTTGTTTAGTTGTAATCTGAAAACGTGCCTTGTTGTTCTTGAAAACTAAGTATGCATAGCGTAAGGACATGCGGAGTTACAATTTGTAGGACACAAGATTTAATATGTAGTTCATACTATTCCTCAACTGTATGTCATATGCCTGTGTGGAACGTAATGTATGAGCCAATGAGGGACTGTCCCTTGTGTAATATAAATGCCCTTTTTTATCTACTTGGACAACCACAAATCCTATAGAGAGATATGTGTTAGACTTAAATTTGGAATTTTAGATCCTCCCGCACCGTTCGATATCGGTCCTCGGAGGAGATATTTACATCTTTTTCTCCTCCTCGCGCCGTGTTGTATGAGAACGTTCCTGTTACAGTTGCCTAGTTTCGGCCTCAATGTGAGGCCCTGGGCGGAAGGATAGACTCGTAAATACGGCCCTGGATAATTGGGAAAAAAAAAAGGGGGGGGGGCTTTTTATGTTACATTGTTTAGTTTTATGCTACCATATAAACTAGTAACTTTTTTTTGCAAATCTTATATCAACTCACTGTCTGTCTGGTAAAAAGCGTGTACACGTTATTTCTTCCACACCCATTCTCGGATCAAGCTGAAGCTTTGCACAATTATTCATTGACATAGACAAACGTGAATCAATTTTAAAAAAAACTAACCAATTCGACAATTAATTACTGGTAATTCATTATTTTGTTTAATAGCAAAAAGGGAAACTTATACTTCAGTGTTCACAGATATGGCTAAATTTGTTGGGTTTAGTTCCCATAAATAATTGTAAATGTTATTTATCCCTCACGCATTCTCCGATCAAGTTGATACTTAAACAATTATTTATTGTACCTAACAAAACTTGAAGCAATAAACAAAAATGCTCAATTAGTCAATTAATTATTGGTAATTAATTATTTTGTTTGATTTCGAATAAGAGAAATAACTTGTAAATTATTGGTAGATATATTTTAAGAGCGAAGTTATTCCATTTTATATACGCTTTCTTTTGTTTTTTTAAAAGGATTTTTAATAATTTTTTTTTTTTGTTTTTTTTGTTTTTAGTCTCCAAGAATTACTACAAAATAGTGAAGACAACACCCAGGCCTCCTCCGTTAGGTAGGTCACTGAGGTCACACAACATTCATAGCACCTTTTCGGACATCGTCTGCAAGTGTACAGGTTGTAAGCCGTCAAGTACATTTCTATTCGCCTGAGGGGGGGGGGTACTAGGCGGGAACTTATCTCGACCAATTTAGTCAAAAATAAAATAGTTTGTAAATCTCAAGCGTTACTTCAAAAACAAAGGATATTGCGTCTAAGGTCTACACAAGCTTCGAGATGGACTGGGGTAGTAATGGAGAATAGAATTCAACCATTCGGACGAAATAGTGAAACACATATAAAAATGTAATAACCTTACTGCCAAACAAATTCACTTTGTTGTTTCTAGGTTTAAATCCTTGTGTAATCGAAAGTGATCCCGTAGTGTCCATTACTTATATTATTATTTCGTTTCAAAAGAATGGTGAAACAAGGGAAGTAAGCTGAGCAAGTCTATTCTTCTGAATTTCAGGAAATTGCAGGTAGTCTTGCTATAGTCTTCACATTCTTTTTACCCTGGCTAGGTGGCAATCTCTTATATGGAGGCATCCGGTTTACGAAATAGGAAAATACATGTATTGATAATCTATGTATTTTTAGAAGCATTTTGTTTGGGAAAGATTTCGGGAGTGAGGTTACAGCACACAGTGCTACGCCCTGGTAGAACCTACCACGCCGCTGACTCCAAACTATGTCGGCACCTAAGTTCCTTTGTACACACCAGCGGCGTGAAGTGGGGGGAAACACTATGTGGGCGACATTTCATTTCTATTAAACAATTTATAGTGGCTTCCTGACTGAAGGGGACATTGGCATAGATTATTTAATTATGTTTATTTTGTTAGCTCTTTATTTATAAAATTAAAAAAAAAAAACATCATCGTCTCATCATCTGTCCCTTGACTTTTGTCGTAGGGGTGCTGTGACAGTTCGCTTAACCAGATCCCTCCTCTTTTCCCGGTCAGAAGGATAACAAAAGAGAGGCCGGTCCATTCTTTTACATTGTCCAGCCAAATGGACGACCATCTCATCGTGCCCCTTCTCTGTACTTTGAAGAATGACTTTAGATAGTGGCTCATGTCTTACAATATGACCAAACCAGGTCAGCTTTCGTCTCTTCAAGGTATTGAAGGGCATCTTCGAGTTGCCAGCCAGAGTGTTGACTTGTAACTGTACAAACTAATTTGTCTTCTTGTCCAGGTATCTGACACCCAGCAGTTTTTCTGTAGCATTTACTCTCAGTCTTGAAATCTTCTTTCAGCCCCAGCGTTCAGTGTTCAAGTTTCACAACCAGAAAGTATGGAGACTGCTAATGAAGAATACAGTTTTAATTTTGTTAGGAAGCTAATGTTACTCTTGTTCTGTTGTCACATATATATATTAACAGACATTTATTAATAATAATGATAATAATAACGAAGACCGTGTTTATCAAAATAGACATAGAAGACTCTTTTTATTTCCGTCAAATTCTTTTGCTTTCGCACAAAACATAAACAACAAACAATGACGTAATATCATATAATATTAGCACATCCTTCCTTTTGAAGCTATTATCACATCCTTCCTTTTAAAGTTCTTAAGACTTATATTTACAAGGAATTTTGACAACTCGACCACTTCTGGTTGTCTTGACCGGCACAACAAGTTCTCTAGATGTTGGTTTATAATTGTCTGTTTCGTTTGTTCTATCAGTTTGCTGTCCTCCATCTCTTATTGTTTGACCCTTAGTATTAAAATGAGTCAACTTTTAATGTTTGACCATTCAGCAGTATGCCACATCTACTACCACTTACTAGTATTTTGCTTTTTTCTGCACATATTTCAATGCCAATTTCTCTAACTGCAACTTCCAGTTTGTAAGTAAGATCTTGAAACTGGTCTGCATTTTCTCCAATAAGGTCAATATCATCTGCACACCTGAGATTGGAAATAGGCCACTTGTTTAATGTTTCATAAGCTTTTTTTGCTATTCCCTACTTTCAAGCTACCATTAATTATAGTGCACTGATCATTGATCCATTTTTCTTTTGCTGACTTCATTTTCATGTGTATTTCTTTGATGACTGAACTGTATTCATCTGCCAGCAAGTGATTAGCTTTCTTTTTCTTTTTAGTTCTCTTCTTGCATCACATAGATCAAGGATGTCGTATGTGACTCATGGCTTAATTTTTATCCGGTTTTCCTAAGACCTCAAAGTCTGATTCGTGTAATACTGTTCTGATTATATCCGGGAGTCAATGTCCTCGTGTATAAGTTTGAGAACTGCAAAAATCCCTGCCACGGCGGCCTCAAACATTTCAACGTTTGATTCTTTGAAGTTATCAATGTCAATAATTAATGCCTGCGTTCGTGGGCTTGCGATTCTTTTTTTAATTTCAAGTTCACAGTCGTCAAGACTATATGGTCGCTACCTATTTCAGCCCCATGGTTCTGGTTTTAGCTTCACTGATCCTTGATTTAAACCTCAAAGAAAAAAGGATATAGTCCACCTGGATGAGCGCTTTGATATCTGATGCATGGCTCATAGTTTTCTGGGTGGTTTGTGGGATAAAAAAAGGTGTTAGCGACAGTGAGTTTAGAGCTGCTTGCAAACTAATTAGCTCCATCTGCCCATTCCTTTTAAAGGGCTGGTGATAGTTTTGGTCCGCTCCGGTTATTTGATTTTTCTGGCACCTATCCACCACCTGGGGAGGCCCTCGATGGGAGAACCACAACTCAAGTCTAAGCTTATTAGCTTGTCGCTTTTTATTAGTTGGTAACAGTAATGTTTCACTGTTGAGTCATTTGCATTTGTCAATTTAGTTCCAAAGTTCTCTTACTCATTCTCTTCAATTTTTAAATGTTCTTTTCTTTAAGATCTTTACTGTTGCTGCCTACATTTCCCCATAGCGCTTTCTCTTCTTTTCTGCCCTAATGTAAACTGTTTCTTTAAAACGTAAACGGACAAACAAAAAAACAGATTTCTGAGATTAACTTCAATTTGAAAATCCTGCATATGTTTGAGGAATACAAACACTCGCCTTTGAGTCTCAGAATTACGACTGAGCTACGCTCAACTTCTGTTGGTAAGAGTCCAGGCATCTTTTTGCTTGTTTTTTCCTTGTGCTGGATGCAGCATTCCACCTTCAGAGTGGTCCCATCTACGCTCCGTGCCTAGGGGCCTGTGAGGGAAAAGAAGTATGCATAGCAAACAAAGGAAAACACTGGGAGTTCTCGGTTTAGGCTTATTTTGTAAAAGTTTTCTACCTTTCCTAGGTGTAGGCTAACCACTGAGTTGTTTGTCTTTTTCTTTCAGTTGATTATTCCGTGTTCGATTTTTGGTATGGGTACAGCCGAAGCAGCTCTGAATGTTTGTGTAAGTATTCACTTTGTCTAAGCAGCTCTGAATGTTTGTGTAAGTATTCACTTTGTCTAAGCAGCTCTGAATGTTTGTGTAAGTATTCACTTTGTCGAAGCAGCTCTAAATGTTTGTGTAAGTATTCACTTTGTCTAACATTTAACTAACATTCGCAATGTTCAAGCTGACTCCTATTTTAGAAAGCTAACACGAACTCGCTCTGCAACTTTCTTGGATGTTGTTGTTGTGGTTTAGATTTTTAGATTTAGATTCGAACTCATGGCCCAAGCCGACATATTAATCACTCTGCTAGTGAATGCTTTTGAAAATAGATGAGTATATGATTATCTATTGTTTGTTTCAAGCTTACTTTAAAGTGGCGACCTATAAAGGGGACTAATCCAGCTTATACCCTTGTTCGAGATACCATAATTACCAATAGTTAATGAAGTAACTCGTTGTTTTATTAATTCTTGTGTTGCCAGATGAAAGAAATAATTGTGCAAAATTTCAGCTTGATCCGAGATTGGGTGTCTGAGAAATAACGTGCACAAACTTTTAACCAGACAGACAGAGTGACTTGATATAAGCTTTGTAATAAGCGTTGGTTGAGAACTTTACTTAAACATATACTAAACACACCCAGCGTTAGTTGTTTTTTCTTCTTTTTTAAATTTATTGTTTACTTACCTGGTTCATATGTAAGCCGGCCAAATCTTAAATATTTATGGTATCGGAAACAAAGTGTATTAGATTTTGGTATTACCTGAGGGGACAGGGCTCGGGTTGTTTTTTCTACTAAGAAATTTCTTTGATTTGTTTTTTTTTTCTTTCATTTCCACCAAGATCCATTCTTTCATTTCCACCAAGATCCATTCTTTTATTTCCACCAAGATTCATTCTTTCATTTCCACCAAGATTCATTCTTTCATTTCCACCAAGATTCATTCTTTCATTTCCACCAAGATTCATTCTTTCATTTCCACCAAGATCCATTCTTTCATTTCCACCAAGATCCATTCTTTCATTTCCACCAAGATTCATTTTTTCATTTCCACCAAGATCCATTCTTTCATTTCCACCAAGATCCATTTTTACATTTCCACCAAGATCCATTCTTTCATTTCCACCAAGATCCATTCTTTCATTTCCACCAAGATCCATTTTTACATTTCCACCAAGATCCATTCTTTCATTTCCACCAAGATCCATTCTTTCATTTCCACCAAGATCCATTCTTTCATTTCCACCAAGATCCATTCTTTCATTTCCACCAAGATCCGTTCTTTCATTTCCACCAAGATCCATTTTTACATTTCCACCAAGATCCATTTTTACATTTCCACCAAGATCCATTCTTTCATTTCCACTAAGATCCATTCTTTCATTTCCACTAAGATCCATTCTTAAAATTTACATCAAGATCCATTCTTTCATTTCCACTAAGATCCATTCTTAAAATGTACACTAAGATCCATACTTTCATTTCCAAACTTCCAGTAAGATCCATTCTTTCGTTTCTACCAACCTCTATTCGTTCTTTTATACCAAGATTTAGTCTTTCATTTTCTTGATTGACCCAAATACCAGGATTTTAGTAGTCAACCCCACCTCCAGGATAATGCCCAGTATTTTCAAAGGATCAACATAATTACTTATGAATGATTCTAATATGATAACTCTTTGATTCCTTTGTTTTAGTGGCGTCTGTGGGTATTCTGGTCATCTCAACCTGTCTTGGCTTTGAAATAGCTCAATCACATTAATAACTCACTTCTGCTCAGCGTCCCTTTTCAAGGGGGCTAAAGGATTGACTGATTCTAACATGTGCAAGCTCCCCTAGGAAACTAAGGACTATTGGTTGGTATCAGATCTTCATGTTTTTTTGGAAGCCACATTTAAATGACTTTATAGCTTAAACTATTAGCTGTATACGTATCGTTATATTTTTTTTTTTACAAGAAATATATTTACATTTAAATGGAACCATTTTTGGCAACTAAATTAATTACAAACTGAAAAGAGGACGTCTTACTGAGAAAGAATTATAGAAGCTACACATGTGGACATCACTTTTGACAAAGAACGTACAATTCTAAACATTATCCACTATTGTTTTTATTTGCTCGGGAACAACACTTTGGTAATCATTTATTGTATACAATAGAAACCTAAATGTATTTGCAAGGTTAACTTAAAATTCCTAAGGCACTGAACGTTATTATAATTTTTTTTAAAAAATGTACTATGATTGATTCAGCGTGTTAATTGAAACAGGATGTTACTTGAATCAGCGCGTGTTATTTGAACCAGCGCATGTTAATTTTAACCAGGGTGTGTTAATTGAACCAGAGTGGTTGCAAGAACCAGCGCGTGTTAAGTCAGTGTGTCTTGCTTGTGCGATTGTTGTACCACGTTATAAAAAGAAAAAAAAATAGGCGCTGGTTTACTTTTGGAAACTTACGCCAGATATTTTTTGTTAATAAAGTTCTACAGTAGGCTAGATCAGGAGTAAGGGAGACTTGCGTTAGTTTATACATGAAACCTGTATGCTCCTGTTATAATTTCAGTGTAAGCATTGATCAATAAAAATGAAACATCACGACACTATTTTAGAAGGCTATTAATGCTGCTAAGTGAATGAAGTTTGATACGTTTAGAAACATCGTCTTCATCTTGTAAAGGAAATTAAAATATAACATCTAAAGCGAGTTTGACTTTGGATTTCTTGTCTTACTCTTTAACTTGTTTCGTTCCTTTGAATGCACAAATAACAATAGGAAATGGTTCATGTATTTGAATTCAACGTGTAAAGCTTGGGCGAAATTTAAAAACAAATAAATTGGGACAATATGTTTATAAAGCAGTGGTTCTCAACACACTTTTATATTGATCTGAGCCTGGGTGCTCTATAGGAGGCATCTATGGTTTCTCGACGGGTGATTTCATCAGAAGTGCCTTCGCACCATAATGGGCTAGAACCTTGGGTTAACAGTATAGAAACACTACTTATCATTCGACAGCTCATCCATACGGGAAATGACGGTGTGCTGAGGGCCATCTTTTTTCGACACACTTAAAGGTGCCGTCGTAATAGAGGTGTACCACTGAAGCGATGTAAATATCAAATCAGGCGTCCGTTTGCCCTTACTGGCTTCAAGGACTGGGAGCTCTCACGAGTGTCGAAGGACACACATTTGAGATCCAAAGAAGAGTCCTTACCTTAGACATGCGCAGACGACGAAAAGAAAACCTACATTGGCCCCCGGCGGACAACGACTTTGGATGTGTGCAAAGTATGCAGTCGCGTGGTCACGTGAAACACTGCACTTATCCTTTATGTTGGAAATCGAACATAGTGTAGCATGTCTCGAACGTTGTTCTATAGGGCTGATATCTAGCAGTACAACAAAACAACAACACGTATTTGCTATGTCTGCAGTTCAACAAACTAAAATGGGTTCTTAGTTATCAAGAGCGAAATGCTAAAGCAGACCACTTCCCATAAAGGGCCCATGTGACGAGGCTTTAACTTTTCAACCAAGATTCTTCAAGAAATACAAGTCTCACAGTGCAGACGCCAACCTTTGCTTTTGTTGGTTTTATGTAGTGATGAGTTCTTCTTCCTGTTAACAAAAAGTGAGCATTCCATTTTTACAGCCATAAACTACATTTACTACATAAATCATCAATAATCTTGCACTTATCATTAATTGGCCAATATGAACAGCATGTATGCTCTCCTGGCATAAAGAAGATTACCCGGGCTCGGACATGTCACCCGCATGCCAGATGGTAGAATCCCAAAAGATATCTAATATGCTGAGCTTGTGGAAGGAGTCAACCCAAGGGCCGCTCAAGATTAACATATAGAGATGTCTGCAAGCGAGACATGAGAGCCACAGGCATCAGCGAAAGTATGTGGTAAAACATATCCAAAGACCTGAGTGCATGGAGACAGACTGTGCGTGCTGGGACAACCCTTGCTGAGAACAAAAGAATTGAAGCGGCCTTAATCAAGAGGGAAAAAAAAGAAAGCTGCCCTGCCCGTCAGCCCTGAATCAGAGGCATACACATGTAAGAATTGTGGCAAAGTCTGCCACTCTAGAATTGGCTTGATTAGCCACATCAGATTCTGCCCCGTCTCAAGATTAAACCAAAACCAGTGACTCATCTTGGCGCATCCATTGTCTTTCGAGACAAAAGGAGCCATATATATATCATTAATATTCGAAATCGAAGATATTGCCTTTATTATTATTTCAAGCTCTGCCTGTGGCATTTTACGTCTCGAGTTGATCTTTTCCCTTTGGTAAAAGGCTGCGTATCTGTAATCACCAGACACAGCAGCATTTTCAGCTTTCTTTCTTTCTTCTGGTGTCATCAAGGATACTAGTGGGTATCTTTATGTATGCTTGCTCTTCACGTGGATCTATCGCATTGTCGCTTGTGAAGAGTTTCGTGTCGAGCGTCCATGCATCAGTTTAGGCTTACTTCTACCTTAAAAAGTGAGCGACCTGCAGCTCTTGTGCCTTCTGTTACATCACCATACACAATATCTAGTGGGAGTCGACCTTGTGGCATTCTGTGAACATGCCACCAAGTCGTCTACAACTGATAACAGAGCGGATGCCCTGGCACCCTGCTCTTCACAAGGCTTCCTCGCTGGTTATTTTATCTTGCCAATTTATTTTATGAATCCGCCTTAAGTATTGGAGGTGGAAGATGGTGGACCATGTTTTACAACCATACAGCAGAATGCTCATCCGATAGACTAGGGCTTTGGTATTGATAGCAAAGTATTTTCCTACACTCTTTTCTGCAGCCGTGGCATGGCGTCCTTTTGCCTTAGATACCCTGTTGATGATGTCTTTGTCCAGTAGAAAATCGTTGGAAATGATGGCTCCAAAATTACAAAAATTGAACATTTCCAGTGGTTGGGATTAATAGTCGAGTGAAGTGCATTGCATGTATTTTGAAATAGTATTTTGGTCTTGGTTTGACTAATATTTAAAACCAAAAATTATTTCAGGGTATGACCAACAGTTTGCCACATGCATTTGTAAATTGTAAACCCACATTTTAACATTGTGTTGCATGTACAAATGACTGGGGTGTGGAGGGGAGATGTGAGACACTGCCATCAAGTCACTTTCATCCCAGACAAAGTCCAAGTCTTTTTAGAACATCATAACATTTATTTTAGTCTCCTGGTTTCAATGTCACAGGATAGTTGACCAACAATACAGTAAAACTAAGGACTTTCTGAGCCAGTTATAGACATGGAAGACTACTGAAGTTAATGGGAAATAATAACATAAAAAAACAATATTCCAATCATAACCAAGAAAATAATACTTGCCAATTCTAGTACGACAGCTAGAATGTTTACATAACATAACATGGCACACAACATAACATTGCAAAAAACATAACATTCTAAATTCCAATCAGAATACATCAATGATGCAGTCAGTACTGCAGACATTTACCAAAACTTTGCTGCTCATAACCAGATATAACATCCAACTTGAACTATTCAACTAAATGTAACATGAACTACTTCCATGGGCTACCACATTTTATTTGAAACAAACAATTACAGACATGCATAAACACATGGAAGATTAAATATTGAAACATGTATTGCTTTTTTTTTAAACTGTTCACCAAAGAACCCATTGATTTAGCTCTACTGCATCTGTCCTTTAGGAGCAAGATTATTCTAAGATTGTGTGTGTGATATCAATCAACATGAAAAATGATGGCCTAGACCTTGGTTTGCTTTTCCCTCCCTGACCCAGGGATCCATGTCTAGTCCATAAAATGAAGGTCTCCCCCAACCATCTCTTATAAGGCAATAGGATAGAACAGTGATGCCCAAAATACGGCCCACTGGCCATATCTGGCCCGCGACATGGTTTCATCCGGCCCGCTAAACGTTGGTACAAATTGCAAAATATCCCCCATCACATCCGAAAAAAAAAAGGTTGAGAAATGTATCTTTACCTATGTTAGGGCCCTCACTTTTTTCTGTGATAGACTAGTATCGTGACATGTACATTTATGAAATGGGAGAGCCAAAGAAACTACAATTGGATATAAGCACTATAAAACAAATATGACGGCATTCTTGGTTTGAGTCGCGATTGTTAAACTATGTCTAGAGATTGGAGGATCGATGGGAATATTTACCAAAAAGAGACAAGAAAATGAGCCGTTGTTAAAGCTAGCTACAATATTTCTCACATTTTAAGTAGACAAATGAAGCCAGTTTTCTATTAATTAATGTAAATACTAGATCCACAAGTTTCTAATAAAAGTGTTTCAGGGCAATGTCATTTCCTTTTTGTACATTTTTCATCATGTGGCCCGCGACACGAGTGTCGGAAATTAAAATGGCCCTCAGGTCAAATCAGGTTGGGCAACACTGGGATAGAAGAATCAAAACTTTATTAATGTGGCTATCATTAAAGAAGAAAACAAGGCACTAATATTGACTACAAAAGTAAGATCCAACTAGAAACTCAAAATTCAAGACAAAAAAAATTCATCCTTCATTAGCAAAATCAGCTAACTACAGCGTAGCATGTTTTTTAACACACACACAAAAAAAGATCATATGAATAAATACTTAGTATAAATGTATAATCTTACTCTTAAAGGAATGATTAAATTTAAAATATTCTTTAGCATTCAGCTCACACCCAATTGTATTAACTCTCCTTGAACAAGTAGGCTAACAGTCAAGTGAATACACACTAGTGGCCAACACATCATTTGGTCAAGAAATGTGAACTCAATATCATGATTTATAAATGACAAGAACCTTTCAAAACCTTTAAATACTAGTAACCCATTTATGCACAAACATTCAAACTCAAATAGAATTTAACTACAAATCTACTATCCACATAAACCACAACCTAAAGGACTAATTAGCAGGTAGAAACATCAGCATCCTATCATTTCGCTACATTAAACAATTCAGAACATGTCTTAGGGGTCATCTGGAACAAGCAAACTGTTTAATTGTCCAAAAACGATGTAAGACATAAGTCAAAGGTTACACATAAGATAAAGAATAAATGACCTGTGTGAACTGAATGATTTATGTTTGGCAGCTGAATTGCCTTGAATATGACATAATGACTAGTTGGGAATTTATATATGTCATGGTTGGTTAGGATTGCAACTTAAAATACATTCTGAGCTTCAACTTTCTTAACTCCAGTTCAGGTACAGTGGCAACTTCTGACAAAAGAAAAACAATAAAACACAGGCTGTGATGCAATAATTTTACAAAGTTAATTTGCTCGCCAGGAGACCCCCAAACCATTCAGTCAACTGTCAGTCAAATCTCAGGATCTCTGCTTGGAATGTTTTTTACTTCTGGTTGTCTTCAGGAGACTGTAGGAAGTGAATGTACAATGGTCTGTGGAGAGGAATGGAATGAAGAAAGCTCGAAACACACGATGTGACCTGCAGAAGAGAAAAAAAGGAGGATTTGTTTGATTCTCAAATAATTGTAACAAACAAGGGATTCCCTAGTGAGATGTGCCTGAAAGTTCTTAAGGATATAGTTAATTCTTCTTCTTCTTTTAACCAGCTTTATTGCTGCTGAGCTGTCAGCTCTTTGCAGACTGTGCCAAGGAAAAATAGTGTGTTGTTTTCTTCAGCTGTTCAGCACTGCCGTACAGGGTGTTGGTTATGTTGGGCTGTCATGGTAGTAGGGTCTGCCTAAGGTGGATTAGAGAGGGACAATCAAAGAGGATATGGTTTACGGTTTCATAAGGGTGGGCGCAGTGTCTGCAAAGGGGGAGTTGTGTGGAGTTTATTTTGTTCAAATGGTAATTTAATAGTGGTGTGTGTCCTGTTCTTAGTTGGAAGATTGTAGATTGTTCTTTGCGGGGGAGGAAGTTAATACTGTCCAGTTTGTTAGGCATAGTCATTTCTTTGTACATGGCTCTGCCTGTGTTTCCTGATCCCCATTGGTTGAGCCACTCCTCTTTGTGATTGTTGACTAACATTGACCTTAGGGTGAGGTAGCTTACAGGTCTGTCTGGTTGTTCCATAGATGAACCTGCCTTTGATAGCTTATCTGCCTTTTCATTTCCCATGATGCCAATGTGTCCAGGGATCCACTGTAGTGTGATATTGATATTTAATTTTTATATCATCTGGTGGATTATCACAATTAGTGTTGTCAACTCTCTTGGGCTGTTTGAAGTGTTGCTGTTAAGTGCTTGCAGAGTGGATTGGGAGTCTGTAAAGACAACAATATCTGATGGTGATTGCACTCCTTCATATAATTTGTTTTCCACTGTCTGTAATGCTATGGTAATTGCCTCAATTTCGGCTTGAAAGTTTGAGCAGTAATCGCCACACGGTGCACTTATTTCAAAGTATTTATTTTTAGGGAAGACCAGCAAGGCACCAAGACCAGCATTGATGGTAGCTTTGAAAGCTGATCCGTTGGTATATATATAGATAGCTGTTTTTGGATAGCTTTCAATTGTTTCGAGTGTGCCTACTTTGAGCTCCAGCGGATTTGATTCTTTTGTTAAGGTGTTATTTAGTAAATGTGTTTTAATGGTTGGTTGTCTGTAGTTTAGTCCGGGCGTTATGTTTGAAAATCTGGTAATTCTGGTAATCTGGTAGCAGTTCTTGAAGACATAGGTAGTGACCACAGGCCTATACTCCTCAATATTGGAACTCCAGGTAGATACCAACCCAGCAAAACAACTAGATGGAACTATAAAAAAAGCTAACTGGGCAGCTTTTTCACAAGAAACAGACACAAGACTATCAAGCATAATGGAGACAGATGCCAACTCAACCTACGCAACTATAGTCTCCAACATCTTACAAGCAGCGAAAAAACACATCCCTCGAGGTTAAGTTATGAAATACAATCTTTTTGGACACCAGAATTAGATAAATTAGTAAAAGAAAGAAACATGGCCAGGAAGACTATAGAAAAAGACCCTACTAGAGAGAACAAGACAAAGTACAACAAATTGACAGGGCTTATAAGATACAAAATTAAAACAGAAAAAAAGAAAAAGTGGACCACAACATGCGAACAACTAGATCTAAACAAGGATGGTCGAAAGGCCTGGACCCTTCTGCAACGGCTAGCAGAAAAAAAAACAGATAACAAACCCCCAACCTATAAAAGGCACTGATGACCTAATAACAGAAAACCTTAAAAAGGCAGAAACCTTCAATAAATACTTTGCCAGCATCAACTAGTCAAAACCAAGAAAACAACTGGACCAGGCCTTCAGTAATATCTTGAAGAAAGAAGAAAAAGCTCCAACAGTCAACTGTCAGATCTTTGACACTCCCTTCACTCTACATGAGCTCAATACTGCCCTAAAAATCTCAAGTCAAGAAAATCCCCTGGACCCGATAAAATAAATGAAATGATCCGGGGACTAGGACCACAGACCCAAAACTGTATACTTAACTTTATCAACCATACATGGGAAACTGGAGACATACCACAGGAATGGAGAACTGCAAACATAATACCCATCTTAAAGAAAAATAAACCACCTGGAGACCCAAAAAGTTATAGACCAATATCTTTAACATCCAACATTGGCAAAATGGCAGAAAAAATGATCAATAACCGACTTTATTGGTGGCTAGAAAGTACTTGCTCACTCCACAATGCACAAGCTGGCTTCAGGAAAGCAAATAGAACAGAAAACCACCTCTTTCTTTTTATCCAGGACACAGTAGAAGGGTTTCATGAAAACAAGCACACTACAGCAGTATTTATAGATTAGCAGTAAGCCTATGATAGAGTGTGGAGAAAAGGTCTATGTGGTGAAATAGTTACTATTTGTTTATGTTTGTGTAACGTCGTGAGAATGTGTTCACAACATTGATCTAGTGTGCTACTGTCCAAGTCTCTTTCGTCAGTTCATGTGTCGTTCTAGTTTAATAAAGCCTTGTTTTAGGTTACTCTTCAGTGTTCCTTTATTTCTTATTACAATTTATTAAACTAGAAATTTTCAATTCTATGGATCTATGTGCCTCACGTATCTTTTTTGGATTTTCGTTCAACACTATTCTCAGTCTGTAAGTAAAAGTAATTATACAAATGGAACGGCTATTTAGGCCAAAAGAGCTAGACATAGAGCCTAGCTCGCCATCGGCTGCCGAGAAGTGGCTGCACTGGCTCAGAACATTTGAGAATTTCATCTCCTCAGTCTCTCACTGTGAGATTGACAAAAAGAAATTACTGGAAAACTACGTTTCTTCGAGCGTATTTCAGTACATAAGTGAGTGTACCACGTTCGAAGAATCAATCAAAGTTCTACAAAATGTCTACGTGAAGCCTAAAAGCGAAATTTTTGCACGGCACATGATAACTCTTTGTCGACAAGAGAACGGACAAACCGTTGACTCCTTCCTACTTAAGCTTAAAAGTATGGCCAAAGACTGTGACTTCAAAGCTGTCACCGCTGAAGAACACAGAGATATCTTCGTAAGAGACGCCTTCATTACTGGACTGGCTTCAAACAGCAAAGGCTGCGACTCTTAGAGAAATCTACTTTAACTCTACAGTGCGCCTATGAAGAGGCAAGACAACTTGAATATGCCCATAACCATGCCATGGCGTATAACATCTGCTCTGAAACTCCCTGTGGAGCTAGCGCCGACGAGGAGAGCCTTTCTCCAACGACAAAAGTAGAACACGAGGTGAGTGCGGCGACTAGTAAAAGATGTTTCTTTTGTGGAAACAGCCCACATCAACGCTTTAGATGTCCGGCCCGCGACGCTACATGCAACTTGTGCGGTAAGAGGGGCCATTTCCAGAAAGTCTGTAGATCGACCAGACAGACACTCAAATCTATAACCTCAGCCATAGTGAAAGCAGATGATGAGACGTCTCGGACTACAACCGTTGGATCTTCCTGGGCATCGACACCAGCATCCGGTCTTACTAAATCTACTATTTCAATACTCGTCAATGGAGTACCATTGAAGGCTCTCGTAGATACGGGGAGCAGTGAAAGCTATATATCTTCTTCAATTGCTAAAAGGTACAGATGGAAATTAGAAACGTCCAGAAACAGAATCTACATGGCCTCTACACATCTTTCTCGCACTACTCACGGCCATATTTTCGCAAAAATAAAGTACAAAGATGAACAATACGAAAGTGTTAAGCTCTCACTACTAGATGGACTAGTATCTGATGTAATCTTAGGGCTAGATTTCATCAGCCAGCATGAAAAACTGATGATCCCATTTGAGGGAAAACGGAGCACTCTCCAGGTCTGTACGCTGAAAGCTGCACGAGTTGAAGCCCCTCGCCTCTTCGCTAATCTTGCTCCTAACTGCCACCCCATAGCCACTAAATCTAGAAAATATTCTTTGCCTGACTCCAAATTCATTCAAAATGAAATCAAGAGACTCCTATCTGACAAAATTATTGAGCCTTCCACGTCCCCGTGGCGAGCCCAGATAATTGTAACAACGAATGAAAGGCACAAAAAGAGAATGGATATCGACTATAGCCAAACCATCAATCGATTCACTTACCTCGACGCGTACCCCATGCCAAAAGTTGATGAACTGGTGCAGGAAATATCTAAATACTCAATGTACAGTACATTTGACCTCAAAAGCGCTTACCACCAGATACCTATCAGGGATGATGAAAAGCAGTACACGGCGTTCGAGGCTGGCGGAAAGCTTTATCAGTTTTGCCGCATTCCTTTTGGAGTGACAAACGGAGTCGCTGCATTTCAAAGGACGATCAACACAATAATTGAGGAGGCAGGGCTACAGGACACGTTCGCTTACGTGGATAACGTTACCATCTGCGGACTTGACCCCAGTAGCCACGACCAGAATCTACAGAGATTTCTCAATGCCGCTAAAAAGTACGGTATCACCTTCAACAATGATAAAAGTGCTATTGCGACTAATAAAGTATGCCTCCTAGGCTACGAAATCTCACAAGGGCAATTAAGACCAGACCCCGAAAGATTTCAAGCATTGAGAAACCTACCTCCACCACAAGACATGAAATCACAAAAGCGGGTGATTGGACTACTGTCCTATTATTCTCAATGGATCCCAAATTTCTCCAACAAGATCCATTTATTGGTAAACAACAAAGCCTTTCCTCCCCCTGAACAAGTTCAAGAAGCTTTTAAACAGCTAAAACACGAACTTGAAAACGCTGCTGTGTCGACGATAGATTACAATCGACCTCTAACAGTCGAAACAGATGCCTCTGACATCCCGATTGCCGCCACTCTTAATCAAGAAGGCCGTCCTGTCGCCTTCTTTTCAAGAACACTCACGAATAGTGAACGCAGACACTCAGCAGTAGAAAAGGAAGCATACGCTATCGTAGAAGCCCTGAGAAAATGGCAACATTACCTTATCAGTAGACCCTTCACGTTGGTTACAGATCAACGCTCAGTGTCTTTTATGTTTGACCAGCAGAACAAGGGCAAGATCAAAAACGAAAAGATACAAAGATGGCGACTGGAGCTTAGTTGTTTCCAATATGACGTCGTATATCGACCCGGGAAACAAAACGCTGCGGCGGATACCTTTTCAAGAAACCACTTTGCGTCAGCAATGACTGGAGAAGACCTCAAACTGTTACACAACAACCTCTGTCACCCAGGGGTCACGAGACTCCTCCATTTCGTTCGGACTAAGACTTACCTTTTTCCTGCGAGGACGTCCGCAAAGTGGTAAACCAATGTAAAACTTGCGCTGAACTGAAGCCTAGATTCTTCAAACAGTTTTCAGGCACCCTCATCAAGGCTACCCAACCATTTCAGAGAGTAAGCATCGATTTTAAGGGGCCACTCCCATCTGCTACTCACAACAAATACTTATTAACAATGGTGGATGAGTACTCACGCTTCCCATTTGCCTACCCATGTCCCGATATGTCCTCATCTACTGTCATAAAGTGTTTAAATCAGCTGTTTTCCTTTGTTGGGATGCCAGAGTACGTCCATTCTGACAGAGGTACGGCCTTTATGTCGAGGGAGGTGCAATCCTTTCTGCACGAGAGGGGAATAGCTACAAGTAGAACAACCGCTTTTAATCCTTCATGCAACGGACAAATTGAACGACTAAACAAAACTCTATGGAACGCTGTTACTTTAGCACTGAAAGACCTCGATCTCCCGAACTCGAGATGGGAGCTTGTCTTGAACCAGGCCCTATACTCGATTAGATCATTACTATCTACGGCAACAAACGAAACTCCACACGAGAGAGTTTTCCGGTTCAACCGGAAATCCTCCTTCGGGATATCTATCCCCACTTGGCTATCTAGCCCAGGTCGAGTGTTGCTGAGAAGAGAGAACCGATCTTCAAAGTATGATCCTCTCACGGAGGAAGTCGACCTGCTGATGTGTAACCCCCAATATGCCGTCGTACGGTTGCCCAGCGGTAAAGAGGAGACGGTCTCTCTAAGACGCTTGGCTCCCACCCCCTCCCCATCCACAACAACAAGTGAACCTTCGTTCTTCCCTCAGGGTGAGGATAATGAATATCCTCCAGAAACTCAAAACACGGAAGTACCAGTAAACACCCCTACGGTGATACAAGAAAGGAAAGAACCCCTGGTAGGCTCTGAGGACCTCCAAGCGCTTCCTCTTGAAAATACCCCAATTGACGCTCAGGAACTCGCTAGTGACTCCCAAACTGTAGAACAGGATAGTCAACCCCGTTACAACTTAAGAGAGAGAAGAACCAGACCGAACTATAGAGTCTAGAGTTGTTCCTCTATTGCACTACTTATGTTCTACATAAACTGGCATTGTTTATCTCTTGCTACTGATACTAGAGTTTACTTTTCACTTACTTACGTACATGTTTACTTACTACACTATTTGTTAATACTTAAAACAGAAACTATTAATTGTTTATAAGTCATACAACAGATACTGGTTTTTAGGTTTCTTTGTATCACCATTCACTATTGTTTACTAGAGAAATTAATATTTCGACACTATTTATTGATCTATTGATAATCTATTGTATTACAGGCACTGGCATTCTCTCTTCATTTATGCTATTGGCCTACTATATTATTATACTTGCTATTTTAATTCTAGGCGGGGTGAATGTGGTGAAATAGTTACTATTTGTTTATGTTTGTGTAACGTCGTGAGAATGTGTTCACAACATTGATTTAGTGTGCTACTGTCCAAGTCTCTTTCGTCAGTTCATGTGTCGTTCTAGTTTAATAAAGCCTTGTTTTAGGTTACTCTTCAGTGTTCCTTTATTTCTTATTTATTTATAGATTAGCAGTAAGCCTATGATAGAGTGTGGAGAAAAGGTCTATTTTTGAAGATGAAAAAAATGGTCATCTATGGAAAAATGTACAGCTGGATCAGGGCATTCTTAAAAAACAGAACCATCCAAACCCGATTCGAAGGTGCCATCTCTAGTAAAAAAAGTTTGGAAGAAGGACTACCACAAGGTTCAGCACTTAGCTGCACTCTCTTTCTAATCTTCATGAATGACCTCCCGGACCTCATTTCTGTTAATAAGGCACTTCACGCAGACGACCTTTTAATTTGGACTACAGAGAAATATCCAGTGCTGACTAGATCCAAATTAAACAGAGCCCTTACAACTATCTGCATGTTTTCAAAATTATGGAAAATGGAAATAAACAAAGAAAAGTCAGTTTATTCAATCTTTAGCCACAGCAACAAAATAGAAAAAAAAAAACTACATCCTAAAAATAGACTCACAGCCAATAAATAAAGAAGAAAATCCAACATAACTTGGTGTAAAACTAGACCAAAGACTGTCTCTAAAACACTTCATGGCAGATTAAAAAGAAAAGGATATAGTTGATACCCATTCCAACATTATATCCCCTACTTCAATAACTAAATCAGGGTTTTTTTTTTATTTAGAAGACATACTTTACAAAGCAGTAAATGTTTCTATTGTAAAAAAAGGATTGAGAGAGTAGAATGTATCTTACTAACTTAAGGCTTTAAGAGAGCACTTGAACATTGTTAGGGTTGTCGCAAAGAGTAATATCTCACAAATGGTAGAGATGAATTTCTTGTTTTTGTTTACAACCAGAAAAAGTCTGTCCTCCAAATTGTGATATAGCAAGATTTTGTTTTTACAATACCTTTATTTAACTCACTTCTAGCTCTATAGTCTAGTATTAGATCTTGATGTCCCTCTTGCTAAATTGATAAATACACACGTTCACAAATCTGACTGTCTGACGGTGTCAAAATCATGGGTTTGATACCCGGTTTTAACCATACATTTTTTTCTATTATTTTTTAAAATATTTTATTACATATTAAATTGTACAATGGAGGTATTGTCTTTTTTTAAAATTTATTTTTTTATTGTTTTTATTGTAACATTTACTTGTAGGTAAATATATACATTTTCAGGCAGAAAAGTAGCCCTTTAGTTGTGAACAAGTGCTGTTAGTTTGGAAAGCATTTTAGCAAACACAAAAAAAACAACTAAAATCACAAAATGACTTAGTTTATGCTAGCCAACTAAGTCATCTGACTGACCTGCTGGCATCTAGGAATGGTACTTGCTTGACCACAGTCCAGTCTTTGCTTGCACTGTAACGTGGTTCTAAAGCTGTCCAGTCTTCAGTGTCTCTGTCTATTAGATAATGGCAACGCTTCACATCAACCTGATGAAAAGATATTCAACAATTAGATGTCAAGCTCAGCAACAACTTCCAACTGCCTTTGTGAAATAAAATCATTTAATTTACAACTGCATGCTTGGAATAGATTTTAATGATTGTGTTGTTAATGCTGAAAAATGTGTTGTGTGTTTTAAGATTCATTACAGTTTAATAATGATTTCATGATAATTGATATCATCATTATTTCTATGTGTCAATGAGCCACTAAATAATATCAAAATCAACCAAGTGAAAGGCTAGCTCAAAGCTATCTTAAATGAATATCATAATATCCAAAGAATGTTCAAATTTAAATATTGATAAAAATGAAGCACAAAAATGTTGTTAGCAGCACATAAATTAATAAGGCTTGTCTTCGAGTCGGAAGATTAATAAGCTTCATTCAGCTCATTCTGAGGTCGCGTGCAACCAGGTGCTCTCTTCTATATCAGCTAGCAGCACAAACAATTCATACAAATGTAAAAGTATAAAATGTCCATAGCAATGAAATTGTACTTACATATCGAGATGGTTCTTCTCTATTCATATCATTCATGTGGGAGGGAATAAGTCTTGTTGCATCTGATCCTGATTCATAAGGCTTGGGTAACAGCCCTTGAAATTCAGACTTTAAAAATTGCAAATGCCAACTGAAATGTATTACAGTCCCAATTTAAAATTAATTTATATATCTATACATATATATCAGCATATATATATATATTTATATATATATATATATTGATGATGAAGAGTTATGAAAATCTCAGCAATGATACTGTAAATGACACTGACTTAATGGAACAGAATAAAAAGAGCTTTTAGAGACACTCAAAAAAAGGCTTTCACCAAAAACTAGCCATCTAATTTAAGCTATATTTAAAATTTAAGTTTCAATTAGTAGAGTTTTTTTGTGTGTATATATGTATGAATATATGTATCAACTCACTTGCGATTAGGCAGGAAAAATGAGCTTGGAAACCTGTACCACTCCTTACCAACACAAACATTAGCTGGCTTGTCTGGGGCTAGAGTGTGGATCTTGGGATCAGCAGCCACTCTATGCAGTTCAACATAGATATCCAATGGGGCGTGATAACCTAAGTCATGAGGAGAACATTGAAAAATTGTGAATGAATAATGATGCATTATTCAATACCCCCTCTGCAAGTTCAGCATATAGAAAGTCTTTAGGGATTCTTCCGTCTGGCATACCATCTGACATGTCCAAGCCAGCGCAGTCTTCTCTGTGTGAGAAGAACATAATGTGCATATTGGCCAAATTAAAAACGTCCTGATTGGAGACATGATGCCTCCTTGCAGAGGGAGCCCGACCCAAGACAACCTATAGAGCTGTCAGCAAGCGAGAGATGAGAACCATAGGCATCAACAAAAGATTGGACAGCATGGAGATAGACTGTGCATGCTGGTACAAACCTCACTGAGAGTAAAAGAAAAGAAGCTGCCTTAATCAAGACAGAAAAAAAGAAAGCTGTCCTATCAGCTAGCCCTAAAACAGATGCATATACATGCATGAACTGTGACAAACTCTGCCACTCCAAAATTGGCTTGATTAGTCATATCAGATTCTACCCCATCTCAAGACGAAACCAAAACCCGATCTGGGCACATTCAGTGTCTTCCAAGTCAGAAGGAGCCATATCTATTTATATTCACTACTGGTGTTTAGTAAATGTCAACTGAGATGGTAAGAAAGTTATGTCCTTTGTATTTAAAATGCTCGGATTTTACAAGTAAACAAACCGAAGGTAAAGATTATGCATCAAAAATGCCAAATACAGCCAGGGTAAAAGAAAACTTCTCTGATATAAAATTATTTCTGGGGTTAGATATAAAACTAAAGCAAAGGGAATAAACATTTATGATCTGTTGTCAAAGTGATGTGAGGATGTCAATGACATCTTTTTGCAGTTGTTGCTAAACAAATATTTCATATAAACAATGTACAATTTTTAAAAACAGAAAATGATAATACATTCAAGTCAACGTCAACATGTATGTTAATATCAGGATATTTTGAGTTGCCCATAACTTAGATTTGTACAGATTTTCTGAGAGTCAACATTGAAATAAGAGGCAATGTAACACAAACTAGAGTAGACTTCTTATTCCTTGTTGAAAACAGCTTCAACATTACCTTGGTAAACTGCTATGATTCTAGAAAAACATAGCGCAGCAAATATTAAAGAGAATCCAGCAGTCACCCAGTTTGTGTGCTCTGTATAGTGAGTTGCTTTCTTCTGACCCTGTTGCAACAAGTCCAGCAATCTCTAGTAAGAGAAAAAGAAATTGAATATTCAATAAAGACATGAATATTTTGAGACTACAATCAACAGTAGTCAAGTAAGGAATGAGACGGACTGGTTAAACAAAGCAAAGAATACCAGGAGATAAACAGAAGATAAAACAATCTAAGCAAAGAATACCAGGAGATAAACAGAAGATAAAACAATCTAAGCAAAGAATACCAGGAGATAAACAGAAGATAAAACAATCTAAGCAAAGAATACCAGGAGTTAAACAGAAGATAAAACAATCTAAGCAAAGAATACCAGGAGTTAAACAGAAGATAAAACAAAGTAAACAATTCCAGAAGATAAAACAAATACACAAATTATATACAGTTGAAAAACAAAACTTCTACACTAAGCTAACCAATGTATATCTATGGCCTCCTTCAGTTAGGAAGCGACTATGGATCATCTATAGAAATGCAAACTGCCTAAAGGTCTCCTACTCCTGATTTTTCCACAGGGTTAACTCCCAAAGCCTTTCCTGTGTTTGGATATTGCTGCAAGGCAGCAGAGATTTAAATTCATAGTTTTTCCTTCTTCTAACCAATTTATATAAGAGATAAGAATACAATCTCAATATTAATAATTTTCTGTTTGCTAGACTGTACTGGATGAATGGGCATGTAATGTAATTATAATTTCAAAATGAAATTGTTTGTTAAAAAAAACTTAACCTGATAATTAAATGTAGTCAATTTTAAACTTTGAGATTCTGAACTGAGTACTGGTAATAAAAATTATGATTCAATTAATGGTGTCAAATAATTGTTGTGTTTTTTTTTTAAAGGGGTGGGGGGGGGGGGAGATGGGTTTCGGCAATAGTTATTGAACAAAAAAAAAAAAAAAAATTTTTTGATAACTAAATAATGCATCTTGAGCCCTTTAAATGTACTTTCACCCAAAAAAATAAATAATAAATTTTCATTGTACTTTTTTGAAGATATAAAGTTTAATTTAAAAACTAATCTAAAGCCAATTTGAGTAGTCGTAGTGACAAGCACAAATGGGAAATCCAAACCTGAAGTGAATCCAACACCGTTGCTGCAGCCAATGCAATAAATGGATAAATAGGAAACAAAAATCTCTCCTCCTGTCAAATTGAAAAGACAAAAAAGGGGATAGTTTTTAAAAATAATAACTAACACAATACAATGGCACAATATCCAGGAAAACAAAGAAAAAAGAGGGCTAAGAAATTTCTTGATGTTTTCTCATTCATGTGTCACTCCAATAACTTTATCAATCTAAACAGAAAACAAACTTAAGTTCATTCTGAGTTTGAACAAATCACTCTTTTACTTTCGTATTTGGTTCTCAGATTTTCTGAAAATGTCACACCTTGAGTAACAGAACTCAAAGAGACACAACCCAGAAAGACACATCTTCAAAAGCATAACAAAAAAAACTTTATATTTTAAGGCTCTCTTTTGTTAAATAAAATCTCAAAATACACACCCACAATTAATCACATATTTTTTATAGTATATGAAAAATAGATTATTATAAATTAGATGTCTGTTTTGTAATAAGTTACCAAATATTAAAAAATTTCCATTGGAAATATATTCTGATTCTACAAATGTAAATCATAAGTTAACAATGATGTTAATAGAGTTGTTTTTTTTAAATAATACATTTTGGTCTTCTTAGAGAGTCACACAACAAGACAAAGACAACTTGCATCAAAAGGGGCCAACAAAGGGAAAAAAACGCTTCCTTTATTTATGTGGAAGTTTCATACCAAAACTAAAAATAGCTGTGCCTAGAATGCAAGGCTACAGTTGGCTTTTCTGGAAAAATGCTAGTGACAAGGATATAAAACAGTGAGTTCAGTTACTTTGTAGATGAGATATACTTCATTTTCAATTCACTGTTTGTTAACATCTATTTTAATACATACATACTAATTATACTTTCTTATTCAATTGAAGCTTTGTATTTAAAGAAACTATTGAGCCTGCTTTGACTTAGACTAAGAAGACTAAGACTACTAAAACTACGATTAAGTCTGCTTTATTGATCCTTATTGGAAATTTGTTATGATTGAAAGGACTCTTTTCTCAAATAAAAACATCCACATAAATAGAACAGACACAACAAAAAGAATACATTCAAAGACTACACACAGACGTATTGATCCTTTTCAGGTTCCCAGCAGCGCTGATACAGTCTGATTGAATAAGGAATGAATGAGTTTTTGTACCATTCAGTTCTTGTCTCGATTGAGATCAGTCAACCACTTCGCAGCAAGTTAAGAGAGTTATAAGGGAATGGGTGGCAGTTGTCATCTAAGATTTTTTCAACTATGCTGAGACATTTTTATTCAAAAAGTTCATTTAAATATAGCAGTGTTGTGCATGTTTTTTATGCTTTTTTATAAGGTTGTCTAAGCGGCGCAACAGTTTAGATATTTTTGCCTTACAAACAAGTTATTCAATATGTTAGTAGATTTT
The DNA here is from genome assembly GCF_947242115.1 of Biomphalaria glabrata. Lineage (NCBI taxonomy): Eukaryota > Metazoa > Mollusca > Gastropoda > Planorbidae > Biomphalaria > Biomphalaria glabrata. The sequence continues at coordinate 15,915,577 of NC_074725.1, read as the reverse complement.
GCATTGATGCACAGTAAAATACAAAATTATCATTATCATTTTATTTATAAAGCTGCACACACTAGATCAAAACACAACAAAAACACACTCAATGTGACATTTTAAAAATGTCTATAACAACTTTTCTATTAAAAGCAATAAAGAAAACCCTACAGAAAACACTGACTCAACTAAAATGTTTCAAATTTAAATGAGTGAACTAGACGTCAAACATTATCTTAAACATTGTCAGTAAGTTGTGTTTGAACAAGACTTACTTTGTGTGGCCTGGTGAAGAAAATTAGAATCCAAATGTACAAAGGACTTAAAGACATCACCAACTGTAGGACTGAAAGTATACCAACAAACATAAGCTTCACTTTACACAAAACATTCACAAAGCAAAATGTGACTCAGTCTGACAAAAAAAAGTTAAACAGTATTTTGGATGAGAGGACATTTTCCAGCATTTCAAACCCATATATAAAGAATGTACAAATGAATTGCATTTAATCCGAATATTTACTTTTGTAATAAAAAGTGTCTATGTTCATGAAAACATTAATAAAAATACCATCTTGACAACTGCAAAAACCTAAGAATAACAAAAATTATTTTGTGAACATTCCATTCTAAATCCAAGAAGCAAATGTAGAAAAACTTTTCTGTTTACATAGGTCATGTGTTCTATCACTGGCTGGTTGCCTGGTTGTGTGGTATGCACTCTGGATTGTCATTGTATGGGCTTGATGGTTCCAGGTTCAAACCCTGTCTGTTACCTTCCACCGCTGCCCTGCCAGAGTTTTGGACTAGGATGTAATTATCTTCAAATCTCTACAATATATATTACTTCTATGAAATATTTCATTACATTGAATATATTCCTGAAAAAAAAAAAAGCCTAAAAAAAGTTTTATTTTTCTTTGATAAGTTCATTTGAATGAGAAGATAAGAAAATAAAGTTCAAATTCAGAGATGTTACAATCAAATGCCATGACATTTAGAATAAGGGGGGAGAACTGTTATTGACGTAGTAGTAACTGAAAAGAAACACACACACTCACAAAAACAACCTAACACAAAAAAGGTTGAATTTAACCTCCACAAACGTCTGTTCAGTACAGAAAAAAACAAACAAATTCTATTTAGGAACACTGAAAGAAAGATTAACAATATCACATTGTGAGAGTAAACAAAATACAAAAAAATAAATAAACAGTATGTTTCAACAACCTTCAATCCTAAGTAGTAAATGATTTTACATTTATTCTTCAAACAAAATACTTAGGGGGCATGGTGGTTGAGTGGTAAAGCACTTGGCTTCCAAACTGAGTGGCCCTGGGATGAAATCCTGGTGAAGACTGGGATTTTTACTTTCAGGATTTTCAGGGTGCCTGAGTCCACCCAGCTCTAATGGTTGGGGAAAAGGTGGTTGGTCATTGTGCTGGTCAAACAGTGGGCCTCAGAAACAGATGATCTTTACATAGATCGCAATGTTTGAAAAGGGAACTTAACTTTTTCTCTTTTACAACTCCTTTACAACTATTTAAAAATAATCTAACTATCTATATATATCTATATATACATTTTATTTTATATTAAATTATTATATAATTATAATGTTATTATATTATATATATAAGAGATTACCAGAGGAAGTTTTGGATTTCAAAAACCATGAAGTTAACAGCTGGAAAAACAAAAGCAACAAAAAAAGTTGACTTAGGATGAATAGCATGTTTCAATTTAAAAGTTCATTTTAGTTGGGTTAGTGACTAAAACAGGCCTGCCACCAGAAATATTTGGGGCCCAGATAACTGGTTGTGGGCCCCTCTGTGTTACCCCCCGTCCCTCCCATGCCAAAAAACCTTCAACTACAAGATGCATAAAAAGCCATGTTTATTGGGAAACTGGACTAGAGTCCCTCCCACCCTGAAAGCAGCGTTGCTATAGGAATCTATTTGAAAATATACCAGGTTGAAAATTAAGGGTATTGAGATCAACTCACAAGAGGCTATATTTTTTTACTTAAGATTTAATCTGAGCAGGGTTTCTCAATAGCAACTTTGTACAAAGCTTTTTTGAACTCACTCTGTCTGGTCAAAAGTCTGTACACATTATTTCTCTCTCACCCAATCTCGAATCAAGCTAAAATTTAGCACAATTTTATTTCTTACCTCACAACACAAGAAACAATTTTTTAAAATAAACCAATTAGTTAATTAACTATTGGTAATTAATTATTTTTCTTGGTATCTTGAACAAGGGAAAGAATTTGTACTTGACTGAAGTGATGGTATAAGCTGAATTAGTCCCCTTTATAGGTTGTCATCTGAGTCTTAGTGAACACAACATGAAAATTAGGAAAAGACTATAGAAACAGTAGATAACTATATAATCTTCCATGTTCATAGGCTCTCCACTAGCAGAGTAGTTACCATATTGGCCTGAGAGGCCTGAGAAGGCTTGAGCCATGAGTTTTAATTCAGGTCGTTCCCACTTTTTTTTTATTATTATAAATGCTTTTTTATTGTTACAAATTTAATTACATGACTGATCCAAACTAATTGATACAATTATGCTCAATATAAGCTTTTTTGTTTTTTTTAGCCGCTTTTTTTAATTTTCTTGTGTACAATTACTTAGTTGTAAAGCAGAAAGATAAAGATAATTCTAAAATATTGTCAAGTACTTTTATGCATAAAAGTTAGCCAGAAAAGTTAAAAGATGTTAGATGTAGTCTATGTATCTTACCAAGAAAGGTAATGATCCAAGTGCCAGCAGGTATGCAAAATTAAAATTCAGGAATCCATTGATGATGTAGTAAGACAAAGGTTCTACGCCTGGGAACAAAACAAAATGTGCGTGGAAACATTAGATGATGGAAAACTATAACTCTACTAAGTTTTAATATGGTTAAACTAGACAAGGACAAGAATGTGTTACCATAAAGTTCAGGGCCATGTCCACTGATCACGTTGTAGAGCACTATATTCAAGGGTGCAATAACAATTTTGCCATAATAGTGCATATCTATTAACACAGATGGCACCTAAAGGAAAGGTTGAATGATGCTATTATCTTTTTATATTAGAACTAAGCTTTTTTTTTTTAATTTATCAAGATAAAGAAAATGTTACAAAATCATTTGTTTAAAAAAAAGGACTTTTGATGATTAGGCTGAGTGGCTTAAACTGTTTGACAAGTAGAGTGTTTTAATGGAGGCTTACAGATTTTATTTCAATACCACTAACTATTAAAAAAATTCCTCTTCAATACAATATTTTTAGAACAGTTGAAGTAGAGTTAATCAGTTTCAAAGACCATTCATCAAGGAGATGTAGGAATTGCTAAATCAATAGCGCCTCCAAAAAAAAGTTCAAAAGCTCTTCCTCTCTTCAAAACCTATTGTCAACTTCAGCTCATTACAGTGGCCTAAAGTTACTTTACTGTCACTTTATTCAATGGATGTTAGGTACCTTACATGTCAGAATCCTGACAATAGACTAGCATTGAAAACAAGAACCATAGGCTAAGAAGCCAATAGCTCTGCCACATGTCCAATATATACATATCTAAGTGGTAATAAAACTGTTGATTTGATTTCTATGTATATCACTGGGCTGATTTTAAGCACCTTCTCAAGGGAGTTTTAAATTACTTTGTAAATATTACTCTTACAGATTATTTGTGTATTTACTTGAGAATAAAAATCATTGCAAATTGTTTTTGAAATAACTTACAAGAAACAGAATCAGAGATATAGTGCTCCACTTCACAAAATAAACAAACTGTTTCTTGACAATCAGAACATCAACAGCTATGGGAATCCTGTCATAAATTACACAGTGAGTTAAATCTTATTGTTGAAAGACCATATGATTGAAACTGACTCTACTGCATCATCTCAAACATCAGAAAATAAAATTGTTTAAGTATAATATATAAGTCAACACTCTAATACTAATAAGTCAGTAAATATATCTATTGACACACACTAACACTGACATCCCAAACAAATCTGGTGAACGAAGACCTAGAAAGCAGTTCAATAATTACATACATTTAGAAGAGACAAAAAAAGGGTAGAGCATCTCAAGCAATATTAAAGTGGAAACTTACCCCAGAGCAGCAGCAAAGGGCCAACCAATAATGGCACTGGCAGCTATAGATATAATGCTCATCTGGATAAGGTAAAATCAAAGAATCAGTCATATTCTATAAGCATAGATAGCATGTATGTCCACAAATGGATCTAATAGTATTAAGGAATTATGGAAATTCTTTTTTAGTTACTCAGCAATAAAAAGAAACTTTGTCAAATTGATTTGCTAGTTTTAAGGTCCTTGAAAATGGATAGAAAATAATACAAAGAGTTCATGTAAATTCATTTTTTTTTTAATTTATAACACTTTCTTTAACCTATCAAAATTAATTCTAAGTTTTCTGTGAGATTATGTGTAATAAAAATATTCTATTGTAGCCATGTGATTTATGCTGACAGTAGCTTTTAGAAATTTAACCAGTTCAAAAAAGATCTCATGATGTAGAAGTTTTGCCAGGATTTTCCTTACATTTTCTAGTTAATTTTTTTATAAACATTTTACTTTAAAAAAAAAACATTAAAAAATAAATTAATACTTACATGTGGCTTTCCACTAAACCAACACCCAAATGCCACCATGGTCAAATACATTGAGAAGCTGCTGGGTAAGAAAGCAGCTGATGAGGTAAACATGCCAGCCGAAAAGAGAAGAAGAATCAAAGTCAAGCGCCCAATGTTTGAACCAAACCTTTCACACACTCCTCTAGGATGAAATGTAATTGGGATTTAGCATTAATTGAATAATTTCAAAACAAAAAAAAAAAGAAACAACAATAATTAATAAATTAATTAATGGCAATGTCTTCGATTTCAAAGATTAAGTATGAGTGCAGTGTTTCACGTGACTACACAAACCCAGTGGCAACCTGCATATTTCTCCACATCTCGAGCAGACAAAGCCATTGCTGCGTGCAGTCTCTTTATTTTTTCTTTACGTCTTATGCCCTGTCTTCAAAAATGACCCACAGCCTTTGTGAGAGCTCTCCAACTTTTTCAGAGGCCATCAGCTGCCAGCTACTTTCTTCTATGCCAGTGAGGGCAAAATGTCCTTTGAGTTGGTCTTCATAATGCTTAAAGGGTCACCTCTGTTACTTCATCCTCCTTTAAGCTTGCCAAAGAAGATCGCATTTGGCATGCAATCATGATTGCAGGATAGTTGTCTGACCCAGCACAGCTGTTTAATGGTAATTAGTGCTTCTATACTGTCCACACCGGACACCAGCAGAACATAGTTATTTGTAATGTAGTCTTGCCAGCGTATGCCCATTATAGACCAAAGGCCTCTTAGATTGAACCTTAGAAGGAGCCTTAAATGCCTTCGATAAACCACAATAAACAAAATTTACAAATGACAACATATGACTTGTAAAGTATTTATTATTTGTGTGTTTTTATCTTAAGAGTTCATTTATTTTTGTCATCTGGGTTGACTACACCAACTTCTACCAGATTCCAACATCAAAACATTCATTTTATATAAAAATGTTTCCAGAAAATTGTTGTCAACAAAGATATTAATATAATACACTTGATACTTTTCAATAACAGTTAAAGAGTGATTTTTTTTCTGCCACAATAAATACAATCAAAAACTTAGAAATTGCACTACACTACTCCTATGCTATTGCATGACAAGAAAAATTTGAATTGATTTCATTTAGATATTTATTTAAATTAATTAAATATTAAGTGAAATGTCAGTCTAGACCACTGATACTCCAACATTTTATGGTCAAAATCAAGGCCCATATAAAAATCTTAAACATGCTCCACTATTTCTTCCCTTTTTTTTGTGTCCATCCTCTACAAGGCTAGAAGTTCTGAGGGACTAACACCATGTCATGGGAAGATATGGCCCATGAATCACAGGCTGAACATTACTGGTCAAGACCTTCAAGTTTTCAGTAAAGCTCTATCCCAATTTTTTTTCCATGTCTAAAGGCAAGACCACTGATGTCCCAATATTTTATGGTTATGGCCTAGATAAAATTCTTAAAAAGCACAGCTACGTCTTCCCTTTTTTTGTGTCACTCTTCTACAAGAGTAGAAGTTCTGAAGGGCTGATATGGACCATGAATCACAGGCTGGACATCACTGGTCAAGACCTTCAAGTTTTCAGGGAAAGTTTATCCCTATTGGTGCAAAGACTAACCCTCTTTATACAACGACCTGGGTTGTGTAGATGGAAAAAAAACAAAAAAACTTTCAAACCTCCAGTAAAAATACCAATCAAAACTTTCTACTATCAGCTTGTACCTCATCCCATTTCATATCTTGATAAACTTAATTAAATAGAATCTACAGAGCAAATTACCGGTAAAAAATCATCTCTGATAATGCACAAAGTACTCCTAGCAGACATCTGGTCATGTAAAAAACAAGAATCTGAAACATGGTGATTCAAATATTGGCATAAATTATTTAAATTTAAAAAATTAAATCAAAGTGTAATTTTTCATAGAGAAATTCTCTTGACAATTTATCTAATATCAGGTCAATCTAATAGAGTGTAGATCAATCTAAGAGTGATTTTGAATGAGACTGTTTTTCTTTCAGTATCTAAATTAGTACATAAAATAACTAATAGAGGCTAAGCACATTGTTTGTAAACTCTATTAATGCAAATTGAATGAATAAATAAAGGAGAGTTCTTGAAATGAAGTGCATGTCATTAAGTCTGTTACTGTAAACAATCAGCTCTCCCTGTGTACGTACAGTATTTTCTCCAAGTAAAAGTGCACATAGCTTCATGGGCAGAACATGAAGAAGGATGTAAGCATACGAGCGTATAGCATATGCTGGAGAGTACTCCCACGTCTGGAAGCCTTTTCCGTAATTCAGGAAATGTGCCTGTTGAAGCATTAGTATTATATATAGTTTAGATATTTTTTATAAACCAAAGTAACATCATGGTCCCATGAAATGATACTACGATTTACCAAAGAGTTATATTGAGTTATTAAACAATATTGTTGAAAGACTTTGTTGAACTATGACACAAAACTTTCAAAATTGATTACACAATTTTTCTTTAGATTAGGTAGCAGCAGTAGCTTCCGACATTTTTTTTAAAAGTATCCAGATATGGATTTCTATTAAATAATTGTTAAAAGAAAGAACATTTAAAAAGATTTTTCAAACAAAAATTGTATTTTAAAAATTATGCATGGTGTAATTAGTTAGTACTGTAATTAATAAGTAATTATAAAGTAATACATCAGTTGGCTTCTCGCATATTATTTTATCAACATGCAGATTACTGAGGTTGTGATTTTTCTTTTTACAATGGCTTGTCTTTCAAAAGTCTCAAAAAATGTGTGTACATAATGTTATAAGCCTGTAGGCCAGTGTAAAAGGTAATATGTTTACTTTATTTAGAAAACTTAAATCATGATAATCTTAAAGACCAAATTATTTCTTTATAGGGTGAAAAAATGCAGCAAGCATGAGTAGTCTCCCATGAATGGCACTAATAGAAAAAAAAAACACTATCTCCAGCAGTTTGTGTGATCTATTCTAGATTGTTATCACCATGGTCCAGAGTTCCAAGCATGCCCACTTCCAGCCCTTACTGAACTGCAGAAGGTTTTGGCTGGGACATAATAATCTTCATTTTTGAAAAAACAGAAACTTTTTTTTTTTAAATCTATAAATACCAATAATGTCTTCATGTACTTTTATTAACAAAGACTGAGGACATATGTCTATTTTATGAAACAATTTGAAAATTCGAAATAGAGGGGAAAAAAGGAATAATATATCCTATGGCATAAGCCAACAGTAAGATACTAGAAAGATAATTAAGTGCATACAAATAATATATTGTCTAGGAACATACCAATCTTACATGTTTACACTGCAGAACAATATAATAATAATAATTATTATAATAATACTAAATTAGCAGTGTTTCACTTTTGAGGGCCATTAAAAACATAAGACAGTCCTACAAAAACTGAAAGCATAAGACAGTTCTACAAACACTAAAAACATTAAGACAGTTCTACAAACACTAAAAACACAAGACAGTCCTACAAACGCTAAAAACATAAAACAGTCCTACAAACACTAAAAACACAAGACAGTCCTACAAACACTAAAAACATAAAACAGTCCTACAAACACTAAAAACACAAGACAGTCCTACAAACACTAAAAACACAAGACACAGTCCTACAAACACTAAAAACACAAGACAGTCCTACAAACACTAAAAACACAAGACAGTCCTACAAAAGGATGTCTTCACCTACAGGCTCCCAATAATTGTATGTTTCGTCACAGTCAGAGACAACACTCCATAAAGCTGCACACAGCCTGGCAGACATGAGAAGTTTGAAAGTTGTTCCTGGTGTTGGTGACCATGGCTCATCACTGGAGGATACTGCACTAGAAGAAAAAGTGTTTTATACATCATTTAGGATCTAGTTTGGTTTATACAGGCCTAAAATAGATTCTGATAAGTATCTTTAAACTAAAGAATATCAGGATAGCCATCGATCCAGAATCTAAATCTAGACCTATATAGAGACAACTTCTGGTGGTAAATTTATGTGCTCTGGACTGTATTTCATTGGTCCTGGGTTCAAAATCTGCCCACAACCACCATCCCCTACTGTAACTATCCTTTAGGAGGGAGAATTTAAAGAAAATAAAATTATAAAATCTTCATATCTGAAAGGAATATCCCAAACATGTAAAACAGATGGGTGAAATTTTTTTTGTCTTATGATGTGGGAGGTTGAGGCCTTGCTTGAGAAAGGTGATATATATAGTCCAGCATTTCTCAAACTGAGGGGGTGCACCACAAAGTCTTGACAAAAGAACAAAAGAAAATTGTGCTATGTTATAACTTATATGTAGACTGCATATTTCTCTTCTCTTTCATTACATTAAAGTAATTAACCCTTCTCCCCCCGACACTACTGGTCAACTGTCCTCAGTGCTCCTCCCAGTCAGATGGTTAAAGGGGGCGTGATCAAATTTTTGTTCATTTAGGGTTTAAGGGGAGCAACACCGGTAAAAGTTTTAGAGACCCAGCAATCTATAGTATAACTTTAGTCTCTAATGATAATCTTGTCAGTATACTTGAGTATACTTAGACTTAGATCTACTATGATCTAGATGCTAGATCTAGTTACTAGTTCTTATCTTATAAAAATAATACAGACATTACTATAAAAAAGAACTTCAAAAAAAGAATGTGTGCATCTAGGGCTAGGGCAATCTAGTATGTTATCAATAAAAGGTAGATTCTATCTAGTATTGACACCAAGACAGTAAAGTCTATAGTCTATAGATATAGACCAGTGTTTCCCAAACTTTTTTATAAGAGAACACTTTGGACATTCTGAGGATTTAGCGGACCACTTCGCTTATTTTTTTTTAGAGATTTTTATTCACATGGTGGCCTACTACTGGATCTAGTTAATTATATCAATAGTTCGTAGAACACCTATTCAGGTGTCATGATTCGGAACACTAGGATTTCACGGAACAAAGTTTGGGAAACACTGATTCAATCTGGACTCTAAATTAGAATCTAGATATAAGATATTCTAGGTGAATATGCTGCCAGAATAGGTCTAATCAATGCAAACTACATAGAGTAGATTCTAAAATGTTTAGATCTAGAATCTAGAGTAAAGCACGATTTCTGGCCCCCTGGCTTTTGCAAAGCATACCAGCCTCCTCACCATATTATTATTATTATATCCTCTTTATTTCAATGTTTACTACCCAAGTTTCTTATGCACCATTTATTTACACATCTGACACATGTTTCTTCCGTTTTCTTCTGTCAGCAGCAGAGTTCAATCTAAGAGATCTATCTGTAATAACACCTCCTATTCCCCACACACACACACAGAAACAATTTTTTTCCTTAGCACAACCAGCTATATGGTAGGACTACAGGTAAAGCTGTAGTGACCCAGGGTTGACATCAGCAAGCTGAGAATGAAAATGTGAAGCGTGGAAAGAGTGAAAATGTCTTTTTTCCTTGAGCTGGTATAAAAAGAAAATTATTTTAAGGGCGAAATTTGAAAATAAAAACATGTTTCAGATACATTTCCTTTAATGAGGCTGTTAAATTTTTTAACTGGCCATCCACGTTACAAAAAGAAAAATCATTCCCCAAACTTATACAAGTGATCATACCGACTGTACCACTCTTTCACCTCAAATATCATTTTAACTGTGCATAGAAATTAAAAATAGGTGATACATTACAACATGCATAGTTATTTTTATCAACAAAAAGATGACCAATTCATTCATCATACTATGATCATACATAGTCTAGAGTCTAGATAGAAATAGATACTTTGAATATGATAGTGATACTCTTAGTCTTAGACTTAGTTAACAGTTTTATAAGGTCAGACCAATAATGCCATTAAATTTTAATCATATCATTAATGGAGCTATGAAAAATAAGAAAATTGAAAACAAAAAATTGCTGCAAATTTGCTTAGCACTACCGGCAATCATATTTTACTCTAAATCTAGATTTCTAGATCTATATTTTATTTGTATTATTATATTAAAAATTTTTAAATATTGATTGCAAAGCCTTGGCAAAGCTGCACTACTTCTCACTTCTCATTCTCTGTCTGTGCTGGGACAATTTTTTTAGCAAGAAGTGCAGTATTTTGATTTATATTTCGTCTAATAGCCATTTTTTTTTTACAGAAGGCTAGCTTTATATAGATCTATATTCTAGATCTTAACTCCAGATCTAGATTATATTCTAGATTGGATCTATATAGATCTATTCCAGGGTCTAATGCTACGTTGAAATCATTTTCCACCTGGATTACATAGATCTAGATCTAGACCCTAGATTATCTCTCTTTTGTACTGCACATCTTTAAAATGTTTTGCTTTTTCTTTTATTCTTTCGCTTTTTTATTGTTGTTATTATTATATTTAATATTTCGATATGGAATTAATTATGCAACTGGGTCTGCATAGTCATGTGAAACACTGCACTAATCCTTAATCAACAGAATCTAAGACATTGCCGTTACTTATTATGCAAGCTGTTGTTTTTTTTCCCATAAAAATATACCACTTTTACAGTACACATAATTGTACAGGACATTTTATTGTGAAATAGATTGTTTATTATTTTATTTTTTTATTTTTAGCATTTACCACATTTTTTTATTGTAAAAATAATTGTATATCACTGGCGGATCCAGGGGGGGCGGTAGGGGCGATCGCCCCCCCCCCCCCACTCTGCCGACTCCCCCCCCCCCGAAGGGGGGGGGCGGACTAATTTTAGTATAGAATTCACACAATTTGTATACGAATTCATTACTTATGTTAATAATATATACTAATTATTTATATTTCAACCTATTTTTAGATTATTTCGCCCCCCCTCTAGTATGTTGGCCGATTTGGTGGGGTCGGGAGGGGGCGATGGTATCAATCTCACCCCCCCCCCCCATAAACCTTCGAGTGGGGGGGGGCGGTCCAATTTCTTTGTAGAAATCACAGCTTCCTAACAGAATCAATTAAATATTTATGTGATTAAAACTTGCTATTGATATTTTAACCGATCTTTGTATTATGTCGTTCCCTGTTTGCCAATTTATCTCGACTGCCCTTCCCACCTAAACCTTTTGAGGGGGGGGGCGGTCCTATTTTGATGGAGAAATCATAATTTGTGAACAAAATTAGTTGAATTAATATATAGATTTATATTATGTCGCTCGCCTTCTGGTATCTTGGCCGTTTCGGTGATGTTGGGGGGGGGGGGGGGGAAATTGCATGTACTGCCCTTCCCACTCTAGCCCTCTGAGTGGGGGGGGGGGGGCGGTCCTATTTTTATAAAGAATCATAGTTTGTGAACAAAATTAGTTGAATATCTATATAATATAAACTACGTATTGATATGTGAACCCATTGTATATTATGTCGTACCACACTATAATCTCAAATTTTATCATTAGTAAATTTAAATGAAAAAGGGTTGTACCAGGTGGGAGGGGCGATTCATGCAATCGCCATTCCCCCATCGGACAAACCAATACTTTTATACTTTTTCTTTTTGTATTACAGTTAAGAAATTACAAAACAAAAACATCTGTCACTAATATAATTTATATATACTATAAATTAAATTCTTATATCGAGTCGCCCCACCCCTATTCTTTAATGTAGTTCATAGCATTGAATTTTTTAATGAAAATGTTGAAACCTGTCTATTACTGCTTTGCGGACCCATGGACTTTGTAATCTTCATTATTCCTTACTTGAAGTGTTTAAGAAAATGAGAGCAGGATATTGTCATTGTTTCTGAGGCCTTTAGATTATTGTTAAAACTTTTTAATGCAAGTTATCTTTATAAATCAAGTTCACAGCTCAAATAAGTCCCAAACAGATTTTTGCTTGAGGAAGACAAGCTGAGATACACCTAACTTTAAGGGCCAGAAGCAGATTATAGATATGTATCTTATGGTGCTAACATTATGATAATCTGAAGTGGCACTTCCTGTTAGCCAATTCTCAGTCTACTTGAGATAGATTTATGGCATTTTTACCAAGCCGAAAAAAATGAGCAGTTTAAAAAAAAAAGACCATTGTCCAACAAAATAAAACTTCAACAACTTTATATTTGTAATGTATAATTTCTATTGATTTGCAGTAGATCATGTCAAACTAAGGTTTAATGAAGTGCCATTTCTTCTTCAAGCATGTCCATTAAAAATCAGTAGTATTTATGATTAAACATTTTGAACTGAAAAAAGCTCCAGTTTAAAATTTTAATTACCTAAACAAAATGTCTTCTTACATCAGTGCAATGCAGTTGTTCTTTTTTTTGCATTTTATTAAATCATTCTGTTTTTCATTCACAATATTTGGTTTAGTAAACAGGCTACTGTAATTATGTGAAGACCAAAAAAAATAATAAATACCAGAATATTTATTTAGTAGTAAGAGTCAATTAATAAATATCTATTAGCTATAAAGTAGTGTCCGCTTATAAATATTTATTTAGAAATAAAATAGTCACCATTTATTAATATCTATTCAGCAATAAAGTAAAATGCCAATTTACAAGCATTTATTTAGCAATAAATAAAAAAGTCAATTTTTTAGCTTTTATTTAGCAAAAAAGTAAGATGTCAATCTATAAGCTTTTATTTAGCAGTAAAGTAAAATGTCTATTCAAATATATTTTCACCAAGAAAACTACTTTTTTTTCTCAGATTAATGAATATAAAGACAAACAGAACTACACATAAAATAGAATCAATTGCTAAACAATGAACATGATAACAGAAATTTTCTCAGGGTTTTATTGAAACAGAATGATACTTTATCACATTATACAGGCTCATTAAAACAAGCCCATTGATTGAAATGTATTGTCTGTCACATATTAGAAAATGATCATTGAACACAATTCAGTGAGCATAACAACATGGACTGGAATCCTAAATAGAGAAAACAGAAACATCAATATAATCTACATTTGTGGACATAGCTACATGGAGACATATTAAGAACAAAAAAGAAAACAATATAATGTATATCTGACGTAAACAGAACCAAATTAATTAACACTGAAAACATTTAGTTTTCAACAAACCAAACATGTAACATAAATTTTGTAACATAATTTATTTTGAAATATATACCATATTTTTTTACTTTACATAAAATATACATACTTAATACACATATAAGACAGTTCAAATTTCTCTTTCTGTTTTTATCCGAGAGAGTCCAAGTCCTTGAAACAGCTTTCCAAGATCAACATTTGAATAAGTACTTTTGTCCAGCCATCGGGAAGTTAAGTGTTTCAATTCTCTATACGTTTCCAAGAGTTCAGGATTCATTTTCCTGATGATGGCTTTGGTAAAAATAAAAGAAAATAAATTGAACAACATATAAAAAGATGACAGACTATTTAATATGACTCAAAAAATGTCAAATAATGTGTCATGTCAAATAATGTGTCGTGTCAAACAGAACTTTTAAGAATGGAAATGGCTTTGAGTGTGTCACAGGTTGTGAAACAAAGTGGACCTAAAGCTTATGTAAATATTGTTAACCAAAGATTCTATTTCCATTTGTTTAATGCATGCAATTAGAAATCTTATATTAAATCACAGGTAAGCTAAATTAAAGTGTTTACCTTTCTCAGTCTCATTTAAATAGCTTGCAGCTTTCTGAATATCAAACATATAGTCATAAAAACATAGCTGGTTGTACAAAGCAGTGTCTGTGTACTGAAATGGGGAAAAAACAAACAATTAGAATTTACAAATTTTTGTGTAAGAGTGTAAAATTACCATTTCTTAGCTATGCTTTGTTTGAATTGAAAGAAACTTAAGAAGCTTACTTCTAGACACAAGTAGCCCTTGTCACAAGCAGGACAAACTGGATGGCCTCGTTGCATGATCAAAGGCAGTCTGTTAGTTCTCGTAGCACAGCCAGTATCTTCACATTTTAACCAGCCCTGCAATAGACACAAACCTTATTAAAAATATACATATTAAGTTATTAAATCATCACTATTATTATGATATACATGTTTTACAGTCTGGAACTAACACAAACCATAAGAATATATCTTAATAACAATTATTTTAATTGAGCTAAATTGTTGTTGTTTCTTTAATGTTCCAAATTTTAAAAATTAAATGCATCAGGTAAAGTTCTGTTCAAACGGATGTGGCTCAACCCAGGTTACAAGTAAAGTAACCCTTTCAGACCTTGCGATCTGTGGGAGCAGATTATGTAAAAATTATGTTTCTATCACCAAGGTAAAACAAGGGTGTCAAGACCAGCACAACAATTGAATTTAGTCTCCTTAACTAATTTTCGGCATCCAGAGTTGGATGGATTCAGGGGAGTCCTCAAAATCCTGAATTAAAAAGAACTGTAATCATAGGGAATCAAACCTGATACCCCTTGGTCAAGTAACCAAGCTCTCTATCACTCAGCCACTCAAAATTAGAAGTTTAGTTAAATAATGCATTGGTAGCATCAAGTGCTTTCTAATTTGTGAACCACTTTTAAAAATATAATATGTGTACAAGCATCAAGCATAAAATCTGAAGCATTAATTATATAATTATTAATTATTTAATTACTTGATAGTATTTGTTGACATGTTGCTGTATCTTGAGCTGAAGAAGATTCTTAATCTGATTTTTAGATTTCCATAGAGGCGTTCGACAGTCAGTGTTGGGACAGCACAACAAAGCTGCTGCTAGACTTGAGTCCTTTAAGAATACATTGATGTCCATGTTTTATTTCACTTAGGTCCAAATGTAAATGTTAATCAAAACAAATTTAATTTAATGAAAATTACATTTTTATTGTATTAAGATAAATGTAAGTTTGTGCTGTTTTTGGCGTTATTGATTGTTAGAAGTTATTTGTGCTATTGATTGTCTGATAATTCAAAAGTAAAAAAAATATTTTACATTCCCAGTAAATGGCGAGTCCAGCACAATGCTTCTACTGCATTTAACCGATGGGCAAGGAAATTTCAGCCGCTCACAATCACGAAATTTTTCCTCCATTGTTAGTTGTAAGGTAACCAAGTCCTCCTCTACTTCCTCCTGGCGAGTTGTAGGGCGATAGCCTGATGGATCTAAACCTAAAAATTGACAAAAATATATTTTTGCTTTAATAGTTCTTTGTTTAATTTAGCCCATTGGTAGAAAAAGTTTATTGAAAAAAATTAACAGTGTAATAATGATTTTCTTGCACTCGTGTTAAACTAACTCAATTGAAGAAACAGTCAATTATTCAGCACAATCAGTGCATGTTTTTTAAATTCTTTACATACATTTTTATGCACAGTTCTGTTCAAGTGAGTTTTAAATGGAATTTTTGGTGCCTTTTGAGGTAATTGATTGGTTCTATTTTACATCTTTCCAGACCCATGAGAGACATGACGATAATAAAGTATTATTTACAAAAAAGATCTTTAATAAATTCCAATGGTACACATACCAAGACATTGGGCTATATGTGCACTGTCAGTTCCTTCGATAGGGTCACACAATCTGGCAACCACAGGATGAATTTGATGCGCCAGATAATATTTTACATCTGAATAGAACAAAAATTGTCTTTTATTAGTTACATACACATATAATTATGATTACAAAGATTATTATTTACATTTTACATAAATGGTTTCTAGCTTTACTTTCCAGTCTTCACCCATGGTTAACAAGGGTGTCGTGGCCAGCACAAAGACCAACTGCCTTTACTTTTCCCCAACTAATGTTAAGTACCAATTAGGGCTGGGAGGACTCAGAAGCGTCCTAAAGATCCCAAAAGTAAAAATCCCAGTCTTAACCCGGAATCAAACTCGGGACCTGCGGCTCGGAAGCCAAGCGCTTCACCACTCAGCCACTGGGCCTCCTACAAGGAATATTTACCAGTATGTAAAAAAAAAAAGGAAATTGAAACCGTTTTAAAAATTAAATACTGTGACCTTATTTACATTAGTATTTCTCGTGGAGCACATTGTTTATTTAAAGAGGTCACAGTAAATCAACATTCACTCTCATGACTTCTGACTTCATACTAAAATTATAGAATGAACTGGGCACAAAACCTAAAGAAATGGGGATAATAAGTTTCATACATGTTCTACTATTGAGTCTAGCTATACACATGAAGTGAAGAAGTAATGGAGAATGTGAAAGATTAAAGGAAATTGTACTGATTATGCTAAAATTATAGGATGGATGCTGTATCCATATAAGGACTGTGCGGGTAGGGTGTGAAAAAAGTCTTAAGTCACAATAACCCCATGAATATAAAATTAAATCCAGACAAACCCCCCAAAAATGGCTCATTTTCAGAAAAAAAATCTTTGATTTAATATTCAAATGCAAGGTGGTGAAAAAGTTAACTTTAGAATTATTAAATATTATCTATTTAAATTTATTTAAGCTAAGTAATGATGTGTACTGGACATGAATGAAAATTCATGCACCGTAGTGGACAGTCTCTTTACTAAGATTTTATAATAAGAAAAAAAACTACAATACCTATTTTTAGGTTTTCATTTTTTGCCAATTCATCTGGGTGATATGCCCTTTGAGTAGCAGACATTGTACTTCCATCCTAAAAAACAATTCATATAAATAAGATATTTTTATGTATAATTGCATATTATTATATACTCTTTATAATACTATATAAGAAAGTTACTATAAAAATTGTTTCCTTAAATTCTATACTTATACTTGTTCATAGCTAACTAATAAATATATTTTTTTTTACAATTTTCAATTTATAACAATAACTTTAAAACAATTTTGTCAGATTAAACTTTTTGAAATTAAAGTGTATATTTCAAATCTATTATCACACATTTTTCTTTGGACTTGTAGACAAGCTTTACTATCCCACATTTCTCACCTCACAAATAATGTATGGAACTGTATCACCAGCTTTCAGTTTCTTGCCAGATTTGGTGTTGTACCTCATTGCCACTTGGACATGAGGTAAACTCTTGGAGTCAGGGTAGTCTTCAGGATTTTTTGTCAGTTGCTGGAAAAACAAAATGTGCTCATTTCAAAAAATAAAAACAGAAAAATATTGGTAATATAAGTACAAATAAATAAAGCTTTTAAAATTCAAGCAACTACACATTATATAAACAACATATGTTATCAGAATGAAACAGAAAAACATGGTAAAGGAAATTATCACTGATAAAAATTTTGTTGGCTTTACAGTAAAAATAAATAATCTTGTTTACACTAAATAGCATAGAGATTGGTGGCTGAATGGTAAAGAGATTGGATATGTCGTTAAAATAGGCGCAGTAGTTGAGTAGTAAAGTCCTTGGCTTCTGAGCCGAGGGGTCCTGGAGTTTTAATCTTGGTGAAGACTGGGATTTTAAACTTTAGGATTTTAAGAGTATCCCTGACTCTATCCAACTCAAATGGGTACGTGACATTAATTAGGGAAAGTGAGGGCAGTTGGTCGTTTTGGTGGCCACATGACCATGACATTAACCATGGGCCACAGAAACATGACCTTAACATCCCATAGATCGCAAGGTCTGAAATGGGTACTTTACTACTATTACTTTAACTATGTAGTTGATTTAAAACTACTTTATGCTACAAAAATGTATTTTGTTAATGTGTTGTAGGAATCAACCAAACATTTAAAATATTTAGGACATTACCAAAACAATCTATTTCTTTTAGGCCCATTTCTTCAAAGTATAAAGTAAAGAGTAAAGCAAACTTCCCAGTTAAGACCATGCGGGCAGATGATGTAAAGGTAATCTGTTTCTGTAGCTCACATTTTACCAGGGTGTCGTGTGGCCAGCACAATGACCAACTGCCTTTTCTTTCCCCAACTGTTATCAGGTACCCTGAGAGCTGTATGGACTCAAGAGGTGCCCAAAATCTCAGAATTAAAAATCCCAGTCTTAAACAGAATTCGAACCCAGGACCTTGATTAGAAGCCAAGTGCCTTACCACTAGACCACCACACTTCCTTAAAGTATAAAAAAATACTTAAAATTGTTGTCAATTCAAAGTTACCTTTGTGATGTAAAAACTTTCCAGCAGAACCTCTCCTGATCTAACTTTATCTCCAATGTCTTGTAAATAGGAATGAATTTTGTCCACAACTGTCTCTCTTGATTCACCAGAGAAAATCTGACTGATAACATACCTAACAAGAAAAAACAAAATACTTTTTTAAAAAGACAATACCTCCTTTATGCAACTTATAGTGCAACTGTTTTTCTCTTTAAAAAAGCGATACATTTTGGAGACATCCTTACAATCTGTTGACCAAAATTGAATTAAGATAAAAAATATGCAAGGATTTCACTAGTTGAGGATAATTTTTTTAAAATAGAAAGATTATCCATCAGTTCTTTAGTACGAGAAAAGTAAAGTAGAGATACGAGAAGGCAACAACATAACTTACTGGCCAGCCTCCTTGGCTAAAACACACCAATCTCTCCTAACAATGTCTAAACCTTTCATCTCCTGGTGGGTGACAATCTGTCCATCTGGTCCCTTTGTAATGCTTAAAGCAGCATACTTCTTCTTTTTTAGCAACAGCATTGACTTGAACACACCATCAATGTCAATCTCTAGCAGACGGTACAGTTTGTTGACTTCATTTTTCACCTAGAACAAATGCAGACAACGTATTTACCTTTAGAATAAAAAAAAAACACTAACAAGATAAATATAAATAAGTACCCCTTTCAGACCTAATGATCAATAGGGCAGATGATGTAAAAGTCTTCTGTTTCTACAGCTGACGAAGGTGTCATGTAGCCAGCACAATGACCAACCACTTTACTTTCCCCCAACTAATGTTAGGTACCCATTGAAGTTGGGTGGAATCAGGGGCCCTTAAAAATCCCAGTCTTCATCGATTCAAAAACCAATAGCGTTACCACTGTACCATCATGCCCCAAGAAATATAAATAAACTGATGTATTAAAGTCATATTTTCTTTTAGGTTTAAATGAGAAAGTGTGTTAGAATAGTAGAGCAACAAAATGATTTAGAGATTCATTAAAATTGCTAGTATATATATGGGTATGCAGATAAAAAGCCATGACAAGGAACATGGAAAACAGGTCATATCCCTTTTTAAGCTATACTGGCATCTATTGTTGTTTCCTGCAATCATCTTAAATTTCAATTATTCTAGCACAGCCATTGGTATAAATGTGTTAGTTTAATCCATAAAGTACCAGGTGACTGAGCCTCGCTCGGATGAATAATTTGTTAAGGAAGGATATATGCCCGAAGTCTTTTTGGGAATATTTTTTTAATTACGAAAAGTCCTCCTACAGTAACCATAACTTACGTCGTGTCGTTTTACAATGCATCTTTTGTGTAAAACTATTGGGTTATAATTGGCTTGGAAGAAAGTCTTTGCAATGTAACTTCTAAAATGGTTAAGTTCTGACATTTAATATTGTAATTAGTATATTCATTATGGCTATAGTACAAAACATCAAGTGATGCAAAATCTCTACGTTATAGGGTAAAATGTGCACCTTGTAACAAAGCAAAATAGCGCATTTTTTCCTAAAAGACTTAAAAACATCGCGTTAGTATTCCAAAGAAGTGTTATTGTGGGGCATCTCTGTTACGCTAACCACCTTTCAGCTCATAAAAAAAAAAAAAAAAAGCCCAGTATGACTGACGGACTATAAGAAGTTCATACCATTTCGCAAGAATATCACTGTTTTTAGTGCGGTCTTGCCAAAGTATGTCTATGATGGAGTGCAAATATCTTTGGTGAAGGTGTTCAAGAAGTCTTAGTTGCTTTCTATAAAGTACTCATGTCTCAGATCCACAAAGTAGGGTTTAGAGAACCACTGCTTGGTAGATACTGATTTTTGTAGACAGGCGGAGCTATTTATTTCACGACACTCTCGCTTGGAGGCTTGATCACATATCAACCTCCCTTTAAAGCAATGCGTCATTTGATACTATGCTTCCCAGATATGTGAAGTTATCTACCACGTTAAGGGATGTCTATGCGCGGTGATCTTTGGGTTGAGCAGGTTTTATTGGGTGACCTCTGTAACATAACATCTGGAATATGATTTCCCCGAACTTTCATAAGCCCCGCGCTAATTCTAGGTGTAAATCATTAAATTAAACCATTATAACTTATAATAGGGTTCCTGTGGTCTCCCTGTTTTCAAGGAGCTCCTGGAAATCTCCTGAAACTCATAAAAATGTCCTTAAAATAGACAAAATTGTCATTATGGGGTGTCAATCAATAAGGTTAACGCCAATCCTACGTGTGATAAAAAAAACGGCATCGTCAGCTTTCATTAAAAAAAATGTAATGCAAAGACAAATTTATTTTCTAATACAAAATCTTCATTTTCACTTATTTTCCTTATCCCTACCCTGATTGGGCCGCGCGCAATCCATTTCACATAGGACCCGCCGGCCCTGGTTATCACGTTCAGTGTGTGCCAGTAAGGCGTAGAGAAGCTGTGTTATGACTATTTCCTATGTTTTGATATGGGACAGTAGACTTCGAAGTTTGAACACATTGCAATAATTCACCAGCAAAATAACAACAAAGTAAAAGCTACTACCTACGGTCTACGTAATTAAAGATTAAACACTTTATAAAGCCTTTAAAACACAATAAATAATCATGCATCGACATAGTTTCATAATGGATCAATCTACAATAAGATGGTGCGCAAATGTTTAATTACGCCAATTGATTCATTAAAACTTGTTCTTGTTTGCGAAGAAAATGTCTCAGTGTACTGCTGTGAGCCTAGTGACGTAAGGTTGTCAAGTTTTTTTTCCTTTGACGTCACATAGAAAATTTCATTCATAAAACATTCTAGCCAAAATTAATTTTTCGATAATGAGACATTTTTAAACCGATATAACGGTCGACCTCGAGTTTTCCCGATGTGGCCAATGAGTTGAGAATTTTTTTCTCACTAATATGCACGTACCTTGCAATTTTTAAGAAAATCGTTAGAGCCGTTTTCGAAATAAAATTTATATATATATAAATATATAAACATACATACATACAAGCATTGCTCGCTTAAGAGTATAGGATTACCAATTCATCTAAGTGAAAATGACATTATAATTGAAAGAATGTTTTTAATAAAATTTAAAAAGCAATATAATTAAGAATAACAAAGCATTCAGTCTAAACTTACCTTATTTCCTATCTTGTAAACTTGATCAAAATCTGTTATATTAGTGTTGATCATAATTGAATCAGTGTCTCCATAAATTACATCCAAATTTAACTGTTTAAATTTAAAATCATACTTATGATTATGTGAAAATTTAATTACAAACTGGCAAGTATTAAGAGAGATTCAGCCAAATATTGTCAGGATTACATAGATCTAATACATATGTTGCCTGTATCATTCAACAGAAACATCATATGTACTAATAATTTATGAATACATCTAGAAAAAGACATTATTTCACTTGATTTGACTTTTTTTTTTTTTTAAACTATTCCCAAGTGGGCCCAATAACTGAGGGGTAGAGCACTTGGCTAACTCTACTGGGATTTAATCCTTGTTTGTCTAAGGGTAAAAGATACAATAATAATATTTTATTTTTGTTGGCCACACAAACAAACTCTACTACATCTGTTCTATGGACCTCCAAGTTTATTAAAAAATATTTCATTTTATTACATAGACAAAGTATAATTTTGTTCTGTTATACAGGTCTAAGGTGATTTTTCAGAAACAGTATTAGGTGCTAGCCCAAACCTCCTGTAGGATGGCAAATGAAGGACGTGGGCTGGGGTTAAACTAAACATCATTGTGATGACAGTATGATGTGCATAACACAGGACCTATTGATTCAAGGAAGTGCTGAAAAGAACAATACTGAAGCAACAAAGGATTCTTTTGCAAAAGAAGTGTGGTCGAGAGGCTAAGTACACTTGAATTTGGCTTGCTTTGGCTACCTATGAAGGGGGCTCGAGGTTCGACACCCAACTCGAGCAGAGTTGTGTTTACTGAACAACTAAAGACAGCACAGAAAACCTTCTCCCACATACTCCCCCCCCCCCCCCCAACAAGATTGGACCATAGCGCTCTGAGCATGCTATATGCACGAAAGTTATATAAAAGCTAAGAAATGTCAAATTGGAATAACTTACACTCTGAACAAGATCTTTTGTCTTTAAAAGAATCTGAAAATGTGAAAAAAAAATATTTTTCAAATAATGTCTTCCAGAAAATAAATTGATAAATAATGAGACGTCATACAACTGATAGTGACAAGATAATTTTAGAAATGTACCGTACCTCTCTTCCTTTGCTGGTAACCAATGCAGCCAGGGGCTTGGCATAAAACCTGGAGAATGTAAACCCCAGGCATCCATACATAGAGTTGGCCGTTAGCTTAAGGGCTTTCTGTCGAATGTCATACTGCATCATCTGTTCTGCAGTTAAGTCCCCCTTCATCAAAGCTTTCACCTGAATGGAAACATTTTCATTATCATATTTTAATCTAAACATCAACAGAAAATTATATTTTCACAACACATTAGTTTCCAGTAACCTTCAAGCTTGTGATATGATCACAGATGATGCTGACCTTGATGAATCTAGTCAATAGCCACAGAAAACACAACTTAACTCAAAAACCTAATGGGAAACTGGCTAACCTGTAGACCAGATATTAATCATTATTGATGAGTTAATTTACACCAGGCATGTCAAACACAGCGTTCGGGCGCGACAACCTTGCGTGCGGCCCACTTAGCCACCTAAAAAATATCAAAATAATGTTAAACTGTTACGTTGGAAAATAAGAGATGACAAGCTACTTGAATCGAAAAATAGTATTTGTTAAACTGAACAACGAGAGTGAGTCTGCAGTGAAAGCAAGCTACATTTTGTCAAACTTAACTGCAAGCCATAGCAAATCGTTTAGTGATTGTGATTTTATGAATGAGTGTATCGTTAAAGCCGAGGTAATTTGTCCAGAAAAGGTGAAAGCATTCACAGAAATAGCGTTAGCTAGCAACACTGAGGTAGATAGAATAAATGACATGTTAGATTGTGTGAACAATTAAAGATTTTGAATTATTGTCCTTGGCTCTCTATGAGTCAACGGATGTAACGGGTGTAGCTCAGTTGGCTATATTCATATGGAGTGTGACAGGAATTTTGAGATACACGAGGAGCTACTTGAGCTCTGTTCTATACATAACACCACAACAAGCGAGGATGTTTTTGAGAAATTAGTGGAGGTGATATTGCAGTACAATTTATCTTTGGTAAAGCTAGCTAGTCTAACAACGGATGGCCCACCAACTATAAAATGAAATGGTATTGATGCAAAGCTGCTTGCAAAAATAAGACAGACTGATGCTAATTTTAAATTCGATCGTTTTAAGAGCATCATTCACCAAGAAACATTCTGCGCACAGCAATAACACCTCCAACATGTCTTAAGACCGGTTTCAGTCGCTCTCAGTTTTATTTGTGCTCATAGTTTAAATCATCGCCAATTTTCAATGTTTCTGGATGACATGGAACACAAATCTGACTGTGTTACCTACTACACAGAAGTCCGCTGGATTAATTACGGCTACAACATTTGGCAAATAGTAAATATGTCTTACACCTGGAATCGTTAGTATATGCTTTTGATGACTGTTTTCGTTGTTTGTATCTCCATTCTCATTTGATTCTGAAATTGCTGCTGGTAATGTGCAACTACAGCTGATAGAATAGCAGTCAGATTCTTTGTTGAAATCAAAGTCTATAGAATTGTCTGTGCCAAATTTTTACAGTTATTTACCCTGAACAGTACGTTGAATTGCGGAAGTTTGCAGCCAGAATACTTGCTGTTTGCAAGCACTGATCTCTGTGAGCAGTTCTTTTCCATAATGAAAGCGACAAAAGCACCTCACCATTCGAGATTATCTCATCAAAATTTGTTGACAGTGATGAAAGTTGCAGTGGAAAACAAACTTCTACATGACATTAATAAACTTTTATCCCAGAAAAGATGTCAAGCATCAGAACAAAGAAAACAATGCGTAATCATATTAATTTTTAATCACCAAATATTACTACAAATTTAGCTAACTAAGGGGCAGGTATGACATAAATTATTGTATTCTATTGTAATGTTTCTAATTTACATAAAACTAGTAGACTTTTGCAACTGATTTTTGGCTGCGGCCCCTCAGGTCATAGTAAGTTTTTATGCGGCACATACACCTTAATGAGTTTGACATGCCTGATTTACACCATTCCAATTTCCAATGTTTGTAGTCTAAAGATGAATTAAAGACTTCATTTTGAATCAGGTGAGGCTGAGTAGCACAACTCTATTCAACCAATGGGGGCTCATGCTTTTATTTTAAAGGAGACTAGGAATTTTTTGTATTTCAGACGTAACTCAAGCTGAGTTGGTTTTTTGAGAAACAAAAGGCAGCACAGAAATCTGATGGTGTTTTTATAAATAAGTTTTGCACTAACTCAGAAATGAGTAGAACATCCAAGCCCCTAATCCCCCAACTGGACAGCAAGAGATGAAGG
The DNA here is from genome assembly GCF_947242115.1 of Biomphalaria glabrata. Taxonomy (NCBI): domain Eukaryota; kingdom Metazoa; phylum Mollusca; class Gastropoda; family Planorbidae; genus Biomphalaria; species Biomphalaria glabrata. Next base: position 15,890,429 of record NC_074725.1, on the reverse strand, counting down.
AGGATTAGGTTAAAACTTGAGATTATCAAGATGATAGTTCATGCGCATAGTAAGCGACCAAACCTTTTTTACCCCCATTTGCCCTGTTTTCTTTTGTGCTATAAATAAATTACTTTTACTAATTACTTCCCAATCTTGTGAAAGTGAAAGCACATTATGTTGTATCTGTATTATGTTGTGTGTCTGTATTATGTTGTGTCTGTATTTGCTTAATTTGTTTCTGTCACATATTTTAATGTAGTAACATTTAGCATACAGTAATGAAAATTTCCTTACCTGTCGTCTGCTATCGACCAGTTTTCTGATTTCCGTTGGCAAAACACCAGGTTCAAGGTCAGAACTTGGAAGAACAATGTTGGCTAGCATATCATCTTCAGCCTCCTGGATGGGTGGATATAAATATTTAGTTATTATTATTTGTAAAAGATGAACACATGGAAAACATTAAACTCAATTAAATCATCTTAACTCAAAATTTCTATTTGTCTAAATGTTTTATATGTTAATTACTGTATAATCCCCATTTAAGCATTATCATAAATTGTAACAATTATAAATTGTCATGGCCTATTTTAAAGTTACAGCTAGAAACCAGTAAAGGGGATAATGAAGCAAAATGATTTAAAATTTACTTTTCTTTTTTAGTAGTTTGCATCTAAAAATTAAATGCTTAAATCACAAAACCTATAAATTAAAAAATGACTTACATTTTGAGTTGAACCCTCCACAGATCTGGAGATTGTTGTGAAACAAATGTTATACTCCTGGATGATGGAAGGATACAAAGAGTTGAAATCCAAAAGCAGAATGAAGGTGTCGTAAAAACCTGCAGGGAAGGCCAACAATCAATTATTTCAATGAGAATATTTTAGAACTTCAAATTATCTGTGTCTTATTTCATATACCATGTTTATATTTACATTAATGTCTATGTTGTTACAGTTGTTCCATCCTATCTTGATCATTATTTTATCATTCAGAGATCTCTTATTATGTTTCATACCATGCATGAAAACAAATATTTTTCACTTTCACTCCCAATAACAAAAAGCAACAATTAGGGTGTTAATTTTTTTAAAGCTATTGCTTCATTAAAAATAATATTTGACCATAAAAATGTTTCTATCATTCACAAAATTCTAACAATAAAATAGTAAAAGCAAAAAAGTAAAGTACCACTTTCAGACCTTACAACTTATAGGGCAGATGATGCTTAGATCATCTGTTTATATCACTGACAGTTAAAAAGTTTGTCACATTGCCAGAACAATGACCAACCACTTTTACTTTTAAGGAGTTCTAAAAGTTCCAGAATAAAAATCCAAGGCTGACCTTTTTTTGGCTCTAAAACAAGACCACCAGAATATGCAGGTTTTCTTTTGCCATTGGCAGCTTTCTTGGACAACACTTGATCCACATCTTCCTCCTCTTCTGCGATTGGCTGAAAATCATCAAATCATATGAATGCAAGTTAAAAATAATTTATAAATAAACTTCAGGATCGGTCCTGTCTACTTTAACGTAAAATTACTTTTCCAGATTCAACTGAATAAATGATGACTATATTCAAACATGCAAAAGTAATCATATTCTGCAATATTTATGTACTATTGACATAGTCAACTGATCACAAAATGTCTTTAAAGTATGCCTTGTAATATAGAGCACTCTTTTTACAGTAAACTTAAAAAAAAAAGTAATAATAGTATTTCTTAGGCATTTTCTTCAAATCAGAACAATTTTGACATTTTATTAACAAATCAACTAAATTAATTTAACAAATGACTTAATAAATGTTTTAAACAAAAAGCCTATTAGAAAGAAACGGCCAATGCCAAGAATCATACAAAAGTAAGAAATAATTTTTTTTTACAGATTATATTTAGTTAACAAGAAACTTTTATTACTAGACATAGCTCAAAAAAACAAAACTTAGAACTAATTATATATAACAAGTCCTAACCATGTTCAACTTGTTCAGATCAACAAGTACTGACCATTTCCAATAAATAGGCTTCAATCTACATTTTCATTATAACTATATAAACCAAGATCTATTTGGCTGGTAAATCATTTGTAAGTTAAGTTTCTATCATTTGATAACTATTAATTTTTTTAAAAAAAGGAACTTAAAAATAAAACATAAGGACAATGATAGGTTTCAAAGTTGTAATCATTAAGCTTAGATTAACTGGATCTTCAAAACATATTAAGTGAAAATTATAAAAGTAAATAAACATTTTTATTTTATTAATGCCAAAATACAAAACTTGTTTTATTAGCAGATATTTCCAGAAAAAAAAAATATTTCAGATTCCCAGGTATTTTCACATTTTTTTTTTCATTTCGTCTTTAAGAGCTTCCAGAAAATATAGAAGGTAAGGTAAGTATAACAGAACTCACTGCAACTTGTTTTTTCTTGTATTCTTTATCTGGACAGATGTATTGCTTTTCATGGAAAGCATGGAGCAGCAACCATTCATTCCTTTCAGACCTGCCTCCCAGAAGTGTTCTAGACTGAATGAAATTAACAAAAGAAAACAATTTTTAAATGCTTGTATAAGTACTGAAGTACTTCAGTGTATTAAACAACAGACACTAAAAACAAAGCAATGTGCAATATATATAAATTAAAAATGTTTTCTAATTGGTTTGTTGGCACCAGTATCTTCATCTTTGGTTTAATTAGATATGCTTATATTGTTTCTGTCTTATCCCCTTGTATAGGTTTCAAAACTCATTGCAAGACTGGATTGAGGAGCGACAGTTATGTTTATCTACTAACCATTTAAAAAAGCTTACTCCACACACACACAAAACTACAAACCATCATTTTTCTAACAAAAAATCTAAGGGAGAAAAATCTTTTTTTTTTTTACATTTATAAAATAACAGTTTTGTCAAAATAATGATATAAATATATAACTATCTCGCTCTTTACTAATAGAAAAAAAATCTCACCAATATATTCCCACAGATATTTGTGATTTGCAATGCTAGAGGCATAGCATTAAGTTCATACATTATTCGTAAAATGTAGAGAGAGTCTAACAGGGATAACTCAATCAACTTTAGAAGCTTGGGACTTGACCTACATTTTATAAAAAATAAAACAAAAAACAATGAAATAGCATAAGAAATAAGTAATATTCAAATTATAAAGCTGTTTGCTACCATTAGCCTAACCAAGAAATGTCCTAGTGTATTTAAATAGAGTATTTAAAATAATCATCCTCCAGCAAGATTTGAACTCACTATTTGTTTATTAAACAAATAACATTATCCTTTCAGGCATCAAAGAAGACATCGAACTGTATCACTTACGAAAACATTTCTCTGATGTGATCAGAATCCACTTCTTCCCTCTTAGTTTTTATAATCTGACTTGCTAGTTCAGTTAGATCATAACTTCGGCAACGGATCAACTCTTTGGCTGATATCTGTATATCACACATCAAACGACCACAAACTGCAGCTTTTTCAGCAAATGTTACTCGGCTATGATTTTGCTGTAAAGGATAAACTAAGTTTCAGTATTTATATTTTCAAATACAATAATAAACTGTACTACCGAATTATCAATGTATGTTAACTCTAATATAAGCATAGTTTTTGTAAAGACATTGTTTTATATATAATATAAACATAAACAGTACAAATTCAATCGATTGGCTTACTGTTAATTTGGGCATTGATGTGCGTTTCAATCTGCTGATCTTTGACCAATGTGGAATTTTATTGGCACTGATCCGATGTAACAGCAAATCAATATCAAACCCAAAAATGTCATGACCCTAAAAATCATGATTTATCAGAAAATATAGGTTAAGTTTCTAAATAATGTGGCTGATATCTACATTCAAAAAAAAAAAAAAAAAAAAAAAGAAATGTTGTAAGCATTGAAAATAAAAATAAATATATAATTTATTTATGAACTTAATGACCATTATCAAGATGAGTTAACAGCAAGCTTACAAAGCATATCTTAAAATCTGCATATTTTTATGAATAAGTGCCAAAAAAAAAATTATATTTTTATGAATATACTGATACATCTCATTAAGAATGATACCAATGTAACTTCAAATACAAAAAAAGACACAGGAAATTTGCAATAAAATGATAACTTGATATTAGACTAAACTCAATATATAATATGAACCACACAGTAGTTTGGCTGAATATGTTGTTTCAATGTACTGAAGTGTACTTTTGAAAGAACTGAGTACATTCAAATAATTTCTTTAACATCTTATTTAACTTTTGAAAGAACTGAGTACATTCAAATAATTTCTTTAACATCTTATTTAACTTTAACACTCCAGAAAAAACAGTATTGCTTTGTAACCTCCGCACAAATATTTGTTGGTTTTAGAATTTTCTAAGCATCTAGAGCGATTCCATTTCCCCTTTTTCTACTTACTATGAATCATTTGTAGAAGAATTTTAGAAGCAATTTTTCACTTTGCAAAAATTATTTTGTAAAACTAATGGCCTAAACAAGTAAACTGGCTGGTCTCTTGATTTTTGTGATATGACAGGGGGATGGGGGAATGTAAGACAACTATTATTGTCTGCTCATGTGATATGTACTTCAGAGTGTTGAGTTGAAACCCTGCCCGTCCCCTGCCACACTGATGGACGTTTGGGTTAGGACATCATTTCTGAAGGATAAACCACAAGAAAATGGTCACAATTTAAGGATTCAATGATGACTTTGAATATTCTGTAAGACTGTTACAAACCTTACTTACATCATACATCATTGAAATAAATTTGTATATTGAGAATTTTTTTTGTACTACAGGCTTAATATTAATTTAATCTTACCACAATAAGATCTGGATCAAAAGCATGAATTTTAGCCAGCAAGTATCCCAGTAAACCTCTCTCTGCAGGCATGATATCAACTTTCATTTTTTTAGCCTATAAAATGTAAAAAGTTATATTACACATTTTTAGCTTTTTAGCATTTTTAGTAAAAATGATGTGAAAATGTAGATTTCGGCAGGCATGATATCAACTTTCATTTTTTTAGTAAAATGCAGATTTCTTTTTTCTTTCAATACCTGGATTAAAATTGCTTAAGTTCCATGGGTGGTATTAAAAAAAGATATATTTTTAAATTATTTTTTGTACAGCGCATATTTTATGCCATAAAATATTTAGTGCACTATGGTCTAATCTCTTTTGTAGAGAAGAGATAGGGGGTATCTGGGAGAAGGTTTCTGTGCTGCCTGTAAGTGCTCAGCAAGCACAACTCTGATTCAGGATTTGAACCAGGTCCCCCTTTGATAGGTAGGGACAAATTTTTTTAGCGATAAACATCTTTTCATGATGTTGTTGAGGTGTCTAACTATGGCATACTATTATTAGTAGAAAAACACAACAGCTGATATAGTTGACAAGGCTTTAGTTTATTCTCTAAACAGTGGAGCATCAGAGTTGAAAAGGTTGCTGCTGTCAATATCATAATACAATTTTGACTCTATTTAGTAAGTAGGTAACAAATAAACATTTTACAATTACATGTGTGTTTGTAATTCTTACCATCTTCTTAACTTGATCTCTAAAGTCAAATGGGTAGATCAGATCTGCTGGTTTGCTGATAACTGGAAGCAGAATTTTTTTTTTGTTTCAACTATTTTGTTTTAAGTCAAGCAAGACAAAACTTCAAGCTAGTGTAATCTAGCAAAGGTTGTGCAAAAGAAAAAAAACAACACTTTATAACAGCAGTTCAATTTTTGTTAGCCAGAAGGACATGTGAGCAGAAATCTAATGATGTCAAATGTGTGAATCCATTTACGGAAAGGTTGTAAAGTGGGTCAAGGTCTAGACCGGTTGCAGATGAGCAAGGAGAGCTTAGAACTAGTAAGCAAAGAATATGAAATAGAAAGCTATAGCATCAGACAACAGGGAGAAGGAAGTTCCAGATTTGATACTAAAAACAAATATTATAGATTAAAGGACAAAAATGGCTAAAAAAAAAAAAAAATAACAATGGGTAATAAGTAAGACGAACAAATTTTTAGGGAACAAAAACAAAAAGCCTATTAAAAATTGACCCTTGAAGCCAATCCGGAATAAAACTATGACATTAATAGACGCATTAGAAAGGATAAGTAAACTGAATAGCATATACACAGTTGTTCAATGGTAAACTTTTCAAATGAATATCTCAGGATCAAATATCTGAGATTTTATTTCATCAAAAATCTTCCCTAGTCCATTCACTCACCACAGAAATGTTGCTGAAAGTTTTCTTTAGGAGCTGGTCTGTCCATATAGAACTCTTTGTGTATCAGACAGGACACAGCAATTATCTGTGAACATTTGTTGCATTAGGAAAGTATTCAATCAAGTCCAAAAAACAAAAGTAAATTTTAGCTCAAGTTAAGTAAAAAAAAAGTATAGTTTCTCTTTCAGATCTTTCAATCTATGGGGCAGATAATGTAAAGGTCATCTGTTTCTTAGGCCCACGATTAAGGAAGTATCATGTGGCCTGCACAATGACCAACTGCCTTTACTTTTACCCAACTAATGTCAGGTACCCATTATAGCTGGGTGGACTCAAAGGCGCCCAAAAGATCCTGAAGTTCTCTAGGGTTTTGAACCTGGGACCCCTTTACCTCTTGGCCACCACGCCTCCCAGCTAAAGTAAAATCAAAAGAAAAAGTTTGCTACCATTTTGAAGCATTCATCTTGACTGAAAGAGTTCAAGGAAATAAAAATAAAAAGTTCAAGCTGATGTCAGCACTGCTCAACTTTTTTCTTTGAGAAAACGTAAACAAGATTTTGTTTATTTCTAAGTATCCACAATTTCCCTAAATCCTCCCCCCAACCCACACACTGACTAAAAAATGATTTAATTGTTTAGAAGCATCAGGTTGAAAACACTGGCTCAAGTTGTGTACTAGTGAATTCTATGAGGCCAGAACTATGATCCAGAAATTTTTCAATGAAATTATTTTTTTATTTAAATTTAAAGTACTGAAGTCTTACCTCATTCTGTCTTGTCTTGGGATTCAGTAATGTTCTCATATTCAAAGTCATCAGAACAAGAGGAGGAGGTGGAATATTGGCATCACTAACAATGACATTTTCAGGTTTTGTTATCAAAGCCTGTCAAAAAGGCCAAAAATTTAGCTTTAAGAAATAAGATAGTTTCTAAGTTCTTGAGCAGTACAAATTGTACACGACAAAAAATTTTTGTTGATATAGTTTTTCAGCTTTTTAAAATTTACTCTAGAATCCATGACAATATAATCCAAACAATTAAGATAAGATAATTTTATTGATCCAATCAAATGGCAATTCAGTTTGACTACAATTGACAACCTCAGCGTAACTACTTTACAAAAACAATATGGATGAAAAATTTGAACAACATTCACTCACGAAGCACATACACATTCACAACCAGCGCTTTACGAGTTTGACTTCTATGTACTTCTCGATGACGACAGCTGATCTTGTAACACTCTGACCGATAATGGGATAAAGGAGTTTTTAAATCTTTCTGTTTTAGTCCTAATGGAAAGGAGACGACCACTTCGTTCAGATCTTATGTAACAGTGGTTTAATGGGTGCAGGTTGTCTTTAAGAATCTTGAGTGTTTTGGAAATGCATCTTTCTTGAAAAAGCTCTTCAAGAGATGATAGCTGTATTTGAGTGATATACGATGCTTTTTTAATTAGTCTATGTCTTTGTGCCAGTGAAGTATTACCATACCAGCAGGTGATGGCAAAGTTGATTAGACTGCTGATAGTTGCTGTGTAGAAAAGTTTGATTATTGTTTTATCTATGTTAAATTTTCTTAGCTTTCTGAGATAGACGAGTCACTGGTGAATTTTCTTGTATATGTTTTGACAGTATTCACTCTATTTCAGTTTGGTGTTGATAGTTGTACCTATATATTTATATTCTTGTACTTGTTCTATGGTTTGGTTATTTATCTGAATTTCTGCAACATGGTCTTTGTTTTTCCTATAATCAATAATCATATCTTTAGTTTTCAGAACATTTAAAATTAGAAAGTTATATATACACTATTGGTAAAAGGTGTTAATTGTTGAATGGTACATATTTTCGTCATCTGCTATAAGGCCAATGACTGCTGTGTCATCAGCAAATTTTATGATGGGAGTGTCAGCTGATGAGCTCTGAATGTCATTTGTGTATATGGTATACAATACTGATGACAGGACGCACCGCTGCGGCGTTCCAGTGCCAAGTTCTCTCATGCTTGACACATACCAGTTCACTTTTACATATTGTGGGCATTTGATAAGAAAGTTTAGAATCCACGCTTGTCTGTTTTTGCTAACGTTCAATTCAGATAGTTTTTGTATCATGCGAAGTGGTTGGATGGTGTTGAATGTGGATGAAAAATCTAAGAATAATACTCTGGCGTAGTGTCTCTGAGTATCAAGATGATGGTATAGACAATTCAGCATAAATAGTATTGCATCTTCTGTACTTCTTGATGGTTTGTAAGCCAACTGGTGTGGATTGAGACGTGTTTTGACTTCTTTCAGTAGATGCTTTAAAATCATTTTCTCCAGGCACTTCGTAGGAATTGATGTAAGGGCTACGGGACGTAGGTCGTTATTGGAAGCAATGATCTTCTTTTTGGGTTCTGGAATTATTTCAGATGTCTTCCAAATGGAAGGTATTTTGTGCGTTTGCCAGGACTTGTTGAATATAGCACAAAAGATATAAGCCAGTTGTTCCGCACATAGTTTTACAAGTTTGATCAAATGATTTCTTCTAAGTGACTTGAAGATCAAGGACTGGGTTTTATTTTCATTTTTATTATTAGCCCTCTACGTTCATAATCTATTTTTAGCTTTGCTTGAAAAATGATTGCTTACTAGATGATGCCATCAAACAACTTCTGGCGTCATATGCAACTAAGCATAGTCTGTTGTCTAAACACAAGACAATTATCTATAAGTAAGGTTTCTTACTAAATCTTGCTTGTGATAGGGCAGACTAAGTCAAGCTTACAGTTTCTAACTAACTATTGGTAACCTAAACATGTGACATTTTTTACTTTTACATAAAAAGAGTGGAAACCATGCAGACTTGTACCTACCTCCAGTTTACACCAACTTGTAGACACAGTCTGAATTTCTATTAAAAAAAATAATCCCAATGAACAATAAGGATAATATGGTTCACAATAAGGATAATATGGTTTATGTTCTGAGAAACTTGGATCAGGAACTTTGATGTTATTCAAAGTCCAACCAATTAAATTAGTAATAGATGGTAGAACATTGACATAAGTAAAATATATTGCTTCAAGAGCATATTACACATGACATTCATAATTCAATGTGACACAAGGATAAAGTAATGGATTGGTGGAGTCAAAATCTATCAACAAACACATTGAGATCAAGCTTCCTGCAAGCTTCCCTTCAATTAATTGCAGAATCAACAAGAAGACAGAAACTTATGCTTCAAGAGCATTGTCACGGATAATGTCTGTGTATAATCTATTTTTACAGATATATGTCAGTTGGAACGTATGCGTGAATGACCGGTATTTTGATATTTTAAAATATTTTTGGGTTTTTGGCACATTAGGACAATTTAGGCCATGTCGCGCCCATAATCCCTCAAGGCCCAATGGTCATTCTCACTTCATATCTCACATTAGGACAATTTAGGCCATGTCGCGCCCATAATCCCTCAAGGCCCAAGGGTCATTCTCACTTCATATCTCAAGAGCTAAATCTCACACAGCCAAGTCACTAATCGAATGACCGGAAGTGTGTCAGTTTTTAGACAAGAAGAGACCAGCATGTGATATGTGCCTTGAAGTATAATAACGTTTCTATGCTTTGATTGAGTTGTTAATTATTTGGTGTAATTACAGCTGAACCCAGGGACACCTAGACCCAGAGAGAAACTAAGGTAGTTTCTAGAACGCTATAAGTATAGATATAGATAAAAGCTGTAACAAGCATATTACACAAGACATTCGTAATTCAATGTGATACAAGGAAAAAGTAATGGATTGGTGAAGTCAAAATCTATCAACAAACTTTGAGCTCAAGCTTCCTGCAACATGTATAACCTCACCCTTCAATTTATTGTAGAATCAAAAAGAAGACATAGAAACTTACGAGGTAGTTTTAGATCAAGCCAAGCAGGACCTTTCATCTTCTGATTTAATAAGAGAAGCTCCAGACTGTTGAAGATAACAAAAGTGTTAAATAGTCCAAATTAATTTTCTTCACATGTATAGATGTTGTTGCTACGATTAGTAAGTTACACACTATCAGGATTTCAATATATAGGTGGAGGACAAATAAAAACAACAATGAAAATATTAAATATATAAAATTTAATTGAGGGAAAATGGTTTTTATGTAAAATATGTGTACACCTGTTATATATATATATATATTGAAACAAACCTTGATGTATTGGTACCAAATACATGACTAAATGTTTCTCCTTTAAGCTCTGAAGGCAACGCTGGAAATTCAGCCTAATAAAAAAAAATTCATTTGTTATTTGAAATAACTTTGGTTGTTTGTTTTTCTTTACAAAGTAATTTCATTTAATAACTTCTATAAGCTATAATTATGGGAATACATAATTTAAACATACAAGGTAGCGAACTTCCAAATAATCTGCTTCCACTGGGACATCCAGCTTTTCAAAAGCATAATTCTTTTTTACCCTCTAAAAGAATAGTTCAGAAAAAAAGAAACATTTAAAATATTCATCTTCACAAGTTTCTATTAAAGCAAGTTTTAGAGCTAAAATGATGATGTGAAGTTATGCAACACAAAATTGAGCCGAAACCCTTAGACTGTTTTAAGATAAAACTTACTGCAGATCTAAATTTATCAATTTTGTATTTTTCTGTCAGTGTGTTAAACTCTTCAAAGACCATTGGCATCGTTACATCTTCTGAAGTTTCCAGGTTAGTTTTAACATTGACTCTCTGTGCAAAAATTGGTTTAGAAAATATGTTTAAATTGTAACAAGATTAAACTACTTATTGAAATTAAATTTGGCAGATGTATGGTTGCAATGTAGAAACTTATTTTGTGATTAAGAAACTTTATGTTTTTGTTTTTATAAGTTTCTGACATTCCTCCAGAAATAAAGATTATTACATCCTGACGCAGATCAGGGGTTGGTAGGTGGGCTGAGCACTAAATGCATACCACACGGCCAGGCACCCATCCTTAGTTGAAACACTGTTTTTAATTTTTTAATTGCACTTCAGAAAAAGCTTTTCATTTTCTACATAATACAATAGTACATTAAGAAATAAGTTGTTTTTAAGCTTAGTAAGGCTTGAACCAGTGTATTATGCATGCACAATAAGGTTAGAGAATCAACTAGTGGTGAGCTCTACTCACCCTGGTCTCCCATAAGGTGTGTGCAAAACTGTTTATGCAATGCTAAGAGATTATGTTGGGGATCATTAACTATATAGACACACAATTACAACAAAATAATCAGCTTACAAATCAGCATGACATTTGAATTTCTTAAGTGTCAGTATAAAATGATTATCTTCTTTGCAATGTCTAATAGCTAATTTTTTTTTTTAATATAGGGATAAAATTATGTTGGTAAAAAATAAAATACAGAAAAATGTACAACCATTCAATTAACCGAAAATTTGTATTTAAAAAAATAACAATCTTTGTATTTTTTTTTGTTTCTTTAATTTCTTGGAAATAACCTTTTTAAAAAGGAACTTTCTCTACCATCATTGCAGAACTTTTTATTGAGTACTGATTACTATAGGCAATATTTTTTTTTTTAAACAAAACTGAAACTGAATATTTTATTACGTGGCTGTACCTTTGGTCGAGGGAGTATAAAAATTCTCCTTTCAATATTTTTGACTGCAACACAACAACTGACGTAAGCATTTGCCTTCTCTAAATGAACTTTACCAAATAAATAGACTGTTCCTAAAAAAGAGAATAAAAAAGGTTTATGTAAACAAGTTAAAAGAAGGGTTGAAATACAGCGTCTGCTGATAACAGATGTCTAACCTGTGATCGCAGTTATATTAATATATCAAGGATTGGTCTCACAAGAGAAGTTGCAAAGTGAAAAGATCCTCTCTCAAGATGTTACATGCCACAGTTTGGTCAGAACTGTGTAAAAATATTGACACAAACAAAAAATGGCTTTTATCAGCAGATGGGTAGGAGCTCAGGGTGCCTTATGTGGTCTAGACTGTGCTTTTGAGGATTCTACCACTACTCTTATCACTTTGTTATTGCAAACTTTGGAAGGCTGATTAGGCTATGAACAAGGCTACTAACAGGCAAGATCACAAACCATGTGACTAAGTATTCGTCATCATCAGTCTTAGAACTATGCCTGTCATTAAAAAAAGGAATGCAGATCAAATCAAATTTAATAAAAAGTGTGAGAAACATTTGAAGGACACACACATCTGTAATGAGCTAGATCATTGTAAGATCATCTTTTAGCAGTTTTGTTATGCTTTCTTTTTTTTTTTAGAGTTGGCAAACACATACGTTACCGGTATTGAAAATCCAAGAAAATATTTTGAGTCAGTCTTGCGCCAAGTGCTTCATGTGAAAACTGTACCGGGGTATCAAAGGTTTTACTTGTTAGGTACCGGTATAAGTGATTATTTCATACAATTTTAAACATTGAAATATTGGCATAATGAAGTTGAGAGACACTACTATAAGCCAAAATGTTACAAGGATATTCTGTATATACTATGTGATTTAGGGGTGCACAGGATAGTACTTTTTGATATCCGGCCGGGGCCGGATATGACCGGATAGTAAAATTTGATATTCGGCCGGGGCCGGATACCTAAGTGTCTTGTTAATAGCTTGTGTTGCTGAACATTTTACGAAACTGTTACCTATATTGGTTGTTTTTTGTTTTTTTTCCTTTTATAATCGTTAGTTTTAAACTCTGTTACTGATTGATTTATTTAAGCTTAACAGTATTTCTAAAAATCTGTATAGCATGATTGTGTCTGTGTGTATGTACGATGCCACCAACTGTAAGGGATGTGTGTAGAAAGGTCAATGTAAATAAAGTTAGTATATATTTAACTAGTTACTAATGTAAATCTCATAAGTAAAGTGCAATCTGCCTTGTATAGTGGTCGGATGTATGTGTTCATGAATTTCAGACCAACAACCTGGTCAGATATACCTAGTGAGCCTACACATGTAGTCCTAGTGTAGTGTGTACAGTTGTTTGTGTTAACTATCAAGCATTGTTATTTCCTTGAGCATACGCACACAATAGAGTTGGGTGTCAGTCAAAAAAGATAACATATTGGCATGGTCAGTCAAGCATGTAGATAAATTATACCCGTCCACTAGTTAGAGGTCAAGGGTTTTTGATTTTTACGCTCCAGCATATTGTTTCTTTGTTTGCTAGATCTAACTGCGGTACTATTATTCAATTTATTTTATGCGATTTTAAAATTTACTGTAAGGTTTTCCGTTATTTATTAAGTCAAAAGAATTAAACAATGAAATTAACTTTCGAAAGATTTTAATACAAGGCAAAAATACACACACGCAAACATGTACATCTTTGTTTTATTTTATTGTGCAAAGAACGTACGTAAGAAACATTAAATGCAAAGATCGTATGTTAGAAACATCTTCCTTAATTATTACTTATTAATTATTTTATTGGTGGTTTCAGTAACTGTTACAAAAGGGAACAATAGTAAGCCTATGGATGTCAGGTGTGTAAAAGTCATCCTAGCCTGATACACAGTGGCTAAGTACGCATCTTAAGTAAAAAAAAAAATAGTAATAACAAGGAGTTAATTGACTGTCACAAATTATTAAGAATATTATTATCAAATCAAGACACATTTTTGCAGGAAAAATATTCAAGTTAACACGTTAGAAAAATTATTTAACCGTAATATTTATTGACAGTGTAATATCCTTTGTTAGCACGTTGTGTTTTTTCATTCTGGCTTAAAAATGGTCAATATCTATCAATAAATTGGGTGTCAAGGACCAAGGGTGTTTAGCTCATGTCTTCTACAAAATAATTATTTACAGGCTTACTGGGCTATATAATCTCGCGGTTTGTGTTCTGTGTAGATAAAGGTCACTCGTTTAGGTGCATGTGATCTTTAGTCCAGCTTACTAATTGAGATTTATGTTCAAGTAACTCGGCACACTTGAAAAGGTGTGGCCTCTAGCCCAACCATGCGATTAAGATTTTTCTCCAAATAAGCAAACTCTTTGTCCGGCTACCCGTGTAGATGTTTGGCTTGAAGTCCAGTCCCCCCACCCCCCATTAAGATTAACTACTAAGTAAACATAGTTCCCTGTGTGACCTCTTGAGAGTGCTTACGTCCATCGTATCTGACTTGTGGTCACCTGTCAATCAATGAACTCAATGTGATGGACTAAACAAATAAAAGAGGGAGGGAGTTGTTCATCTGGAAATATACCTGGTTACATTAGAGGTGTGGCTATGGTAGTCCAGCCCCCGTAATAAAGATTAACTACTAAATAAACAAACTCAGTTCCCTCGAAAGGTGTGACCTCTAGAGAGTGTCAATACGCTGACATTAAACCTACGTCCATCGTATTTAACTTGTGGTCACCTGCCTATAAAAAAAAACTCAATGTCATGGACTAAACAAATAAAAGGGGTGGTAGTTGTTCATCTCTACCTCTGGAGATATACCCGCACAGCTAGACAGACGTCTGGTCAGCATGACGTAGTCAAGGAATGTAGCATTTTAACATGTTAACTTACCTACTCAAAGGTCAAGACAAATTGACAAAAGTGTCAGCCATTGCTGCTCTGCATGTAAAGCGTATTTATGATATAAAGTTTCATTTCTAGTTATATTAAGTTATTAACACTCCTTGTCTTTATAATAAACGATGTTTGGTGCATATTCATAATGGCTCTATTTTTAAGCACATTATTTTGTTTTAATATAAACATTAATACATTCTACAACAGACATTAATGGAACGAGGTCCACTTTATGCATATTAAATAGGTGTATTTTTTACTATCCGGTTTACTATCGGGTAGTGATATCCGACCGGAGCCGAATAGCACCGGATAGTAAAGAATGCCGGATATTCGGTAGAAGCCGGAGCGACTATCCGGTGCACCCCTAATGTGATTCAATGCAAGTGGATTAGTTAGGTCAGCATGACTTAACCTGATGGAAATGTCTGTAAAAATGTGGTATCTCATACAGAAAACCAGATTTATAAACCTGTATAGTGCTTTAGTATGGTGCCAATCTAGATGTGATTGCTAATCAGAAAATCCTTATATCTAGTACCAAAACCAGTATTTAATATTTGGTGCAGATACACTTAATGTTAATTGCTAATAAACCCCATAAAGATATAAGCAAGGGTTCATGCTCATGCAAGCACAACAAACCTGGCTGATGGTAAGGATCCTCAAATGCATCCAACCAATAGAATCGTAGAACTGGTTCATCAGCACTATTTTTAACCAATGGCAGATGTGTTGTGTCCACCAATAGATCAGTTGGTGACTCATCTTGCTCTGTGTGCTGCCAGCCCAATGTGAACATTTCTTCACTGTGATTAAATTTGCATTCCAAAGTTACCAAAAGCACTTTAAGTAAAATTAAGAGTTAGGAAGAAATCTAAGGTAAAACTGCAAAAATGTCACAAATAACCGGGTACCCTTAACTTCAATAAATGTTTAACAATACCAATTCAAATTGATTTAAGTAGATAGAAAACAAGGGGGCCTAGTGACTTAGTGATAAAGCAAATGGCTTCTGAACCAGAGGTCCAGGGTTTAAATTTTTGAAGACTGGGATATTAATTTTGGGAGTGCTCCTGGGTCAACTAACTATATGGTACCCAACATAAGCTTGGGGAAGTAAAGCAGCTGGTCATTGTGCTAGCCATTGGTTATAAAACAGATGATCTTTTCCTTATCTGCCCTATAAATTGCAATGGATACTTAAAATATGAAATGGTCAAAACTTTAGTTCTGTAATAAAGTACAGGCACTTACACTTTTCACACATTTCATGGGTCTTGTAAATCTTGAACACATTAAAACTAATTCTTTAAATTTTTTTTATCATGGCATGTGTCATTGCTGGACAACTAACATTGCTGGACAACTAACGTGCTGGACAACTGAACTTTTTGAAAGTGTACTTTTGTGTCTTGTATTACAAAGCTGGATATTTTTTTTTTTGCACTTTCTCCCATTCTTGTGTCAATTTGAGAATTGACACAACCATTCATTGTCAATGATTACAAATGAACCAAAAACTATCAGTATGCCTGGTACCGGTAGTAATTAATTGTTTAACATAGAAATTGTACTATGGAGATAATCCTTGTGTAAAGAACTAAATTTTAACTGACACCCTATTTTTATAAATATAAATACCGGTACCAATACTTTTGAATAGCTTAGTGGCTGGCATGTCAGCCTTCCATCCAATTAAAATTTTTTTTTAGATGAGGCGGTACCGGTACTAAAATTACATTCTTGATTCAAATTTGACTCAAAAGCTTTGTTGTAAAAATATATTGATATATTGAAAGTACAAATGCATTTTATAATATTATTATTATATTATTTTTCCAATAGGTCTGTAAAAAAAAAAAAAAGGATTGAGATGGTTATAAGCATTTGACAAGATTAAGAAACCTTTCTATTAAGTTTTTCAATTGTGTATCAAATGTAGCAGTGGTGCTGGGAGGAACCAAAAGAATTAAATTTCACAAAAAAATTAAAAAAAAAAGATTTTCATTTTAAAATTTCAGGGTGCCATGTTCAATTAAAGGCAATCAATTGCAACTGGAATGCTACGTTTGATTAGATTACTCATTGATATGACTTTATATGATATCCTACAGTAACTAAACAACTTTAAAAAAAAAACTATGGACTAATGGATCATTTCATAGCAAATAGCAAATATTTGGCATCACAGGCAATTTCAGGATGTAGCAGTGTGTGAAAGCTGCCTAAGGGTGGCTAGATCCTATTTTTTTTTGTCACTGATGACCAAAGCCTTTCCAATGTTTCCCCAGGTCTGAATTCAGAGTTTTCCCTTCCACATTCTATTTTAAATGTAAAACTATTACTCTTTAAAACTAAAATGCTAGTTTAGGAGCCACTAACAAAATGCGAAAGGTTATTTGTGTCGATAGTTTTTTTTAGAACATAGAAATTTTCGAACTTAAGAAAACCAGCAACTGCACTATAGCGTGGATGCATGGCTTTTTTAACATCAGAAAGTGTCGGCGTTGTAATGTTAGAAAGAATGTGCAAAGCAATATGTTTAGAATCTTAGCTTTCCATTTGGAAATAATTGGGGATAATCGGATCTCATGTTATATAATAATAAAATTTTATTTTTTTTTGGAAATTGTTGTGAAAAACAGTACCCACACTCATGCCATATTAATTTTTTTTTGTTTTGTTTTACAAGAACCTATTAGTCATTGCAATTATAATTTCAATCAACACCTTGGAAATGCATCATGAAAAACCAACCTGCACTTTGGTTTCATTTCTTCTAGAGTTTCGGATAACTTAGGTTTAACATCTGTTTCAGATTCAGTGATGTCAACATCAAAGTCAATTCCAGATAAATCTGGTTCATTTTTGACATCTGAAAATACAGAGTTGTCTCTGCTTTGTACAAGGTAAAAATAAAAAGCCAAGATCTATCCATTTTTATTACATTTTATTTATTAAGACAATACGTTGAATAAATTACAATTATTAATTTTCAAGTTGCTGGCAATCAAAACAAAATTAACTGAATTGGTAACAAAGCTAAACTAAGCTCTCTAAACTAGAGAACAAATTCTACATAAAATGACAAAACAGCATTGTAAATCTAGTCAAAAGTAATCAGGAATCTTGTAGTTAAAGGTATTTCTCTACGCTCATCAGTTTGGCTGTGATGTTGAAGCTTCAACACAACCAAACAGACAAGGGGTGAGAGTACCTAGACTTTGCAGAGGTCAGTCCTGTTACAAGTTGGCGCAGATCTGGTTTAGTGAACCATATTGCCCATCAAAATGGCTGTGATGACAAATACACCACCACAGTCCACATTGACAGGAAACATACATTCACTTACAAGCACTTTTTCTTGTGTGGCTTTGTTATCATCGTCTAGCCCACTATTGACTGTGATATGATCTCAAGTACACAAATCACAGCAAATAATGGGAAAGACAACATTGAAGCATCTATATCACAGTAAAATGGTATCTTGTTATCTGCCACTTCTTTTACTAAATTATCTGTTAAAATAGACAAATGTAATTAATAATA
The DNA here is from genome assembly GCF_947242115.1 of Biomphalaria glabrata. Lineage (NCBI taxonomy): Eukaryota > Metazoa > Mollusca > Gastropoda > Planorbidae > Biomphalaria > Biomphalaria glabrata. The sequence continues at coordinate 15,872,093 of NC_074725.1, read as the reverse complement.
TTGAGTAGTTGACTGTTTGCATGTAATCATGTAAAAATTTGTGGCTCATGGAAAGTGTATATAATGTGAAAAAACAATTCTTGCCCAGGCTATGGTACAAAAATTAAAAAATGAGTAAAACGAGTATATGGTTAATGAGGTAAGTTTTTGTAGCATGCGAAGTACAAATGATTCATTCTGCCCACCTAATGGCTGTGATATGGTAAGTAACACATCACAAACATCAAATGGGAAGAATAAATGCATCTATCTGGCACTAAGTGGTGTTGACATGACGACAATAAAAACCTACCAACCCATCCAATGATTGTGATTTGTGACTAGGAATCAAATCACACTCATCAAACAGGGGAGCAAGTTCTTAATTTCAGCTCCAGTCTCAAATATACCAGCGTACAAATTAGGCATATACCAAGTAATTATTAAGAATTAAAAATGGTGTCTGCATCTTAGTTCACAGGGGTATACTGGCTGTGATATGAATTGTGAAAACACATCACTGCCTGTAGACCTTTATGATCAAAAATGAGCAATACTGAACCTACTTCAATGTCATAATGAATACAAGTATAAACATGGGGACGTATCGGCTGTGATATGAAAATCATACAACACATGACAGCCAATAAGGCCACAAGGCTAACTTGAAAACGAACAGCTGCTAAACAGATGTATCTGTAAGTCTTTAATGTAGTCAATACTAGTTTCCAGTGGGGATTATCGGCTGTGATATGAAAAGCCAAACATACTACACAGCCAATACCACCCTCTGGCATAAAAACTAGTAATATTCAATACAGAAGGTCATGAAACCTGATGACTGATTAAAGTTTCCAGCGGGGATTATAAGCTGTGATTTGAAATTTCAACAAGTCACAGCCAATATTACCCTCTGGCTAAACTTTAAAAATCTTCAAACAGATGAAATTGAGTATTAACTGAGATACACAAAACTCATGCCAAAGATGATCATTTCAGTCTCCAGTGGGGATTATTGGCTGTGATATGAACTTGTAAAAACACAACACAGCTAATAACCCTCATTGGCAACTTATCAAAAGTCAGAAAATTAATCCTCTGTCACACACAAATACTTTAAATATCTATTGTCATTTGGGGATTACTGTCTGTGATATGATTGTCAACACATCACACAACAGCAACCCCGAAATGCCAAAAGTTTTGAAGCAACTATGTGAAATGTATGTCCCTTCCAAGTCGAACAAAAAATTTTTTTATAGTTAATTCTAAATTTTCTACCAGGCCAGATACTTCTAGTGTGATAACAGTTCAAGTTTATGGCCCTAGTAAAGAAATGTGTGAGGGTGAATATGGTGAACACATTTAACAATGTTCTCAACACAAATGTAAACAAACAATATTTTGAAGAAAAAAAAAAAAAAAGGGGGGGGGGAAGTGAGAGGAAAGGGAGATAAAAAGTTTGTTTTGAATGCCAACAACTCATGTGAGTTGACAAGCCATTAGCTAACCTGTTAGATCATCTAACACTTGACTCGTGTCCAGTGTTTCTTCCAATTCCTTCTTAACTGGTGCTAGCTCTGCTACCCTGGTTACTTTGGCAGGTTGGCTTTCTTCAACAGGAAAAGAGAGCTCCCTCTTAATATGTTTGGTTGCTCTTTCAGGTTGTGCTTGTTTGACTGGTTGTTTGGATTCAACTTTAAATGGGTTATGAGCAGGTCTATAATAAATGAAAGAATTGAACGTGTTACGTCCACTAATGGGATGAACATAGCCTAGTTGATATATTAAAATAGACAATACAAATGGATCTTCTTCATTCTTCTTCTTCTAGCCAGCTTTATTGCGGCTGAGCTGTGAGCTCTTTTGCAGACTGTGCCAAGGGAAAAAGTGTGCTGTTTTCTTCAGTTGTTCAGCACTGCCATACAGGGTGTTGGTTATGTTGGGCTGTAGTGGAAGTAGGGTCTGCCTAAGGTGGATTAGGAAGGGGCATTCTAAGAGGATATGGTTTAAGGTTTCATGAGGGTGGGCGCAGTGTCTGCAAAGGGGAGGGGGGAAGTGTTCATACATTTTGTCTTTTAAACCCAATAGCTAATATTTTTGGTTCATAAGCAATGTACTAATAAAAAAATAATAAAAATTTGGCTTTCACATTCTGAATGATAAGTTTATATATGTTAAAGTATTTAAAAATCTGAACTTTTTCTTGCACTACACTGCAATTGGAATTATTGGATAAAACTTATTTATAACAATAAAAGCATACAAATATATGTAGCCTGTTTATTACCTCTTAGGTACTTTTTCCTTGGCACTGACAACCCTCAATTCAGTTGAACTCTTTTTTGTATCCAGTTCTTTGAGAATGTCATCTAACATGTCATCATTGGCCAAGCTGACATCCTTCTGCAAAATAAATGTCATTATTAGTCAAGTTTGTTAAACACTAATAACAGACAATCAGTACGGGAGGACAAATAGTTTTCTGTTTACCTTATAAAAATAGGACGCAAATTCTTACCTCTGGCTTATGTTTAGCACTACTAGCAGCAGCTGCAAACATAGTCTTAATATCTTGCTTGGGTTTTGTTCCTGGTCGCACAATATTCTTGTTCTTCTTTTGTTCCTGCTTTTTCTTTCCTAATAGAGGAGCAAGTTTTGATTTAACAAATGTTTAGAACAAAAATCTAATGTTCTAATGTTTTGCTTACACAAAATCTATATAATTTTAAAATTATGAATTTACTTGAGGTTGATGCAGATGAATCGTCATCCATTTCATCATCAAATATCTCTCTTCCATCCTCAACATAGCCAGCTCCATCTAAATAGAATATTTTAATGCAAGTTACACTTTTAAAATCCATTTATATACTGAGATATATAGAATTGTGTGCTATATTCATTTTTGTTTCAAAGGTAACCAAGAAAAGATGAAAAATATTACCATCATCGATAATCCAGTCATCCTCTTGACGCTGCTTAACCAGTTCAGAATATTCTGTCTCATCAACAACTTCATAGACATTTTTCTCTTCTTCCACCTACAAAATTATTTTTGGAGGTTCTAGATCTAGAAAGTTGATTTATATCTACACAAAATCCACATCTAAAATTAATTTGTCTTCACTAGATCTACACATTAAAGTCTAGATAATCATGATTAGTGTCTAGACTCACTAGATCTAACTTTTACCTCATATTTGTTTTTAATTCCCCTTTCTTTAGCTTGCCTTAATTTTTCAAATGCTGATAGTCTGCCTTTTTTATCAACCTTCTGTCTTCGAGATCGTGATTGAGCCAAGGAATAGTCACCATCTAGCAAAATAAACAAGTTCCATTTTAACAACTACTAGACTCTAGATCTAGAAACTAGATTCTGTAGTCCAACAAAACTTTATTAAGACTTAGTTCAAGGCTAATCAAGGCTAGACTTAGATGTTTCTACTAACTTGAGACTGAATCGAGTGTAGATAGATCACATCAAAACTAGTCTAGAGACTAGACAAGAGTCACTAGATACTTGATCTAGACATCTAGAGTCTAGTACTAAATTTTTTCTAGAATCTAGTAGTCAAGTAGAGTGAGAGTCTATTCTACACTTCTACAGCCTGACTGTACAGTGTAGATCTAGATTATTCTAGATAACCCTAAACTAGTACTACTAGTCTACATATTTTAAAATATTTATTTTAGATCGACTAATCAGTCACTAATATTTTACCTAGACTCTGAGCATCTAGAAAATTAAGCCTTAGTCTAGAACTAAAATATAAAAAACTCGCGCGAAATGTCATCGAACATAATCCAGCGCTGACAAAGATCGTTGACTCATCAATATGAATAACACTAACACTAACAGGTCAGATAAAGGAAGAAAGAGAAAGAAAAAAACACGGGACACCTCTCACAAAACATAAAAATACTTATCCTCTTAAGATATTAAATAAATCATTTAAACACCTAGTAAAAGAAATGTGAATCTTGTTTATAAAGAATTGTTAAGAATAAAAAACATTTAACAAAATACCAGAAATATCTTGGTTAGAACACACGTCTTCCTTTGTCGAGGACATTTTCCCGCAGTTTTCCTTTGTGTACATGTCTGCCAGAATTTTTTTAAAGGCCAAATTAAGTTTTACGAAACTAGTCAAAACATTTTATATTTAAAAATGTTTATACATGATATGTAAAAAAATGTTTACAAAGCCTTGCATTTGGGTTTTATTGTTATTATTTAATTCATGTCACTTTTTTTTAAAAGTCTTTAATCACATTTAAGCAATTATTATGATATACTTAAAGCCTTTTCTGGCAAGCCTCGTTTGTGTTTCGCGCGACCCTTTAACAAACAAAACAATAAAACGTGCTCATCGAGAAGAGAAAAAAAATCAGATTAGTTTCCCTTCTGATTCTTTGTTCGTCAGGCAAGAAAGCCAACTTGGGTCAGGCTGTCACACAAAAATAACTTTAAAAAAAAAAAAATTTACAGTCTAGTCTTGTTAAGTGTTCGATTGATTTAAAAATATAGTTTAAACCATTATTAGTCAAAATTGTTGCGGTACAACTTACCTTCTTAAGTCTTAAGTACACATTTTCTTTAACAGTACATCGAAATGATTATAAATCCACATAAATCCAAAGTAGATAATTAATTTTTAATCACTGAAAGTTAAATCTGATAAGCTTCTATAATGGGCTTGCTTGGCAGTGTCCAGTAAGTTGCGCGCAATCTGAACACTGTACTACAAATTAAATTTGAGGCACTGGGGATACTTATATAGGACCAGTCTGGGGTCCAGTTTCCCTCCAAACCTGGAGTCCACTAAAAGGAGGCTGGACATTGTGGCCAACAAGGCGGGAAACAAGGCTCTCCTCACACCCCTCACCGGGCTCACCTCTCGCGCCCCTTCCCCCCACCTCTTTCTTTTTACTTTCAAATTCTTGTTTTGCTTCACTGGCGATCGATACTTTCAACCAGAGTGCTCTTTCTTTGTTTCCGACTTGGACTGTTTCCCTTCTTTCTTCATGGCCCTGTCAAACAAAGAGAGCCTAAGGTCCTAAACCCTAGCCAACTATTACGCAAGCTTATTACGAATCGGACTAAACCTTTCTTTTTTTTTTTTAGCAGGAAGGCCATGGAAATTTTTCTTACCAAGACATGGCGGGAATTTTTTTTTTTTTAACTTGAACTAAACTACCCAGATCATTATGAAATGTCTATATTCATGTATAGCTTATTTTACAGTGACGGTGACCTACGAATGCTTTACAGGTCTCGACGTCTCGTATGGTATAAACTTAAGCATAAGCATATCAAGATATACATCTTATCTTATCTTATATATTACAAAAGTTACTTCAAAAAAAGAAAATAATTACGTCCTACGCATTTCATGTGTCAATCTAGTCATGCATCAATGACTTAAACTCTGCTAAGTCGTTGGTTTTCCTGGCTGATAAAGGCAACACATTCTAATTTCTCTAATGGCACAAGGGAAGAAGGAGCACTTGTATGAATTTGTTCCAGCGTATGGAATAAGGGATATGCCTCTATCTTTGTGTCTTTCCGAGTATTTCATAAGGTTTTGTTTTTCTATTTGTAAATTGTGGTTTAGTGTTTAATGTATTATTGCTACTTTACTTTTATTCTTGTCCTGAAGTTTTGTGATTTTACTAAAGGTGTTCCTCTATCAAACTGGAATATTCATTTGTTATAAATCTCACTGCTCTATTTTGTATTTGTTCTAGTTTCTTTATGTTTTCTTGAGTTGAGGGATCCCAAACAGAGAATGCATATTCTAATATTGGCCTCGCTAAAATTAACTCTTTCCTAACTGACGATACCAACGTTTGATTTCACCAGAATGTGTTAAATAATTACGGAGAGAAAGAGTTAAATACCTTTTTTAGCTTTATTATTCTTACTTAGTGAAAAAAAAAAGTATAGTCCTATATTCACAAATTTAATAATTCTTTACCATAACTATTTGTCGTATCCTCTTATAGACTGTATACACGTAGGGCTACTACGCGTTGTTATCAATTATATAAAAAGGTTACAGGAAAGAATATAGACTATCTGTAGACCCTGTACTGTATATTTTTGTTGGGATTGAGGTCACACTAGTTTAGCATCACTTAGATCTAGGTTTAAAAAAACGAGGCAGCAACGATCTGCAAGACAGCATGTTTTGATTTAGTTTTAAAAACGACAGGAAGAAATCTAGATCTAATAAAAATCATTAAGAAACCTTACAAAAGTATTATTTAAGATGCAACTAATGTTGTGTATTGTAGGTCTAGATTTGTGTAGTTTCTTTACGAATGCTGCTGTGTAGATCTTATAGATTGATAATTTTATTTGGTATTTTTGGGAGCAATATAAAATAATTAGCATCAACTGGGGAGAGCAAAGTCGAGCAAAAATAGAATCACCTTCCAAACGTGGCAGACTTGACCTTTCATTGGGGTCATTGCAAGACTTTCGTATAAACTGTGGCACATCGGCATTGATCAACAATAATGAACTATTCTTTTAATCTAGTCCATTAAGCTTTCACATCCAAAAGAATTCTACCAAAATTTCTAACACATACACACATTAAAGTACTTTTAAATGAGTATAAGCAGCAGGGTGACCGGAAACAGACGGTGGGATATTAACTTTTACCTTGATGCTGCAATTCAGAAATTTCGTGACAATCTGCCGATAGTATTTATGATGATCATCTAAATGTGCATCTTCAATTTCCAAAAGAAAATTATGCAAGGGAAAAGGGGACTAGCAAACTAAAGAATATAGACTGGTATTTCTCAAACTGTGTTTCGCGCGGCCTGCTGAATAGGTCTACTGGAATAGTTAACTAATAGGTCACCGCATAAATTAATCTCTCTCTAACAGAATAAGCAAAGTGCTCCGCTAAATACTCGGAATGTGCGAAGCGTTCCGTTAAGAAAAGTTTGAGAACCTTTGATATACACTAAAAGAGAAATACAAGGAACATAAGAAATAAATTTAAAAAACACCACGTAAAACAACAAATTACAAACTTGTAGATAAATGCAGGGGAGAGAATACAGACTGTGCTAATTTGTTTGTATTACGTCATTATTTGTCGTGGATGTATTTGTAAAAAGTCATAGACATATGTGACGTAATGAAATGTAAGCCTTTTAATGTCTCCTCCTATCAACATGAAGTCTTTGTTTATTAATTCTTATGTTTTATTGTCTACAATAATTCATTTCTTTGCATTGACAGAACACATACCAAATGAACGATTCTGGGAAATGTTACCGACTAAAAGAAATACAGGGAACAGAATGCAGATTTTAGGAGAAATACAGGGAACAGAATACAGATTTTAGGAGAAATACAGGGAACAGAATACAGATTTTAGGAGAAATACAGGGAAAAGAATACAGACTAAAAGAAAAACAGGGAAGCAATAGCGTAATAAAAGAGAAATACAGAGAATCTACAGAATTAAAGAGAATCGACTAGATGAAATTTAGCAGACACCTAACACTTTTTCAAATGTCAATATCTATGCCAAACGTCTTTCCCAAATATCAATGTATTTTGTATTAAGAATTACATTTTGCAAAGTCATCAAATCATGTGTTTATAGATTGTGTTTAAAATGAATAAATTCACGGCAGATAATTTTCTTTTAACACTCACACATAGTGATGCACACCCTGAGAGGAGTCGACGATTTTTTTCTGTGTATTTGGTGGGGGGGGGGGGGGAGTAAGGAATGTGAAAAGTAGATACAGATTTCACCATTCCATGGCCGAAATGAGAACTTTTTTTACAGACAATATTCCCCCTAACCATCCCATGATGTTTAAATTGCAATTTGTGCGCCTTTAAAAATAATGCAACTATGTCGTAAAGTTTTCATTTCGACATTCATTTTCATATAAACAAAGTTTTTAATAACTTGAAATTAGATTGTCCTTGACACAATTTTGTACTAACTAACAATATAACTACTCGCATGTTATTGTTATTATATAAATATTTTTTTTTAATTATAGAACCTTTTACGTTTTGGCGCGTTTGTATGTTTGTTTCTTTCTCTCTCTCTCTCTCTCTCTCTCTCTCTCTGTATATATGTATGTGTTTGAATTCGTAACAACGACTTACACTAGAGGACCACCTTGACATAAAAAAAACTACTAATGCTTGCCGGACGCATCGATTGATCATCCGAGCTTTAATCCCTATTTCCGGTGATGTAATGTCTGACTTATAGTATTATTCAAGTGTCATCGCCTTCGCCATAGGCCGTCCACACCTACTTGTCTTGTTTTCAGAGACGGCGCAAAGGGAGGTAAAGACACTGCCCTCGGGTAGGTAGCTGAAGTGTCAGACGTCTTCCCCACTTCCCGCCTCATTCTACGCTGCGGTGTGAAAGGATTTGAAGAAGTCTTCAGTCAATAATAGGATTCCTCGAATGTCCACGCGTTTCAATATGTACACTTTCAATAGCCATCAAGCATAATAGGAAAGGCCTTGTGTTGGTAGATTTCTTTGAAGTGGATTAGCTATGTCCCCGTACTTCTTACAAATAGACACACACACACTAAGAACAATATGGAGTGGGGGGTAGTCTGACCGTGCTTGCGTCGAGAAAACTAAGCGAATTTATTTTAAAATGATAAAGCGTGCTTTTTACTTCAAATCTCCAACCCCCGCCCCGTACACATACTGTACTTGACTATCATTAAAACAAAAGGAAACAAATACATAAATCATAATCATGTTTAATCTAGCATTGTTTTTAATACTCTTGTTGCTTGTCAACTGATTAAAAAAATGTTAATCTACATTTCTATTCAATCTTAAACAATCTTTTTACAAAAAAACAACCTATTCCCTGTTTTTCGTTCAATGCACCCTTTATTAAAAAAAGAAAAAAGAAATCAAAGGCCCCACGGTGCTGAAAGTTACCTATAGACAAAACATGCCATGGCATTGCACTTCCACTAGCTTGCCCCCCCCCCCCAACTCTCTCCAAAATGTTTCCAATGGTATTTTCAATCATCTTGAAGAAAGAGTAAAGACACAAAAAAAAATTGGTATCTCAATTAGCATACTGCCTTGCTAAGTCTAACTAATCCGGCCCTGAGGTCCCATCATTGACCTAGATGCACAGGTTTAAAAGAAGGAAGAATGTGTAAGAAAGCTGAATACCGATTACACCTTACAAAAACAACGACTAGTTGTGACTATCATCTTTCAATGAAGAATGCCTGGTGACTCAGAGGCTGTCTGATGTCCCATTACATTGTTGTTGAACTCTAGTCTCTATAACTAAGTGGTTGTTTTGAAACATCTTTTCGTTTCTTTGTTGTCTTAAGCGTCACCGGCTAAAAGGCACACACACACACAACAACAACACACATACATACACACACATATATATACAGTGCTTTTTTTTGTAAAAAAAAAAAAATAGGTGCCGGTACGCAGTGATTAGGTGCCGGTACTCAGTTGTTGATTGCCTAACTTTTAACTACTAAAAATTAATAATATACGTTAAAATAAAAGAAAAGTAATATTTTTTTCAAAACGGTGCCGGTACGCCGTACCTGTGCATACCGTCACAAAAAAAAGCCCTGTATATATATATATTTGGTACTAATCTCAAATGAGACACTTTGAAAGGCTAAGAAAGCACCCACCCCCTCCCCTCAATAACTAACAATATTATTTTCTGCCATGTAGCCCCCAAGAGGGGCACGTAGTCTTCTTCAGCTCTACTCTGTCACTAGATGCACGTGACAATCTCTGCCTGTAAGACTTATCCAGATACATAGTCAAACTAATGTCATCATACCCAATTTGTACATACATACAGACTATGAGAATTCAAAATAATTTGGAAAAGCTTCAAATGAAGAGGATCTTTAGTCCAAATCCAAATAAACTTCTAACCAACTTAGCTGCATTATAGGAGCCTGGGCAAGCTAGGTTTATTTTCAGTCTAGGTATGTCAAACACAAAAAAATTAAATCGAACCATCGAGATTTCTTTTCAAAACTTTCTTTTCTTAAAGCTATGTGGATTGTTTTCCATTCTACTTAGAAACAGTAAAAAAAAAAATAAAAAAAAATAGTAGAGTTCCCCTTTCAGACCTTGTGGTCTATTCGGCAGACTATGTAACAGGGCATTTTTCGTTTATTTAATAATAATAATAATAAAAAAATGACACACTCATGGATACATTGAGTAGCTATGATAAATGACTTAAACACCAAGGTCTATTTTTTCTTATAGTCATCATTCTCTTCCACCCCCCAAACCCCCACCCTTTTGCCGTTAACTCTCACTATCAATTTCGTAACAAACTTTGCATGAATTAAAAAAAGTTTTTATAACAAACACGAGACTCTACTACACTTACAAACACTTTGATACAATACTCAGAATACGTCCCTTCTCTTTCAGGCTAATCATCCCACACGCACCAATGATTTATAAGGCTCTATCTTTTGTTGTATCTCTTGTTATTAATACTTTCAATAACACACACGCGCGCACAAATCAAAACAAGCAAAAGCACTTTAGTTCAAATCCTTTGATAGGACCTGGATTTTCTTTTCTTTGCGGAGAGTACTTTCTACATTAGAGTAAATATCTAGCATTACACAGAAAGGATCAAATGTAGTGCTCAAAATTATTACCTTATCTTATAGTCGTCTTATACTGTCTGGTTGTATTCTTGTTAAATAAGATCTAGGTTCACAGTCAACAATAAGTAAACAACTACCACTAACGTTGAGGTGAAAACACAAAGACTTTATTTTTTTATCTTGAAGGAGTCCATATATCAACAATTCTCGTAATCTACAAGACCATTTTAACCAAAAATACCTTTCAGTCACTGATTCACTGATCGCGAAATCTCTTAAACTGTCTTTTGCGAGAGAAAGGGAAAAAAATAAAAGGAGAGTCAGCGCCACTGTGTAAGCGAAGTGCTTATGAATATAGGTTTTATAGTTATCTGTTGAAATTCTGTTGCTAGTTTCAAACGTTTAAGCAATGACCTAATTCTCTACACAAAATATAACTTGTACCACATCTGTCAAATACAATTTCTTTCCCTTTTTGTTACCAAACACAAAATAATTAATTACAAATAATTGATTAACTAATTGTTGTTGTTTTTTGTTTTATTGGCTATTATGTTGTCAGGTTCAAGAAATAATCGTGCACAATTTTAAATTGATCCGAGTTAAGGTGTGGGAGAAATGAAGTGTACAAACTAAACTTTTTACTAGACAGACAGAGTGAGTTGATATAAGCTTTGTAACTAGTTAATCCCATAGTGATAATAATTAAATAAAGGGTCCCCATTTGCCTGGGAGCCTTTCAAAAAATTGTTTTAAAGAAGAAGCAAAGGAATGCATATTTTTTTAAAAAAAAGAGCCCCTTTTCTTTGGGCCTTATCAAGTCTTGATCTACATCAATAAACGTATATAAAACCATTGTTTTAAACGCAAGCATTCCGTGGCCTTGACATCCAATCAAACATCCGGCAGACCCTTGGTGTTTTTTTGTTCAGCAGACGATATGAATCACGAGCGTGAAGAAAGGGGAAGGTGTGGGTCAGACAGTTGGTGTGAGCTAGGAGTGGATTCAAAGTGGGTCATTTCATTCATCCCGAGACCAGCACGCGCATCCACCAGTAGGTCATACTCCAAGTTTTACGGTAGTACTACTTTTTGACTCTCGGAGCATGCGCAGTCATGACATATTTCGGTTTAGTTTTTTTTTTTTTTTTGAAGCATCCTAGTTTTCATTTTTTGTTTTACTTCTCCGAAGTCAAAACTTGGTTCAAGTTGGGAAAGGGTGTGTGTGTTAATCATTATTAATATCTTTTTTTTTCATTAATTACAAATAAGTTTTCGATTAAGATATATTAAAATTAGTATCTATAGTTATATACTTCACCTAAGTAACATACATCGTTACATAAGAATTGGGTTCGGCTATAGCATTTTCTACACTCCTATCAGCTAAATATATAGAGCTAGAATAATCTAGATTCTAGACATAGAAAAAAAAAACTGATGAGATCTGAAATACTGAAATTTAGTGTAGGATTTTTGTATTATTATTTTTTGTATTATTATTATTTATTTTTTTTTTGCTTAAGAAAATTCCAATAATTTAATGTTGAATGAAAATAGCTGAATGACGTGAAAGTCATGTTTAAAAAATAATTAGTAAAAGAGAGGGGAGGGTTATATTTAGTCTGTATGGACCACACCACCGTGGATCTATCAACAAAATTATAAACATTTTATGAACCAAATGTGTGATCCAAATTATCGAGATCTGTAATCATATCATCGATATCTATTGATTAGATCTATGGATTAATCATCGAGATCTATTGATTAGATCTATGGATTAATCATCGAGATCTATGCACCAAATCATTGAGATCTATGAACAAAATCTATGGTCAAAATCAACAATATCAATCGACTGAAGAATCATCGAGATCTATGGGCCGAATCATCGAGGTCTATGGACCAAATCTATATCTATGAACCGAATCATGGAGATCCATTGACCAAATCTATACATATGAACCGAATCATCGAGATCTATGGACCAAATCTATATATATGAACCGAATCATCGAGATCTAGGGACCAATTCGTCGTTATCAATGGACCGAATCATCGAGATCTAGGGACCAAATCGTCGTTATCAATGGACCGAATCATCGAGATCTATGGACCAAATCGTCGTTATCAATGGAGCGAATCATCGTGATCTATGGACCAAATCTATATATATAAACCGAATCATCGTGATCTATGGACCAAATCTCTATATATGAACCGAATCATATCATCGAGATCTATGGACCAAATCGTCGTTATCAATGGACCGAATCATCGAGATCTATGGACCACATCGTCGTTATGAATGGACCGAATCATCGACGTCTATGGACAAAATCGTTGTAATCAAATAATCAATGGACTGAATCATCGAGGATGGACCAAATCATTGTAATCAAATAATCAATGGACTGAATCATCGAGTATCTTTTTACACAACATCTACACTGCATGGTCTTGAATTTAAACAACAACAAAAAAAAAAAGTCTTACACGTAAATAAAACGGAGAGAAAAAATCGTAAAAAAAAAATGTAGGGAGCACCTCTCATGACCTGTCTGAATTAGCTACCCTGTCCTCACCTAAACAAAATGAAGGGAGCACCTCTCATGACCTGTCTGTATTAGCTACCCTGTCCTCACCTAAACAAAATGTAGGGAGCACCTCTCATGACCTGTCTGTATTAGCTACCCTGTCCTCACCCCCATGTCAAAATAAAGTTTTACTTGATGTTTAAAATCCAAGGTACGTTCCAAATGTAGCTAAAGGGATGAGCGACTTGAGAAGGGTGACGCAGCTCTAAGAGTACACAATCTCTTTCTTCTCGCGCTAGCGTCCTGGATGACGCAGAAACTAATCGATAAAACATGTACTCGGATTTCTTTTAAACACAGACAGGGACTGAAAGTGGGGGGTTTACATGACATGCCAGCTAGTGAGCGACTCCCTTCTTACCCTTTTTTTCCCCTCACTGTTGTTTTGTTGTTCTATTTTTTTTTAATTAACAAATTGTGTAAGAAAACAAAAGTTGTAAGAAATTTAAAAAAAAATTATAAAAAAAAACTTTTTAGAAATGTTCATATTTATTTACTGTGGGGGGGGGGGGTGAGTGGTAGAACGTAGCTAGGAATTTGCCATCATTTGATAGCCCAAGGGGGGGGGGGGTTGACCTCTTTGGGAAGCTCCTGCATTTTGCGAAATATTTACTATTTAATTAAAAAAAACACTCATGTGGGGTCCCCTCTCAAGTGCGGGCCCGGGGGGATTTTCAAAGTCTACCCCTCCCTTCCCCCTCCTTAGATACGCCTCTGGATACCTGGCATGAGTTGGGGGAAAGTAAAGGCGGTTGGTCGTTGTGCTGGCCATATGACACTCGCATGGCCTACAGAAACAGATAATATCATCTGCTCTTTAGATCGCAAGGTCTGAAAAGGATACTATACTTTTTCCTTTTAGTTACTCACAGTACTCTCTGCTCTTTGTGTACATCTCAATGGTCAATGGGTCCCACTGTGTCCCAAAGTAAAGATGTAAAAGTAAAGTTCCCCTTTCGGACCTTGTGATCTATGGGGCAGATGATGTAAAGTGCATCCGTTTCTGTGGCCCTCGGGTGCCATGTAAGGCGAAGTTAGGTAGTGACTAGTCGTAATATAACGTAGATATCTAGAGTTAAACGATACATTATATGTATAATATTCGTATCTTTGAGTACATTTTAGTTATTATATTCCCATGTGATGTTTCTGGAATACGTTGAGAGGGGGGGGGAGTGTCGTGGAGCGGCGCCAGTTATGCTCGCTACGACCCTGCCTTAGAGAGACTTAGTTTAGTTTAGTTTAGTTGTGCCGCGTTTTTTCCTTAAAGTTTTCGGTTTGCAGACTTTTTTCAGTGCATGGACCAAAGGTTTGGAACTTGCTCCCCACTGAGCTGTGCCAAACAACAAGCTTCACTACATTCAAGAAGAACATTATGACGTATTTAGATTAGCTTGTCATTTTAACTGCAAAAAAAAAATTGTTTGTAAAATGTTTTACATGTTTCGGATAACCTACATCCTAGTTCAAACCTCCCTCAGGACGACGGAGGGGGGGATGGCAGTGGGCTGGGTATGAACCCTGGACAATCGAGACAACTGAACGACACTCAAACGCGTTTATGTCTGCTATGTTATCTGAGCGCCTTGAGTCTACATGATGTTTGCGAACAGGGCTTGAAACATTAAACTATAATTATTATTATTAGCCTCCATTTTATAAAAATCTCCAATGTTGTCATTAATATCTCTAATGTTTGCCTAACACCATCTACAAAAGGAGGATATAGTATTTTCAGTTTTTCAAGAATGTAGTAGAAAGGCATAAAAAAAAACGAAAAAAAAAGTCCTTGGTTAGCTATTACAATTTTCAAATTACAAACGGAAGAGCTTTAAAAGATTGCTCACTGTGCAGTGCAATGATATGCACACAAATTATAGACACCCTTTAGAAACACTTCCTTTATTTTGTACACCGGTTGACTTACTGACTTCATCCTGTGCACTCCCATGGGAGCATAGGGCCGCAACCACACCTCTCCTAGACTAAACTCGGTTCTGAGCAGCTTTCTTGATCAGCTTCCATGTCACTCCAGTATCCTCAGCTTCACTGATGACTGATCTCTTCCATGTTTGCCTGGGTCTGCCCACTTTCCTCTTTCCTTGAAGATTCCAATCAAGTGCCTGCCTTGCAACATTGGTAGCCAATTTTCGCAGGGTGTGTCCTATCCAGCTCCACTTTCGCCTTTTGATATCTTGCGCTATGGGCTTTTGTCTAGTTCTCTCCCACAAATTGACAGTAGCTACCTTTTCTGTCCATCTAATTCCCAATGTCCGGCCTAGGTATCCGTTAACAAAGGTCTGGAACTTTTCCATAATTGTTTTAGGGACTTTCCATGTCTCTGATTGCGGCACACCAAAAAGCTTGACATCTCTAGTTTGTCCGTAATGTGTGCTAATCTCCAATAATTTTCATTCACTTTTTATTGATTAGATTTCTTTACCTCATTTAAATATAATAAAATTATTTGTCATGTGTACAGACCTGGCTGTACACATTTAGCGTGTTTTAGGCTCCAGACTGTCTTCTTGATGGTCCCAGGTTCGAACCCTGGCCGCCGCCCCCCCCCCCCCAGCTCATTCGGGAGGTTTGTGCCAGGATCTAACAAGGAACACCCGAAATCATAACATAACATACATCGAGTGCATCCTCCTAATAAGCTCTCAATGAACGCTCCTTGCAGTGGGTTTTTTTTTTTTGGGGATATGTTTTTTGTTTGAAGTATCAGTTATGACGCACATAAAGAGCTTCAACACTTGAACGTAACGCGTGCCCAAGTAACGAGGAAATAAACACATTATCCAGTGTCATTCAAGCAAAAGCACCGGAGCTTATCAATGTGTAATTAAGTAAACAAATAGTCATTGCTTTCTCTTTGGTTTGTATTGATGGCAGCGATCACCATAGCAACCGCTCAACTCTTGGTAAGTATATATTTATTCCGTTTAATAATTAGTGGAGCAGGAAAGTGTCTTTAACCTGCTTGTGTATTTGTCTAGAATGTTTGCTACCCACATACTGTACTACGGTGTAACCTATTTACAAGCATTCATTATGTAACGCGATTGTTCCCCTCTCGGCCGCTATCGGAACTTATAACCTACAGGGCAGATGCTATTAAGTAATTAAGGTAATCTGTTTCTTTACCCAACGGTTAACTAGCAGGGTGTCATGTAGCCAGCACAACGACCAACCGCCTTTACTTTCCCCATCTAAAGTCAGGTACCAATTAGAGTTAGGTGGACTCAGGGTGCCCTAAAAAATTCCAACCCAGGACCCCAGGTTCGGAAGCCAAGCGTTTAACACTCAGCCACCGAGCCCACATGTAACGCGTTGGTTACCATTAAAAGTAAAGTACCCATTTTAGCCTGGTAATCTTTAAGGCAGTTGTTGTAATGGTCATCTGTTTCAATAGCCGACGGTTAACGAGGGTGTCATGTGGCCAGCACAATGACCGACCGTCTTTTATTTTCTTCCACTAATGTCAGGTATGGCCTACCCATTAGAGATGAGTGGAATCAGGGGCCTACCCATAAAAGTTGGGTGGAATCAGGGGCCTCGTCATTAGAGTTTGGTGGAATCAGGGGCCTCGTCATTAGAGTTGGGTGGAATCAGGGGCCTCGTCATTAGAGATGGGTGGAATCAGGGGCCTACCCATAAAAGTTGGGTGGAATCAGAGGCCTCGTCATTAGAGTTGGGTAGAATCAGGGGCCTCGTCATTAGAGTTGGGTGGAATCAGAGGCCTCTTCATTAGAGTTGGGTAGAATCAGGGGCCTCGTCATTAGAGTTGGGTAGAATCAGGGGCCTCGTCATTAGAGTTGGGTGGAATCAGAGGCCTCGTCATTAGAGTTGGGTGGAATCAGAGGCCTCGTCATTAGAGTTGGGTGGAATCAGTGGCCTCGTCATTAGAGTTGGGTAGAATCAGGGGCCTCGTCATTAGAGTTGGGTAGAATCAGGGGCCTCGTCATTAGAGTTGGGTAGAATCAGGGGCCTCGTCATTAGAGTTGGGTGGAATCAGAGGCCTCGTCATTAGAGTTGGGTAGAATCAGGGGCCTCGTCATTAGAGTTGGGTAGAATCAGGGGCCTCGTCATTAGAGTTGGGTAGAATCAGGGGCCTCGTCATTAGAGTTGGGTGGAATCAGAGGCCTCGTCATTAGAGTTGGGTAGAATCAGAGGCCTCGTCATTAGAGTTGGGGGGAATCAGGGGCCTCGTCATTAGAGTTGGGTGGAATCAGGGGCCTCGTAAAATCACCGAAATTCGGTTCAGGAGCCAAAGCGCTTAACCAATCAGCTAGCATGCACTGTATACACTAATTAGACCTACATCAATCGATTGTGTCAGGTGTAGTGAAAGGAAAATAAACAAATCCTATATAACATCACGGTTATTATTTTGATTTGACTTACACTCGATCCACTCCGCAGACAAACGCCTGTTACTTCAATCCCCCGAGTCCACGTAAGGGAATGAATCTTCTAAAAGTGAGTTAGAGCAACACTGCTCGCTACTAGATCAAAGATTCGGAATTTCATTCGGAGCGTAGTGAGCCATGTCTAGCTAACTCGGACATTCATTGTTATCAGTGGAGCTAAATATAGATACCCGTCACGAGACAACGCAACCTTCTCTCACACTCGCTCGCGCTCGGACACACACACACACACTGCTCACCTTTTTTTTTTTACCTGTGTATCTGGTTTACCTTTGTTAAGGAGATGTATTTAATCTTGGTAGGTTATACTCATTCTTTGTGTGTAGCTGTAGCACATACGACAATGCATGCAAACAGAACAATAGAACATTAGATCACTATCTCGTTTAGCATTCATTTGGTTTCGTTGATTTCTGTATAATATTTTTTAAAATTTGTATTTAATACAAATTTAATGTACCACACAGTATATTAAATTTGCGAATACATCTTTTTTATGTTTCGCATTTAAATTGGAAGATTGGCAGAGTTGGAATCTTAAAAAGATATCTTCTCTGAGCTTTACATTAAATGCAAATAAAAAAATGAAATGGGATTTATTGGCTTCAAATGTATTAATAATTTTTTTTTAAATCTAAGAATATAACAGAAATAGACATTTACAAAATTTAAGGACTCTTTCAGTCGTGAAGCGACTATTAATTATCTCATACATAGAAATACATTATATAGGTATGTGAGAAGCCCCGACCTAAATATATTCTCATAATATTTCTTCGCAATTTCCATTTGGGAACTGTCGGTCAAATTGTGACTTTCACATATAGATCTATAGAATAAAATATATATCTTAAATTCATCAACATAGCCGATTGTAATAAATGAATAAATAAATAATACAAAACTGCTCTACGCACTGTTTACAATTTTGAAATTAACTGTTGATTACATCTATATAGTTATGCTGTTTCTTGAAGATAGGGTAGAAAACAAGTAGATTAATGAAACCACAATAATAAAGTAGAGTAATTGTCTTTTCAAACCATAAATCTACAGTGTATGTCCTAGGTTACATCTCACTTGAGATGAATGCTAAGTATAAAATGAGGGTCAAAACTGACCGAGTTTATCACGCGATCTTGACCTTTGAGTTTTACATTGGTAGAGCTCACAATTGGTTCATTAGAGAAAAGAAATTTGTAGAGAAGTTTTTGGTTGACTTCGCTCTTAATAGAGTGATAGGCGGCGCGGTTAGTTGGCTGAAATGTAATAAGGCTCTCATGCCGAAAAAGGTCATGTACCACTGCATTGAGCCCTGTAGGGTGCATTAGATGGAAGAGAAATATACATTGACTATATTCTCAAGTTTGTCTTGTTGTTCTTCAGGCAATTTTGTTCTTGTTGGTGAGCTTACAAAATGCAGCCAAAATTCCTCGTCCACAATTCCGCACCATGTATGAAAAGCCAACCAACAAAACAATGGATCAGGTCATCGCTGAGACAATGGGAGGCATTGATAGTAAGAGCTACATCTATAGAGTGTAATCATAGTATCATACATGGACATATGTGCACATGTTTAGAATTTTATTAGACAATATTTCAAACTGTTTACACTTTTCCCCTAAATACTTTTGAAGCACTTTGTATCATTAAGTCAATTAATTTTTACAAAGCTTATATCAACTCACTCTGTCTGTCTGTCTGGATAAAAGTCTGTACACGTTATTTCTCCGACACCCAGTCTCGGATCAAGCTGAAATCTGAGATTGGGTGTGCGAGAAATAACGTGTACAAGCTTTTTACCAGACAGAGAGAGTTGAGTAAGCTTTATTTAAAAATGTTTTGCTGAAAAGTGACAAATGACAAGTTAGTGACATCTAGTCGCGCGTTCTTTTCAGTGGCCTCCAATATGATCCTGGATGATGACGGAAAGATCCTAGCAGAACTGGATATGTACCTGTCCCAGGAACAGTTCCTTGCTATGTACGAGCCCCCATCTGCTAAGTAAGTCTTTGTGAGCTTATTTTATCATCTGAAACTTGAATCAAACTTTAGTATCAAACTCACCTAGCGTTTTTATTTCAAACAAATTTACAATATATTAAACTTTAGTATGGAACGTAAGTACTACAAGTCAAAGGATGATTAATTATGATGGCTACAGTGGCTACGCGTAGGCCCGGGTTCATTGAACCCATTCGCGCCATGGATGCTATGCCACTGGGTGGCTATACATGAAGCGCCTGTAGTTTTGTGTTCTACATAAAACGTTTTATTATATACTAGTCGACCGGCGGCGTAGCATACGCCGCTATTTTGCAGGTCCGGCCTTAGGCCACTGCAACCTATGTGACCGCTATGGGCACCGTACTTTCATAGGACCCGCTCTAATTCTAGATGTATAAATTATTAAAGTAAACCATATTATAACTTAAAACAGATTTCCCGCATCCTCCTGTCAATTTACCTGGAGCTCTTGGAAATCTCCCGAAATTACAAAATATACGGAAATAAATAGAAAAAAATTGTCATTTAGGGTGTCATTCAATATGAAAAACACCAACCCTACGCGCGATAAATAAAAACGGCATTATGCATTAGCCGTAATTGTGTAATATGTTGAAAGGAGCTTCTCGTGCCTCAAACTAATGAAGAATTACTTGAGGTCAACAATTTTCAAAGATAGATTGAAACATTTGGTAATTCTTGCTATTGAGCCTGATCTAGGTAGGAAACAGAATTATTATGATATACTGTATGACTTTGCTACACGCAAGGCTCGTAAAGTAATTCTGTACGTAGTAAAGAATGAATAAAATGCATAGACGAATTTATTTTCTAATACAAATTCTTAAATTTCACTTATTATCCGCTTCCCTACCCAAACTTGGCCCCGCGAAATCCATTTCGCATAGGGCCCCACAAGTGTTAAGTCCGGCCCTGCTATTTAGTGACCTGTAAATATAGGCCTACATAGTAGATTACTTGTTCTCTTTCCGTGACGTCTTGGTCACAAAGGTTAAGTCCGGCGCTGCTAATATAGTGTTTGTAAAATGTTTGTTTGTAAAATGTTTTACCTTTCGGATGTTCCTTCAGAGTTGACGGTAGTTTACTTCCTAGTCCAAATCTCCCGCAGGACAAAGGGGGATGGGAGCGGGCAGGGTGTGACAGTCCAGCGCGCAAACCGCAGACCAGGCAGCCATCCGTGACCGGTGAATTCTTGTTCTTCCCCTCCCTTCTTGTTTTTTCGTGGGGTGACTATCCTCAGAAATAAGAGAGTGATCTTTCCTTTACTTCTAGTCCAATTTCTTGAGGGAAGAAGAAATTTATATATATATATATATAGATAGATTATATGAACATTTCATTACATAAATATGTTCAATTGGACATTTCGCTGACAGAGAAATGTATAAAATGGGCTTGATGTCTGCTCCTGTTGGCGCTGTCATGGATGATACGTACTTCTCCAAAGTCAACGAGAAAACTCGACAGAAGAGAAAAGCAGTCAGGCGGACGAAGCTGAGATGGACGAACAACGTCATTCCCTACATTTTCCTGGCCACTCATTTTGGTCAGTGCTCTGGAGATTGTATTTGTCTGATTTGGTTTGTCTTGTCAGTAGATATTTGTTTTTGTATGATTATGTCAAAAGATGGTGGTGCTTGTGTGTGTCCTGTCAAGAGTTGGTGGTGATTGTGTGTGCCCTGTCAAAAGATGTGTTATTTGTATGATTATGTTTGTGTCCTGCCTTGTATGATGGTTATGTCCTTTTAAGAGATGGTGGTATTTATATGATTGTGTGAGTACTGTCAATATATGGTACTGCTTGTATGATTGTGTATGTGTCCTGTAAAGAGATGATATTGTTTGTATTATTGCGTCCGGTCAAGAGATGTTGGTGTTTATATTTTTTGGGGTTTGTTCTTTCAAATGGCGATAATCCGATAGAAAACTTTCCATCACATATTTGTATTAAACTCAAAGAGTTCCGGTCAAACAATTAAGAACATAAGTTTGTCCTTCAATACTTTGAAACGCTAAGTGTAATCTTGAGTGCTGTCTGTCAATCTCACCAGAAACCAAAGAAGAGTACATGATCAGACGAGCCATGACCGAGTGGGAGAGATACACCTGCATGAAGTTCAGACCAGCGACATCACAGGACAAAAATGTCGTACGATTTCAAGGAGGCGGAGGGTAAACCTTTTTTTTTTCCATAAGCACTTTTTAGCACTTTAGAATCGAAGTTCTGACCTTCTGACCTTAGACTTGTAGCACAAATTAATTTGTATTATTCAGTAAGAAACAAGTGAGCTTTCAATGTGGGATCCTTGCCTTTGTTTACTTTGACGATTTATTTCAAAGTCTCTCCCGATCTCCCACAATTCATTTTTCTTTCGCTTTTCATTAGGTTCCATTGGTTCTGTCTTATTGTTGTCTGTTGTCAGATTTTATTTGCTTTAAACTTTAAAAAAACGTAAGGCGAATATTAAAACTAAAAGTGTAGGCAAAGAGCAGATCACTCTTATTTTCTTTTGTGTGAAAATCTAGCAATTAGGAAGAACAGGGGGACTGCATTAGGAAGAACAGGGTGACTGCATTAGGAAGAACAGGGTGACTGCATTAGGAAGAACAGGGTGACTGCATTAGGAAGAAGAGGGTGACTGCATTAGGAAGAACAGGGTGACTGCATTAGGAAGAACAGGGGGACTGCATTAGGAAGAACAGGGGGACTGCATTAGGAAGAACAGGGTGACTGCATTAGGAAGAACAGGGGGACTGCATTAGGAAGAATAGGAAGAACAGGGTGACTGCATTAGGAAGAACAGGGTGACTGCATTAGGAAGAACAGGGTGACTTTGTGTAGATTTAAATAATAGCATGCATGACTTGTTCTTTACTCCTAATGAACTTGTAAAACACAAATGCTGTTCCTGATTCGGTTCATCATAATATGTTCGACTTCAGGTTTTTTTGTTTGTTTTGTTTTTTAGATGTAACTCTCAACTTGGTATGATTGGTGGAACTCAAGATCTGAACTTGGAATATCCCGGATGTAGATTTGTAAGCTGTTTAAATTGTTATGTTGCTTATTTTGTCTTGCAACTAGGTCAGTACTTCTCTAACTTTCTAGTCGGAGTATATGGTGGAAGAGCTGTGGACTGGCAGAATTTTTTTTTTTGTTGTAACTTTGTTTTAAATTTAAAGAGCTAAATGAATCCAGAACCAAATCTACATTCGCCCTTTAGGACAAGAGGGAAGGCTTTTGAACTACTTTCAAATATTGCCGTGGTACTGATTTAACATGTTGGAGAACCCTCTGTATTAAGCCTTCTTGATGTCCTGTGATAGTTACCAGACAGGATAGTTTGGGTGTTAACGGACACGGCACTTGATTGAAGATGAGTGCTCATGATAACACCCTCACACAAACTTGAAAGGTTTCTTTAAGTGAACGATGACGTGGCCTCAGCTCCACGAGATGAGTGTGGTAGATATTAGTTCAGCAACTACTTTTTAGCTACTGATATAAGATGACCCCCCCCCCCGGGACAATTGCTGTAAAGTTTATCTGTTTCTTTGGTCTGCTGCTAACGAGGGTATTATGTGGCAAAGAAAAAAAGAACAACCGCCTTTACTTTTCCAAACACTTGTCAGGTAGCCATGTCAGGTAACCATGTCAGGTAACCATGGAAGGTGGGTGAACTCACAGGAGGCTTGACCACCACGGCCAATTACATTTTCTATGAAGTTCTTAATAAAGTTTGAATTTAGCAAGGAAGCAGTATATTAAGATGTTTTGTGAATCACTTTTAGACATCTTAGCATTGTTTTCTTTTTCTTCTTAGCTTTGTTTTCTTTTTCTTCTTAGCTTTGTTTTTCTTCTTAGCTTTGTTTTTCTTCTTAGCTTTGTTTTTCTTCTTAGCTTTGTTTTTCTTCTTAGCTTTGTTTTTCTTCTTAGCTTTGTTTTCTTTTTCTTCTTAGCTTTGTTTTTCTTCTTAGCTTTGTTTTTCTTCTTAGCTTTGTTTTCTTTTTCTTCTTAGCTTTCTTTTCTTCTTTCTTGTTTCCTTTCATTTATCTTTATTTTCTCATTTTCTTTTTTTGCTTTGGATTTGTTTTTTTCTTCGCTTCTTTTCGCCTTTATTGTTTTTCATTTTTTCTTTCTTTCTTTTTATATGTTTCATTACTTTTTTTTTAAAACCATCTTTCTTTCTTTTTTTCTGCCTTTCTTTTTCTTATTGTTCTTTCTTTTGCTTTTTCTTGTTTCCTTCATCTTTTGATTTTCCTCTTTATTTCTTTTCTCTTCTTTTCATTCTTTTCTATTTCTTTCTTTCTTTTTGCTCTTTTTTTTTTTATTTTCCCTTTTTCTTCTTTTCTTCACAAATAGATCTAATTCCTTACTATTTTGTGTTGTTTTGTATTGGACATGTCACAGAAGGGACTGTATCTCCATGAGATTGGTCACGCCATCGGCCTGGTCCACGAGCACCAACTTCCCAACAGAGATGACTACATCAGCATCATCTATGAGAACGCCTTGCCCAGGATGAGACTCTGGTTCAACAAGTACACCACCAAGATCGTGGACCAGATGAGCGTGCCTTACGAGTACTCATCCATTATGCACTACAGCCTCACGGTAAGTCACTATCAAGCAGTGCAGCCTCACGTTAAGTCACCATTAACTCGTCCAATCATGTACTACAGCCTCACGTTAAGTCACCATTAACTCGTCCAATCATGTACTACAGCCTCACGTTAAGTCACCATTAACTCGTCCAATCATGTACTACAGCCTCACGTTAAGTCACCATTAACTCGTCCAATCATGTACTGCAGCCTCACGTTAAGTCACCATTAACTCGTCCAATCATGTACTGCAGCCTCACGTTAAGTCACCACAAGAGGTTGGGCCAGGAATTTTATCGAAGTTGTTCGGCATGACGCTATATCCATAAAGACAAAGGTATTTTTTTATGAATTGACTTATTATACAATTCAAACGTTTCTTAAGCAAAGCTACGTCCCAGTCAACACCTCGTACAGAACGGCAGGAGCTCATGGCGGGTAAGGGTTTGTATCCGGTACCACCGTGAACATCTGGAGCGCATACAACAGGACCAGGCAGACAATTTGATAATTCCATAGATCTATATGTTTAGTATTGTGTGTTGACTTGTCAAACGAGAAAGTAACCCTTTGGTCAACGAAGTAGCCACTGTGCCTCATGTAAAACGTTTCTTACCAAGCAACCTGTTGTTGCTCGGTCGTTGGCTTGTTGCACCAAACAACTAGTACAGTTAGACCTCGTTGGCTTGTTGCACCAAACAACTAGTACACTTAGACCTCGTTGGCTTGTTGTACCAAACAACTAGTACAATTAGACCTCGTTGGCTTGTTGTACCAAACAACTAGTACAATTAGACCTCGTTGGCTTGTTGCACCAAACAACTAGTACAATTAGACCTCGTTGGCTTGTTGCACCAAACAACTAGTACACTTAGACCTCGTTGGCTTGTTGCACCAAACAACTAGTACAATTAGACCGCTCGAGGCGTGTTATTTTTTTTTCCATAAAATTACTCGAATAACTTTGAACAAACTTCCCTTGTTATTAAAATATAACTTTTATTACAAAATACAAAGATTTAACTTGTGCCCAAACAGCTAGCTACAACTACGCCGATAACGGCATTTGAAAGGGTAATTATATCTTTAATATAAATAAACTTAAATAACTTGAACAAATTCTTTTGAGAACAAAAAGAAGATAACTTTTGTTACGATAGTCACACATTTAACTTGAGATGAGCTATAGATTTAATAGTAATGAAATAAAATGATATTTAAACAAAATCTAACTCACTACAAAACAAAGTTACAAAAGACAGTTTGTGTGGAAACACAAACTCAAAATCGGCCCCCGAAGTAAAATGTTTTACATAATTCGGATAATCCTTCAGAGTTGAAGATACTTTACTTCCTAGTCCAAACCTCCCGCAGGACGACGGGGGATGAGAGCAGGCAGGGTTTGAATCTTCGATCGTCGATAAATCAAAACGACAGTCCAGCGCGCAAACCTCACGACCAGTGGTCCACCCAGGTAGGCTTCAATATTTTCAGAAAGAACATCCGAATAAAATTATATCAAAGACAAATGAGAGATAAGAATGGAGAAAGAAAGGTTAACAGATCTTGTGTAGTGCCCCAACTGTCCCGCATATCAAAGGATAAGTGAAAGTGAATGTAAAGTTAGATGTGAACCTGGTCTAACTTGTTTGTGGTCTATAGGGCAGATGATGTAAAGTTCATCTGTTTTTTGTGGCTACGGTTAACGAGGGTGTCATGTAGCCAGCACAACGACCAACCGCCTTTGCTTTTCCCCACCTAATGTCAGGTACCCATTAGAGCTGGGTAGACTCAGAAGTTGAAAATCCCAGTCTTCACCAGGATTCGAACCAGGGACCCTCGGTTCGAACTAAATAAGTTAATTGTTTTGAAAAGGCTCAATCTCATATTCTTTTTTTTTTTTTTTTTTTTTTTTAGTGGTCAACAAATTACAATTCATTTAATTTCTACTAATTTGTAGTCATTTTCAAAAATTAAAATAAAATAATAGTGGTCAAGAAATTACAATTCATTTAATATCTACTAATTTGTAGTCATTTTCAAAAAAGTAAAAATAAAACAATAGTGGTCAAGAAATTACAATTCATTTAATATCTACTAATTTGTAGTCATTTTCAAAAAGTAAAAATAAAACAATAGTGGTCAAGAAATTACAATTCATTTAATATCTACTAATTTGTAGTCATTTTCAAAAAATTAAAAACAAAACATGAGTGGTCAACAAATTGCAATTCATTTAATTTCTACTAATTTGTAGTCATTTTCAAAAATTAAAATAAAACAATAGTGGTCAAGAAATTACACTTCATTTAATATCCACTAGTTGACAACGCCTTCAATTGTAGTCAAACTGAATTTAAGTTATCTTATCTTGTAGACATTTTCCAAAAAAAATTAAACGAAACAAAGGGAAATCTGTAGTGTGATTGTATCCAATTAGTTTATGTTTCCTTTTAAGCACTTGGCATTGTCATTGTCACTTTATGGTTAAAGGGGACATAATGTATTGCTCTTGGTGGTAGTACGAAGAGGAAAAAGTGACTGATTTCATCCTAAGCCTCCATTCTGTCTCGTCAAATAGTATTTTAGACATATAATAATATTTAATTTTACACAACAGAACAATATCTTTTCTATAAAGTAATACAAAGAGAAAGGACTTCCTTGATAAGTGGCCTCAGTATTTTTGCTTTAACAGTAACAATCTTCTACATAAATGAGTTTATTAACAAAGCTGCACAGCAACATTAACAATCTTTCCTGAAATTGACTTTGTAGCAATGCTATGTTCCCAGGTAGTAGCAAGTAATTAGGCAAGGCAAGCTAATATAGGTTTTATACAGCTGCCTTGTATATTTAAAAAGACTGATCAGGGAACAGGTTAATCCCTCTCACGACAATTTTTAAAGGTCTCCTTGAGATGTAAGAGGGCTACTCTAGCATCATCAATGTGGCCCTTGGGTCTGTTAGAATCGTTCTGGGATAGTTAACCAAGCAAAGGTGCTGCTGTATCACAATTGTTCAGGGTTCTGTTAGGGTCATGTGTAAATTATTTCAGGATAGGGGTGTCGATTAAGGATTCTTTTTTCTCTCATTACGAGGGGTTTAAAAAAAAAAAAAAAAAAAAAAATTGATAAATAAATAAAAAATAGTTAATTTGTCTTAAACTATTACATTATTCATAAAAGATTCTTGACTTTCAATTGTCTGCCCTTGTCTATATTCTTTAGTATTATTGGTTTTGGTTATTTTTGTTTCTAGTCTCTTCGCAGGCTCCATTCAGTTGCGTCTTGTTTTCTTGTTCCTTTGTTTCCTAGTATGTTTAGGATGAGGCTGCCGCTAAGATATAGACATTGTCATAGAGTTCTTGTAACGTTTCCACGGGCTTGCCGTGTTCTGTGAGTGTTGTACAGACACACTTGATGTTGACTTGTGACATGCTCTCCGATCATGTGATCAAAGAGGACGTAACCGCGAGGGAGAAATAATTCTTCAAAAGTGTTGACTTCCCTTTAAAAGACAGTTTCTTTGTAGTTTTCCATAGATAAATAAAGTTCAATTTGATTCCTATCCCGCATCTCTTAGCCCAAACTCTCTTTAACCCAGGTACATACACACTCTCACACACTCGCATAACCTCTTAAACTAACTGACATAATACAAATAGAGTAACTTTACAGATTGATTACAGTTTACAGTATTTAGATTTTTATCTCTGAGGTCTGACAATTTAGTCAAGGGCAATAAATTATACAATAATTACAATTCCTATCTAACCAGTATAATTATCAATTCTATGTTCAATTATTTTTCTAAATATTAACTCTAGATTATAAGGATTTAAAGATACATTGTTATTAACAACTTTAATTCTACTGTGCCACACAAGACTTCTGTATTCACTCACTATTATTAGATTAAATTTATGAATCATCTTACTTTTGATTTTAGGCAATTTATTTAAAACAATAGCTAGGTTAAGGTTAACATTGGTGTTACAGTTTGCCTCTAGTAGGACTTTCATAGTGCATCTAACATTATCAAATATTTTACATTTTAAAAACATATGGCTTTCATTGTTACCATTATCTGTGTGACATAAAACACATGTGTGTACATTTCTTTTCTTACTTCCTACAGGGGTCATCCCGAAGATTAGTCTGTATGTTATTTCTCTGGCTTTGGGTGTAATGTGTTTGCTGTGTAGATTTATAAAAGTGTCTCTGAAATCTATTACACCTAACTCTCTACTCCATTTGATCCTATTGAATAATCTTTCTTGTAACTGTTTCTTAAGTGTTGTGTATGTGTCTTTTAATTGACTGTGTATTAGATGTTCATTGCCGGGGAGTATTCTTGATATGGATCTGTAAAATGGATGTGTGTTTGTACCAAAGTGGTGTGGGGTGTCATTTTTTATTGGAATTATTTTATTTAACCTTAAGCCGTAGTAGTATATTGTTAATGGAAAATTGTTTGGGTTCTTGGCTACTTGTCCTATGTATTTTAATCTTAGTGCTTGTATTTTGGTTCTGATGTCCTGTAAGTTTATCCCCCCATCCTCTTTGTTTTGTATAAGTGTTGTGTGTTTAATGTTCCTGATAGTGCTTTTAAATATAAAATTCCTAATAATTGTGTTTATGCTTGGTATAAAAGTTGGTGGAGGTTCTGTGATGTTTGCTAAATAAACTATCTTCGGGATGACCAGGTTGTTTACTAGTATTGCTCTACCAAATATAGTAGTTGCTGTATAATGAAATCTTTTAAGTGTGTTTTTGGTTTTGTTTAAAATATTTTCCCACTGCTGTGTGTGGTAATATGTTGGGTTGCTTGTCCACGTGATGCCGCATATTTTAATTGCCTTCTCTATTTTAAGGTTAAAGGGGATGTTTAAGGGGATTTCCCACCTGCCCAATCCCATAATACAAGATTTATTTATGTTGATTTTTGACCCGCTTGCCCTCCCAAATTGAATAAACTTATCTATGATTGCGGCTATGTCTTTTTCTGAGGAGGGAAAAAGGGTTGTGTCATCAGCGTATGCTTTAACTTTAACTACGGGCGTGGGGCCTGGGATTTTTATCCCCGTGATTCCACTATCTAGCCTTATGGTTTCTAAAAGGGGTTCTAGACAAAGGGTGTATAAAAAGGGAGAAAGGGGACACCCTTGTCTAACAGATCTTCTAATAGGGATACTGCCACTAAGGGTTTGGTTTATTATGAGTTTGCTTGTGGCATCAGTGTAAACTAGCTTTATGTATTTCTTCATTCTTCCATCTATCTTCGTCTTGTCTAGTATTTTGAAAAGGTAATCATGGTCTATTCTGTCAAAGGCTTTTTCCTGGTCAATAGAAAGGAGGGCTGCTTTCAAGTCTTTGTCTTTACAGAAATATATAATGTCTCTTAAAAAATGGTTAAGTTCGTCGATGTTTTTGTCTGGGTTGCTACAGTATTGGTCCTGTCCTATTAAGTGTGGTATGAGGGGTTTTAGTCTTAAAAAAATCATTTTCGTCAGGAGTTTGTAGTCGGTGTTTAGAAGTGAGATCGGTCGAAAGTCGCTAGGTGAGGTGTTGTTTTCTTGTTTTTTTGGTAGAAGTGTGATGTATGCTAAGTTGAAATCTCTAGGTAACTGTTCTGTCACTAACATGTCGCTGTATAGATTTAATAGTAGGGGTCCTATTTGGGGAAAAAAGGCTTTGTAAAATTCAAACGTCAGACCGTCTGGGCCGGGGGATTTGTTGTTTTGTGTTGTATCTAAAGCAGCCCTCAGTTCGTCTAGCGTAAAGGGAGCGTCTGTCTCTATCTGTTCTGTAATTGGTATTTCTTTGCAGTTCTGTAAAAATAATTTTTGTGCGTTGTCGTCCGTCTGTTCCTTGTCATACAAATTAGTAAAGTGTTTCGTAAATGTGTCTGTTATTTTGTCCAGGTCGTGTATAATTTCTCCTTTACTATCAACAATGTTGTCAATAGTTCTGTCAATTTGAATGTTTTGTTCTGCTGATAAAAAAAGTTTGTTAGGCCCTTCGGTTATTTTTTTACTTTTGCACCTCAATTCCGCTCCTTTGTATTGATAGTTAAATAGTTCTTCTAGTTGTGTTAGTATATGTGTTTTGGCTGCTTCGTCTTCTTCGTTTGTTAGTAAACTTTTAAGTCTTTCCTCTTCTTTTTTCCTTTTTGAGTTAACTAGTGTGGATAGTATTTGGCTTTGCTGCTTAATGGAGCTTTTAATTAGCGTCCATATTTGTGTCACTTTGAAATGGGGTGTGTTTGAGTCATGTATTATATTTTTGAGGAGGTTTGCGATTGTTTTTAAATAGAGCGGGTCTTTTAGGAGGTCGTTGTTAAATTTTCAGATCGGTGTTTTTTGTTTTTTCTTTTTTAGTTTTGGGTTCAGCAGTTCCACTAAGACTCCTTTGTGGTCTGTATATTGTAACGTCTCTATGAGATGTGTTACACTTTTTGTTTCGCACGCCCTTGGCACATACACTCTATCTATCCGTGTTTCTATTTGGTGTGCCTTGTCCCTGAACGTGGTGACCCGGCCCGTGACCTCTACTTCTCTATAGGCATCTACTAACCGGAAAGCCTTGATGACTCCCCCCAAATAGTCATGCGTTTTAATTGTTACACGAGGAGCAGGACCCTCTGTGTTTGTGTTTTGCTTGTCTAATTGGGAATCAATGTAATTTAAATCACCCCCTACTATCAAATTTTCTCCTGCGTACTGAGTGTGTAGAATGTCACTTAGCATTCCAAAAAACTCGTGTTTCTCTTTTTTTTGAGCGGGTGCATAAATGTTGACTAACGTGTATGTGTGTTTTTGTGAGCTTGTCCTAATTATTACTATCCTTCCGCTATTGTCTTGATATGAGTGTGTGATTGAAAACCTATTGGATGTTTGTAAAATGGCTGTCCCTCGTGGCTTTCTACCTAAACTAAAATAACCCTCCCGGAGGCCCATAAGAGAGACTGCTTTTTTGGCCTTGTACTCTAACTGTGTGTTGGTCTCTTGCAGAAAGATAAAGTCTGGCTTGTATTTCCTTGTGAGGTGTGCTATGTATGTGTGTTTATTGTTAAGCCCTCTGATATTGAGTGTCAAAATTTTGATGTCTGCCATGAGTGTGTGAGATTGGTTTGCGTGTTTGTTATTCTATTGTATGTGTATGCGTTTTATCTTTAAGAGTTGCTATGTTGTTTATGTGTTTGAATGTGTGTTAGGGTCCTCGCCCTCATCTATGACTAGCACTGACGGGGAGTCTGGAAAGTTCAGCTCGAGCTTGAACTGTTCTTCCTCTCTTTTCTCCTCTTCTACCCGGGGATCCTCGTTTAGATCCTCTGATGAGGAAGAGAGAGAGAGGGCCCTCTTTCTTGTTATTTTGGTTGGGGTGGTGGGTGCTGAACTTGCCCCTCCGGATGTTTTAATTTTTTTACTTTGCTTGGATTTGTTTTCAGGGCTGTTAGGTGGGGGGAGACCACTTGGAGTAGCTCCCATAGCTTCTATTTGTTTTTTTCCCCCTCCTTTGCTGCTTTCAACCATTGTGAAGCCATCTTTTTTTTGCTGTTGATCAATCTCGGATTGCTTTTTCTCTCCCTCCCCTTTAAGGGCCATGGCATAGGAGATTTTCCCTCCTACCTCCTTTGCACCTTCTGTGGAGTTTTGGTCCCGTCTGGGGTTCGCCCTATTTGGACACTGGTTTGACCAGTGCTGGTCCTGTCCGCAATGCCAGCACTGTTGTCTACGTCCCGGGATGGTCACGAGGACCTTGTAGGTCCTCGGATCGTCCTCATATCGTAACTGAATATAATGGGGGGGTTCAGTCTGTTTGCGGAGTTTGATCCAAGCCGCCCACTTATCTGAGTTGCCTAGCTTGATTGGCTCTATCTTGGAGCCTTCTTCTGCAAAGGCTCCAAAGATTTCTCCTATCTTTGATTTGTTTATGGTTGGTGCTACCCAGTTAAGGGTAACCCTGATTTTTTCGTCTTCTAAGGTACAGACATCTACCTTGAAGTCCTTATCATTCCCGAATGATTTCCCTAGTATACGGGTTCTCACTCGGGCGGATGTTGGGACCAGGAACCAGACAAAGGGGTTCTCGAAGCGATAGAGAGAACTCACTTCGTCCGGTGTTAGTTTCAGGCACTCTATTAGGCTCGCCATAGTGGCCTTAACAGCCCCTTGGCCTGACAGCTTTAGAAGCAAGGTACCTGGGGAGTGGACAAGTCCACCATCCAGGTCCTTTTTTTCAATAAAAAATGTCTTAACTGACATTTTTACAAGGGTTTATCACAAGTACAGAGACAGAAAAGAGACGATAACTACACTACAAACTACACAATACTTTACTACACAACCCTCGCGCCGTCCACTCTAAACAGTAACACACAAAAATCCACAGAATCACAAAATAAACCACAGAAACACAAATAATCCACAGAATTAATCCTCAAGTGTTAGCTACTTAATCAATCTCATATTCGAATCCTCAAAAAGAATAAAACTATGTATCACGCTATTACGAAAAATTGTTTACGAAAATGTTATAAGATTATTATTCCTCTTAAATTAGGTCTAACATATAATGCATACTAATTAGCTTTTTCTTATAAAAAAAACTGCTTGCATAATTTATTTTAAAAATTAGAATTTTCACTTTCAGGAAAAAAAAAGTAGCCGTTGCATCAGAACTTTGAATGGTCTAAAATATTGTGAAGTCGGATTTTCATTAACTCTTCTAGTTTACGAGATCTAAACGGGACGGACGGACAGACATTTCGCACAAAACTAATAGCGTCTTTTCCCCTTTCTGGGACCGCTAAAAACGCGCCTTTACTATTTTGTCTCTTTTCGTGTCTCTATATGATCTGCTGTTCATAACATACATTATGACAGATCCTGTCGTGATTTATCATTCTCTAAGACTTAAAAGTAATGGTCTTTTTGTTCATCATCACTTTGGAAACACACACACTCAATTACCCCCCCCCCACCCCCGAGACAAACACATTTTAAAATAATTGTTCCTCCTTTTGTAAGACGAAAGAATCAAAAGAATTGAAAATAACTTTTTTAAAAGAGATATTCATTTAAGCTTTAAAGGGAGCTAATTTGTTTGAAATGTTCGTTCAAGGCGTTCTCTGTGGATGGCAAGAAACGAACTATTGCCGTGACCAAACCAGAGGGAGAGGATGACATTGGGGAGACACACTTGAAGGAACTCTCCTACACAGATGTTCTTATAGTCAACCTCATGTACAACTGCTCCAGTAAGTAGACCTACTTGTACCGATATGCTTGTACTCATTGGTTTAGTGTTAATACAGTGTTAAAAATGTACCGAAATACAAGTCAAGCGTTCATATCCTGAGATCTGTGAGTGTCGGTGACATAATAAGTCTATGTAATTTTCTGAAAAATAGACGGGTGACCATCAATCGGCTAAGTGAAGAGAAAAAAGTTAAGTTCCCCTTTCAGACCGTTCGATCTACAGGGCAGACTATGTTAAAGTCATCTGTTTTTATGGCCCATGGTTTACGAGGGTGTCATGGGGCCAGAACAACAACCAATTAACCGTCTTTATTGTTCTCCAATAAATGTCAGGTAACCATTAGGGTGAAAGGATAAAATAGCGCCAACAAAATAGTGTAGAATTTTTAACTTTAATTTTATCATTATTTTCCCGCCATTTTGAGTAAACACTTCAGATGTAGTAAAATATGAATATGCAAGCATATTAGAATATGCAAAAATGAATAAGTTCAATATATAACACATTTATTTATATTTATTTATATTCCCCCCTCCCAAAAAAGAGGAAGAGGAAAAAATTAAAGGCATATAGACTTAAGCAAAATTCCATACTTGTTATATTTACATAGAAACCCCAATCAGCGGCTTGTTTCCATACTTGGCAATAGAGCTGCAAGACGTCTGTTAAGTAAGAGGTACATTGTCTTGCTTGCAGATTTACACCCTTCTCCAGCATTGTACCTCAGAATCTTGTTCTCTGTGTTCTCCTGTTCTCTGTGTTCTCCTGTTCTCGGAGGAAGTGAGAGATCAACTTGTATACATTGAGGTGATGATGGTCAATAGACAGCTGAAATGCATGGTGCCATTCCTCCACTTAATTGTTCGTGGTATAATGCATAATCGATCTCTAAAATGTCATAATGCTATCGGAACTCTTGGAGTCACTCTGCGGTTTCGTCTCTGGCGACCAATATAATAGTCATACAAATTCCCTACAACGTGTGGCCGAGCTTCGTTTAATTCTTCGAAGGCAGTATCTACATCGGCACGTGTAACGAATGAACGGGCTAACATCCTCTTCACAAACATCCGCACATTTTTTTTCTCCTCACGATATGTAGCTGCAAGCTTTCTGAAGAGTCGAACATTCTCAGCTTCCTCTTTCGATGGCAGTAGTACGGCACAGTGATCAACGAGTACATGTGCTGTGAAGACATGTAGGAATAACAACAAATCCTGCCCTGAAACTTAACGTACTAACATCCGGTACTTATACATATTATAAATAAGTCCGATCTATTTTGTCCGCACTATTTTGACGAGTAACGACCCAGTAGAATTGGATGGACTTCTAAAATTCCTAAATTAAAAATCCCAGACTTCAGAGAATTCGAAGGCGAGACCCCTCGGTTCAAAAGCTAAGCGGTTTACTACTCAGCCACTACGGTTCATTTTGGCACGTTAAACCTTCAAATTGACCTTTCAATCTTCCTCAGTTCTGATTTAGCCTGCCCACATTTCCCATAGGGAATCCAATTTTCTTTAAATCTGACTCTTAGCGCTTAGGTAACCTATTAAACTGGTTTATACTTTTTTAAGAATACAAACGTTTGACGTTCCATCAGATATATATCGTAGCTCGAACAGGTCTTCCCAGCATCTTTACAATCCTCAGACAGCGCTGGTTTTGTCATGTCCACCGGACGGAGGACAATCGAATCCCGAAAGTCATCCTTTGTGGAAAACTGGTGACAGAAAAACTGGTCGTCTCCACCTCCGATATGTGGATGTAATCAAACGGGACCGTAAAACAGTGGACATCGATGTTGACTACTGGGAAGACATAGCCCTAGACCGCACGATGTGGAGAGAGATGGTGACAAAAAAAAAATATTGATAGCGAAAAAAACAACAACTGTCTTCAGCTCTGGAAGAAAACAACAACTGTCTTCAGCTCTGGAAGAAAACAACAACTGACTTTAGCTCTGGAAGAAAACAACAACTGTCTTCAGCTCTGGAAGAAAACAACAACTGGCTTCAGCTCTGGAAGAAAACAACAACTGGCTTCAGCTCTGGAAGAAAACAACAACTGGCTTCAGCTCTGGAAGAAAACAACAACTGGCTTCAGCTCTGGAAGAAAACAACAACTGGCTTCAACTCTGGAAGAAAACAAAGAAACGTGCCAAATGGAAAATGTCTGGCTCCTCGACCAACAAAGCGATTTCCACCTTAGCCTGCGTTCTATGTGGACGGGAGTGTCTCTTGAGAATAAGGCTCCTCAGTCACATGAAAACTTTTTGTAATAGATGAACCATAAGGCGTTTTGCTACTGAAGGAGGCCAACAAACTCCTAGCACAAACTCTTTGAAAGGCGACACGGTTCAAACTCGGGGTCATCGCGTGACGACGAAGTGTATAACACAAAGTCATCCAGTCATTGACTGCGCCACAAAACAAAGTTTGATTTGTAGGAGTTGTGCGCCATGAAAAAGTGTTACATAAGTGATCAACTATCTCATTACTAGATGTAGTTTTAAGTTGACTATCTGTAGCACTTAGGCCTATTAGATTGGAGACAAACAGAATGACGGTGTAAGAGCAGAAACAATAGGACTAGAAAGATGCATTCGGAAAAGGATGGAAAAGGGGGGGGGGGTTTAATCAATCCCGAAATGCCTTGCTCATTTGTAATATCAAAGAAACTTTATAAACAAAAAACTTTTTTTAGCTAGTAACGTCGCTACAAATGGCGCATGGGGGTGCGGACAGCTAAGGTGACACCCACCTAATGGGTAATACAATTAAAAAAACGACGAATTTAAAAACAAAACTTTCACTGTTACGTTCCAATTATTGGATGTTATTGATTAGCTCTTTTTGGAGTGTTATTATTTTAGAGTAGATAATATTGTGAACGTTTCTTTCGGTAGATGATATAAGTGGAGGGGGGGGGCACAATTAGCTAGTCTCACCGGGCGACGAAAACCCAAGTGACGCCTGTGTACTTATTTTCTGAGATCCAATATAACTATAGTAAACGTTCTCGTTATTATAATAGTTGCATAGTTATACAACATACCTTTGCTAGGTAAACAATAGTTTATAACAAATAGAGACAGACAGACACGGATCTGTGTTGTTTTCTAAACGAATAAAGTTTTCCATTACGCCAGGTCACTGCCCCCAGCCCGACAAATGTGGAAGCGAAGGTCATCTTGACCAGAACTGTGAATGTATCTGTAAAGATGGCAGCTCGGACTGCGACACAACTAAACCAAACAAAGGTGAGCGGATAACGTGACATGTTTCTACAGCAGGTCAGCTTGGTGTTGTGTTGTTCTCCACTGCAGACCTAATAAAGTTCGCATTGAAAAAGTTGTAACTGAGTAAGACACAAAAAATGGATCAGAAACTAAAGATCAATCACCAGCACTTGAACTTAGTGTAGTTTTAGAGTAGTGTTGAGTTTCTGACAGTTTTCTCTGGTTGAAGTTCAAAGCGATTCAAATAAAAATAACATATTCATTACAGTGCCTATATATAAAAGATAAATATAAGTTTGATTTAGAATTTTAATTTTTTTTTTCAGACCTATTTCAAGATTTATAGCTGGCTCATTCATTGAATTGTAAAAAACAAGAATCTTTTTAGATCACAAAGTTGAAGTTTTAACAAAATACAGATAATGATCTGACATTAAAAACTAGTTTAAACCAGTTTGTTGATTTAACTAGTATTTGTACTGATTTATTTTTCTACAATTATTCAAATAAACAAATAATCAGGAATTAAATAGCCTACAGCAGAACACTTGTAGAAATCTTTTTTTTTATCAATCCAAATATGAAATATATTGTCAGAATATCAACTTAATTTTACTAAGGATAATTGAACAACGACCACACAGTAGTATTTATTTATTTATTAAAAATCATAGCCTAATTTATAATTATTATTTTTTTTTTTAGATTTTAAAGGGAAGTAATGGTTAACCATAATTCTGTTTTAGTTTGTATTAGATTCAAACCCAACTCTGACATGTACCACCTGCGTGACATTAATTGGTTCTACGCAGTGTGATCCAATACCACCTACACAAAACACAAACACAACAAAAACGTTTAAAAAGTGTTTCGCATTCAAACATCTACATTAACTTCTCGTTTCAGCCCAGCAGTGCGCTAATGACTACAACAGTTGGAAGTGTTACGTCTGGGCCAACCAGGGGGAGTGCGAACGAAACGGGGCCTTCATGACCAGATATTGCCGGAAGGCCTGTGGCCAATGTGATCCACAGGGACCAAACACCAGAGGAGCGAAAGGTCAGTAACGGGTCATGGCTTTCGATGACGCGGGTGGCTGCGTGTGTTTTCCCACGTCAAGTTGGCTACTGACTTAACTGACCATTCACTTTTAAGAAAAAACAAATTCTCGTAATTTGTAAGAATTCGATGCATGTGTGTGCGAAAGCGAGAGAGAGAGAGAGAGAGAGAAGGCTTTGAGGTGGAGGCACGCTAAGAAATAAAAAAAAGGGGGCGACCAGCATGGTGAAACTTGTTGGTCGAGTGAGTCTCAAGTTCGGTTCCCGGTGAAGACTGGGCCTTGGAACTTCGGGATTCTTAGTGCGCCTCACAACTCTAAGGGCACCTGACTTAGGCCTACTTTGGGCAAGAAAAATGCGGCAGGTCGTTATGCCTGTCGTGTAGAAGGTGCACGCGTTTCTCATGCAAGATACAACTGTCTGTCATATAAGATACAAGTGTCTCTCGTGTACTTAAGATACATGTGTCTGTCTTGTAAAATACAGCTGTCTGTTGTGAAAGATACAACTTTCTGTTATCTAAGATTTACCTTTTTATCATGAAAGATACAAGTATCGCGTAAAAGGTGCATGTGTTGCTTATGTAGATAGAAGTGTCTGTCGTGTAAACTACAAGTGTCTGGTAAGACACAAGTGTCTGTCGTGTTGTTTCACCCCTATCATCCTTGCATTGTTAGTTCACTTTTTCGAAAAGTCCAGCACCAGAGCCACACAAGTGTTATCTGTTTACTGAGATAGTAACGTGTACCATGACTCCATGTACACATGAAGAAATCTGGCTGGACCGGGGCTCGGTGTTGACTTAGTTCTAGGGTCAAACATGTAGCCTCCCCCTTCCCCCAACTGCTCTATTCCCGAGCACAAAATATCTATGTGTTAACCATTTCTATTCAAATATTCTGGTTCAAATCCTCGTCTAAATTAAAAAACAAAATTCACAGACATTCTTCCATGATGTGATGGTTACACTTTTACACTTAGTGGAGATATTCACGATAAACTAACCAATGTCAAGGACAAGGAACTTCTCTGTTGCCAACTAAATTACAAAGAAAGAAACTACTTTAACAACATCTCAATGCGTGGCAGTTCATCCTGAACTGCTTTTTATTTCCTCTAATTAGCTGCCCTTTTTTTTTTTAAGTCATAGAGTGAAAGACTTCTTATTGAATTTTAGACGGAAGAGATTAGTATTGATTCTGCACTGCTCAAAGTTGCAAACAAATTATGATACACCCATAGACATAAAATAGGGATACGAATCTAGGAAATTTAGGCACCGGATATTTAGGCACCAGATAATTATGGTTTCTTAATAAGGAGGAAAATAAGGCACCGGAAAATTAGGCACTCTTTAATAGCGACCTTAATTTTGAACATAATTAAAAAGTTTTAACGTATATTTTATCCTTAGGCTCTGGGCTATCGATGACGTTCTAAAAAAAAGCAACGATTCTTACTGATGTATCATGATACAAAAGAAAATCTGAAAAAACGGGGGGGAAATTACAATCATGAGAATGTGTGGAAAAAATTACTCCGGATTAAGTCATCACAGGATTCAGGGGAGGGGAGGTACAGATGATTCTCCCCTCATTGCTTCACCTCCTTAGCCCCCCCCCTCCACGCACTCCCACTTAAGGGAGGTGCCTAAATGTCCAGACACACTATGGATACACCTTTAAAAAACAGTTTATCATAACTTCCTTGATTTTGTACACCAGATACTAAAAAAACCCACCATCTATTTATAGTTTGTCCCCATGTATGCAAATCTCCAATACCGGTATACATATTATTAAAGTCAACTCTAAAGATTGTTTACTTGAGCGATTTAATATGTGGATATCGAAGAATAATCAAGGTGATCTGTAATCTTGCTGTTGTCAAAGTGACACGGCCTGTCCTGCACAAGTCTGTATATACCCAAGGATGACGACTGACTGTCGTTCGGTTGTCTCGATGGTCCCCGGTTCAAACCTTGCCTGCGCCCATCACCCGTCGTCCTTCGGGAGATTTTGGCTAAGATGTCCGATGTATATCATTTTCAACTCTGAAGCAACATCGGGAAAAAAAAAACGACACATCACGCTATTTTTCCTTGGCAAAGACTGCAAAAGATTTACAGCTCAGCATAAAAAAAAATGACTAGAAATTCGCGTTCTTCTTCTTTGATTTTAAAAATGTATTTCTCTAGTAGGTCTAGAACACTTTAGATTTCGTCATTTTAAGTGAATAGAGAGCACTAGATCTGTTTATCATTATTATTGTTTCCTTTCTTTTTCTATCCTCAATGGACCTGATTTCGATGTTATTGCTATAATTTGAGTGATATTTTAATCGAGATTACCGGCCGTGGGTAAGTGCTAGTTACTTAAAGCGTGCTATACATGTCAATCGTATGTTTCTTGTTCTTTTTGCTCTCTTATTTTGCTCACGTCTCTGGTGTTACACAGACAGACGCCATAGATCTAGAATGTGGTCGTGGGCTTGGTTTCCCTTACTGACCAAAGTTCTACCTAAACAGCTGGTACCAAGAGGTGAACAAACAATTTGACCATTGAATGGCACACAAAAAGAATGTTAACAAAATACATTTAGCAGCCTGTAGTGAAGTGACTGTGTAGTCAAGAACTAATTCTTTCAGCATGTTCTAGTCTTCTTACTTTGTAGTGAAAAGCTTCTTGCTTTTTTTTTCAAACATTTTTGTTTCCAGTTGTTTTTTTTTAAAACAATTCCTCTATTCAGGTTGCACATTCATCGGGAAAACATAGAATCTGTTGGGTGGACACGGAACTTGAAAACTGCTCTAACGATTTTCCTAGAAATTTGATAGTTGAGTTGGGAAAAGATTTACTAGCTCGTTGGCCACGCTGGGAAAACAAATTTGACTGTTTTTAATCTTTCAAAGTATATACAAAAATAATGTAAATTTGGATAGAGCGAATTGGAACATCTTTATCTTGAACAGATGACGTCTTCGGGTATTTCCGCATTTAGGCCCTATTCAGTAAAGAGTTCAATAAACTATAATGTTCCGGAAAAGTTTGCGCGTCGTCTTCAAAATGTTCCGTTGTTTTTTAATCTAACATTCATTAGTTATTGAGAGAACGAAAAGTTGTAGAGTGAGGTTTAGTGAGGTTTTAAATAAAAAAAAAAAGGATTAATATATTTCTCTGGTATGCTGCCTGGTCGTGTGGTATGCGCTCTGGACTTAGAACCCTACCCGCTGCCCATCCCCCGTCATTTTCAAACCTGATGGAACACCCAAACAAACAAAAACAATATATGTAAATAAAAAAAGAACGTTACAATACCCGATGAGACTCGGGTACCCTCGGCTAATGCTCTCTTTCGTGGCCTTCGGGAAAAAAAAACGTTTTTTTCTATCGAGATGGCTGAAGCAAGCTCTGACATGGTAAAGCTTGGCCGAGGATAATCTTAGGCTTTTAAAACATTCGGGGGGGGGGGGGGGCGGTGAAAGAAAACGGTCCTCTTCAGAACAGGAGGTTGATGGTCTAACAATCCAAACTTCCCATCTCAAAGGGAACAAAGAGGAGCACAATAGGACAAACAAAACAGCATGGAGTTGCCGCAATGACCTATTTGACGTCATAAAGTGTGTGTGTGTGCGTGGTACAGAGGGGGTATGAACTATGTTTTGATTATAAATGGAGGGAGGGATAGTCTCTCTAGGGGGTCCTCTACTACTTATATGGTATCAAGATGTGAAGCCAAAAAAAGAGGCTCAGCTATTCCGGCTTTGATTCGAATCGTAAATACTTTCAAAATGGCTGACTCACGCGATCTCGAAAAGCTTTTCTGTCCTTCACTGCCACATATCAGGACAGTGACCAGGATATAGATCGAAAAACATCAACGCAAGCATGTAGAATGAGATGCGCAGGCTGGCCAGATTTTTTGGAAATGTCGACAAGTTTTCTGTTTTTATACACTTTGAATGTTTGCTCCCATAACATTTTAGTTGTCTGGGCTCATGAATATTTGACTAATATTGCATTATGTTTTGATTTGTTTTTAAATCAGATTCTGAGAATCTCTTATCAGATATATTAAAACACTAAGATGAGTGTGATACTAATTACTGTTGGTAGACATTCGTGTTATTCTTGTAGAATCAAAGAAATATAACATTATATTGTTAGTTTTTTGTTACTAGTTTCATTTTAACAACGTGTTATTTTTTTGTAACATTATTATTTGTGTGCAGTTTCTATAATATGACCTCCTGACCACACTAACTATTTTTTTAACAATAGGCTGAAAACCTACCATTTTATCTGGAATACATGTGTATTTTATGTGTCAATTATATATTTAAAAGAATTTCAAATACAATAGGCGTATTATTAACTAAGCTAATGTTAGCTCTGAAAATGTTTATAAATATATTATCAAGTAAATAAAGAATTTTTTTTTTCATAATCATAAAATCTGATGGCACCTAGCTAGTAATAGCGAAACAAGAGTCTAAATCAAACTAGTTTTTAAAACGTATAGAATTTTAAAGTACATTTACATGTAATCATTATTTCATTCTTTTTATGATTTTGATATTTAAATGTTTTTAGATGTCTTTGGTCGTCTCTGATATTTAGAAATTTACAAAATGGTTTTCCTTAAAACCTAGATTTGTATGGTTTATCTTCGATCTAGCTTTTTATTGTATATTGATCCTAGATTTGTATAGTATTATCAGATCTAGACTTGTGTGGTTTAATCTTAGATCTAGCTTTTAACAAGTATGAACTTATACAGTTTGATTTTAGATCTAGATTTGTATGGTTTTATATTAGACATTTGGATGGTTTTCAATTGTACTAATGTCTCTCTCTCTCTCGTCTCTTCTCACCGCTGTTCTCCACTTCTCGTGCACGTGGCTAAGACTCCTGCAAAGATTTGTTCTCCACCAAGTGCGCCACGTGGAAAGAGAGGGGCGATTGCCTGACCAACGCAGCATGGATGAAGAGAAACTGCCCTGCCACATGTGGCTTGTGTGGAAACTCATCAGCACGGCCTGAAGGTAAGGTGGTTGCGTAACCACTTCCGGCGGTAAGAGTTGAATTCATTCTAAAAGTACTGAATGGCGTTGTATGGGTGGGGAAAAGGGGGTGGATGTATTGAAGAGAAAGTGGTCGAAGTAGTTTGGGAAGTGGGGCCCCACTGACCTAATTTGCTTGTTCAAAATAACATGTCTATCATGAGATGGACGCTTGGAATTTTTTTTTTTGGCGGTAAAATAAATCTAACGAAGAAGCAGAAGTCATAGTTCCACTTGAGTATGTAAAAGATATATATCTCAGATTCCTTTTTCTTTTATTACAAAACTTTGGGTTAGAAATCGTTTTACAATGCTTTTTTTAATTTAGATCTACTGGCTACATGTCTAAATTTTGAATAGCTACTTAAAAACAAAATTATTAACGGATTTTGGCGCCTAGGCTTCTTTTCTATGGGCTTTATAATCTCATCGCCCTCATCCAAGTCATTCTAAAAAAAATATTTTAAACACAAGTTATAAACTCAATCAACACTCCATCAAAATGTTGTTTTTTAGTACATTGTTACTTTTATGTATTTATGTAGATTTTTCACCTAGGGGTCTGTCTGGAAGTTTTTGACTGTATGAGTGTATAAAGAGGTCCCCGGGTCAAGAAAAGTTTTGACACCTATCTTAGCATTATCCGCCGGCTAGACCCGTTGGTTTCTTCCCAGGCTATATATATATATATATATTGCCTTATAACAAAAAATAATAAAAGCCCACAAGTAAGCGCTCCCCCATACATTACTTTGGACAGCGAATTCTAGCATCTACTACCGGCCCGTACATTGGAGTATCACTTCAGTAACACACATGTCGTAATGTATCGCCCGCCCACCTCTACCTCCCCTCTCATGACTCCACTGGACGACTTTATATTGACACTTTATAAGGAGACGTTTTATTCTCATGAGTGCCTTTT
Source organism: Biomphalaria glabrata (assembly GCF_947242115.1). Taxonomy (NCBI): domain Eukaryota; kingdom Metazoa; phylum Mollusca; class Gastropoda; family Planorbidae; genus Biomphalaria; species Biomphalaria glabrata. The sequence goes on along the minus strand of NC_074725.1, from coordinate 15,828,243 downwards.
TTTTTTGTCATCTTTTCTTTTGTATAATGAACTACAGTCAAACATTGTTATAGCTGGTGTAATGAACTACAGTCAAACATTGTTATAGCTGGTGTAATGAACTACAGTCAAACATTGTTATAGCTGGTGTAATGAACTACAGTCAAACATTGTTATAGCTGGTGTAATGAGCTACAGTCGAACATTGTTATAGCTGGTGTAATGAACTACAGTCAAACATTGTTATAGCTGGCATTTTTGTGATAACGTCTACATACACATACAGTACTCCTACACTAAGAATATAGTTTACCAAAGTACTCATACACTAAGAATATAGTTTACCAAAGTACTCATACACTAAGAATATAGTTTACCAAAGTACTCATACACTAAGAATATAGTTTACCAAAGTACTCATACACTAAGAATATAGTTTACCAAAGTACTCATACACTAAGAATATAGTTTACCAAAGTACTCATACACTAAGAATATAGTTTACCAAAGTACTCATACACTAAGAATATAGTTTACGTTACGCAATTCAAATTATCTTCAAAATTAAAGCCTCTATGAAAGAGTGCCCAGTTTCGGTTTTCGATAAAAACTAAATTTCAGTTTCCCCCGGATGGATTGCAGCCAAGTGTGATTTTTCAACAAGCTTTTCCACCTTTCGCGCCCACCTCTCTCGTTGTTGCTTCCCTGTGAATTTGTCAGGCCAGGGACAGCGCGCCAGTTCAAAGGCAGCAACCCTCATCTTTCAGATTGTGTCCCTTTGAGATTAAAATGTCGAACGAAATTATAGATAACTTGCGAAAAAAAGAAACAAATATTGTCCAATGTTGAAATTGAATGTTTCTTATTCAAATGTAGCCTGCTAAGACAAGCTGTTAAGCATTGCTCTATAATTCTCAAGTTTGAATTACAATTGAACAAAAACAACATTACACTGAGCTCCGTGTAAACAACTATGGTGTTCATTCTAAAGGGCCGACAACAATTCCCGTGAAGCCTTTAATTTACTTCTAACCAAAGTCCATACACCTCTCTTTAGAAATACTTTGACTAAGTAGGAATCTCTTCCATCGCCGACTTTGAAAGAGTCATAACCTCTTCCATCACCAGATCTTAAATCAGAAATGACATTGTTGAGGCCACCATCGCTCTAGCTTCCCCTTTTATGCATTAAATAGTAACATTTCACCCCCCCCCCAAAAAAAAAAAAACAACAAACAAACTATGTAGGTGTGATCAAAAGAGGATTGGGTGGGGGGGAGGTCAAAGCACTTTGTTTATCAAACTAGGGATTGAAACTGACGAATTCAAACATCCATCTCTTTCTCTTTTCATCAGTGAGCTGTCAAAACCAGAACCAGGATCCCTATAAGTGCGAGGACCTGGCCAGGTTTGGAGAGTGCACCGTGAACGCCAAGTGGATGTTCAACAACTGCAGAAAGTCCTGTGCCATGTGCCTGATGAAAGAGGAGGACCTGGTGGGCACCAACAAAGGCGTGGAAGAAGAAATACGTGAGTTCATTGATTCAGCAGAGAGCTAGGAAAAGTTACCTCACATTTTCTTCTCGTAAAACTTTACCTTCTACTCCGCTCATCCTTGTCTGCACTGCTGTATTGCCTTATCCCCCAACTTCAAACCTATAGGACATATAACGTAGGAACGTAATGCCTCAACCCAAGGAACCAAAACTGTGTAGATACATTTATTAACTGAAGCAAGCATTGTTTCCCTTTGAAATTGAGTTATTGATAGGGCAAATGACGTCAAGATATTTCTATTCAGAGTAACGAGGATATTGTCTGGCCAGCCCAACAACTACCGCCTAACCTCCCCCAACTTTTGTCAGGTACAGAAGGACATCCTATATTTCTGTATTCCCCACTCCAAAGTCTCTATTTTCTTCAACCAATAACATCCTATATTTCCTAATATTGCCCTAATATAAAAAAATGAGCACGGTTTTGCAACCAAGAAGCTTTACCAATTGAGCACCCTTCTCGCATATTGATTCAGTAGGTAAAAAAAAAACAGGGGGGGGGGACATAATGCTTAAATAATAACAATATCTTTTTCTCCCAATAAGTATTGTTTTCATGAAAGGTTGCGGACGGCGTTGGTACCAGCATTCGATTAGCTTAGACAACTGGAGTCGCAAGCACAATCTTCATAGACCAACTCTTTTAGCTCCACTTATAATGGTCCCAATTACACGCTTACATCTCTCTTACACACCTCTTCACTTTTCTATTTTAGAATCGAGTTTCTTTAGGTTGAGTCTAAAGCAAAAAATTGTGTGTTTGTCATTTAACGAATTGAACGGTGAAAATCACTCAAGTTGGTATGTCTGTATGTATAGTTACGGCGCCATTGTGGGTCAAGTGGCTAGAGATGGACCTTGAAATGAAGCTAATGCCTCGAAGAACCTTGTCTTTCTGTTCTCGTGTAGGTCCAAGTGTTTATGTGCTGGGTAGTCAAGTGTGAGGGGAGGTAATCCACTTGAATGACACCGTAACTCTATCCAGATGGTAAAAACGAGAACACAGCGGGGGTGCCAGACTTTTGACCCACGACAGACTAATTAGCAAACTCTCGATGTACAATCAGAATCACAGGGGCATCCTTTTGGTTTTTGGTCAGTTTAGAGAAAGGAGGGATTTTTTTAAGAACAAAAACGAGAGGCTAAATAGGCCTTCTTACTTAAGCTTGGAGTAGAGAAGTAGGCTGCAATGCTTATTCCGATCATGGCAAAAAGAAAAAAAAATAAAGTGCATAAAGAAAAAAAAATATAATTCGATGAGAATGGAATAATTTAGGAAAGCATAGCGTATTTAAGAAAAAAAAAAACGTAGTCTGCCCTTGCCAAAATCACTTGTAGGCCGATATTATTTCTGTGATAAAGAGAACATTTCTGAAAAGAACATAAAAGTGAAGTAGCCAGGAAAACAAGTGACAAGTGAATTTAGGTCATTGGTTAATATGCATGACTAAATGCATGACGCGTAGGGCGTAATCATCTTCTTTTTTGAAGTAACGTCTATATTATATAAGATAAGATAAGTAATAAAAAGTGAAAGAACCAATCACAGTTTTAAAACGCTACTTAAATTTTATTTGTTCGACTTGTGAGCCACACACCCTCTGGCATTCTCCAAATTACACAATATCATTTTATCTCTTCTGCAAATCTTTATCTCAGTTCTTGGATTAAGTATTTCAAATTGGTCGGACAGTACATTAGTGTAGTAAAACTAGTTATATAGATCTACATGCTACCACATTTTTAGTGTCACACTGTCAACATATTTTATAGGTGGCTCCGCCATTCCTATTCATCCAAATATTCTTATTATGTGAAAAATTGTTTGTTGCGTTCTGTTAGGACACGTGTTTTACAAGCAATGTATAGATCTACAGTTGTCTTATAAGACTAGAAAGTGTGGGCCCTAAGCTATAGCCTGTTTAGCCTATAAGTAATACCTGCAATGTGGCCCTTGTGCATCAATTTGTTAGGCTTAAAGTAACCACAATGCACTAGCATAATCCAATAACAAACTCTAATGAAAAGTTATTTCTCTTGGATTGTAATAATTATAATCACAGGGAGATAACACAAAGAACGCTTAATCAATAACAAACGTAAATAAGTTTTCTCCCTTAAAAAATATTAAATCTATCACACATTTTTTTTTTTAAAATTTAACATTTAAATTTTTGAGTCATCGACTGTTGTTTTGTAAGAGAATAAGTATTTAAAAAAAAAAACTGTTTTATAATTAGAGATGAATGTTCTTGACAAACTCGGAAAATATGTTTAGAAAACTATATAATATACTGAATTGAAACATTAGGAATAAGGATATAGAAAAGACATTACATATATGTATAGAAATGCACTGCTTGATTTTTAAAATCTTGTGCCAGTGACCTGTGAGGACCTATACAGTGACTGTCCCATGTGGGCCTCACTGGGGGAGTGCTTAAGGAATCCAAGAGCCATGATCAAAGACTGCAGGAAGGCGTGTGGCAAGTGTGAGGATGGTGAGTACTGTTACACTGTTAAGCAGCTGAGCTCAAAACCCTGTTTGGTCAGGTGACTTTTTTTGACTACACTGTGATCCCTTTCTAACCTGATATCATAGCCATTATACTATACGTAGGTCTTTTTTGAACATTTACCACAGAAGCATTTAAAAAAAAATAAAACTAATATATTTAGAAAAGTAACATTTGGTGAAAAACTGAAATACAAATATTCCTTAAGATTTGTGACTAAAGTCATAGTTAGGGTTGAGTTTCTGAGAGCTTCATATGCAGATAAAATGATAGATATTGTATATGTTAGAGGAAAATGTTCAGTTTGTCATTAAGATAAAAACTGTACAGTTCAGAAGAAGCAGAGCTGATTTTAGATCTGTGATTTACAATGGTTTCATGTGGTCTGTGGTTTACAATGGTTTCATGTGGTCTTCCTTGCTCTAGCACCTAAAATCCCAAGCTATCCATTGAAATTTAAGTGTGTGCTACTGTGCTTAGATCACTTTTAGGTAGGCTTATAAATAACTTTGAATAGGCCTACTACATTGGTGTTTCTATCTTTAAGGAACCTGCAAGAATCTATTTGATGATGACCAATGTGAAGCTTGGGCTAAAGACCTAGAGTGCATCCTTAACTATGTCGGAATGGGCAGACACTGTGCCAAGGCCTGTGGACGAGGACCTTGCGAGGGCAAGACAAATCAGACACTCTTCACTTCCAGACCAAGTGTAACAGACAAATCAAAACAGACTTCAGTAACACTGAAACCAACAACATCTACCCCTGCAGGTATAGTCCATTTTTTTTGCAAGAAGATAAAGTTTTCAATGTCATTGTCAAACATTGGTCACGTCATCTAACAGAAAGTTGTTTCCATTTGTATCATTCTTGGCAGCTTACATTTATTTTTATCATTTCCAATACATTTATTTTATTGGATGCATGGCTGCTTAGTGGTAAAGCGCTTGACTTCCAAACCGGGGTCCGGGGTTCAAATCCTGGTGAAGACTGAGATTTTTAATTTCATGATCCTGGGTGCCTCTGAGTCCACCCAGCTTTAATGGGTACCTGACATTAGTTTGGGGAAAGTAAAGGCGGTTGGTCGTTGTACTGGTCACTTGACATCCTCATTAATAGTTGGCCACAGAAACAGATGACCACAAGGTCTGTAAGGGAACTAATACTTTTATTAGTTCATGTATTTGAAAGTATCTGACTGGTTGCCATTGTTTTTAAATGACTTTTTAATAGGTGATAAAATTTTATATTAATTAAAAATGCTCCGCTTCCTATTGCAGACAACTAGAGAACTTTTTATGTATCATGTATCTGTCATAAAAAACAATGAAACTTGTGGACAGGAATATTTCAGACCAACATGGTGGCTGAGTTGTAAAGCTCTTGGACTCCAAACTGAGGGGTCCTGGATTTGAACCTCAGTTAAGACTGGGATTTTGAATTTGGGGATTAGGCCCCTGATTCCACCCAACATTAGTTGGGGAAAAAAAGCGGTTGGTTGTTATGCTGGCCATATGACACACTGTTAACTGTTGGCCAAAGAAACAGATGACCTTTACATCATCTGCCCTATAGATTGCAATGTCTGAAAGGGTTATAATAAATGAAAAACTATCATGGAATCCACATATTGATGAAACTACAAACAATCAAACAAAGCATTAGGATTTATTAGAAGAAATTTCTATAAATCAAATAAGAACATAAAACTAAAATGTTATTTAACCTTGGTTAAGCCAATAATAGAATATGCATCCTCCGTTTGGGACCCCTCAACTCAAGAAAACATTAAGAAACTGGAACAGACACAAAATAGAGCAGTGAGATTCATAACAAACAAATATTCACATTTGACTAGAGTAACACCTTTAGTAAAATCACTAAATTTAGGAAGCCTTCAGGACAGAAGGCTCAAAAGTAAAGTAGCAATCATATATAAAACACTGAACCATAATCTTCAAATAAAAAAACAAAATTTAATAAAATACTCTGAAAGACACAAAGATAAAGGCACATTCCTCATCCCATATGCTAGGACAAATTTGTATAAATACTCCTTCTTCCCTAGTGCTATTGGAGCATGGAATGGGTTGCCTGAGCTAGCCAGGAAAACCAGTGACTTGGCAGAATTTAAGTCATTGGTTAATATGCATGACTAAATGCATGACGCGTAGGACTTAATTATCTTCTTTTTTTAAGTAACGTCTGTATTATATAAGAGATAAAGGGGTACTTCATTAGACACCAAATTCAATGTTACCAGATTCTGTTTGAATTCAGAAACATTATTCACACAACTGTTTTTCCAATAAAAGTCTTTTGATTGTTATTAATATTAATTTTACAGAATCATATTCTAATAGATGGCACTAACTGTGTGCTCTGTTTCAGTGGCATGTATCAACCTGCACAAGTCAAACACTGAGTGCGAGGGATGGGCTAAACATGATCAGTGTAAGATCAACCCAAGATGGATGCATAAAAACTGTTACAAGTCCTGTTCAGGGTGCACAGGTAGCGGTGGAGTTGTTACAACAACATCAGGACCAACCAAAAGTTTGTATTCAATACATTGCTATATTTTCTTTTTCCAAGTGAAACTTTATTAGGCTCTAGGAAATTTTATACAATTTAAAAGTGGGGAGTGGTGACTGTCAGGCATTATTATATAAAGAGTTGAATTCTTGGGTCCCTTGACAGGTTACTAGATATACCACTTTACAAGTTACCAGATCTACCACTTGACAGGTTACCAGATCTGTCACTTGACAGGTTACTAGATCTACCACTTTAACATTCAGTTAAAGTAGTAAATGATTTAAAGAGTATTGCATTGTAATAAAGGTGATGATCAACAATTTGGTACCAAGTCTATGTCAAAACACCACCAATGTGATTACACATTGGCCACATCTCTTGCCCAGCACTGACCCATACATCCCCAATGCTCCAGTGCTGATTCTGACGCTACCTCCAAACTAGATCCCCTAAGTAGGGCAAACGTTCTTGAGTGCTGTAGACCACATAGGCTAAAAGGCAAAAAAATATTGCTGGATGCCAGTGACTACAACACGACCAGAAATGTCACCAATAAGACGAATTAAGTTCAAAGACTGAAAACAACCAAGTTGAGACCATTTCCAGACATTTGAAATACCCACTGCAGCACCATTCAAACAATTTCATAAAAAGATATTTATTTAGCTTCTGAAAAATGAAGTAGTAAGTCTGAACCAGGATGACATTTTCATCTTTATGATTGACAATATAAATCTAGTTACTTACCTTAAGGCCTTTGTCTAATAATGAATGCTTAGAAATATATAGACCTTGTCAAAATTGTTCAAAGAAGAAAAGACAGAACCCAAAAAGTCATTGATTAAGACAGAAATTATATAGATATAGATCTATTTACAAATCAAGAAAATTGCAATATTTCACATTGATTTGTATGGCCGGCTTCAATCTACATACTTTTTCACAGTCTCTGATGCAGACAAAACTATCATCTGCTTGGAGTTGAATTTATTCTTGAAAAGTTTCCCTTTTATTACTAACTTTTATTACTATTACTTGTCTTATAAAAAAGAAGTTTCATTTATTTTTGCTATAGCTGGTCTCAGTGAGAAGTGTGAAGATTTGAATGCAGATTGTCCAAACTGGGCCAAGTATGGATCATGTGACAGTAACCCTACCTATAGTCTGAAGTATTGTAAGAAATCCTGCAACAACTGCAATAGTAAGAATTATTATTTGTACTATATTGTTTAATTTATATCAAGTTTGTTTTTTATTTAATTTATATCACGTTTTGTTTTTGTGTCCATAGATTAAGGAAAGTGCAGTACTTTATGTGGCTACATAGTCAATTTATTAATACTTTTACAATATTTATACCCTTCACATGGCCAGATGAAGACTGTTGTATGCCCTAAACATCTGATTCCCCTCTTTGTCATTCCTTTGGGGTTTCAGTTGAGGGTTTGCCTTGTAATGTCTTGTGTGGGGGTGTAGCCTATCCATCTTTAGCATCTTTGAAGGATTCCTACTTCAGTGGGATGCTGCTTTGTCTTTACCACAGGTCTTTATTTGAGAAAATCACAAGAATCTTTTTGAGGCAGGTATTTATGAATACCTGGATTTTTTTTTTTCATGATGGTGACAGTGGTTCTTCAGGTCTCTGCTCCATAAAGTGGTATTGGCTAAATTAGTAATGGAATTTTGCTTTATTTGGTTTTTGAAACGATTGGTCTAGGCCTTTCTAAATTTAGATTTCCAGCGGAGCTTTGAGTAAAGACTTTGACTTATTATTAACATCCATTATGACAGACCAACTCAGAAACATCCACTCCCCTTTCCTCATCATTACATAATCTAGTTGATAGGGAACCCCTGGACAGAGGGATCAGGGAAGAGCAATCTCTCATTTCTGGCCTCTGGGTAAATTCCTTCCCATTGGTCAAGGGTCATAATGGGGCAAAAGCTCGACCCTTAATGGACACTCACTGAGGTTTTTCACTGCGAGTCTATGTTGAGAGAGTGCTGATCTATCTCTGCTACTTTAATAGGTGGTACAGAAGTAAGTAAATTATAATTCTGGGCTTACTCTAATACGTCTGCCATATAATGCGATTCTCAGGGCACGCAAAGATTTGTATGCAGTGAACAGTGTAATAAAGGGAGAGGCAGACAGAGGAAGGGGTGGTAAGAATGGACGGGCCTGTCAATGAAAGAGACTCTAATCCTGGCATGAGGGGGAGAGGAATGGAAAAAGATAGTCAACAGATCATGTGTCGAATCGAACGGTCCAACATACTAAGGGACTGAACTGATTAAAACGTTGAAAGTGTTATTCTTGGGTTGCATCCCTTTCGCAATTTACTACATGACTAATTCTGAAATCGGTATTAACATAGGCCCATATATGTATGTTCTGTATTTCTATCACTGATGAATACTAATGCTAAATTAAAAAAAAAAGTTTACCAAGTCATATTCGGCCAAATCCAACTGTATGGAAGTAATAAGTGATATGAACGATTGCCGGATATTTAAGATTACATACGTTGTAATTTTATTGGTACCAAAACTTCTTTAAAGTTTAAGAAAAAAAATGACGACTTGGTGTACAACTTTTAACCTTTAACCTATAAATAATAATGGTTGATTGCAGGTTGCCAAGATACAGAGGTACTGTGTTCAGTCTGGGCCAAGGACGGCCACTGCCAGAGAAATCCAAACTTTATGATGAGGAGCTGTCAGAGATCTTGCCAGTCTTGCCCCCTGTAACTAACAGTTTGTCCATTTAGTGCACTCTGAGCAACGCTTCCGATTTCTATGCTAGCAAAAAAAAAATAAAAAAATCAATGTATCTTTTCTCGGAAATGTAGTCAATATATTGATCTGTACATGTTTATTATGCATCCAGCATTAGATGCTTCATCCTCTATCATGAATTTGATAAATACACTAATATGAATATGTTTTAGCATCGTTTAACAAATCATTCTTCAAAAAATGCAGGGCATGACACAAAGAGCCAGGTAGTAAAGTGAACATAATTTGATTCTCTGCTGAGTTCTTAAGCAAGAACAACCAGACGAGAAGCAATGCTTTAGACTTAGAGGGAGAGAATGTTTAGCAATAAAACTGTAAATGAAAAGGTTCCTTGTTTGACACTATGTGATGCTTTACATTTGCGTTGTATTTTATTAACTTGCTTACTCTTAGGGTGATATAGCAGAAGATAAGAAGCAATAAACAGGGTAATGTCATAATAATACTATCAATTCTCTCTTTCTTTTTTCTTTCTCATAATGGGACACCATTCAACAGTACCTTATTTTCGTACTGCTGGGTCCTCTTGCCTGTATGTGAAACTAGATAAACTGAAACTAGATTTACAATGTCTTAACCCTATTTGCCAAGATAGAAGTCTAGCCCTGCATTTTTTTTATTCCAAAGCATGAGGTTTTAAAGTTTTATTCTCAGTCATTGTAACCAAACAAAAATATGTTTTCTTGCACTTGATATTCTATATTTTCTGCCATTATTTCTGATAGGGTAGAAATGGTGAATTATTCCCACATCAATGCTGTGACAGTGTCCTATGATAATCTTTGAATAATGCCAGTTAGGTACTTGTTGCATGAAAGTTGTGTCTACACGAATCTCATTTAAGTCACTGGCATTTATGTAAACTTATATGCAAACCATTTATACTCTAGCTTAATGGGCTTTGAAATAGTATGCAGCTATAAGACTATACTTGTATGTAGGAATACATTGTATAAAATGTTAGTCGGTATCCATACACACAAAACACTGCACAAATATGAATTGTATATAGAGGTGAAGTCTTTCCCTATTTTCTGAAAGAGTTTCTACATTAGGTAAGACTACAACAAAAAGTAGACTTTAGACTTTTCTTTTTATATAAATCTGAACTTTGCTGACGTGGTTGTCTTTAACAACTCGGTATCTTCTTCTTCCATTATGTGTAAACATACTCACAGAGGACAAAGGGTTAATGATGACAATGCTATTTTTAATATTGGGTTTTCCTTTTCTTATCTTTGTTGTCCCCAGGCTGTCAGTTCATGTTAATTGATATATGTACAATATTTATTTAATATTCCCATTGATGCTCAGATTTAAATTAAAGCAAATATTTCGTGGACCTAAACACCAACTACAAATTAGGATCTTTAATGCCCAAACTACAGCCCTCGACACAGAACTATCCTGCCCGCCACACAGAACTATCCTGCCCGCCACACAGAACTATCCTGCCCGCGACACTAAAGGGCCTACTATCGGATGTTGAAGCTTCTACCTCCAGTGATAATGAAGACTCAGTTCTGTTGCTTTCGATGCTTTTTTTTTTTCTTTAAATGTTTGGGCTCTACTGGTTTTGAACATTTCAAAAGTGAGCCCTGTTCCTGCCTTAAGATCCTCGTTACATCTTAACGTTTAGCTTCTGTACCGACTGACTGACCTTGACATCGAGCGCATAGTGAGGAACATTCAATCCCTGTACTGCCATAGTTTAATTCTTTATATAGATTGTACTTTGATCACCTGCATGTGCCTGTCTCTTCTGCAGTTCACGTCTTTCGTTATGGCCACCCTAGGGGAAGTATGCTAGTCTTAGACTGTCATTGAAATTCATATCATTTATTTGTACACTTATTATCACTGCAGGTCGTCTGATGTGGTTAAAGTTCCTGGAAATGAATCCGCAGCTAAATTAATGATGTCACTCTATCTGTGTATTTTCTCATTTATTTTGTTTGTATTTTGCAAATAATTTAAAATTGAAGTTTTTATAGTCAGACCACAAAGTGTACGAATTATATTTTGTAAAATTCATACATGAACTAAAGAAAATATGTTACCGTAACATAACATAACTCGAATATATATATATTTAAACAAGTAGGGATTATAAGTCTCTTTGGGGACATATACTAGACAAGAGCTAGTAACAAGTTGCGGGCACTATAGCGTGCGGTAAATTTATATTACTGAATACCAGGAATGAGTATGCGTGACTAATACCAGAGTGGGCACTCTAAATTATTACATAGATCTCTCAGGCGGATTGAAAGTTATTTTTTCCTGAAATTGATGCAGTTCCCAGACAAGGGTTCACTTTTGTTTTCCACTTCTGTTAGTATCTAAAACATCAAATCTAGTCTGGTACACTTTGTGTTACACGCTCGATCTTTTTTCTTCCTAACAAATAAACTCTTGTCATTCTCTCCCTTGTACTAACCCAGAAAATAAAATTTGTGGTCATTCTCTCCCTTGTTCTAAACCAGAAAATAAAATTTGTGGTCATTCTCTCCCTTGTACTAACCCAGAAAATAAAATTTGTGGACATTCTCTCCCTTGTACTAACCCAGAAAATAAAATTTGTGGTCATTCTCTCCCTTGTTCTAACCCACAAAAATAAAATTTGTGGTCATTCTCTCCCTTGTTCTAACCCATAAATAAAACCCCTGAAGTCTTTCTTTCCCTTGTTGTCACCAACGGTGTATTAATTTTTGCTTTGTTTTAAGTGTGTCTGAATATTGATTTGTAATATGAAAAATAATTTAAATTTTTTTTTTTTAATGGTAACGGCCTTGACCACGTAACTCACATTCTGTCATAGTAAAGTCAGTACTTATTGATTGTTTCATTGGTGTATCTGATTGTTTTTTTATTCTTTTAAAGACCTGACGAGTGATGACATTTTTAACATACAAAAGATTTAGTGATTTTAATTTTAAATAATTGAACTATGGGAAAAACAAAAACTCCTTCTTCTTCTTCGTTCAGATCAGTAATCCTATATCAGAGATGAACTGCGCAGTGGTTTCCATATCAGGCAGTTCTCCAAATATTTTTTTTTCTACGGAGAGTTTTGGGGACAGAGTCTTGTTCGGGCCTCTTGATGTATTATGCAGCTTTGAAGGGTACGGTCAGCATTCTCTGGTGATGCTCCACAAGGGCAAGTTTCGCTAGTCCCGACTTTTAGCTTCCGGAACATATGTTGTTTCATTCTGTTGTGTCCGGTTCTGAGTCGAAAATTGTGTGTTGTTTATGTCGAGATAGCTTATAGTAGGGATCCTTTTTCTTGTAATGGGCATTTTGATCACTTTTCAAAAGTTTTAGGCGACAAAATATGGTGAGTCCAGAGCCAGTGAAAGACATAAAACAACCCCAGCTCAGGTCTACTAGCTATTGAGCTGACTTGGAATCACATTTTATTTTAACTTTAAGAGTAAAAAAATATTGGATGTCGAGACTTTCGACAGGTTGGAGAGTTAGGAGTTGGTAGTGTGGAATGAGGGCGGTGGTGGTTATGAGGTCAAAAATGTCTATAAACGTTGTATCAGTAAGTTACAAGTTGTCTTTCTTGACAGGAATGTTTTAATGTTCCTCTCACTATTTAATGCAAACATCTTTATATTTGTTCCGTACGTTTTTGATATGATTTATTTTGTATTTATATTTTTACATTTTGTATTAAGTTTTTTTTTTCTTTACTAAATACGTATTAGAACAAATCACTGATCAATAAATACAACTACATAACATGAACAAATATGTCGGTTTTAATTATACAAATAAAATTAATTGATTTTTAGTTTTGATTTTTATTTTTTTTTCTTCTTCAATTTATTTTATTTTAATTTCGATGGCAACTTTATTAACCAGCCATTGAAGCGTCAATCACTATCTATCTAAATTATGAACTGCATAATGATTGATTGTTTAGTATAGAAAGTGACTATTGTTTATTGTATGAAGCTATTGATTTTTTAATGTAAAAGTGATTGATTGTTCTATTTGGAAAGTGATTGAATTTTGTTTAATGTAAAAGTCATTGATTTTTCAATGTGGAAAGGGATTAATTCTTCGAATAAGAAAATGATTGATTGTTTAGCTTAGCAGATTAACGAGGCTTATTTATAATGTTTTATCCAGAACTATATTCTCAGTGTACCTTTCATGACAAGTTGACATCGGAGGGTTCTAAGTCACACTCCGTGCTGCGTTATAATTCTTTACATTCAACAAAATCAACACTGTGATAAACAAACAAAAACTTCTGGACATTAATCTCTCGTTCTGATCATAGAGAAATCATGGAGGAAAGCGGTTAACAAATCTTGCATGGTGCACCAACGGTCCAACAGACTTAGAAAAAGGTAAAAGATAAAGATAAAGGTCTAATTATAAAAATAAACACACATTTAAAAAAAAAAGAATTCAAATATCACTGTATTTAAAATGACATGTATATTATGAGATTTACAAAATATGATCTTTGAAGTTTACTTGAATATCATAGTTACATCAGCTTATTGATAGTACCAGCTTCACTCTGTTTAATATTGAGTGTGAATATAAAGAAGTAAATATAAAGAATTATATGTATATAAGCTGAAAGATATAGAATAAATAGTTCACGTATAAGCCAAATGTATAAAAATGTTATCACAATATTTTCTATTGCACTTTATTTCCGTTATAAGAGTTTTTGGAATTGGGTATTTTGTTTGAGAATACACTAAAGCAGTGTTTCCCAAACTGTGTTCCGCGGAACCCTAGTGTTTCGGGAAGCCTGAATTGGTGTCCCACGAATTACTGGAATAATTAATTAGTAGGCCACCACACGAATTAATCTCTCTAAAAGAAAGTATGCAAAATGTTCCGCTAAAACTCAGAATGTGTTCCGTTAACGAAAACATTTTGGAATCACTGGACTAAAGCATTTTTCTTTTACAAATCATTATATTACCACACAATTATAACACACATTGAATACCATAACTTAAACACTTAAACGATTCTCATATAAATCTATAGACTTTTTCTTCCCGCCAGATTTTACTTCTTCTGAACAAAAAGTTGTACTGCAGTCTGTGCCAAGGGAAAAAAAAAGGAGGACAGCTTGAAGAATTAATGGGGCTGTTATTGAAAGCCACTCTAATCCTGGCAAAAGACAGAGAAGAATGGAGAGGGTTGGTTAGCAGATCGTGTGTGGTGCCCCAAAGGACTAAGAGGCATGTGAAGATGAGCAAGGAGGACAAATACTGGCCAGCTAGCAATGAGCCATCACAAAGAAATATATGTCAGTGCAGACAAGAACAATAAATGTTGCTTACAAACTAATGCAACCAAAACTGTTGGGTAGCCTACCTACTGAGATGACTTCAGAAATTAATAGCTGTGTGTATACCGGAGTAAAAATTGGTGGACGAGTTACCGACAAGAGCTCTCCTGGACGTTATATACTGAGATACATAGATGTAGATGTTTGCAAGCGTGATACAGAGATCAAGACTTATGATAGGCCTGGCTGGGGGGGGGGGGGGGGGCAGTAGAGAAGACAGCTCGTTTACTGAGGAGAGAATTCAACTCAATTGTAGGAAGATGACACAAAATCTTACAGCCTTCGTTGGTTTCATGTGAACTCATACCCAAGTAATAACTTCATAGATAATAGAAATATGCGAAATTCGTAAAAACTTTTTGATGCCAACAGTACATGATAGACCACGCCTTGTGCGCTTGCTATGTTTAGATAGTGAGTGAAAAATATTCAATGACATGTGCACTAAAAACATAAAGATTCAAGTCAACGCATAGAGACAATAATAGTATAAACTTCTGATACTAGACAGTTAGATCGCTAATAGATACAGCTCTTTTTTAACCCTATATCTCTGAATATCCACATGAAAAGTTAGCTTTTAAAATTGAAGTGATGCCTTTAAGGTTTTGATCACAGGCAGATAGGCAGATGAAGGCATCATTGTCAATCTTTTGTTCATATATCAGGCACATACAGACTGCACATACAAGTCTTAAACATACATGCTTCTTGTATAATGTATAAATACATTGAAACACACACATTTTATAATTTTATAGCAGTTACTTGAATAGGCTAACAAATATAACAAATATAATAAATAGGACAACTCCTGTCTATAACATTATTTCTTTGTATCACAATTACCGGTGCCTGAAATCCAAGGACTTCTAAGCCAGAGTGAAAGCCAGTGTTATTGAATATAAATGTTACAACTTTAAAATGTAAACTTCAG
Source organism: Biomphalaria glabrata (assembly GCF_947242115.1). Classification (NCBI taxonomy): domain Eukaryota; kingdom Metazoa; phylum Mollusca; class Gastropoda; family Planorbidae; genus Biomphalaria; species Biomphalaria glabrata. The sequence continues at coordinate 15,812,585 of NC_074725.1, read as the reverse complement.
ATTAAGGCCACGATGAGATGATGATATGCAGGTATGATTCTAAAGTTCTACAGTGCTGCTAAAATATATAATAATATATGATTAGTGAACCATCTAAATCTTCCTGTCTTGTTTAAACAAGTGGTAGAAATGTAAGGCCATGCTTGTGAATAATGAAGTTTAATTTTTATTTAAAATCATTCTTATATGTAGGCCTAATATAGGATTTTCAAGAAATATAAATAAGTAACATAAAAAGTTATAGATTATCAAAAAAAAAATGTCGGAGCTATATCAAGTTGTGTATGGAACGAGCGATCCCCCCCTTTTTTTTCCCCCTTCAAATAAAAAATCCTGGTGATATAAATTCTTACTTTAAAACATTAAAAAGTAGCGTAGAAAAATGGCTCTTGTTAAAGATAAAGTATCAATATTGGGTGATCATAAATTTTATAAGAAAATAATTCAAACAGTCCAGCCGTTGTCCTGCTAATGATTCTTACTTCGAGTCAGTGTCCGTATCAGCCCACACGAGGGCTGCACCAAAATATGTGGATTGAGGCTTGTAGCTGACCAGCCCTTCTCCAGACACATCCACTGTAATGAAGTCCTGCTTTAGCATCATAAACACACCCGCTGTGAAGCAGAATGTCAAATACATTCGTTGTGTTATTGCAATTAATGCAGTACACCTATCTTACCACGTGAAACATAGATGATTGAAAAATGAACAAAATTTGAAAAGCCATGGTTTGAACGCAGAAGAGAAGTGATCCCAGAATGTGTACATAGAAGATCCACAATGTATTGATACACATTCCCCAGAGAGTTTCTTATAGTTTATAGTATTTTAATACTATATACAAAATGGATTCTCTTTAAATACATAATAAGTGGGTTACACAAGTGGCGTATTGAGGGGGGGGGGGGCAACGGGGCACAACGCCCCAGGCGCCACCCTCGGGGGGGGGGCGCCACACGCAGAGAGACGCCAAAAATATTGTAGATATTTAGTTAGGTAATACATTCTAAGGTTATTTGTAGTTATTATTATTATTAAATACTTTTTAATTACAAGCCTATATTTCTATGTGATGTGCATGGAAAATGGGGGGGGGGGCGCCGATAAAGTACCTTGCCCCGGGCGCACATTTTGCTCACTACGCCTCTGGGCTACACACTATTTGGCGGAAGGCGTATAACAGAAAATGAAGACAATATCGCAGAAAATGAAAACCATATCGCACATTTAGAACTGAACTTGGAACTTACAAAAAATTTACAACTAGAGGCGAAGACAACAAGAAGGTTTACGCTGAGGTATGCAACTTACTATCCTTCACATAATATACGGAGGCTTCAGTTCGAGGGAGAAAGAGTTAACTTTGGTACACTTTCCTCCATAGAGTTAAAGAAAAGGAAGATTTAAAAAATAAAACATGAAGTACGAATCAAAACATGTATTTTCCAGTGTATATTTTTGTAGTCCTTAAAATCCACTAGACAGAATCCAATCCAATCATAACATAAATCAAGCACAATCACTTACTTGCAATTTCCATCATTTCTTATCAGATATATTTGTGGAAACTTAATGTTCAAGGGAAGATGTCACGATAATGTTAGGAAACGATTGGTCCTTTTTATTTTTTAAAAAAATATTTCTTGATTAAGAATAAATCTGAAACATTCATCTACATAAACTTTTAGGATGCGAGTTGGCTAAGTGGTAAAGCGCTTGGCTTCCAAACTGGACTCCCGGGTTTGGCATTGTCTGGATTTTTATCCTCTGAGCCCACCCAACTTTAATAAGTACCTGACATTGGTAATAGAAAAGTAAGGGTGGTTGGTCGTTATGCTGGCCACATGACACCCTCGTGGGCCACAGAAACAGATGACTTCTACATCTACTGCCCCATAGATCTGAAAGGTATAGTTGACTTCTACATCTACTGCCCCATAGATCTGAAAGGTATAGTTGACTTCTACATCTACTGCCCCATAGATCTGAAAGGTATAGTTGACTTCTACATCTACTGCCCCATAGATCTGAAAGGTATAGTTGACTTCTACATCTACTGCCCCATAGATCTGAAAGGTATAGTTGACTTCTACATCTACTGCCTCATAGATCTGAAAGGTATAGTTGACTTCTACATCTACTGCCCCATAGATCTGAAAGGTATAGTTGACTTCTACATCTACTGCCCCATAGATCTGAAAGGTATAGTTGACTTCTACATCTACTGCCCCATAGATCTGAAAGGTATAGTTGACTTCTACATCTACTGCCCCATAGATCTGAAAGGTATAGTTGACTTCTACATCTACTGCCCCATAGATCTGAAAGGTATAGTTGACTTCTACATCTACTGCCCCATAGATCTGAAAGGTATAGTTGACTTCTACATCTACTGCCCCATAGATCTGAAAGGTATAGTTGACTTCTACTTAAATCAGTTAATGTCATAAACTTTGAATTGGAAAAGTTCATTGCACTGAGTCTGACATTCAGCGGGAAATCTTCGTCTCACCTGTGTACACTGTTTCCTGTTCTCTCACACATTCATCACAACAGGTGTGTGTGGCTGTCAGGATAGGGCCTGAGAGAGCATCATTCGAGGGCCGGTGTCGCTTGACGAACACACTCCAGGTCTGTTTTTTTGAAGCACACATAAAACAAAACGTAGTATTATTAACATTTAACTCTTTACACTCGCTATACACTGATAAATCTTTATCAATTTGAACGAACAAATATTTCAATTTGATTAGAGTGACACCGTTAGTAAAATCACTAAACTTTGAAACACTTCAGGACAGAAGAATAAAAAGTAAAGAAGTAATAATACATAAAACACTAAACCATAAGCTACAAATAGAAAAACAAAACCTAATGAAATACTCAGAAAGACACAAAGATAGAGGCACATTTCTGATTCCTTATGCTAGAACAAATTCGTACAAATACTCCTTCTTCCCTAATGCCATTAGAGAATGGAATGGGTTGCCTGAAGAAGCCAGGAAAACCAAAGACTTAGCAGAGTTTAAGTCATTGATTAATATGCATGACTAGATTGACACATGAAATGCGTAACACGTAACTATCTTCTTTTTAAGTCACGTCTGTAAAATATAATATAAGATAAGATAAGAAGAGAATTATGTCCTAAGCTAAGACTTTGGTTTTCCTTGCACATTTAGGCAACCAGTTCCATGCTCTAAAGGTACCGGGAAAGAAGGAACATATGGAATTAGAAATGTGCCATTATCTTTGTCTTTCTGTGTATCTTATTTGGTTTTTTTTTAGTATTTGTAAATTATAGTTTAAGGTAGATCTATAAAAATACATACAAGAAAATTGTGTGTTTACCTTGTATTCGAAATTTTTGCAAGGCTCCGCTGAGTCCGGCTTGAAGTGGACGCTGCAGTAGACCAAGTAGAGCCCAGACTCGGTGATCTTAAGTCCAGTTTCGAGCATTTCCATGTAACGATTATGTTCTAACAGAGGATTATGCTCGTCAGTTGCGAATTTCAGATTATAGTCAGCAGCTCCGAAGTTGGGATCTTTGGAATTTGAATAAACTCTTCCTATAAACTTTATAAGCAACATTTTGTTTTCGCCGTTTTGAAGATTTTCACATTAAAAGATAATAACAGTTATCACTCTGTCTGTCAGTCTGGTAAAAAGTTTAAACATATTTTTTCTCCCATTTCCAATTCTCGGATCAAGTTGAAACTTCGCATAAGTTAATAATCAATAAAAAAAAAATCACCCAATTGGTTAATCAATCACTGGTGATTAATTATTTTGTTTTAAGTCAAAATAAGGGGAATTACTGCTACTTAATGAGAGATGCAGATGTATATATGGATTTAATCCCCATTTAACAAGTATTTTCTCACATTTCTCCACCTCGGATCAAGTTGAAAATTGTGCACAGTTATTCATAGTCGATGACAAAATACGAATCAATCCAAAAATTAACCAGCTAGTTAATCAATTAAAACTTATTATAATTTTGTTTTCTATGGCAGGAAGGGAGCTAAACCCTACCATTTTTTTTAGATAAATGGCAGTAATTAGTGGTTCTTTTCCCTCGATAAGTTTTGTTTTTTTTTTGAAAGTTTTCTTTTCCTTGAAAGGTTTCTGTTCACAGATGAATAATAAAAAATAACTTTGTGTTAAAAGCAAAAGAACTTTAAAAATTATTCCGATAAGCTTGTACATAAATAATTATATAGATGATTAAAATACTTCGAATACAAATACTCTCGTATGTTTCCCACAAGATATACCAAGACAAAGCTTGCCTCAAGGTATGAACATTTCAAATGTATGCTAAGGGAGAAATAACCCTTGCAACCTTTGATTATAGAGAATGATGGTTAAATATAGATTCTCTTGGTTAGTTTTGTTTGAAGCACTAATTTAAAAAAAGCTTTTCGGACAAGATTAACCAATAAGTGTTCGCCATCCTACACGACACAAAGATGGGATGCAATGAAAATGCATTTCTGCAGCTCAGGTTTCAAGACATTGCTTAGTACTGGAACCATTTTGATTTTTGTCAGGTGACATCACAAGTACAAGGTTGAGAAACTGAGAAAGGCGACTTCAGTTTTTACGACATTCTCGAGCTGTTTTCTTCCATGGGCTCTTCACATTGCGCCAAAGATGAAAAGACCAGGAGGATGGTCATGAAATTAATGAATATGATGATTAAGGAAATGTCTAAAAGTATGAAAGTAAAGATAATTAAGAAATTGGCTTAAATGATGGCCATGGAAAATGTCTAAAATGATGAAAGTGAGGATGATTATAAAAATAGCTAAAATGATGATCATGGAAAATGTCTATGTAACGACAATTATATTTGAGTGCTAGATGTGATGATGTCTTGATGCTACGATGAGATTGTATTGATCAGTCATTGCGTTTCTGATGTTATATTTTAGTATAGATTTCTACTTTGAAACAATGACTGAACACTCAAACAATATCGTTATGCCCGGAGAGTCAAATGCAAACTATAAATTCAAAACAGCTAAGATCCCTCAACAATAACTACAAAGCTTTAATTCTGGAACTAGAAATAACTCTAATAACATTCACACTGTACAATACAAATTCAATCCAACAAATTTACTGTCGAGGTTCAAGCTCCCAACAGAATGTCCCCGTTCTTTAAATACTTTTTTTTACCATCTACACGTCTTTCTATATATGGAAACAGTCAATCTCGCTCCTTTTAAGGTCTGGAATGAACTTGCCGCCGTGATGCAAATAAAATTGCACGCTTCTGTTCCGTGAAACTTCGTCAACGACATAACCATTACCATACGCTGCAGAAATCTAAAAATAAACTTAATTCAACAGCTGCTTAATGCTACGTGACAGTCTGAAACGATGAAAGGGATGATAAAGAAAATGGCTAAAAATATGACATGGAAAAATGTCTAAAAAGATGAAAGTAATCATTTGTATTCACTCACATTTACCATCCGGACTGTATATGGTTGATGGGACAAGCTTCATGTGTATGGATGCTTTGCTCCATGAGAAATTTGTTGGATTTATAACTGGGAGAGATACTGTGCGAAAAGAGAGATTTGAATTCATATAAAGACGTCAAAAAAAATGACATTTCAAAATCTATGTACAGTAACACGAAATTAGATTCATATTAATAACAGTGAAAGTAAAAAATCAAACAATACAACGTTACTTTTTATAAAACAAAGCTTATCTAAGAGAAAGAACCGCTAATTGCTGCCATTTATAAAAAAAATGGCAGGGTTTAGGTTTAGCTTCTGTCATATACAACAAAATTAATTAATTAGTGCTAATTGATTAATTAAATGGTTAATTTTTGGATTGATTCGTGTACTGTCATCGACTACGAATAATTGTGCTAAATTTCAACTTGATCCCAGAATGAGAAGTGAGAGAAAAAATATGTCCAAATGTAATAAATGGACTAAATCCTTAGGTACATCTACATCTCTCATTAACTCGCAGTTATTCCTTTTATTTTGAGAGCAATCAAAATAATTAACCATCAATAATTCATTAACTAATTGTTTAATATTTTTTTGATTGCTTCATGTCTTGTCATGTACAATGTCTTGTCAGGTACAATGTCTTGTCAGGTACAATGTCTTGTCAGGTACAATGTCTTGTCAAGTACAATGTCTTGTCAGGTACAATGAATAATTGTGCAAAGTTTCAACTTTATCCAAGAATGGAAAAAGGGAGAAAATACATGTTCAAACTTTGTACCAGACAGACAGATAGACAGAGTGAGTTGATATAAGCTCTGTAAAAGTAAAGGAGTAAAAGAAAACTAGATCTACAATAAACTGTATTTCCCTTAACGAATCTTAAATCCCAGCAGCAAAAAGTAAAATTCCATTTTCATCAGACCTTGAGATTTATTAGACAAATGATGTAAAGGTCATCTGCTTTTTGTGGCACACGGTTAACGGGGTTGTCATGTAGCCAGCACAACGACCAACTGTCTTTACTTTTGCTTTACAGGACTTAGAGGCGCCCTAAAATTCTTAAATTACAAATCCTTCACCAGGATTCGAAACCAGGACCATTGATTCGGAAGCCAAGCGCTTTACAACCCAGCTACCTCACCTCCGAATTCTAGTTGTGTTTGAGTACAAATAGCAACATGTCTTAGTTCATGGTTGCAATAACAACTCAAAACATATCACAAAGTAAGAAAAAAGGAAAATGAAACACAAGTATTAAAAGTCAGAACTAAATGTGGAGACTGCGCAAAAATAGAAATGGAATACAATAACAGAACACGCTAGCGGGATAGATATTTTTTTAGCGGCGTCCGAAAGGGGAAAAGCCGCTATCTGTTTAGTGTGGTCTGTCTTCTGTCCGACCGACCGTTCCGCTTAGATCCCATAAACTAGAACAAATATTGAAAATCTGATATCAAAATATTTTAAGTCTTACAATGTTCTGATGCAACGGCTACTTTTTGATTTCTGAAAGCGAAAACAAAAAATTTAGTTTTTAAAATCAACAACGCATGCAATTTTTTTAAAATGTAAAATACACGATTTTTTAAAAAACTAAGCATTTTTAACAGTAAAAAAGCACGTGAGACTTTGTAGTAAAGGAAATACAAATGTAGCATATGTGTAACACATTTATGTGAATTATTCTTTTGTTTTTGCTAAGAAAACGTTTTTAAAAATTTTATATTACAAATTTAAGTACTTTCTGTCATACTAGTTACTTACATTTTAAATAAAATGTTTACTTTTTTTCAAGGGGAAAAAAAGTATTTAATATGTATATAACTTGAATAGAATTTTAAAACAACAGTTAATAAGTAGTGTATTGTATATTGTGTACATACAAAGAGTTTCTTTCATTACACTCTCATAATAGTTAGAGTTAGCTACAGGAAATGGTTTCCTTTTGTAGAGGCTCTAAATGAGATATTGTCCCTTTACAAACTAAATAAATCAGTTAGATAATCATTCAATGACGTCAGTTAGGAAGGTTTACATTTAACTATATCTTCATAGCTAACAGTTCATATTAACAATGTAATAACATAAATAAATCTTAGTATCCCTGTGGCATTGAGTCGTTAGTCCAACTATCACTACAGCAGTATCGGCAACACTTTCGACATGCACACCTTCTCTTCTTTTTGTATCGACGGAGATTGGGTTGTAGTTTTTGATAGTTCGTAGTTTCTGACATTCTTTCTGAAAATATTGAAACCTGCCTTTTTTTTTAGCTGCCGGAGCGAACAACTTCCTGGGGCCGAGTTTGAGTTTGTGTTTCCACACAAACTATCGGTGTAACCTTCTTTTAAATTATAGATTTTCCTTCAAAGAGTACTCTTATGTTTTATACGTATCCATGTAGTAACTAGTCATGCATTTTAATTAGAGACTTAAATTCTGCTAAGTTGTTGGTTACCAGGCAACCCGTTCTATGTTCAAATGGCACAAATGAAGAAATGCATTTGTATAAGTTTGACCTAGCATACAAAATATGAAGTTTGCCATTGTGTATTTTTCTGAGTATTTTATTCTTGTTTTTGTATTCGTAAATTATGGTTCAATTCTTATGTATTTTTGCTATCATTTATTTATATCATTATATCATGTTGTTAGAGACAACAGCTCTCCTGCATTGTCGGAGTTCTGAATATTCTAAAGTGGATACTACTAAGGGAGACTACAACGAAATGTTTTTTCGTTTAACGAGTATTGATCTTGATAGTACCAGACAATGAATAATAAGATGAAACTAAAAATACCAGAGAGTGTTAGGACGCTCCCAAGTTCATCCAACTGTAAATGGGCACAAGACATGCGTAGAGGGAAGTAATGTCGGTTGGTCGTTGTGCTGCCCCCCCCCCCCCCTTTTGACACTTCTGTGAACCATCTGCCATAGAAACAGATACGCTTTATACTTTTATCCTGCCCCATGGATCGCAAGGTCTAAAAGGTTGTTGTTTTTTTTGCGTTACTTTTACTAAAGTGATATTTAGTTGGATTTCTGTACAGACTAAGATGCACACTCTAAGATGCACTTACTAAGATGTACACACTAAGATGAACACACTAAGATGTACACACTAATATGTACACACCAAGATGTACACACCAAGATGCACACCTTAAGATGTACACACTAATATGTACACACCAAGATGTACACACTAAGATGCACACCTTAAGATGTACACAGTAACAAAATCTCTAGGGATAACGTTTTACTTAGGGCAAATATTTAGAATGTCAAATCTTTTGTTGTTTTTGTTTTACACTCACCTCTCCGTGAACAAGACATGTAATGTAAAACCTGCAAAATAACGAAACAAATGAAGACTTATATGAAGCAGAAAGTAAAACGTATGTATGTATGTATCACTGGCGGATCCAGAGGGGGGGGCGGTAGGGGCTTTCCCCCCCCCCCCACTCGGCCGACCCCCCTTCGGGGGGGGGCGGACGAACTTTAGTATAAAATTCACACGGTTTGTATACGAATTTATTAATTATGTCAAAAATATATATTAATTATTTATATTTCAACCTATTTTTAAATTATTTCGCCCTCCCTTCTAGTATGTTGGCTGATTTGGTGGGGTCGGGAGGGGGCGATGGTATCAATCCCGCCCCTCCCCTTACACTTTCGAGTGGGGGGGGGCGGTCAAATTTATTTGTAGAAATCACAGCTTGCTAACAAAATCAATTAAATCATTATAATTAAATTATCATTACAACTTGTTATTGATATTTTAACCGATCTTTTTATTATGTCGTTCCCTGTTTGCCGATTGGTGGGGGGGGGACGAATACCTCTACTGCCATTCCCACCTAAACCCTTTGAGTGGGGGGGGCGGTCCGTTTTTTATGGAGAAATCATAGTTTGTGAACAAAATTAGTTGAACTTGAATTAATATATACATTTATATTATGTCGCTCCCTTTCTGGTATTTTGGCCGATTCGGTGGGGTGAGGGGGGGGGCGATTACATGTACTGCCCTCCCCACTCTAGCCCTCTGAGTGCTGGGGGGGGGGCGGTCCTATTTTTGTGGAGAATCATAGTTTGTGAATAAAATTAGTTGAATATCTATATAATATAAACTACGTATTAATATGTGACCCATTGTATATTATATCGTACCACACTCTAATCTCAGATTGTATCATTAGTAAATTTAAATGAAAAAGGGTTGTACCAGGTGGGAGGGGCGATACATGCAATCGTATTTCCCCCATCGAACAAATCAATACTTTTTCTTTTTGTATTATAGTTATGAAATTACAAAATTAAAAAAATCTGTCATTAATATAATTTATATATACTATTAAATTCTTATATCGAGTCGCCCCACCCCTATTCTTTAATACAAATGCAATCTTTAGCAGAAATTATTAAAGGAGCGAGGATTAATCGTTTTCACTCTACCGCCATTCCCATTTCTAGACAGAGTTTTTGTAATTTCACATGAATTTATCATAATTATTTGAAGAAAGACTTTGCATTAGAAAAGTTAGAATTCAAACAAAATTTTTCAGTATAAGAGTCATGATTGAGATGAGTTCTAAACTCAAATAATATTGTTATAGTCGCCTTTTCCCAACCTTTACTCAATCTGATATTTTTCTAGCTAAAAATTTTGGAACTATAACTCACAATTAATACTACAGTTTTCTTGAATACTATTTATCGAATAAGTTTTTTTTTTCGGCGGCGATCCTCAAAGCAAAAATCTAAATACGTGGGGTATCCTATCTTTTCAAGGAAAAAATCGGTTTTATTTGCAATGTATTATGGGCCTATAAATTCATATTAGAATATTTTTCAAGTACAACATTATTCGAAAGGGCCTTTTTTAATAGTATGAATAATGAGCTTTAGGTCAGGAGAATGCTTTTCTGCAGTGAAGAATGCAAGAAAACGCTTTTCGCGTCGGGGCTTTGCCCCGAACTCCATTGATGAATAATGAGCTGTAGATGTCAGGAGAATACGTTTTTGTAGTGAAAAAAGCAAGAAAACGCTTTTGGCGTCGGGGCTTCGCCCCGAACTCCACAAGATAACCTAAAAGCGCTGCCCCAGTTGTTTTCTTTTTCGCCGAAGGTTGAGAAATGCTGCTTTTTTTATTCTCAAATATATATATATATATATGTGTGTGTGTGTGTGTGTGCTGTACGCACGTTTATGCATAGGGTTAGGGTTTACTGGGCGTTAGGGTTAGGGTTTGGAAAAAAAATCGCCCCCCCAGTCCAAAGTTCTGGATCCGCTAGTGGTATGTATGTATGTATGTATGTATGTGTTGTACTTATAATAATAACAATACCATGTTACATTCAAAGCTTTATTTCACTGAATGACAAACAACTACACACATAGTAGAGTTCACAACACGGACTACGAAATACGGTCAGTACACAGGTTAACAAATGTAAACAAACACTAAGGGGGCGATAATCCAAATAAGGAAATTCACGACAGTATGTATGTATGTATGTATGTATGTATGTATGTATGTATTGTATGTATATATGTATGTATGTATGTATGTATGTATGTATGTATGTATGTATGTATGTATATATGTATGTATGTATGTATGTATGTATTGTATGTATGTATGTATGTATGTATTGTATGTATGTATTGTATGTATGTATGTATGTATGTATGTATGTATGTATGTATGTATTGTATGTATGTATTGTATGTATTGTATGTATGTATGTATGTATGTATGTATGTATGTATGTATGTATTGTATGTATGTATGTATGTATGTATGTATGTATGTATGTATGTATGTATGTATGTATGTATGTATGTATGTATAGGTGTATGTATAGGTGTATGTCTCGCATAGATTTTAAAATCGTTTGACCAATCTTGATAAAACTTTGCAGAAATGTTCCTTGGGTGCTAACTAAAACCGTGAGGCATGTATAGTAGTCCAAAAAGAAACTTTGGACCCTACAACAAAAAGTTGCCCAACTCTCTGAAAGTATGTTAAGAACTACACTTTGCACAGATAGTTTTTTACTTTGACACATTAAAATACAAAATATAGTCTATTGATTTCATTATTGAATAAAATTAACCTTCCAATGTGTGTTTCAAACGCATTTTTACATAAATTCATTGTTTTTTATACCTTAGAATTTAGACTGAGGTCCTTTATAATCCCTATTCATTAAACGAATCGGGTAAACCCGTTTTAATTGTACTTTATATCCCATTCATCTCACGCTTCTATCATTTAATAGCTAAATTTATCTCTATTAAAGAACCTTTTAAAAAAAGGGTAAACTCGTTTCCATGGTATTTTTATATTTGATATGAATTATCGACTAAACAGATAAACCCATTTTCGCAAAACTACTTTTATTTTCGTGGAGAAAGAGAAAAAAACTTGAAAGGAACATTAGCTAAGTTTGACATATATAAATCCAATCCACTAGATTAGTAATACACAAATTAAGGCCCGCGGGTAATGTCCGGCTATTATATATATATATATATATATATATTAAGAGAGAGAGAGAGAGAGAGAGAGAGAGAGAGAGAACGTTAATAGCATATCTTTTCACACTCAAGAAAAAAATCAGAACAAAAATACTTCTGAACCAAGATGAAAACAAAGGACATTTACGTCAAGAGGCTTTTATTCAACTACAAATAAAGAAGAGACAAACAATGAACATAAACAAAGAAAAGAATGGGAAGTGGGCGAAATAACTCCAACTTACAACTTGTTCGGAGAATAGGTATGGGAGAAATGTATGGCCTCCTTCAGTCGCGAAGCGACTATGAATCATCTCATGGAAATGTGAAAAATGCCTGGGCACTAGTTGAGGTCAGAACGATGTCGATGGGAGAAATAACGTGTACACAATTGTACCAGACAGAGTGAGTTGATAAAGTGTACACAATTGTACCAGACAGAGTGAGTTGATAAAGTGTACACAATTGTACCAGACAGAGTGAGTTGATAATGTGTACACAATTGTACCAGACAGAGTGAGTTGATAAAGTGTACACAATTGTACCAGACAGAGTGAGTTGATAATGTGTACACAATTGTACCAGACAGAGTGAGTTGATAATGTGTACACAATTGTACCAGACAGTGGGAGTTGATAAAGTGTACACAATTGTACCAGACAGTGTGAGTTGATAATAAGCTTAGTAAAAAAAAAAGCTGACACCACTGTTCCCCTACTCTAATGGATACTAAAAAGAGTTCAACTGAAATGAGAGTTGTCAGTGCCAAGGGAAAGTACTCATGAGTAACATACATGTTACATCTATTTGTATGCTTTTATGTTTATTTCTCCCCTCTCTATTGTCTAGCCACTATTTCATAACAATATAATGTTGTCTACAGTCTACACTGTTTACCATTTCGGATAGAGCTTTCATCTCTGTTCTATTGTGGGCACAGCACTGCTCAGTATTGTTAGCATCCGTGTGCCTAGAGATCTGACTCAACTGCGGGTGTTCACGGGACAAACAGTTGAACAATGTCTCACATGGTACACAGTACAGCTGTTTAACGTCCGGCTAAAAACAAAAAAAAAGTATAATAATAAAATAATGAACTACAAGGTTACAAAGACAATCCACACAAACTCAAAATCGGCCCCCGAAGTGGTCCACACAGGCCGTTAAAAACATCAGCAGACCAAAGGATAGGTGGAAGTGAATGTGAAGTTAGATGTGAATCTGGCCTAACTGATGTCTTATAATGAACATCTAATTGATCTAATTGTTTTGTAAAGGGACAATCTAAAATAAAAACAACACATTTCCGAAATAAAAGAAATTTCCTTTATTAGTTCCTTTAGTTCAGTGTTCTATCGCCATGGAAAACACTGCAGTTCACGCGATAAAATGAAAAACTACTTGTTAATTGTTGTTTTAAATTATGACCAACTTATAATTTTTGTGTAAATGTAGTAGTTAAAACTAAAACTTACTAAACTTAGCAATACAAATTAAAAAAAAAAATTTTTTGACAAAAAATCTACAACCGTTTGCCTAAATGTGTTAAAAATATGGTACACAGTTATCTTCCCTACTAAGAAGCCTCCCGTGTTTGTTACTATTAATAGTGAATAGTTGTAAAAATGGTGTATTTTTATGAAAAAACTGTTTGCATAAGTGATTTAAAAAATTAAATTTTTCCCTTTCAGAAAAGAAAAAAGTAGCCGTTTCATCAAAACTTTGACTAAAATATTATGATGCCGGATTTTCACTATCTTTTCTAGTTATGAGATCTAAACGGGACAGGCGGACAGACATTACCCACTAAACTAATATCGTCTTTTCCCCTTTCGGGGCCGCTAATAAAAAACAAACTGTAATTGGTCTTCGGAAAAACCGGATAATTTTCTGGGAAAGCACTCCTTTAATTCGTCCTTGAACCACATCTTCCCATTGGCCAACCTTCACCAATCTCACGAAAAGTGCCTACTAAGAAGAAAAAAAGATTTTAATTGTGTTGACTATAACCCTACTTTGGCTGGCCCAAATCATTGAAATACCGGGTACATTAACGAACCCAACAGGTCCCAACATGTTAACAAATTAATTCTGCAACTCAGTAAGATTGCAGATAGGGCCCAATCATTTCAACACAGTAATCTTGTAGGGCCCAATCTTTTATACGAAGTAGGCATATAGGGCCCAATCTTTTATACGAAGTAAGCATATAGGGCCCAATCATTTCAACACAGTAAGATTGTAGGTCCCAATCATTTCAACACAATAAGCTTTTAGGGCCCAATCATTTTAACGAAGTAAGAATGTAGGGCCCAATCATTTCAACACAGTAAGATTGTAGGGCCCAATCATTTCAACGAAGTAAGCATATAGGGCCCAATCATTTCAACAAAGTAAGATTGTAGGTCCCAATCATTTCAACACAATAAGCTTTTAGGGCCCAATCATTTTAACGAAGTTTCCTTTCTCTGGGTATACAAACTGTTTCTAAGTTTTTTCTCTTTGGCATTTTACGCTTCTTGGAATATTGTTTTCCCTTTGCAATTTCTCGTGTGCCTCAAGAGGCCAGTCCTTGATGCACAGCTGCGGTCACATGTTGGGCATCTGTTATCACCAAGTGCTATTGCACTTTCACCCTTATGGCATGGCATCTGCAATCAAGGACCCTTCCTTTATGCTCGCTCTACATGTGGATCCATCCAGTGCCACTTTTTCCCAACTGTTAATTAGTGTCGACTTCGAAGAGCTTCGTGGCTCATTTTCTACATCTTAATAAAACTCTAGAAAATCGTTTTATAACTCTTAAAATGTGTCTTTACTATTTAAATACTATTTAGGAAACAATGTACATAGCACAAACATTCAAACGAAATATATAGTAGTTTATTTAATTCGGACATTACATGAATTCGGACATTCGCTGTTTTTGTGGTCATTAAATAATTATTTCAATATTTAATGTGCTTGTCCATTTTCCAATGATTCTGATCCAATTTCCTTCCATTTAGCTGTCTTTTTATGTAAGAAAAACGAATTTAAAATGTGTAAGTCAGGTTGTTGTTTTTTCCTATGTTACCCGGATGACTTTACCTCTTCCTAGGGTTAAGACTATATTTTTTGATTGGCTAAGTCTATACTAACGAGCCCGGCAATATTTATTCTGTTTTTGGAGCGAATTTATTTGATTCATAAGCCAAATTGTTTGATTCCATAAAAATTTTTTTTTTTAGGGTGTCCGAATTAAATTACGATTTTCTTACCAAAATTTATTTCGGACAGCCAGTTTTGGACATCAATGTTAATGATCTTATATTATAATTGTTTGTTTGTTGTTGTTTTTTTTAATAAAGAATAAATGGGCAAATGTTTGGAGTGAGCTTGGTACATTGAATGAAGTTAAATGCTTAGATCTAGACCTACTAGATAGATCTAGATTTATATAGAGCAGGGGTGGGCAACCTTTTTGTATCGAGGGCCGCATTAAAAATAGTTTATATATATCTTATAAAGATACGATAGCTATCTGTGTAGAATGTCTTTTAATTCATAGTTACACTGTATTATATTCACGTTTCTTTCTTTTTTTTTCACACTCCACATTGAACAATTACAACAAGAGTTAGCAATTTTTGAAACCAATATTTCTATTTTTTTTTTAAATTGCTGTTGCCTTTTTATACCACAATAACCCCACTAATATACAGTTGTACTTAATGTGCAGTATTTTACTTTTTACGCTCGTGCATAATGTTCCGGAACTGTGAAACTATCTTACTAGTTGTTACCCTTGTGACTGCTGTCAAATTACAGTCAGTCAACATTGACCAGTAATTATACTTGTTTAGTTTCCACAAAAAAAGTACTTGTTCACTGAATGAGACAATATATGTTCCGTAAGTTAAATGTCAGAACGAGCGAAACCTGCCCGCATCCAGAGAATGCTGACCATGTCCTTCAATGGTGCATACTAAATCAGGAGACCCGAACAAAACTCTCCAAAGACTATTCGGTTCATCTCAGATATAGGATTACTGATCTGAACCCTCCAACATGTAAAATGAGAACGAGGAAAAAGAAGAACTGATGTATGTGTACCCAAATAGTGTAAACAGCAGCAGAGTTTTTTTTAAGGTGTGGAGATACAGCTTCTGTACTTTTAATCATTTCACTCAAGATAGTTTCACCTTTCAACAAAGGAAAATGACAGATATTATTTTCTTTTGCTTGCCAGTAGAAATGGGAAAGTCTTGTTTGAAAAAATTTAACATGCATTTACATTTCATATGTAAACAACCGATTGCAATGAAATTATATAAAAACATGAAATCTGTCTTTCACTCTTCATTAGAAATATTGGTAACAAAGTAACAACAAATTCTTCCTTGAGATTGTATATCTCATTTGCCTTGCCCATGATAGGGTGGTAGATGCATTGGATTATTTTGTTCATAAATCGGAACTACCCTTGGTTAAAACCTCTAGCTCTAATAAGTTTGATTAATATGATATCATACTGAGGGCCAGAATAATGTTGAAATTTTGTGCAGATTTGTGGAAATTTTCATGTTTAGAGTTTATGGTTGGGATATTTTTATATAAAAAAAATATATCAGTTGTCATCAGTAGTTTCACTTGCCATCTTGTTCCAAGCCTACCCAACACTCACAGATTGTGACTTTAAGTTAAGTGTATTGATGTAGGCCTATAGCCAATAAGCATAATCTTTGTTTACTTAAAACTTATTATAATGTGACATTTTTAAATAATTTATATAGATATTAATTTGCCCACCCCTGATATAGAGTAAATATAGAGGATTCAGCTATTTTGGCAAGAATAGCTATCCTAACCTGTACTATACTACAAAAGATCATCTGTATTAGAAATGTATTAAATGAATAAACAAAAAACACAAACATTCAACACACATCTAATCATGCAAACATAAAATAAGTCTAAAAGTCTGTGTAGAAGTCACTATCTCAGTGACCTAATTTTGGTAGAAGAAGTGTGTTCATATTTTTATTTTTTGTGTTCGTATCTATGCATAGTTTGAAAGCATCTTCTTAACGATTTCCTGTGAGGGGCTATGCCTGGGGATCTTAAAATTTAGTTAATGTTAATATAGAATTAAAATCTGAGTATATTGATGCCTAAATATAGAGACTGTCCGAAATAAATTATGGTGTCCGGAATCAAATAATGTGGGTCAAATTTGTTCGAATTAAATGAAAACACGTGGCCTCTTTGGCCTTAAATATAATAACAAATATAGGTTAGGGTTACAAATATAAGTAGTCATCCTTATTCTCCTTTAACTAAAGAAGATTTTGACACTTCATTTTCTTTTCTATGTCGAACCATTGTCAAATAATGCGCTGTCAAAGTCAAACTTTCACATTTGGGCCTATAGGTGTCTGAATAGCATAAACTACTCGTACAAATAATTTAATTTGTTTGTACAATAGTGTTTATTTAATAAAACGCATTCGATAGGAATTTTTGATGAACACAAGATAACTCAGTCAGCACTTACCTGATTGTAATCTGTGGTGCTACCAACCGAGAGCAATATGGCTGCAATACTGATAGTTATTGATAGAACCATTGATAGACTAGAGAAGATTTGTACAATGGTGACACTGGGGACAATAAAGAAAAGATCCAGTTCAGAGTTAAATTAGCAGACTCCATCAAATCATTCTTGGATAATAGAATAACTCACACTGAACAAAAATTACATTCATAATCAATGGAAATATTTCATTTATGTTAAAAGATAAATATTTTATTTTGGCTTCAAGAATGAAATAGTAGACCAAAACAATGTCTTACATGGAAGAGAAATGAAACATTTATATTATTGTTACTAAGGTTTGTTATTTGGTTGAGATAGATTAGTTATTAGACCTACACAGTACTATTTGCTCTGATACAGATAAGTTACCTCTTTATGAAATTCTGCCTCGGAGGAATTTTCTGGTGATTTAGCAGGTCTGCAGCAGTATCGGCCTCTGACGGGTCTGCATTGTCAATTGAGATCATAGGCTCGTTAGTTTCCTCTCTCTCTGGTCCATTCGTTGCATCGCTCATTCTTCTTTCAATCTATCAATCTTATAAATCTTATAAAATAATAATTTAATTAATAATAATAATAAAATAACTATTTTGACTGACAAAACTGTAGATTTTAATCGCCCTGGTCTGCTATTTATTGATAAAAAAGAAAAATCCGCTACCATTATTGCCATCGCCGTACCACTATCTCATAATTTAAGAAAAACTGAAATGGAAAAATAAAGAAAGTATGGGAACCTTGGCTTGGAGATTAAGCGTCTATGAAAGTTATCTAAAACAACAATATACCCCATTGTTATATCAACCGAGGGGATAATAATAACCGACCTCACATACACCTTCAAGGCCCTTAACATTCCTAGGAACTTTCTCATTGTCTGTCAGAGGGCGGTACTGCTGCAGACCTGCCACATCACCAGAAAATTCCTCATTGGACACTGATAAAGAGTCTACAATGAGGCTTCTTCCAAAGGCAAACATTTGCATCTACATCGCTCTAACAGGGAAATAGAAATAGCCTACATGACTTCATAGAAACCTGAAGAATCGGATTCATTAAACTAATGTAACTGGAATGGAGTTTGAGTCTTTAATGGTTCGGAGGATATGTTTTGAGCCCTTGTTGAAGCGTATCTTTGTTTCAACCTGAGTGCCACTGCCCTCTCTGTATAATACATCATTTTCTATTTTTATTATATGAGATATTTTAAATAATTCCTTTCTACCTCTAATTACTTTAACTAGAGTTAAGCTCTCTACTTCAGTTTGACTTGTACATTTCATCGACACATCATTGAAGTTCTCCTATTTCTACTACATTTGGCTGCTACGCGACTTAAAGAATTAAAATGTATTTAGATAATGAAATAATTAGAGCAACACATTCAGTCAACTTACTTTTTACTGTTATGAAATAATTTAATGACATAATAACAACAGCAACTGCAATTCCAGGAAGTGTGTATACGATCGGGTAGAAATAACGATCAGTGTTGTGTGAATCGGGAATTCGCTTATCGAGAAAACCTAATTCACAGTAGTAAGATTATTTTTTTTTTTCGAAATATGGACCAAGTTTTGTCAGCATTTCTTGTAAAACCTGATTTGTTTGTTTTTAAAGCTCTCGTACTTTCAATCCTATAATAGGATAAGCGGCTCTTTATGAATTTCACATTGCCTTATGGTGCTCCTAGTCGTATTCAAATGAACTGCGGCTATTAACAGACGACTTGCGTTTTCTTTACCTTTTTCTTTTCAGTAACCGTTCGTTCAAGAATTCAATATCAAAAGTATTGAGTTACAAAAAGGGAATTTTTGTGATTTCAAGTGGAGCGGTTTGAAAGGCGTTTGAAGACGGTTTGAAATGAGTATTATTTTATGCATTTCGTATGTTCCTTTAAATATGTCAATATGACCTTCTTAAGCTAACCTTCTCGCGGACTGCAGGGGAGGAAAGTGGGCAGAATACGAACTTCGGACCAAAGGGATGACAGTCCGAGTCGCGTACTCCACGACCAGGCATCCACCCCGTCTACAGTGCCGGTCTTAGGTTTAGATGAGAGGCCCTAGACGAAGCGAATTAGGTCCCATATGAACAAGAAACAAAAAAATATATATATTTAAAAAATACTTAAAAAAATAATAAGGCTTGTCTTCGAGTCCCAATATAAATGACGAATGCAGGGCAAGCATAACCCTTGTCCACCGGTGGTCTATTAAGATTTCATTATCGTCGTCTGCGTATGTCTTCTTCATTTCTGCAGAATCGTCCTAATTGTATACACCAAAAAAAAAGAATCATTTCTTTCAAACATGTTGACATTTCAAATGCATGATCTCTACTTAAAGGCCAGTACCTTTTATCGACTATAAATAGGCCTAAGTATGAACTCATTTAATTCTAGCTAGAATGAAGTAAGAAAATATAATTATAACCATTGTTCATGGTATCACAATCCCTCAGTAAACATCTTGCTATAAATGTGTCTGCATGTCTATATGTAGCTGTGTTATGGCGTAACCCAAAACACACAGACACATTAAGCTATCAGATTATCATGGTTATAGAGTTACTTCAGCTATCTACTTTCTTTCTATCTATTTATCTATCTATCTATTTATCTATCTATCTATCTATCTATCTATCTATCTATCTATCTATCTATCTATCTATCTATCTATCTCTCTATGTAATCATTTTTAATAACATTATCTATCATTATTAATGACACATGGGCGTAGCCAGGATTTTTTTTCGGGGGGGGGGGTTGGGTGGATTTCCCCCCTCCCAGCCGCCCCCACCCCTTCGAAAAAAATTATATATATATATTTGTATGTATGGATGTGTGTGTGTGCGTGTGTACATAATTAATCTCAATTCCATTCTGACCCTTCATTCTTTTGGAAAACGTTTATTGTGCCCTTGAATAGGTTCTTCCTGGAGTTAGTGAAAAATTGTAGACTCCTCGACCTTGCCAGCAGGGGGTCTGGGGGGCGCTGAGAGCTCCCCAAGCGCGGGCCGAGCCCCGCCGCCAAGCGCTATTTCTGATATTGAAAGCCAACTAAATGCATATTCTGAGGTACCTACAGTGCATTATTTTGCTATTAAAAGGTTTTATTTCAAAAACCTAATGTGCTATTCTTACTGACTTAGACCCTCCCGCGCCGTTCGGCAAGCTGTTTTCACACAAATCTGTCACTGGCAATGTCTGAAGCCTCTTCCCACCTGCTCTGAGGACCTCCATGAAAGTGTGGAGCCAAGTTGTACTAGGATGTCATCGTAACTCTTATTATGCGTAATTCAATTCGTCGGAGAACATGTCCCGCAAACCTCATGCGACGCTCAGTCACAACCTTACTAAGGGGTCGACTCCCACTTCGGCATATGATTTCCTTGATTTAGACCCCATCTTTGTAACTGACTCCTAAAATCCGTCTTAGCCATCATTGTAGAGCCACATTTAGTGCTTTTCAATTTCGGCAGATGACTATTCGTTACACTTTATTAATGGAGCCCAGCAACTAGTAGACATATGTAACTTCTCTTGACTACGATCTTGGAATTAGGTGACTATTTCGCTTTAGATGTTATATCGAAAAGGGAAGTTTTATCGTCAAAATCATCTGTTGGGGGGTTTTAAACTAAAATATATCTGGAGTTTTTTTTTTTTTTATTCAAAACCACATTTAGCTACGGTCATTGAATTTGGTGACTGTATTTTGCTTTAGAAATAATATTGAAGAGAGAGGCTTTCAACCTTAAAACGCTCTGTGGGGGGGATTATAAACTCAAAACTATCTTGTGGGGTTTTAAACTTTTAAAAAAGCCATCTGGAGGAGAGGGGTTGAAATTCAAAACCCCCCATTGGCTTGGCTATGCTCAATGAATATTAGTGTGTAATTTGCTTTTTTTTTTATATTGAAGAGGTATTTTTTACATCAAACCCCTCTGAAGCGAAATTTAAACTCAAAACACCCAATAGGCTTGGCTTGCGAAATTATTTTTTTTTATTTTGAAGATTAATTAATTAATTTTTTTTTAGCTTCAAACACCGCTTTTTAAACTAAAACCCCCTTTGACTATGCTCATAGTATTTTGAGTACGTAATTTGCTTTTTTTTTATATTGAAGAGGTAATTTTAGCTTCAAACCCAGCTGAAGAGGGGTTTAAACTCAAAACCCCTTTGGCTACGCTCATACAATTTTGAGTGTGTAATTTGCTTTTTTATATTGAAGAGGGGTTTATCGTAAATTTTGGAGAGGGGTTTAAAATAAAAATCTTCCTTAGATGTGCTCTTGGAATTTGGGGATTGTCGTTTGCATTTTTTTTTGTTTTATAGAAGAGGGGGATTTAAATTGCAAATCCCCCTGGTAGGGGTTTTCAAACTCAAAACCCCCTTAGTAGGGGGGTTTTAAACTAAAAAACCCTGGTAGGGGGTTTTAGACTTAAAACCCCCTGGTATGGGGTTTCAAACTAAAAACCCTTGGTTTGGGGTTTCAAACTCAAAACCCCCTGGTAGGGGGTTTTAAACTCAAAACCCCCTTGGCTGTGCTAGGGCAAGTGATGGTTTAGTATTACTATTTCACCTAAAATAAACAAAATTAAAGCAAAAGATCAGTCACTAAACTCCGACACCCCCCCTGCGGGGGGATTTCATTTGAACCCCAACCCCCCACCCTGGCTACGCCCATGTAAAGTAATGACATATATCCTTCTGTCTCTAAAGACAATAGGTACACCCAGATTGCTTCTCCTCTAATAGGTTGTGACTAAACAGTTCAGTTCTAGAACAACAGACTTTGCTAAAGTTAGAGCATGATTTGTTTTAAGACTGTCAGTTGGGCAGCTTTCCTCCTCTTCCTCATAAAACCTCCTCACTCCTCTAGTGCTCCACGAGGTCCGTACCAGCATGCATTGCCACTATTAGTCATCAGTGTCCATGCTGTCATTCATTGAGAGTCTAAGTCTTTAGGTCACGCTTGCAGACATCTCTGGATGTTTATATTGGACGTCCCTTGGGTCTGGTTCCATCAACAGTCTCAGCATAGAAGATGTCCTTAGGAATTCTTTCATCTGGCATGCGCATAATGGCATGGTAATGCAAAGTGTCTATTCAAACTATGCTCATGGTACAAGTATGTTGACCATCTCTCACTGACATATAGCAAAGTCCATATAAATGTAGGCTATAAACAAGCATTTATATATACCCTGTGAGTGTGTGTGACACGAACACACATACTAAGACTTACGTAACGCGATATTTTTACAGTTCGACAATTTCAGAGCTAATGCTGATAACCTAATAATGGATGAAGTTGATGAAGACTTAAATGTAGGTCAATATCCTGGAGTGAAATTATTTTTCTGTAAGCCTATAGTTATATGACGTCATGTGTGTTGCCTTTATCTTATTGTGTTGTCACTGTGTTGATCAGGCATTGACGTGGTTCTAAATCTATTACAAATGTCTTTTTTAAACAGTGCTAGAAACTACAGCAGTGATAGGTGTTGTAGACGGTCGTTGGCTTGTAGCACCAAATTGCTGGTAGACAACTAAACCGCTGTAGGCGTAGTATATTTTAACTTATAAAACTGGAAATAACTTGAATAACTTCTATTATAATATAGGCCAAATTCAACTTTAAATACAATGACACTAATGTGGTAGACTTTAGTAATCTTATCTTACAGACGTTACTTAAAAAAAGAAGATAATTAAGTCCTACGCGTCATGCATTTAGTCATGCATATTAACCAATGACTTAAATTCTGCCAAGTCACTGGTTTTTCTGGCTAGCTCAGGCAACCCATTCCATGCTCTAATAGCACTAGGGAAGAAGGAGTATTTGTAAAAATTTGTCCTAGCCTATGGGACGAGGAATGTGCCTTTATCTTTGTGTCTTTCAGAGTATTTTATTAAATTTTGTTTTTGTATTTGAAGATAAAGTAACACGGTTACAAAGAGAGTTTGTGTGGAAACACAAACTCAAAATATGCCCCCGAAGTGGTCCACCCAGGCAGGTAAAAAGGCAGGTTTCAATATTTCAGAAAGAATATCAGAATGAAATTTTTTCAAAGGCAAATGACAGAGAGGAATGGAGAAAGATGGTTGACAGATTTCGTGTGGTGTCCCTACGGTCCAACAGACCATGGGATAGGTGAGGGTGAAGTTAAATGTGAACCTGGCCTAACTGAAGTTATATAATGATTATCTAATTAATCTAATTGTTTTGTAAAGAGCAATCTCTCATTCAAAGCCTCGATTAAATTGATATAGCGGCCGTCACTCTACTGCACGAAAGTCGCTGAACAAAAGTCCAATTTAAAAAATGTGCGTGAAAATTTGAAAAATGTCTAAATAATATGTGTGTTTGTATTTTTGTATTGAATTAAAACCTTTAGAAATGTGTTTTTTATTTTACTTTTAAAAAATGTAATTGACTTATTTTATAACGGAAAATCTTACAGGAGTGGAAACGTTTAAAATATCATCAAATAAATAGATCCAGAATTTCACATTTAGATCTAGTAACTAAAAAATAAAAACAGAAGTGCTGGAGTGTTAAAAAAAACATTTGACTTGAGAAACGTAGTTTAGTATAAAGGTAGATGCTTGATTAACCATATCAATGTGTTATTTTCTTGTCTGACCACTCAATATACAACAAATACATTTGCAAAAACGCGAATCGAAAAAGAAAACGCGTGGTGTTTTCTAGAGTTTGGTTATTCTAATGCTCTTAGATCTCAATAGGACTAACTGTAGATTTAGGACCTAGGTGTCAGTAATAGGTAAAAATCAAACAAACTAGAATCTATTATATGCTTCTGCTATAAGCTATAAAAATGGTGTACTTGATGTTCCTGCAGCTAAAAAATATATCATGGATTGATTAAAACCACTAAATATTGACCTAAATCGCTAATCAGATTCCCACTATAAATTAACAGAAATTAAATTGCACCAAGTGACCCATTCATATTATTGCATAGAAGCTTTTTGCAAACAAATGTTTAACAACATTTATAGTGCTGGTACTTTCAAGTGCACAACATCTTACTTGACCCTCTTCAAATGCAGGCTGACTAAATAGTTGTTAATTGCATCATTTTTTTTAAATTATCAAAGTTGTTGATATCACATGACCAGGAAACCAGGGATATGCGTTTCAAACGCTAACACATGTTGAAAAGCGTAACAAAATATTCGAACTTTTTGGTTTGTTACTAAAAAAAAATATTTAACTACGGTTTTAACTAATAATAAATTTTATAATTAAACTTTGGCCATAATTATTTTTTTTTAAGTTAAATTAAAAGTTCTGAACTTTTTAATTCAATTTTGCCCATCACTAGCTTCTAACAAAATATGAATAAAAAGAATTAAACATTTAATAAATCAATTAGTGGTAATTCTTACAGTATTGATATATATGGCTTTATAAATATACAATTCTTCCCCTTAGATAATTTTTGTATTTTGTATTTTTTTTTAATTTGCTTGTTTATATAACTGATTGGCAAATAGAATGATTTGCTTGAAATAAGGTGGTCGTTAAATAATTACGTTAATATATTTTTAAAATGTATTTTATCATTTAATTTTCTCACGGGACAGACAAGATCTGAGAAAAATAGAAAATCCAATATCCAATCCAACATTTCATATTCCGCGAACCCATCTCCACATTGAAAGTAAAGACTATTTTATTTTTGATCGAGATGTGTCCTGCAATAAGGCATCCTTCATTCTTGTATTTTTATTGCACATCCGAGCATTCAGATGGAATGGAATAAAGAAACTCTTGAAATAGTCTGTAAACTTGTGCTATCGAATAGTATTTACAACTTTATATTGGACATCGAGGCTTGCACACATTTTCAGCCATATAGCGCAAGCACTATCGTATTAATATGTATAAATTATAATCCGCATTAATATCCCAATTTTTAATATTAGTACTTATTATATCAAGTTGAAATTTTGCATAATTATTCATAGTCGATGACAGCACATTATCAACCAAAATAATAATCAATTTGTTAATCAATTAGTAGTCATGACATAAAAACACCGAAATGGTTTAAAAAGAATTATAATCTCCCCTATATGGTAATTTTACTTCGTTACCTGGCTTACATGAACTTTCTGTTGGTCTGGTCAAAATGTTTTACACTTTATTTCTACTATTTCCATTTCTCGGATCAAGATGCAAGTAATGGTTACAGTATGAGTAACAACAATTAATTAGGCCTACATGACTGATCCAAAATAGTTGCTATAAATTTCGCTCAATATTAGCGAGGATTATTAAAAGTATTTTTTATATTTTCTTCTATTTAAATTTAGCATTTAGAGTAGAAAGATTTTTATTTGTAAATCTATTTAGACGTAGATATTAATCTATCAATACAGGGTTTCAGAAGAAAAAAAAAGTCAATCTAGAGTTTGGACATATAATTGCGTATTAGGATTGTTGTTGATGGTCGTTGACTTATAGTATCAACATTTTGGTAGACAACTCAACCGCTGTAGGCGTTGTGATTTTAAATTTTACTCATTGAAATAACTTGAATAACGACTAAATATAACTTTAGTACAATACAGACAAATGTATAGAATTGACTTCTATTTGAAACCAATCTCACTATAAAAACACGTCGTATCACTCTGAAATCCTGGAGTCGTCTGGCGTACTTAACACAGCTTACGACATCGCCGCTCATCTTGCATCATTCTACAAGACAAACATTCAATTAATACGCTCTCTATCTCTCTCTCTCTCTCTCTCTCTACAGCTAACAATAAATACTCTCTTTCTTCAAAACCACATTGGTCACACACACACTTATTGACAAGACAAATTGCGCTTGACCCACTAGCAAATTATAACTGAAAATTCCTGAATGGAAAAGATTTAAACAAGCAAAATTGAATCAAGAATATAAAAAATGTATTATCTATTATTTGGCGAAGAATCATTTAAATACAATACAACTATAATGTGGCACTTATAATATTGCACTTGACATTTTAAAATGTATTCAAACGTTTGTGAATGGGATGACCTGCAAGTTTCAGCTGCGGGCCACAGGCAAACTTTCTTTCACAGGAAAGAGTTGTTTTTTTTTGTAGCCTTCATTCGTAGAGCGACTATGGTTCATCCTCTAGTCTGGTCAGAAGAAAGTCTGTGAATTAGCTCAGCTCAAGACCCTGGAGCACATGTATCTGTAGGGTCGAAGAGTACGTCAAATAACCGATACATTTTGAGATGAGTTGTGCCAGGTTGTAGCACTGTGTGAAGCTGCCTAAGAGTCAACTACTCCTGAAGTCTTTCCCATATTTGGGTAAAGAAACGGATGTTCGGATTTGGAGCTTTGTTTCTTCCACTTGGGTAGCCAACAAGGGTTAAAGAGCCCCTCCTGCTCAAAGCTGGTTTGGTGTCATCCAAACTATTGCGGCTCTAGGATAGTGTAATAAATAAGAGCGCCAAAAAAATCACTTGTACATGCTTACCATATTTGAATAAGCTTTTTCATTGAAGTCTCGGCAATGTTTGAAACATTTTAGAAGAAAACTGCCTCTCGCTCCATCTTATCCACGTCAAGTCGTCGCGAAGTGAGCGACTCCTCTCTAGGCAAGAACCAAAGTGGGCGACTCCTCTCTAGGCAAGAACCAAAGTGAGCGACTCCTCTCCAGGAAAGAACCAAAGTGGGCGACTCCTCTCCAGGAAAGAACCAAAGTGGGCGACTCCTCTCCAGGCAAGAACCAAAGTGAGCGACTCCTCTCCAGGCAAGAACCAAAGTGGGCGACTCCTCTCTAGGCAAGAACCAAAGTGGGCGACTCCTCTCCAGGCAAGAACCAAAGTGGGCGACTCCTCTCCAGGCAAGAACCAAAGTGAGCGACTCCTCTCCAGGCAAGAACCAAAGTGGGCGACTCCTCTCCAGGCAAGAACTAAACGCTACAAGAACTTCGCTTGTTCCTTACTCTTTGAGACAGTATTACCGGCTGCTAGTTGAATAGGAAAGTGAAAAAAGATCCAGAAGGTCTGTCGATCAACATTATTATTTTTTCAGTTCTTTTTTGTGGAATAATATTTTCAATGATATCACATTTCCATAAGGATCAATAAAGCAGTCTTAGATCGGCTTCATGTCGGTTGTTGTGTCTTTGACAGCATAGTCAAACCAAAGAAAGTTGACTGCGGTCTATAGCTGACCAGTCCTTCACCGGAAACATCCACAGTCAAAAAATCATTCTCTTTTAGCTGGAAAACGCCAGCTGGGAAGGAAAAGAAAAAGCAAATACTTATTATAATTCTTCTAAAACTTTGGTCATAATTATTCTTACAGTAATATTGTCATTATTTTTTTTTATAATTGTTGTTATGTTCTAGTTCGTATGTTTTGTTCGTATGTTTTGCAGTGGTCTCAAATAATCTTTTTCGTAGGCCTAAAAATCGTGTTTGCGAATAATGTTAAAATGAGTTGGATAAACCGCTTGGCTCCCTAAGTTACGGTGTTCTAGATACATCTTGCTATAAATGTGTCTACATGTCTACTTGTAGCTGTGTTACGGCTTAACCCAAAACACACACAGACACATTAAGCTATTAATGTAATGGACATACTTGATCTATCTATCTATCTATCTATCTATCTATCTATCTATCTATCTATCTATCTATCTATCTATCTATCTATCTATCTATCTATCTATCTATCTATCTATCTATCTATCTATCTATCTATCTATCTATCTATCTATCTATCTATCTATCTATCTATCTATCTATCTATCTATCTATCTATCTATCTATCTATCTATCTATCTATCTATCTATCTATCTATCTATCTATCTATCTATCTATCTATCTATCTATCTATCTATCTATCTATCTATCTATCTATCTATCTATCTATCTATCTATCTATCTATCTATCTATCTATCTATCTATCTATCTATCTATCTATCTATCTATCTATCTATCTATCTATCTATCTATCTATCTATCTATCTATCTATCTATCTATCTATCTATCTATCTATCTATCTATCTATCTATCTATCTATCTATCTATCTATCTATCTATCTATCTATCTATCTATCTATCTATCTATCTATCTATCTATCTATCTATCTATCTATCTATCTATCTATCTATCTATCTATCTATCTATCTATCTATCTATCTATCTATCTATCTATCTATCTATCTATCTATCTATCTATCTATCTATCTATCTATCTATCTATCTATCTATCTATCTATCTATCTATCTATCTATCTAGGTTCAACGCATTGATACTAATGTATGTATTAAACCAACTGTCCCGGTCAACGTACAAAAGTTTCACCTCACACAGTGAACAATCGACCGTTCGACGAAGTCATCAATGATCATGAATAATAATGTCCAATTATTGTACTGGAAAGATATAGCCAAAGAGAGTTGTGATGAACAAGCCGAGGATTGTATTAATAAGTTGATAAATTCAAATGAAATGAAGAAAGAAACATCTCTGTATTTTCTTCCAAACTTCTTTAACAATACTTCTTCAACTTTCACATAAAATTAACTCATCAATTCAATATCAACTTGACTTGATACTTCATAAATAAAACTTAAAGATACATGAAACACTTAGTATAACATTCAGCTTCAACTAATAATATTACTTCAACTAATAAAACTTTAATGGACCCGCTAATATTACTCTACCAAACTATTACTAAGTGAGGACTAAGCGAGGACCCCTTCTAACTGGCTTTCCCCTAATTTATACTTTTTTTAATCGGATGTTCTAGAATCATGGAAACTTCTCAGATAATTATTTTAGTGACTTTGACCTTCTAGAAGCTGACGTGTGCTATTTTTTTTCCTTAACCCCTTTCTTTGATTGGATACCTAAAATTAACTTGTTTACGCTGGACAGCACTGGCTTGACCTCGAGCTTCTAGAAACTGGTCGAAATAGGTCACAGACTCGACTTGTGACAGAGCACTATATGTAGAGAGATTGCGACATTGCTCGCTATGGACAAGGAACAAGCAACGAGCTCTGCTGTGGAAGCAAAGCGAGCCAAACGAGAAAGGGCTGGTTCCACTACTACCAAAGCAAGTGCCTCCTTTATATGCATCGAGAATCTCTCTGTAGAGTCAAGTTCTACAGTCACATTAAAATATGCTGTAAAAGATGAACAATAATAGATCTATGACGAAACATTTTAATATGGGTTAAATGAACAAACCTGTGAATCCAGTCTCCTGGTTTCTTATGCAATCGTCACAGCACGTATGTATAGCAGAAAGAATGATTGCTTTATCTTGGTGTTTTGTGATATTTACACTAAATGTCTAGAACAAAAAAAAAAAAAAAGTTAGACAGGTTACGACTTATATTTCTTGATTTTATTTCTCAGTGGGTTAACAACGGCCCTTTACGAAACGAAACAATTAGATCAATGAGATAATCCTTATATGACATCAGTTAGGCCAGGTTCACATCCAACTTCAACTTCACCTATCCCTTACTCTGTTGGACCGTTGGGGCACCACACAAGATCTGTCAACGGTCTTTCTCCATTCCTCCCCATAGAATATCATTCACTGAAAGGCCTGCCCATTCTTTGATGTTGTCTTCCCATCACTTTCTCTGTCTTCCTATTCATCTTCTTCCTGTTACTGTTCCATGTAGGAAGGTCTTTGCGAGCCCTGAGGATCTTGATGCCATACAGTTTGAGTTTACATTATTTGACAGTGGTTAGCAGGTCATCGTGGGGTCCAATTGCTGAATTAATGTTTCTAGTCTCTTCATTCGTGATGCGGTCTTTGAAAGTGACATAACTTATCAGTTCACGGAATACATTTGAATATTATAATTTTAACAATGTAATAATAATAACATTAATAAAGTCCCGTATCCCGTGGTATCAAGTCGTTAGTCGAACTAACAACACAACAGAAAGTCTTTCCTTTTTGAATCGACGGAGATAGTGCTGCAGTTGTTGTTAGTTTGTAGCTCATAGTTTCTGATATTCTGTCTGAAAATATTGAAACCTGCCTTTTTATCTGCCTGAACGGATCACTTCAGGGAACAGTACCAGGAAAAAGAAGAAGAGGCAGACAGAGAAAGCGATGGGATGACAACATTAAAGAATGGACGGGCCTGCCACTGAAAGAGGTTCTAACTAAGGCAAAAGACAGGGAGGAATGGAGAAAGACGGTCGACGAGTCTTGCTTGGTGCCCCAACGGTCCAACAGACTAAGGGATAGGTAAAGGTAAAGGACCACTTCGTGGGTCGATTTCGAGTTTGTGTGTTCACATAAACTGTCTTTGTAACTTTGTTTATTATTATATTGGATTGGTTTATTTAACCTACTATATTTATTGCAATATATCATTCTACCTAGAATTAGATGGATGTTCTTGTGTTTCACTGACCTTTTGATCAAATGTCTTACAAGGTTCTGGAGAGTCCGGCTTGAAGTGAACGCTGACGTAGACCAGGTAGAGACCAGACTGAGTGATCTTAGTACCAGAAGCCAAGAGCTCAACATTTCTGTTATGTTCCAGCAGTGGATTATCTTCATCTGTTGCAAACTTTAAATTGTAACTTTGTAAAGGGTCGAAAATTGGATCTGGTGAGTTTAAAAAAAATAAAACACAAAATATTAGAGATTTTCATACATGAAGGAAAAACTATAAATAGTAAGCTTTTTGGTGTATCCGGTGTACAAAACAAAGGTAGTGTTGATAAGCTAGGTGTTTTTTGTTTTTAAAGGTCTGATAATGTTCGTGCCAACTTTTCAGCACCGCAGAAACAAAAATTCTCTAGGCGATTCCGTTTGCCTCCCAAAATCATTTCGCTAAGCAGGTAACAATAGGCTTCGCTATGCGAGTACAGCCGGACTTTCTGTATATCACAAACATTTCTTTAAAAAACAACAAAATGTGAAACTAACTAACGGTAATAGGGAGAATTAGTTACAAAGGATAATTGCTTCCCTACGAGATATTGCTAAAATTATAATTGCAGTTCAATTTTTTTTAGTTAGCAATATTTGAAAATGAATTTTTTTTTTACATTTCCAAGGGAGAAATACAGAAAAAATAGTACAAATATTGTATAGATTATCCCCTCAAAAACTGATGCGTAATGTGGCTTACAACGAGGTAAGTATCGGAATTGATAATCATGAAAATGTAGGCTATTTCTATACAAAATTGATTACTACTACTACTACTACTAATAATAATAATTATTATTATCATCCGTGAGGAATAAAAATATTTATGCGACTTCATGTGTGACTAGTGAGGCCAATACTTGATAAATAACTGTGGCCAATCTGTAATCAACATGCGCAGTTGCATTTTCACTTAGAAAAAGTTTTTGTTAACTTCATGAATTCTAAAAAAAACAAAAAAAAACAACCTCACTTACATTCCAAATTATCATTAACACTTGTAGATGCAATCAGCTTCTTATGAATGGAGACATCTCCCATGGAAAAACTATCCGGATTTATCACCGGTGGAAGTTCTAATAATAGAAAAAAAATAGAATAACGTAATTACTATTGAAATCAAAATAAAACTTTATGTTTTTAGCATAATTACTGGTTTCAAAGGTGATCGTGGCCAGGGGGTGTCCACGAGGATACGCTCCTATTGTCTATAAAATACTTCTTGTAATGTAACTGAGTGGTTTATTTTCTGCGTGTGCCCATAATATTTCAACAATGTCACGTAATGTAATGCACAAATTGTACGACAAATTTCCTTATGGATAATCAGGGCCGGATTTAATCAAGGGCAGCTGGGGCTACCGGGATTCCGCATGAAAGGGGCCTCCATAAAAGGGATTAAAATAGATTCAAATTTCAACTGGTCAAAATCTTTGAAGTTCTTTTTTTTCGCATTTTTATGGCTACCACAAATGTCGTGGTTAAGAAGTGTACGCTTGTAGTATGCTCGGAATAAGTCAATACACCTCCGGATTTACTATAACGCGTGTACCAAGGACCTTACCCTCCACAAACAGAAAAAATATATACACGTTTTAAACTAAAATATGCATATAAAATATTTTTTAAAAAGGAAATTAAATGTCTTTCTTCTAAAATATCTCATGCTTTTAGATATCAGTATTTTCATTCATAACTGGATCTTTATTTAAGCTAAAAATTGTAGGGAAACTCCACAAAAAAATATATGGTCAGTTTAGACCAATAGCTTGTTGCCACGTCACACGGTCCAATGTCGCAGGTCAGTGTTCGGGCCTTCTATAATGATTGGTCCTGGATGACAGCGGTCAGGGTTTGAGCATGGGACCGTCGTCAGGACACTTCAATGCGCATATCACACGACCAGGTAGCCATCCGTGATTTTTTATTAGTTGTTTAATGGTCCGGGCAAGTGGGTTGGGAGGGGGGGGGGAGTAAAGAGCCGAAAACTGTTGGTCATAAACTGAAGACTCCGACTTTAATTTTTTTTTCAGAAAAGAATTTAAAAGAAAAATGAGAAAGAAAACAAAAAAAAAGTAAATCAATCTACACACCTTCTTCTTCATATGATGACATCTGAAAATAAACAAAAATAATGTCATCAAATAATACTACAAGGAATGCAACTGCGGCGAAAGACAAAATTATTTGTATAGTTTTATATTAACAGCAACATTTTTTACACAGTCAATTTATACACAGTTAACTTATACACAGTCAATTTATACACAGTTAACTTATACACAGTCAATTTATACACAGTTAACTTATACACAGTCAATTTATACACAGTCAATTTTATTATAGTTTTTTTTTTACATAAAGCACAAATAAATTGTATTTGGTATTTAAAAAAAAAGCAATTAATGAAAGTAAAACAAAAAGTCCTTACTTTCAGTGCTAAGAATGCCGAAAGTTGGGAAGAGTTCTGCGCACAACATTGCTCCGTGGTCTCATTCCTGTATCGAGTTAGCTGGTGCAGGAAATACTGGTGCTCAGGTTTGGGAAACAGATGGCACTCAGTGCAGGAAATATTGCGAACAACTTCAATCCTGGTCTGCACACAACAAAATGACTATTTTAGTGAATTATTGTAAAGATTGGGAGATTGTTGCGTCAATCCGGATCTTTGTTTTCTTTTGATGTGATATAGTAAAAAAATATAATAATAAAAATGTACAGAGCGTCCTAAGACATTTTGTTTCCTTACCGAAATAGTTTCTGGTGTTGCAGTCTGTGAGTTGATAACTAAAGCCAACACAATGCTGATTATGCTAATAATAATGGCAAATATGGAGAGGACGATTGGGGCATATCTATATATTCTGAAAATAAAAAAAAAATTAACTTGATAATATGGATCATTTTTTTTTAGAATCCTATACTCTAATTCTAGAAATAATTGTATGTTTGTATGTATGTACGTGTGTAACGATTTTTTTTTTAAATTTCAAGATCTTTGTGTATTATGAGAAACAACAAATATTTAAAAAAATACTTTTAAAGAAACAAAACTTTATTAAACGTAATTGTATCAATTAGTTTGGATCAGTCATTTAAATTAAATTTGTAATAGATCCAGAGGCGAAGTGATAAAAACCATATTACTTTATTGGTGCTCCCCCCCCCCCATCGCATCCCGAAGGTCATCCTCTACGGACAACTCGGGACTGGCTCAAGAAAAACTGGTCGCCCCCACCTCCGTTACATAGATGTAATAAAACGGGACCTCAAATCAGTGAACATCAATACTTGCCATTGGGAAGATATAGCTCTAGACCGCACCAGATGGAGAGAGACAGTGACCAAGAAAGCTATGGATAGCGAAAGAGCATGGGCCTCAGCCCTGGAAGAAAAACGGACAATGAGAAAAATAGCCAGCTCCTCTACCACCGAAGCAAAAGCCACCTTAACCTGCGCTATCTGTGGACGGGAGTGTCTCTCCAAAATAGGGCTCCACAGCCACATGAGGAAGTGTGCTCTGAGATGATCCATAGTCGTTCTACCACTGAAGGAGGCCAATGAGATCGTAAAATTAATTTTGGCTTTAAATTTATGAAAAAAAAATGGACCCTTTTTCTTTCATTAGGAACGTTCGGATATTGTGTAACGGCCAAAGGTTTTGTTATGATTTGTGAAAACCCGTGGTGTAAACAAAATATTTTGTTGAAACCCCGTGGTATATCCCTTCCACGACAGTCAATTGACCACTGTACCTGTCATTTCATTTGTATAGTTTTTTGCTTTGCTACGTAACAAATCTTCTGAACCCCCCCCCCCCTTTCTAACAAATCGTAACTAATTTTTATACTCCCCTCCCTTAGCCGTTACGTAATATCGGAACGTTCCATTTCGACTTCAACAGGAATTCCCACTTCCTATAAATAGACACCCGTCACTATTCCCGTAAGAAACTCAGGAATGAAAGTATTTAATCGAGAAATTAAAGATATTATTTAGTGCTTTTTTTAAAAAAAAAGATATTAAATTGATTTGTATCTAATATTTTAAACTAAACGGCGCTAACCAACTAAATGTTTGAAACAAAACGAGAAGTACAACCACCTAGATCTATGCTACAGTGATGGAGTATATACGACCTCATTCCCAATCGACGCTATTGCACAGGAAGATAACACTCTATTTTAAATGTGGTATTCAATACTGATCTAGACTAGTTCCCTATATCTGACAAACAAACAAAACTACAACCGTGGCCTGGTCGTGTGGCATGCACCCCCAGATCGCACATTTTCTTTCACTTACAAAAAAAAATAAAATAAAAAAAGCACCACAACTAAGAGCTCACAAAGACCTATAAGATTGAAACTAAAAGATCTAACAAATAGAGGCGCACGGTCAGTCATTGACAGACATAGTATGTCCTCATTTTAGTCATGGTTTTGTTTTCTTCTTATAGAAGTTATTAACACGAATGGAATAATGGCCGAGAATCTATAGCTCCCCTCTTGACGTACAGCCTAATGTTAGAAGATGATACATTTCCTTTGGGCGAAGAGCTAAGTCATAGGATAATAGGCAGTCGTTGTGCTTCACACTATCGCTTTAAACAAGACATTTTCGTTGGCAAGTCCATATCTTTCTGTGTCTATGTTTATGGCGTGATAATTTCTGAAGGAACTCAAAATGTCAGAAATATCAACAAATACTTACTTTTTATTGTGTTCATTCTCGTCTCTTCTTTCCAAAAAATCGTTCTGCTCTGAAAGGGGTTCGTTCACATCCTCGGAGGCCATAGTTCTGAATGATCTTTCAATGTAGGCTTGACACCAACACGTCAGAAGGAGGGCAGAAAGTAGGACAAAGCCTAACAAAGGAGCACACAAAATACAATTATGCCAATGATATGCGTTGATAAACAAAAACGGTCAAAGAAAAGGAAAATCCGCAAATCTGGAAGGACTCTAACATGTTTGACAGGCTCAGCCTTGAATACTTAGTCATAGAGCATTAATGTTTGCATATGAGGTTGTGAAAACATGTGTCATTCATTCTGTTCTACACATGATTTCAAGTTGCCTCACTGGTCAAACAACAGAACATCAGTTAACATCAATACCCCATTCCTTCGTCTACGTCATGTTTAAGTAAGTTTGAGTTTGTGTAGGCCTACCAAACCATATGGAGAATTGAACCTGATAACTTAATAATAATGACAATGTCTTCGATATACCATTGCATTCAACAATAGTTTTGCAGTAAATCAATACTACGATAGAGTTCTATTCAAACATCATTGAAATCTTACACTTTGATCACAATGAACGCTACAACCTAGATATGTTAGCGACAATACAAATATCCGTCCCTTGAAAAGAGGCAGCATGAAAAACCTTCTTCCAGATACCTCCTCTTCTTCTGGTCTTCAAAAAAAATGGGACCATAGCGCACTGAGCATGCTATTAGCATGAAATTTGCCACTATATAAAAGCTTTTTTTTAAATTATAGGAATTCAAAATTTTACAGTTTTACATTTGAACACTGGCAACACATAAACAAAGGGAGGCAACTCTTTCATACCTAAATAGCGACAAAATACAATACATACAGTCTCACCATACATGCTAGTGATACCATCCATTCTCTATCCGGCATGGTAAAAAAGTTCCCCTTTCAGACCACGCGGTTAAGGTCATCTGTTTTTTTTTTTGGCCAACGGTTAACTAGCAAGGTGTCATGAAGCCAGCACAACGACCAACCGCCTTTACTTTCCCCAACTAAAGTCAGGTACCCTTAGAGTTGGGTGGACTCAGGGGCGCCCTAAAAATCCTGAAATTCAAAAGTCCAGTCTTCACCGAGATTCGAACCCAGGACCCTAGGTTCAGACGCCAAGCGCTTAACCACTCAGCCACTCTTGCCCAGTGCCATTATTTGATTTACATCTAGTACAATAACTTCACAATGCCATCTTTGTTTTTTAGCTTTGATAATGCTGAACAAGTTGTGGCAATTTAGTTCTCTTCCTTTCTACGGGCCTACGCTGTTTTAGTTCAGAAAAGGAAAGAAACATTTCTAGGGTCTGGGTTTATGATCCATCACTGGAGATCTGTAAGTGTTGAAGTTTCACATCCGTATAGGAAGAATGACACATGAAAAATCCCACAAGTTTCACTTCTGCTCAAAGAGACATTTTAATTTGTTCATTTCCACACATGTCTGAACAATTTTGACTTTTTTTTTTCCCGCTGTAAGACGAAATGGCACCAAAGAATTTAAAAGTAAATTGAATATGTTGTGGCTTGCTATGGCTTTTTCTAGATCTCTTCAAAACTACTTCTGAACCATTAAATCATTACAATAATCAGCTATACACATATAGAATCTAGGCCTAATTTACACTATACGATATGAAACAATACGAATGTATCGATAATATTTGATACGCTTTACAGACCAGGTTTAGAGTAAATATTTTAAATAGAGATTTTGGATTTAGTATTATTACTATTATTATTATCAGTTAAAATAGTTATTATTATTGACATATTTATTATACCGTATGGCGTATTCCTTCATGAATGATCATGAACTAAATTTCAATACTTTATTTTTTTTGGTGGTGTTTCCCCTACATTCAATTTTATCAATTGAAGAATAATACACATAAATAACTTACAGTAATGAAGTTCACTAACACTGTCTATCTAAAAGATTACTAGATGCAAGGGCTCAAATGTAAGTACCACGAATGAAGTAAATTCAAAATTCTCCTCAGTTATCTATAGTTCTGAAAAACAGGATTGAAGAAGTTAACGGCGGGTCTGTGTTAGGGGGTAGATAAAATGGATTTCCCGCTAGGTGTTTATTTATAACGTGCGGAAATTGCAGAAATGAAATGTAATGGGATGTATATTAAGACCGTCCAAGGCCCCATTCCTGAGGGCGCAGCACCATTACCATATGAAGATTCTTTTGTCATCCTCAACCCATCATTCATCATAAACATTTGCGTATCCTCTGCCAGGTATTTTAATATACTGTCAATTTACCTTACCACGACGCCAAACAGTAATTTACCGCCTTCTGATATGAAATAAGAATCTTCTTCGTTAAAAATCGAATACTTTCCTTTATATTTCTATAAAACACACACACACAAACAATACATTAATTTCTAGCTTATTTGGCTACAACATTGTCAAGGTTACTGTTACAATTTTACTTTATTATCAACCCACTCTGTCTGTCTGGTAAAAAGGTTGAACACATTAGGCTAATTCTCCCACACTCACTCTGTCTGTCTGGTAAAAAGGTTGAACACATTAGGCTAATTCTCCCACACCCACTCTGTCTGTCTGGTAAAAAGGTTGAACACATTAGGCTAATTCTCCCACACTCACTCTGTCTGTCTGGTAAAAAGGTTGAACACATTAGGCTAATTCTCCTACACCCACTCTGTCTGTCTGGTAAAAAGGTTGAACACATTAGGCTAATTCTCCCACACCCACTCTGTCTGTCTGGTAAAAAGGTTGAACACATTAGGCTAATTCTCCCACCCTCACTCTGTCTGTCTGGTAAAAAGGTTGAACACATTAGGCTAATTCTCCCACACTCACTCTGTCTGCCTGGTAAAAAGGTTGAACATATTAGGCTATTTCTCCCATACTCACTCTGTCTGTCTGGTAAAAAGGTTGAACATATTAGGCTATTTCTCCCACACCCACTCTGTCTGCCTGGTAAAAAGGTTGAACACATTAGGCTAATTCTCCCACACTCACTCTGTCTGTCTGGTAAAAAGGTTGAACATATTAGGCTATTTCTCCCACACCCACTCTGTCTGTCTGGTACAAAGGTTGAACACATTAGGCTATTTCTCCCACACCCACTCTGTCTGTCTGGTACAAAGGTTGAACACATTAGGCTATTTCTCCCACACCCACTCTGTCTGTCTGGTACAAAGGTTGAACACATTAGGCTATTTCTCCCACACTCACTCTGTCTGGTACAAAGGTTGAACACATTAGGCTATTTCTCCCACACCCACTCTGTCTGTCTGGTACAAAGGTTGAACACATTAGGCTATTTCTCCCACACTCACTCTGTCTGGTACAAAGGTTGAACACATTAGGCTATTTCTCCCACACCCAATCTCGGATTTAGATGAACATTTTGCACACTTATTTCTTTTACCTGACAACACAAGAATCAATAAACTAATTAACCAAATTAGTCAATAAACTATTGGTTGTTAATAATTTTGTTTGTTACCTTGAACAAGAAGAGAAATCTTACTTGACAGATGTGGTGGTATAAGTTGAATTATTCCCCCTTGAGCCTTGATTTTTTTTATGCATTTAAAAAACGATCACATATAAACATTCACCAAGATACCCCTTCCTTCCTTCCCCATCTTACAACTGGTCCACACAAGTGAGAGGGTCATAGCGCATTGAGAAAGCTAAAAGCTAAACGAAAACAATAGGTAAAACTATTTCTAATCACACAGATGTATTATGTCTAGTTTATTCACATTGATAAATATAAAACTGATCCAAACTAATTGATACAATGACACACAATATAAAGTTTTTAGTCTTTTTTTTTGTATGAGTGTAGGAAAAATAAGACTAAAACTAAGACTAAGACTGCTTTATTGATCCTTACGGAAATTTGTTGTGATTACAAGAACTCTTTTCTCATATAAAGACAACACAACAGAAAAATACACATAAATACAACAGACACAACATAAAGAGTTCATTCAACGACTACACACAGGTATCTTGGTGCATTTCATGTTCCCTGATCAATGAGTGGCGGTGATAGTCAACAGACAAGGAACTAGGTGTACCGTTGTGTAGGTGATACTGTTTTAATTTTAGTTTTAAACTGTCACCATTCACTTTTCTCTTAAATGCTATCCCACCATTTCTATATATAGTTCATCTATCGAAGTCAATCATGACCACTCCTGTCACCCAGGGAGCTCAAACTGTGTAACCACGTTGGGCTGTTTGAGGCTTGAGTCCGGAGCCTAAGGATTAATGTGTTTGGTGGTAAAACAAAAGGACGCACATTTTGTTTGTAGCACAAGGTGTATTTACTTTTAAGTGAAACATATTCCTATACCAACTCGGTGGAGGAACATAGGTTTACTTGCTATTGCAACATAGACAGTTGATTTGTGGTTATATTCGCTCACTTGAAGGCGCGGTGGCTGAGCGGTAAAGCGCTTGGCTTCCGAACCGGGGGTCTGGATTCGAATCATGGTGAAGACTAGGATTTTTCATTTCTGAATTTTCGGACGCCTCTCAGCTCTAATGGGTACCTGACATTAGTTGGGGGAAATAGAGGCGGTTGGTCGTTGTGCTGGCCACATGACACCCTCTTTAAACGTAGGCCACAGAAACAGATGACCTTAAGCTTTACATCATCTGCCCTATAGACCACAAGGTCTGAAAGGAGAACTTTACTTCTTTTCTATATTTTCTCACTTAAAATTGTCAGTTATTTAAAAC
The DNA here is from genome assembly GCF_947242115.1 of Biomphalaria glabrata. Taxonomy (NCBI): domain Eukaryota; kingdom Metazoa; phylum Mollusca; class Gastropoda; family Planorbidae; genus Biomphalaria; species Biomphalaria glabrata. Next base: position 15,772,000 of record NC_074725.1, on the reverse strand, counting down.
TAGGTCTCAATGTATTTATTTATCTACAGTGGTTTTAAAAACAAAAGTTGTTCGGATAACTCTTGTGTTTTAATTGGCAATATTGATCTCATATAATTCCTCCTATTGTCTTGCTAACCCTTCATGGGACAGTGGGATTACGGTATTTCGAAAACCGTTCTAAGGGTTTCCTAGAAAGTGAACAGTTTATTTATATCTTTGGGAAAAATACTAGATAATAGGCCACACATTGTAAATACTGGTTTGACCTTTTTATTTTGCTTACGTCAGTGGGAATTCACGAAATGACTAGATCTATTCTAGGCTAACAATAATGAATCTGTTCGATAACATGTAACCGTGATCGCTTTTTAAATTCATACATAAAAAAACTACTAATTCACTCATTGGACTGATTCAACTTATAGCCTACCACCACATCCGTCAAGTACAATTTGTTTGCCTTGTTTGATACCAAAAAAAAAAAAACAAAATAATTAATGACATATAGTTAATTAACTAATTGGTTATTTTTGTTTTATTTCTTGTTTTGTCAGGTACAAGAAGTAGTTGTGCAAAAGTTCAACTTGATCAGACAACGGGTGTGGGAGAAATGACGCATAATAATTTATTTTATTAAACAGACATTGTGGTTGATATAAGCTTTGTAAAAATGACCTTACATGTATTAATACTGCTTTGTATAGTCCTAGGCTAGCAATGTGTCTGCGTGCCAAATTTATTCACAGCAACATACAAGATGACCCAAGAAGTCCGACTCCTCGAAAAGTTGTATAGTGATGATGTCACATTCTGATTAGTGGCAAACTGACGTCATCATCATACATTCCCGTGATGACGTATTTGTCAAGAATAAATCACTTTGACAAATGTGCCAAACACAGACATACCAAGAATATATTCATATTTTGCCGGGTGTCTGGTTAGACTGTAGGCCTACCCTGTGGCATCACGGCGTCAGCCAGCCTAACAACAGAGTTATAGAGGCAACTGTTTGACCACAACACGTCTATTTTTTTTTAAAGGCTTATTACAAAGCTTCTATCAACTCACTGTCTGTCTGGTAACAAAAGTGTACACGTTACTTCTCCCACATCCAATCTCGGGTCAGGTTGAGATTTCGCACAATTATGTCTTTTACCTGACAAAACAAGAATCAATAATATACATTTACCAATTAGTTACCGAAAGATATCTTATATGCTGAGCTTGTGGAAGGAGTCAGACCCAAGGGCCGCCCAAGACTAACATATAGAGATGTCTGCAAGCGAGACATGAGAGCCTCAGGCATCAGCGAAAGTATGTGGGAAAACATATCCAAAGACCGGAGTGCATGGAGACAGACTGTGCGTGCTGGGGCAACCCTTGCTGAGAACAAAAGAATTGAAGCGGCTTTAATCAAGAGGGATAAAAAGAAAGCTGCCCTGTCTGCTGGCCCTAAATCAGAGGCATACACATGTACGAATTGTGGCAAAGTCTGCCGTTCTAGAATTGGCTTGATTAGCCACACCAGATTCTGCCCCGTCTCAAGATTAAGCCAAAACCAGTGACTCATTTGGGCGCATCCATTGCCTTTCGAGACAAAAGGAGCCATATATAGTTTTACAGATGTGGTGGTTTAAGTTGAATTAATCCCCTTTACACTTTCTGTAGAGAATTAGGTGGCCGCTTTAAAAGTAACAATAAATAACTATAAACCTTCTATTTTCACTAGCACTTCGCTGGCACGGTGGTTAGTATATAGGCTTGAGGGGCTTGAATAATCGAGTTCGAATTTAAATCGTACAACTTTTAAACAAATCTTGAAATAAAAAATGCATTAAAAAAGATATCGCGGCAACATTCACTAAGACACTTCCAAACTGTCTCAGACAAGTCATAGGATGTTCCTTCATTCACTAAGACACTTCCAAACTGCCTCAGACAAGTCATAGGATGTTCCTTCATTCACTAAGACACTTCCAAACTGCCTCAGACAAGTCATAGGATGTTCCTTCATTCACTAAGACACTTCCAAACTGTCTCAGACAAGTCATAGGATGTTCCTTCATTCACTAAGACACTTCCAAACTGTCTCAGACAAGTCATAGGATGTTCCTTCATTCACTAAGACACTTCCAAACTGTCTCAGACAAGTCATAGGATCATAGCGCATGTAAAAAGCTAAAAGCATGAAATGGCCCTAAAAAATATTATTAAAAGTATTTCAAATCGCACAGATTTATTATTGTTAGTCTAGATCTAGTGCAGATTTAATTACATGACTGATCCAAAGTAATTGATACAATTATTACACTTAATATAAGCTTTTTTAAAAAAAGTATTTTTTAAATATTTTTCTTATTTTTCCGTTAAGGTTGTACTCTTAAGCCAACTGCCTTTCATCAGCTGTTCACCCACCTTTATTTTTAACCTTATCTGCAATGGTCTTAATCGTGGTTACAAACATGCAAATAAACACCAGACAAATCCTGCCCTTCCCATTGATCTACATAATTCATTTGAGCAAAGGACCGCTTCAATGCTACTAGTTTCTTTTTACAAAGCTTGTATCAACTCACTCTGTCTGGTAAAAAAGTGTGTACACGTTGTCAGCGGGAGGTATGGCGAGAGTGAATGTTAGTTTAATATGATAGTTATATCCCCTTGTATATGTATTCCCAGGTTGTGAACTGAATGGTTAAATCTTCGTTGAATGTAAGAGAGAGTGTGTTAAGTTAGTGAGGTCTTGCTTCCGGTCCAGGAAGGTTGGACGTTGCTTCCTGGACTGGTGTTTATGTATTATTTACTGACAGTTAATATAATTGTGTGCTTTATTAAGTATTAAAGTACAATCATTATTCATTGAAAGCTGGAGGAAGTATATTAAGTATTAAGTGTTCTTATTTGTGTAGCAAGTATTAATTAATTGGAATAGAGTAATCAAGCAACCCCCGTAGCAAGCTACAGGAACCAAGTCAAGTCAAAGCATATAAAAGAACCGCTGACACACGTTATTTCTCCCATACGCATTCTCGGATCAAGTTGAAACTTTGCACAATTTTTCACTGGCATAGACAAAACATGAATCAAATTAGAAAAAAAGTCATACTGTAAAAACACTGAAGAAAACAAAAACTTTACAAATATTTCTTTTACTTCATTGAAGATTTCATTACACAACATTCTAGTAACAATAGAAAATCATACTTTAGGACTTAGCAATCCTGTAATTTGTATACCCAGATATTTACACTATGTTTTTCTAATGCACTGGTAGTTTATACAGGATACCTCAAGGTTTATACCATTTTATATGTAGGCGTTTTCCATGATCAATCTTTTTTTAAAATCAAACATAAGTTAACAGTAATACTATTTCTACGTAAATTGCATATGTCTGTACAATTCAATGGGACAATGATGGTAGTAAGCTGGTACAAACGCAAGCAATTATCTGGATGGATAGCAAGTGTAACATGGACAACCATATAAACATAGATTTCATTTATTGCTTAAAGTGTTGAAAACAACTACAGAATTAAACGTTGTGGTTGTTTGGTTTGAAAAGATATGTTCTATTTTAATTTTGAGACCGATATGAATGAAATATTATATACAAGCACATATTGTATTATAATGAGATTGTTGTTTTCTCTGTTTATGATGATTTGATTCATAAATGACCTTTCAGTTTAAGGCTACTTCTTTTACAAAAGTAAATATGTGAAATAGCAGAACTAACCTCTGGATTAATTGCAAAAATGTTTTTGGGCTGTTAATCTAAAAAAATATGAAATGACATAAGCAATAAATGTTGAAATAGAAACTAGTTTTAATGACACATGTAAGTTCAAATGAAACGAGTTTGTTGAAAACTTTAGTGGATGGATTGTGTATTTAGATAACATGGGCTTAGAAACCTTTTTTTTTTTTTTTAAATTGCTTTTGCATAGCACTTCTTTCATGCTAGTAGCATGCTGAGTGCACAATGGTTCAATCTCTTTTGTGGACCTGGGAGGGAAGGGAGGGGGGTATCTGAGAGAAGGTTTCCTTGCTGCTCATCAAACACAACTCAGCTTGAGTCAGGTTTCAAGTTCAAGCTCCCTTCATAGGTAATAAAGCGTTTTAAACCACTCAGCAACATATCCAACAGTGCTGCAGACTTTCTGCTACCATTAAGCAGTTCCACAGATGATGAAGAGAGAGACGTACAACTAGCTTCACAACTTGAATATTACCAAAGATCAGCTGAATTAGCTATTTGGATGATCAGCTATGTGACCCTAGGTGTTATTTGTTGTGGATTACCCAAAAAGGGTTCACCTTATATACTGTATGAATAATTGTCACAGAATCATTTTAGATGCGCTTTTCTTAATGTCAACAAATGTCACAATCAACCTACTAATCATTTATACAAACAAAAGAAAGGGTACATATCGTAAATACAGTAAATGATTTAACATAAGTAATTTATTTTAATAGAAAGAAGATGTTTACCATTCCATAAGATCTAAATACATGATCATAAAAATGTCAAGTATTTATCAATGACCAGATAGAAGTTCATAAATCTTGATGAAAAAAAAATTTGTTCCTAGCATAAATGAACATTAAATCTTAAGCCTATCTGCATTTTATTATTAAATTTTGGATATTCTATACATACCTAATAAAAGAATCTGGCATTAAATTTCTGAGCAAAGGATATTTAGTAATCAACAAAATGTATCAACATGGAATGTCCCTAGCAAATATCTGTGCTAACAGACAATTAATGCTGTGGTCATGTGGTAGAGCATTTGACTATCAGGTTGTTTTTTTGTAGCTCATTCCTTATGAGTTGGTAAAGGTCATTTTGTCTCTACACTAGTGTGAACACACACACACACAAAATAAGTCTAAACTATGTTCTGGAAGCATGAAAAAAAATGAATGAGCAAACTTAAAAGTTTAGTATTGTTGTTGAGAATTGATGTCCACTCTCAAACTTTAGAAACATTTTGAAAAAAATTTTCTCATGTATATACTATTGCAGATGAACCTTGTGAGTAAGACTTCGTTTCATTCAATTTGTTTTAAATTTGAGGTTTGGATTTAGATTTGAATGCTGTAGCTACAATTTGCATGAAAAACTAGAAGTAGGCCTGCATAAAAGAAATTTACTTTATATTGATAGACCCTTACTCTCAGTACTTAAGACTTGAACAAAACATCATTGCTGTACACAATGAAAAAAAGACAACATAAAAAAAAACATCCTCAATAAATCAAGCAACTTTTGTAAAGACAGATCAGATCATTATAAAATAACAGCTGTTTCATTGTTTCAAAACATAAACCCAATAAGAGAAATAAAAGAAATAAAATAGAGTGAAAGAAACATAGATGCCAATTTTGGTTTTAACAGTTATATAGATTTATAAAAATCTCTCGAATACAAAAAGAGTGTAGCATTCTAGTTGCTGTTAATTACAAACCCTCAGTGATTTATGTTTGATGTACGATGATATTAATATATAAATGATATTTCTAAAAGTGAACAATGACCAACAATTAGTATGCAATACACATTGTGATATTGATTAATACCATTAGGAGTCAATACCTAACAAAGTTTGTTATCCCCCTTACAACTTGTCTAACATCTGAGCTAAGTAGCAAATGAAAAGCAAGACAAAAACCTTACAAACATTTGACTCATTTCTACATTAACATAAATTAGTACTGAGTTTGGGCTTTTCCTAACACAATCGTATTAATAAGTTACAGGATTTTTATCTTGATAAATGAGCTCTTTATCAGTGACTAGTAACTGTAAACAGATGGTTAAAAGAAAAAAATACAACACAAATTATAAATCAAAACGTAGTACATTTAAAAAAAATAAAAAGAATAGTTTATTCTTCAATAGAAACTATAATATGAGTTGCTATTAAGTTTTTCTTATATAACCAGCAAGATTTCTGTACTCTGTATGATAAGGAAAACATAAAATGCTTTATTTAGGAGGCTGGTTTCTAATTAAAAAGGAAAATAAAGTACTCCCCTTCTGACATTCTGATATAGGGGGAAGATCATCTGTTGTATGACCAACAGTTAATGAGGGTGTCATGTGGCCAGCACAATGACAAATCGGTTTACTTTACCCACCTATGGTCAGGTACACACTAGAGCTGGGTGGACTCAAGGGCACCCTTAAAATCCCTGTATTTGAATCACAGTCTTCACAGAGATTCAAACCCAGGACTCCTCAGTTCAGAAACCAAGCCCTTTACCACTCATCCACCATACATAGTTTATAAATAGATCTTTTTATACATCTTTCTTATTTCATTGAGGATAAATAAAATAAAAAAAAAACAAACTTTGTAGTCTATTCTTTTACAACATAGGAATCCATACTCTTCTCGCCACAAGACAAATACAAGCAAGTCTGACCCACAGCCATGGTGATCCAATAAATTAAACAGTTAAAAACAAATTTACAAATGCATTAAAATAATAGTTAAACAAGAAATAAATAGATAAATCTGTGGTAGTTTCATTAGTAATAACAACAACATTTAAGAATGACTGTGTAAAATAAGGGGTGAGTAAGGTATAAAAACAAGCTCGAACATCTTGTCAGATAATAGTTAAACTTGATCAGTTAAAAAGATACAAGAAGGGTCTAATGAACTGACCCAATAGTAGAAAGGTCTGACCAACTGCTCAAGTAGCAAGTGTGTATGAATAAATGACACAGATTGTAGACACATCTGGTTCAGATATAGCCTTCAATTTTCATTTTCCTCAGCTAAATTAATGAAATTAGATGTAACAATTTAACATAAAATAATTATAGTTCCTCTACAGGGCACAACAGAATAAGACAACATATGTTCTGGAAGAGGAATATGCCATTGTAAAGTGTCACCACAGAATGCTGTCCATGTCCCTCAAACCTGCATACTTGATCAAGAGGTCAGAACAACATATTGGCCTCAGAACATCACTTTAGATGACGAACTGTATGGAAAACTTTCTGCTATGAAGACCATTGTGCAGTTGATCTCAGATACAGAACTGCTCATTTAAACCCTCTTACTTGATAATGAGAAATGAAGAAAACAAATCAACAATCCTGCAATAGAAGCTATCTTTTCTCTATTCTGAACACATTTTATTTTTTATTTTAAATAAACTTCATGTAACAAATAAGTTGATAAATACTTGTCTTACATGTATCAAGTGGATTAGCAAAGACAGTCAAACAAAATTGGGTAAATTCTCATTCAATGAATTGTTCAAGTGAACAGAAAACTATTGAACTTGCTAGAAATTATTGCCAACATGTCATAGGCCACTTCAGAAACAACATGAACAAATGAAATAGGAAACTTTAAGGAAGTAGTTGTTTTTTTTAATTCGGAGGCTCTCTTGGAAGGTGAGGCCCTTGTGGCTGTTCAGCCTTGCATGGTCATAAGTCCAGCCTTTGAACAGTTCTCTAAGGTCTTGGACAACAGAAAGCAAGAAACAATTTTGAAAGCTTACAAAAGGGTGGAAAAAGCCAACAGAGTTAAAGTAGAGAAAGTGAAATAAACTTGGAAGAGATGTTATATTTTTTGAAGAAACATCTGTATTTTATAAGATAAGAGAAAGGTCATCAGTCAGCTAAAGACTTCAGGTGACAAGTGATAAACTAAGAAAGAGCTGCCATAAATTGATGGAGATCTGGTTATAGCCCAATGCTCACCAAGTGATACACAGGGTTACGTCAGGCTATCCCATTAACTAAATCTTTGGATTTCATCAAATATAATTTTGTAATATGCACACAGACACAAAAATATAAAAAAAATGGTTCCATTTATTTATACAGTTTCAAATGTACAAAAGGAAAAATGAATACAATGAAAATGGATTTCAAATAACAATGTACATAAAAAAAAATGAATATTCATGTTCACTTCATACTCTTTCTCCTATTACTTGGATATACATATTTTACATTTCAAGTGTTCCTTCAGAATCGAGGATTATTACATCCTAGTCCAAACCTCCCGCAGGACAGCAGGGGATGGCAATGGGCAAGGTTTGAACCCAGGACCACCAAGACAGCAGTCCAGAGCATATATCACATGACCCAATTAATAACCCAAATATAACTAATTGTTTTCCTTTCACTTTAGGGGAAAATGACTTACCTCCCTTGCCTACTGCTTAACAAAGTTTAGTAAATGTTAAAAAAACAACAGAAGAAGAAGAATGACTTGTATATGTCAATACAAAATGTTTTATTCCAGTTATCATAAATACAGGTGATCTATTCATTGGAATTTTTTTTAAAAAAAGATCAGTAGACAGTAGCCTTGAAGAAACGTACTCTCTTCATAGTCTATTACTAAAGATTAAGGATTACAAACCTATTTTTGAAAACCATTGCTGACTATTTTTGAAAATAGCCTCAAAAAGTAATTTACAACCACTGATAAAAGATAGAATTCAAGTGATCTAGGTTGTATTGCAACATATTGCTCACAGAGCTCAGAAAATGAAAAAAAAATAACATACTCATGTTTATAAATCAGAAAAGTAACAAAAAATAACTCTCATTGTTAATATACTACTGTATGGTTACACAGAATATAATGTTAAAATGTATTTGTTATTATAACTAGTTTATTATAAGATTATATTTTCTAAGCATTCAGAAATCCAGTCATTTTAGACTAATATAAATAGAAGTGTGATTTTTCATTTCCACAATGAAACAAAAGTTTGGCATCAACAAAATTGTGTACATTATTATACAAACAAACAGAATTAAGATTTCATTGGGATAAAAATCTCAGTGAAAACAACAACCAACAAGAGAAGGGTGCATGCTAAATAATTAGCACACAGTCAGATATCTTTACACGCATGTATTGTCAAAGATGACCATCTCAGAGTTAACCAGCTTGACTGCTACCATTAAGCAGTTCCACAGATGATGAAAAGAGAGACATCCCACTAGCTTCACAACTTGAATGTTACCAGTGATCAGCTGAATTAGCTATTTGGATGATCAGCTATGTGACCCTAGGTGTTATTTGTTGTAGATTATGTCCCAAAAAGAGCATGCCTTACATATTGTATGTATAATTGTCACAGAATCCCTTTAGATGAGCATTTCACGATGTCAACAAATGTCACAATCAACCTGTTTAACAGGAGACTGAAAGTGCTGAGCCAGATGCCTCAAACATGGCTCTAAATTTGGAATTGGCATTGGACAGTAGGTGTGAAGGAGAGTCAAATTCTTGGACCTGAAGAACAAGAAGTAGTAATATGTAGATTATACATGAAGATAAAAATTTAATTCATTTATAGTAAGGATGGTTAAATACTTTTGTTCACTGATTTCTTGGATTAGGTGCTATGGCTATTTTATCAAGGCTTTAGGCTTGGATTAAATTCCTGGAATCCATTTAGCTTAAGGATAAAACATGCAGTGGAGATGTTATCCAACCAAATGCCTGCAGAAAAAGTGTTTGAAATGCCCTTCCTGTTTTTCCTAACAAAATGTGTGTGTGTGTGTCCTAAGAAGAGGGGTAGAAATAGAAGTTGGCTTTCCCACTAAAGCAATGTTAGATAACTTAGTATATTTACAATGTAACTCACAAATACTCAAAACAAAAGCATTTGAAAACCCATGTAAAATATCTATATATCTTAATTTATGGAAATGGAGCACATTCGAAAGAAAAAAAGGAAAATACTGAGGATTGTTATTTTGTGATGTCACATATTTTAGAAATATTTAGAATATTCTTGTGTAAAGAGTTATACTTTTTGTATTTACATTTATTTCTAATTTACTGATAACAAAAAAATAGCCTACTATTATGAATTGTACTTAATATTAAACCATAACAATCAATATATAAAAATAATTTAAAAGATAATAAAAAAGAAGGGGTGAACTAACAACTTCACATTTTCAACTACATATCTTAATAATGTAGAAGTTATTTTGATTTTTCAATGTTTTGTTTAAAGTTTCAACTTGATCAGAGAATGGGTGTGGGAGAAATAGCATGCACAATTATCTAAGGGGATAAAACCCCACATATTAGCCATATCTGTGAATATTTAAGTATTAATTTCCATTGTCAATATCAAACAAAATAATTTACAACCAGTAATTAATTGACTAAGTGGTAAATTTGTTTTTTATTGATTGGTGTATTCTCTTAGTCAATGAACAATTGTGCAAAGTTTCAACTTGATCAAAGAATGGGTGTGAGAGAAATAACGTGTGGAAAATTTGTACCAGACAGACAGATTGAGTTAATTGAAGCGTTGTAAAAAATGTGTGAAAACACTTTACCATTCCTTCCTCTAGCACCAATATTTTATCACATTCTAGAACTGTCTTCAGTCTATGAGCTATGATCAACATAGTACAGTTCTTACAAGCTTCTTGAAGAGTTTTCTTAACTAGAGTATCTGTTTCAGAATCAATGGATGCTGTTGCCTCATCTAGTACTAAGATCTATTAGTTGTAATGCAAACAGAAACAAAAAAAAATATATATGAAGCTGTAGAATTGAAAAAACAAAAACTAATTTATAAGTAATTACTAATATAAATTTCTTGTAGTTTTTATTGAATTAATATATTATTAATTTAATTATTAGTAGTATAAATTATTACAAGGTAAACATGACAAAAATAATGATTAAATAGATTACTTTGCTTTTTCTAAGAAGAACTCTTGCCATACAAATGAGCTGCTTTTCTCCAGCTGAAAAATTATCTCCATTTTCTGATACAGGTGTATCCAATTGATGATCTAGAGTTTTGATCTGAAAATTATAGATGTTGATTGAAAACAACATTTTTTTAGTCAAATTTAGACGAACATTTTTATAAACCACTGCCATTGACATTATTATAATTTCTAGCACTGTCAATGTCTTTGTATTTATATATATATATATATATACATACATATATATATATATATATATATATATATATATATATATATATATATATGGCTTCTTCTGTCATGGAGACAATGGATGCTCCTAGATGAATCACGTCAGAATCTGGTGTGACTAATCAAGCTGATTCTGGAGCGACAAAGTTTGCTATAGTTCATGCATGTGAATACATATGTTTTAGGACTAATAGACAGGTCAGCTTTCTTTTTCTTGACTAAGGCCATTTCATTTCTTTTGGCAATGTTTGTACCTGCATGCATAGTCATGTCTATGCTTTCCCATCTTGTGGTATTTCCTCTCTCATACTTTTATTGATGCTTGTAGTTCTCAAATCTTGCTTGCCTTGCAGATATCTCTGTGGAGCTAGCCTGCACAAGCTTAGCTTAGAGGATGTCCTTAAGAATTCTTTTATCTGGCATGATGTGTGAGCCAACCTAATCTTCACTGTGTCAAAAGAGCATAGATACAGTGTGTATTGGCCAATTTCAAAGTATTCTAATTGGAGACATGATCCTTCCAGGAGATGCACATTATGCATTGCAGGCAGTGGAAGTAGTTATATAGTTTCTGCTAATGTCAATGGCATAGTTTTAGTTTCTAGCACTGTCAGTCCAGTTATTGATGCTGAAATACAGGGCTAATTTAGCTCCAATAACCCTTAGAAGAGAGTATCTGAGCTTTCTAATCAAATTACAAGGTACAAATGCGTAGATTATGGTATTAGCACCAATGTTTATTAAGTGCACATTATTTGAACGCACTTTCTTTGTTGCCTTGCTGCTTGTAGGCTTATGGAGTGATTTTGGTATGCTGGTGTAACGTTTGTTGAGATTCTTCTGTGTTCCCCTGTTTAGGGTGAGTATCTAAGGCATGACTGCATTTCGCAGTTGTTTCGATGCCATAGTATACTAGACCTTTTGTTAGTTTGTCTTTACTATTTGTTTCTACAGGGAGTTAGTTATGGGATTATCAAGATTTACATTGGAGTTTGTTATCGGCAGTGTGACAGTGTTGAATGTGTGGCGTTGTGGGATAGCAAGGTGCAGAACTATTGTTTAATTGCTATAACCACAATATTCGAATATTTTAGATTCAATGTCATTACTCCATCAGTTGTCATTATTAATTATATTCATGTCATTAAACAGTTACATTGTTAACATTGAGTCAATTATTTATTGTAAGCACGAAGGTGCCTGTTGAATGTCAGGGGCCCGGGCAAACGAGCTAAGGCCTTAACATAACCCTGACACAAATGAGTAGATGAAAATCTGCCAGCTATAAAATTAGTAGATGGATTCAGTTATTTATGAATCATGCCAATAGATTTATTAACAAAACTTGCTTCCCTACCAAAAGATAAAATATTGTTACGATTCTCTTCTACTCCGGCCTTCTATAAACACTGCTAAACACAACACAACACATCAACACATCAAGAACCTGCCAACAAGAGCTCCACAATAATCTGGTACTTTAATAATGAGTGAATAAGTAGAAGACAGCCAATACGACACAATTGGCAACACAATAAGCTACTACGAATGTTAAACTGTACATCACCGTATACAACTCTACTGTCTCTATTTCTTCCTAGACTCGTACATAACACTTGAGGACTCCACAAGGACCGACTTCATGGCCAACTCACAGTCCTGGTCTCAACGCTCTCTGGTCTTGAACTCCGCTTTCTTACACACTGTGTCACTCGTACCGCAGGCTTTCGATCACATGACCATAACATTGGTCATATTTGTCATCGTAGTACTGTCCCTTGTCCATGGCCCCGCTGACCTGAGTGATTCACGGGTGTGTCAGCTGAGCCTATAGTTAACCCTTTTGCGCCGCCAATAGGGTCGTAACACTGCCCCCTTCTCAGATTTGTCCGTCCCGGACAAAATCTATCACACGACATGGGCAGTGGAGGTGAATCGATGCAGGAGGAGGTCTATCGGTGGGGGCGACAATGGGCTTATATTGCCATCTCGATGGAGCCATCTGCGTTGTATTCGGCGTATGTCTCTTTCTCCTACTCCAGGTGACCTTCACCTGGCTGCACTGACGTCGTGGTTGCATCGCCATGCACTTTGGACTGAGCAAACGTCGCCTTCTTCGGTCGCTCACTTCTGAGGGCAGCCACTTAACACACGGGGAGGGATAGGATGTCAGGACTGGGGTCACCAAGATCGCTGGCCTATCAGGTTGTTTCATAGGGTTTTCAAGAGACGGGTTTTTGGGAATGGGTGTCAGGTCCACAGGAGGAGAGATAGTGGCACACATCATCTTCAGGCTTGTCCGGAGGGCAAACTAGCGGAGCAAGTTGGCAGCACTCTACTTGCGAAGGACCCTCATCTTCAGCATCAGGCTCCAGTTCACTTACATGACCATCACCAGGTCTCGTCAGCTGGACAAACGTCTGTTGGGTGCAGACCTTGCCGATGGGTTTCTTGGAGTTGGCGTTCTCCCTGCAAAGCTCGACACACAAAGTTCTCGCCAAACATCTGAGTGCAGCCATCAGGATTCGGGTCCCTCTCATCAGCACTGACAGATTGACAGATGTCTTTAACGTCCCCAGCTACAGGCTTGATGTAAGACACAACGTTGTCTGGTTCTGTCTGGCTGACGGAGGCGCTCATTTCTGCAGCAAAAGCGACGGCTAACTACACACGCCACTACCCCCATCTGTGCCACCACCTTAGATCTGTCCGTCCCGGGCAGATCCAGCTTCACCATGGTACTTGTTGAGTCTGTCGATGTGGACGACCTTCAGTTTGGATCTTGGGCTCTTCTGTATTCGATACACGACATCGTTGATTCTTTTTATCACGCGGTAGGGTCCTTCCCAGTCTGTTTGAAGCTTTGGGGACTTGCCTTTTCGTCTTTGTGGGTTGTACAGCCACACCAGATCGTTCTCATGAAACCCAGCGGCATTGGCCCGTTTGTCGTACCTTGTCTTCATCTGGTCACTGTTGATCTTGATGTTTCTGCGGGCTAGAGCGTGAGTTTTCTCCATCCGTTTTCGGAGATTTGCGACATAGTCTGTCGAAGAGGCTGGCACATCTCCCGGGATCCCGAATAGCAAGTCACAAGGTAGTTGCAGCTCTCGGCCGAACAACATCTTTGCTGGGGTGTAACCGGTGGTGCTGTGAATCGATCCTCTATATGCCATAAGGAACATTGGGATATAGGTGTCCCAGTCCTCTTGACGTTCATCGACGACTTTCGACAGATGTTGTTCCAATGTTCGGTTAAATCGTTCCACCATTCCATCTGACTGGGGGTGAAGAGGGGTTGTGCGTGTCTTTTCGATGCCGAGTACCTGGCACATCTCTTGAAAGATCTTGGATTCGAAGTTTCGACCTTGGTCGGAGTGTAACTCCCTGGGAGGACCGAATCGGCTAATCCAATTCTCCACAAGTGTTTCCGCTATGGTGGTGGCTTCTTGGTTTGGTATCGCATACGCTTCAGGCCACTTAGTAAAATAGTCTATCACTACTAGAACGTACTTGTTTCCTCTCTGGGATTCAGGAAATGGTCCGGCTACATCGAGCGCTATTCTTTCAAAGGGGTTACCGACGTTGTATTGCTGCATACGTCCCCTCGTTCTCCTGTGCGGGCCCTTTGCTGCCGAACATGCGTCGCATCTTCGGCACCATTCTTCTACATCATCCCGGTAGCCGAACCAGTAAAACCGCTGGCGTACTTTTTCAAAGGTCTTGTTGACACCTAAATGTGACCCACTGGAATTATTATGGATTTCTTGCAGCACCTCAGCAACTCTCACTTTAGGCAACAACAGCTGTAAGCGATTGCATGTCCCATCTGCCGTTTCCCAGACCCTCTTGAGAACTCCATTGTCGATTGCCAGTGAGTCCCATTGTGCCCAATATGCCTTGGTAGCAGCTCCTTTATCAGAAAGGTGATGCCATTCTGGTCTTTGTCCGTCTTCCTTCATAAGCAGAATGGGAGCCAGGTCCTCATCTTTTAACTGGTCTTCTCGGATTCTTTCGTCGGACCATGACCCGGAAGCTTGTACCCCAAGATGTCGACAATCAACGATAACTTCCTTTTCTTCAACCTTGCTGCAGTGTTTACATTCCATTCTGCAAGGTCGTCGAGACAGCGCGTCAGCATTCTGGTGAGTTTGTCCTTTTCGGTGTTGTGTCTCGAAGTCATAGGTTTGCAAACGTTCAATCCACCTGGCGACTTGTCCTTCAGGGCTTTTAAATGACAACAGCCATTGTAGAGCAGCGTGGTCTGTCCTAAGGATAAATTTTTGCCCATATAAGTATTTGTGAAAATGTTGTATGGCATCCACAACTGCCAGTAGCTCACGTCTTGTGACACAGTAGTTTCTCTCGGCTTTGGACAAGCTCCGACTAAAGTACGCTATGACTCTCTCAGTTCCATCTACCTTTTGGGATAAGACAGCACCTATTCCGGTATTGCTCGCATCAGTGTCAAGTACGAACGTCTCTGCTGGTATCGGGTAGGCCAGAATGGGCGATGAAACAAGAGCCTTTTTAAGTCTCTCAAAGGCCTCATGACATTCCGTTGTCCAAATAAACGGCCGCTTCGGTTCTGTCAATTGATGAAGGGCACTACAGAGGCTAGAGAAATTAGGCACAAAACGTCTGTAATACGTGCAGAGTCCAAGAAAGCTTCTTAACTCCTGGATATTAGCGGGGATCGGCCATCCATTTACGGCTTCAACTTTATCCGGGTCTGTGCTGACTCCCTCCTTTGACACGATGTGCCCAAGGTACTTGACAGTCCTTCTGAACAAGGAGCACTTCTTTGGATTCAATTTCATTCCAGCGTTTCTAATTCGTTCAAACACTTCCTTCAGGTTTGCAATATGTTCCTCGAAGGTTCTGCCTATGACGATAATGTCATCTAAGTAAACAAGACACGTGGTCCAGTTGAGTCCTCTTAGCACATGCTCCATTAGTCTTTCAAAGGTGGCTGGGGCGTTACAGAGGCCAAAAGGCATCACGGTGAATTGCCAGAGACCATTACCAGCAGAGAAGGCTGTTTTATCTCTGTCCTCGGGGTGTAGTCCCACTTGCCAGTAACCGCTCTTTAGGTCAAGGGTGGAAAAGATCTGTGACCCAGCAAGTGTGTCCAATGTGTCGTCAATCCTAGGAAGCGGATAGCTGTCCTTGTGTGTGGCGTCATTTAGTAATCTATAGTCGACACAAAATCGAGTGGATCCATCTTTCTTCTTTACCAAGACTATGGGTGAACACCACGGACTGTTGGATGGTTCAACAACCCCTTGCTGCCTCATTCGTTCTATCATGTCCATAGCTTCTTGATGTTTTGCTAGCGGCAGGCGACGTGGTTGCTGTCGGATGGGCCTAGTGTTTCCTGTGTCTATTCGATGCTGGATCAGGTTTGTTCGCCCAACGTCCATTTCATCAGATGGCAATATGTCAGAGAACTCTCTTAGGAATCGTTCTGCTTTGGTGTACTGTTCTTTTGACAAGATCGTTTTGGCTTCTGCCAGAAGTCTAGTAACCTGGGGTTCACTGGGCTTGAGTATTCCGTCGGGATTTTCACTGCTGCAGTTTCTTATCATCTCTAGAGCATGGCAACCAGCGATGAGGCTTCCTTCCCGTAAATGTTTCTCCTCTGTGCCGAGGTTCATAATTCTTACGGGTACCTTTTGGTCTTTCCCAATCGTGACTAGTGTCTTTCCTACTGCTATCCCGTTATAGTTGGTGTTCAAGCTTTCTACCAGCGCGGTTTTTCTCGTGGGATAGTCGTCCTCAATCTTCCCCCAAATGATCATTTCCGACTTAGCAGGCAAGGTTGTATTTTCCACCAACGTAACCCTTCTGGCTCGGCCATCTTCTTCATTTTCGTCGCCAAGCAAGGGTACTTCGAGGTCCCCACATTGTAAAGTGCCTCCGCCGATATTCAAAGAAAAGCCATATTTCAGCATGAAGTCGAGTCCTATTATGCAGTCATCTGTGACGTCAGCAATCAGGAATTCGTGTTTGAACGACTGATTTCCGATCTCGACTGTTATGTCGATCAGGCCTTTTATGGGCATCAGTTCTCCACTGGCTGTTTTCAACGAGTAGGCCCTAACTGGCGTTTTCTTGCTATTGTCCACTTTATCCGTCCGGATGACTGATCGTGAGGCACCAGTATCAAGGAGGAAGTGATAGTTTTGACATCCAATTTTCCCGATGACCTTTAGACTCTTACTTTGCCCTAGCACGGCGACCGGGATGATGGTTGCAGGGGCTCTCATTCTCTGTGTCGCCGGGTTCCGCCCCTTGAAGCCGGCGCGTGCTAGTTTCTTTCCCTGGTAGCCCCGAGAATTTGGTCGTGCATACCTTTCTGATCTGTAATGGGTTCCAGTTTGCGCAAATCTTCTAGTGCAGCTTCTTTGTATATGACCGAGTTCACCACAATTCCAGCATCGTACAGGAACCCTAGGTTGACTTTCTGGTACTTGGTTTGTTCGTCGTTCATCTATTGCCTCTGTCACCCTTCTCACAAGTTGTGTAAATTCTTCCTCTTTGACTTCTAACCTTCGGCCTTGATGAGTGCTCCCTGATGCGTCTTTGGCGGCTTCATATGAGAGAGCATATACGAGGGCTTCACTGGCCTTACGTTTACCACTAACTCTGGTGGCTTTCTTTAACTCGGGGTCTCGAAGGGCATCAATGAAAGCGTCTGTAATAATGACTTCCAGAAAATCTTGTGCGGCGGTTGGGTAGGCCAGATGTGCGAGGCGTTCAATGTCTGTCTCTAGTTCCTGTAGTGTTTCATCGGGGCGCTGTTGTCTGGTCTTTAGTTGCACACGATATACTTCTTGCAGATGTTCATCCCCGTATCGGAGTTCCATAGCCTGGACTAGGGCGGCGAAGTCTTGCTGGTTCGGTAGAGACTGTAGCAATTCGGAGGCTTTTCCTCTTAGGGATAACACAAGGGCTGTTGCTTTCTCCTCCTCACTAATCCATTTGTTAACTTTGGCTGCTGCGTCAAATTGCTTCTTGTATACTGACCAGGACACGGAACCATCAAATACGGGGGGCTTCATTTTCCCGGAGACTTCAGGTACAAATGACGTCATATCTGCTTCTGGTACATTTGTGTGCTTGCGTTGGACTTGTATCTTCATTTCGTCGATGGCCTTCTCCACTGCGTCGACCCTCTGATTCATCTGCTCGTCAATGTTGGTGATTCTCTCCTCCACAGCATGTATGCGTTGGTTCATTGCCAATAACTCCGTTTTGATTCCCGAGTCCATCGTGTCTATCTTGGTGTCCATGGCATCTATCTTGTAATTGATCTGTTCCAGCAAGTCCGGTTCGACCTCAAAAAGATATGTGTCCGGATCTTCTTTTTCCTTCACCAGTTCTTCCCGAAGGCGTGCTTGTAAGGTTTCTTTGTTGCCGCTCGTCTTCAGGCCTCGATCACGGAGCTCTTCCTTCAGTTCCTTCACACGGAGTTGGTCTAACGTTTTCATAGTAGCCATAGCGGATCCGTTCTTATCCGAAACGATTCAGATCCCACTTCTGACACCAGTGTTACGATTCTCTTCTACTCCGGCCTTCTATAAACACTGCTAAACACAACACAACACATCAACACATCAAGAACCTGCCAACAAGAGCTCCCCAATAATCTGGTACTTTAATAATGAGTGAATAAGTAGAAGACAGCCAATACGACACAATTGGCAACACAATAAGCTACTACGAATGTTAAACTGTACATCACCGTATACAGCTCTACTGTCTCTATTTCTTCCTAGACTCGTACATAACACTTGAGGACTCCACAAGGACCGACTTCATGGCCAACTCACAGTCCTGGTCTCAACGCTCTCTGGTCTTGAACTCCGCTTTCTTACACACTGTGTCACTCGTACCGCAGGCTTTCGATCACATGACCATAACATTGGTCATATTTGTCATCGTAGTACTGTCCCTTGTCCATGGCCCCGCTGACCTGAGTGATTCACGGGTGTGTCAGCTGAGCCTATAGTTAACCCTTTTGCGCCGCCAATAGGGTCGTAACAATATCTAATATATATATAGTTCGTCCATTGTGGTTCGATGATGACCACTTTGTCATCCAGGGGGCTGAGGGCTTTGCACTGGGGTTTTTATGCCTCCTCATGTGGCTGGTGAGACCTATGTGAGCCCGGAATGTTCGGCCGCACACTGGGCAGGTTATTCCAGCTGGAGCTAGTGTCGTTTGTCTTGATTTTCTTTTCTGGCGTTTTTCTTCTGCCAGCGTTGTTCTTTTTTCCTCAGCGCGACGCCATGATGCTCTGTCAAGTGCCTCTGTCTCCCAGGTGCCTGGGTCTATGCTGAACGCCTTCAGAGAAGCTTTGAGGGTGTCCCTGAAGCGCTTTCTTTGACCACCTTGTGAGCGCTTTCCTTCGCTTAGTTGGCCATACAAGAGTCATTTAGGGATGCGGTAGTCTTCCATTCTGTAGACGTGACCTGCCCATCACAGCTGGGACTGCATCAGGATTGTGTGGATGCTTTGCAGACCCGCTCTTTGAAGGACTTGAGGATCTGGTATTTTGTCTTGCCATTTGATATTTAGTATTTTTCTCAGACATGTCATGTGGAAGTGGTTTAGTTTCTTTGCATGTTTACTGTACACCACCTCTGTTCCAGACATTTGTAGACAGTCTGCCATAGGATGCACTGGCCTTGGCAATATGCAGGTCGATTTCTTTATCGATTTTTCCATTTCTGGAGAGTGTGCTGCCAAGATATGTGAATTTGTACACTGCGTTTATATCCTGTCCATTTATAGTGATGCTTGGATCCGAGTAGGCTTTCCCAGGAGCAGGTAGATATAAGACTTCAGTCTCGTTCGTACTGATGGTAAGGCCAAAAGCTGAGCATGCTCTTGAGAAGTCACTGACGATGCTCTGCAGATCATTTTCAGAGCAGGCATTTAGGGCACAGTCGTCAGCAAATAGCAAGTCTCTGATTACTGCTGCATTTGTTTTTGATTTTGCTTTAAGCCGCCTCAGGTTGAATAGGTCACCATCAAATCTGTATGATATATTTATCCCGTTGTTTTCTCTATTTGTGAATGCATCTGTCAGCATAGCGGAGAACATGATACTGAACAGTGTAGGTGCTAGGACACAGCCTTGTTTTACCCCATTTGATACTTTGAAGGGCTCTGATGATTCTCCACTTTCTTGAACACAAGCCTTCATGCCATCATGAAATAGTCTCACCATGGATATGAATTTTTGTGGACTTTACCCTTGGCACAATTCCACAGCTTGAAATGAGTATATCTTAATGTCACAAAAATATTTATAGAAAACAAATGAACTATGGAGACTACAGTTTGGAAAATGATATTTGTTTTGTCATCACCATTACTGCCAAAAGAAGTGATAGTTGAGCTTCCAAGACATGAACAATAGTTTACAAAAACAATGACTTCATTCCATTGACTAAATAATTTAAAGTACTCACCAAACTAGCCATATAATATTTATTTAGAACTTGCCAGATTTCATCATCAGAATATTTTTGAAATGGATCAAGGTTAGACCTAAAGTAGAGGTAGAAAAAAAAAAGAATTTAATTCAAGAAGAAATTAATGATTGCCAGAAGAAAGTCATGCATCTTCCATCTAAACAATCTTTTTTCAAATGGCATGAACTACTTCAGCTTAACTAGTTTGAATGAAGGCATTTATTATTGAGCTTTTTTTTTTCACATGGCATGCCTGACCTTATTGTTCCAGTGAATAAGACTGGATCCTGTGGAATGATGGACAACCTTGACCTTAGATCATTTAGGGGAATTTTGGATATGTCCACATCATCTATAAATATCTGACCAGACTCCAGCTCAACTAATCTAAACAAGGCAGCAGCCAATGATGACTTCCCTAAAATCACAAAAAGTAAATTGTTATTTGAATAAATAAGTTGCACAATTCAGTATAAAATCAGAAAAAATATTTAAAAAAAAACATGAGGTAAATAACTAATATTTTAAATAGGATAGGCCTACTAAACAGAGTGATAAGCAGAAAATTGAAAAAACAATTGAAAATATTTAACCAACAAATAATGAATTAAGGGTATAAACAAATCTGCTTACAACAAAACTGCACTTATAGGAGCAATATAATTTAAAAAAAAAATTGAATATCTATATCTATCTATATATATACATATTTATTAAAAATTCATTCAAAATACTTCTTTTGCTGTTGAAAGATTACTATCAACTTATTATAAAATTATAGTGAACATGTTATAAGCCACTTTAGAAGCAACTTTTAAAGATAAAATAAGACACTTTATTGAAGTACATATTCTAAGCTTACTAGACTACATACCTGCTCCAGTTTTTCCCACAATGCCAATTTTTTCATTAGCCTCAACTTGAAATGTAACACCTTTCAGAGCCAACGTGGGATTGTTGTGGTAGCGAAGTTTGATGTTATTGAAGTTCACAGAACCAGCTCTAGGCCAGTTTGAGATATTTTGTTGGTCACTTTCTTTTGTCTGCTCTATATTTTTGGTCTGGTCCGAACAAGACAGTAAAATTGATAATGAACAAATGACAAGTATTAGTTTGAATGTAATCATCTCATCTGTTTCTGTTTCTTTGGCCAACAGTTAATGAGCTAGGTGTCATGTGACCAGCACAAGGACCAACCACATTTACTTTTCACAACTAAGGTCAGGTACCCATTAGAGTTGGAAAGACTGAGGGGTGCCCTAAATATCTCAAAATTCAAAATCCTAGTCTTCACTGAGATAAAAAACTAGGCCCCCAGGTTCGGAAGCCAAGTGCTTAACTACTCAGCCCACCCTAGTTTGAATGTAAGCAAGGATTGAAAAAAACAACTCTTAAAGCCTTTAACTTATGTCATGGACTTGTATTAAGTTGGAACTGACATTCAGTGACTTCAAAAGAGATTGCAGTAGAAAGCAAGACTTCTAGAAAGTCAGGCAGACACTAAAGTAAAAAGAAGGGAAAGATGAATAACCAATGTAGCGACCATCTTCTTTGTCAGCTGGTAGGAAGGGGAATAGTTTGTGAGTATAAGGTTAGTGAATGCTTAATAAACAGTAGAAGCAGTGAAGAGATATTGGCTGGTTATAGGATATTCAGTTGAAACATCTCACTATTCCAATAAAAAAAAATACAACAACCAATAAAAGAATCTTGCCTGATCAATGGCCATGAAAAAAATGTCATAAAAATTAGAAGTTTGAATCACCAGGTGAGTCAGTGCTTAACATGTAAGAACAGAACATTTTATTTTGATAGGAATAAGGAAAAAATACACTTGTTGACTATCAGGTTCTAATCCTTCAATAACTTACTTCATTAATATCTTTCAAGATTCTATGTACAGAATTAAATCTTGCTTCAGTTTCAACAGTTAATCTTGCTGTGTACTGGAACAGACCAGACAACTGAAACAAAATATTAATAAATGAATAAGATATATTAGATATATAGATAAGATATATTAGATATATAGATAAGATATATCAGATATATAGATAAGATACATTTGACCTAATTCTTTCAATACATAAAATTATAAAGCAGTTGTTATTGATGATTCATACTCTTTAATTCTTATTGTATATTTTGTTATTGTTGATGTTTGAGAAGAGAACAGGTTTACATGAATCAAGTAGAAACCCCCAAAATCTTGGTAAGTTTCAATCTCAAATTGGCTTAATATAACTACATATCTCACCACATAACCATATTACTTCAAACAAAAAGATGATTACATCCTACAGTATCCATGTGTTAATCTGGTGCCATTAGAGCACGGAATGGTTTGCCTGAATCAGGAAACCAACGACTTAGCAGAGTTTATGTCTGTAATGAACATGCCTAGCTGGATTTGCACATGGATTTGCATAGATAGTAATGATCTTTTTTTAAGGAACATCTGTAGGTTATAAAATAAGATAAGACTGTCTGTAATTTATAAGATCAGTAAAAAAAAAAAAGGGCTGTGACATTCAAGTTTTGTTAGAAATATGAAAACATTTTCTTTTTGAGGAGTGTACATGTTTCTCGTAAGATAATGCAAATAGTTTGTGTAGATGATATGATTAAATGTGAGCGAATTTCTGTATTTAAGTGATTAAAATTCTTTTGTCTGAATTAAAAGACTCCGACTGTGACATAATCAGCTAATAGCTGGCAGGCAAAACATAACAGAAGTTCTTAATAGAGTTGTTATTACTTATTAGAAACCATGTAGTAGCTTATTGTCATTTAAAACTATGTCAATTTTGAATATTGCTTCTTCTTTATGTAATTTCCCCTTCTAAAAAGCAGGCTTCTCTATATAAGTATGCCAGATACTTTATAAAATGATTATTGTTTAATCAAGATGATCTATATAAAGATATATATCAAGATGATCTATATAAAGATATATATCAAGATGATCTATATAAAGATATATATCAAGATGATCTATATAAAGATATATATCAAGATGATCTATATAAAGATATATATCAAGATGATCTAGTTTAAAAACTATGTTACATGATACATAGTAAAGACAACAACAAAATAAAAAAAAAAAAAAAAAAAAAAACATGGCTACTTACATTGAAAAAGTTTAGAAAAAAAAAATATGGGGGTGAGCCATAGTTTTAATTGAATAAATGAGGGTCACTAAGGCCTAAATATTTTTATAGCTTAAAAAATTGTAAATAGATGTACAACAGATGTATTACCTGCAAAGCAAAAGACAGAGCAAGACCTGCCAGGGATGGATTCAGATGATCATAGCCAAGCAGAACAAGTAAACCAGTCATGAAGGCAACCCCAGCAGATACCAAGTCCAGTCTCAAAGCCAGCCAACGATTGGAGGAGTAAAATAGTAATACTGCTACAGAATTGATGTTTAGAAGCTGACAATGTCTGAAGATAAGGAAATGTTTAAAACATTTTTTTTCATGTCAAAAGCCATGAGTCACATTACATCATTACCAATTGGGGATATTAACAAAGGTAAAGTAAACATCTATTACTGTCATTTGTTTAAATTATTTAAAGACTTATTCATCACTTGAGAGTGTCTGAGAAGCTGATCATGTGTGTGGACTAGCATAAGTATTACAAGGTCTTAGTTGGAGCACAACATTGGTCACAACAATTCCAAATGTCTTTACAGTCCCACTCATATGTCATATTGGAATTGGATGGACTCAGGGGTGTTCTAAAGTTCCTGAAGTTCAAAATCCTAGTCTTCAATGGGATTTGTAGCTGAGATCCCCATGTTCAGAAGCTAAGCTCTTTACCACTTGGCCTCTATGCCCTTATATTAAAAACATTCTCAAAACTTAAGGAACAAGATGCCATGTGTCATCATATGCCAAAACAGAAGAAAGAAACGGCAGTTAGTTGTTTTTCAGTGTTTTCCCTTAAATAGTTAAATTATGTACAATTAAAAAAAAGTTCATATAAAAGAATACTTTAAGATTTACTTACTTTTCAACAAAGACATTGGTCATACGAAAGGCATAAATACAAGCCAACCCTTGTACAGAGACAGCCATATGACTGATGACAGGTGACCTGGTTACATTGTCAAGACACTTCAGTTCACAGACACAGATGTGGAAAATTTTCATCAAGATGAAAAACAAGAAACCCAGAGGAACAACAGAGAGAAGGAACCATGGCGACACATATCCAATAATAGCCAGTGCTGCCAGAACTTGTAGGACGTTGCTTAAAAATATCTCCACATTTAATGGTAGGCGGATATCAACTGAAAGTATAAAAGAGTTCAGTGGTATTTGTGCCTCCATAGGGCAGTGCACTGGTAGCTTAAGATGTGTTTACTAGATAGTTTTTATAAATGTCTGTATTGTGAATGTTGACAAAAACTCTTGGTAATCATTTGTTCAAGACAGTAAAATTACCAGATCAAATTATACATAATTTAAAAGTGTAAAACAAAAATAACAAAAACAACATTATTTGAAAATAAATTATAATATTGTTGATAACTTATTAAGGTGATTTTAGATTTTAAGCTAAGCCTAAAAAAATAATTTAAAGAGCACCAATTATAATAAAAGTCACTTTTTGATTTCTTGTAAAAAAAACATCTGCTTCAAAGCCACTGAAATATCTCTTATGTCTTTCTTTTATTGAAGAAAAAAATTCTTTAAATCAAGTTTTATAAGCCATGCACTAAGGGTTGAAAATAAGGTGAAAACCTAAAACATCAACTTACTTTCAGCTACATCAAAACTAAAACATCATTGACCTCTTTTCATCTACCTCAAAACTGAAAATCAATGACCTACTTTCATCTACATCAAATGTAAAACATCATTGACCTACTTTCATCTAAGTCAGCAGAAAACCTGTTGATAATTCTTCCCAAGGGTGTGCTATCAAAAAAGGACATGGAACACTTGAGAACACTCTTAAAACCAGAATCATGTAGATGAGTTGCAGCTCTAAGTGAGGCCTGTAAGACAAGCAAAGTTCTTGTTAGTCTGTTAGCATTTACCTGACTTTCTGTTGCATCCAATTAGTGGTTCCAACAACAACAAAAATAAATAAAAAATCACACACACACACATATATATTCACAAAAAAGTTAAAGAAAATGTTCGTATAGCAAATACCCCATTCAATCATTTTATGTTGTTGCTTTTTTAAAATTTGCATATATAATAATGTTATTTCATATATTAAAATACAAATTAAATAATTGATTTATTAATTTTTAGATGTTTCAGTTCAAAGCAGCAAAACTATTAATTGTGATGATGGCCAAGATAAGGACCTGATGAAAAAGGAATATGCTAATAACAGTTTCTGGTGCCAATGTAATTAATATTAAAATCTTTTTTAAAGAATGTGACTATAAAAAAAACTGTGCAATTTGATAATACATTATGTATATTACCAGCACATATAGAACTAGAAGGAAATGAGAAGGCTGACACACTCGCCAAGTGTGGGAGAACAAACTCACAATTAAACATTGCACTCTATCCAGAAGAAATGAAGAAACTAATAGTAAATAAAATAAATGAGAAATGGACAAGCTCTCATCTGAATCACAAGAAAGATGATGCCTTTTATTAGCTATCCTGACAAGATCAATGACATAACAGATTGAGACAACATATGTACCGGAAGCTCAAAATTGGAACTAGTGAAATCTGCCCAAGTGGAATGTCACTAGAGAATGCTGACCATGTCCTTCAAAACTGTTCTCTTTACCAAGAGGCCTGTACAAGACACTGGCCCCAAAACACCCCAATAGAAAGAAAACTATATGGAGAGCTCCCTGATTTGGAAAGCACTGCACATATAATGGTCTAGTCATCTGAACCCTCCAACATAAAAATGAGAATGAGGAAGAAAAATTAAGTATATGTTTCAAATGAAAATCAGAATTAAAAAAATGTAGGGCTTATCAGGTTAAAATTTCTGAACGAGGAAGAAAAATTAAGTATATGTTTGAAATGAAAATCAAAATTTAAAAAATGTAGGGCTTATCAGGTTAAATTTCTGAACGAGGAAGAAAAATTAAGTAAATGTCTCAAACGAAAATCAAAAATTAAAAAAATGTAGGGCTTATCAGGTTAAAGTTTCTGAAAGTGATTGCTAAAAATATTATGAAGCTAAAAATAAAAGATATACTTCATTATTTATTAATCAATGAAAAAACCTTGTTGGACCATTTTCGCAAGAGCCATTATTAGATATTTCAAAATGAAAAAATAAATATGATTTTAAGTACACTCTTTAGGATTAAGCTTAAGTTAAGATTGACATAAATTGACCAAGACTAACTTAAGTGAAATATACTCATCAAAGTTTATAAAAAAAGGAGGTATTAGAAATAATCAACAATTACAAAATAAAAGATTAAATGGTTTAAAGCTGAACAAAAAACAAAAACAACAACAACAAAAAACAACAGAGTCTAGTAAGAACATAATGATCAGTTTACCTTCATAATGCCAAATGATCTCAGCAATATGAGAACAATAAGAACTGGAATAAATCCAGCGTATATAAGTAAATATTTATCTGTTTCTAGGTCCTCTATGGTTATACTATTTAGATGTGAGGTCTTATTCAATAAAAAAGATGTATTCTGAAAAAAAATATGTCAAACAAAATATTTAAAATATTTAGCTTAAAGACAAAACTGTGTTCTAATTATTTGTTAGGATATTACACATATGAATTGACTTCTCCTATTTAACACTATTTAGGCCATGTTATGCTGTAGTGCTTTTCTGACTGCAATTTTTTCAAACAATCAATCTTATCAGTGGACATTGCTCTAGTTCCATTCAAAATCATAAGAATTAAACAATTAGCATCATCAAGGCGTAAATACATTTTTTTTCAAACCATGAGTCTGCATGTAATCTTTTGAAAATATGAAAGTGTCTTTTAAATCAACTAAGCACCAATTTATACAATATAGCCAAAGTAAGTTTGTCTGACAAGAGTACACAATATTAAAATTATGTATAATGTATGCATATTTTTCAAATTTTTATTAGCTAAGATCAAGACTGATTTCTTGAAACTAATGGGAAATAAGATGTTGCTTAGGTAATTATTAATTTCATTATTAATTTAATAATTAATTTATTATTAATTTAAAGTCAAGAAGATTTGCAACAAAAACTAGCAAAAAAAAAAAAGAACATTTTAGATAAATTACAACTAACATGCAGAATTCAAGACACCTTACTGTAGCACTTTGTTGTATCCAGTAGGATAAAAACCAATTGGCAGATGTGACTCCAGCTACTGGTAGACAGAAGCAAAACAAAACTAAGGCCAGAATGAGATATCCACCCATGGACTGAATATATTGGTGAACTACTGAAAACTGCAAATAGCCTTTATCTAACTCTTCTTCTTTCATCAATTTTGTAGACTGGTCTGAAATAAAGCAAAAAAAAAACCCACCCCAAAACAAGCTGTTAATCTTAATTTAGGTATATTAAAATATATCAAAAGGTGTATGAGAAGTAGCTTATTTAACTAATATACAGCTTTATACATTTGGGAATAATATTATTATGTACTGTAAACCAGAAAAAAAGAAAAGAAAATTAATAATCAGCCCAAAGTTGTATTTCTTTTTTTTTCTCTAACATTAAAAGGAACTTTAAATTTTTAGCCAAGTGCTACTTAAATAAGTAAAGTGCCCCTTTTAGTCATTGTGATCTATAGAGCAGATGATGTAGAGGTAATCTGTTTCAATGGCAGACAGTTAATGAGGGTGTTATAGGAACAGCACAATGACCAACGACCTTTACCCCAGAAGAGTTGGGTGGACTCAGGAGCGTTACTAAAAATTCTGAAATTAAAAATCCCTGTCTTCACTAAGATTCTAACTCAGAACCTCTTGTTTCAGAAGCCATGCACTTTACCAATCAGCTACCACGCACCTGAGTGCTAGTTTTTATAGTAGAAAAAAGGTTAAAAAATGTCTTACCTTCTGTGGTTGCATGTGATTTTCCCATAGTTTCTGTATGGTTATTCACCTGCTGGACACAATGGTTTGTTAAATTATTGCTGTTGCTGTCAGCAATCCTTCCTGGAGAAAGAAGATGCTTTTTTTTTCAAGAAACTAAATCATAACGAATATATATTTAATTCTAACGATTTAATGCTACAAAGGTGTGAATCCAAAACATGATAACAATAAATGCATAGTGAAAATAATGACTAAAAAAATACAAACATTACAAAATGTTCAGATTTGAAACAGTTCTATGTTTACACACTAAGATTTGGCTGAGTTTTTGGTTTGTGACTAATCTGTCCATAAGTACACTGGGTTATGCCAACAATAGAGTTTTAAAAAATATCCATTCATGAAGTATACAATAACAAAGATGAGAATGTTGTAGTGGAAATGAAAATTAATTTTTAAGTTCCTAAGAGTATCAATCAAAAGAGAAGTTTAATGCCATACCCAAGACATTCAGATAATTAACAGTGGCCAGATACTTCAAAGTTATTTTTGTGTGATGAATTTAAAAATAATGTGTAATTTGGTCTAAAATTAGCAACAGATTGATCAGCTTCTATAAAGACTATTGAAGGCATTATCAAAGATGTTGAAGTTTTTGTGCTTGAACAATCATCCTTATCAAGGTCTATAACAGTAAGAGTCTCAAATTCAAAATACCCTGAACTTCTAGTGGATTAAACTCTACTAGGAACCCATATTATGAAAATAAAGAAAATGAATTCTAACCATTTATGTTTTTTCCAAAGTCTCTTGTCTCCAAGAGGCCTTCTTTTACATATACATAATCTTCACTGCTGTAAAAACTGAGAACATTTGCATACTCTCTACCATTTGCTAACATTTGGCTGTGTGACCCTTCTTCAACTAGAACACCATTTCTCATCACCAATATTTGATCACAATGTTGTAAGAACTTTGAAAATACAAAAACATGCAAGATTCTTAAAATTATTAGAATAGAATAACATATTTTATTATTTCATTAAAAATTATTTAGAGAAATTGCAATTAGTCAATGCAAAAACACTAAAAAAAAAATTAAATTTATTAACTAAAAAAAGACTAAATCAAACAAACAAATAAAACTAACCATAAATTACCTCTAGAAAAACAGACATAAAAAACTAAAAATTGTTTAGAAAAATGTTCGATGCTGAAATAATTGTCAGACTGATTGTGTAAGTACAGACTGGCCAATGGAGTACTTAATTTACAGACTGAATATATTATTTTATTTTAATAGGATAGGAATTGAGAAATATCATCAATCACATTAATAATGAAAACAATGCAACTAGTCTGAAATTCACATTAATGGTATTGCAGTCTGTTAGTCATGACCGATGACTGCATTATTGCATGTTACCTCTTTGTTCAAGAAAACTGTGTTATATTGAAGTAAAGACTATTTTTATAAGGACTTGTTTAGGTCTGTATATTTTTTTTCCATTATTCAAAAAGGATAAATTGAAATGGAGGCAAAGCTGTAAAGCACTTTTCTACCAAATCAACAGTCTCAAATCTACTGGACAAGTGCAAAGACAGTCAAGTTATTATACTGGCCATTTTGCACCCTCAGTAAGTTTTTAATCACAGAATTAGGTGAATTTAAATTTATCTGCAGAAGGTCTGCAGCACCCAAAATGAAAAAAAAAAAAAACTTTTTATGAACAGAATTGCTTTTTAACACTACATACCTCTAAACAATGAGTTACAAATAATACAGTTCTGCCTTTCATCAATCCCAGAATGCACTGATTGAAGATATGATTGCCAACATGGACGTCAACTGCTGAAAGTGGGTCATCCAATAGCAAAATATCATAATCACTGTAAGCTGCTCTGGCCAGTGAGATCCTTTGTTTCTGACCACCACTTAGAGTTGTTCCCCTTTCTCCAACCTAAACATTTATTTACAAATTATTTAGTTTTAAGATTTATATAAATATTTTATATAAAGAGATATGTAATTAAAAATAAAAAAAAAAAAAAAGAATGTGATTTCAAAACATGATAGATAATATTTGTTTCTGATCTAAATGTTGTAATACTAATAATTAAATATCATAAAATGATCAAATAGTATGTCAATATTTCTAATATGAGAAAATGTGAAGTCAATATTTCTAATATGAGAAAAAGTAATGTCAATTGTTCAAATATGATAAAAGTGATGCAAGGTGGAACTGCACTAAAATTAAAAGATGGGTAAAAGGAAGATAAATGTTACAAAATAAAACTTAATAGGACTATGACTATGGATTGTATTATCTAACAGTTAGTGCTTGGACTTGTCAATACCAGTATCTTTCAACACATGAACTTGGAATTAGATATCAAGTTCTCTTTGAAAGGAAAAGCTGTTACTTATATAAGACTAACATTAGACATAAACAACTATGTAGGTACTGCATTCTTACTTCTGTAATGTCTCCATTAGGAAAAGATTTTAGGTCTTCAGTCAGAGCACAAGCTTGTAGTACTTTGTTATATCTGAAAGTAAAGTAAAAACAAAAGTTTCGGTTATGGATTACACTAAGAATTGGTGAAGACAGTCTTGAGCATCTTAAGTATGGATAATTGGTTGGTAAATGAGTTTGAAATTTTAGAATGGCTGAGCACATTCACCTTATTTAACTAGATAAAACGTTTAACTAGTCTCTCTCTAAGGGGCATGGGGGCAGAAAGATAAAGCTCTTGGCTTCTAAAGTGAGGGTTCCAGGGTTCCAATGTCAATGAAGACTGTGATTATGAATTTCAAGACTTTAAGGTCGCCTTTGAGTCCACCCAACTATAATGGGTACCTGACATTAGTTGGGGAAAGTGGTTGGTCATTGTGTTGGCCACAAGACACCCTTTTTTAACAGTCAACCAAAGCAACAATGACATTTACATCATCTGCTCTATAAATCGCAGTCTCTCTAAATAATATTGTTTTATAATGTGAAACTTTGTATACACATTTTTTATGGAGGGTTATAAAGAGAGTAAGATGGAAAGAGATTTAAGTAATTGATCAGGACTCTTATATGTCAGGAAGTTTTAAGATTGGCCAATATGAACAGCATGCATGCTCTCCTGACACAAAGAAGATTACGCTGGCTCGGACATGTCACCCGCATGCCAGATGGCAGAATCCCGAAAGATATCTTATATGCTGAGCTTGTGGAAGGAGTCAGACCCAAGGGCCGCCCAAGACTAACATATAGAGATGTCTGCAAGTGAGACATGAGAGCCTCAGGCATCAGCGAAAGTATGTGGGAAAACATAGCCAAAGACCGGAGTGCATGGAGACAGACTGTGCGTGCTGGGACAACCCTTGCTGAGAACAAAAGAATTGAAGCGGCTTTAATCAAGAGGGATAAAAAGAAAGCTGCCAAGTCTGCTAGCCCTAAATCAGAGGCATACACATGTACGAATTGTGGCAAAGTCTGCCGTTATAGAATTGGCTTGATTAGCCACACCAGATTCTGCCCCGTCTCAAGATTAAGCCAAAACCAGTGACTCATTTGGGCGCATCCATTGCCTTTCGAGACAAAAGGAGCCATATATATATATAAGATGGAAAGAGATTTAAGTAATTGATCAGGACTCTTATATTCATTTGGTGCACAGAAACAGAAAATTGAACATTTAGTGCAGAGTTGAACATTTGGTGCACAGAAAGTGGAACATTAGGTACACGGTGAGTTGAACATTTTGTACACATAGAGTTGAACATTTGGTGCACAGAGAGTTGAACATTTGGTGCACAGAGAGTTGAACATTTGATGCACAGAAAGTTGAACATTTGTTGCACAGAGAGCTGAACATTTAGTTATCCTGAATATAAAAGAAACTTGAGTCTAATAAAATAAAAACAATAAGTACATCTAATAAACTATAACAGACCAGAATAAGACCTATTACACTAAGAATTTGTATGGCCAAATAAAGAGAGTCATTGTGTTGGAAGCAGCATATATCAGAAGATTTTTTGTATCCCCATACTTTGACATTCATTTACAGGTCCTCATTCTTTTGAATGTAATTTTATTTTGCACATTTATTGCATAAGATCTGCAAACCCAATTTGTCAACATTCAGTTGTGAATTATTTTAAATCAATCGCATAAGCTGCAGGTGAAGCATGCCTTTTTTTGGTCAACTTACATTTGAACAATTATGTGAAAATAAATGTCTAAACTTCAAATCAGAGATGATATTATAATTATACATAACCAATGACTTGTTCTACCTTTCAGGGTCATATTGTTGTCCGAAAACAATATTTTCTCGGACTGTGTTGTTTGTTATCCAAGCTTGTTGGGGGACGTATGCACAGTGTCCAGATGTTAGCAGCATACCAGACTCTAAAGACAACTGTGGAGGAAACATCACAAAAATTCCAGTTTGTGTCTCTAGCAACTGTACAAAAAAAATAATTGTAAAATAAAAGGAAACTAAACTACACAAATCTATGTGTGAATCATCAAATTTAATGAAGTGTCTATTACAAATGTATCATTAAAAAAACAAAATTAATGTGACAGAAATGTAATGATAAATGTTACATAGATATTGACATGATTGAAATCTGTCTTTGGAAAACTTTCATTGAATAAAAGGATGTACTTACCCTGCCTAAAATAGCATTGATTAGAGAAGTTTTACCACTTCCAATCTTTCCACAAATACCAACCAGTTGTCCCTAAAATTAACAAATTACAATATTTATTTCATTTATTTTAAGTACATATCAAGACTATATGAAAACTATTAATAAAGAATTATATATGCAATGCAAAACACTGAACTGTTCTAAATGTGTCTAATGATTATGTATAAAAACAAATACTACACAAAATTAGTCATAAAAAAAGATAACTCTTGTTTCTTGCTTATCCAAGATTGAAAGAAGATAGAGATTATCATTTAAGGATACCAGATTCATTATAATGATGATCAACAATTATTGATTAAATAAATTATATTTGATAGGATGAAACTTACTTTCTTGATGTCAAGATTGATATTCTTCAGCAGTGGTTCAGAGTATTTGTGGCCATTTTGTTTCTCATGTTCATTTAAACTTTTACTTTCTGACAGGATGATATTTTTTTTCCCCATTTTCCTTGGCTTTCTTTTTACAATACCTGCTTAAATATAGACAGTACAGACAGCAATTAGTCATATAATTTCCTAATATTTATTTCTATGGCACTCTTATGAACAATATTTTTTCTTAACTATTTTAGTAATTTGAAAATAATTGCATTTCGCATAGAAAGTATTGTTTTTTAGAATATTTATTCAAGAAAAAAAAAACAACACATTTTGCAAAACTTAACTGTTTTTATGAGCTGTACTAGGTGGCCAACTCAAACAAGCATTGACTAATTGAATAGCAGTAGCACTTGAAGTTGGCAAAGGAGGCAGACTTACTTCCTCCATCAACAGCACATCCTTTTTACAACATTAATAAACAAAGAAGACAATTGGAAAAAGTGCAGATTTATCAGACTTGCAAACAAGACAAAGTTAGATTTCTAAAAATAAACGTTTGTGTGTGCTGCTATAAGAACTAAAAAAAATTGAAGAACAAAGTCTAATTGTGTTGACATTGAAGCTCAGATATTGTTGTCATACTAAAATTATGAAATATATTATCTAATAATTATCATAATTTATAGGATAGCCAAATAGACATAAATTTCATGCATTTAAAAAAAATGTTGATGTCATAAGTTTAAGAATGATTTAAAATAACATGCCTAAATTCAAAATCAAATTTTTAATTTAAAAAAAAAAATCAACTGAAAATTTTTTACCTGAATTCTTCTGGTGCTGATTACCATCTCTGAGATAGCTTTAAGTGCAAATGGTAATGTTGACATTGAAGTCTGCATTGTGTTCAGTAGAGCAATAAATGTGAATGCCTTTGAGAAACAAGAAATTAAAACAGAACATTTACTTTACAATTCTATCTTTAGTGATATGTGTTGTAGGTAGCAGAAGTCTATTGCAAATGAAAACCTTTCTTTAGTATTGCCTTTTTTAAAAAAAATCAATGCATCTTTCTTGCACCCTTTCTTTTGCCAGTTAATTCAAGAATTTGCGTTGAGCCCATGGATGTCTCCAACATAAATACATATATCTTAACTATATGGCTAGAAACCTGAAGTTCTTAGATTTGTTTCTTACCAATACTTAAATTTGTACTGGGTCAAGAAGCCAGGGCTAAAGCTATTGATACACCCCCCCCCCCCCCCCCCCCCCCCGTTTTAAACTGTAGAATGTAAAGACTTGGCAAAAAACAAAGTGCTAACTGCATAACATTCTCAACACATTTCACAAAACTAGCTTACCTGGCCTATACATTTTAGGTCTAAAAGGGGAATTCATTTTGTTATTTCAAAAAATAATTCTTAAGTAATTGTAATAATTGTTCATATAAACAAATCATTTATGCTGAACAGTATTGCTCTTAATTATTTTTTTTTAATCATTTAACTTATATCCTAAATTAAAAGATATCCTGTCTCACAAGATTTAGCCCCTGTGATAGCTAATTTCTTTACTAAACAACTCATGACTTTTATAACACATCTGTTAATAAAAAGCCTTGTCATGAATATTCAGATTGGAGATCCATTCACAACCAGGGAGCTAGAATGTCCCCATCCAACAAAAGGCTGCTGGGAAGCTAACACATGAAACTAGGACCGCATCCAATTTTATTCATATAAGAAAGATGTATGGGTGAACTATGCCATCTAGTCATAAACTAAAATGAACTATAAAAACCTCTTGTTGAACTCCATTTAGCAATCTTTGTAATTTTTAAATTTAATAATTAACAACAGAAAGTTTTTTTTATAGTTTGCAATTACAGGAACCCATTAAGAAAGAAAAAGGTCACAAAAAAATAGCCTTGCCTGAGCAGCAGTCAAATTATGACCTGTGGTCACATAAGCTATGAACATCAGACTGCTAGCAAAGAGGGGAACCAGCATGGATGACCCCATACTGATGCTTTGTATAAAAACACTCTTTTCTAGCAGGCGTTGCTCCTCTGATCTAATTTCTGAAAAATAAAAAAAGTGAATAGAGATCGAGTAATTTTATTTCCAATACTCCTTAGATTAAGGGAGACAATTAAAAGATAAAATGGCAATATTTATTTCCCTAGTTTAAAAAATAGAGCTCATGATGTCCCTTAAAAAATATTTTATAAGTTCTCTAATTCCAAAGAGATCTGTTGTGTAGCTTCATATTTGTTTCATTACAATTATTTCTTACAATTTATAAAGAATTTGGTCACAAACGCAAACTAAAAATAGCTTGGGTTAATTTTAGACAAAGTATACAGCATAATCTCCTGTCAAAACATTTATTTTTAATTAAATTATAAACAAAATCTTACCAGAGATCTTCTTAGCAAAGCTCATTTCCCAAGCATACATTTTGATGAGTCTGATAGAAGTGAGTAATGTGTTCATGAAACTCACCTGAGAACAAATTAGAGATTATTTGCTATTAATAAAATTTCTTACTATTTATAATTTGTATTTTCAAATCAACAGAAAGTCTAGTTTGACAACTTTTTTATAAAAATAAAAGCATGCTTACTCTTTTATCAGTTATTTTAATACTTCTCTCACGATAGCACTGAGACATTTTGGCGCAAAACATCTGAAAGAGAAAATGATTGAAATTAATTAAAAATGGTTGTAAAGTTATAAAACCTTATGATATGACTTTCATTTTTTTTTTTAATGGAGAAAAAATTATTAATTGAACTAATGTTTTTCTCTATGATTATGTGCTCAGTTCTTCAGAAACATGTCAAACTGGCCCCAATATCCTCTCCTCAGACTTTTCTTGCCATTCTTTAGCAGGTTTAAACTAGAATGTTATAAAACTTCCGTTCTAAAGAAATGTCTGAAAACTAATGAAGATAAAAAAAAAAATCTTTCTATCTTTGTATATGGCAGAAATGCAGTTTAAAAACTAATTAAAAGTTATAGCAGGGTTCTCACTAAAACGTTTAAAGGGAAAAACAGTTCAGAAATAATTATGTAACAATAAAAGTGTCTGAGGATGCAACTGCAACTTTAATCCTGTTTACTTAGAAATAACCATTAATATAATCATAAAAAAAACAACAATTGTCTTTTACTATTTCCTGTTTGTGACTTTGTCAAATATTCAAAATATATATATCATCATCAGACTGAACATTTCTAATATTTTAAAGTATTTCATATATTTCTTCAGAAAAAAGATATTTGCATTAAATCTCCTACAGGACTACATTGAGACAATAGTCGAGAACCCATGGCAAAACAGCTTGGCATTTGGTAATCTTAAAAAATGTGTAAAAATATATTTTTAAATATACAATTTTTATATCCTGACACTGCTGGAAACAGATTTTTCCATAAAAATGCTTACTTAAATTACTACTTACAGCAAAGGGATAGAATCCAATAATAATAATGAAGCTGATTAGCGACCATGGCCCCATTAGCATCACACTGTAGACACAACTCATGATCACAATGATCAAAGAGCTGATGATGAAAGGTCCAAGAATGATCCCATCCCATAGGCGCTGGCCATCATTGCTGATAAAATTAACCATCTAGGGAAAAAGTAAATCAAAACCTAAAGAGTTAGTAATACTACATTTGTGCATTAACTGTCAGGGCATGAACTGAGAAAATAAAGTTTACTTTTTAAAAAGTTGTCCATGGAGTTTGCAGTTCACTTTATGTTATTATGATCTAAAAAGTGAGAAGGAGTAACTGGTTTGTATTTAAGATGAAAATGTATCAATGACTTACAGTGTTTATGTAAGAAACATAACATTGATAGTTTGCTCCTACAGCAGGATTAAAGTTTTAAATGAAATGAAACAAAATAAATTTGGAAAATGGTTATCAAATTAAAAACTTTTGAAAACAATTTATCTATTTTAAAGCATTTTCATAAAATGGTAATTGTAAAAATTGTAACTATATGATATAAATAGTTCGTGATTTAGATTTATTGAAATTATAACAACTTTCTGCAATATTATTCCTAAATGGACAATGATATGATCTGTTTCTGAAACAAATGTGTATTAATATTGTGGATTCTAAAGTGATTGAAATGTGCAGTCAACATCCAATAAACATAAGAACATGAACAATTGAATACTCTACATTTCTTACAGCGCTCTACAATACTTACATCTCCTACAGACTTGTCTTTTAGACTTTTTAAATGAAGAATTTTTCTATAAAGTAGAGCAAGTGTTCCATACTTGATTCTTGTTGCTAAAGGAATAATAAAATTGCCCTTTGTATGGTTTGTGGAATTAGTTATGAATACACTACTTTTATTATCAAATAAACACAATAAAAAATATTTACTTTATAAAAATCTATGAGGATTTTAAATATGCATATTCTCAATAGCATTTGGCTATATATTTTGCAATCTATGAAAGTCATATTTTTAAAGTGGATCTAATTTGTTTATCTTTTTCCGGTTTATGTTATATAGATGGCAAGATGCTTTGTGTGTAGTTGATCTGTTTGTGAATGTGTTACAATTCTCATGGTTTTTTAACCAAAATCTTAAAATGAGCATCAGTATTATTTCTGTCAGAGGGCATAATGCTACCAGCATGTCTTAAGATATACATTAAGATAGTATAGAATGGCCAGATGTGATATACAATTAGATGGGAGAATGTATATGCATGTAACATAAAGGTGGTTAAGTCAGATGGTCTGATAACCACAATGCAGAAGAGCTAAATGGTCTGAACTGTTAAAGCAAAATATGTTTACACAATTTTTGAACATATTATTGAAGACTTAAGGGGATGAAATACAACTGGGTTAGGACATGAGCATTGCTAAGTTTAAGTCCATCAAATAAAAACTAGAAGGTGAGAGTTTGGATACTTTTGGTTAACAGCTCAAACTCATTTTGATTTGCAGATCCCATGATAACTGATCTTATAAGTGACAATGTGAGTTAATGTAGAAGAAAGAGTTTCTGATAACCCTTGACACAGCCAAAGAGAAAGGGGAGCAACATAAGCTTTTTAACAGTAAAGAGAGAAAAAAACTGAATTAAAGAATAAATCTTAAAGAATCAAAAATGTTAACAGGAACCAAAATTCTAATCAAACCAACTGTTTTTTTTTTAAATGAAGCAAATATGAAATGGATTATGGAAAAAAAAACACATCTTAAAATAATATTCTTTAAGACATCATTTTTCATATTATAGTAAAACTGGTTTTATAATAAAGATTGGTTAAAAATGTGAGAATCCCATATAAACCTGATTGGTCTGATCCTAAAGGGAAAATATTGCAAAGACCACCCAGCTCTAACTTCGGAAAGTAATGACTATTTGGCAGATGTGCTGGCAGAATTGTACCCTTTAGACTGCTCTCAGTACTAGTGTGCTCTATATGCCACCTATTCTTTCTATATTGAAGTCTGTAAATGAAACATTATTCTCAAAGTCTTTCAGTGCCAATTATTTGGATGGAAACAATTGAGTTTTCCTAAAAGACCAAAAATCTTCAGGGTGGTTAGAGTTACTCAAACTAACATAACCTTTTTATTTTACTATAAAAACATATCTGATTTTATTTTAAAAGAAAATAGATCTAGGTCTCTACTGGCAGTGCTAGCAAAGTTACTCTCTGAGAGTAACCCCACTCTGAAAGAGTTAAGGTCTTAGGTCCTTATAAAATACAAAACAATTAGATGATTATTAAAAATGGAACTCCGCACAAACCTGCTTCATAGTTCAACATCCAGAAAAAAGCACCAGTTAGACCTTTCAAAAGTAGAAACAGTCCACAAGCAATAGCATAAATTATCCCAGATTTCACAGAAACATCAGATTCAGTTAAATACACTAAAAAGTAGTTGATAACAAATATCTGAAACAATAATAAAAAAAAAAGTCTGAGTACTTCAATCTTGTTTATAACTGTACTCTACAGAGTAATTCAATCATGATTATACATGTCTCCAGTGCTAACTGTACTTGACTTACATGTCTCTCTTATTGACCACTACTCTAGATCAACATCTAACTAGACACTTGGAATATGTGATTATTAATGTAAACTACATTTCAGAAAATCAAAGTTTGGTCTGTTTCTAGTAAAGCATCTACAAGAAGTATTTATTCAATCTGTATTTAAATACTTTCATGTTTTACTTACTGGATTAGCCAGAGTAAACACTGCATAAATAAGACTAGCAAATGTTCCAATTAAAATTCTTGTTTTGAATGATCTGAAAATGGCATGACCAAATGAGACTTTGTCTTGTGCCTTGTCTGCTAGCTCTTCCTGCCAAAATCTAGCCATTCTGTCAAGAAAATATTTGTCAATTCAATTAGTGTAGAGTGATGTGATGAAAAGGTTGGAGCTAGAAAAACAGACCAATGAACATTTAGAGCTCTAGCAAATTCTAGATTTGGACAAAGTATAAAAAAAAGACATGTAATTTTGCTTTAAGAAACATTTTAAAAAGTCTACCAAGTAATCTTTAAGTTTTAAAATTTATTGCCTATAATTCAGCATCAAAAAGCTGGCTATGAGAAAAAAACAAATTCCTGCATCAGACAAAATGTCTGTTTTTTTGTGCTAAGTTTTTATTAAACTTTTTACTAAAACTTACATTCAATAAAATGATAGTTTTACAAGAATGAGAAAAACAGAACGAAAAAAATAACATATTCTTATTTGAAAAGTGAGAGAGAAGAATTACAGCACAGATAGAACAAAATTGACAATCAGTTATTAAGAATGCTGTCACCTGGCATAGTTAGTGAATCACATCTTCAATAAATATAACTGGGATGCACACATCTCTGCCAGGTAAGACTTTTTAAATTCTTTTTTTCATGGTCTTTCCAATAATTGATATAAAACTTACATTACAAACTTCTTAAAAAGACATTTTTAGGATTGTTGAGCAAAATTACAAAGGACAAACTGGCAAACAATTGGATTCAGATGTTCCTTCAGATTAAAACTTCAAAGATTTTTACGTCCTAGCCCAAATCTCCTGCAGGAGATCGGGGGAATGCAGATGGCAGGATTTGAATCTAGAACCATCTAAACGACAGTCTAGAGCATATACCACGTATATGGCAGCAATCCTGGTTTATAACTTTTTTACCTATTATAAATTATTTATTTAGAGTAATATGTGTCTACAGTAAGCGCTATTAATTTCACTCTAACTTGTAGAGTGAAAACAGCTGGCAGTAGATGACCCCTGAAAGAAACAGAGAGGAGCTCTCATGTAGGTTGCAGGACAAATATTTTAAGGCCTTCCCCCCCCCCTCCTCCAAAAAAAAAACAACACTTGCCAAAGACATATGGAGATGAAAAAAAAATCTATCAACATTATAAGAACATTACATTCTATGTGTTAAATTGAACCTCATTATGTCCGTGCTTGCAATGTTTGCATTACTTACACACAAAAGAGGGACAAAAAAGTTTGAATATCTTGGTTGCTGTTAAAGAGGACTGAATCACCTTGGAAAAAATAACAGCTTGTCAACTATGTTTTAAGCTGCTTCTGTGATAAGGACATGTAATTTATAATTATAAAACAATAACTTCAAGTCCAGAAAAGATAGTGCAGTATTTTATATGGGGTGAGCTACATGGTTCTGAACTACATCACAGACAAAGCAGTTGTCTACCTTGGCACTAATTTACCTTTGCACTAATTTATTAAAAGCAGTTGTCTGCTTTTGCTCTATTTTATAATTTTTTTTTGTCATCTGTGCCTGTCTCAGTAGGTTAAAGTATATCAAACTTATTGATCTAAAAGAAAATAGGACAGTACACACAGAGAATGTCCTGTGAGTAAGCTACTTATGTCTGGTGAACTCTCATAAATTAAGCTTCAGTTGCTGCTACACACACTTTGTTTTAGACTCAATACCAACAATTCAAAGATTTATGAGCAACACTATAGTTTTAAAAGTTATAAATAGAATCAATAAGCACTAACAGCAAAGTTTAAAGAATAAGTACTAGTAAGTAAAAATTTACTTTTGAGACCTGGTGGTCTAAAGCAGATTTTAAATTTACAGGTAATCTTTTTCTTTGACTAACAATAACTAGGGTGCCATGCGACCAACACAATGACCAATCACCTTTGCCTTCTTCAGAAACAATACAGAAAATGTCAGTCACATATTAGAGACTGGGGAGATTTTGTGAGCTTCTAGAAACTTGCATTTCAAAACCTTACACCTCACCAGGAATCAAAGTCATTACAACATTTGACCTCTTTGGTCACCAGACAGGAAGTTTGAACAATTAAGTTTACAAAAAGATTTAAAAAAAAAAGAGATATTTTGATTGATAAGTAGATTCATTTATCACATTATCAAGCTAAGGAGGCAGAAAATGGAGTGTTATCTTTGCATTAAATTATATGACTGTGAAAAAGGTGCTAAAGATAGATATTTCTCCTGTTGACTCTCTCAACCTCTCCCTCTTTCTCTCAGCCTCTCTCTTTTTCTCTCTCTTTCTTTCAGCCTCTCTCTTTTTCACAGACAAAGCAAGCCCCACTCTTACAGCACTCATGCCATCTTGACATCAAGTAGACTACAAGCCATGAAGGAAAAACATTGTGAGAAGATTGTGTCGACAGACTATAA
The DNA here is from genome assembly GCF_947242115.1 of Biomphalaria glabrata. Taxonomy (NCBI): domain Eukaryota; kingdom Metazoa; phylum Mollusca; class Gastropoda; family Planorbidae; genus Biomphalaria; species Biomphalaria glabrata. The sequence goes on along the minus strand of NC_074725.1, from coordinate 15,729,800 downwards.
CATTTTGTGTAGAACAACAAATGAGATATTTCCATTACACAAGCGTTTTTACATTCTATGCATAAAAGGATAGCTGCCTGGTCGTGCGGTATGTGCCCTGGATTGTCGTTCGGTCGTTTCGATGGTCCCGGGTTCATACCCTGGCCGTTGCTATCCTCCGTCGTCCAGCGGGAGGTTAGACTAGGAAGTATATTATCTTCAACTCTGAAGGAACATCTGAAACATGTCCAACATTTTTACTGCTTGACTACGATGAGTTCGAATTGACAGGGATGTCGTGACCTTATGCAAATTAGATATGGAGGCCATAATCATCATCACTGGCATCATTTTTCCTTTCTCTGTAGCATTAATTTACTTTTGTCGTTGTTTTTATTAAGGGAATAAAACGGTATGATGACAAGGACAGTTTAGATCTCGTAAGGGCTGCGAAAGAAGAGATAACTTGGCAGATTTTTGACTAGATATGATGTTTGTTGTTTTTAGAAGCAGTTTTCACCTTCGTTTAGTTTATATTTTCATTATAGGCCTATTATGTAAAAGTAATAAAGACAGACATACTGGTGAGTGTAGAGCCTGTTGTTTGACATAAGTGACCCGTATCGAAGCGGGGGGGGGGGATTTATAGGAAACTGAATGGCTGGATTAATTAAAGTTGTTGATAGCATGGTTTGTTATAGTCTAGTTGTTGATAGCATGGTTTGTTATAGTCTAGTTGTTGATAGAATGGTTTGTTATAGTCTAGTTGTTAATAGCTTGGTTTGTTATAGTCTAGTTGTTAATAGCTTGGTTTGTTATAGTTTAGTTGTTGATAGCTTGGTTTGTTATAGTCTAGTTGTTGATAGCATGGTTTGTTATAGTCTAGTTGTTGATAGCTTGGTTTGTTATAGTCTAGTTGTTGATAGCTTGGTTTGTTATAGTCTAGTTGTTGATAGCATGGTTTGTACCGTTATAGTCTAGTTGTTGATAGCTTGGTTTGTTATAGTCTAGTTGTTGATAGCTTGGTTTGTTATAGTCTAGTTGCTGATAGCATGGTTTGTTATAGTCTAGTTGTTGATAGCTTGGTTTGTTATAGTCTAGTTGTTGATAGCATGGTTTGTTATAGTCTAGTTGTTAATAGCTTGGTTTGTTATAGTCTAGTTGTTGATAGCATGGTTTGTACCGTTATAGTCTAGTTGTTGATAGCTTGGATGTTATAGTCTAGTTGTTGATAGCTTGGTTTGTTATAGTCTAGTTGTTGATACTCGAATGAGTAAATGGGTTGTGAACATTTAGACCCTAAAATATGTGTTTGTATGTTTATTTTTCCAATAAAGTTGCTGTTAGTTGCCTAACAATGGGTTAAATAGTTTCTTCATTTGATTTGCTTTGTAGTGAATGGCAGAAAGACAGATGACATTACTATTACATACAATAAAAATAGATTATCTCCACTAAACAGTTGCCCCCTCCCCCCCCTCCAAAAAAAAAGTCAGGTACGAGATTTGAAGCGTAGCTTTCCTTTCCTTGAGCTCATTACCCCCCCCCCACACACACACACACATATACACAACACAAAAGATCACTTGGGGAGGGGTTGCAGCTACCTCAACTTGAACTGGAACCAAAATCTTGAGGTGCAAAATCTATTTTACACAGAAATTAACTGACTTGATTGTTCCCAACTTTAGAGGGGTGCTACAATTAGCATCACCAAGGCGTAAATATATATATATAAATATATATATATATATATATATATATATATATATATATATATATATATATATATTTAAACCATGAGTCTGCATGTAATCTTTTGAAAATATGAAAGTGTCTTTTAAATCAACTAAGCACCAATTTATACAATATAGCCAAAGTAAGTTTGTCTGACAAGAGTAGCCTATACAATATTAAAATTTTGTATAATATATGCATATATTTCAAATTTTTATTAGCTAAGATCAAGACTGATTTCTTGAAACTAATGGGAAATAACATGTTACATAGGTAATTATTAATTTTTATTTAAAGTCAAGAAGATTTTCAACAAAAACTAGTAAATTACAACTAACATTTAGAATGTTTGAGAACCACTCCTTTTTTTATAGGACCTTTCTGGGTGTCTATTTTTCTTTCAGTATCGACTATTTTAGTTCATTCGTAACACAGTAACCAAGACACACACAAGTGACACAACTTCTAAATGCGTCTCAATTTAGTGTTAAAGTAGATATGTACATGCTTGTTATCTTATCGATTATTCCACAGCGATGATCTCGATCTAGATCTCGTAAGACTTTGCACTCTTGTTTAAAGTGTAGCAATGTCAGCCCCGTGCACTTTTAAAAACCACTGTAATCAGGATCTAATGGGACAGGTTCAGAAAGGTGAATGCAGGGCTGGGGGAATCGATACTCGTCCAATAAGTCCCGAGGCGATTACACGTCTGAATGCCGGGGCAAGGTCGTGTCCTCGGTCTGGAACGGGAAATACTCGTGTTAGCTCAGCGTCTTGTATCGGCGCATTAATAAGAAGTAGGCTAAAGTCGATCACGCCTGCCCCCCCTTTCCTCATCCCACCTTCCTGATTTTTTATCGGTAATTTGAGGTCTAAGCTTTAAGAGTCAGAGCAGCTTGATTTGTGCACTGAAAGGTAGACCAAGCTAAAGTGCATTTAATGCAAATAGTTTAGTTTAAACACGGCTATCAAATAATGTATATCGTGATTGAGTAGTCTGGTTTTAAAAAAATCAATTTAATTAAAACAACAATGAAACTCTATTTTTACTAAGCTTCTGTCAACTCAAGCTGTCTCTCTGGTACAAATTTTGTTAACGTTATTTCTCCCACTTCCCATTCTCGGATCAAGTTGAAATTTTGCACAACTATTCATTGTCCCTCACAAAACATAAATCAATAAAAAAAATATTAACCAATTGACAAGTGGTAATTAATGTGTTTTGATAAAGAAAATGGGAATTAAATCGCAATATATTAAGATACATGGCTGTATATGTGCAGTTCTTCTCCTTATACAAATAACTTTTTAGATTCTGCTTGTTTGTTGTTGTTTTTCTTTTACTAGAAGGTAGAAGATGTACCTTTTTCAACGCGATATACACTTATATTTTTCTTTTCTCATATTTTTTGGAAATGGAGAGAAATGTTGGGCTTAGTAGATCCAGAATAGGAATCTTAAAAAGTTACTCAGCCTTCAGTTTGCCAAAGTAGCGGAGGCTGTCAGCCCGTGAAGAACGTGATCTGTGGGCATTATGTTCTGTGGGCATTATGTTCTGTGGGCATTATGTTCTGTGGGCATTATGTTCTGTGGGCATTATGTTCTGTGGGCATTATGTTCTGTGGGCATTATGTTCTGTGGGCATTATGTTCATTGTTCAGAGATGTCGTCGTAGAGTTTTATGTCTCATTCAATTCCAACAAATGAATTTCTTGCCTTGTTCAATTAACCAGACTTGACTCAGTCTGAAGGATAGTTTTGAGCTGAACTTATTAGGTTTAGTGTAGTGATCAGTGAGGATAATAGCAAGGGGCTATGCTCACTAAAGTTTCTGTAATTTAAATCTATTGACTTAGATGATAGAACAAGCAAAGTATTTTTTTAAAATCCTTTAAAAAAAAAAACAAGGCTTATCTAAGGGAAAGAACTCCGCACTTACAACTACATCTTTCCATAATGTAGAGGTTACTTCCCTTATTTCATATTAAAATAATTAATTACCAATAATTAGTTGACTAAGTGGTCAATTTTCTGTTATTTATTCATGTTTTTGTCAGGTACAATGAATAATTGTTTAAAGTTTCAACTTGATCCGAGAATGGGTCTGGGAGAAATAACATGTAGCCTACAATTATATGTGAATACTGAAGGATTAATTTACCTTGTTGGTATAAAAAAAATTACCTGCAATTAATTGGTGAATCTATTTAATTGTTTCATGACTTTTTCATGTATTGTCTTCGCCAATTTTGCAAATTTTCAATTTTGAACTAGACAGAGTGAGCGGATGATATAAGCTTTTAAAAAGCCATGTTCATTAATTCTCTCTAATTTGAATATGTTGATGAGCATGACGGGAAAAGGTTCTGTTCAATGGGTAATGCAGAAAAGATGTTCAGCACGAGACAACACAGATGTTATCCAACAATCCGAGACACACTAGCCCAAGTCTACTAGGTCGGGATGACTGAAATGTAAGTGCATGTATCTCTCTCTACACGTACTCGTGTACGACTAAACTAAATCACGACTACGACGCCGAAGTTAAAAGCTAGACATTAAAACCTAAGGTACACATTGAAATCACTGGCCTACATGCTCAGTTCAAATCAGTCTATGGTTCAAATATAGTTCAGAGGCAAAGGAGAATCGATTACCTCAAAAACGGGGAAAAAAATTATTGAGTTCAACTTTCACTTTATAATAGTTGTCCACAAAGCAAAAAAAAAAAAAAAAGGGGGGGGGGTGGAGGGGAGGAAATTCATGAATTGAATGATGCAAATTGTGAGGGAAAAACAACAACTCCACCTACTGGAAGCTAAAGCAGGGGTGATAATTGATTTTTTTCCGCATCTGATTGTTATCTTTTATTTTTCCCTCTTGAAGTAGCCAGATAATTTAATCCAAGGAAATTGGCAGAGTTACAAGATAAAAGAAAGAAATGAAGCGAGCAGTCCCCCTTGCCTCACATTAAACAATGTGTTTCCCCGCCACTCCACTGCCCAGTGGTCATATTTCAGTCAAGTCTGGAGCATTTGTTTTCGTGATGACGCGAGAAACTTTTTTTTTTTTTTCTTGTCCGTTCTGAGCCAAGGCAAGCAGAGGCGGAGTCTAGAATTTGGAGCAAAGGTGGGCTGAGTGCAACAGCATAAATAATAGAATACTATAAATAGACCAATACGATCCTACTGATGTCTCTAATTAAGGGCATATATATTGTAGTAATACAAACAAAAAGCTCATGATTCAAGCATTCCATCACTGTACTTTCTCCCATGCTTCCACTGCAGACAATCATACGTAGATCCACTAGTTTGAAATAATTTAACCCAGCGTTTCATATTTGGAAAGCGAGTCTGTCAGAAGGGTCACGTTGGCCGGTGCCGCCATTGCTTCATAAATGTCTGTAATCTAGAGCAGCGGTTCTCAACCTTTTAAGCTCGGCTACCCCTTTTACAATCCCCCACTCTACACATACAGCAATATGAAGACAATAACAATCCATATTTTCGATGGTCTTAAGCGACCCCTGGCAAATGGTCAATCGACCCCCAAGAGGGTCGCGACCCACAGGTTGAGAACCCCTGGTCTAGAGGGTTTCTGATTCCTTCCATTTCGGCATCATAGGTGCTTCCGCCTGTACTTGGACCTACCAATTCGTCTCTTTCGACTGGACTGAGAAATCTACCGCACCATAGCACTTCCCTCGTGGAGCCGTAGTTACACCTACACATCTTTCGGGTGTTGGGCTATGGTTTCTTTCGCAATGCTAGATTTTCTTGTACATTTCTAGTTTACCTTTGGATCGATCAGCGTTTTCCACACCTTTCTGTAACTCGGGAACAGTTGTCTGGCGGAAAGTCCCGGTAAGAATTAGTATCAGACAGACAAACAGAGTAAGTCGATATAAGCTTTGTAATAATACAACTCAACGAATGGAACACGCTGACGCTCTTCTAATTCACATTATTATACTTTCGAAAACCTTTCTTCACGGCATCTGAAATTGTGGGAAATATGTACTTCTTTATCATTGTTGTTAGTTAAAAGTCTACACACATTAATCTCACTTTGCATTTGGCAATAATCGATCGACAACTGAAATCTACACATGATCTTGGCTACTGCATTACTAGGCGTTCGTGAGTTTTTCTTGATCAACCTACAACTGCACACTGGGATCAATTATGCTTTCGGATCGCTCTCTAACTCTTCCCACGCGCGTCCCCCCCCCCCCACAACGCTCTCTCTCCTCTTTAAAAATAAATAATCAAACTTTAAAACTACAGAAATAAAAAGAACAAGTAAAAAAAAAATCAATAAAAAAAGATCATAATCTACATCAAACTTTCCAGCTGATGTATTTCATTGGTTTCAGGTTTGAGCAACGCAGGAGTATCCCCTCCCCCTTTGAGGGCCCTATTCCTCTTTTCTCTATCCTTCTCCAGCTCTCTCTCCAGAGCTACGCCCTTAGATTTATTTACACTATTTATATTCTATTTCAGAGAGACCGTGTCCTAATATGTATTACCCTCTTCCCATCCCCCCTTTTATCAAACGCAAAATAAAAATAAATCGGCACTTTCTTCTTTTCTTTTCAAAACACACGAATCCGCCGCTGAAAGTAGGTCAAAGCATTGTTGGATCATATATGTACCGACGCTTCTTTGAACCTAGATCGACATTCGGGGCAGAGTGTAGCCTACGTAGGTCAGACTCGGCCCACTGTGAGTGACATCTGTTTTATTCTACAGCCGTTCGACCAGTGGGAAATGAAAAGCGACTTTATTCTCAAAAAGAAGTGGCACAGATGTAACTGGAATGTGATGTGCATTGAAAAAAAAATAGCTCATGCTTGTTCGATCCAGCACAAACCCTCTTAGCGGCATGGATGGCTTAATGCAGTGATGCCCAAATTACGGCCAGCAGGCCAAATCCGGCCCGTGCTATCTTGCCCCTCGAAACTTTTGCCTACATTGCATAACAAAGCCGTGGAGGTTCCGTTCCATTGGATTCAAACATTTTATGGGTTGATATGGCACGTGTGTGTAGGAAATTGATTTCACCCGCCCCAAAGTCGAAAAAAAAAATGGTCCCCACTGGCTCAATACACTGGCTCAATACACTGGCTCAATACACTGGCTCAATACACTGGCTCAATACACTGGCTCAATACACTGGCTCAATAACATGTCACTGGAAACATATATCAATAGTTTTACTTTCAAAACGCGATTAAATAAATTATTGATTCTATACTTGTATGCGTATAGCTTAAACCGAAAAATTACAATTTAAATGTTAGAAAGGGGGAAAAGGCGCTCAACTTTTTCCCTTCCCTTATTTAAAAAAAAAAATCGAGTTTGTGTAAAACTTCATGTTGCCAGTTTTATCGTTGAAGAAAGTAATGTTAAAAAGTAACAGAAAACTTTTAAACCAAAAATTATTTTTAGTCCACGTTTTTTTTTAGCAGCGCCCCCTATCGGGAAAATCTGCTATTAATTTTATGCTGCTTGTCTATCCGTCTTTTACGTTTCAATCTCAAAAAGTAAAAGAGCTACTAATGATCAAGCTCACTATCACCTGTCTTGGGCTCGGAACGGGTGCAGTGGAAACTTTTGGTCTTCTAGAAGCGAACTAGTTTGCATCGAAAATTAAATGTGCGAACTGGTTTTCCTACAAACAGTCCACTTAAAAATAAAGTCTTATAAAGTTATGTTACAAAATGAAGAGAGTTAAAAAATCAAGGTGTTCAGTCTTCAATGTCATATATCTGTAAACTATTGGTCAAATGAATGTTAACATAAATAACTTATGTGCTCCTAGTTTCAACAACTACTAACAGTCTTAAGAAATTGTGCATATTCGTTTTTTTTAAAACTATTTACTAAGCAGTCTGTATCAATCCACAAATCTCGCTGAGCAATTTAATGTTGTATTAGACGCAGGAACCGCCATGAGTTTGTGTGTAACAAAAAAGAACTTCCAGGAGGCGCAGTGGCTGAATCGTAAAACACTTGGCTTCCAAACCGCTGGGTCCCAAGTTCGAAGCCGGGTGAAGACTGGGATTTTTAATTTTGGGATCTTTTAGAGCGCCTCTGAGTCCACCCAGCTCTAATGGTTTACCTGACTATGGTTGGGAAATTTAAAAAAAAGTGAATGGAATTCTATCATATAAAAAAAGATTTAGAAGAAAATTTTCATGAAGATCAGAATTGTTCTTTATTCTGGTGGTGAGAGGAAAAAAAAAACAAAACTTTCAGAGCCCATCACTCTTATAACCTTTAACCTTAAGACCAAGGCATTTAGACAGTCTTTGTGAAATTTCTATATACGCAAGTCATTAGGAGTGAATTTGTTTCATTTTTCTTTTTGTCTCTTTAAATGTATGTATACATAAATGGATAGCCAAAGAATATTTTGGTGCAAATGTTCAATAAGTAGTTTAGGTTTATATTTCGCAGTTCAGGATTTGTAGTTCACATAGTTGACGGGAAATTGTAAAAGGAAAAAAAAAAGGGGGGGGGGAGAGTAATTCACAGAAGTGGTCCTATGACATTTACATAGAAACTAGAAAGGTGTAATTGAATGCTAGGTACCATGTGATTTTTTCATAGTTTTAGTCAACATGGAATGCAGGCAAATACTATAAGCATTTTTATAACCGTTCATACAAACTCACGCGATTGGAGCTTTGTCCCTAGGTGTTTATGGTGTTCAATAACGGTTGGCAAATGAATTCATAGAGACCTCATCTTTAGCAGTCTAGACATGAAAGCTCTCGTTTTATTACGTCACATCCTGACTAGTAGTTTTCACAAAACAACAAACGATGACGCAATACATCACTATGACAGTGCGGCCAAGTTAGTTGATGACGAAACAGTCAAAGCCGATTGAGTTGCAATTAATCTCAAAGAAAACTCACCTTTGAGCCCCGACTTGGGAACTTTCAGACTGGTTGATGCGAAGATCTTTGACAGAGGACACACCATGACGATAGATGAGCCACATGTATCTGTTCAGCCAGCCGAAAGTCATGTAGTTCAACAGACCATTGGTCTCCAGGGGAAGCTGGCTTGGATCTCTACATTGGAGACAAAATAACTATCAACAGTCAGCTATCATTGTTTTAAAAAGTGCAAGGGGAGTGGGCAGTAGGCAACAGGACTACAATTTTATAAAAATCTTGAAATGTAATTTATACATCTATGTATTTTGAACCACAAACGATTTTCTCTAATAAATATATTAATCTTACTCTCAAAGACTTGTGGAATGTACACAGGTCGAAATAGTCGAAATTGTTTTTTTTTTCATTTTAGTTCTTAAATACAGAAGACCTAAAATCTGTGGGCACCAGCTAGGAAGAGGCTGTTGAAGCCGCATATGAACAGTCTCTGTGGAGAGAACTTGCTGTCCTATGGCGAGGGAAAACGTAATTGCAAGTCATACTTTTGAAAACACAAATACGCTGAACATTATCGCCTTCAATTTGTTCATAACTGTATTACTCTGCCACTGCCCAGCAAAAATCCCCCATGTTTTAAAATTGTTGGACTTCAAATAATATAATAATAAAAGCTAATAAATAGTAATAATGTATGGTACAGTGATGAAATATTAGGCCAAGGCAAACTTTAAACTCCGTGGGTACGCGTCAACACTGCTAGAAGTATAAACAGAAAGTTGTTTACAACCTGGTATTTCCAGTTTCTACACAGAAGAATAAATTAATTAAAGGGAGATAACTTGTTTGCGTTTCCAGCAAAATTGGAAAAATTTCAATTTAAAGTTAGGTAATCTATAAAAAGGGAGACAAACTAAATCGGGCTTCATTCAGTTCATAAGTTTCAGCTTCGGCTGGTGTATAGCATCGTGAGTCTATTGTTCAGTTTGAATTATGAAGTGTATTATTGCTGGATATATAACGTGTGATCAATCTTTGCATGACTTCTACTCGAAAGATAAAAATTAATTTAGTTTTTCAAGAGGAATTTGGTCTTTCCTTCACCTTAACACTATAAATGGATGTTAAATCATCTGAAATTATTCGGACACCCAAAACTACACATAACACACAGACCACAGTATAATATCGCGGTAATGGCATTTATTTCGTTGTTGGATATCTATATAGATTAGTAAAATCACTAAACTTCGAGACACTTCAGGACAGAAGAATAAAAAGTGAAGTAGCTACAATACATAAAACACTAAACAATTGCTTACAAATAGAAAAACCAATCCTTCTGAAACAGTCAGACACAAAGATAGAGAGACATTTCTTTCTCCTTAGGCTAGAACACATTCGTACAAGTGCTCCTTCTTCCCTAGTGCCCTTAGAGAATGGAATGGGTTGCCTGATTCAGCCAAGAATACCAACTACTTGACAGAGTTTAAGTCATTGATTAACATGCATGACTAGATTGACACATGAAATGCGTAATATATAAGATAAGATAGATTAGATCTAGAGCTAGTATTAAATTGGAGCCAATATTGCAGAATTGAATGACTCCATGATGACCCTGCTGTGACCAACATACTTTGCAACAAATCATGTACACTGTTTGCTGGAGGACTTTTTAAGGTTTTCCTTTCATTGTCTGCATCTTTCCTCTTCTTACAAAAAATAAATGTTTAGTAACTATAAAATAGTGACCCCATTTTCTGTGGGGTCGACTCATTGATGATGCAGTATTGTCTACTGTGCCTGTGTTGTCACATCAGCATGAAAACATGCTAATTATTAGGTCCTAATTATTATCTTCTAGATCACCATCTTCATTGAACTATCATCTCCCCTCTCTACACCTTCCGTGTTAGTGATGAGCTCCAGATCTGCAGGGCAATGAACAAACACATCAATCTTGCTTGTCTTCTTCATTACGTCTCACTGTCTGATGGCCACTCTGTCTGAGCAGAAATATGTTTTGTAATTATGTTAGCACGCTACACACAATAAGAGATGCGAACACTCCATCAAAACACAGAGTCCAGCTTATAGAATAGTTTTCTCATCTCGCATATTCTAAAGCTGTAGTTTTTTTTAGAGCAATCCATAAACATGTTGATTTATGGAGAGAATTAACATTCCAAAATGTGTTTTTCTGTTGTTATTTATCGCCTTGACAATGTAGTTTGGAGACATATGATGTATTGTAATGATAATGAACCAGGGTTTTGAGGGCATTTTAGATAGAAGCAGGGGGAGAGAATTTTGGCGAATTTTTTGAAATTGTCATATATTGATGTCGAGCATAGCGTATAATGAAAGGTGTAAGGCCACGATGCGAAGCCTGGAGTCAGTCAAGTAATTAGCCAGTAATGACTTAAGTCACGTGAGAGTAAGTGGGACATCTTTTCTGAATCAATGACGCTCATGTCGCACGGTGCTAACGTCCCTGTCACACATCGCTAATTAATGACGTTTCTCTCAAACCTCGCAAAATGATGATGTCGCTCATCTTTATGACGCCCCTGACACATTGTTGATCTTAATGAAGTCCCCAATACGTCGCTTGTCTTAATGACGTCACTGTCATGTTGCTTATCTTGATGACTTTTTGACACTTATCTTAATGGCGTCACTGTCACGTTACCTATCTTAATGACGTCCCTGCCGCACCGTTAAAAAAAAATGACCTCCCATGGTTTGAATAGTTGACGCCCCTGTTTTACCACACACTAAGCATCCACACAAAAGTTCAACGCTTCTACTTACGATTTCTTGAGTCTGAAAGGGAGAGCATACTTCAGTCCATGCTTATAGCGTCCCAGACCAGGGCGTCTCTGCACTTTGGGCCCAAACTCACAGTCGAAGTCCTCACTTTCTTTACCAGAGACAGTTAGTGAACTGTAAATAGTGCACGCATTCGCTGAACATAAATAGAACTTTAATTTTTAAAAATATACGTAAGTTAGATTAAAAAAATGCTATTGAAAAAAAAAGGTTATATTAGTAATTTTATAAATTTTTTGACTCAATCATGTAATTAATATTTTATAAGGCTGGAATAGCAATAATAGATTTGTGAGATTGAAATATATTTACCAACTGTTTTTGTTTAGCGCAATTACATGCTTTTAGCATTCTCAATGCGGCTACGGTCCAATCATATGTGTGGACCAGTTTTTGGGGTGGGGAGAGGCCAATCAGCAAAAAGGGATGTGACAGTGAAAAGATTATAGCGTTATGTTACCTGTCTCTGACAGTGTCAGTGACTTGTGATTCACTCCTTTTATCCACGTCATCCAACTTTCGCTCGTCTCCTTGACCGACTTCGATGTGAATGTGTGCATGACCTTGTCCATCCACTCTGGGATCTGCCGTATGGACAGTGTTACTGACAGAATCCATTATTATAGTGAAGGTAGTGTATCCATATTACACTGCTCAGTTGTGGACTTATATAAGGGTAATCTGTTTTTAGGAAAAAATATAGATAGAAAAAAATAAGCTTTATTAAATTAACAATACATTTTTTGGTCTATTCCTCCTAAAAGCTTGCAAACTCTTCATGGGTGGGTGGACTGGCATTTCGAAAACGGCTTAAACGATTGAAAGTTTATGTCAATCTTTGGGGGAAAACAACAACTAGGTGACTGACGAAAGAGTAAAAACTCTGATTTGATCGTTATAATTTTAGAATAGAAGTGGTTTAACCGTTATACTTTTTTCAAATATAATCATCTTAAAATTAAATTTGAGTTATGTTTTTTTTTAATACTACGAACACGGCTTCAGCGGGAATGTCCGCTAACGACTCAAATGTTTGTGTTCAGTAAGGAGCAGAATAAAATGATCTATGTACATGAACATTTTGAGCACCGTCTTTTAAATAAGTTCTAGACCACTTTCCCTGGTCAAACCATTAGACGTCTGATAATAGAGAACTTCATTTTGGAAAGCTCACTGGAAAGACTTCATGCAATAGTGAAGCATTACAAGAAATACATAGAATGAGAAATTAGAGCACCATCATCAGCTTCATAGGGAGGAGTTGATTTCAATACAAATTACTCCTCTAATTATGTTACCTTTTCATGTGCAAGCTTTGAAATAGTAAAGCACTAAGCATTTTTATGCACATCAATTACTAATAATGCCGAAATGTATAATAAAATAGGCTAGAGAACTTTTTGAGTGATAGAAAATGATTCCAAAACCCAACTCTTGTAAAACCCACGGCTACCTATTATTATTTTATTCTATTATTATTTTATTCTCCTATTATTATTTTATTCTCATGTTTCAAATAAAGAATATCTACTTCCGGGGACAATGTGAAAAAAAAACTGTAAGAACCAACGCTTCAAAGAAACATTTAAAGAAACATTCGAGTGATGGGAGAATCGGTGACATAGGGAGACATATCGTTTTAGTAGGCCTCGACACTGTAGGCAGTTTAGACCAATACCTCGTAGCCGCGTCACATGCGTCAGACCTGTGACGCGGCAAAAAGTGTTTTTGGTCTTCACTGACCCCAGGTTGGCATGCTCCCAGGTCAGTGTTCAGGCCGTTTTAGTAGGCCTCAACACTGACCTGCAATATCGCAAACTGTAGGCAGTAATAGACCAATACATAGTTGCCATGTCACGGGGCAGTACGTCAGACCTGTGACGTGGCAAAGAGTTACTGGTCTCCACTGACCACAGGTTGTCATGCCAGAGGTCACGATTGGTCTAGGTCCTAGTAACATTACTAGCGATGACAACCATTGCGAAGCTCTCTCTCTGACACAATGCTCGCCGTGGACGGAAAACTTATAACGAAATAACAGTGACTGCTAACTAAAGCAGTGGATTTAAAAAAAAAATATATGTTTCAAAAGTTAAATATGCATGAGGAAATGCACGATTCCGACATGGTACCTGAAAAATGGTGCTATATATTGACCTTCCATTAACAGACACTCGAACTGGGAGTGCTTCTATTGTTTTTACAGTTGAAGAGTAAGTCTGTAAACTTGTGAATAATAAATAATTTTATGGCTAGAGTGTAACATATGTTATCTTTACTTAGCTACAGAGGATAGTTTTGATACACATTAGAGCTGTAAAACAATAGAATGGTTCACAGATAAAAAAAAAAAGTGCTGAAAAAAAGATCCTTCTTTTTATTTTTATTCTATCAAACAGACCGCATTTTGAACTGACGTATTTCTACCCCCCCCCCCCCCACCTCCGGGGAGGAGTCTCACGAGAATCTCGTTTACTAGACCACAGCACGTTAAGTGCACATTTTTATTATTGTTTGAAATAGGCCAGAGAGAGAGGGGGAAAAAAGCATGTTAAAATAGCGACGATGCCATTTCAAAGCAAACAGTGTTGCCCCAAATGCTTTGTATTTAAACAGCTAATGCACCAAGCTTCAAATGAAGGTCACGTGATCTCATTATCATAATATTACATTTGGCTGGAGATATTTAGGAAACGTCAAAGTATCGATGGCCTTTACATTTCATAACTTTATACACAACCCCCCCCCCAAAAAAAAAAAAAAAAACCATTGCAAACTGACCTAGACTCCCAGAGTCTAGACAGACATGTAATAAACACTAGGGTCGGGTTGTCTTCAGCAGTGCTATGTCATGTGACCAGTGCACCGAGAGTTTTGAACAAGATGACCAGGTGGTGAGGAACGTGTTTAGTCTGCTGTTTTAAACAAAGAGATTAGATGGCCAGAAACTAGAATAGGGAGATCTCATTGTCAAACGATATGTCACTTCCTTCCAGCAATCTTATGTAACAATGACAAACTGCCTTAAGGGGATGGAAGTTCTAGACGGAGGGAGGTGGTAACAGTGAGGTAAAAGCTGCTGCAATAAAGACAATGAGAGAAAGAGAAAAACAACAAATTGACAACGTAAATAATAATAATATTTAATGAGTTTATATTGACGTGTAAACAAACAAAATGTTGGCTCAAGGCGCTTTGAGAACTTTTTCTTACTTCTTCTTAGATAATTTCGCGCCGCATAAAAAAAAAATGAGTTAAGATGGCAAAAAAAATCTAAGTTTTGAGCAGGTAGGTCTTAATGTTCTTCTTGAATGTAGTGAGGCATGTTTTAGGTCATTGCCTGGTCTTACTATCTTTAATCTCTGCTACTCTACCACATTTTCTTGTTGTCTTGGACATTAGAGGAGCGCTTAGCTCATTAACTCCAGGGGTGGGCAAATTACGACCCGCGGGTCACATGTGGTCCACCCGGGTGTTTATGCGGACGGCGGTCACCTATAGAAATCACGTGTGCCCACAAATTATACATCTAAAAATTGAAATATATTACAAAATAAATAATTTTAAATATTTAAATTATTAAAACTTCTGACTCGTATCACTTATGATGAAGAGGCTATAGAAACATAGAAATATTCGCAACCTGTATGGCGACATTTATGCACTACGCAAAACAGCAGAGTTTCTGTCCAGGGCTTTTGCAAGAGAGGATTTGAGCCTGGTCAAGCCCTCACTCAAATGGAGTTTGATGATGATGATGATAGAAACATTGCCTCTACGTGATTCTAAAAACATTAAGTGAAAAAAAAATTCTTTCTGGCAATATTTCGGTACATACAGTCAAAGACAAAAACTCAGGCCAGTATTTATTCAATGCTAAGAAGAACTGTGTTGAAAGTGTTGGATAGGCTTGTAACAAGAAGGCAAGAGTAATAACTGTAACAACAATCTTTGAGAAAAACAGTTTATTTTAATAGATTAAAGAACAATATCACAATCCCAACCATAAACTTTAAACATACGGGAAAGTTTGCGACGAGCTGCATTGCATATCAAACTAATTATTAACCCAATTATCTCACGTGATCAAACGTATCAGAGCTAGGGGTCTCAACCAAAGGCAGTTTCGAGAATATGTTTCAATAAAATGGTCCGAAGCCAAGTTTAAATGTATTTTACCTAAGGCAAGACTTATGGCAATGAAACGGAATGTATTGGTGGCGGTGGAAAGTGGATCAAAAGTAATAGAGAAATGTTGTTTGAGTGGCGGTGGAAAGTGGATCAAAAGTAATAGAGAAATGTTGTTTGAGTGGCGGTGGAAAGTGGATCAAAAGTAATAGAGAAATGTTGTTTGAGTGGCGGTGGAAAGTGGATCAAAAGTAATAGAGAAATGTTGTTTGAGTGGCGGTGGAAAGTAGATCAAAAGTAATAGAGAAATGCTGTTTGAGTGGCGGTGGAAAGTGGATCAAAAGTAATAGAGAAATGTTAGGGTTGCGCATGTTGATAAGGGGACAGAAAAAAATAGATTAAGAGAGATCTTTAAATAATTAAATAAGCTAAACAATGTCAAGGACTCTATATTCAAAGATCACAATTGCCAACTAAATATTACAACTTGCTGAGCCCCCCAAAAAAGAGTTTATATTTTTTTAAATGCTAAAATATGTATAAAAATTTCCATATATATACATGGCTTATCAAAATATCTTATTGTATTTGCACCAGCTACGCGCGACTCCTTGGTCCTGGGTTCATAACTTTCCACATCGTCCTGCGGGATTTTGGACTAAGATGTAACATTTCTTCTACTCTGAAGGAACATCCGAAACTACATTTTACAAACAAACATTATACAGAACCATCAAAATACTAAGTGTTCTCCTGTTGTTGCAAATCTCCAATAAAGTAACAAATTTATTTCAGCCAATTTGACAGGTTTTTGTGTGTGTGTGTGTGTGGTGGGGGGGCTGGGGAGGGGGAGGTGTTGTGTGTTAGTTTGGTTCATAGACATGTTTGCGGTTTGGTCTTTATTCCTTTACTGCAAGGAATATTTATGCCTAATAAAAAATAGCAAATATATTTAAAAAAAATCGTTTTAAAAAAACAAAGCTTACCTAAAGGGAAGAACTCCGACCTTAAAACTATATCTACTAATAATGTACACATTTCCCTTATTCGATACGAAACAAAATAATTAATTACCAAAAATTAATTGGCTAAGTGGATATTTTTCTTTTTTTTTTTTTATTCATGTTTTCTTATGTACAATACATAATTGTTTAAAGTATCAAATAGATCGGAGAATGCGTCAGGGAGAAATAACAATTATTTAAGGGGAATAAACCCAACAAATGTAGCCATGTGTGAATACTAAATAATTAGTTCCCATTTGCAACTAATGTCAGGTACCCATTACAGCTGGGTGGGCTCAGAGACGCTCTAAAGATTCCGAAATTAAAAATCAAGTTTTCACCAGGACCCAAAGCGCCTAACCACTCAGCCACCGCGCCTCCTTTGCAACAATAAACAAAGTCTAACTGGTTTCCATGACAACAACGATACCTTTAGGCAAGCAGCTCAATCTTTGGCTATTATAAGCAATAAGTCGCTGAGAAAAAAAAAAGAGGACTGAAATACTGTCTACAAAAAAAATAAAAAAAATCTCAAAATAAGGCAATAGGGTATGTGTTTGTGTGGTTGGTGTGGTCATCTTTAGTTTTCAGTGCCATCTCTAAAGCAAAGCTACATCAGACAACCCATACATTTAGTAAATGAAAACATGTCTGTCAAATACAGAATGACATTCAAATGTCAAATAGCTTATTGTCTCGCCCCCCTCCTTTTCCTCTACTCCCAGTGTAAGACATGTCCCACATCTAGCTCCTTGATGCAAGGTGAGATTGGGTAACGTTAAGTACACACACACACAGACATACAGTGACTCAAATACGTTCTTGTCAATGAGCCAGTCAGTCAGGTCGTCACTTAAAAGAAACTCACGAAGGTCACGTTCAGGTCGTAGTGACATAAGGGAGACGATCTATAGCTTTTAAAAAAGCTCGGATGGACAGCGTTTCTCAAACTGTGGGGTGCGCCTCCTAAGGGGGGGGAGGGCGCAAACTCCTCTCAAGGAGGGCGCTAAGACCTGAAAAAAAGTGGAGCGGGGCGGGGGGGGGGGGGGTTCGAATATATTTTTAAGGAGCAATACAAATTATTTTATTGTAGTTATTGATCCATGTTTGAATATCAACTAAAACGACGTTAAAATAAAAGATAATTTAAAAAATTTTAGGCCAGTGACGTTGTTTCATCTTTTATTAAGGACCTACTCAAATGTGAAGAGTTTTCTCGAGAAGCAATGCCAACCCAATACTCTTTATAAAGGACATTTTTAAAATGTCTTCACTAACGTGATCCATTGCAAATTTCGAATGTCACAATGGTCGAGATTCTCCCGACTTCTTTACATCGACTGTCGTTAAAAAATTATGTTGACGAATTTTGTGCGAAAAACAAAAAAATATTATAAAAAAGGTCCGCGATAAAAACGTCTTACTTAACACGTGGGGTGTATGTGGTATCTAGGAGGGGTAGCACCTCTAGTGGACAGGCAGTCGTACCCTCTATTGAGTGTAGCTTGGCTCACTCTTGGTACCCACTCGGTATCCAACTCTCACCTGTGGCTCCCAGAAGCTGTAGCATGTGCAGCGGCCACACCCCGGAAACGGTTTTGACTGGCCGGCTAAACCAGGTAGAGGGTACCTGACGTGTCCGTGACAGTCAGTACACTGAGGTTCTGTCTAACGTAGCACGTGAAGTCTGGACTTGGCGTGACAGTCAGTACACTGAGGTTCTGTCAAACCTAGCATGTAAAGTCTGGACTTGGCGGCCTGTGCGAAACGTCACAAACACTAGACCAATCGAACAGAAAGGCAACTACCAGCACAGTGCCGTGGAGCACTTTAGAGCAGGACGAGACACACAGAAAGTCTCTGGTGATCCTCTGCACCCAAACTCGTCCCCGGACGTCTTGACCAAATCTTGTTTCTGGAAAAGGATGGGCTTATAAGGCGAGAGAGTGAGGTCGACGTGTTGCGCGAAACCTCCTCACATAAATCAAAATTTTCAGCGAAAGTCACTTAGTCACCCCTCCCCTCCATACAAAAAAAAAATTAACACTGAGATGATCTTCCGACGATAACGCATACTAATATAGACGTACGTAAACTATATTAATAGTATTTACTCTAATGTCCCTCTGATAATGATATTGGCCAGTGCTGCCTCCCAGGGCCGGATTTAGGTATGTGGAGGCGCCTACACTTTTTTCGTAAGCTTTAATAAAAATCCACTCATTTATAAAACAAATAAAATAATATCTAAAAGCATGCCATATTATAAAAGAAAGTACCGGTAGTTATAAATTAAATTTAAATTTCCTTCGTTTAATAAAATCAAATTATTTAAAATGAATATTTTAGTCAAACATTTTTACGGTTTATCCAAAGTATATTACGAAAATACATGCTCACTATAAGCGGACACTTTTGTAAGATTTAAAGTATCTTTGATAAAAAATGTAAAGTTTCTGACCCTTCGAAATTTAGATTTTTTTTTCTTTTTTTTTTGTGTATGGAGGTGTGATATTGTGTGAAATAGAAGCTGAATTAAAAACAAAGAGTACAGTTAGAAAACATTAAGCAAACGTTGTCTGCATCTTCTTTGTTGAATACTTTGTTTAGAAATATAAAATCATTACAATAAAATGCTCGATTTCTACACGTAGCTTGAAGAACACAGAGCTACACCCAGGAAGAACGTGCGACGCCGCTGATTCCAAACTGTATCGACACCTGTCGTTTCTTAAAAATACACCAGGTGCGTGGCGAGGGAAGGGGAATTAATTTGTGGGCGACATTGATTCGACCATAGCCTATTGCCCAGGCTTTTCTCATTATTTCTATGAGAATCGGGACAAAAAGAGTCCATAGATTTACTGTGTACGATTAATGACCGCGAAGTAATCCAAACAATTTGAAGTACTTAACAGAATGCCCAGTGATAACATAGACATCTAGAATGTCCAGTGATAACATAGACATCAAGAATGTCCAGTGATAACATAGACATCAAGAATGTCCAGTGATAACATAGACATCTAGAATGTCCAGTGATAACATAGACATCAAGAATGTCCAGTGATAACATAGACATCAAGAATGTCCAGTGATAACATAGACATCAAGAATGTCCAGTGATAACATAGACATCTAGAATGTACAGTGATAACATAGACATCAAGAATGCCCAGTGATAAAATAGACATCTAGAATGTCCAGTGATAACATAGACATCTAGAATGCCCAGTGGTAGCACATATAGCTAGAATGAAGTTTTAACTGACATGCATATATTCATATTCCATTTAACTACTGGCAGGTTTTATTTATAATACATTTTACATCACGTAGCCTTGGTCACCAAATACTACTACACACCCAGGCAACGTAGACAACAGATTACGAACTACCAGGGTGGTTTCTACGTCCCAAGCATGCAGGTTAGCCAGTAATGTTTATGTGGTCTAACTCACACATGGGTAATTCGGAGAAGGACAGAAACGAGAGGCACAAAATTTTTTCTTTGTTTTTATTTTAAACTATGAAAAAACCAATAGTTACAAACAATCACCAATTCATCTTGAAAAAAATATCATAAGCTCACGGTGTAAGTAGTTCAACACGATATTTTCTGCGTAGACATAATGCAATTATCAGATTATTGAATGTATTATTGGAAAATTGACAATCTAAACAACAGAGAGACATTATACGATTTAACCCGTGTTAATTTTTTAAAAAATGCATTGTACAGCGAGGTAAGTAAAGTCTCACTTTCAAACCTTGCGACCTATGGGGCAGATGATGTTAAGGTCATCTGTGTCTATGGTCAAAGGTCAACGAGCAGGGTGTCATGTGGCCAACACAACAACCAACCGCCTTTACTTTACCCAACTAAAGTCAGGTAACCCATTAGAGATTCAAAATCCCAGTCTTCACCGAGATTCGAACCCAGGACCCCAGGTTAGGAAGACAAGAGCTAAACCAAACACCGCGCCCCCTAGCGAATTACAAAGTCAAAAACTAAAGTCTTTATAACAGAGGTGTCCTGAAATATTTAGATCTCAGCGCTAAGCACTACAATTGACACTGGATATAATTAGCGCTCTACTCCTGAGCATAGATTTTTAAAAAAGGTGCACAAGTGCTGAAATGTATCAGCGACAAAGTCTCCATATGGACGTGTCGTTTTCCAAAAGTTATTTGTTTTATGAGACAGCAGTGCACTTGTACTGAAGAGTCTACAGCCATGATTGATCAGCACTGCACTAATGATTAAGATTCTACAGCGGTGATTGATCAGTGGTACGACTTTGCGCACAAATTACACAATCCGAGAAAAACATCTTGTGGTCTTTGATTGGAAGCCAGGTAATATGTTCAGCTATGTAACGGAATACCCGAGCCAATATAAAGTCTGAACATAATTGAACAATTGAAAGACATGTTGAGAGCGGGGGAGATGCAGTTTAAAAAAATGTAGCCTCACTTATGGATTGAAGAGTAAAAAGATATAAGGATGTAGAACATTAAACAGACGATTTAATGAACAATTCTTTGTCTGTTGAGTTATAACACGTTTTTTTTTTCGCTTCAGTTTCAAGAAATCTATACGCCTTGATAGACCAGATGCTGTTCAGTTTCTCTGTCAGTATGAAATGCGCGAGAATTATTAATAGACTTGGATTTTTTAAATTTCCAATAGATTTTAGCACTATTGAGGATTCCTGAACTAGATGCAAAAATTTCTCCTTTTTAAAAACAAAATCCAACACGAACAAACTGGATTATCGTGTGGAGAGGGCATTAAAATAAATTGTTTTTGAATAGCTTTGATAGCGCAATTTTTTTTTTTTGCTCAGTGCGCTCTGGTCTAATCACTTTCGGGGAGCCGTGGGGAGGAGGGAGGTGGTTGAAACTGGGAGAAAGTTTCCGTGCTACATTTAGGTGCTTAGAAAACACAGCTCTGATCTAGACGGGATTCGAACTCAAGCGCCCTATATAGACAGCTAAGCGGGGCTTCGTCTCTCAGTTACACATCCCAAAAATGGACAATATTTACATTATAAGATAAGATGAAGATACATCAAATATGCATCGGAAAGAAAAACCCAAGATTAATGTAATTACAAACAACTCGTTAAGAACAAATCACGCAACATTAATGCCCAGACATGACATTCACGTGAGAACTCAGTCCATCATCAACTGTAAGGAAAAAAATGGGAAAAACAACAACAAGATTCATCTAATTATTCTATCAAGTCAAGACATGTATTTCTTTGATTTCTATCCAGGGCACGTTGTCTGCTAAAGAAGTAATGAAAAAAAAAATATGCACGTGCTAATCACGTGATCGACTAGCAAGACTTCATCCAGCGCTTTGTTGAAAATCTTTTTTTAGATACCAAATATCCATTCTTTCTAACTATCTAAGTCACTTTTGTAAGGTCAAGATGAATACACTTAACGGCAGTTAGAGATCATTATATATATATATATATATATATATATAATATATGTATAATTATAATTAATGGAAGCCATAGGCCCTGAAAAGTATTAAAGGTGTAGGTCATAAAGTCTTTACTAAGTGCTAGACAATAAAATAAATTATCTTATGACAGCTTTTTATAAAATCTATTATAAACTTATGGCAAGTTTTGGTACTAAAAGGGCATACGTAAAACCTGCATATGATAATAATCTTTTTTTTTTATATCAAACCGGCGGCCTGCTTACGACCTCATTGAGCAGCACTAAAACGATGATGCGGGCAGACTTTGCTTTTACAACTTGTTATTATTATTTCTTCCATTAAGATGTGCTCTATCAATGAATTTAAAATAAGGTTAGGGTGACATATACTTTATAGCTAGTCACGTGGCTAAAGAATGGAATCAATAGAACAAACATTGCTTAGGTACACAGGAGGCTATATTTATAGAAAGTGTACAACTGATGGCCATTTCTCAAGTTCTCTTACGCGGTCGTGATTTTCTACAGGAAAGAGAGAGAGAAAGAGAGAGAGAGAGAGAGGAGAAAGAGAGAAGGAGAGTGAGGAAGAGAGAAAGAAAGAGAGAGAAAAAGAGAGAGAGAAAAAGAGAAAGAGAGAGAAAACGAGAAAGAAAGAGAGAAAAAGAGAGAAAGAAAGAGTGAGAGAAAAAGAGCTAACGAATGTGTATAATCTACTTATAACTGCCTGCGGGTAATTGTTTCAATCACTATGGCACAGCTTTAAGTTGCAATATAAGCTGCTGATCACTTTTTTCCCCTCACAGAAACAGTTGGCTATAGCTGTGTTAAATCGCCGAAGCTGGTTTCTTCTGACCAACTAGAAGTGTCAAGCACGTTGACTTGAATGTGAGCATACGCTTTGATTTTATTTCGAAACCTAAATGATATATTTCTATTTGTTTTTATTCTACTATCTCATTAGCCCTGGCAACTCTTGCTCTTCATCTAATGTAGGTCGTTGTTGCTGATTAAAAAAAAACAACAAAAAAACTAACACGTTATTATCAACATTAATACAAAATATATGCATTAACATTCAAGACTTTTCAGCAAACTCTCAACAGTTACAGCTATGTTCCAGTAATGTATCTATATTAAATAAATGTACTAACATTCAAGACTTTCCAGCAAACTTTTAACAGTTACAGCTATGTTCCAGTAATGTATCTATATTAAATAAATGTACTAACATTCAAGACTTTCCAGCAAACTTTTAACAGTTACAGCTATGTTCCAATAATGTATCTATATTAAAGGGTATACTGCAGACTCAAGTGTTATAAGGTTCTCCAGTTGTTCATCTACTTATATGTGTCTGGTTCCTACCAACAGTGATAGAGCAAGACCAAACTTTGCTATTGGCAAAACAAAAACAATTCGTACAGATTTATTGTTGTTGGTCTAGATTTACAAAATTACATGACTGATCCAAACTAATTGATACAACTTCATGTTTTTTAAGATAATATATCTTATGTTTTTCCATTTTTAAGCCTTTCTATTTGTTTTTTAAGATAATATATCTTATGTTTTTCCATTTTAAGCCTTTCTATTTGTTTTTTAAGATAATATCTTATGTTTTTTTCATTTTTAAACCTTTCTATTGTTTTTTAAGATAATATAAAATTAATATATCTTATGTTTTTCCATTTTTAAGCCTTTCTATTTGTTTTTTTAAGATAATATATCTTATGTTTTTCCATTTTTAAGCCTTTCTAAACTCCTTTAGATAATGATTTAAAAAAAAGTTGATCACTAATGTCTCTAAAGTTAAAGGGAGCCTCGATAGGGGCTCTACGTCCCTTACATTCACAGCTGGTCTGGGTGATTTGGAACAAGCAAATTCAGTTGACTGAGAAATTATCATGCATTAATGTTTTTAAGTAAGTCATCATCATTCGAAGCGCAAGGCCCTTCGGACCGCGAGGGTCGCCCACGTCGTCTACGCCTTGTGCCACCTCTGCCTACCAACGAATCTACTCTAAAAGCGTTGCCATGACACGAGAACGCCTTGCCGTCCAATCAACATCATCTCTGGTTTGTTTACAAGTAACTCTTGACGTTAGGTCTAGTGTTGATGTACTGTTGCTAAACAAAAAATAATTAAAACACATGCACATACAAATCAAACACACACACAGATACCCTTCTTTACTTACTAGCACACACACGCAAAAAATATATTAATAGAAGGGAAAAAAAGGATTAATAAAAATAAACCTCATAAACACACACAGACCCCCCCCCCCACACACACACACAGACACAACTACACACAAGTACAGTCTAAACAGCTCTACAGACAAGAGTGCACAAGCAACAGTTCATGTTATCGGGACACCGAACTATAGTATGCACACACACACACATCCTCAACACAAACACTCATACACATGCACAGAAGGTCTCTAGTGTATGTCACTTCTGTAGTTGTATGTGTTCATTATGGTTAGGGAAACACGTGAAGGTTTCATGGCGGTAATTAACTGTCGACAATTTTTTTTTTTAATATAGTGTAAACATATTAGCGTTGGAGGACATTTTAGGGTGGCCGGGGGGGGGGGCATTTCGGGCGGAAGGAAGAGGAGGTTCTTAAATAATGATAAGGAGATATGTCAAAGATAGGGAGTGGCCAAAACAGGTTAATAGCAGGAGAGAGCGGTTTGGCAGAGCCAACAACAGTGAGTATTTTAATAACGCATGTATGCAGAGAAACATAAAGACGATGCGTTCTTTGGTATTCTCATGTCAAGGTCTGCCTTTCTAGCACTCCCGAAACTGCTTTTCCCAGCGGCGTAGCATCTATGGCGTGTGGGGGGGGGGGTCAATAAACCCGGGCCCACGACCATTAGGGGCCCCACTGCCTTTGGAGTAGCAACCATGGCGCGAAGGGGTTAATAAATTGCGCTTGGGCCTATGACTCTTGACCCTAGTGTGGCCCACATGAGGCCTTGTGGGATGACAAGAAAGTGGAAAAAATAATTGCACTTTTGTAAAAGCCGATTTAAAAAAACGCTCCCTCAAAATATGCTCCACTTTATACGAACTTCAAAATCTTCACCAAGTGTTTTCAGTTAGTCAGTGTAGCAAGCTTTCATCATGTTTATTATTATGGTGGCTATCCCAAACCCCACTGTGCGATGGTGCCTTACCAAACAAACACACAACATCAACTAGTGTGGATGGTGAATAGACAAGGAGCACATTGAACAATAAAAAGGAATGAAGCTGCTAAAGTAGTATTTCAATCTTGGGGTGTTCATCCAGTTTTTGTTGCTCCACTCGTTTGCGGATAGTTAAAAGTCAATATGGTTAGCCTACTACTGACTACTGTGAGGAGACAACTTAACATGCAGAGAAGTTATTACTTGTATGGAGTCCTAATTGAATCAAGCATAATGACATTATAACTTATATTTTAAAAATGCACAACTTGCGTTGGAATGACTTTTGGAAAATGTACCGATAAAAACAGACCACCCGATTTGTTTTGGTCACACAATAAATATATCTTATTGGGGAAGGGGGCCCACGGGTACATTGCTACTCCACTGGCTTTTCCATGGCATATTGAGACGAAGAGATTTTGAGTTAAAAGTCTTAAGTATCAGAGTCACACATACACAAATGCGCGTCAATATGTCGTAAACACTCAAATAGGTTCTGTCTCGCCTTAATTGTTAATAATCTCTGTAGCCTTCAAGTCATCCCAAACAAACACGTTCCAGTGCGGGGGGGGGGAGGTAATACAATTAATTGAATAGCTCTCTACGTCTTGTTTTCTCGACCCACCCTCAACCAATTGCCACTCACTGTTCAAATTAGCTTCAAATGGTGTTTACAATAGAAACAATCACTAATCAGTTAAAGGCTGTGTTGTTGTTCGTCATGTGATACAAGCAACAACTAACAACAATGTAAATAAAACAAGTGCGCTGAGAGACCAAAAAAAAAAACAACAAAAAACATATTGCTATTAGCTGAATATAAACAGTTGAGTTTTTAAAAACTTCAGAAATAACACAACTTTCAAAATAATAGATCAAATTCAATGTGCACAGTGCCGTATTGTAGCAAGTGGAGGCCGTGGGCAGAATTTTTGTGGGGGGCTTCTTCTCCCTCTTTCCATTTTAATATAAATGCAGTTGCCTTTGCCTACATCAGCTACAGCCATATAGTCTATGGTTAAACAGACAGAAATAGAGTACTTGTATAATTAATCGCGATTCTATTTTCTTATATTTAATACGCATATTTTGATAACGACTTATTTATCGTCATTATAGATTCCCATTGGCTTATTTGGTTCCTATTTTAAGGCTTACATTTGATATAAAGAGACACTTCTGGACAGAAAATTATAGTTTTTTTTTTAAAGACCTAAATTTGTTCAGAATACAAATAAAGAGAAAATAATTCAATAAAACTCAAGAAATGTTCTCCATAACTTTTCAACTACAAAATGTGCTGGGCAACTGATGTGCTGGACATGTTAATACTAATAATAATTTAATTTTAGAGAGCGCTGTTAACAAACGAAATGCAGGCTCAAAGCGCTTTGATAACGTCACACACACAAACACGACAGCTAAAATGACATACTAATCTAAAAAAACGTTTTAAACAGATAGGTTTTTATGTTCTTCTTGAATGTAGTGTAGCATTTTTGTTTGTCTGAGATCAATGGGGAGTGAGTCCCAAACCTGCACTGAAAAAAAAAAACCCGCAGACCGTAGCTTTTGACTCACTTTTGAGGGAGAAACGTGACACCACTAGAAGCGTTGAGTTCACAATGAAGATGTTCGGTCCACACAGTGACTTCTTTTGCCAAAGCTTCTATCAACTCACTTTGTCTGACACTAACGTTATACACGCTATTTCTCCCACTTCCCATTCTTGGATCAAGTTGAAATATTGCACAATTATTCATTGTTGAGGACAACACATGAATCAGTAATAATAATAATAATAAAACAATAAGTTAATTAATCAGTTGTATAATTTAATTTTGTTTTATATAGAAAAAGGGAGATAAATCTTGGCAATAAGTGTGTGGCTCTTTCCTTTGTATAAGCTTTTTTAAAAAGTAGTTTTTTTTATTTTGCTTGTTTCAAATCTGGAGGGAGGAGCCTGGGTTCGCTATGAATCTGGCCCCTCCCCCAAACTCACAAATTAGGCGAATTGGAACCATGTCTTATTAAGCGCTTTATTTTAACATTTCCTATTAATCCATTGTCTACGTATTCCAAAAGCACTTTCTAAACCTAAACTGATGCTTACAGATCACCTCGTTTGATCCAGTACATTTATAAACCGTCCTTACGTCGCGCAGGCTTTAAAGTCTACCAGGCAAACAAAAGGCGATCGTTTTATCGTTTATTTAGCACGGTCGTTAGATCTACATCTTAAAAGTCAACACAAAGAATAACCCAGCAGCTTTTGTACAACGCACATCTCCGAAAACAACAGGAGCACAAATCTATACCATCTCTAGAACAGTGCATGCATTAGCAGCAGTATCGCCAAGATGTACTTTAAGAGTGCACACACATTTTTTTTTTGCAACGGAAGTGTGTGTGTGTGTGTGTGTTTATGTGAGACGAGGGATAGGATCAAAGTTGTAAACATGGACGATCTAGTCCCGACGCTTAAAGTCGTTCTAAAGTGCGTGACTCTTCAACAAAAATAAGAAGTGGTGTAGGCGCTGAAGGTGCTGGTGTAGTTACTGAAGAGAAGGAGTCAGTCACAAAGTACTATTAAAATATTATAAAAACAAATAAAGAATACAAACTGAAAGACTTAAACATATATACGCAAAATGGTATTAATATGGATGTGTGGCAGAGAGGCCAAACACTCTCACGTACCTATGAAGGCATCTCGAGTTCGAATCCCGTCTCGAGCATAGTTGTGCTTGCTGAGAGTCCAAAGTAAAGTAAAGTTCCTCTTTCAGACCTTGTGGTCTATAGGGCAGATGATGTAAAGGTCGTTTCTGTGGCCTGCGGTTTACGCGGGTGTCATGTGGCCAGCACAATGGCCAACCGCCTTTACTTTTCTTCAACTAATGTCAGGTACCTATTACACTCACAGGCGCCCAAAATTAAAAGTAAAAAAATCCCATCCTTCACCAGGATTCGAGCCCGGAACCATCGGTTTGGAAGCCAAGCGCTTTACAGCTCAGCCACCGCGCCTCCTGAGAGTCCAAAAGCAGCACGGAAACTTTCTCCAAGATATCCTCTCCCCCCACGGGTCCAAAAAAAAAGATTGGACCAGGGCGCACTGAGCATGCTTTTAGATGTTCTAGACAAACACATGTTTTAAAATATTTGAAGAGATCAATTTGGATACAGCAACAAGGAATTGAAAAACAAATACTTTTAAAACCAAAGCTTAACTATGGGGAAATAACCGCTAATTAGTACCATTTATCTGAAAATTACAGGGTTTAGCTCCCTTTCTGCTATATAAAACAAAATTAATTAACTAGTACTAAATGATTAACTAATTGGTTAATTTTTGTTATATTGTTATCGACTATGAATAATTTTGCAAAATTTCAACTTGATATGAGAATGGGAAGTGGGAGAAAAAAAACAACATTCAAAACGTAATACGAGGACTAGACCCATAAATATATATATATACAAATCTCTCAATAAAGTAGCATTTGTTCGCCTTATTTCGAAATCAAAATAATTAATCACCAATAATTAATAAACTAATTCTCTCCTTTTTTTATTGATTCATATCTTGTCAGCTTCAATTAATGATTGTGCAAAGTTTAACTTGATCCGAGAATGGAAAATGGGAGAAAAACATGTTTCAAACTTTTTACCAGACAGACAGAAAGACAGAAAGAGTTGATATAAGCTTTGTAAAAAGACCCGTTCGCATAGCCTGAGATCTCCACATAGAGCGTAAGAGTAGTGATGCCTTCAAGTCCTTCATTAAAAAGAAAGGTATAACTAGAAGTTTAATATTCAGAGGGAAAGTGGGTCTTAATCAGGTCGCTGTCTGAGTCTGTAATCTACATGATCCGATTTTAATAGAAAGCAGATATGGACTAATCCTTCATGCCGTGAATTCTTAATTAACTTTTACAAGCGGATGCTCTTTATGCAGATAGCACAATACCGATCATGGTATATAAACGTTAAATGTAAAGTTCCCCTATCAGACCTTGCGATGTATTGGCAGGAATGTGCAAAGGTCATCTGTTTCTATGGCCCACGGTTATCGAGGGTGTCATTTGGCCAGCAGAACAACCGAGCGCCTTTACTTTTCGTCTTTTCTGCAAATTATGTCAGGTGCCCATTAGAACTGGGGGGGACTCAGGACTCAATGATTCCGAAATTTAAAATCCCAGAATTCGAACACAGGACCCCCGATTCAGAAGCCAAATGCTTTACCACTCAGCCACCGCACCTCCAATGGTCTATAAACACTTATTAAAAATATTTTAATTAACAAATTTAAAATTAAATTTAAAAAATAATGAGAGAATGAGTTGCACAGTGACATTAACCGCTTAGATAACTATCAAATTCGAAACTCCCTTAGAGTGCTGAGTTATCTTTTCGGAGCGCCTAAAGGCAGCTCCAATTCCCCCCTTCCCATGTACGGACCATAGCGCACTGAAGATGCTTTAAGCTGTAAGATACACTATACAAAAGCCATTTAAAAAAGAAAAGTTGGAAGCTACAAAAAGTTATGGCCTACACACTCGACTTGTGTTTTATTAAACAGCGTGTGTTTTATTAAACAGCGTGTGCTTGAACTATAGTTCGATCTTTGCCATTTTCTCACTGACTCACAATACAATCATTGATATATTCTTTAAAAACAAAAGCAGATTTTTTTTCAGAACTGTCAATATGGGAGCTAGTTGAGGGTGGGAGCTAGTTGAGGATTGGAGCTAGTTGAGAGGGTAAGCTCTTAGTTTACCAAGAAATGGCTCCGTGTCTTAAATCTAACAGTCGTTATCTGGAAAATCCTATTATTTACAAATGAACGGAGTAAAGTGGAAATGCGTTCCACTGGTATGTAAAGCCAGATTGCTTTTTACTGATGGGATATATCAAAAAATGTAACTCTTATCTTATATATTATAGACGTTACATCAAAAAAGAAGATAATTACGTCCTACGCATTTCATCTAGTCATGCATGTTCATCATTGACTTAAACTCTGCTAAGTCGTTGGTTTTCCTGGCTGATTTAGGCAACCCTTCCATTCTCTACGAATTTGTTCTAGCGTATTTTGTTATCTTGGAGAAAGAAAAAAATTCTTTTGACTCCCAACATTCACTTGCTGCTTACTTTGCCACGTGTGGGTATTTTGGTCTTGGAAATGAAAAAGTGTAAGAATAAACCTACCCCAAAACGTGCTTTTTTTATAATGAAGTCTGTGTTGCCGTATAACTAAGTGAAGTCTGTGTTGCCGTATAACTAAGTGAAGTCTGTGTTGCCGTATGACTAAGTGAAGTCTGTGTTGCCGTATGACTAAGTGAAGTCTGTGTTGCCGTATAACTAAGTGAAGTCTGTGTTGCCGTATGACTAAATGAAGTCTGTGTTGCCGTATGACTAAGTGAAGTTTGTGTTGCCGTATAACTAAGTGAAGTCTGTGTTGCCGTATGACTAAGTGAAGTCTGTGTTGCCGTATGACTAAGTAAAGTCTGTGTTGCCGTATGACTAAGTAAAGTCTGTGTTGCCGTATGACTAAGTAAAGTCTGTGTTGCCGTATCACTAAGTAAAGTCTGTGTTGCCGTATCACTAAGTAAAGTCTGTGTTGCCGTATCACAAAGTGAAGTCTGTGTTGCCGTATGACTAAGTAAAGTCTGTGTTGCCGTATGACTAAGTAAAGTCTGTGTTGCCGTATGACTAAGTAAAGTCTGTGTTACCGTATCACTAAGTAAAGTCTGTGTTACCGTATCACTAAGTAAAGTCTGTGTTGCCGTATCACTAAGTAAAGTCTGTGTTGCCGTATCACTAAGTAAAGTCTGTGTTGCCGTATGACTAAGTAAAGTCTGTGTTGCCGTATCACTAAGTAAAGTCTGTGTTGCCGTATGACTAAGTAAAGTCTGTGTTGCCGTATGACTAAGTAAAGTCTGTGTTGCCGTATCACTAAATAAAGTCTGGGTTGCCGTATGACTAAGTAAAGTCTGGGTTGCCGTATGACTAAGTAAAGTCTGTGTTGCCGTATCACTAAGTAAAGTCTGGGTTGCCGTATCACCAAGTAAAGTCTGTGCTATCAGTACAAGACTTTTAGATAACAAGTGGCTCAGTGAGTGACTCAGTCAAGTCGTTTTCATTTAACTTTTGAAAATCTATACAGTTTGGGGAGAATCGACCACTGGCTATGTCCACTTTATTTCATGGATATACATGTTCCAGTGAAGTCTCTCACAACACTGGGATGACACCCTTGCCAGGATTATTAATAGTCGACGAATCCCCCCCTCTCCACTGCCACACAATAAGAAGTACAATAGTACCATTAGAAAAAAAAATCCCAAGGTTATATATTTTTTTAAAATGTTATCTTTAAGAAAATTTCAAATTCATATAGCATTAACATAAACTTGCAACGCTACGTATCTCAGTTCGCTTAGGTTGTAACCCAATTTTCAGCGCTTTCGCTAAAAGTGCAAGGCTTCAGTACCCAAGGCTACAGTTTAATTTCTTCTCTGCAGACCTGACATTGTTTAACTACTAATTGTCTCCTGGATACACGAGACCACGTGGTGTGAGGGGGGGGGGAAGAGTGGCGTGGACACGATTTTTACTAATGGTCTTTGTTGTAGAAGTTTAAGTATACACGCGCGACATCACCTAGCCATGTAAAAGTGCATAGAAAAACACAGAAAAGGGCTGACCAGAAGAAATGCTATAAGATTAAAAGGATTAATAGGTGTATAAGCGGAGATCATGTGGTAATAGTTGATTACTAAATCTGCATATAATGGTATAGGAATTTCAAAGCGTTCAACTTGTCCTATTGATGTCCTATCTATTTCCCAGTTGTTGACGGTCGTTGGCTAATAGCACCAAACTGCTGGTAGACAACTTAAACAACTGTAGGCGTATTATATAACTTGAAGCAACTTGAATAACTTCTTTTTCAACAAAACTAAATATAACTTTCAATACATTATAGACAAATTCAACTTGAAATGAAATAAACTGATATTTAAACAAATCACTAAAACACACACTAAAAACACGTCCGTAAACTGTGACATTATGGAGTCGTCTCTCGATCCTTACATAGATTTAGACAGAGCCGCTTATCTTGCATCATTCTGCAAAATAATAATGAATACTCCCTGTAGATTAGATTTTAGAAGGGAATACCACGAGATAAAAAGAAATACTGCTATGCTTATATAGCCTACGAAGCTCCTTGCCTTTATAAACAAAAGGCAGATACGCCACACGCGCCGCTGTCTTTCTTTTTTGTGTTTCAAGACTTTTCAATACACAAATTTCTAAGACTGGCCTTGTACTTTCTCTTGTTCAAATGTATCCTTGAATCAGCTAAGCGACATCTGATAAATGCATCTTGCTAGAAATGAGGCGACAGGCGTAATTAACAAGAACACAAGCGCGGAGGCGGCTGAAAGAGTTTTAGCTATTTTTAGCTATGCCGTTTTACTGTGCAATGAATGCTGGGTACAAGAGACACACACACACACGCGTGTGTGGAAGGTTTAACAGCTATGGAGTGCAATGTCAAGACACGAATTCAATTTCATGGACAGACAGAGTGGACTTAATTAAGGATTTTATGAGAGAGTTCCGTGGAGTAAAATTAAGTTTAAGCAAGAATAGTTTCCAAATTATTAACAAATTAACATCAAACGTGTTAAATTATATCTCTAGTATTAGTAAGGCTAACTTTCCACGCGGACCTTATCATTTATACTTTGTCACGCGGTTTTTGCAAGGAACAGTCGCAAATGTGTCTGCGCTGTCTGTCATTTTGTTTTGCTCCCTCCGTTCCATGCATAAATACTTCACAACTTGTTTCCAAGCGACGAATCTTGTCTACCGCAAAAAAAAAAAAAAATGTCAACACTAATGGGGGAAACGACCACCCTTCCCCCCCCCCCCCAAACTGTTGTTTTTTTTTTCTTCAACCCAGAAGAAATTCTGGGGAAATCACAGATGTAGTTGACATTGAGGTCAACCTTAACGAACTTAAGAGAAAGGTCAAAAGAAAAATAAAATATGTTACAGTGCCCTTCACATGTAAACGCCTGAAGGGGGTAATTTTCTACAGTCAAATGGGATCAAACTCTAAGAACTGATGTTTCGTGAAAGGGTTAAAAAGAAAAAAGTCATTAACACAGAAATAAGACTATAAAAAGAAACATGTGAAATTTCATTCAAGTTCACAAAAACCGAAAGCCTAAGAGTGCACACATCTAAGCGTGACCCAGACGTCAGTATTGATTTACTTTTTCTTTCTTTTTCTATCCAATGAAAGTCGACTTCCTTATCAGAGCTCAATTAGAGATAGATCTATTAATGGATGTAGACTGATTAAAACTCTCTGATTTACGTTTAAAGAAGACATTGGAAACAGAGAACAAAGTGATTTCAAAATCAAAGTGTATGTGTGTGTGTGTGGGGGGGGGTCTACTTCCTAGTTCAAAACTATTTCATTTCAATCTCAAAACCACACATTTAGAGAGATCTCATTATCCGTTGTAGAACGGAACATAGACATTTTCAAAAAATAAGAGTTATCTTATAAATTATAGACGTCTTCTGAAAAAAAAAAAGGTCGTAGATGTTGATTTAATTAGAAAAAAACACTCAACAACCCGCACCAAGCTTTAGTGGCTATTGGTTAGAGAGAGTAGAGCAAGCGTACTCTTATGATATTTTTTAGCACATGGTATAAGGGATGTGACTTAATCCTTGTGTCTTTCTGATGTTGTTAGATCATGGTATAAGGGATGTGACTAAATCCTTGTATCTTTCTGATGTTGTTAGCACATGTGTAAGGGATGTGACTTAATCCTTGAGTCTTTCTAATTTTTTTTTAGCACTTGGGATAAGGAATGATTTTAGCTTTTAGGACTTTTGAGTTTGTTTTTTCTCAATAGCTTTTTTTTTTATTTGCAAGCTAATGTTTTACGTTTTATTGTAATTTTTTTCCAGATTAGATCAAATTCTCTTTACTATTAACATTGTTTCCTAGACAGATCTTGAACGAATGAAAAAGGTTAGATAATAGTAGTTTAAAACAGATGATAACAAGTGACTTATGTTTTACTAAGCGAAAGTGCCATCCGTGATTCCTAATTTAATCATGCGGGATAAAAATAGATAAAGATCTACTAAATAAACCAAGCTAAAAAATTAGCATAATTCCAGTAGCAAAGTTATTTTTTCTCTCTACCTCCTAGAGACAAAACTTCAGTACTTACAAAGACCTATTCCACTTTTATGCCCTAGCCCTGACTAAAACTGAAATGAACTAATCAGATTTGAAGACAGCTTAAATATAAATTAAATAATTCAGGTTTAAAAAACAAACTTTTTATTTTTGCATTCGTCATATAACCCCCGCAAAATAATGTCAAATTCAACGTCTCGTGAACCCTAAAGGCTAATAGATTAAGACTTTTTAATAAAGGTGTATGCTAATTTGATACTCAGAGGACATCCGGGAGCTCTTCATTCCAATGAGTTGTATAAGTAAATAGTTTGAAGTTAGCGTGACCTCGGCTTCAAGGACACGCTTCTGGCCTCATTCAGTTCTCTTGTTATCTAGTAAGACGTGTGACATACTAACCCACTTACTCACGAGTTAATGTTAGCCATGTTGGAGATGCTTCCATAGTGCCGACAATAGCTTCAAAGTTCAGGAATTGTAAGACAAATTTCTTTACCGACAATAAAATTGCGTTCGCGTTCTTAAAAGGACTATCGCGTTCTTGAAAGGACTATCGCGTTCTTAAAAGGACTATCGCAATCGCGTTCTTAAAAGGACTATCGCGTTCTTAAAAGGACTATCGCGTTCTTAAAAGGACTATCGCGTTCTTAAAAGGACTATTGCGTTCTTGAAAGGACTATCGCGTTCTTGAAAGGACTATCGCGTTCTTAAAAGGACTATCGCGTTCATGAAAGGACTATCGCGTTCTTAAAAGGACTATCGCGTTCTTAAAAGGACTATCGCGTTCTTAAAAGGACTATTGCGTTCTTGAAAGGACTATCGCGTTCTTAAAAGGACTATCGCGTTCTTGAAAGGACTATCGCGTTCTTAAAAGGACTATCGCGTTCATGAAAGGACTATCGCGTTCTTAAAAGGACTATCGCGTTCTTAAAAGGACTATTGCGTTCTTGAAAGGACTATCGTGTTCTTGAAAGAACTATCGCGTTCTTAAAAGGACTATCGCGTTCTTGAAAGGACTATCGCGTTCTTAAAAGGACTATCGCGTTCATGAAAGGACTATCGCGTTCTTAAAAGGACTATCGCGTTCATGAAAGGACTATCGCGTTCTTAAAAGGACTATCGCGTTCTTAAAAGGACTATCGCGTTCTTGAAACTATCGCGTTCTTAAAAGGACTATCGCGTTCTTGAAACTATCGCGTTCTTGAAAAGTTGAAACAAAGCGTAGTTTTGTAAAGTAGTAATAACAAGTAAATTTGTTGTTTTTTTTAAAATCCTAACCTAAATTTAATTTTTAGATCTAGATCTAGTAATTGAACATAAAAAATAAGAGTACTCTCGACTAATAATTATTATTTTCCAATTTTTAGATACATAATCTAGATAGATCTTGGTAATAAATCTATTTAAATGTACATAAGATGATTAAAATCAATAGATATGAATTATTTCGATCTAAATGTACATAAGATGATTAAAATCAATATACATTTCGACAATTAGTTTCCATTTTCTTCCAGTCTAGATATAATATTATGTCTATGCTTTATTCATTCAAGAGTATAATAAATTAATGTTTAAGAAAAATTTTGCGCATCGTCTTCTAAGTCTAGATCTAAAGGCTTACCATTAGAAAATTAAAAGGTGTACTAGATCTATACATTCACTTCAACCAGGATTCTTTCTC
The DNA here is from genome assembly GCF_947242115.1 of Biomphalaria glabrata. Classification (NCBI taxonomy): domain Eukaryota; kingdom Metazoa; phylum Mollusca; class Gastropoda; family Planorbidae; genus Biomphalaria; species Biomphalaria glabrata. The sequence goes on along the minus strand of NC_074725.1, from coordinate 15,693,610 downwards.
TGGGAGAAGGGGGAAGGGAGCGGGGTAAAAAAATGTTTTAGAATCTAACATTCATTAATTTTGAAGAGAAAAACAATCGCTCAATAAGTTGCATCAAGGAGGTATTGTCTTTTTCTAAAGTATTGTTAATGTTATAACGGAAAAGACAACTTAGATATGGCTTAACAAATACAATTTTCTTAATTAAAATCTGTAGATTTATTACTTTGGATATTAAATTATGTTTATTATCATGTTTGGGTTAGGGGTTAAGGTTGTTTTATGTTTGCTGAATAAACCTTTACGTCGTTGCAGACTAAATGGGGTTTGTTGCTGAACATAAAATTTATATATGTGTCAGACGCGAATAGCCCAATTTTCAGTAAAAGAAATTACAAAAAGTCATTTCTCTATAGAAGAAGTTACGAAGGCTATATAAAATACAACCACAGACCTATATATACTACAATAAATATAGGTTTTTGATTGCTAGTTACGATTTATTTAGGTAGGTGCTGTTTTACTATTACATACCAAGTATTAGAGTTTAGAAAAACCCAGGTTTGTTTCTTGAGCAACGCTATTAGCTAACACCTCATATCATCTATCCATTAGTATATTTAGATATATAATCTAATTCTAGTCTAGATCTATATATAAAAATCGAATAGATCTAGTAATAGTATAGATTCTATCTTGAGACTAGATTGCCGAGTCTAGCCTATGCTATGCATATAGTCAGTTTTTATAAGAAAAAAGTCTAGATATTAATAAAGACTAAAGTTTTTTAATTATTAGATTATTAGAATTTTTAATTAGATATAGACATAAGACATAGATCTAATAATAGCCTACTGTAATACGTTTACTATACTCTATACTTAATCTACTAAACTAGAGATCTATAGATCTATCTATAATATAGTCAATCTAGATTTATACAATATTCATTATAATACTTCTACTTATAATGACTTTTTTTAAAAGTTAGTACTTAGACTTAGATCGATTTTAGTTTATTAATAGATTTACTTTTTAATGCCTAGACCTAAGAATAAAATTGCGAATGATGTCTATAATGACTGATTATTTTTTTTTATAATAATAGGCCTATTTTTTAAGTATAAAGTTTTATGGAAGAGGCAATATATTAGTTGTTTGAAGATTGTAACTTCTTAAATTCAGGCTAAAAATATCGAAGCCTACATTTTTACACTCATTTCTAAATAGTCAGAAGAGATGGACTGACTCATAGTGTAGCTTGTGTACATCTGCAAAAACACAAACTCAGTTAGACTTTCAAAACTATTAAAAGAAAAACTTAGTGATTGTTTTTACTGTATAATTCTATTATTATTCCTTTTTAGAATTAGGATATACAAAAATTTGTCATATGACTATATCTAACAGAAAAAAAAATTAAACTTGCATCTATTTATGCGGCTATTACTAGTTACCTAGTAATATAAAATATATTGAACTAACACGTACATTCATCATAATGCAGCCATGCGATTTTTCGTTTATAAACATAGCATTATTTAGGACCAATATTTTACAAATGCTGCTTGGAGAAATCAGGTATACCCATTAGGAGAAAAACGACCCCTTTACTCAAGAAAAATTTAAGAAACTAGAACAGACACAAAATAAACAGTGACATTCATAACAAAAAAATATTCAAATTGATTAGAGTAACACCCTTTTAAGTAATCATTTAAAGTTTAAAATCACTACAATTTTTTTCAACAATTACTTTGTGTATTAAATTGTGTATCGGAAAATGCCGGGTACATGAAATAAGCTAGTCCTAAAAAAACAACACAGATCTTGGGTAAAATACTCATAAAATAAATAAATAAAAAAGCGACTTCCGGCCCAATATCAAAGAAACGAAACGGACTAGTCTAACAAACCCTATTAAAGTTTAAAATGCTGCCAGTCCTACGCATATTTTTTAAAAAATTATTTTTAATGAAAAATCGTAAATTTTCTGTTTGGACGTACAGTAGCGAGCCATTAACACGCTACCAATGCTTAAGATATTTTAGAAATGTGGAGAGATGAGAGTGGCAACATGTATCTAGTGTTAGATGTTATATCTTGCCACATTAAAGATACAACTAGTTCAAGGGTTTATGCCTATCTTGACGTTACAAAACAATTGCTATAATTGTCTAGTAACATCTATTTTTGATCACATTACTTAAGGCAGTCTTTGCTCATTCAAAACAAAAGAGTTTCGTCTTAATGAAACGATTTAAAGAAAGGTTTTAATTTGTAAAGGACGAGAATAACCCATACTGTAATATCTGCACGGTGTCTTCTTTGGTTTCAACCCATACTGTAATATCTGCACGGTGTCTTCTTTGGTTTCAACCCATAGTGTAATAGTAATATCTGCACGGTGTCTTATTTGGGTTCATCCTCTCACGTCAAACAGAAACTCAGTGACGAAACTAACTCGTTGTTACATCAACAGCAACTAACTGTATTAATATACTGCAAGTCTTTATCTAGATCGCAGGTCTACATACTACTGACACCTTACTTGTTTTAAATATATACACTCACACGCTCCAACAAACATATGCTATCAACAACTAATTAGTACAGCCAGTGAGTCTGTCTTGAATGGTCCCCCCTTAAAGGTCATTAAGGTCAGACAGTGTACACACACACACACACACATGAATATCTGTCATCAATACTGTTTACACAAACATCACAAGAGAGCGGAACGCGGCTTCGCCTTCACTAAGAAAGGAATCAAGGTAAGAATGTTGTTGGACAGACATATACAGTGGATTCGATCATGCGATGTTAGTGGACTGAGATATCCGTCCTTCTTGGCGATTCTGCACTTACAATTACATTTTGTTCCCAGATTGAGTGCTCCTTGGATCATTAGCTATCGCTTGAAAGGCACAAGGGCAATAGCAACATAGGCATGCGATCTGATTATGTCACCTTTATAACTTGCATAATAGCGATTCTCAAACTTTTACTTTGATCGCTAACTTATCAGTCGAAAAAGGGCACATAAATACGATGTCCAGTACTGTTCATATTGAAATATAAGAATCCCCCTACATTACATATTTAACGTTTTGAAATTATTTTTTTTTCAGTCACTTATTGCCCCTAAAGCCCAGTAGTGTTTTCGTTCAGAGGGTCTGAAACTTTCGATACGTGTCACGGTCGTGGGAAAAGATCGATTCTAGTGGAATCGGTCTTTATTAGAATCAATCCTACACGGCTCCGTTATGCACTGGGGGCCGAGGTTTCGAAAGGCGGATATCAGCGAGTCGCGGTCCGGATATGGTCTGCGGGCCTTAGTTTGGGCCTCACTGCTTAAAGCAAACTTTAACACTTGCAATGCTGACTGCTATCAAGTTTTATTACGGCCTCTTATCAGCTTGTACTGTTATATAAGGTCACGTGAACTACGAAGCACATACACCTACAAAAGAAACACACATGCCTACACCGGTACCGGTGCCCTCTAGATTGTATGCTTAGCTAAGGATTACGTAGGCACACTTGATCTTATTACTGTAGCTGGTACATTTTTATAGTCACACACTTCAAATGTGCACTTAAGACATTTCATAAACGGGGATGGGGCGGGAAAGGTATTCTGAGAGCGTAGCCTAATCATTTTTTTCCCTCTAGTTAGTTGTTACGATTCTTACTTTGTGGCGCCCCCCCCCCTTTTTCCGGTGGTTATTATGGTTTTAACATTAACATACTGTACGTCCATGGGCGTAGCCAGGGGTGTAGGGTGGGGTTCAACCCCCCACCACACACACACACACCGAAATGAAATCCCACACGCAGGGGGAATCAGAATTTAGTGACTGATTGTTTTTTAATTTTAGGTGAGATTTTAATACTAAACCATCGCTTGTCCCAGCGCAGCCAAGGAAGTTTCGGGTTTAAAACCTTCCACCAGGGTTTTTTACAGTCAAATCCCCCTCTTCTATAATACAAAACCAAAAAAAAAAAAAAAAAAAGAATGCAAACGACAATCCCAAAATTCCAAGAGCATAGCTAAGGAAGATTTTGATTTTAAAACCCCCTCCGAAATTTACGATAAAACATTCTCTTCAATATAAGACTATCCATACATCAGTCACAGGTTCTATGAGCGTAGCCAAGAGGGGTTTTGTGTTTAAAAACCCCCTCCAGCGGGGTTTAGAGCTAAAAACCACTTCTTCAATATAGAAAAGCAAATTACTCAAAAATCTAAGGGAGCTAGCAAATGGGGTTTTGAGTTTAAACCCCACTTCAGTGGGATTTGAAGATAAAAAAAATACCTCTTCAATATAAAAAAAAAGTAAATTACGCACTCAAAATGCTATGATCGTAGCCATGCCAAGGGGGGTTTTGAGTGTAAACCCCTTCCTCCAGAGGGCTTTTTTAAAAGTTTAAAACCCCACCTAATGGTTTTGAGTTTAAATACCCCATATAGAGAGTTTTGCGGTTGAAAACCTCTCTCTTCAATTTTATTCTAAAGCAAACTACAGTCACCAAATTCTATGACCGTAGCTAATGGGGGTTTTAAAAAAACAACAAATTTTTTAGTTTAAAACCCTCAAAAAATTATTTTGACGATAAAACTTCCCTTTTCGATATAGATAAAAATAAATAAATTATAGCTTGGATATAGCGCTACTTTCATGTTTATGCTCAGAGCGCTATGGTCCAATCTCATTTGTGGGCCAGTGGGGGGAGGGGGTATATGGAAGAAAGTTTTCAGTGCTGCCTTAAGGCGCTCGGATTACACAACTCTGCACGAGACGGGTGTCGAACCTCGAGCCCTCTTCATTGGCCAAACCAAGCCTAGTTCAAGCGTTCTTAGCCTCTTGACCACGCTTCCTACTATAAAATCTAAAACAAACTACAGTCACCTAATTTCAAGAGAGGTTACAAATTTCTACCAGTGGTTGGGCTCTATTAATATAGTTCAGTGCATAGTCATCTGCCGAAATTGAAAAACAATATATGTGGCTCAACAAAGATGGCTAAGACAGATTTTAGGAGTCAGTTTTAGAGATCGGGTCTAAATCAAGGAACTCCTATGCCGAACTGGGAGTCGACCCCTTAGTGAGATTGTGACAGAGCGTCGCATGATGTCTGCGGAACATGTTTTCCGACAAAAATGAATTACGCATAATAAGAGTTGCGATGACATGGAGGCCATTACAAGGAAAGTGCAAACAGGGACATCCTATAACAACTTGGCGCCACACTTTCATGGAGGTCATCAGAGCAGTTGGGAAGAGGCCTCAGACATTGCCAGTGACAGATTTTTGTGGAAGCAGCTTGCCGCCCAATGCGCCGAACGACGAGAGAGGATCTGAGTCAGTAAGAATAGTACATAAGGTTTAAAAAAAAAACACTTTTTAATAGCAGGATGATGCACTGTAGATACCTCAGAATATGCGTTTTGTAGGCTTTTAATACCGAAAATAGTGCTTGGCGGCGGAGCTCCGCCCCGAGCTGGGGTAGCGCTGTGAGCTGGCAATGGCGGGGAGTCTACAATTTTCCCACTAACTCCAGTAAGAACCTATTCTAGGTCAAATAAACGTCTTCCGAAAGAATGAAGGGTGAAAATGTAATAAGGATTAATTATGTACACACAAATACGCACATACACACATATATTTTTTTGCGGGGGTGGGGAGGAAAAAAATCCTGACTACGCCCAGTGTACGTCGATACTTAAATTACCTAGCAATGTAAACTTCAAATCATACTAAGATCAAACATTCACTTACTTGTAAGTAAACTTGATTCTTTTAATAGTCGACGGAATTCTTCATAATGCCTACTTCTCGATACAGCAGAGTAACTTTCTTGATGCGAACACTATCATGTTGGGAATAGAAAATAAAAGAAAAATGTAAGTACCACTTTTCAGACCTTGAGAGCTATGGGGAATATGACGTACTGTTTCCTTGGCTTACAGTTACTGAGGGTGTCATGTAGCCAGCACAATGATCAACCACTTTGATTTCCCAAACTAATGTACGGTGCTCATTTGTGATAGAGTGTGTGTGTTTCAATGGTGGCGGTGGGAAGAAGTTAGCGATTGGTTGTGAATGATGCAAGATAAGCAGCATTTTCGTCAGCGGTCTTAGTTAGGACAGATGACTCTAGAACGCCAGACTGAAAAGACGTTTTTTGTAGAGAGATTTTGTTTAGAATATTATTTTGCTACACTTATTTTATCTCAAGTTAAATTTGTCTCTATTGTAATAAAAGTTCTATTTAGTAGTGTTCACAAAGAAGTTATTACAAGTTATTTCAAGTTTTACAAGTTAAGATATAATACACCTACAGCGGTTTAGTTGTTTAACAGAAGTTTGGTGAGGTGCTACAAGTCAACGACCGTCCACACCACCATTAGGGCATTATAGTTGGGTGGAATCAAGGTCGCCTTAAAAAATCCCGAAATTAAAAATCCCAGTCTACAACGAGACTCGGACCCACGACACCTCGGTTCGGAAGCCAAGCGCTTTACCACGAAGCCACTGCGCCCCTCCCCATATAGGGAACACTATACCGTTATGTTTGTTGTTGTTTTTTTAACCGCCAATGTACTTGAGATTTAATGTACCAAAAAAAAATCGGTACACGTAGAGTGATTTGATCTCTTTCAGACAACCTGAGCTACTTGTTTCTCACATTTCAGTATCGTCCTTTGACTACATCCTTATGCCCATTGGTGCAGCCTCCATCTTTAATTAAACTACGTTAAAATTTTACTGTGACGAAGTTTGCTTCGAAGATGCCCGGAGAATGCATTTAAGCAGCTCAGAATGCAGAAGGTCGTTTGCCGTTAGGGCTTCTCACGACCCAGCTTGTTAAAGCACAATGTAACCAAACTTTTGACGGGCGCCGTCAGTCAAAATGTTGAGAAACGCTGATTTAAAAGTAAGCCAGTTTTACATTATAAAAGCTGATAAGGTTTGAAGGACATTTAAATAAAGGCTCAGGCATCGATGCGGAAAAGGGTGGAAATGGGAGGTTGAAAGGCGCAAGTGACCTCTGCTGCCTCTTAGTGCAGGGGAATTCCGACTGCCACCAGAGGGTGCTTCAGTAGCTAATGCGAGTTGTTGAGGCATGTTATGCTCCACTTTAAAACACGTCTTGCATCAGTGCTTTAATTGGGTAGATAACACACGAACGGAACATAAAGGCGGTTTGTCAATGTGCTGGCTACGGTTGACAGCCGATTGATCTATTAGAATGTCTCATCCTATTTGCCCCAAGAAGACCTTGAGTAGACTTTGCATTCTTCACGTGCACCCAAACATATTATCCTAAAGTTGCGTATAGCGTCCCCATTCAATTAGGAAAATTTTATTTTCATTTTTTTTGCCAAACCGGTCCGTCGCGTACTCCAAGTGGTATGTGTACCCTAGGTTGAGAATCTATGTATTCCCATGAATCGAAGACTACCCTAGTCAACTTTGTGCATAGGCAATTCCCGTTTAAGATGTTTGTTTGAAGATTATTGCAACCCAGCCAGAACCTTCCGCACGACGACGTGGAATGGCAGAGGGCAGGGTTCAAACACGGACCATCGAGAAGAAAGTACAGAGCGCATGCCAGGCTGAAATCCATTCTGTCAGAATGTTTGCACTGCCCATCTTAGGTTGTAAGATGGATTTGAGACAATGAACCGACGGCGGAAAATGAATGCACTTAGCCAGACTCATTGTTTGAGAAAGAAATAGTTCTACACATTTCTTTTTCTACAGGATCGCGGAAACGAAGCGTGAAAAACAAAACAAAAACACAATTGTATATGAAACTATAATGTCTCTTCAGCACAAATAATTGTAGTTTGTTGTGAAGATCAGACCTGTTTGTCTAAACTAGTAATGCCCGAAATCCGGCCCGCGACGTGATTCTATACGGCCGCCGAAAGGTCAGCATAAAGTGTAGAAAATGTCCCCTTCCAAAAAAAAATAATAAAAAAATTATTGTTTGCCTACGTTAGACCTCACTTTTTCTCTGATGGATTGGTACCATGGCCTTTGTGTGTTAATGAAATGGGACTCTAAACGTAGAATCTACCAGGAAAAGTGAAAAGGTCTTTGTTTTGTGTTTTTGTGTGTGTGTAAAATGATAATATGCCAACATATTTGTTTTAGAAAAAAAAGTGTTAATATTTAGAAAAAAATCAACAAAAAACAAAAACAAAAAAAAACATCAACGTATAAACAACATTACAAACAAATATGGCGCATACTTGATTTGAACCGCAAACAAAAGAAAAACGTACTAGATCCACGGGTTTCTAATAAAATAGTTTGAGGTCAATTTAATTTCGTTTTTGTACCTTTTCGGTGATATGGCCCGCGACACGCGTGTTGGAAATTAAAATGGCCAGCAGAATAAATTAGGTAGGGCATCACTGGTCTAAACGCTTTGTTGCAATATCAACCAATTATACAATATAAACCATTATAAACTTTTAATGTAGAGAGTGACTCATTTTACGTCTTACGGGTATTCTTAGAACATTTCTGTTTAGAATGTCAAAGCTATTGCGCTTGTCTGTGTGTGATTGTGTATGTATGATCTTTGTAAGTGCAATTTTCTACACATTTTACTATAATAGGGCCCAAAGACTCAAAAAACAAAAATTTATTGCTGCAGGAGTGAACGACTGTATATATATGTAACCCTGCCGGACCAAGAATTCTGTAAGACCCCATGTGATCTAAAATATCATATTTTTTTAGGCACTTAGTTGCTACGAAAATAAAATATATTAATGACTTTAAAATGTGCCATTAATAAAACTAGCCAACTCGATAATTTGATGCCAAGTGCGTCATCGTAGACATATACAAAGTACATCTACAAACGTATAACACAGGTGGTGAGGGGTATGGGTAAGGGCGTGGTGATACATTAAGAATGTGTAGACACCACAAAACGACACATTAAATATAAATAAAAAGACATTCTTATCTCTAAGGCAACACAAAGAAAAGGAGGGGAGGAAAGAAGGCCAAAGATATATTCGCCTAGGTATAATTTCAAACTTAATGAATTGTGCCCCAGTAATGGCGACTTTCGGACTATGAGTCAAACAAAGCCTATATATATATATAACAAAGCATATATATATATATATATATATATATATAAAGCAGAATGTATGGAGTGTGTATGTATGTATGTGTGTAAGTAGGTCCCGCACAGAAATCAAAACCGTTTGACCAATGTTGATAAAACTTGGCATAGATGTTCCTTAGATCATGGCGGAGACACTAGTGTATGTTTCATGTCCCACCCACAACCAGAAGGACTTCAAAATAAAGAAAAATACCTACATTTATCTCTATTAGAGAACGAAACTTGTATAAAAATCGGGTAAACCCGTTTTCACAGTATTTTATATTTGATATCACTGACGGCTAAACTGGTTAACCCATTTTCACACTCTACTTTCATTTTCGTGACAAAATCTAATAAAAATGTTAAGGGAACATTGGCCATGTATGGCCATGTTTGACATAGATCTATATCCAATCCACCAGATCAATAATTCAATAGCTAAGGACGGCAGACCGCGGGCCATATCCGATCAGTATATACAAATATATTAACTAGATCTGCACTGAAAGACATAAATCTTGTCATAAGAGGTTTGGCCTAATCCATTCCTAGATCGATGACTTGAAAACATGTTAAGCTTTAAGAGGACTGGTTTCTTTGCTCAGCCTCACCATTTTATAAAAAAATTATCACACATTCATTTTCAAGCTGTTACGCAATGCTAAAAAAAGAAAGGAAAACATTCTTTTGAAATTTGACAATTTTCTTTGAAGCAATATTAAAATCACCAATAGAGCATACAACTGTTGAGACTTAGAACATAAAATCACCAATAGAGCATACAACTGTTGAGACTTAGAACAAGATCTATATTAAATAAAAGCAATTGATAATTAAGTAATACTACGGGTAGGTGAGTGTCCATTAAGGGTCGAGCTTGCACCCATTGATGACCCTTTGACCAATGGGGAGGATTTTACTCAGGACCGACAACCCGCCCGAAGCCCCAGCCCCCATCAACTAGATGATCATTTAATCACATTCGTTTTTGTGGGATACGGTTTCCTGAGCCCCGCCTAGGTTTCCCAATACCAGGCGAGGCCGGAGGCCAAGCCCACTAGGGGTTCCTCCGTATTCATATGCTGACCGTGTAAGAGCATTCACAACAGATTAGTATGGAAACATCACAATATTTTTTTAAAATAATGCTGGGAAGAGAGTTTGAGAAACTCTGGTGTAACACAATTGTTTAAAAAGTCATATTGAACATATATTGTATGACTTCAAGGCTTATAACATAATGCACCCATCTAATCAATATTTAAAAAAAATAGGACCATGTTTTGAATAGTTTAAAATTAGAATTCTATGTCCTATCAAAAAAAAAATGGGTCAACGGGGACAGAATGCTGAGCATTTTAAGTCGGGCCTAGGTTCAATTCAAATTTTGTCTACCATATTTTATCCATGAATGTCCTTGAACATCAATGTAATGCTTTCATTTCTTATGTGATACCACCAAATGCATACCTTTCTCGTTTTCTATACAGGATTTAGGACATATGTGCATTTCGAAGGGAGCCATCCACTTAGAACGTCTGTACAGGCTGTAGGGGGCAGAACTGATTGAGAATGATGTAGAACAGTGGTGATTAGCTTTTGTTCGGTATGTGTGCAGGAGTTGACTATAGAAAATTTAGGCCCGAAAAAAAATCGCCTTTTCAAATTGAACCAAGACTTGCTGGCTTTATTACGCAACGTGGGTAGAAGCTTCTGTGTGTGTGTGTGTGTAGGGGAGGGGAATCACAGCGCTACGAAAACGTGAGCAGATTGTATGACTCCAAAGTACTCACACTATAAATAAATATTCATTTTCTTCATTCATCTTTCCTAAATACTGTTTATCATGTATAGTAGCCTACCTACTAGCCTGGAGGCTGAGTGGTCGAGGCCATTAGCTTCCCAACAAAGGGCTCTCTGGTTCGAATCTCGGCATAGGCTGCCATTTTGAATTTGGGATTTTTAGGACGCCCCTAAGTCCACCCAACTCTAATGGGTACCTGGGATTAGTTGGGGGAACGTAAAGGCGGTTGGTCGTTGTGCTGGCCGCATGACACCCTCGTTAACCGTCTGCTATAGAAACAGATAACCGCATCATCTGAAAGGGGAACCCTACCTACAACCCTTTTTTTTTTTAGATCAACCAGATCTCAACAATTTTAAGTCAAGCTATTGAAAAAGAAATGCGACTCTAGTGAGACATTAAATACTACTTAAAAAATGCGAAAATATATTCGAGTTGTTGATGTTCTCGGAGTCAATGACAAAATCACGTGATCTTGTATAAAGCATTGCAGGCATTGGCTGATACAAACAAAATGGTGGAACTGAAATTTTTCTCAAGTATTAACTCTTTCTCTCCTAATTGACGATACCAACGTTGATTTTACCCCATTAAACTAAATGGCTTATTGGATTTATAAACTTTAGTTTTGTGTTGTGTAAAAAAGAGCATGCATTCTCCTATAATTCGATGCCAAGCATAACATTTTCTGATAACAAACATAAAGTTATAGAAGTTTAATCAGAACAGGATAGTGAAATACAAATGAGCGAAATAAATAATACTATTGGAAGGAGGAAAGTAATTACGGAGAGAGAGAGTAATCAGAGAACTGTTGTGACATATAGCCGTAAGATAATGGAATCAACATTTTCTAGGTCTAGAAACAATATTCAAAGTAATATGTTCTAACAATCATTTTCAACCTTTTTAAATGGGCTTTGATACATACAAAAATTGTTGGAGGAAAAAAATATATAAAAAGGGACAAGTCACAAATGTTTCTTTTTATCATCCTTACCTCTTATAAAGAAATAAGTAATTTCCGCATTTAAAGTCAATATTTATAAATGGCCACTTGTTACCAACGTATAAACCATATCGAAATGCTAAATCTAAATCTACGGCAACAGGAAAGGAGATGGACGGTCTACGAATCTTGCATGGTGCCCCAACGGTCCAACAGACTAAAGGATAGGTAAAGGTAAAATCACACTGCATACTTTCGTGCTACGAGCGCGGTGCCATTAGTTGTACATAATACATTACTTACTTACTTGTGTGATTCTATGCGCATCAGTTACATCTGTAATTCGGAGTATAATGGTTGACGACTTAATTATTCATAATTTAATTCATAAAATAGCAAGACTTAGATCTAGATACATTTTTTTTTAATGAGAAAAAAACATTTCACGTAGGTTGATGCTGACGTCCTGAATGGATGACCCCTAACTATCTTCCATCCACGTGATAAAGAAACCAGGAAGTCAACACTGGATTATTTCTTATTCTTATATTTATTTGAAGAAAAAAAAATGCGGTTGGGTGGGCGGGGGGGGGGAGGGGGGGGGCTCAACATAGTTTGTTTTAGTGAGAAGATAAACAGATGTCGCCATTCAAGGAATCGACGAAACCGAAAAGTGATTGACGCTCAAAGCCAATCAGACTGGAGGTCCCCTAAAGTTTTTCAGACTCAGTACCCACTAGATAATGTGGATTTCCCATCAACACGTGTACCGCTGAAACAGATGGCGCCCTAAATGCTAAACAGAGGGGCCTTTATTCATTTTTCTAGAACTTGATGGGTGTAGTTCTAAGCTAAATCAGGGGGCCACTAATCTAGATCAGGGCCACCAAGAGGATGGCCTACCGTTTGAGGACCGTGCACATATGATGAAATGGGTTGGTTATCACTTTTATTCGCTGCACGTTTTGTGTTATGGGCCAGACAAAACAAAAATGTTTCACGCATAACTAACCGCAATTTTTTTTCTTTAAAATTGACAAGACTGATAATATTACTGAAACTATATTTTACATTGTCTGTGAATTTGCATTCTAATGTATGTCACGTTTTCAGCCCGTTTTTCTGATTTCATTTTCGATGTAAATGCTGTCGAATAAAATGAGTATCGTTACAATATCTTGCACTGACCAAAAGTCAATACCGGTATATATATATATATATATATATATATATATATATATATATATATATATATATATATATATATCTTCACTTCCTTGCACTATCGAACTGTAACGTGGGGTCAAATAAAAAGTTCGAAACATGTATGATTTGATCGATGGCCCCAGACAGAGAATCTCGCTCAAGGGTTTTCCCTACCAGGATGGTTTGTGACATTTGTAACAATGAATTAATGAGATTAAAGCGGGAGCTTGACAGATATAAAGATCTTAGGCTAAATTTATCGCCCGCTGGTGAACTATCGCCAGTGTTCAGATCTTATTATACTATTTATGCATGGGCGTACCTTAATAGGTCATTGCTTTCACTGAATATGTGGGTGTGTGGGTACTCAACGGGAAGAAATATATATTTCCATTTATCTCGAAGTTTCTTTTTTAATTATTTCACAAATGATTTGTTGTTCAATTCTGACGCGCTACATTATTGTTAGACAAATAGCAGGACGGCGAGGACTATGATAATAGGAAGATACTCAGAGCAATGTCACATCATATAGAGGGCAATGTCACTTCATTGCTCATAGAGTGCCCATAGTGTGGCTGGGTGGCAGACCCCGTTTGGCTGCCTATCAAGAATGCTGGAGTTCCAATCCGGACTCGAGCCGAGTTGTGTCTGCTGAGCGAGATATCACAAAAGAGATTAGACCAGAGCACACTGATCATGCTTATAGCATTTTAAAAATGCGCTACAAGCTCCAAACAGAGACACCAATCTACACTCTTGCCGTGTGCAGTACTTTGGCAAACACCTTTAATTAAAAGCTAGAGATCTTTCTTGAAAGCAAAATAAAATAAATTTTTATTGAAAAAATAGCAGGCTTTCAATATCGGTATAGTAGATCTGTGATACAAAATATAAAATTCAATCACAAGATGTTAAAAAATCGTTCTTGTCTCCCAACTCACGTGTTCTCGGAATCTCTCGCCTGCACGCGAGTCTTCTCTTTCCTTAGCCACCACTTCCTTTTTTTTTTCAAACACTGCACGTCTGGTTTAAAAATAGCCAACCTTTTTAGTAATCCATCCATTCTCTGACAATAGCATCTTAGTCATACTTTGTCACACACACACACACACAGACATAACAGAAAGGTTAAAGAAAAATATGGACGTTAAAAGAGATGGATACTATTTGGTTAGATAGCTGGGATAAGTAAGGAGGAGGGGGGTAGAGATTTATGGAGAGAGATGGAGACTATTTGGTTAGATAGCTGGGATAAGTAAGGAGGAGGGGGGGGGGACAGAGAGTTATGGAGAGAGATGGAGACTATTTGGTTAGATAGCTGGGCTAAGTAAGGAGGGGGGGGGGCAGAGAGTTATGGAGAGAGATGGAGACTATTTGGTTAGATAGCTGGGCTAAGTAAGGAGGAGGGGGGGTAGAGAGTTATGGAGAGAGATGGAGACTATTTGGTTAGATAGCTGGGCTAAGTAAGGAGGGGGGGGGGGCAGAGAGTTATGGAGAGAGATGGAGACTATTTGGTTAGATAGCTGGGATAAGTAAGGAGGGGGGGCAGAGAGTTATGGAGAGAGATGGAGACTATTTGGTTAGATAGCTGGGATAAGTAACGAGGGGGGGGGGCAGAGAGTTATGGAGAGATATGGAGACCATTTGGTTAGATAGCTGGGATAAGTAAGGAGGGGGGCAGAGAGTTATGGAGAGAGATGGAGACTATTGGGTTAGATAGCTGGGATAAGTAAGGAGGAAAGGGGGGGGGTAGAGAGTTATGGAGAGAGATGGAGACTATTTGGTTAGATAGCTGGGCTAAGTAAGGAGGGGGGGTAGAGAGTTATGGAGAGAGATGGAGACTATTTGGTTAGATAGCTGGGATAAGTAAGGAGGGGGGCAGAGAGTTATGGAGAGAGATGGAGACTATTTGGTTAGATAGCTGGGATAAGTAACGAGGGGGGGGGGCAGAGAGTTATGGAGAGATATGGAGACCATTTGGTTAGATAGCTGGGATAAGTAAGGAGGGGGGCAGAGAGTTATGGAGAGATATGGAGACCATTTGGTTAGATAGCTGGGATAAGTAAGGAGGGGGGCAGAGAGTTATGGAGAGAGATGGAGACTATTTGGTTAGATAGCTGGGATAAGTAACGAGGGGGGGGGCAGAGAGTTATGGAGAGATATGGAGACCATTTGGTTAGATAGCTGGGATAAGTAAGGAGGGGGGCAGAGAGTTATGGAGAGATATGGAGACCATTTGGTTAGATAGCTGGGATAAGTAAGGAGGGGGGCAGAGAGGTATGGAGAGAGATGGAGACTATTTGGTTAGATAGCTGGGATAAGTAAGGAGGGGGGCAGAGAGTTATGGAGAGAGATGGAGACTATTTGGTTAGATAGCTGGGATAAGTAAGGAGGGGGGGGCAGAGAGTTATGGAGAGAGATGGAGACTATTTGGTTAGATAGCTGGGATAAGTAAGGAGGAGGGGGGTAGAGAGTTATGGAGAGAGATGGAGACTATTTGGTTAGATAGCTGGGATAAGTATGGAGGGGGGCAGAGAGTTATGGAGAGAGATGGAGACTATTTGGTTAGATAGCTGGGATAAGTAACGAGGGGGGGGGCAGAGAGTTATGGAGAGATATGGAGACCATTTGGTTAGATAGCTGGGATAAGTAAGGAGGGGGGCAGAGAGTTATGGAGAGAGATGGAGACTATTTGGTTAGATAGCTAGGATAAGTAAAGAGGGGGGGGGGCAGAGAGTTATGGAGAGAGATGGAGACTATTTGGTTAGATAGCTGGGATAAGTAAGGAGGGGGGCAGAGAGTTATGGAGAGAGATGGAGACTATTGGGTTAGATAGCTGGGATAAGTAAGGAGGTAAGGGGGGGGTAGAGAGTTATGGAGCGAGATGGAGACTATTTGGTTAGATAGCTGGGCTAAGTTAGGAGGGGGGGTAGAGAGTTATGGAGAGAGATGGAGACTATTTGGTTAGATAGCTGGGATAAGTAAGGAGGGGGGCAGAGAGTTATGGAGAGAGATGGAGACTATTTGGTTAGATAGCTGGGATAAGTAACGAGGGGGGGCAGAGAGTTATGGAGAGATATGGAGACCATTTGGTTAGATAGCTGGGATAAGTAAGGAGGGGGGCAGAGAGTTATGGAGAGAGATGGAGACTATTTGGTTAGATAGCTAGGATAAGTAACGAGGGGGGGGCAGAGAGTTATGGAGAGAGATGGAGACTATTTGGTTAGATAGCTGGAATAAGTAAGAAGGAGGGGGGGGCAGAGAGTTATGGAGAGAGATGGAGACTATTGGGTTAGATAGCTGGGATAAGTAAGGGGGGGGCAGAGAGTTATGGAGAGAGATGGAGACTATTTGGTTAGATAGCTGGGATAAGTAAGGGGGGGGCAGAGAGTTATGGAGAGAGATGGAGACTATTTGGTTAGATAGCTGGGATAAGTAAGGAGGAGGGGGGGGCAGAGAGTTATGGAGAGAGATGGAGACTATTTGGTTAGATAGCTGGGATAAGTAAGGAGGAGGGGGGGGGTAGAGAGTTATGGAGAGAGATGGAGACTATTTGGTTAGATAGCTGGGATAAGTAAGGGGGGGGCAGAGAGTTATGGAGAGAGATGGAGACTATTTGGTTAGATAGCTGGGATAAGTAAGGAGGGGGGGCAGAGAGTTATGGAGAGAGATGGAGACTATTTGGTTAGATAGCTGGGATAAGTAAGGAGGAGGGGGGTAGAGAGTTATGGAGAGAGATGGAGACTATTTGGTTAGATAGCTGGGATAAGTAAGGAGGAGGGGGGCAGAGAGTTATGGAGAGAGATGAAGAAACCAGACCGCAAAGATGCACGGGGGCAATTAAAGCAAAAAGAACAGGCCGTCTTAGCCCGGTCTGGATCCTGTCATTGCCCAATCGAAGTGTACTTTGGGTACTTGTTATGGTGTGTGTGTGTGTTTCTATGATGATGGTGGCACGTTAGTAATTGATAGGTGATAATGTAGTGTGAATGATGCAAGGTAATCGGCATTGTCAGCTGTCTCGGGTTCGACAGACGACTTTAGATTGCCAGAGTGAAAAGACGTGTTTTTGTTGTGAGTTAGATTTTATTCGAAATACCATTTTTCTATTATTACTAAAGTCTACTAAATTTATTTATTTCATCTCAAATAAAAATGTGTCTGTGTTGTTTTAAAAGTTATAAAAAGTATTATTCACAAAAAAGTTATTCAAGTTATTTCAAATTTTACAAGTTAAAATGTAATACGACGGTTTAGTTGTCTACCAGCAGTTTGGTGCTACAGGACAACGACCGTCTACAACAGCAATCCAGAGAGAATGGAGGCACACATGATGCCGCCACTGCAGTGAAGACGACAGAACAAAGGACCACATTCTGGCAGAATGTTGTGTCTTGCACGGTACTGGACAAGAATTCCAGAAAAGAGTTATAAAAGGGTTATTCCTTCTCCAGGAATAAGGAGATCTTAAAACAGACTGTCCAATTTCTTTCTCATGCTCTGCAGTGTTATAAAAGGGGTACACATAGGTCAAAAGTTTGGGAAACACTGGTTTTAAGATAAGATTCATCAATATGTACACGGCGTCTACTTTAAGATAAATGTTTAGCGCATCAAAGTGGGAGTTACAAGGCCGGATTAGTTTTAATTAATAGGTTTATTTTTTTATAAGCAAATTATCGGGTGCTTTTAAATCTAAAGGCTTGTGGTAAACTAACATCCGCCAAGCTAATGGTATCTTAATGTTACCATTCAAACAAAATGCTTAGAATTGGTTTAACTCAATCATTTTAGTGTGCTGACGAACTAATGATTTTCAGGACAGAAGACTCAAAAGTAAAGTAGCAATCATACATAAAACACTGAACCATAATCTTCAAATACAAAAACAAAGTTTAATAAAATACTCAGAAAGACACAAAGATAAAGGCACATTCCTCGTCCCATATGCTAGGACAAATTTGTACAAATACTCCTTCTTCCCTAGTGCTATTAGAGAATAGCTAGCCAGGAAAACCGGTGACTTGGCAGAATTTAATTCATTGGTTAATATGCATGACTAAATGCATGACGCGTAGGACGTAATCATCTTCTTTTTTGAAGTAACGTCTGTATTATATAAGATAAGATAAAATGAATTTTCAAACTTGAACTTTTTAAAAATGAAATGGAGCCTTGCGCCTAAGTAACTCTTATACCTGCCTAGGCCTAATGTTATGTCCAAACAATTGTCTGTTTCGTTTTTTGACTTTTTAACTAGGGTTACCATACATCTGGAGGACAGGCGGACACAGTTTAACAAAGGAGGACAGATAGGAGGACAAAGTTTAACAAAGGAGGACAGATAGGATGACAAAGTTTAACAAAGGAGGAATAAGTTTAACAAAGAAGGACGGATAGGAGGAAAGCCAGGAGGGCTGTCTGATCGTGAGACGTGTAGTATGTATTTTGGACTGTCGATCGATGGTTCCGAGCTCGAGGGGGGCCGACGCCATCCCCGTTTCCTTCAGAAGGAACAACCGAAATATGTGAAACTAACCCGACAAAGCCTTAAATATTCTCACTGTCCTTGAAGAAGATTGTCCAAAAAGAAAGTATTTTTTCAAGTTGCAGTAGGCCTATGTCTACTTGTAATACAAGTCTAAATATTATTTATATGACAATACTCAGTTCTTTTAGGCACTGTATGCGTGACAATCCATCATTTATACATAAGTTTGTGAGTGGATTGTATTCGATTGTTTGATACTATGCTATTGCAGTGAACAAAAGAGTAAAAGCCGGATATTTTCACATTTTCGGACAATGTCTGTCGGACAGAGTACAGGCCCCGAGAAAGAAGGACCTGTCCTTAAACAAGAGTATTTTTATTACTAGCGAAGACTTTTCCATTGGATTTTCTCCCAATACGTACCCATTGTTAATGCCTTGTGTGCTCTCTATTTAGAGGCCTCGAGAATCGGCCACAGCATAATATAGGTATTCATTTCGGAAATACAAGGACTCAAACCCATCTCTACTTTGCACATCTGACGTAATAGAAAATATGTATTTCTTTAGACTGTTCCTGAGCTATTTGGATCAGTAAGGTTTGCCTAATCATCCTCGTGAGCCAGTTTTGTAAGGGTTGTGTCTGGGCACTGGTAACCTCCAAACAGGTAGACACATTTTAGCTCAATAGAAACAAGAATCTTTTACATAAAAGGGCCCATTCAACATAGGGACAATCTATTTGAATAAATTGAGAGATCATATTTAATTAATCTTGGAGCTCTACTAATCTAAGTTGTCTCTCTCTCTATCTCTATCAAAATTGAAGATGATTACGTCCTACGCGTCATACATCATCTAGTTATGTATATTAACCAATGACTTAAATTCTGCCAAGTCACTGGCTTTTCTGGCTAGCTCAGACAACCCATTCCATGCTCTAATAGCACTAGGTATGTGAAAATGTGAAAATAATTTTAAAGTTTAACTCCCCCCCTCCCCCCAAAAAAAATCTTAACCACCTAACTTTCTTATTATCCAGTGGGAGGGGGGGGCAAATAGTTCTAGAATGGGCTGTTGCAAAGTGGTAAAGCGCTTGGTTTCGAAACCGAGGGGCCTCTGACTTGAATCTTGGTGAAAACTAAGATTTTGAATTTCGAGACTTTTAGGATGCCTAGAGTCCAGGCAACTCTGATGGGCACATTAGTTTGGGAAAGTAAAGTTGGTTGGTCATTTTGCTGGCCACATGACACCCTCGACAACTGTTAGCCATAGGAACAGATGACCTTTTTATCATTAGCTATATAGAGCAAGGTCTGAAAGGGGTACTTTACTTTTACTTTTGTTCTAGAATACTAGGTCTATAGCTGATTTCTCGCGAAATTGTCAATTACTTCGTTTCTTAATGTTCAGTTTGTAGCGCCACTGAACAGTTAGATCTAGATCAAACTCTCGACAAAAAAATATAGACTCTAGTAAACAATCTTATAACTGAACTCCGTCCAGCCGATCAGAAAGACAACAGCTTGGACGCCGTCTAGTTCCATGGTTCCTTAGTATCTAGATCTATTATCTCGATCTAGATGTTATCTAGATTTTCAAGATATCTAAAATAAATCTATATCTAAATCTAAATGGCTGCAATCAATTTCAAAGACGAAAAAAAAGTTCCTTTTTGAATAGAACTAGTCTAGATCTTGGTCTGTTTACATTGATACATGAATTGGTAGCGAAGGAATATAGACTATATGAGATACTAAGTCCTTTAGAGTCTAAATGAATAGGCTACTAAAGCACGTCAGAATGCGGATCATGTAGAGATTGTAGCGGATAGCCTATGTAAAGTCTAGGTACTAGATTTATATTGCCGATGGCCATCAGGACGCCATGTATATAGTCTGGTCAACCGAAATCACTTTCCTAAAGCTAGATTCTAGAACTACATCTATCTTTGTTCTGATTTATTTTGTTTTAGATGTTTTGTGTGTCACTTCAGAATTTAAGATTACTAACCTACATCCTAGCCCAAACCTCCCGTAGGACGGGGATGGCGGAGGACAGGGTTCGAACCTTGGACCTTCGAGACAACAATGGGTCACAGAGGTCACGATACCACACGGTCAGGCTGCAATCCAAATCTATGTCACTAAGATCAATCAGGTCGACATCGCCTAAATATCAATCTCCACAGAGAATCAAAATCGAATCAACTCTAATCTAGACCTTTCTTTAAAATGTTTGAGAAGCACTGGTAAAATGTAAATAAATAACGAATCTCCCCATGTGATAGTGTTATTAATAGATCTAATATTCTAAATCTAGATATAGAATATATAGTCTAGATTTAGATCTACTCTCTAGATTAGATCTTGAATCTTATATAGTCTATACTCTATAGTAAAAAAAAAATAATACAATAAATATAAGACTAATGTACATCTAGCTAGAATCTAGAGTCTAGTCTAAGAAAGCAGTCATATTACGAGAACTAAATCTATAGCCAAAGTTAAACATTAAGTGGACTTACCTTACCGGAGTGTTAGTCCAGTCTGTTTGAATGGTGTTTTCCAAACACACACACACAAACTTTTATCATTATCGTCTGCTGTAACCTAAGTGTACCGAAATATCAACACATAACCTTTACCTTTCACGAGACAATGTTTATACTCGTTTTTGGGCGTCGAAAAAGCTACGGTGCACCATTTTGTCATTTTTTGCAATAATCCATAAGCATTAAGAATATGATTCGAAAGTTTGTTGCCTTTTTGGATTAAGAGTCGTAGTTGTTAGTTTTCGTATGTCAGGAATTGATGAAAACTAAATGTAAATCTACAATAATTTCTCCGTATCTGATTAAACCATCAAATAACATACTGCAACTGTGAGTTATAAACTTAAATTTCAGAGTTAATGGAAATGGTTGGCTTTGAAGATTGCAATATATAACAAAACACTTGATAGTTATAGGCAAAGTCATCGTTGTTGTTGGTGTCAAATTGTGTAGGCTCATAACCCCTAGCGACGACACTAAGGTAAGAATGTATTCAGCGCCGAAATAATGGGACTGGTCAGCACGCTAGACTGTCACTCCATCGTCTCGATGGTCCTGTGATTATACCCCGCCCGCAGTAAGTTTGGGCTTAGATGTAGATTATCTTCAAATCTGAAGGAACATCATGTACAACAAAACAAAACAAATTATTCTTTATAAGACCGCATTCTTATAAAGATATCGTTTTTTTTATTATTTTTTTTTTATTAAATATGCCTAATAATTATTTCTAATGGGGTGAAATATAGCCAAACGAAAACTCCATAGATTTAAACCACGAACGTGGGGACTATTGCACTTTTACGATTTGATTTACGCGTGTGTGTTTGTGTATGTGACAACACTGTGTTCGTCTTTCGTGTCACAAGACAAGCGACTATGTGTGTACGCTTCACTGTGTGGTGCTCATCAGAGATGTACTTTTAGGCTCTGGCTAAACCTATCTAATTTTGGAATCGTGGTTTTGAAAGAGTGGAATGGAACCGTGCCATAGAGTTGACTAGTAAGGACGAACTGTATAGGAGAGGGAGAACGAGGGTATGCACTGACTCGTCGTCTGTTTACTCTTATGTCAGGGTCACCTAGACCCCGGACATTGCTCTTCGTATCAGCTTTAAAAATTAACTAGTACAAAAAAGGGCAGTGCCTTATTGATGCAATTTATGCAACCTTCTTTGACCTGTATACTATTAAAACCTGATTCTAATGTCAAAATTAAACTCTTGTCCTAAAACAAGATCAAACTTTTAGATATAGGACTAAATGTTAAAGTTATGCTGTGTCGCAACAGGGGGCAGAGTTATTTGACTACTGAAGAATTCCAACTATGCGCTGGTACATAGTAAATAATTGGTAACACATTTCATGTACATTGTGTATCGTTGGGTTCCAGCTTCCACGTGGTCACACCACAGCATACGTGTGCCTCATTGAACCTCCTCTCTCAGTGCATTCCTCTCTCCTTCTCTTTATTCACTCATCCACTCCCTTTTCCTCCTTAATTTACTACTAGACTCGTTCAATGTTTAAACAATGTCTAAGAGTGTCGGTCCGTCTCTCTCTCTTTATCACTCTCAGAATTCCTCCAATGTCAATGTTAAAACAGACTAGGGTTGAAATTCTAACTTCCGAGACTTTTTCTTTCTCTTTACCTGCCTATAGTCCCGTTTATAGCATAGGCCACTAACCAGCTTCCCTTCAGGCGTCTCGGTTCTGGGAGAGTCTCTCCACCTGTCCACGTCTTTACCAACTGCTTCCAAATCGCGGTGCCATTTATTCCTGGGCTGTCCCCTCTTCCTCTTTCCTTGGGGTTTCCAGGTTAGGGCTTGCCTTGTTATATAGGATGCAGGCTTGCGATGGGTGTGACCTATCCATCTGCAGCGTCACTGAAGGATATCTACTTCAATGGACTGCTGCTTTGTTCTTTGCCACAGTTCCTCATTCGAGATCTTGTTTGGCCAGTAGATCATACGAATCTTCCTGTGGCAGCTATTGATGAATACGATGATTTTTTTTTATGGTGTGATGGTGGCTCTCCAAGTTTCTGCTCCTTAAAGTGTATTGGCTTAACAATGGTGTTGAAGATCCTGATCTTGGTGGTGGTGCTTATTTCCCTGGATCCCCAGGGATTCTTCAGCTGATAGAAGGCATCTTGAGCTTTATCAATGCCGGTTCTTACATCTGCCAAGATAGGTGAAGCTTTCCACCTCATCCAGCCCCTCACCTTGAACAATTTGCTCTCCACTCTATATATAGACTTAGACTAGCTGAGTTTTACGCAAGGGGGCTTTTCCTGCATCTGCTGTTGTGTGTGGCTTCCCGAGAGTGGAGGTCGATCAATGAATTCTATGCACACATCACCCAAAGCAGGCCGTTTTAGCGCCGCCTTTTCATCTTTTTAGTTTAAAAGACGTGAAGTAGCTGTTTCCCTCCAACAGTAGCTGTAACCTTTTGTCTTCTCGGTTGACCTGCATTGAGCAAACATGAACAGCGGACCAAATGGCCCTCGCCAGAGTATGTTATACGGTTGGCCGGTACTTCAATTAAAACCTATCGCTGAAGATATTTAGTTTGAAAAAAAAAACACTGCTAACTACTGATTCAAACATATTGATATCAAAGCAGTCCTCAAACTATACTGTGGTTATGAGTCTGGTTTTCTTTAAGGAGTACATTGCTATAAAACATTTGGGTCACATTTTAACTGACGGAGACAAAAAAAAAAAAAAAAAAGATGTTATTTATTATTATTATTATTTGTTTTATTTTTTTTTTTCATTTAAAGAGTTTTAAAAAACTATTTTACCGAACAGTACCATTTGTTGCAATCAATGTCATTATTGAAATCAATAGTATTGTACTTGTATGCAGTGACAATTTGATTCATCAACTTCCAAATAAAGCAATGACATAATCAACTAGGTACAAGAGAAAAACAAAATGTTTGTATGATATTGTTACTGTTAGCAGTTCTACCTAGAAATACTTTTGTGTTGTGTTACTTATAGATACAACCACAGACCTGGAGTTAGTCAATATTGTTAGGACAGAACTTAATAGGTGCAGAGCATTACAGCGAATGTCATGATTGACGCAGTCTGCTGTTTGGGTTTAGGAAGGAGGAAAAAAAAGTGGCAAAATTGACTGTTCTAGCTTTGTATAGTTCTAGATCTAGTATTTCACATTCAGGATAGAGCCTACAATTCCGTGTGAATGTTAAAATACCTTTAAATAACCCTATGCATATTAAAAACCAATCAACTGTTAATGAAGCTGCCTACAGATCTAGATCTAGATTCTTATCTTATCTTATAAAATGCGGACGTTACTTTAAAAAAGAAGATGATTACGTCCTACGCGTCATGCATTCAGTCATGCATATTAACCAATGACTTAAATTCTGCCAAGTCACTGGTTTTCCTGGCTAATTAAATTTTGTTTATGTATTTGAAGAGTATGGTTCAGTGTTTTTGTAAGCTTTTTTCTAAGCCACCAAACTCAGGGGAGAGTTCTTTTGAAATAAAAGTGAGAAGGGCAGAGGTTTTAATAGAATAAATATTCTTCTCATCTTCTTATCTTATATAATGCAGACTTTACTTGAAAAAAGAAGATGATTACGCCCTACGCGTCATGCATTTAGTCATGCACATTAACCAATGACTTAAATTCTGCCAAGTCACTGGTTTTCCTGGCTAGCTCAGGCAACCCATTCCATGCTTTAACAGCACTAGGGAAGGAGTATTTGTACAAATGTGTCCTAGCATATGGAATAGGGAATGTGCCTTTATCTTTGTGTCTTTCTGAGTATTTAATTTGATTTTGTATTTGAAGATTATTGTTCAGTGTTTTATGTATAATTGCTACTTTACTTTTGAGTCTTCTGTCCTGAAGGCTTTCTAAATTTAGTGATTTAACTAAAGGTGTTACTCAGATTCAAATGTGAATAGTCGTTTGTTATGAATCTCATTGCTCTATTTTGAGTCTGTTCCAGTTTCTTAATGTTTTCTTGAGTTGAGGGGTCCCAAACAGAGAATGCATATTCCATTATTGGCCTAACCAGGGTAAATAACATGTTAATTTTATGTTCTTATTTGATTTATAGAAATAGTTTTTTAGTCTGTTTTTTACCATGAATAAAATAAGTGGAATTAATTTGTTTTAGCTTTTTGTTAAGCCTATTCTACTTTTTTTTGGGTGGAAATTTAGACATGCTTCAATTTGATTCCTATTTCTGCAATTCACAAAGTTCTCTTAGTAAAATTTCAGTATCTTGTGTAAGTTGTGTTGTTTTTATTGTTCTAGATCAGCGGTTCTCAACCTTTTATGCTCGGCGACCCTTTTTACAATCCCCCACTTAGCCGCGCCCCCCCCCCAATCCGCACACACACACACACACAGCAATAGAAGAATAGACCATAACGATCCATCTTTTCAATATCTTTGGCGACCCCTGGCAAATCGTCAATCGACCCACAAGGGGGTCGCGACCCACAGGTTGAGAACCCCTGTTCTAGATATTATGCAATCGTCTGCGAAAAATCCGACTTTTGTTCCTGAACTAAAGCAATTTGGTAAATCGTTGCCTTCCTTCCCTTCTTTTTCCAGGTACAGTTTATTATTATTATTTAAAAAAAATAATAAAGAAAGCCAAACAATAATTGTGATGATATTAATAATGATAATAATGATGAGTTCTACAAGTCACCCGAACATAATCTTTCCTGCTTCGGCAGAAATTCTAAGAGAGTTCACTGCTTATTAATAAATTTACTTTATAAATTATGTTGGTTTTCTCCCTTTTTTCTCGTCCGCAATCGAGAGAATGTGATACACAAATGGTAACCTATATAAACAAAGAACATGGCCGACCTAAAATAGTATCGGCACATCATGATCTAGAATTCTACTAGATTCTATTTGGCTTTATTACTTAGATAATTTTGAAAAAAAAAATGGTATTGTTCGAAAATATTTGTGTAGGTCAGAGAGTTGAAGTTAGGTGGAATGCAGGAATATACAGAGGAGTAGTCAAGTATAAAGGCACGATAGCTACGAAAAAAGGGGATTGGGTTGGAGTTGCGTTGGATGCTTCAGGTTTGATAAAATTTAGATCTATAATCTAGCTAGATCTAGATCTAGTCTAGAACTCAAGGTATCTAGGTAGATCTAGATTATTTATAGATCTAGACCTAGATTCTAGTTATAATAAATAAATTAACTTAGATTGTAGATCTATTATTCTAGAGTGACTATACTATAGGTAGTTCCGTAGACTACGCCGACTACGGCGTAGTAATGGTAATAATATTATAATAATAATATATACTATATTATATAGCCAATATAGGCCTATATACTAGCTATAGCCTAGTAAATAGCCAGTATTAACCCCTACTTTTAACTTTATATCGGTTTTGCGACAAGACTCAAACTGCTTTTTTAAAATATTTTTTTTATATAGACTCTATAACACATTTTGTTATGTTTACTATAGATCTAGTTTATGCCAGTACAATTCTCTCTTATCTTGCTAGAATGGTTCAATTTCTCCAGAGTGCTCTATATTGTCTATATCTATATTATTATGTATTCTTGACTTTGGCATGACACATAGTCAGGCCCTTAATAGATCTACAAGACGTCTTGCTTTAAAACAAAGATGACTCTATGATGATCATGCTCATTACACTGATTACAGATAGATCACTAGATCAGTAAAATGTTCCTAAAATGTCCATTGCATTTTAGTATTAGCTTATGCCAAATTCATATTTTTATTCGACTTAATTTGACTTGCATTATTTTAAAAGGTTGGAGATGCTCTATAGACACTTGCAAAATGCATTGTATATATATATTATATATAATATACAAATCAAGCTGAGAGGGGAGGAGGGGAAATAAAATCATCATTTTTGAATAAATGACTGAAACTTACACACCAATTTTTTTTTCAAATTAAACTTATGTAGATAGTATAATTTTTTTACTAGCTGACTTAACATAAAAAAAAAATTAATTTGTAAATGTTAGTAAGCGTCTTCATAAAATTTTAATGATTCTATCATACTTTTATGTAAATAATGTTCTTTTTCTCTTGTCTAGCTGGAGATTCCAATGGAATGTTACATGGTCGTAGGTATTTTCAGTGTTCACAAGGTCACGGAATATTTGTCAGATCTGACAGAATAAGATTTATTCCGAGTATACGTTGGTAATTATACAACATGTTCAACTTTTCAAGCAAATAAAAAAAAAAAATTATCAAATACTTTGATGAGTATTATTACTTTTGAAGGAAATGTTTGTGTGTTATAAATTCACCAAACTTATGCAACTTATAATTAAGTAAACAGAAAGATAGTCATTTACATTTACTTAATGTACATTACAGATGGTCATATAATTACCTTACTTAAATCTCTGTTATAGACAAAATCTTTGCAATAAACAAAGAGACAAAGGTCCACCATATTGACAACCTAATATAGATCAAGCAAACATAGGAGCTTCATACATACAAAATATAGAGTACCTAATCTATTGTTGATCTTAGGAAAAATATTTTCTGATCCTTAATTTTATGAAAATGTGAAGATATACTTTTGAGTTAATTAGTATATATATATATATATATATGTGGCCTTTCTGTCTCGTAAGACATTAGTATTTTACATGTAACATTAATAAAGCTGTATTATACATGTTATTTCAGTTTATATAACAAGTATCATAAAGTGGCAAACAATTCGTACATTGATGAATTCCTATTTGATAAACCAAGTAAGTTTTTAGGACTCCTTGTGTATTTGTCACAGGTGAAGTTTCACTTTGAAACTTACAAACCTTATTTTCACATGTAGTCAGTAACACCTGTTTCTTTTGCCTGCAGCTGAATATTGTTTTATTCTAACTCCATTTTTTAATAATCAAACAATAGAGCATCATGAATGTCAGCAAAGATAATGGGAGTTTAATAGTTATACCATATAACTGAAAATAAGAATAACATTTGTAAAATACTTTAGCTCAGCATGCTTATCATTTTTACATAGATATATTAAATTGTAAAATAGGTACCTCTCTCAGCCTCAACATTGAAATGTATTTCTGAATTGTGAACAAATATATCTTTTTTTATTTGTTTATAAAAATAAGTCAGATATTTTTTTTTATTCTATCTATAGCTCCACCTGTAAAAGATGGTCCCCATGATCCCATTCACTTGTCTGTAAAAGATTTTCAAAGAGCAAAGACTTCATTGGGAGGTGAGAAACGCAGATACAAGTAGTCATTGAAAACCTAAAGTATTTATTGACACACTGATACAAATATAATTGAAAACCTAAAGTATTTATTGACACACTGATACAAGTAGTAATTGAAAACCTAAACTACTTATTGACACACTAATACAAATAGTCATTGAAAACCTAAAGTATTTATTGACACACTGATACAGGTTTTCATTGAAAAGCTATAGTATTTATTAGAAAATATATTATGGTAAATAATAGTATTGAATTAAAATTTGAATGAATTAAAAGAAATTTTTACAAATAAAATATGAACATAAACTTAAATGCTGTTTAATCTTAGTTAGGCCAATATTAGAATATGCATCCTCTGTTTGGGATCCCTCAAGTCAAGAAAACATAAAAAAAATAGAATAAATATCTTATCTTATATAATACAGACGTTACTTCAAAAAAGAAGATGATTATGTCCTACGCGTCATGCATTTAGTCATGCATATTAACCAATGACTTAAACTCAGCTAAGTCACTGGTTTTCCTGGCTAGCTCAAATAGCATATAAAATAGTGCAGTGAGATTAATAACCTGTATCAGGTGTGATCTAAACTCTTTATATACAGCTTAATGATGTGCTTTCAATATAACAATAGAGTTACAAAATGCATAGAATATATACAAGGAAATACTAACTTGCGACCCCAAATAATTTGTTTGCCAAGAGAAGATAAGCAAGTAAAAACAGTGAAACCTCTCATTGAAATCAATCATGCATAAAAGTACAAAAAATATGATGCTGGCATCTTGATAAGCTTAACTGACCAGACAATACCTCTAGCCTTAGTTTGGCATTCACATTGACCAGACATTTAACCACCATTCAACTCTATTTAGCACTCTTGAAGACTGCCTGACCATGTTGTATCCACTAGTTAGCCTTGAAGCAAGTTGTAGCCACTATTACCAGTGGTTTAATTAGTTTATATATTACTTTTAGACTACTATTCTTCTTCTGGCTGTATATGGGAAAAGCCAAAAGTTTACAGCCTGCGGCATTCTATCAGCAGTTTAATTCCTGCAGCTACCATGTTGAGATCCGGTTCATCATCGTCCACTTTCAGGTTAGTGTAGTTCATACAATTTTAAAACATGCTCATTTCACAAGCTCATCCTTTATTTCATTATTTGAGATGCACATTTTTGACTTACTTAACAGCAACTATAGCAATAGCTTGTGTTACTTCCTTCATAACCAGATATTTGTTTAATTTGATCTAGATTAAAAATTATTGTACAAAGTCAACATAAAGTAAATCTCATTCTGTAACAGCTTGTAAAAGTTTGTCATCTCATCTCTGCCTGTTGTCCCATCTGGGGCATAGGCCACAATCCAGCTTACTCTAGGCATCACGGTTCTAGGCAAGTCTCTCCAACTGTCCACACATCTTGCCCATCTGCTTGGCATCTATTTCTAAATAATGGGGCCTTGTATCCCTGGACCGTCCCCTCTTTCTCTTTCCTTGTGGGTTCCAGGTGAGGGCTTGTCTTGTAATGTTGCATGTAGTGTGGCCTATCCATGCCAGTGTCTCTGATGGATATCTACTTTGAAGGGCTGCTGCTTTGTTCTTAGCCACAGTTCTTCATTCGAGATCTTGTCTGACCAGCAGATAAGAATCTTCCTGATAAATATGTGAATTTTTGTTCATGATTGTGACTGTAGTTTTCTAGGTCTCTGCTCCATAAAGTAGTTTTCACTTAACAAATGGTGTCATAAAAGTTTAAACATGTAAGCTGTAAATTTTGTTATAATATTTGAAATGAGTGCACCACATTTATGATAACGAAACATTCAGTAATTTGAAATTCAAAATGAACAAAAAAAAAGAATTAAAATGGGGCTTTGTGAACAAATAAATCTTTTAATTTTATATTGTTTTTTTTAACTACAATCACTGATTTTGATTCAAAAGTAGACAAAGTGTAAAAAAAAAATAATAAAATTTAAGTCTTTAAAAAAATTGACATTTAGTTCTTTATTTATGTACCAGGGATATGTTTCCTGTATAAAAGTAATTTATATTAGTCTCTTATCTTGTAAATTACATTCTTTCATCAAATAAATTGTCTTATGCTTATCCATTTGACAATCTAGACTAGTCATGCATGTTATTTATAGACCTAGCCTCTACTAAGGCATTGGTTTTCCTGGCTGATTCAGGCAACTGTGCTGTAATGGCACTAGGGAAGAAAGAACACTTTGACTTATCCTAGAATAAGGAATAAGAAATGTGCTGTTATCTTTAAGTCTAAGTATTTTTTATGTTGTGTTTATGTATTTTTGTTTTGGTATGATGTCACTTTCAACAAAATTTTGTCTTTGTATCTTTCATTTTTTAAAAATTTCTTTGTGCATTCGATATTCCATTTTTTTTTGTTATATTGTATCTTCAAGATATTCCTCACGCCCCATACATGTAGACTATTGGGAAGATGAAGAGTTTGAAAGAAAACCTGCCATCCCCAAGATTCACATGCCCCATACAGCACTCAGGAATCAGGTTGGTTAAATCTACTACATCTCTTGATTTACAAAGAAAAAATAATGCTAATTTTATTTTGTAGTAAAAACCAGTAGATTATTAGTCTCATAAACAGAGTTTTAAAACTTTACTGCTCACCTCCTGGAAGTTTGTTTGATAAGTCAATCTTCTTTTTTTGAAGAAAGGTTTAGAATGTATAAAGCATGTTTCAATTTTGTTCATCCTCAACTAGTGACAAAATACCTTCAGACCATAGTTACTAAATGTCAGGTATTCTAAAAGATCAAGGCAAGGGCAAAAGGGAATAGCCTACTGTTAAACTTGTGGCATCATAGAAAAAAAAAGTAGATGAATTTAGATGAGGTGGTCCTAGTCAACTTTTATCTTTTGAGTTTGAGTGCTTATCAACATAATAAATAAAAATGTACACAACTTATTGAAGGGGCAGTTGAGGACAGTTGGTTTAACTAATATATTTTGGGTTATATTGTGATATAGATTTGAGAAGTTATTCTTTTAGAAAGTTTGCATTTATTACATTAAAGTGTTCATAAATTCTATTCTGGGCTTTGTTCTGGGATTTATTCTTTCAGAGTTTTTGTTTTGTCTATGGAAAAACAATAGATCCACTGATGAAGCAGGGATGTGAGGCTGAGTGGGTATAAATTTAGTATAAACCAATAGACTATCTATCAAGGTGGTCTCAAACTTTAAATCCTGGCTCAAGCAGAGTTGTATTTGCTGAGCACCTAAAGGCATTACAGAAACCTTCTTCCAGATACCCCATCCCCCCACATGTCCACAAAAGAGATTGGACAATAGCACACTGTGTATGTTATAGCATGAGAGAGAAGCTTGTGATGTGCATTTATAAATCTATAGGTGAATTGCTCCAAATTATCTATGTTAATGATATTAATGTTCCTATATATAATGGCCTATTGTTTATCTCCAACACTTTTTCATATTGCTGTGGAGCTCTGTCTTGGAGAGACACTCCCGTCCACATATAGTGCAAGTCAAGGTGGCTTTTGCTTTGGTGGTAGAGGAGCTGGCTATTTTCCACGTGGCACGCTTTTCTTCAAGAGCTGAGGCCCATGTTTTCTCACTGTCCATAGCTTTTTTGGTCACTGTCTCTCTCCAGTTAGTGCGGTATAAGGCTATCTCTTCCCAGTGGTCAGTATCAAGGTTTACTGATTTTAAATCCCATTTTATCACATCAACGTAACGGAGGGCGACCAGTTTTTCTTGAGCCAGACGTAAGTTGCCCGTACAGAATGATTTTCCGGATGCAATTGTCCTCCATCCGGTGAACATGTCCGACTGTAAAGATGGTGGGAAGGCCCGTTCTTGCGAGGATCTCAGTATTACACACTCTTTCTTTCCAGGTTATTTTAAAGATCCTATATTAGTTAATGTTAGTCCATCTGTGTGAATAAAATCTAGTACTGAGTCAGTGTGTAATATTATGTGAGCCACAAGTGTTATTTGTAACTGTGTAATACAAGCTTGTTTTGTCAACCTTTGACTATTGTGATGCTATTGTCAAGTAAAGAGACTGGCAATACCAATACATTAAAAAAAAAATATCACTTTGATATTCTTAATACTTTTTTTCTTTATTCTTCTCTTGGACTATTTTAGTGTACATTATTTGAAAAGGAATGGAGTGGGGTAGGGTATATTAAGTATGTGTGTTTGTCTATATATTTCACATCCTTTTCTCCATTTGGCTTAGGTAGGGGTATATTAAGTATGTTTCACCTCAATTATATGAATTTTTTATTTTTTTTTACCTTTTTCAAATATGGTTTAAAATAATAATTTATCCATTTCTCTACCATTTTTCATTAGTTTTATTTATATTGTATGTTTTAAAATATTTTAAAATAATTTTACAAAATATCATGTGTTCTTATTAATTTAGCTCATTAAATATGCAAAAAATAAAAAATATCGTAACTTTTTTATTTATTGTCCGATTTACAAAATGTTTTCACTGCCATTCTAATCCGAAAGGCTAGATTGTTATTTTTATCAACAGTATAACTAGATGTAAAATGAATTACCATTGGTCAAATAAACACTCTTCCTGTAAGTAACAATTATTCTGACCAATCAGCGAGCTCCTTGTAAAACCTTTTGGGTGCGTTCTCATAAGCACGTCTGCTCGAATGATTACACTAGTTACAGCGCTAGCCTAAGTGTTGATTTCTTCAATATCACTTTGATATTCTTAATACTTTTTTTCTTTATTCTTCTCTTGGACTATTTTAGTGTACATTATTTGAAAAGGAATGGAGTGGGGTAGGGTATATTAAGTATGTGTGTTTGTCTATATATATTTCACATCCTTTTCTCCATTTGGTTTAGGTAGGGGTATATTAAGTATGTGTGTTTGTCTCTATATATTTCACATCCTTTTCTCCATTTGGTTTAGGTCAGGAAAGGATGGGAAGGTGCCCACTATGTCAGAGAAATGACAGTGCCAACTGGCAAAGACAAGATGAAATATAGCCAATGGAATGATATTTCACCTTAAAGAGATATCAATGCTCAATTCTATGAGTGCCAAATGTGATTTTTTTTTTTTTTTTTTTTGTCAGAGAAATTAATTGTTATGTAATATTATGTAATGAGCTGAGTCTTTTTTGTTTCTTTTTTGAAATATAATCTCTCTTTTGTGATTGGTTCAGTGAGCATTAAAACTTTGAAAAGGTGGATTTTTAAAAGTATCTTTCAATACAGGTTTAATCCATAAAATCCATATATAATTTTAATTAAAACATTGACTTTAGCCAATATTGAATACTTCCCTTTAAAAAAACAAAGTGTACTAGTTTATTGGGATGCTAAACTAAATCTCTTCTGATCAAACAGGAGAATAAAAGCTTCACCAGTTTTTTATAATAGGCCTTATAACGGCATTGCTGATTGGGATTGATTAATGTAGCAAAGTCTCCCTATGTACCAAATAAGAAAACCTGCCTGTTAGACAAGATTACCATCTTTATTAAAAAATGTTTAAATACTGACAAATAAAATAATTCTTAGTCTTCATCTTTCAAATGTCAATAAATCTATTTTGGAATATTACTACAATACTATTTTTTTTAATCATGTAATAGTCTTGCCCAACTTATGGCAAGTGGGAAATATCCAGACCACCATTTTCTGTTTTACGGTCCATTGAAAATTCCATTGGTCTTACAATTTTTTAGCTCAGATGTTACCTTGACAGTAGCATCCTTAACACACATACTGGATATTTAAAAAGCCCACTGTCCTAAAAGGTTTCATCACCGCTGTATAAATAAATACAGATAGTTAATTTTGTAGTTAGTATTTAACACAGAGAGTTTTTTTTAGTGTTTCTTCTACCTGCCTGTGAATTTGACTTTTAGTATTGATGTGAAATGTGTATACAGTAATGTTGCATTGTAACAAGTATTACCAATATTTTAATGTCTTTAATTATTTTTGTTACTTTTTAATGATACAAGCAAAGATGTTATAACAATTACAATATTTGTCCTGCTTTATTCAGGAAATTGAGATGAGAGCGAGGTATCCTGTGATATGATTTTTTTTACCTCGAAAACTAAATTCAATGGAAAATTTGATGAAATTTTAAGAAAATTTTATTGTACATTCTGCCCTTCTAGTGCATTTCAATAAAAGGGAGATAAACTACATTCGTGTATCTTAAATCTTGCTTTCATTGAGCTACTTTTCTTTGCTATGTCCCAGTTTTACATGACAAAAAGATGTGACCATAGACTTATATATTATATCTAGACTGGAAACCGCCATTGATCGATTCACAGACCTATATATATATAGACACACTGTGTCACTGGTCCACCCAGGCTTATGATCAGATGACCATAACCCGGGTCCTATTCACATGCAAAGTTCATGCCAGTACTGTCCCTTGCCCTTCGATGTAGCACAACTAAACTGTATTTCTGGCCTGTGTCACATATGTCAGCTGATCACACACAGTTAACCCTATTGCCTCGTGAATAGGGTTACAACAATATTTAAATAGATCGATTACATAGATCTTTCTAGATTATGTATTTAACAATTGCAAAATAATAATTATGAGAAGGGGAATACTCTTATTTTTGATGTTCAATTACTAGATCTAGATCAAAAAATTAAATTATATGTTACATAGGTTAGGTTTGAAAAAATCAACATTGCTTCATATATCTACTTTACAAAACAACGCCTTGTTTCAACTTTAAAAAAAAAATTCATGGCATTTTTTGTAGTTTTAAAAGATGTCCATGTCCAGTCTAGATACAATATATATTTAAGTCTATGGATGTGACACATGAAATTCTCAAAGATTTGCAATTTAACTCTTTCTGTCATAGTAATACATAACTACAAATACAGTTTAATGAAATATTCTTTACCACAATAAAACAAATTAGGCTATAACCATAATTTGTACCATAAAATGCATTATTGTCAAGATTCATGAACTCATCATGAGAAAGGTACAATATGTCAGTATGTATCACTTTAAATCATTTGTCTAGTATAATATTCTTTTATAATTATAAGAAATGAACTTTTCTGTTTCAACTCTTTCTCTCTGTCATTATTTTTCTACGTTTCAACGGAATTCTTCATTTTGGTCATTACTGTTTCACTCCCCTGTTATGATTAAGCTTCAATAACTTTTTCGTTTGTTATCAGAAAATGTTTTATTTGGTATAGAATTAAAGGGAAAGGCAGGCTCTTTATATATAATAGAAAGTAAAGTTTATAAAATTAAACATTAATGAAATTTAATAAGGTCAAATCAATGATGGTATCATCAATTACGAGAGAAAGAGTTAAAATGTATTTTTTAGTTGTGACTAGAATTGAAAAAAAAAGAAGAGTCACTTTGTCAATACATTCAATAATCTGTATAGTAGTTTAACAATCTCTGATTTACTGTTATGTTTCATCTGTTCAGTTTAAAGCAATCGCACCTAAAATTAACAAAGAAATCAGGAAAAGGGGGTACACCTAAAAAAAAGTTGAGGGAAAGCTGCCAACAATGGAGATTTTTTCCCTTTAAAAAATTTTGTTTTTAAGTCACTTCTTTTTTTACTAATAATTTATAGCCAAGGCTGACTACTTTAATTTGATATATTTTTGTTTTGTTTTCTTTTATGTTAAAGTAAATATGTTATAAGCCCTTAGATAATTCATGACTTATACTATTATTAAAAATAACAAGGTTACAAAGACAGTTGTTGTGGAAACACAAACTCAAAATCGGCCTCCGAAGTGGTCCACCTAGGCAGGTTTCAATATTTTCAGAAAAAACATTAGAATGAAATTCTATCAAAGACAAATGACAGAGAAGAATGGAGAAAGAAGGTTGACAGATCTTGTGTGGTGCCCCAGCGGTCCAGCAGACCAAAGGATAGGTGACGTTAGATGTGAACCTGGCCTAAATGATGTTTTATAATGAATATCTAATTGATCTAATTGTTTTGTAAAGGGTAAATCTCTTATTCAAATCCTAAAAAAAAAAACATTTACGTAAATTTTTTTTTCCCATTTAGTTAAGTGTTCCATAGCTACGGTGCTGTTCACATGCTGCAGTTCACGCGATAATATGAAAAACTACTTATTAATTGTTGTTTTAAATTATGTCCAGTATGCTAAATAGATTTTTTCTCTTTAAAAAAGAAATAAACATTTTTTGTGTGTATCCATTATATTGTGTAAGACAGAACGTACTTAACTTAGCAATACAAATGTAAAAAATAATGTATTTGACAATAGCTATAAAACCATTTGCATAAATGTGTTAAAAAATTATGGTAAATAGTCATCTCCCCTACTAAAGAGCCTCCCGTGTTTGTTACTATTAATAGTGAATATTTGTAAAAGTGGTGTATTTTAATGAAAAAAACAAATTGCTTGCATAGGTGATTTAAAAATTTAGAGTTTTCCATTTCAGATAAGAAAAAATTAGCTGTTGTATCAGAACTTTGAATAGTCTAAATTATTATGATGTCGGATTTTCACTAACTTTTCTAGTTTACGGGATCTAAATGGGACGGACGGACAGACATTCACTAAAAAGCTGGACAATTTTTGAAATTTATGTCTATTAATGTTTAAAAAAACTAATATTTTTTTTTTATTTATGTTCAATAAGTATTCTTACTAAGGCAAAATAATTCTAAGAATGCTAAATTACATTCTAAATACATCTAACAATTTTCTGAAAATAAATATCGCAAGTCGACATCTCTGGAGGACTTTTGCTTTTGATTACCTTAAGCCAGTGTTTCCCAAACTTTTGTCTTAACTGAACACTTCGAACATTCAGAGCATTTAGCAGAACACTTTGCATTTTTTTTAAAGAGAGATTAATTCACGTGGTGGCCTACTTGGTAATGATTCCAGTAGTTTGAGGAACACCTATTCAGGCTTGTGTTCCGTGGAACAGAGTTTGAGAAACACTGCCTTACAATGAAAAACATGCAATGTAAGATGGGAGAAGACAAAAGAGTCAGGACATTGGCAGACTTGACCTATATATATATTAGAAGATGCAATTAGTTGGTCATCCAACCTGCTATACTGATGTTGTTGTTGGTGCCCCTTCTTTAGACATTAACTCCAGCTTCAAAACATCATTGTCTCTGAGGGAAAAAAGAAAATTTAAAACGCTATTGCATTTTCACTGGCGACCACATTAATACTATTCATCACATTGAAACCTTTTTTAAAATCAGAAATTTTCTTTTTTAATCATATCTGCTTAATTTCGTAATAATAAACACATCTGCAGCATATGAATAGTATTAGAGCATCCTATCCTAAAAAGAAAACAAAAAGTAACAAATTACACCTGTGTTGTGTTATAGTGTTTCAGTCAACGTTGATTTCCTTCATGGCGGTAAGACATTCATTCATGAAAATAAGAATATCAAACCAAAGACATTGTCAACTTAACCTTTGCTCTCAAGCCCGAATTCGAAGCAGAATTTTGTTGAAATTTTTCTTGCGCGTGTTTGTGTTAGCAGACGTCCGACAAAAGGTCATGCCCTCCCTTTCAATACCGAGTCCCTCGCCCCACAGGCGTTGTCTTAAAGATTAAAAATGTCCGGCTTTCATTAATGCAAGGCTGTAATTGCTGGTCCACCAAGGTTGCGATTGTGGTTCACTAAAGCTGCTGTCTCACTAAGGCTGTTATTACTTGTTCAAAAAGGCTGATGTTGCTGGTTCAATAAGGTGGCCATGGCTGGTTCACTCAAGCTGCTATTGCTGGTTCACTAAGGCTGTTATCACTGGTTCAATAAGGCTGTTATTGTTGGATGTAATCAATGCACTACTTATAAAATGAGTCCAATGGCATATGTCTCAAACAATTTCTGACAACTTCCAACTTCCGGCGGAACTTTTATCACTGACAGGATAAGGAGCAATAGCGAGCAACTGGCGCCTAAACCTTGACCGTTGACCCTAGCTGGCTACCTAAGTAGTAGAAGGAAAACTCTGTATCTCTGCTTTATTGCAGCTCTTCCCAAACAAGGGAAAGGCTTCGGGAGTCGGCTCTGAGGAAAAATCCGAATGTGGCGCCTCATAAGCAGCTTGCAGCATACAGTTCTCTATCTTGGCAGAACCTGCGACGCCGCTTATCTCAATTTGTATCGGAGCATTCCTGTTACGACCACATGCACCAAAACAGACTCAGCCATAGTAGATTATGAGAACTTTAATCTCTATTCAACAATATGTCAATAATAACCTCGTTTACATTCCTCTACTTGTCTAATCTTTCCTTTCTTTCAACACAGCACTCGCACCAGTCCACGTTCCCACTGCGCTGCGCACGTCAAAATACCGTTCATTTGCACACATCTGCTGCATGGAGGGGAAGAGAGACTTCTGTTTGGGCGACATCGCTCCAAACATTGCTAATTCCCAGGTCTTTATCTTATTTATCTTCACGACTGAAGAGTCCCGTGGAACTCTTGATAGGTCATAGCTACTCAACATCAGTGAAATTTTGATTAAAAAAATAAATAAACTATCCATTGACCTAATGAGAGACATTGGAAAATCTGAAAAACAAGTTCTACGAAAAGGTTTACCGAAATTATACAAGACTACCGAAAAAAAAAGTTACTTTGTCGATAAATATAATATTCAATAATCTGTATAGTAGCTTTACAGTGTACGATTCACCGATATGTTTCATCCGTTGAGTTGTAAGTCTAGTTTTGAAAATTTCCTTTCTTTTTTTTCCTTCCATTTTTTATATTTTCTCCTTCTTTTTGTTCTCCTTTTTGCGTGTTGATGTCTGCTAGCCATAGTTTTATTGGAATAGAGCCGAATAAAAATAGGCGACCAACAAAAGAGAGCCTACTAGTCTATCACATTCCAAGATCTTAACCAATATCATCAAGCTGTTCTCTAAACAAAGTTGACTTCTACAATACCAGACTGCGAGATCTCTACCCTTGTCACAGAAAGATCCTAACTTTGATGGGCTTCACATGAATGTCCAACTGTCTACTTCCTAAACGACTTTTCTTTGGCGCCAAGGGGTTCCTTGTGCCCGGGCCCACCACAAATAGTAGCCCAAACAAGCTCTTGTAAGCGGTAAAATGTGTTAACTGCAACTATTAAACTTTCTTCAAATTGGTAAAAAAAAATTTACCAAAAACAACGGTATATTTTTTGTTCTTAAATTATATTTCTAATTGTCTAATACAGGGGCTCTCAAACTGTATACAATTAAAATAACAATTAAAATAACTAAAAGCCAGTTTATTCGATCGGATAATTTGAATAATAATCCCCTCGCCACTCTATACCGTTTACTAGTGTTTACTATGTCTTATTACGTAGTATTCTATGACAACATAAACTAAAGATTTCAAAAATACTCTTCGCTTGGATACTCCCAAATAGGTATTGAACCCTTTTGCACGATTACAAACTCAGATCCCAACCACATATTCTTCTTCCTCTTTGTTCTCTTAAATATATGTTGGGAGGTTCTGACAAGTAGTCTGCGATGAACTGGGCAGTGGTGTCCAGATCTGGCAGCTCTCCCTGTACTTTTGGTTCTATGAGACAGGAAGGGGACAGGGGTTGGAGCCATTCTCTTGTTCGGGTCTCTCGAGAGAGTGTGTAGATTTGAAGGACATTCTGTACCCAACAACCACCATGTCTACGTCTGCTCTATGTGGCACCAACAGGTGACTATACTCACTCAGCTGATATCATGGCGTACTCGTCCATGTAATCGTCACCACTTGACGCTGTTCCGAAGTGAAAGTGTGGACACAGGAAGTACAGCAGTATGACTCGGACCATGGGGCCTACAATGACTATCACTTCCAGAAAGAGGGTCACCTTGAAGGCCATTCCCTAAAATAAATTGGAGGCATTTATTTAAAAAAATGACAAAACTGATTGTCCAATGTTTGAGATAGTGCAAATAGAGACTTAGGAAATTGAAAGAGAAATAATGAACGACTTTCAAACATTTTATATCAGATGTAAATCCTGCATTGTGGTCAAGAACAATGCAGCAGCAGATTGATGTAGATATCCTTCAGAGATTCTGGCGATTTATAGGCCACATCTTCCTGCATCCAACATTACAAGACAAGCCTTCACCTGGAACCTTCATCTCCATGGAAACAGGAAGAAGGGACGCCAAGAAATACACGCCGCCGACATCTGAAAGCAGATTGTCAAAACGTATATATATATATATATATATGACTCATTTTGTCTCGGAAGGCAATGGATGCGCCCTAATGAGTCACTGGTTTTAGTTTCGTCTTGAGACAGGGCAGAATCTGGTGTGGCTAATCAAGCCGATTCTAGAGTGGCAGACTTTGTCACAATTCGAGCATATGTATGCATCTGATTCAGGGCTAGCTGACAGGGCAGCTTTCTTTTTTTCCCTCTGGATTAAGGCCGCTTCATTTCTTTTGCTCTCAGCGAGGATCGTCCCAGCACGCACAGTCTGTCTCCATGCACTCCGGTCTTTGGCTATTTCTTTCCACTTTCGTTGATGTATGTGGTTCTCATGTCTCGCTTGAGGGCATCTCTATATGTTAGTCTTAGACCTTGGGTCTGACTCCCTCCACAAGCTCAGCATATAAGATATCTTTCGGGATTCTACCATCTGGCATGCAGGTGACATGTCCGAGCCAGCGTAGTCTTCTTTGTGTTAGGAGTGCATACATGCCGTTCATTTTGGCCAATCTCAAAACTTCCCGATTGGAGACATGGTCCCTCCAAGAGATGCGCATTATGCGTCTCAGGCAGCGCAAGTGGAAACTATTAAATCTGTGCTCTTGGTACATGTATGTTGACCAGCTTTCACTGCCATAAAAAGAGTGCTCACAACACAGGCATTGCAGACTAGGATTTTGGATGCTGTGGTCAATTTGGCATTTTCACAGACGCGCTTGGAGACTTTTGCCAAGAATAGTAAAAGCTATTACAGCATTGGCAAAACTCTCCAAGCGCGTCTGGGCAAAAACGTGGGAACAATGGAAGAGACTCGCCCAGAACCGAGACGCCAGGCGGAAGCTGGTTGGTGGCCTATGCCAAGATGAGAAATCCTGCATTATGTCTAGCCTTGGTATTCTAATGCAGTGTTCTCCAAA
The DNA here is from genome assembly GCF_947242115.1 of Biomphalaria glabrata. Lineage (NCBI taxonomy): Eukaryota > Metazoa > Mollusca > Gastropoda > Planorbidae > Biomphalaria > Biomphalaria glabrata. The sequence continues at coordinate 15,652,024 of NC_074725.1, read as the reverse complement.
CTTTTCCCTCAACGGAATACGACGCACATTCTGAAGTATTAAGCGGAACACTGCTTTTTTATTAAAGAGGTTAATTCACTTGGCGGCCTACAAGTTAATTATTCCAGTAGTTTGTGGAACACATATTCAGGCTAAGTGTTCCGCGAAACAGTTTGGTTACACTGTGTTCTGATGTATTGGAGTCCGTCTTGATGTGTAAAAGAAAGAGTAGAACTTTACACGAGACCATCTTTAAAACGAACTAATGAATCATTACAGGTACATGAATTAAAACATATACTATTTATCTTAGCCAAAAGCTGGAGAAATAAAAAAAGAATTAACTATGTATATAACATACCGTTTCTTTCCTGATATTTAATATATGTATGCAACTACAATGAAACGCATTAAACCATTATAGATATCGATTATATAAGATAATAGATATATTAGTTATTAAATAGGTACTTTGATAGATACTAAGATATATAGTTTGGTACGAAGATAGATAAGAATCTATCTATCTATCTATCTATCTATCTATCTATCTATCTATCTATCTATCTATCTATCTATCTATCTATCTATCTATCTATCTATCTATCTATCTATCTATCTATCTATCTATCTATCTATCTATCTATCTATCTATCTATCTATCTATACCATGCATACGCGTGAGACACATGGTTAAGGACGTAATTATCTTATTCTTTAAATGAACGTCTCTAATGGATAAGATAAAATATGGAGATATACGAACCCCTATTACAGCGGGAAGTGTGGCTACATTGTACAGAGCAATGAACACATCAAATAGAATCAATAGTTCCAGATCTTTCAATGCACGTGAGGTGATCTTACTACTGTTATTGATGAAGAAAGTACGTACCTTGAGAAAAGAGTAGATTTTACCTAGAATGTATTATGTTTGCACACATTTATAACACTGCGTGATTATTCATTTAAGTATCTACCATAATTTATATCACCTTGCAAAAAAAGTACCTTCAGCTATATATACATCGGTGTTTCATTGCTCAAATTTCTAGATTACTGTTACACCAAGAATTTTTTGCCTTTAGGCTAGGCCTAACCATTATATGCTGGGACTTTGTGAGGGGTAGTAACCAGGGTTTCCGTACGGAGGGTTCTCGAGTTCGAACCCCAGTAAACTTTTGGAGTCCACCCTACTCTACGTTAAAAATGGGAAAGTACGGGAGGTTGGTGAACTTAGTGACTGTGCTGGCTAGATAACATCCTGGTTGACCTTCGGCTAACAATTGAGAATTTACATCATCTGCCTCCATAAATCGCAAGGTCTGGAAGGGCTACTTTAATCCTGCCCTAATCATGATGTTATTTTTTTTAAATACAGGCGACTAATATTGTGTACTAAAAGTAGTTAATATATCCTACTTTATTGTTTTTATTAGAAAGTTGATGTTTTTTTGGGTGGGTAGTGGTAATGGAAGTGGCACCATGAAAATGCTGCACCTACCCAAGCGACGCCACTGGCTAGGGCCACCTGTCGTATCATTTCAGTCCATCAACACAATAATACCGGCAACACCTTCAGTTCTCACACGTCTCTTCTTTTTGTATGGACGGAGATAGGGTTGTGGTTAGTAGTTCAAAGCTTCTGATATTTAGGCTGAAAATATTAAAACCTGCCTTTTTTACCTGCCTGATCGGACCATTTCGGGGGCCGATTCTGAGTTTGTGCTTCCACACAAACTTTCTTTGGTAGTTTTTTTTTTAAATTTCTTAACATTAACTTTGGAATTAATACCACGTGTAGGTGTACTAGTTAATTACGCCAATAGTTCGTGGGGCACTTCTTCAGGGAAACGCTTGCTAAGAGGGTTGATACAACTGCAATTGTTCAAGTAATCAGCTCCCAACTCATTTAGAAACAAGCTTACCCGTGACATTTTCAACAGGTTGACAGCTTGTTTCGATAAGATTAAGCTGTACATAGTAGACACCATAAACATACTTCCGTACTGATGACGTAGGTTGAAACTTGGCCTGAAAAGAAAGAGGAAAGTTTTGCCGGAAACAGCTGCTATAAAATTTTTTGTGGTCTGTCTGTCCTTCCGTCTGTCTCTCTGCCTGTCTGTCGCATGTATATTGAAAAAAAAAAAATTAATATTTAAATATAAATATATTGAGAATCCGATAATATGAAATTTTAGATTTTTCAAAATTCTTTTCTTTTCTGAAAGCAAAACTTTAATTGTAAAAATTAAATATGCTTTCATAAAAATATATCAGTTTTTTAAACTATTCACTATAAGTATTTAAAAAACAGGGGAGACTATATTAATATGGGAGGCGATTTCTCTGTGTATTTTAAAAACATTTATACAAAAGTTGTTGTTAATTTCTAAATAAGTATTTATTATGTTAAATTAAATGTTTCACACTATAAAGGCTACTTCCATTACAAATAAAGTGTTTTGTTTTTGGTTTGAAAGAGAAATTATGTGTTTAGTATGCATACGAGTCGAATATAATTTAAAAATCATTTAATAAACAGTGTTACAACATTCAAAAGTTCAATGTAGTACATTACAAAACATGCTCTCATACACTCAACTATGTGGAAAATGTTTATTGCTTGACAAAGAGATGGGCCCTTTACATAACCATCAATTAGATCATCTTTTAATAACATCAATTAGACCAGGCTCGCATTGAACAATCCGTTTGCAGCTTTTAGTTCATTGACTACATATAAATATAAACAATGTAATAATAATAGCATTAATAAATCTCATTATCCTGTGGTACCGTGTCGACAGTCGACGTAACTATACAATAACATCGGCGACACTCTCTACTCGTAGGCCTACAAAAAGAGAAGAATCCCTGTGGTGTAACATAGCGAGATCATGTCGTCAAAAAATCTCTTCCCGCACGGGAAGTTGCCCCCCCCCCTCACCGAATGTCGTATGAGATTTCGAGGGACATATCCTTAGACAAGTCGAATCAAAGTCAGACATAACATGGAGGCCAAAAAGAGCAAAGCGAAAACAGAGCCGCCCATGTGACATCCTGTGCGGCAGTATCATGTCATGGTCCCACCCCCATTGGTCCATCCTCCCTCCCCTCCCCCCCCCCCCTCCCCTCTGAAATATCTAGTTGGTGTGTTCTTTCTTTTGAAACAATTAACGAATGAACGAATTTTAATGACAGGTACTCACTGGCAAGGTGACTGAGTGGTTAAGCGCTTGGCTTCCTAACCTGGGGTCCCTGGTTCGAATTCTGGTGAAGACTAAGATTTTGAATTTTGGGATTTTTAGGGCGCCCGGGAGTCCACCCAAATCTAATGGGTACCTGACATTAGCTGGGGAAAGTTAATCTATATATTTAAAAAATAACGGGTTTACTCACGCGAGCCATTCTTGTCTAAAGATGTAGCCAGCTTGCTCACACGCTGGCAGAGAACAGATACATATTGATAAGCAGAGTGTGGACAGTACCAGCGCTGACATGTGTCGGATATTGTCTGAGGCGTGAAATCTGTTGGGAAAGATGATTTTTTTCTGCTTAAAAATAAACCGTTAGCCACATAAACAGATGACCTTTACATCCTCTGCCCCATAGAACACAATGTCTGAAAGGGGTGCTTTAGTTTACTTTTTTAGTTTAAGTAATTTTGTTTTACCTAAAGATATAAAAGGAAAAAAAAGGAAAATGGCACAGTTTTGATGACATACAGGTGTGTGTATACTGTCTTACTTTAGTGTCCTATAAAAGCGGTGGGGGGGGGGGGCATTCATTACACTTTACAGGCTGACTGGCTATACCTAGGAAGTTGCTGAAAAGCATAATTTTTACAAAGATTAGATTAACTCACTCTGTATGTCTGTCTGCCCGACCTTCTGTCTGTCTGGTAAAAAATTTGAACATGCTTTTTCTCCCATTTGTCATTCTCGGATAAAGTACAAATTTTGCACAATTATTTATTGAATCTGACAAGACATGAATCAATCCCAAAAAAAATTAAACAATAAGTTAATTAATCGTTGTGATTAATTATTTTGTTTGATTTTAAAATAAGGGGAAAAATGCTACTTATTGAGAGATGTATATATATATATATATATATATATATATATATATATGGATTTAGCCTTTTTACTACGTTTTGACACTTTTTTTTTTTTCTCTCACTTCCCATTTTTGGATCAAATTGAAATTTTGTATGATTATCCATAGTCGATACACGAATCAATCCAAAAAAATAACCACTTTATTAATCATTTCGTACTATTTAATTAATTTTGTTTTATATAGCGGAAAGGGAGCTAATCCCTGTAATTTTCAGATAAATGTCAGTAGTTAGCGGTTATTTCCCTTACATAAGATTTTAGTTATAAGACTTTTTTTTTTCTATTCCTTGTTTTTAGAGTTTTTTTATGACTGAGTAATGTGTTAGATCTATATAAAGGCTTGTAGTTTATTCATTAAGTTCGTTGTGTTAACAATGAGTTGAGTTTCTTGAGATGCAAAAAGGCGAACTGGTGGACGAAACAAACGACCTGCGAACAGATAAACGTACCGGTAAGAATCGGTCAATGATAAGACAATGAGGTCACAGATGAACACCAGGGCTAGCTGACTGTGAAACATGCAGGCGGTGCTGATGAAGGCGATCCAAGTTGTTTTGAATTCATTGAACGTCCACTCGTTCTGTCTGATAGCTAAACAACAGAGAGACAGCACTTTCAAACAAATAAAATACAAACAAAAAAATACTTTAAAAAAAAAACAACAAAAAAGCTTATATTAAGTGTATCAATTAGTTTGGATCAGTCTTGTAATTAAATTTGTAATAAGCCTCAGAAGACTATCTATAAAGGGGACTAATTCAGCTTATACCGCCACTTCAGTCAAGTACTATTTCTTTTCCTTGAGATACCCAAAAAAAATTATTACCAATTGCTAATTAGCTAATTAGTTAATTTTTAAAATTGATTCTTGTGTTGTCGTGTCAAAGAAATAATTGCGCAAAATTTCAGCTTGATCCGAGATTGGGTGTCGGAGAAATAACGTGTACAAACTTTTGGCCTGACAGAATGATTTGACATAAGCTTTTTAAATAGTAAGATTAAAAAGAGGTGAAACTTTCTCAAAGTGAGATTTATCTAAAAGAAAGACGTACGTAACACAGACAACATTTTCTAAAAGTAAAATTTAACAGACAAAGCTTACTAAAAGTATGATTTAACAATGATAGAAATATTTACATATTATTTATATAACACAATCTTGAATTAACATTCATTCTCTGATTAGATACGTTTAAATTACTTCTGTGCAAGATTAACAAGATGTAAGAACGATGTGAAGACCGTTTGATACTTGAATTAAATTTAAGTTTAAGAATTAAGTTTAATGCATAATGCATAAAGGCCACAGTCGAGTGTTTGTCTGTAACATCCCTACAGCCATTCCAAATTACAAACACCAACTGACTAATAATAACATAAATAAGCTAAAACCCACCAACTCGTGACGTCACTAAATGTCGCGTTTATAGTCCGTCAACTATGGTGTGTCTCTATACGAAGTGTCTAACACAAACATAGACAAACACCCAAAGTTGACAGAAAGTGACATTTTACGAAGAAATGAGATGAATGACAGAGATGGGAATCAAATGAGAGCATGTCTTTTCACCCATAAAGATGTCAGTTGTTAAGAGTAACGAAAAAAAAAATATTACTTCGCTTTATTTATGGTGAAATAGTTTCACCAATTCAAACCCAAAATATTTAGGTGTTATATTAAATGAAAAATTGTCATGGAATTAGAAAGAATGATCATACAAAGAATAAAGGTTTCTAAGAAATGTGTTCGAATCCTACAAGAACATAAATCTAAAATGTTATAGAAGATGTATCCTCTGGGACCCCTCAACTCAAGAAAATAGTAAGAAACTAGAACAGACGCAAAAGAGGGCCGTGAGATTTATAATGAATATTCACATTTGATTAGAGTAACAACTTTAGAATAATCACTAAATTTAGAAAAATAATACATCAAACACTAAACAATAATCTACAAATACAAAAACAAAACCAAATATAAAATACTCAGAAAGACACAAAGATAATATTTCCACATGTTGGGACAAATTGGACAATGAAAACTTGGCAGAGTTAAGTCACTGATTGACATGCATAACTAGATTGACACAGGGACACGCGTAGGGCGTAGCCATCTTCCCTTTTGAAGTTATGTCTGCAGTTTTTAATCCCCGTCTGTAAAATAAACATCAGTTGAAGTCTTCATAAGTTTTATTACGTATATTTAATTGTTGTCTCCCTGGATATGTTCGGACGCATTTAGAAGAAGGGAAATAGTAGCAAACCGACAACACACACACGCACAAAAGCCAGGACACTTCTTCTGGGAGCCTAGGTGAAAAAAAAAGCCACTCGTATGTAAAAAAAAAATGATTAAATTCAACAAGATTGTCTATACTTAAATGTCTAGTGACTTAAATGTCTAGTGACTTCTAACTTAAATGTCTAGTGACTTCAATGTCTAGTGACTTCAATGTCTAGTGACTTAAATGTCTAGTGACTTCAATGTCTAGTGACTTGAATGTTGTACTTACAAGGACACAGTATGGTCAGTACAATGATCTCATAAATGAGGTCTGATATCAGCACATTGTAGACTAGGATCTTCTCGGAAAACTTGATGAGAAATATGCAGAAATACGTGTAAGTTAAAGTTGATAAAATATTCAAATATATCCTTCAATGAGGAAATAAATGCAAAGATGTTTCTTATCAAATAGGAGTTAAGCATTCTCACAGATATAGAGAGTACGTTTGTGATTTCAATCAACGGAAGTTATTGAGAGGTTTGTGTGTGACAATAACGATTGATATCTTCTTAAGCTAGATATTTGTCTAGTTTAATATTGCTGACACTCCACGCATGGAACAAAGAGGTGTATAATTTTTTTTAACGTTTTATAATCTTTGTTTAAGATTTAAACTTAGTTCAAAAAAAAAAAAAAGTCGTAATAAGGGAGATAGAAATGTTCGGGTCATTTAATTGTAAATAATGCTTTTTAAAAAAAAAAAAATTCAATGCTTTTACTTTGGACTTTATTATCTTAATTCATTTATATTGTGTCATTCTGTCTTAAGTATTCTGTAAACATTCTGATTCTGTGAGACTATGTTGGACCAAGTGAAATGAAAAGTGCCTTGAATAAGCAAGGGGAGATAATGTTGCACCACGTGAAAAGAAAAATATGGGGAGACTATGTTGAACAGAGTGCATTGAAAAGCAAGTGGAGACCATTACAAAATGATGTTCTTACATGTTTATATGTTTTCTATTGGTATTACAATTTACATTTTAACCACATTTCGGAAAATAGTTGATTTACACGCGTATACTATCAATTAGATTTGGAGTCTATAAATTCTTGTCAATGGAATTCCCGGCATGGCGGTTTCATAAGTTACCACTAGATCCGCATCTAGCGCTTCTGCAATGTAATAGGAACCAATATTTGCATTTCATGTTGAGTACAATCAATTATATAGCAGTCATAACCATTTAAATAACACAGCATAATTCTATTCTCCCCTCCCCACCTCATTTGTTCCTGTAAGAAAATGAAATGATTTTGAGATTTGTATAGTCATGTGGTCGTTGTGACTGAGTGCCATAGCGCCTAGCTTCCGTACCGAGGGTCCTCAGGTTCAAATGTCGGTGAAGATGGACGCCCCTGAGTCAACTCAACTGTAATGTGTACCTGTCATTAGTTGGGGAAAAGTAAAGGCGGTTGGTCGTCTTGCTAGTCACATGACACCCTGGTTAAACTGTCGGCCATAGAATCAGATAACCTTTACATCATCTGCACTATAGACAGCAAGGTACGAAAAAGATACTTTACTATTTTTATACTAGATATATATCAAATATTTCTAATATTAAATAAGGTCCATCCATCCATCAAAGTGGCGCTACAGCCCATGGAGGGCTCTGGCCTGCTCCAACACATCCTTCCATTAGGATCTCTCCTGGGTCTTTTTTCTCCACGCCCTAACCTCAAGCTGTTGTAGATCTGACCATCAATCCATCGCATTCGGGGTCTGCCTTAAATAAAGTATTAAATGAAAAAAAAAAGTTCCCACTTCTCTTTCATTCATTATATATATATATATATATATATATATATATATATATATATATATATTTAATGGCCAGAGTTGTTTTCGTTGTCTTGTTACTAATTCGATCTGTTTCTAGAAGTCGGGTCATAGAAGTCAAGAGCAAACACGATAATTATAATCATCCAATTTGGGAAAGAGGTCAGGGGAAAAAATAATACACGTCAGCTTCTAGAAGGTCACAGTTAATAAAATATTTAGGAGAGAAGTTTCTATGATTCTGGAAAGTACGGTTTAGAAAAGTATAAATTAGGGGAAAGTTAGTTAGTCGGTGTTCACGCATTGTAACTATTTTTTTTTTATAGTAACAGTCTTGTGTTCAAGTTTAAACGTTTGCGGGTCCAGTAGTTGTAGTTACATTAATTGAATTTGTGTCGTAAAGTTGTTTCGGCAATAAGTTATATCAGTTAAAGTTGTAGTATTAGAAAGTTTCATTCTATAAATATATTTAAGTCAAGTTGTTATTGAGTTGAGAATCTACGTATCTGTGTAATTTAAAGAAGTTTACTAAAGAAGGAAGAAAAGAACACAGATGTTACTTCAGTGTGTTATCAAGTCATTTATATAATCTTCGGCAAGATAATTCTGTATATACAAAAATTAATATAAAAGGAAAAACCAAGCAATAAATAAACAGAAATCATCACATTCCTAGCTATCATTGCAATGGCATTGTGTGTTTATAAAAGCACTCACACGCGCGCACACACAAACTCTCAACTTTTACCTTCATGTTTTCTCGAGTGCTGGTGATATAGGTGAGGAGGAGAAATAAAATGGTGAACAGTCCGCTGAGGCTACCGAAGCTGGCGAACACCCCTGTATACAACATCGCATCTATCTTGGTCAAGTTTAGAACCCCTGTCAGTGGAGGCAGCTCTGTAGCTACGGGTTTTGACCTGACGATATTGTTATTGAAATATAGATCTGTCAGTGATGCATAAACTACGACCAGTGGGTCATATTGGGACCGGCTATTTCTAAATCGATAAATAACTGAAATTCATATATCGGAAGTTAGACTAGTAAACAGTGGCGTAGCTAGGGATTTGGGGGCTCGTGGGGGGGCCTTCACCTCTTTATTGGCCCCTGCAATTTAACATTCGACATCATGACATGAGTAAATCTGTGTTATATTTAATGTATAAGCAAATTTCGCACACTCGTTGGGGGGGGGGCCTCAAATGGGGGCCCGGTGGGATTTTCAAATTTTGATCTCCCTTTCCACCACCCTAGCTACGCCACTGCTAGTAAACATAGATTCGTAGTGCTCTGCTATATTTGGGGGCCCTTGGCGGCTGCCTAGTTTGCCTACGCCATAGGCCGGCCCTGAAATGTAGATAGCCCTCGGGCTAAAAAAGGTTAGATATCACTGAACTATATCATTCTTTACTAAAGTTGTCCACCGGAAAACGACCTAGGCCTGGAAATGGACACAACTTTTGTTTTGCGATGATTTAGAGGCAGATCTCCAACAGCTTAGAGTCCTCGCATGGAGAAGTAAGACCCACGATAGATCAGAATGGAAAAGATGTGCTTAAGGAGGCCAGTGCACTTCAAGGGCTGTAGTGCCACTGCATTGTATCACAGAAAAGCATAGCATCTTGATTCAGTGGAGTAGAAAAGTATCCGTGGGCCCGGGTTCAAGAATATCTTAGTGGGCCCCCTTTCTCCCTGAATAAAACGAACGTAGTTTGTAACAAAACAATTGAGTAATCTGAATGTGTTGGCACATTGACCAAAAGACATTCCAATACAAGTAGTACAGACATATTGAACATAACTGAAAAGCAGCACCAGGGACCAAGTTTTTAAATGAGAGAAAGTAGTGAATTAAATGCGACGAAAATAAGGCACTGCGCCGACCGGGGCCCAAACCAGTGACCCTGGAAACGACCCAATCATGTCATTACGTTTGATTCAGTTAAGACTCCAACAAATTGTGTCTTTAAACTCATGTTTGTATCATTTCTGAACAGAATTAAACGACTTAAAGGTGTTTCAAATGAATAACAATGTTTTATGAGTTCTATTTCCCATTATACACATTTACATTCCGAAAACATTTCTAGGTGTAAAACTATTAAACATTCATACAAACTATTATCTGATTCTACGTCCATTATTTAACAGTAAATAGATCTAACATTTATTTACTAACATTTTTGTCTGGCCTTCTAAGTAGCAAAGTCAATAACAAGTCAGCCTAAACGTTTGTCTGTTTCTTGATGACACAAAGTGAAGCCGACTTGCTCTGTGTCATAGACATTTTAAAATAATTTTTGATCAATCGAAATTTCGAAAGTGACCGCTATCAGGAACAAACTGATGCAGACAGAGTGAGAACTGACATGCATGCTGTGAAAATGTTTAGAAAATCTGATAAAATGCAGTTACGTATGGGAAAAAATGCCATGTAGTTGTCTATAAATAATAAAAAGCCAAATTTCGTATTGAACACAGACTTGAAATGTCGTTATGAAAGTCTTATTTTAAGGATTGCATCTCTGAACAATATCCTATAGAAATAGCATCTGGGCTAGATGAAACTAAAAGCATGTTGAAATCATCTAACTCTTTGTCGCTTGCACTTGAAATGATAACTATGAAACTAGGCTTCAAGTACTAAAACATTTTGACAATGTTTTTATGCCCATGAAATCTGTCATGTAGTGGAGAAACAATGGCATCAATAGTTCGATCAAATACGTTTGAGTTGAAAAGTCTTCTCTTGAATTTTCTCTTCTAAGTAGGCTCATCGAATTGCCTTTTAGCATCCCGTAATCGTGTAGAGCGAAAACAAAACAAAAAAGTGTATGAAGACCCAGCTACAGCAGCCTCTATTTTAACACTCTTAAAGTCATTCTCCAATGATTTACTTCTTTCTAAATCTACAGTTGACTTTCTGCTTGAGATCTTGCTGCTCACTTTCAAACATTTTTGACACAACGTTGATTTCCTGAGCTGATGGTATACTGACTCTAGCTTAAAACACGGATTAATGTTTTTAAACGAATATAAAGTTAAGGCCATTTTGAGGGAGCTTATTACATTCTATTTTTTAAATCGGTTCTTATACAAGTGTTATTGTTCTTTGGTGTCATATGTCCCCAAGTTTTCATGTGGGCCCTAACTGGTCGTGAGTAATGGGCCGAAGTGAAATGAGCCTCGTTGCGTCATTTTTGCTACGCTACAGGCTGCAGGCCCCTAATGGTGATGGGCCCGGGTTCACTGAACCCCTTCGCGCCATGGATGCTACGCCACTGATCTTGATATCAGGCACTATATTGGTAAGCTGAATTTTAATACCAGCGCATTGCCAGGACTGTTTCAATACTTGGTTGCAACATAATAAAATCCTCCTAAAATAAATAGGTTTTAAGAAACTGAAATGAAATAACAAGCAGCTTGTTTTGAAATATTGTGGAACTCTTCAGACAAATTTGACCAGAAAACATTTAATAGTTGATCTATTTTCCAATTAGAGCCAGAATCTAAATCAGTTCAAAGTTCACAGTGCCGTTGTTATGCAGTGTTTCGGTTACCAAGGAGATCTAATAGAATCTTTTTTTTTAATACTACAATAGTTCGTGGAACATCTACACAGGCTTACTATACCGCGAAACAAAGTTTGGAAAACACTGGCCTAGATTATAGACTATAACTTTATCTAGCTAGATTGTAGGCTAGATCTATTAAATAATACTAAGGTTTCTCTTCGAGTCCCAAGATTAAGGAGGAGTGCAGTACTATGTCTACTACGCAGTCCAAGCTGCGACCTACATATTTTGCCACATCTAACGCAGACATAAAAAAAATAATATAATAACCCACTAGATCTTATCTTATATTATACAGACGTTGCTTCGAAAAAAAAAAAGAAGATGATTATGTCCTACGCGCCATGCATTTAGTCATGCATGTTAACCAATGACTTAAATTCTGCCAAGTCACTGGATCTTGAACTTGAAATACAAAAACAAAATCTAATAAAATACTCAGAAAGACACATTCCTCGTTCCATATGCAAGGACAAATTTGTACAAATGCTCCTTCTTCCCTTGTGCTATTAGAGCATGAAATGTGTTGCCTGAGCCAGCCAGAAAAACCAGATCTTTATGAAGAACTAGATTAAAAACATATCTCTAAATCTAGGCAACATTACACTTCGTATTTCATAGATACAAAATATAAAAGTTTTATTACATATTGACCATGTTTATATGGAATAGTGACTATTATAGTGTACTTACATTTGATCTAAACGTGTTTTCTCAGAAAGTACATTAATACACAAATAGATCTAAAAAGTTGTATCTGCAGTATAAATAGATCTAGATGGAGCATTCAAAATGTGTACCAACAGTGCGAAGACCTGGATTGCACACCATCTAGATCTAGAAGATATTTATAGTTCATGAAGGAAAAAAAAAAAAGAAGACGCTAAAATGTAGATTTTCATATATGTCAGACGATAACTATAAATAGCTTTTTTTTCTGGTGTATCCGGTGTAGAACATAAAAGAAGTATTGAGAAGCTCTGGTCTCATCATGGTCTCATTAACAACCTGCGGAATCGAAGACGTAGCCCTTATAACTATTCTAGCACTGCTGGATCAAATCTAAGAAGAAGTATACAACTTTTACTGTCCTATTTAAAACTAAATTTATTTAGAAGTTAAATATAAACACAAAAAAAAACATTCTTAAAAATATTTTATAAAAAGACAATTTCCTCCATTATTAGGCTAAACTGAGAATAGAATAAAAAAAATAATGAAAAAAAAAATAATGAAAAAATGTTGGTTCAATTCGGTTATTGAACTCGTAACACCGTCAGCTGCTTAATCTTAATTTAACAATTATTTATTTAATTTTGTTTGTTCCTTAACTTCATTATGTGGACATCTAGATGTAACGCTAGACCTAAAGTTCCGATTTCCATCTATAATCTGAATGTACTCTCTATTAGATTGACGTCAAAACGTAAGCAACGCTTCTTAAATTCAATCAAATTGAAGCACTTTGAAATCTACTCAGTTATGGCATAATTACGGTAATACGGCTGACTCCGCCATGTTGGCTCTAGACCTAGATTTACATTTATGTATTTTTTACTTTGAACAATTATAACGGTCAAACTAGATTTTTTTTCCCGTGTGGCCAACGGGCTAGTAATTCTTTTCTTAGCGACATACATCCACTGTTCAATTCCTAGGAACATCGTTAGAGACGTTTTTAGAGATCAGCGTCCATGTTCCTAGATCCAGGTTTCTGCAGGTTCCATAAAGTTCTGACTTGAATAGAGGTATTGTAAAAAAAAAAAAAAAAAAGGCCGGTGGGTTACGGTAAAAATAAATAACATTTCATTGTAGCCGGCACGAGTAGCAGGACATATGTAGGATGGCTGTCTGGTCGTGCGGTTTGTGCGCTGGACTGTCGTTTGAATTTATCAATGGTCCCGGGTTCAAACCCTGCCCGCTCCCATCCCCCCTCGTCCTGCGGGAGGTTTGGACTAGGGAGTAAATTATCTTCAACTCTGAAGGAACATCCGAAACTTGTAAAACATTTTACAAACAAACACAGATATCACAATGCCTAGCAACCAGGGGTGAATTGGCTATATGGGCATTCGGGTAAATGCCCAGTGGGTCGGTACCCAATAGGGAGGGTATGTCCTCTTAAGGGGCCTCATGAATGCCAGTAAAATGTTTTAAGATTTTATAATCTCTTTAAATGCAACACTTTGAGCGTCGTAATTTAAAAAAAAAATATTTTACACTTTCAAGTCTAATATTAATCTAAAGTATTGTCGTATGTACCATACATTCCTTATACACACTAAATGTTAAACAAGAAACTTATGGCCTTTATTTTTTATAACGATCGGCGTTGGTGTGAATATATTCGGATGAATCTATAAAGAGACCAACAATGTTTTAAGTCCTATAGATGACATGTCCAGTCACATTCGAATTCTTGTTAGTTTGGTGGAGTTGTCGCATGATCTCAGGTAGGCGCTACGAAGTCCTTCATAAATTATAATTATAACTTGAACATTACTTGGGATGGTTAAAATTTTGTTATACTTATTCTTAATACAGTTAATAGTGAACTTGGCAATGTCAAAACGTGTTCGTTTATAAAGAACAATTCCACATTATTCAAAATTCAACTACGCCACATCTATCCAATAGTTTAGTTATGCTTTTTTTTTTAAATCTCTTTCTTTATCTTCTTTTTTCCCTTTCAGTATTGGTCTTTTCTTTGCGCCAAGTCTTATTTCAGTGTTCACATCGCAACAAGAAGGCCATGCTCTAATAGAGCTGTCGCAAGTGACTTAGAAAGCACAGCATATGTCCTACGTCACCGACTGCTCCAAACACACCGGTGCCAATGTTTGCTTGAACAACTGGTCCACCATGAAGAGCGACGCCTTTCGGTTATCAGGGGACGTCGTCAAGGCAAGACACCGTCTTCGTTATCGCCCCCCCCCCTTCCACCTCACAACAGTTTGTCCGAAAGCTGATGGGACCTAGAAGCCAAACAATGGCAGGAGTGACCAGCGCACGCGTGCCGCTGCGCCTGGTGCGCCGAAGCTCTTGGCGTGGCGGCCGCCCAGTTTCCGTTTTATCTGCCGAGTGTGTGTGTGTGTGTGTGCGCGCTTAGACCTGAAGTACATCAGAAGTGGAACATTTGATTGGGGCTTGTGGCATGTCCGTTATTGTCTATGAAGTTATCATTTGGCCACTTTATCTATGGAAAATACAAAGAACTGTTAAAGATGAAACACATTTAAAAAATGAATTGAGGTACAGTAGAACCCGTTTAATTGCATAGCTGCCTAGCGAGCCCGGATAATCAAATAATCGAAGTGAAAACCCTATTTTATGCTATTAAGAGAAATGTGTGATTGCGCAGTATGCTATTAAGCAGATTCTGCTGTATATCATAAGCTCGACAAAATCATCATTGGAGCATTAAAAATCAACAAAAAAAAAGTTTATTTTTTTTGAGATTTGTTGTTCATGTAAGTTATAGATAGTATACAATTGTCCTTTGATCAAAGCTGAAGTGTTTTCAATTGAAATGTCAACAATAGCATTGTTTTTAATGGCGTAGCATTTAGCTGAAGCTGAATGTAATCACCCTAGATCTAACAGATACTTAACGGAAGGCCTAGATGCTTGTATATTTATACAATATTATTATTATTATATTATTCTATAATCACATACTCCTTTTATTTAGCTATTTGTATATAAACAAATAGGCAAGTTGATCCATTAAAATTGAAACTTCGCAAAATTATTCATTGACATAGACAAGTCAGGAATCAATTTTTAAAAAAGTAACCAATTCATTGTCCTCCTTCAGTCGTAAAACGACTATGGTTCATCTCGAACACTTTTTCATATGGCTGCGGAGCCCTATTTTTGGAGAGACACTCCCGTCCACATATATTGCAGGTCAAGCCGGCTTTCGCTTTTGTGGAGCTGGCCATTTTCCGTGTGACACGCTTTTCTTCAAGAGCCGAGGCTCATGTTTTCTCGCTGTCTGTAGCTTTCTTGGTCACCGTCTCTCTCCAACTAATAAGCAAGATGAATGCCTGGGCATTGTCTATGGTCGGAACGATGTCGCCTACACAGCAGTTCCCCCCTCTCCGTGCAGCTGATGTGACCAAAGGAACGGAATATCCGATACAGTTTGGGATCAGTAGCGCCGCAGGCACAGTGTGCAGCAATCTGTCTAAGGGTCACCAGCTCCTGATTTTTCCTCAGAGTTGTCTCCCGAAGCCTTTCCCGTGTTTGGGTATAGCAAGGCAGCGGAGATTTGGATTCAGAGTTTTCCTTCTCCTAGATGGCTAGCCAACCAAGGCAAACGAGCCCCTCCTGCCCGATGCTTACTGGTTTGGGTGCCAGTTGCTCGCCTTTGCCCCTTCTCCTGTTGGTGATAAAAGTTCCGCCGGGCTCAGTATCTGAACCACACGTGAAGGCCTGGAGTTGGACTGGTTGTCAGAGGCTATTTGAGATGCATTCCATTGGAAGCATTTTATAGGTAATGGTGGGCTTAGAACCATTTCCACTTCCGGCGTTAACAACCTTGCGGAACCAATTAATTATTAGACAATTAAATACTGGTAATAAAATTATTTTGTTTGATATCAACAAGGAAAACTAATAATTCAGTATTCATAAATTTGTTGGGTTTAGTCCCCCGAAATGTCTGTTTCTGTTGTTCCACATATCGATAATTTTTTCTCTCTTTATTTTACAATTACATATATAAGATGAAAGTTTCGTCTACTATAATATTGTAAGCGGTTTTGATTTTTTAAAAATAGTGAAGGCCCTATATTACTTGTTTCTTTAAAGGAGGTCATTTCTAAACACGTATATTAAACATGTGCATGTATCACGAAGAGTTTAGCATTAGAAAGACACTGACTAGAGTGAAGTCATTTGGTCTCCCCCTTCGGTTGATCGTATTTAGCACATAGGGTACTGGAGAGTGGAAGGGATGCTTTTAAGGTGTTCATTACCTTCAGAGCAGGCAACAGCACGCGGCGCCCCCTACGCCTCTCAACCTGACCAGATCCTCCTCCCCCCTATAAGGTCACAGACTGGCCTGGAAGATTAGCCCCCTCTCCCCCCAAAAATGTTTCAGAAAAGTGATCAAGGAACGGTGGCTTACTTTAAACTCTTAATGGACGGATTTTCTATCGCTTCGAGAGCCTCGCACAATTGACAGAGACATCCGATTGTCCGGCCCTAAATCCAGATTACCCGGGCCTCGTTACAGCACTTGACGTGGTTGGTGGGAGGGTAGGGAGGAGGCTTCAAGTAGGGGGCGCGTAGGGGAAAAAAAACTTAACAGTGGAACATAACTGGCACGACACCGAGCAGACGTCTGATCTTCAGACTTGGAATGTTTGGTTGGGCTCCAATTTCTTAGGTTCATCTTTTCCTTGGGCTAAAGCTAATGACCGCCAGGAGATGTTGTTAATAAGGCACTCCAAGTGAAACATGGATAAGTAACCAAATACTTTAGCAGTAGAGGACTTGGGACAAAAACAAATATAGATCTATACGTATGGTCGAAATCTTGACACGTCTGCCTGTTAGTTAGTTTATCATACGTTTGGAATAATTTGGGCGTTTTTTTTAATAATTTTTTTTTTACAAACGAAGCAGTGGAATTTTTTTGTATTCAATGCGTCCAGCATTAGTACTTTATATGTATACATTTTATATGTAAATATTTAAATTTATAATGGATTTATAACTGTTTAAATGTATATGAATGTTTATATTTTGTATCCTTTTTTTTTTAGATTTGTTAGGGGGAGGCTAAAACATATTATCTCATCCTAAAAATTACCCATTAATTGGGGAAACATTAAATTGGGGGTTTTGTATCCCAATGGGTAAGGGTAGATTCGGAATCCTGTGCACCTCACATAAAGTCTAATAGTATAAACATGCTTCGACATGTCTGGAATATCCCTAACACACATCAAAACAGGCACTGTCATAGAGTTCACAAATTACCTGAACATTTCTTAAACGGGCAAACCTGAAACTTGTTTTAAAAAATAATTTTTGTTAACCAAAAATATAGATGATATAAGTGTAGTTGTATCAATAAGTTAACAAGAATAAATCTGTGCGATTAGAAATATTTGTACCAATCGTTTTTGTTTTGTGCAATTTCATGCTTTTATCTTTCTCAATGCACTATGACCCTATCACCTGTCTAAACCAGGTGGGAAAAGGTGGGGGGAAGAAGGGGGCATCTGTTCAAATGTTACCGTGATCGCTTTTTAAATTCATAAAAAAAAGTTCGAACTCAGATCTCAAGCCTTCTCAAGGGGAATAATGCATTGTATACCACCACATCAATCAAGTAAAATTTCTTTCCCTTGTTTTATATCTATCAAATAATTAATTACCAATAGTTAATTAACTAATTGGTTTATTATTTTAAAATTGATTCCTGTTTAGACAGGTACAAGATTGGGTGTGGGAGAAATAACGTGTACAGACAGACAGACAGACATACAGACAGAGTTTATATAAGTTTTGTAAAAATGTTCACTTCTGCTTTTAATTCAACCCAGGCCAAGGTAAAAATCATTGGTATAGATGTAATATTTAGTGCCCAGCATTACGACAACTTATTTCATTAGCCACCATTGAATTTAAGTTGTTCAACAGATTCCTATATGATTATGTCAGTCGATGTTAGACGAAGAGACAAGTACAGTTCATGCTTATTATAATAAAAATGCCGGCTCATACAACACTGAGGCCTATACAATTTATTTCTATTTTAAACTCCCAAACATTTAATGACAAGATTTTTAAAAGACGAAATGAAAAATTAGTTTAAAAAAAAACGTAAAGCCTTTACGATTTTTTTATTAATCAATTAGCCAAATCTGCCCCATTCTGAAAAAAATATATCTGGGTCTGTATATCGAAGACGAATATCTCATCTAAAGAAGTATAAGATGGCCGTTGACCCCGATCTTCATTTTGAAACGTAAATACCAAACCATTTTTTTGCTTAACTCTTTGCGGAATAGTCACGTGCTTTTCCAGACGACAAAGTCGGCCTTACCTTCAACGTAGTATCTGTCCACTTTGTGTCTGCTTTCAATAGTGAGCTAGTTACAGGTTTTATCCAATCTATCTTTGACGTCTATGTTCTAGGATGTTGGCCTATGAAATGTTTTTATAACCTTACTATAATGTATTAATACGAAAGATTGGATTTGTTTTTTTGTAGTTTGTCTAGTTTTGACCTGTATATCAGTAATCATTCGAAATTAATAGTATTCAAATAAAAAAAAATATTTCAAATTCCATAATTAAAAGTGATAAAGTCAGACAATAAACAAAAATAGTCAGGTCCAACAAAGGGCTCTTGCAAACCTAAGATCCGGCCCTGAAACACTTTAATCTTTGATCGCTTCCGTCGGATACATTAAGCAAAACTTAAAACTCGACGAAGATGAATACGATGTCTGATATTGTATCGACCAGTGGACGGTGGGGAATTCACTGATAACTACGGACATGAGTGGCCATCTTAACGTCATCCTGACAATGGTCATCGTCAATGATGATAAATTTCTTGTTTACCGCTAGGATGGAGCAGTGGGGAATCGGAACTCAATATCAAGATTTGTTTTTTCTTAAATTAGCTTGCAGCCATTGAAAAAGCTTTTCTTTAAAAAAAAAAATAATTATAGCTCTACAAAAAAAAATATTATCTTATGATTTTTTAATATTATTTCCAGAAAGAATATTTTTTTCTTAGCTTTTGATAGTATACTCTTTAATTTGTAAATTTAAGTAAGACGGTCAACAGATCTTGTGTGATGCCCCATCGATCTAACAGACTAATGGAAGGTGAATACGACGGCAGTGCAAGTTAAAACAGTCCTTTTCACATCCAATCATTGTGCCCAGGTCCAATTGGTTCAAATCTCAGACTATAAAACGAAAGTTCAAGGGATGTCATATAGAAGATTTCATATTTGAGTTATTCACAGCAATCTGCTCTTCTTTATATTTTTGATTTTTAAGATGATTTTTTTGTTCTTAATAATAATAATAATAATCTTTATTGTCAGTAAGGAAATTTATCTTACAATTTGTGCATTACACCAGACAAAACATTATAACTATAAAAAAAAAAAAAATGTACATTCACACCAGACTCACTCATAATTTACATGTGACAAAGTTTATATCAGATTGTTTCTATTTAATGATTAGACTACTAGCAGAGCAAAAGGCCTTTGTGTCTGTCTTTGCTATCGGTGTATTGTATCCTGACCCAAAGGGTGATTTTTTATTTCTAGAATCTTTTCAGCTTTTTTAAGGATGTTTGTCTCAAACAGCTGCCCAAATGGGGTTTTGTTTTTTTGCCAATGAACCTATCATTCGTGATAAATTAGTCAAAATAAATGACCTGATTTTTTTTTAAGACAGTAAACTGAAAAATGATTTTTAAAAATTAAAATCAATAAGTTGCAGCGCAACATAGCATTCATTCTAAAAAATAAAAAATAATAATCGATGAAAAAAAAATGTACTAAATAGAGAGGTAAAGTAGATCAATAGGTTTTATTAGCACATGCTCTAGCTCTACAAAATCAATGTATTGTGTACATACTCTGTAAATGTGTTCACTAGCGAATTAAAGAGATAGAAAAAATAATAATTAGATGAATGGAAGTTTGAATGGACGGACGGACAGACAGATGGAAAAATGAATGAACGGACGGAAGGACGGATCGATGGATCTCTGAGTGTATAAAGAGAGATACAAGATCCTATGTTCTACTTTCCCTATTGTAACGTACATTCCAACACTGATATGATAGAAGACAAACTCTCAATCGGTAGCCCTCCCGTAGATGCCAAATTGTTCTTATAGGGTTGATCGCACCTCGGTACCAAAACAAAAATCATGATCTTCTGTCATTGGTCGGAGGGTGACAAGAAATTAAACCTGTGGTGGTAATATTAAGAAAAAGGAGGGGGCAATAAAAAAAAAAAGGTGGGGAAGGGAGATGTAGTTGGTGATGGGGCGCGTGAGGGACATGTTTGAAGTGATCAGCAGAAATATCAGATTAAAAAAAAGACCCACGCTGTCTTTGCTCGACAAGAGATGATCAATCGTCTCAGCATGAAGAGGTGAGTTTGTCCGTGCCGGAGTATTGACTGCCACGGCTCCAGCCACCGCCTGGCATTATGGCCGAGGAGAAGCGCTCTGACTTGATGACGTCAGAGAGCCAGTGTCGATTTCCTAGAGTTAATGGCGGGAAAAAAAAAAGGGATGGACAGAGTTGATCCACATGCCAGATTTTTTTTAAAGTATGTCCCCAAGCTGCCCTATAAAAGGGAAGACAATGCTGTTTGGAGTGTCTCTGCCATAATACAAGCAAGAGGAAGACACATTTGCTAAGGGACATATCAGAAGTTGATTCCGGCTTTCTTGTCTCCTGTTTGATTCAAGGAATTGTACTTGAGAAACACATTTTATGAAGGCATCTATAAACTGTTCAGAATTTAATTTTTGGAATTAATAGTATGGGTAAGTAAATGACTTAAAAAGCAATTCTATTTCTCTCCCCCCCCCTTTTAAATGTAAATTTCACTCGAATCAGATTTACGGTAGAGTAAGAATGTACGGGTGAACAGAGTCATATCCTTACAATTGTGATATTAGCAGAAAGCGTTGTTGACTAACGACTTCGCAGACATTTTCGACATTCTAAACATTCCTAAGAAGATTACCAAAAGGACAGTAGTGCCGAAGAGCTGACACAAACGTTCAGCGGCCAATGGACAGTCTTAACGAGGTCTTCAATGAATTGTATGTCCCTTAAAGAGGTCTACAATGAATTGTATGTCCCTTAAAGACTATCCAACCTGGCAGCGCCAGAGAAGCTGAAACACGTTTCACTATAATACTTATAATACTACTAACAATAATACTAATGATTAATAATAATAATAATAATATGGCAACCTACGCTTAGAAATTAAGCGGTTATGGAAGTTGTCTAAAATAACAATAAAGCCTTTTGTTATATCAACTGAAGGGATAATGACATCGGACCTCATAGATACCATTCACATCCATAAGGAAATTCTCGATACCGGTCAGAATGCGGTACTGCAGCAGACATCTCTAGAAGCTTGACCCTGGCTGTGCCAGAGAATGAATTGTAGTTCGTTTTTAATAATATTAATAATAATAATTATACGTTTACGATCTCAGAACTGATATTTCTAGACAGTTAAAAGTTATCAAATTTAGTGCT
Source organism: Biomphalaria glabrata (assembly GCF_947242115.1). NCBI lineage: Eukaryota > Metazoa > Mollusca > Gastropoda > Planorbidae > Biomphalaria > Biomphalaria glabrata. Next base: position 15,629,986 of record NC_074725.1, on the reverse strand, counting down.
ATAAAAGGATTACTTTTGAAAGTACTAATTAGGACTGTATATACTTTTCTTAAGAGATGACGTTCTACGCGTAGGACGTAATCATCTTCTTTTTTTGAAGTAACGTCTGTATTTTATAAGAAGAAGATATCTATGCGTGTGTGCCTGTGTGTGTGCCTCTGTGTGAATGTGTATATCGTAACGTCTTAATTGTGTAAGGCCTCAAATGCATTTCTAGAACTAGATGCTACTGTCCAGGGCCTCCACTTCCTTGAATTCGGCTCTGCTCTTGACCGTGCGGCTAAAGATTTGAGAACCTCAGTGTCAAGAGTCAAATGGACTTTAATTGGTCTCTCAATAGTAACTCTTCCTGGACACTGTCCATCGATGTATGCAAATAAGTCTGGGAAGATTAGGTTTGACCTCCTCAGAGCTTCGTTTTACTTTCACACGATGGATTCCTGAAGAACGTAGCAGACACAGTGCACAGAGTCAGTCGAAGAATCAATCGAGACATTATAGAGCAAACACATCTATTGAAAGAGAGAGAGAGAGAGAGAGAGGGGACAGTGTTGGGGGGGGGAGGAAAGAGAGAGAAAGAGAGTGAGAGAGAGAGAGAGAGAGAGAGAGAGAGTGAGCCTGGACAATGGTTATATGTTATCACAAATAACACAATGCTTTTAAAGAATCTATTATTTCTTTAAATTCCTACATTCAAGTCAAAAAGTCAAAAAATGAGAAACTTTGATCCTTCATTTTGACAACTTGAAATTTTTCTATATTTGCTAAAATTTGGCACATAAACTTTTGCTGCGTGACAATTACATTTGATTACAATTTCACAATGAACACTTCATTAATTATTCTTTAAATTAAAATTGTTCAAGTTCTGTAGACAGAAATACTTTGAAGTCATTTTTCATTTAGATATTTTTTTGGTCTATATTTATGTTTAACTTTATTAGTATGGCCGATTAGGTGAGTAGCTAATGTGGTGGCCAAGATCAAACTTTAATTAATGGAAGTCTGGTTCTCTCTCTATTCCTCTAGCATATGAAAAAGAAAATTGAAAACGCAAGAACAACAATCGTTAATTACCAGTTTTGTGTATGTATCATGTGAAAAAAATGACTATTTAGTTCAATATAGAACTATTATTGGAATAGAAAGTAAACATTGATTTAAAACATTTTTGTTTTTATGTTTTTATTGACCGGTAAGATGGGCATCGTGCAATATATTTATGTCCACACTAAAAAAGAGCATATTAATTTATGGGGGAAGAGAAATTGCACAGGATCCTTATAAATATCTCAGTTTTTGATGACAAATAAATCACTTTTTAATTGAATAAATCTCAGAAAGAGATGTAAAGAATTGTAGGACGTAATTATCTTCTGTTTTGAAGTAACGTCAATAACTTATAAGATAATATAATAAGGACAAAGTGTCTGTAGACTACTATTATTTAGGTTGCGTGGTGACTGAGTGGTAAAGCGCTTGCCTTCCAAACCGTGTAGTCTTAGGCTCAAATCTCGGTGAAGAAATTCCGGATTTTTAGGATGCTAGAGTTCACCAAACTGTACTTGGTACCTGACTATAGTAAAGGTGGTTGGTCGTTGTGTTGGACACATGTCACCTTCTTTAACCATTGACCATTCTTGGCCATATAGATCGTAAGTTCTGAAAGGGGTACTTCCCTTTTTTTTTCAATAATAATTCGTTTTGTTTTGAAGTCGAGACGGTTTTTATCTTTAATATAATTAAATAGTAGCCTGGTATGCGCTCTGGACTGTTGTCTTGATGGTCCCGGGTTTGAACCCTACCCGCGATTATCCCTCTCTATTCTATGGGAGGTTTGGGATAGGATGTAATAATCTTCTAGTTTGAAGGGACATCCGAAACATTAATATGTACACGTAACAGTAAGAGTAATGAGAACAAGGTTCTTGAAGAATAAAACCATTTGTTCGTATTAGAACACGATGCAGATCTAGTTTTTTAAAATTGTTCCTTGAGTTTTATAATCATTTTTTTAAATCTCTTTCCCAACCAAAACTGCAAGGTGTATAAGGATTAGGAGGTATTTGATCATTGATTACACAACAATACTACTACTTAAAAGCAAGCGATATTTTAGAAGAAAAATATTGTGATTGTAAATTTAATTTCTTTTTCTTTTTAATATTTAATATGCATATTTTGGTCTAAAAAAATTAATGTTTTGGGGGTTTACACACTGCCGTAAGTCTATAGCTGCTTTTTTTTTTTTACAAGCAGACACTTCTTAGCCACGACAGTTGACAATGTAAGATTTAAGTGTAAGAAATACGGCTTTATCTTCACGTACACAGGGGCCCCTTTCTTGTGGAGTCCTCGAGTATTAGAGTTTTACAATGTAACCAAAGAGCTAGTAATTCTTTTCCCAACAATAATCATCAACGTTCAAATTTCTAGGAAAATCGTTAGAGCCGTTTTCAAGATCCATGCCCACCCCAGTTTTTGAGCCTACCAACACGGAAGTTTCCACGAAGTTATGAGTTAAAGAGAAGTAATAGAGGTAGCTTAACAAAGTGCGTCAACCATTATCAACTAAAAGTGATTACGAACAAAGTGTCATTATCTGTGTTGGTGAACAAAGATATATCTGGACATTTTATTTCGTATATTTTGCAATTTCAGGAGATTTCCAAGAGCTCCTGGTAAATCGTCAGGAGGCTGCGGGAAATCTGTTATAAGTTATACAATGGTTTAAGTTAATAATTTATACACCTAGAATTAGCGCGGGTCCTATGAAAGTGCGGGTCCCACTGCGGTCGCATAAGTGCGGAGCCCACTTCGGTCACCTAAGGCCGGCCGCTAAATAGCGGCGTATGCTACGCCGCCGGTCGACTAGTTTTATTTCTTCCGTCACTTACGCTAGTGTGCAAAATAGTACTACGATACACTAACCAGATCGAGTCCTTTTTCATTTTAATAATTGCATGCAAGGTGAGTCTAGCAAAGAGCTGACATTTGTTGACATAGAACTATAACCATGCTTGCTAAATTCTGAGATTGTAATAAAATAGTGCCGATTGACGCAAACTATTCTAAAGAAGCGATCGGTGGACAAATCTTTCTTATAGTAACTGGGAATAGGAATACTATTAGAGCGTTCACCATGAGTCATGCTCTTCTAAAGGATATACTATCGCTCTTATAATTTTTTTTTTTAATTTCTCAAGTTGAAGATTACTTTTTATACATGTTCATGTTGAAGATTACTTTTTATACATGTTCATGAAGAATTAGTTAATTTCACACACCCACACACGCTCCCACTTGGATGTTCATATAGTGAAACGTAGCTATGTACGCACTGTTTAACGTCCACAAACTGGTCATCCCAGGTCGGACCCTACCGGTGCCAGTGTCCTGCGAGGTGTGTGGAGACAAGAGTTACGGCAAGCACTACGGGGTCTACTGCTGTGATGGCTGTTCCTGTTTCTTCAAGCGCAGCATCAGAAAGAACATCACTTACTCCTGCATAGGTAGGACGAGCTTGATTTGTTTTGTTTTTAAATTGTCCAGTATCATCTAGTTCCTACACCCTAAAACTAGTGACCCAGAGAAGATGTGAAGTAAAAGTCATTAATTACTATGTTTAACTAGGACGGTATGTAGTCAACACAATGTCACCGAGTCAATGATGCAATCTTAGAGGGTAACAAGCAATATATATATATATATATAATTATGTCTACATGAGGGAAAGAAATGCATATTTTCAGCTATATCTCTCAATACTGCAAGATTTATATCCCCTTTTCTCTATAAAGTAAATCAATTATTTACCACTAATCAGTTAACTAATAGGAATTTTTTTTATTGAATACTATGTGGTCATTGACAATGAATGATTGTGCCACGTTTCCACTATACCCGAGAAAGGGAAGTAGGAAGCGAACATGTACAAAAAATTCAAGAATCCTTCAAGACAGACAAATAGACAGAGTGACTTCATTTAACATTTGTACACATATCACTTCTCTTACAGTCTTTCGAGTTCTAATCTAGATAATCAAGTCTGTAGTTGGTTTTAAACTCTTTACCTGTACGATACCTGTAATCTCTTTCTTCAACATGTCTTCGTCCTCTCTCTCTCTCTCTCTCTCTCTCTCTCTGCCCTTCTTTCATTTCACTTTCTCTTAGCTGGAAAATTAATGTTCAATGTCCATTTCTTTAAAAACATTTCTTTGCGATCCCCATGGGGAGAAAAGTCGCTATTGGTTTTGTTCTGTCCGCTAGTCATGTTTAACAAACCAGGTGCATCGTGTTCAAACTAAGTGCGTTGTGTTCAAACTAGGTGCATTGTGTTCAAACTAGGTGCATTGTGTTCAAACTAAGTGCATCGTGTTCAAACTAGGTGCATTGTGTTCAAACTAAGTGCATCGTGTTCAAACTAGGTGCATTGTGTTCAAACTAAGAGCATCGTGTTCAAACTATGTGCATTGTGTTCAAACTAGGTGCATCGTGTTCAAACTAGGTGCATTGTGTTCAAACTAAGTGCATCGTGTTCAAACTAGGTGCATCGTGTTCAAACTAGGTGCATTGTGTTCAAACTAGGTGCATTGTGTTCAAACTAGGTGCATTGTGTTCAAACTAAGCGCATCGTGTTCAAACTAAGTGCAACGGCGACATTTGGGCTTCTGAAAGAAAACATTTTTGTGTTTAAAATAACAAACTGTTTCTTTTTCCTACTCAGGCACCATGAAACAAAAAAAGAAAGATTTATATCTAAAAGTCTTGGGAGTAAAATAATGATCAAACGTGGACGATATAAAAAATAAATTTCGATTTTAAAATTGTGTTTTTATGTAACGTATACTGTGACCAAACTAATGAACTAGATATGTGTGTTCCTAAGTGAAACAGTTTCTTGTGATCCTTCCAAATGGGGCACATACACATAAACATTCTTAAACAGGATTTAAAAAACATTTTTTGTTCATCAATAACGTTTTTTTTTAGATGAAGTGTTGATGAGCTTGTGTAAAATTTAATGTATTGTATGTCTGACCGTATGGGCCGCCAATGAGTTTACACAAACTCACTTTATTGACTAATTATCTTAACATTTGTGGTTGCCAATTTGGATTTAGATCTGGTCCTATCTCATCTATAGTCTAGTTCCAGTTAAACGATTGGGTCGGTTCATCTCTAACACATTTCAGGCAAAGGAAGCTGTTTGATAGACAAGGCCAGAAGGAACTGGTGCCCACACTGCAGGCTACAAAAATGTTTCGCCGTCAATATGAACAGAAATGGTAAGTGTCTAGTTTAACTGGGTTTCTTTTTGTTTGTTTTCTTGTTTTTTATTTTATACTGCAGTTGTTGGTGGTGCATTATTGCAACTCTCTCGTTAGCTAGACTTGAAAAGAGGCAAATTGAATGAGTGTGCTGTTGGTGATCAAAGCCGACCCTATGTGGGGCATTAGGGAACATAAGGTTCTTAGAAACAACTTGTACTGTACACATGTTTGTCTTCATAAGGCTGGAGGAGGGCTGTAGCCCTTGCAAAGTCTCTCCCCCCACCCCCTTCCCTTATGCAAGCGTATTAAAAAGTACGTTCGTCTTTGCATTCATCTGAAGCATATCAACAGTTAAAAGGATGGAGAACGGACGAGAGAGAGTAGAGACAGGATAGAAATAGAGAGACAGAGAGAAAGGATGTGTAATATATCAATATATATAGAGAGAGATAGAGAGGGAGAAATGGAGAGAGTGAGATAGAGATATAGGACGAAACAGAAAGAAAGAGAAAGGGAGAGGGAGAAAGAAAAAATCAGAGAGGAAGAGAAAAATAATGTGTAATATACATACACATACATATATACATGCACACACACATAAATATATATATATATATATATATATATATATATATATATATGAAAATAAGAAATAAAGAGATAAAAAGAGAGTTAAAGAAAAACAGAGAATTAAAATTAAAATGGAAAAAAAAAGAGAAAGAAAACAATAGGAATGAATGAACAAAAAGAGTGAGAGAGTCAAAGAGAGAGAGAGAGAGCGCAATATATATATATATATATATATATATATATATATATATATATACTAGACATATGTTACCCGCGACCCGCGGGTCTTTATTTGCGCATTACTGTCGATATAGTCACGGAGAGTGTTTTGTAAACAATTAAACGAAATAATAATGTAATAAGTAAAGCGAATGTGTCAATGTAAAAATAGTGTGAATGAAGCTATCAAATCAAAATAGCTAATAGGCTTAATTAAATCCATTTTTTTTTTCAAATTAAAACATTTGCTCGTAGGCCTACATATATTTGATTAAAATTTGAGATGAATAGACTAAATTTTGTATGTTCATGTGTATAAAGTATAAAGTAGATCTTGAGGTAGACATTGATCTAAATCTACACTAATCTAGAGTTCTGTGCTGCGCATGGTGAACTTTTTTTCATGAATGAATATAGGCCTATCTCAACACGGCTACGCAGCTTTAGCGAACAGCGAACGAATGTATTAAAAATGCTTTAGAAAAACCAATTTGAATGTTAATTTGATTAAAATATGAAATGAGTGGACAATAATTAGTATGTTTATGTGTTAAAGCATAAAACTATCTTTGCGAAAAGAAGTTTTATCATCTTAGAGTTCAGTAAGAGTTTTAGACCTAGGCCTAGGAATAGACTCAGACCTCAGAAGAGAGATGTGTTAATGTGTAACCATTTGCCTTGGTAATGTCTAATGAAAGAATGTTCGCCAGGAAATCTGTAGATATCAGGAACTAATTTATGTAAAAAATGCTTTTGAATAATCTAGAGGATTGGATTTATATGTATGTTAAACTTAGCTAATGATCCTTTCACGTTATTTCTCTTTCGCTACGACAATAAAATTAGGTTTGCGAAAATGGGTTTACCCAAAGTCGATACATTCTTATCTATTAAAAACGAAAAGAGCGATAGCTTTGTTAAATGAATGGGATTATAAAGTGAACAATTAAACGAAATAATTTTTAGTACGCGATTCATGAATGAATATAGATCTAGGCCTTTAACTCGGCTTCGCAGCTTTCGTAAACGAATGTAGCTTTAGAAAACCAAATTTGAATGTTTATTTGATCAAAATATGAAATGAATGGACTTTAATTAATATGTTTATGTGTTAAAGTATAAAACTATCTGTGCGAAGAGAAGTTTTATCATCTTAGAGTTGAATTAGAGTTTTAGATCTAGGGATGGGATTATAAAGTAAACAATTAAACGAATTAATATTTAGTACGCGATTCATTACTGAATTGTCTAATGAAAGAATGTTCGTCAGGAAATCTGTAATCACAGATATAAGGAACTAATTAATGTAAAAAATGCTTTTGAAACACAAAATTGAAGGTTAATTTTATTATATAATGAAATCAATGGATCTTCTTTTGTCTTTTCATGTGTCAAAGTAAAAAACTATCTGCGCAAAGTGTATTTCTTAAAATTAGATCTAGGTCTAAATCCTTTCTATCTTTTCTCATGTCAACATTGTAGACATGGCCTAGATCCATAAAATACTATAGCTGTAATAGAGTCGGACAACTTTATTTTTTTTGAGGGTCTTAAGTTTGTTTTAGGGCTACAATACATACACTACGGTCTAAGTTGGTACCCAAGGAACATTCCTGCCTAGTTTTATCAAGATTGGTCAAGCGGTTTTGATGTCTATAAGTAACATACATACATACATACCCCTCACATTCTACTTTATAATATAGATATAAAGATATACATATAGAGATAGAACAAGCGACAGAAGGAGACGTGGCAAAGAAGAGAACGAGAGAGAGAAAGAGGCAATAAGTGAGCAAAAATAAAATTAAAAAGAAAAGAAAGCGAAACAAAACCAGACAAAACGAACTTGACAGCGACATTATCCAACGTGCCAAGTAACAAAAAAAAGTCTCAATTAGATAATTACCAAATCAAACATTCTCAATTTGAAAAGGAAAAAAATTGCAACCTCAGAGCTTGCGCAATGATCAAATTAGTCTCCAACAAAAACGCTTCAGTTGGCCTGCGTAAAAGCAGCTGTCTTCAAGGGGTTGGGTGACCAGAGGTATCTTCCAGTCATCGTCCGATTCTTCTTCCCACTTCTCTTCTTCGGAGGAGGCTCCAGTTACGACACCTTGACCACAAATTTGAGCTTCCTGTCGCGAGCCGCATAATCAAATCATTTGAAAAATGTATAACTTTCCCGGAAAGCGTTACGGAAACGAAGCAACAGAGCGCTTAATTAGTTGAAATTCAATTCTTCCCTGGCGTGAACATATTATTAAACTAATTTTTTTAAAGTTAAAACAGGCAAGAAGCAAAATAAAATTTCCCTGTTCATACTATTGAAGGACAGTGGTAATTGAATTCTATGTGTTAGCTTCTCATGCCTCGAGTGTCACAACTTTGAAGTGTGTTGACTGCGGGAGTGATAAAATCATTCAATAGTGGATCCCGTCATGGAACTTTTCCACAAATCTATTCTGTTATTACTGAATCGCTGAAGTTCAATGGTAGAGGCCGATTGGAAATTAGTTTTTGTGTGGTCTGTCTGTCCGTATTTTTAAGACGGCGAGCATTCAACCATATTTTCATAACAATCAGTTTATGAATATAAACACTGAAATGATAACAACGGAGGTGCAGTGGCCAAGTGGTAAAGTCCTTGGAGTCCCGGGTTCTAGTCCCGATGAAGGCTGGGATCCTTAATTCAGGGATATTTAAGGCGCCTCTGAGTCCACTCAAATCTCATGAGCACCTGATATAAGTTGTTGAAAAGTAAAGGCGGTTGGCCGTTGTGCTGGCCGCATGACACCCTCGTTAACCGTGGGCCACAGAAACAGATAAACTATACATCATCTGCCCCATAGACCGCATGCTCTGAAAGAGAAACGTTACTTTACTTTTAGTATAATAATAACACTAATAAATCTCCGTAACCTGTGGTATCATGTAGTCAGTCAAACTAAAATACAATAGTATTTATTTCGTTTATATTCATGATGAAAATATTGAAACCTGCCTTTTTACCTACTTGAGTGGACTACTACGAAGCCGATGTTATGTTTCCACACACACTGTCTTTGTAACCTTGTTTTAAAATATCTAGGTCGGTCTATATGCAGCAATTATAGAAGGCCTAAACACTGACCTGCAACGTCACAACCCGTGGGCAGTTTGGACTAATAGCTCGTTGCCAGGTCGTACAGACCTGTGACGTTACAGTTCAGTGTGCAGGCCTTCTATAACGATTGGTCTCGCTCCAACCACCCCCCCCCCCATGAAACAATAAACTCTAATAATTAAAAAATCTCCCTCCCCCTAAAAACATTATATAATCATTCTAATAATTATTTCGCATGCGCTTGGCGCTTATTGAAACGAATTAAAAAAAAAAGGCAGGGGAAATGATGCGCTGACAGGGTACGCGCTATTTTGTCGGCGCTATTTTGTCCGCGCTATTTTGACGGGTCACCCGCTGACAGTACATAATGGTTGACTTAGGGGCCATAACAAAGTGTTTTTGTTGACTCAGTGGTATTGGAGACTTTCATTATTGAATCCCAAATTATCTACTCTTTGTTAGTATGTTCAATACTTAAATCTAGTTAACATTCAAAATAGCTCATTTGAAGCAATGCAATTCAGGATGAGGGGGGACAAAGACAGAAGGAGAACAGTGTGGAGATGAAGAAATTTAAAACCCAACCCCCCCCCCCATTATTTAAAAAGTGTGACGATTAAAAAGACAATTAGCCAATACCTACGAGGATGTATTAAAATATCTTTTCAAATAAATAATAAACATTTGTTTGTGCTACAAGCGGAAAATCCTAGAAATTAGATTGTTCGACTTTTGCAAAAAATTTGATTTTTAACCAATTCCAATTCTCGCCTTTTAGAACTTCCGCATTCTGTTCCAGCGGATACACCAACAACACTTGCTATTTACTTTGTTGTGGTTCATGTCTGAGCCTTCTTTCTTTGGTTCATGTCTGAGCCTTCTTTCTTTGGTTCATGTCTGAGCCTTCTTTCTTTGGTTCATGTCTGAGCCTTCTTTCTTTGGTTCATGTCTGAGCCTTCTTTCTTTGGTTCATGTCTGAGCCTTCTTTCTTTGGTTCATGTCTGAGCCTTCTTTCTTTGGTTCATGTCTGAGCCTTCTTTCTTTGGTTCATGTCTGAGCCTTCTTTCTTTGGTTCATGTCTGAGCCTTCTTTCTTTGGTTCATGTCTGAGCCTTCTTTCTTTGGTTCATGTCTGAGCCTTCTTTCTTTGGTTCATGTCTGAGCCTTCTTTCTTTGGTTCATGTCTGAGCCTTCTTTCTTTGGTTCATGTCTGAGCCTTCTTTCTTTGGTTCATGTCTGAGCCTTCTTTCTTTGGTTCATGTCTGAGCCTTCTTTCTTTGGTTCATGTCTGAGCCTTTTTCTTTGGTTCATGTCTGAGCCTTCTTTCTTTGGTTCATGTCTGAGCCTTCTTTCTTTGGTTCATGTCTGAGCCTTCTTTCTTTGGTTCATGTCTAAGCCTTCTTTCTTTGGTTCATGTCTGAGCCTTCTTTCTTTGGTTCATGTCTGAGCCTTCTTTCTTTGGTTCGTGTCTGAGTGTGACAAGTCGGATTAAAGATTTGGCCGTTTTGGGTGTCTAGGGGATTTTATAGTTTGAGAATCCTTACTTGCACATATAAACTACAAGCACAGCGTTATAATGCAGGCAACAAATACTATATTTAGATGTAAAATTATGTACAGTTTATTATACAAAGGATAGTTAAAAGGTAAAATGCTGTACAGATGCTAGAATGGGATCTAGCGTATTTACATTAGGAGACTATCATCATCAGATATTAGAACCAAATGGTCTGAGTGTCATTAGGCTGGTTGCTTAGCTTTTGGTCCTGTGCTGCACTGGTGAGACTGGTGTGGCTGATACTGATGCTGTCTGCTGGTGGGCTGGCGTAGTGGATCCAGGCTCCGTGTGCAGTCCAACTTGTATGGTTGCAGAGCTAAGCTGCGTCTACCAATCAGTTAAGCCAGTGACGAGTCTGTGGCTAGCGTTGTTACTTGGACTCTTGAAGGATGAGTAGGTCTGATGTCTACAGATCTGGTGCCAGCAAATCTGCTATCAGCTTTAGGTTGCTAAGATTTCAGGCGGATGTAGCCTATAGATAAAAGCACCAATCCAAAGTGAAATAAGGGAAAGAAAATAGTCTAGAGCTCAAGCAAGAGTTAGATGTGCTCCCTGTGGGCTCTCCAGCGTGAATGAGATCGGACGATGAAGTTTGTCCATATACACGTGGATAGAAAGGGGGGGGGGTGAGTGGCGGGAGATAGGTGCAAAGGTGGTCTAGACTATCTGACGTCTTTGACAAAGGGGGTCCACGCTTGACCGTGACGAGAGTTTCCGGGAGATAGACATTGTGCGAAGGCGCGAGTTGAAAGTCCAGGGAATCAGCCCAGGTGGTCAGGTGGATTATGAAGGGGAGATTATCAGAGCTCGGCACATCAAGGGAGATTATACCTTGATAAAGGCTAGTGCTAGACGAACAGCGTTGCCCGAGGCGTTAAGTTGAATGGGTACTTTGAAGTGACCAGCCGCTCCCGGAAGGGGGGGGGGGTCAACGGATGTCTGCCACGATAGATGGAGGGAGTGTACTCTTGTCAAGGGTCTAGTGTGACACGCGCCAAGGCGGGGATAGTAACATGTGACATCGATGCCAATGGGGTGGGGTTGGATTGGAGGGGTGGTGGCTGTGTTTTTAGCGCTTGATTGGCTAAATTAATAAAATTGATGATTAATAGCGAGTAAATAAATTAATTAACTGCTTAGACCTGAGTGATATCTTGAGTGAGCTAAAACGGTTCGTCACAACCCTCCCTGCGTAAGATAGGTCTTTGTTAAAAGATCTATAAAGTGCTAACGTTGATATCACTCAAGTTTCGTCTACTGTCGGTCGTAGCATTTAAGAAAATTTTTCCCAGAGTTAAGAGGTTGCCAAGGTCCAGAGGGGTGTCCGTGCTAAGGGTCCGCTGTCGCCTATGTTCTGTCCGCAGGCGGATTGCCACGTGGAAGGGGCAATTCTGGAAACCTGGGGAAATAGGCCGGGTGGATAGGATTGGGTACATCTCCTTCTTGGGGCAGACCAGTAAGTGGGATGGACGTTATGGCGGAGGGCCCAATGCGCGTATGTTGGACGGGGCTTATCTCTAAATCCATAGTGAGGCGTTTCTTCGTGAGTGCGATTTATCGGCTTACCTCTAATTTTCCAGACACGGTCAATGTCAGGGAAGAGTGGCCTTAAAGTGTGGGTGGAGCCGTGATGAGGTCCACTTTCACGAGAGTGAAAGTTTACTTTCCTCTGTGACTTCCTGGCAGGATCAGTGCCAGGGATGAGTGGTTTGATAGCTGAAGAGCGGGAGTTACAAGGACTCTCACGAGTGTAGGTATTTCGCTTACCTCGTGACTTCCTAGCAGTGCCAGTGCCAGGGATGAGCGGTTTGATTGCTGAGGAGCAGGAGTTAAACGGACCTTCACGAGTGTAGTTATTACGCTTACCTCGTGATTTCCCGGCAGTGTCATTGCCAGGGTGGCGCGGCTTGAGCTTGGCTGAGGAGCCAGTAAAGGATTTGTTAGAGTGGCGACCAGGGCTTCCAACCGGCTGGTTGCTACCCCCTTTCTGCTTTGTCGTTCTACCAACGGGCAGAGAGAAGTATGGTTTATTGACAACTCCTAGAGGTATGTACCTGGAGCCTAGAACAAAGTCGTATACCGGCGAGTCCATGACTACTGCATCAATGGTGCCATGTACATACTTGCATTCTACGTGGACCCGAGCGATAGGATAAGCCTTCGGAGGAATGCCACGGTCTAGAGATTGGACCGTCACTGATCCACCAGTGAGATCCGATGGGTCGACCAGTGCTTTGCTGAGGACAGAGCTCACCTCACATCCGGAATCGAATAGTGCCCGGACAGGAGATCCGTTAATCAGAATAGTGTCTACCCCAGGAGGTGATATGGTGGGGTGAGGCGGTGTCGGTTGGGTAAGGCCACAAGCAGTGGGTTCAGGGGCCACGGTCAGCGTTGATATGACGTAATAGTCCTCCTCTTCCTCATCAAGAGGCGATGGCTGATTATGCAAAGAGGGTTCAGGGAGCTCAGTCATGGCTGACACAGTACGTGGAGCCTGCTGCTGTCGATTGGGCCTGTGATCACTCGTGCTGTTCCGGTCACGGTGATGGTTATCGGTCTGGCCATGTCGAGGCGGGTGGCTTCGTCTGTCGTAGCTAGTAGGCGTGCTGGTCGTTGGATTGGTGCTTTTTGGTGATGAGGTTTAGTAAAAGGAGAGGGTTGGCTAGAAGGAGCGTGTTTGTTGGAAGAAGTGGGCTGGTCCTCTGGTTTGTCCGAGGCTGAGGTCTTGCTTTTGATGTCCTTAACGTTTTTGCGGGCAGTCGCGTACCGGTCTGCAGCTGAAGCTATGTCGGCTGGTGTAGCGGCTTGCTGCTCCCTAACAAAGATTTTGACATCGTTAGGCATGCACTCTAGCAACTGCTCTGCGAGTATGAGGCTCACTAGGCCGTCCAAAGTCTCTGGCAGTTCGCTAAGAGTGTGCCACCTCTTCAGGTATTTGTCCAACCTGTCGCATAGATTACCGTAGGTCTCTCGGCGCTCTAGGCGGGATGTCCTGAATTTCTTTTGGTAAGCCTCGGCAGTCAGCTCGAATTGGACGAGTAGCGCCTGTTTGAGGGCTGCGTAGTCTTCTCGCTGGCCGGAGGGGAGTTTAGAGTATACTTCGTAGGCTTTGCCTCGGAGGCATTGGGATAGCCGGAAGCACCATTTCTCCTCTGGCAGACCGTAGTAGCTCGCTACTTCTTCGAAGCGGACCAGATAAACTTCGATGTTTTCTGTCTTGTCGTCGAAGTGCTCCATTGGCATGTGGTGTAGGCCGTTTGAGGAACTTTGCTGGGAGGCAGGGCTAGCCGGGCGAGATCCGGAGGAAGCTTGACTGGCGGTTCCGTTCTCTTTCTCCGCGGTTATCCTTTCTCTCTCAGTTATTTGTTTTTCCCTTTCTCGCTCCGTGATTTCCTTTTCTTTGGCTATAGCTATAGCTATAGCTACTTCAGCTTCCCTTTTCTCTCTTTCCATAGCCATTTCATGTTCCCTTTTCTTCTCCTTCTCCAATTCTGCCCTCACATATTCTTTCTGCTTTGCCTCATCGTCATATATGACGGCCGCGAGTTCTCTGAGTTCAGCTATTTTTTGTTTCATGTCAGAGTCCGCTTTAGAGCGTGTGCCACTTGCCATGGTGGTGGGGTGCTAGGATGGTGAGGGGTGGGTAATGAAGGGGAAAAGCGGAAGGTAGAGTAAGAGGTGGAGACGATGATGGAGATGCTGAAAGCAATTACTTAAGAGTTATAGGAAAGGTGGTATCAGCCTTTGTTTGGTGCTTAAGAACCTGTAAAAGAAGTACAATTACAGCAATACAAAATTAGAAAATTAAAATAGCTCTGAATGACACTCTTTAGTCTTGTGCTCTAACAATGATGATGGTTAAAATACTGGGGAGTTGCCTGCTGTGCTTGCAGTGTTAGTTGGGTAAATCCCGGACGAGGCTCGCCATTGTGACAAGTCGGATTAAAGATTTGGCCGTTTTGGGTGTCTAGGGGATTTTATAGTTTGAGAATCCTTACTTGCACATATAAACTACAAGCACAGCGTTATAATGCAGGCAACAAATACTATATTTAGATGTAAAATTATGTACAGTTTATTATACAAAGGATAGTTAAAAGGTAAAATGCTGTACAGATGCTAGAATGGGATCTAGCGTATTTACATTAGGAGACTATCATCATCAGATATTAGAACCAAATGGTCTGAGTGTCATTAGGCTGGTTGCTTAGCTTTTGGTCCTGTGCTGCACTGGTGAGACTGGTGTGGCTGATACTGATGCTGTCTGCTGGTGGGCTGGCGTAGTGGATCCAGGCTCCGTGTGCAGTCCAACTTGTATGGTTGCAGAGCTAAGCTGCGTCTACCAATCAGTTAAGCCAGTGACGAGTCTGTGGCTAGCGTTGTTACTTGGACTCTTGAAGGATGAGTAGGTCTGATGTCTACAGATCTGGTGCCAGCAAATCTGCTATCAGCTTTAGGTTGCTAAGATTTCAGGCGGATGTAGCCTATAGATAAAAGCACCAATCCAAAGTGAAATAAGGGAAAGAAAATAGTCTAGAGCTCAAGCAAGAGTTAGATGTGCTCCCTGTGGGCTCTCCAGCGTGAATGAGATCGGACGATGAAGTTTGTCCATATACACGTGGATAGAAAGGGGGGGGGGTGAGTGGCGGGAGATAGGTGCAAAGGTGGTCTAGACTATCTGACGTCTTTGACAAAGGGGGTCCACGCTTGACCGTGACGAGAGTTTCCGGGAGATAGACATTGTGCGAAGGCGCGAGTTGAAAGTCCAGGGAATCAGCCCAGGTGGTCAGGTGGATTATGAAGGGGAGATTATCAGAGCTCGGCACATCAAGGGAGATTATACCTTGATAAAGGCTAGTGCTAGACGAACAGCGTTGCCCGAGGCGTTAAGTTGAATGGGTACTTTGAAGTGACCAGCCGCTCCCGGAAGGGGGGGGGGGTCAACGGATGTCTGCCACGATAGATGGAGGGAGTGTACTCTTGTCAAGGGTCTAGTGTGACACGCGCCAAGGCGGGGATAGTAACATGTGACATCGATGCCAATGGGGTGGGGTTGGATTGGAGGGGTGGTGGCTGTGTTTTTAGCGCTTGATTGGCTAAATTAATAAAATTGATGATTAATAGCGAGTAAATAAATTAATTAACTGCTTAGACCTGAGTGATATCTTGAGTGAGCTAAAACGGTTCGTCACAACCCTCCCTGCGTAAGATAGGTCTTTGTTAAAAGATCTATAAAGTGCTAACGTTGATATCACTCAAGTTTCGTCTACTGTCGGTCGTAGCATTTAAGAAAATTTTTCCCAGAGTTAAGAGGTTGCCAAGGTCCAGAGGGGTGTCCGTGCTAAGGGTCCGCTGTCGCCTATGTTCTGTCCGCAGGCGGATTGCCACGTGGAAGGGGCAATTCTGGAAACCTGGGGAAATAGGCCGGGTGGATAGGATTGGGTACATCTCCTTCTTGGGGCAGACCAGTAAGTGGGATGGACGTTATGGCGGAGGGCCCAATGCGCGTATGTTGGACGGGGCTTATCTCTAAATCCATAGTGAGGCGTTTCTTCGTGAGTGCGATTTATCGGCTTACCTCTAATTTTCCAGACACGGTCAATGTCAGGGAAGAGTGGCCTTAAAGTGTGGGTGGAGCCGTGATGAGGTCCACTTTCACGAGAGTGAAAGTTTACTTTCCTCTGTGACTTCCTGGCAGGATCAGTGCCAGGGATGAGTGGTTTGATAGCTGAAGAGCGGGAGTTACAAGGACTCTCACGAGTGTAGGTATTTCGCTTACCTCGTGACTTCCTAGCAGTGCCAGTGCCAGGGATGAGCGGTTTGATTGCTGAGGAGCAGGAGTTAAACGGACCTTCACGAGTGTAGTTATTACGCTTACCTCGTGATTTCCCGGCAGTGTCATTGCCAGGGTGGCGCGGCTTGAGCTTGGCTGAGGAGCCAGTAAAGGATTTGTTAGAGTGGCGACCAGGGCTTCCAACCGGCTGGTTGCTACCCCCTTTCTGCTTTGTCGTTCTACCAACGGGCAGAGAGAAGTATGGTTTATTGACAACTCCTAGAGGTATGTACCTGGAGCCTAGAACAAAGTCGTATACCGGCGAGTCCATGACTACTGCATCAATGGTGCCATGTACATACTTGCATTCTACGTGGACCCGAGCGATAGGATAAGCCTTCGGAGGAATGCCACGGTCTAGAGATTGGACCGTCACTGATCCACCAGTGAGATCCGATGGGTCGACCAGTGCTTTGCTGAGGACAGAGCTCACCTCACATCCGGAATCGAATAGTGCCCGGACAGGAGATCCGTTAATCAGAATAGTGTCTACCCCAGGAGGTGATATGGTGGGGTGAGGCGGTGTCGGTTGGGTAAGGCCACAAGCAGTGGGTTCAGGGGCCACGGTCAGCGTTGATATGACGTAATAGTCCTCCTCTTCCTCATCAAGAGGCGATGGCTGATTATGCAAAGAGGGTTCAGGGAGCTCAGTCATGGCTGACACAGTACGTGGAGCCTGCTGCTGTCGATTGGGCCTGTGATCACTCGTGCTGTTCCGGTCACGGTGATGGTTATCGGTCTGGCCATGTCGAGGCGGGTGGCTTCGTCTGTCGTAGCTAGTAGGCGTGCTGGTCGTTGGATTGGTGCTTTTTGGTGATGAGGTTTAGTAAAAGGAGAGGGTTGGCTAGAAGGAGCGTGTTTGTTGGAAGAAGTGGGCTGGTCCTCTGGTTTGTCCGAGGCTGAGGTCTTGCTTTTGATGTCCTTAACGTTTTTGCGGGCAGTCGCGTACCGGTCTGCAGCTGAAGCTATGTCGGCTGGTGTAGCGGCTTGCTGCTCCCTAACAAAGATTTTGACATCGTTAGGCATGCACTCTAGCAACTGCTCTGCGAGTATGAGGCTCACTAGGCCGTCCAAAGTCTCTGGCAGTTCGCTAAGAGTGTGCCACCTCTTCAGGTATTTGTCCAACCTGTCGCAGAGATTACCGTAGGTCTCTCGGCGCTCTAGGCGGGATGTCCTGAATTTCTTTTGGTAAGCCTCGGCAGTCAGCTCGAATTGGACGAGTAGCGCCTGTTTGAGGGCTGCGTAGTCTTCTCGCTGGCCGGAGGGGAGTTTAGAGTATACTTCGTAGGCTTTGCCTCGGAGGCATTGGGATAGCCGGAAGCACCATTTCTCCTCTGGCAGACCGTAGTAGCTCGCTACTTCTTCGAAGCGGACCAGATAAACTTCGATGTTTTCTGTCTTGTCGTCGAAGTGCTCCATTGGCATGTGGTGTAGGCCGTTTGAGGAACTTTGCTGGGAGGCAGGGCTAGCCGGGCGAGATCCGGAGGAAGCTTGACTGGCGGTTCCGTTCTCTTTCTCCGCGGTTATCCTTTCTCTCTCAGTTATTTGTTTTTCCCTTTCTCGCTCCGTGATTTCCTTTTCTTTGGCTATAGCTATAGCTATAGCTACTTCAGCTTCCCTTTTCTCTCTTTCCATAGCCATTTCATGTTCCCTTTTCTTCTCCTTCTCCAATTCTGCCCTCACATATTCTTTCTGCTTTGCCTCATCGTCATATATGACGGCCGCGAGTTCTCTGAGTTCAGCTATTTTTTGTTTCATGTCAGAGTCCGCTTTAGAGCGTGTGCCACTTGCCATGGTGGTGGGGTGCTAGGATGGTGAGGGGTGGGTAATGAAGGGGAAAAGCGGAAGGTAGAGTAAGAGGTGGAGACGATGATGGAGATGCTGAAAGCAATTACTTAAGAGTTATAGGAAAGGTGGTATCAGCCTTTGTTTGGTGCTTAAGAACCTGTAAAAGAAGTACAATTACAGCAATACAAAATTAGAAAATTAAAATAGCTCTGAATGACACTCTTTAGTCTTGTGCTCTAACAATGATGATGGTTAAAATACTGGGGAGTTGCCTGCTGTGCTTGCAGTGTTAGTTGGGTAAATCCCGGACGAGGCTCGCCATTGTGACAAGTCGGATTAAAGATTTGGCCGTTTTGGGTGTCTAGGGGATTTTATAGTTTGAGAATCCTTACTTGCACATATAAACTACAAGCACAGCGTTATAATGCAGGCAACAAATACTATATTTAGATGTAAAATTATGTACAGTTTATTATACAAAGGATAGTTAAAAGGTAAAATGCTGTACAGATGCTAGAATGGGATCTAGCGTATTTACATTAGGAGACTATCATCATCAGATATTAGAACCAAATGGTCTGAGTGTCATTAGGCTGGTTGCTTAGCTTTTGGTCCTGTGCTGCACTGGTGAGACTGGTGTGGCTGATACTGATGCTGTCTGCTGGTGGGCTGGCGTAGTGGATCCAGGCTCCGTGTGCAGTCCAACTTGTATGGTTGCAGAGCTAAGCTGCGTCTACCAATCAGTTAAGCCAGTGACGAGTCTGTGGCTAGCGTTGTTACTTGGACTCTTGAAGGATGAGTAGGTCTGATGTCTACAGATCTGGTGCCAGCAAATCTGCTATCAGCTTTAGGTTGCTAAGATTTCAGGCGGATGTAGCCTATAGATAAAAGCACCAATCCAAAGTGAAATAAGGGAAAGAAAATAGTCTAGAGCTCAAGCAAGAGTTAGATGTGCTCCCTGTGGGCTCTCCAGCGTGAATGAGATCGGACGATGAAGTTTGTCCATATACACGTGGATAGAAAGGGGGGGGTGAGTGGCGGGAGATAGGTGCAAAGGTGGTCTAGACTATCTGACGTCTTTGACAAAGGGGGTCCACGCTTGACCGTGACGAGAGTTTCCGGGAGATAGACATTGTGCGAAGGCGCGAGTTGAAAGTCCAGGGAATCAGCCCAGGTGGTCAGGTGGATTATGAAGGGGAGATTATCAGAGCTCGGCACATCAAGGGAGATTATACCTTGATAAAGGCTAGTGCTAGACGAACAGCGTTGCCCGAGGCGTTAAGTTGAATGGGTACTTTGAAGTGACCAGCCGCTCCCGGAAGGGGGGGGGGGTCAACGGATGTCTGCCACGATAGATGGAGGGAGTGTACTCTTGTCAAGGGTCTAGTGTGACACGCGCCAAGGCGGGGATAGTAACATGTGACATCGATGCCAATGGGGTGGGGTTGGATTGGAGGGGTGGTGGCTGTGTTTTTAGCGCTTGATTGGCTAAATTAATAAAATTGATGATTAATAGCGAGTAAATAAATTAATTAACTGCTTAGACCTGAGTGATATCTTGAGTGAGCTAAAACGGTTCGTCACACTGAGCCTTCTTTCTTTGGTTCATGTCTGAGCCTTCTTTCTTTGGTTCGTGTCTGAGCCTTCTTTCTTTGGTTCATGTCTGAGCCTTCTTTCTTTGGTTCATGTCTGAGCCTTTTTCTTTGGTTCGTGTCTGAGCCTTCTTTCTTTGGTTCATGTCTGAGCCTTCTTTCTTTGGTTCATGTCTGAGCCTTCTTTCTTTGGTTCGTGTCTGAGCCTTCTTTCTTTGGTTCGTGTCTGAGCCTTCTTTCTTTGGTTCATGTCTGAGCCTTCTTTCTTTGGTTCATGTCTGAGCCTTTTTCTTTGGTTCATGTCTGAGCCTTCTTTCTTTGGTTCATGTCTGAGCCTTCTTTCTTTGGTTCGTGTCTGAGCCTTCTTTCTTTGGTTCATGTCTGAGCCTTCTTTCTTTGGTTCATGTCTGAGCCTTCTTTCTTTGGTTCATGTCTGAGCCTTTTTCTTTGGTTCATGTCTGAGCCTTCTTTCTTTGGTTCATGTCTGAGCCTTCTTTCTTTGGTTCATGTCTGAGCCTTTTTCTTTGGTTCATGTCTGAGCCTTCTTTCTTTGGTTCATGTCTGAGCCTTCTTTCTTTGGTTCATGTCTGAGCCTTCTTTCTTTGGTTCCTGTCTGAGCCTTCTTTCTTTGGTTCATGTCTGAGCCTTCTTTCTTTGGTTCATGTCTGAGCCTTCTTTCTTTGGTTCATGTCTGAGCCTTTTTCTTTGGTTCATGTCTGAGCCTTCTTTCTTTGGTTCATGTCTGAGCCTTCTTTCTTTGGTTCATGTCTGAGCCTTCTTTCTTTGGTTCATGTCTGAGCCTTTTTCTTTGGTTCATGTCTGAGCCTTTTTCTTTGGTTCATGTCTGAGCCTTCTTTCTTTGGTTCATGTCTGAGCCTTCTTTCTTTGGTTCATGTCTGAGCCTTCTTTCTTTGGTTCATGTCTGAGCCTTCTTTCTTTGGTTCATGTCTGAGCCTTCTTTCTTTGGTTCATGTCTGAGCCTTCTTTCTTTGGTTCATGTCTGAGCCTTTTTCTTTGGTTCATGTCTGAGCCTTTTTCTTTGGTTCATGTCTGAGCCTTTTTCTTTGGTTCATGTCTGAGCCTTCTTTCTTTGGTTCATGTCTGAGCCTTTTTCTTTGGTTCATGTCTGAGCCTTCTTTCTTTGGTTTCATTGATCATTGAGAAATAATACGAACAAGATTATTTGTGTATTAACTGGGAATTGATAAATGGAGCTCGACTTCAACGCTGGATGTCTACTTGATACAATTCTGCAAAAATTTGGTCTGTAGCTGAAATGGAATTTCTTTTTAAAACTATTGCCCATTTCTTTTACATGTGAATACACATAAATCTTAGCATCAACACAATCACTGAAAATATGATTGGCGCCGTGAGAGTGCCTTGACGATGCAAGAAACTATGGATCTCCACCCCAACTCGATAAGAAGCAATAACATATTTCTTCCTATTGTTTTGTCTTCTTTTTCTATTGTACTTATTGTCCTGAATAAAATTCCTTGAAGTACGTAAAAAAAATCTAAAACATTAGAATTTAACAATGAGTAGATAACTGTGATTACAATTTGGTGTCAATATAGTGTGTTAATATTCACAATTGTATGGTTTCGGTCTAGAATCCTATCAAGATCATTTCCCATTTTCTTTCTTAAGAGTGCCGCTTCTTTACCTGCTATAGTCAGTGGCGTTGCATCCATGGCGCGATAAGGTACAATGAAACCGAGCCCACGACCATATTTGGGGCCCACAGCTTATGGTGTAGCAACAATGGCGTAAAGGGGTCCATTGTACTTGGGCCCATGACTCTTGACTAGTTGGGGCCCACGTGAGAACTTACGGATGAAAGTCCTGATGTTTACGAATTAAAATTTCGACACTGACTGATGCTAATTATTCAATTTTCTTAAAGCTCAATCTGTTTCTTTTTTTTTCTGTATTTAAACTGTTTTGTAGCGATTATTTTTACCCTTGACATAAAGTTCTGTAGATTTAAAGTTTTAAACTGAGTCTGCAATCTTAACAGACTTTCTACTGTGTTTGATGAGTAACAAACTAAACAAACTGTCTCAACATTTCCTATGTCTAAACTTGTGTATCCGAGCCACTGAAGTAGATACTGTAGTCAATGGCGTAGCATCCATGGCTCGAAGGAGTTCAATGAACCCGGCCCCCGACCATTTAGGGGCCCACACCCGATGACGCATCAAATATGGGGCCAGGGCCGGATTTACCTCTATGCAACATAATCTCTAGCTTAGGACCTCCAAGAAATATTTAGTAGGTACATACAATATCAGGACTTATATGGGGCCCCATATCTCAAAAAGCTTAAGGCCTTTTCAAGTCTAAATACGACACTGTATGGCGCGTAGGGATGTCATTACTCCTGGGCCCTTGACTAATGATCAATTGGGGCCTGACCTACAAGAGCCCTTGGAGGTAACAACAAAGGGATACAAATAACTGCAATTTAGTAAAAAAAAATGATGGTTCAAAAATTGAAAAAGTTTACTTCAAATAACCTGAGCGTCTTTAACTTCCAAACATTAAGTTAACATGTGTTTCCAGCTTGTAAAGGTACTACTAGCATCAGGTTGGTTGTAGTGTGGTGGCGGTACGTTTGTTGTCACATTTGGGTCCCATACTCCCATTTTATCTTTTTTTCCCCTCTATGTTAATAAGACCATTGATAGTATTACCTTTGTAACATATTCTTGAACCCGGGCCCACGGGTACCTGCATGGGCGGACTGGGTATCAAAATCGGCCCGGGCATTACCAAATAAACCGGCCCACAAATGTCATGTCATATATTTTCGGTGTGTGTGGGGGATTTTAAACCTCTCCGCAATTTATATATACATATATTAGTGTATGTCTATATGTAATTAATCTTCATTACATTCTTATCTTACATTCTTTCAAACGTTATTTCTACCCTAGAATACTCTCTTTCTATAATTAGTGAAAGGCAGTATACACCGCCAAGGGACAGCTAGGGAGTCTGGGGGAGCGCTGTAAGCTCCCCCAGTAGGGTTCGCCCCGGATCCAAGCATTATTTTCGTTATTTTAAGCTTTACAAAATGCATATTTTGAGGTATCTACAGCAGTGGCTTAGCTAGAGTATATGATGCCTGGTGCGGTACCTCATCTTGATGCCCCCCCCCAAAAAAAAAACAACACAAAACAACTAACTAATTAATAACATTGCAAAACCTTACTTTTTTTTCAAAATAATATGTAGGCCTATTTATTAATCAAATATTGTTAATTCTTTCATCACCTTAATGACCTTTCATGACCTCAGCATTATCATAGCCTTTGTGTCGATGAAGTCAACAAAAGACTCACGAACCTGCACCCTGTCATTCTCCATGACAACATACCGTAAAATTTGGGAAATTTGATCCAGCTTTGAGATGTCAGGTGTACTGTCAAAAATAATAGAGAAATATTTGGCTTGTTTTACTTGCTGTATGATTTGTTTTTTTAGCGTGATCCCCCAATATTGTAATAAATTCATTTTGTATTTGTGGAGACATGTATATATTCGATATGGAACAAAGCTTAGTTCGAAGCACATGCTCCCTCAAGAGTGGATCGTACTTTGATAGTAATTTTACTAACTCTCCAGGTTTTCGTCTCTTGTATAATCAAATCTTGGGCCTTGTTGTCAATATTGTTCCCTACTCTCAGGCAAACTTCAAGTTCCCTCCAAGCAAGCGATGACAGAATGTGAGCTCTGCTGGTCTCATGTTTTTCTATTTTCGGGGATAACCTCCACCACTCATTGAATCCATCTTTGGATTTAAATGAAGATTTGGTACTTGATCTTGTTGAGAAGAGCATGCAGGGGAAGCAAAATAATTTTTTTTTTTTTTTTTGCGAATAACACATCCACTTTCTAAGAACTTTCTCGCCGTTTGACATTTGCCGGAAAAACCAAGCCTTTGAAAGCTTTCTAGCCTTTCCTTTTGCTGATTCTTGATGTCTATACGCCTCTCTGAATTGACTGTCCATACGCTGAACTGTTTCAGATCCTTGAGTGAAAAGGTGTATGCGAATATTATCTGTGATGACATCAGGCCAATCTCCAATGTCGTTCAGTCTAGAGTTTATTATCCTGCTTTCTGTATTGTTTACACTGTCTGATGGTTCAGCTTCTTCAGTATGAATTTTTGAGGACATGCTTGTGTGCTGTCCTTTAGTCTCTAGAACCTGCGGTATTGAAGTATTTTCTTCTTTTCACGATGTCGGCCTCATCCTTTTTTTCTGAATTCAATGATAACCGTCTCATCTTGCTTTGTTGCTTTTAATTGTTCAGTTAATTCATACCCATTAACAGCTCGCCTATAGTCGGTGGACTCTGGCAATGATGTGACTTGAAATTGTCTCGATGCTTCTTTAGACTTAAGAAATTTAAGAAACGCACCTCACTGCGGTCAAAGAAACTGCTTTATGCGGATGACATTGTCCTCTGGTCAACCGGCAAGAAAGCCGACCAAATACAGGCGGCATTACAAGCAGACCTCCAAACCATCTCCTCGTATTACGACAAATGACAGATTCAGATAAACATTGCCAAAACGACCTGGTCCCTGTTCAGCCTATGGATCGACATTCTTAAGGCTCCATTCGAGCTTCAACTTAGTGGGCTGCGACTCCAACGTGAAAACAGCCAAAATATCTAGGGGTGACCCTGGATAGAAAGTTGTCAATGCTCCAGCACGTCCAGGAAGTTGAAAGAAAAGCCTCGGAGAAGTTAGTGTTACTAAGAAAGCTGGCCAGCACAAAGTGGGGTGCCAAAGCTTACATGCTACGCACATTGTACTTAGGGGTAGTCAGATCACACATTGAGTACAGCTCAAGTATATGCTAGTAAAACTGCCCTCGAATCACTCGACCGAGTACAATCACAGGCACTAAGGTTCATTTGTGGCACCTTTCGGAAAAGCCCAACAAACGCTGCTGAAATCTTAACAAACGAGGCCCCTTTACATTTAAAGAGGGAGAGGGTGGTACTTACAGCCTATGAGCGCTATAAAAGTGGCGACAACATGTACCGTGTGTCCGAAATAAATCTAGTAAATTAGAGTCAAACTGTTCTATAGCTTACATTGTATGGAAGAAATAGTCAAGGAGATGAAACAAAATAGCGAGATGACTAGTTTATAAATCGTTAGTTCATGTTTAAAATACAGTAGTTTAAGTTTGTTCGTGTCCATACAATTAGTCGTTTTTACTGAAAAGCTCACGGAAATAGGAAATTAATACACACTGGGGGAATCTTGGTGCCCCTCTCCACTTGGTGCCCTGTGCGGCCCGCACCACCCGCACATTGGTAGCTACGCCACTGATCTACAGTGCAATTAGCCTGTTACTCTTCCGCTAAAAAAAAATCAAAAACTAAATCTTCTATTCAGTGGAGTCCAGCGACTGGTAGAAAAAGGTAAAATGCTTTAGTTTTTGTATTGGGGGTGTGGGGGGGGGGGAGGGAAACCACAAAACCCCTTTAGGCTACGCTCATGAAATTTGGTGACTGTAGTTTGCTTAAGTTGGCTGCACTGGGGAAGTAAGTAAAGTTTCCCTTTCAGACAATGAGATCTGAGGCCAGTGATGGTTTGAACTCCTCCTCTCTCGGCTACGCCCATGTGTTTTATCATAGGTGTAAGCCTAATTCTATTCAAAATATATAAAGTTTGATAACGCATCGAAAACTGGATGTATGCTTTCGTAGGCTTACATAATATATTCTATTTATATATCTACATGTATGTAGTCTGAAAACTATAAACACTACAATAGCAGCCTTAATGAGTTTCAAACTTTTTGGTATTACTTATAGATTACAGACGTTTCTTCAAAAAAATAATTAGATCCTACGCATTTCACGTGTCAATCTAGTCATGCATGTTGATCTGTGACTTAAAATATGCTAAGTCATTGGTTTTCCTGGCTGACTAAGGCAACCCATTCCTTTAAAGTGGTATCACCACAAATACAAAACTAGGGTCGTCCTCCCTACATTGCTCTATGACTCAGAAACATGGATAGTGTACAGTTAACATGCAAAGAAACTGAATCACTACCACGACATGTCTGTGAAAAATACTGAATGTCAAATGGCAAGACAAAATACCAGATACTCAAGTCCTTCAAAGAGTGGGTCTGCAAAGCATCCACACAATCCTGATGCAGTCCCAGCTGCGATGGGCAGGACACGTATGCAGAATGGAAGACCACCGCATCCTTTAACGACTCTTGTATGGCCAACTAAGCGAAGGAAAGCGCTCACAAGGTGGTCAAAGAAAGCGCTTTAGGGACACCCTCAAAGCTTCTCTGCAGACGTTCAGCATAGATCCAGCCACCTGGGAGACAGAGGCACATGACAGAGCATCATGGCGTCGCGCTGTGAAAACTGGCGCACAGGTTGCTGAGGAAAAGAGAACCAAGCTGGCAGAAGAAAAACGCCAGAGAAGAAAAGCAAGGCCAATGACACTATCTCCAGCTGGAATAACCTGCCTAGTGTGCGGCCGAACATTCCGGGCTCACATAGGTCTCACCAGCCACACGAGGAGACATAAAACCCCAGTGCAAAGCCCTCAGCCCCCTGGATGACAAAGTGGTCATAATCGAACTACGATATATATATATATTCCTTTATCAGATAAGAGAAAGCAGAAAGGTTAGATAGGTACTTCTAAATGTGAAAAGCTCTTGCTTCTTCCTAGTACATTCTAAAAAAAAACGCGATTTGTATATGAATATATTATTTAAAATATAAATGATTCTAAATCTCCTTTCATTAAATATCGGATGTGACAGCGCTATATAAATTATTGTAATTATTGTAATAATTTTTATTATTAATGACTTCATACTAAGCATAAGTTTGCTATTAATCATAACGGTACTGATATTGATTTCGATCTACATTTATGTTTTAATTAAATATTATTTTTTTTTTTTTTTGTAAGCCTTAAGTGTAGTATTTTTAGATCTATGTTATTACAAATAAACAACAAGAAACTTACTTTTTTGTTTTCAAATCGCAGAAACTAGCACTTTATACTGTTATACCCATATTGAGATATGAATAAGTTGGGTGGTTTGCAATTTCTCGGCTGTGTGTATGTGTTTAAGTTAACTTCTATTAAGTTTTGTTAAAGAGCTAATTGTCTCCCCTTTTGCCGCGTTATATCAATGTTTTCTAACTTAACCTCTCCCATCCCTCTTTTTCGTTAACTTTCAATGGAACCATCAAAAGACGGGTGAGGGAAGGAGCAAAACAAAAATAGGAGTGCCATCAAAGGCCCATGCCGACCAGCAAAATGATCAGGCCAAACACAGTCTTGAAGACATCAAAGTAGTGTTAAAGGCCATGCCGCTCATGCATATCAGAAAGTACGGTCTAACGTTTTACAAATGATAACACGTACAGTGTATAGTGTAATTCTTACATTTTATTCTTGTTGAATTTCAAACAAAATTAATTGTAGGCTAATAATAATTTAAAAAAAACAACAACAAGAAAACGTGTTCGGGCCTTTGTGTCTTGCTGCTGTCACTTTTTTTTTTAAAGTTTTTTTTCTTTGGTCGCGACCAGACCGGCCCATTTGGTACCGGCCAACCGGGCATTTGCCCGTTTGCCCATATAGCCAGTCCGCCCCTGGGTACCTGGCTATAGTGCAGGTCATCCATAATATTTAGTCTGTGATCTTGTTAAATTTACGCTCTGTTGTGTTGTATTTATTCAATGTGTGTGAGTCTATGTTCATTGATATGTGTGTGAGTCTATATTTATTGAATGTGTGTGAGTCTATGTTAATTGATGCATGTGTGTGAGTCTATGTTAATTGATGTATGTGTGTGAGTCTATGGTAATTGAAAGTGTTTGAGTCTATGGTAATTGAATGTGTGTGAGTCTATGGTAATTGAATGTGTGTGAGTCTAAGTCTATGGTAATTGAATGTGTGTGAGTCTATGGTAATTGAATGTGTGTGAGTCTATGGTAATTGAATGTGTTTGAGTCTATGGTAATCGAATGTGTGTGAGTCTATGTTAATTGAATGTGTGTGAGTCTATGGTAATTGAATGTGTGTGAGTCTATGTTAATTGAATGTGTGTGAGTCTATGGTAATTGAATGTGTTTGAGTCTATGGTAATTGAATGTGCTTGAGTTTATGTTAATTGAATGTGTTTGAGTCTATGGTAATTGAATGTGTGTGAGTCTATGGTAATTGAATGTGTGTGAGTCTATGTTAATTGAATGTGTGTGAGTCTATGCTAATTGAATGTGCTTGAGTTTATGTTAATTGAATGTGTTTGAGTCTATGGTAATTGAATGTGTGTGGGTCTATGGTACTTGAATGTGTGTGAGTCTATGGTAATTGAATTTGTGTGAGTCTATGGTAATTGAATGTGTGTGAGTCTATGGTAATTGAATGTGTGTGAGTCTATGGTAATTGAATGTGTTTGAGTCTATGGTAATTGAATGTGCTTGAGTCTATGGTAATTGAATGTGTGTGAATCTATGGTACTTGAATGTGTGTGAGTCTATGGTAATTGAATGTGTGTGAGTCTAATCGTCTATGGTAATTGAATGTGTGTGAGACTATGGTAATTGATGTAAGTGTGTGAGACGATGTTTATTGAAATGTGTGAGTCTATATTTATTGAATGTGTGTGAGTCTATGTTAATTGATATGTGTGTGTGTGTTCTCACTTTAAGCTGTGCAGGAAGAAAGAGGGCCACGAAAAAACAAAGGCACCAAGAAAAATACAGCCGCGAGGCGAAACATACTGCTCCCTGCCTCTCCGGCGCCCTCCTCAAGCAGTGTGGCTCCATTCGCCCCTCTCGGAGTCGGAAGCTACATCACCCACTCGATGACTTCTCCCCTGGCTTGGGGATCTTACCTGAGTGCTTTCAGACCTGTGCCGCCCAAACCACAAGGGATGTTGCCCTGGCAACCAGGCAGCAGCTTTCCCGGCTTTCTGCTAGGCGAGATGTCTGGCGACGTCATCAAACTTCCGGTAACTGCACCAGAACTGTTGCGTAAGTAAATATGTCTTTCAGTTAGGCCCTTATCTTATCTTACCTTATAAAATAAAGGCGTTACCTAAAATAGTATACATTTAATAATTTGGACAATATCTTTTGATTGTTGAATTGTAGTCTGTAGAAAACCAACACCACTGTGACCCCTGGTGACAGAGAAGAGCTTAGAAGTGGCACGTCAATTTATCGTTAAGGAGCTTTCACATTTTCTTGAGGAAAAATCTCTATTCGGTTGGTCGCTGTGCTGAATGCATGACACCCTCGTCGACTTCCCCTTAGGCTATATTGAGATGTCATATCGGTGCCTATATGGCTAGTTCGAATGTAAATTATTATGTTGAATATATAAATGGACCTCATTAACCAATCGTAAACAAAGAACATTTAGTCACGTGCTTCTCTGTCTCTTCTATACAAATTACGATCTAATTTTGATCAACAGTGACAGTGACAGTTTTTAAAAAATGTTTTATTAATATTATCACGTGACCGTTCGTTTGGGTGAATTGGGTCCATTGAGATGCATTTTGACAGCTTATTGAACGCCAATGAACCACTTTTATTTGTGAAAAGTTAGCTTTTTGAAAAATGCTTTACAATAATTATTCTTATCATTTCCTCATTTTGAGTTATTGCTCTCTTTGATGTCGGCACGGCATCCAGAGTGATTCCAGAACTGTAAACGTGTGTGGACGATTGAACCATAGAATGGAAATGATCTATTTCTAAAACATCCATTCAATGCAATATTCGGCGAGCATTAGAAGTGTTTAAAAATATTCTACGTTCATTTTATTAATTGAAATATTTCAGATTTAACAATGGTTCGAAACATTCAGCTAGATAAATAGTCTTATCTGGACTGTACTTAGAATTCTAAATTCTACTCTTTTAAGTCCTTTAGGCTAGGTATGACGCAAAGTTGACAAAATATCTCAATTTTAGAACCTGTGAGAGAAAATATCATCTGTTTTTTTTTATTTATAGGAGGAGATGCGAGACCAATAGTTATAGAAGGCCTGAACACTGACCTGCAACGTCACAACCTGTGGGCAGTGTATACCAATAGCTCATTGCCACGTCACAAGTCAGTGTTCAGGCCTTCTATAAGGAATGGTCTCGGGAGATGCGGTAGAGGCCCTTCTGAAGGCAGCTCTGTTAACAGTTTTAGCATCATCGCATTGTTTTTTTTTGTTTGTTTGTTTAATGCCAGTGAATGGTGCGGGGTATATTACCCCTCCGCTGTACCTAAACAAATGATTCCTAGATCTGCAACAAGATTAGGTAATATCAGAGGGAGATAGATCCACTGCTCAAGAGCCTAGACTAGACTTGGGTTATCCAGGTATTACTCGCTTAAGTAATATTGAGATCTTTGTTATTCTCGGCCTTCCCTTCCCTGGTAACTCTTCAAAAGTCTCTAGCAGTGGCTAACGTAGACACTCACCCCCACCCCGCTTGTGGTTTCAAATGACAATCGTGCGGGGTTCGTGAAGTCCAGGATGTCCAGCTCAATCTGTGGGTGCCTGTGCATTAAAGTGGACTGAGCATGCCGGTACGCCAAGGTTCAATAAGCGTCCTGGAATTTCGAACGTACGTTTCTAGAGACATTAAGCCGCTCCGCTGATGTCGGGCTTTTCTGGCACTGAGAATAACGGTCCCTGACAACATCTCCAAATACCTAGACTGTCATAGTCAACTCTAGTTCTTAAAGCATTGCGCATCTTTTAAGTACATCCCAATTTTATATTTAAAAAAAAACGATTTCGTCTTCCAAACTTGCTAGTACGTAAGGGCTAGGGGACGGACTGGGTATCAAAATCGGTTCTAGGATTACCCAATGTGACGATTTCTGTTTATTTATTTCTTGGTAATGCTTCTTATATTAATTATTGATCAAACAGACTCATCACGCCGGAGATTATATGAGTGATTTGATAACACACTAAAGAAACATCTGTGTTCTCTTTTAACTTCTTTACACACATAAGTAAATTCTCAATTCCATAACTTTAATTAAATATCTTCATAGAATGAAACTTTCTAATACTACAACTTTAACTGATATAACTAATTACCCGTAAAAGTTTAAACATAAGACATATACTATCAAAAATCGTTACAATGCGAGGACCCCGACTAACTAACTTTCCCCTAATTTATACTTTTCTAAACCGTACTTTCCAGAATCATAGAAACTTTTCTCCTAAATATTTTATTAATTGTGACCTTCTAGAGTATGACGTATGCTATTTTTTTCCCTTAACCTCTTTCTCTGATTGGATGACTATAATTACCTTGTTTACTCTGATCATCTCTGACCTGACCTGGGCTTCTAGAAACTGGTCGAATTAGGCCACAGCATCGACACCCAGCACTCCGACCCACAAATTGCATGTTATCTTATGGGCATCCACTCATACCTGGCCTCATAATTCTGCAGGCGTCCTTACCAGACTATTAGGCGCAAGCCCATTAGACCTTTGCCCATACTTTAATATTGCCAGTCCGCCGCCCCTGATAACCTCTCTCTCTCTCTCTCATATATATACTGGACAAAAGTTCACACCAAATTTTGGGACCATCGAAAAGAGAAGTGTACATTTTTTTTCTTCAAATAAACCACCATTTAAAAAAAAAGAGTAGATTCTACATTATCTAGACTAGGTGTCTGCATCAAAATCTATAGGGAAATTTGTTATTATAAAAAATGATTACTTCCCCCCCCCCAAAAAAAAAATGTATCAGTTGATAATTGTAGCGATGCTGAGACATGATATCAGAGGAGATCCTAAAACTTTATAAGGAATGAACGGAGTGGTAAGGCGCTTGGCTTCCCTACCGAGAGGTCCCGGGTTCAAATGCTGGTGAAGCTTGGGTATTTTTAATTTCTGGATCTTTAGCACGCCTCTGAGTCTACCCAGCTCTAATGGGTACCTGACATTAGTTGGTGGAAAGTAAAGGTGGTTGGTCGTTGTGCTGGCTACATGACGCCCTCGTTAAACGAGGGCCACAGAATCAGATGAACTTTAAATCGTGTTCTACAGACCGCAAAGTCTGAAAGGGGAACTATTAGACTAGTAGAATGATTGCACAGATTTCATTGCTGCTTCTTTAAAAAACAAAGTGTAAATATTAGAATTGTGTTGTTTTTTAGATCTATTTTCTCCAAACTGAAGTCATAGAATCCTAAGCAACCATTTTTGTTAAAACTAAATAAATATAGCCTAATACAATGAGAAAATACAAATTATCCAGCGGTCCGGTCTGTTAACTAAATCTTTATGTTTATTTCCTTTATTTTTTTTCTACACCGGATACACCAAATGGCTAGTTATTTATAGTTTTTCTATGTAGGATAATTTCTACTTCAGACCGCTTTCTTTTTTTTTAAATATAGAAATGGCTTGTTGTCATAAGTACTTATCATGACCTATCAATTGTCTATAGAATGTCTATTACTGATATATTGTACGACTCTTAATACCATCCCTATATACACCTACATGTTCTACAACAGTTCGTTTTTCTAGTCTCTCTAACCCTTATTCCTCTCAGACGTCCAGGATCCAGGGGACGCCGAACAGTTCTTCAAGTCGACTCTACAGCAGATTTTGTTGGCCACATTTCGGCGGGCGCAGTACAACCAACTTTTCCGGCTCCTTCATCCGCACGATCAGATAGTTCTGCTGGAACTGCGGTGGGCGGAGCTATTCATCCTGACTGCTTCGTATTGGCCGGTGGACGTTGCCAAGTTGATCAATAAACTCAGAGACAAAAGTGGATCTAAGGTTAGGCGTTTTATTGATTTTTTCGGGGGTCTGTGGGGTAATTATCCGATGAACATTTCCAGTCCAGGAGTTCAAAGAAAACACACTCTGAGTCAGCAAACGAAACCTAGAAGCGTATTGATTTCTCGCTGTGCATTAGAGATGTTCACTTTTCATTCCTCAGTATGCTAATCAAAGATGTTGATGTAGATTTGTTTTGTGTTTTTAGAGTTGAAAAGAAAACTATCACAACCTTTCCTCATGTGGGACATATATATATGTTGGTCATAGGAGTTTCTTTTTACTAAGCAAAGGGAATCAAAACAAATCAGTAACTCCTTAATATACGAGCGTTGACATAATCCTTTACATATCTGTGTGTGTGTGTGCGCGCGTGAGAGAGAGAGAGAGAGAGAGAGAGGGAGATGCTTAGAAAAATATAGAGAGACATAGAGAGAAAAATAGAAACAGACGGAGAGTGAAAAAGATTAGAGAGAGAAGGAGAGAGAGAGAGAAATAAAGAGAGAGAGAGAAGAAGAAATCAAAGAGAACTAAAAGAAAGAGAGGCCAAAGAGAAAAAGTGAACGCGCAAAGTGAAAAAAAAAAAAAACACCTTCATTTGAAACTTTTCTCAAAGTGAAAAAAACAACAACATATCGTTACTGTCATACGAAACTATTCTCTCCCCCAGAAACAAGGTCTCGCAGACTTCAGAGTGAACGAAGATCTCCAGAGAGTTATTGCGTCTTGGCAAGCTGCTCAAGCAGACTTGACAGAGTTGTCGATACTGGAAACAATTGTTCTATTACGATACGGTGAGTTTGGAAATAGAGATTCATGTAGCCAGTAATGATGCTGAACGCTTGTACTTCCTAACTGATAGTTTCTCAAGTCTGTTTGCCAATAAAAACATGTTTATTGTATGCCCATAAAGACACTTAACCGCGTTACCAAGTTCATTGGAGAGAATAGGAAAGTAAATGTGTTAAGTCCTTGTCCTAGCCACACGACACTTTCGTTCAAGGTTTCCAAAGAAAAAAAGCCAATTTCTATATATAAATTAGATCTCTAGGCGTGTAGGCCTGCTTGAACAACTGTTCTGTCATGAAGGGATCCAAGTCAATGTCTATGTAAGGCATTGCTATTTCCTATATATCTGGCACTCCGGGCGCATGGACTGGAATGCATGGCCGAGGGTCGAGTACACCGGGGACCTCCGCCATTTTCCTATGTTGTACCAAGCTATTCGTGCAGGACTCGCCATTAGTGTAACGGTCCCTTGGGGAACGGCGCATGGATTATCGACAGGGACGTGGAAGCTCTCTTTCAACTCCGCACCGTGCAATGGGAAAGCTCTCGCATTCCTTTGGACACTCCCACAGTTTTGTTTTGCTATTCATTTAGCCTAATCACTTCCTTCAATGATAGTTTCCACTCTCGTGCCACGTTGAGGCAGACTAGATTGCCCGGAGATACTCTTTCACGAGTGTAGACTATTGCATTTTTATGGCATTTTTCAATTATTAAATATATTTATGGTATTCTGAAATGGTGATTAGGTGTTAGCATATGAATTGTTATTCTTATCTTATATATTAGTTTAAAATAGCTGAGTAGAAGGTAAAATGACAACTTTGAATATTTTGTTTACAAAGCTTATATCAACTCCCTCTGTCTGTCTGGGTGGAATGTTGTAAACGTAGTTCTTCCCCTTTCCATTCTCATATCAAGTTGAAACTTTGCATAATTATTCATTGTTTATGACAAACATGAATCAATCAAGAAAATTAACCAATCGGTTAATCAATTAGTCCTTATTAATTAATTTTTGTTTTGTATTTTGTATAGAAAACGTTCTTTGCTAAGGGGAGATTAGCCTTGTGTAGAGAATTACGTCATTACCTAAAATCTTCTATTTATAAGTACTTAAATAGCTCACTGGTAATACGTAAGGCTTACACCCTGGAGGCTTGAAATGTCGAGATCGAATCCAGACTCGAGCAACTTCTTTTTTTTTTTTTAAATAGCTTTTGAAAAGGCAGCACGGAAACCTTCTTCCAGAGCCGCCCCCCCCCCCCAACTGGTCCACAAAAGTGATTGGACCATAAAGCACTGAGCATGATATAAGTATGAAAGATGCACACACAAAAATTAATACAAATATTTCTAATCGCACCAATTTATTATTGTTTGTTAGTTTAGATCTATTAAAAGTGAATTAGGCTACATGATTGATTCAAAATAATTGATGTAATTTTTAACACTATAAGCTTTGTTGTTGTTGTGTGTGTGTGTGTGTGTTTTTAAATAATTTTCTAGATTCTTCTTTTTTTTCTTCCTTACAGAGCAGAAAGATCGTTTGTTAGAGGCAAAGCGTGTTGACCTCTTTCAAGACCAGTCCCAGTTAGCCTTGTTCCACTACTGCAGCTATAGCCAGCAGCAGCATCTACTACAGCATCGTCAGGCGGCCATCGGCGCTCTGGGTCGGAGCTTCCATCACCAGCAGATGTCGGGCAGCGCGTGCGGATGTGGCGCGTGCGGCCAGCGCTTCGGTAAACTTCTGCTTCTCCTGCCGCTTCTTTCCACGGTCAGCGGGTCGGATCTGGAACGGGACATGTTCCTGGATACCAACATCAGACGTCTGATCAAATCGGTGTTTACTTAGCTGATCCAATGGAGAGTGTAAGCCCGTCTAACTAGCGGTGATATCTTAGGTGAGAAATGACTGAAAACATTGACAACTATCAGAGTAACCAATGTCGTCTATTCGCCATCCTGTCCCTTGGTAAATCGAAGAACTCCAACAAACTGTCCAGGCGCCCTTTAAATAGACATAATATTGTTTTACAATTAGTGTATATAAAGCTAGATGATTGTTAAGCACACGCAAAAAAAAATTACTAGATCTAAATCTACACCTCATCCAGAGTGTGTGGAGTGCTTGTGTGTGGTTGGTGTGGCCGAGTAGACAAAAAGCAGGTGAGCTGTTATTATTAGTGAATTTAGTGTGTATTTCCAATAACTGCGTAATTGCCCTAAGAGTTATGTGGAAGACTCTTTGGGCCCTTGGAAGCTCATCATGTATTCTATCGGTAAGGGTTCCTAGCAGATGTATATCTGTTACATTCCTATTATCGATAGCTTGTATCTGGGTTCCTACCAGATGTCTATCTGTTACATTCCTATTATCGATGGCTTGTATCTGGTTAGACGCGAGGCAAGTGAAACTCTCCTATATTCTTTTTCTGTAGCACATCAGCCGTGTGGGTGTCTGCCATAAAAGGGCCCTTTGAGGAACTGTGTGTGAATAATGGATAGTGACATAGTTGTTGGGGCCTTTTATCCATCCCCATCATTGCAATGGACTCGGTCCTCTGACACCCACAATGTGGGGTTCTGCTTTGCTTCCCTATTGCCCTAATCATCTCCTCTAACGACCGATTTCATCAGGGTACCATGTTGAGTCGGAGAAGCGTTGCCCGCGCCACTAACTAAACTGTGTGGAAAAAACCTTTTATTTTGCCACCATTCCCCAACCCCAACTTTCTTATCAAGTTAGGCATTTTCATGAGTTGCCCATGCCGTTCTATCCAACCCCAACTTTCTTATTAAGTTAGACATTTTCATGAGTTGCCCATGCCGTTCTACCCAACCCCAACTTTCTTATCAAGTTAGGCATTTTCATGAGTTGCCCATGCCGTTCTATCCAACCCCAACTTTCTTATTAAGTTAGACATTTTCATGAGTTGCCCATGCCGTTCTATCCAACCCCAACTTTCTTATCAAGTTAGGCATTTTCATGAGTTGCCCATGCCGTTCTATCCAACCCCAACTTTCTTATTAAGTTAGACATTTTCATGAGTTGCCCATGCCGTTCTATCCAACCCCAACTTTCTTATCAAGTTAGGCATTTTCATGAGTTGCCCATGCCGTTCTACCCAACCCCAACTTTCTTATCATGTTAGGCATTTTCATGAGTTGCCCATGCCGTTCTACCCAACCCCAACTTTCTTATCATGTTAGGCATTTTCATGAGTTGCCCATGCCGTTCTATTCGTGTTTGTTGTAACGGGCAAAAGTTTCTATTTCACTACGAGCCATGTGTAGTACACTGTTTGAAAGATAGTGATATAGCTGTCGCGTACAATTATTTTGGTCTAATGAAAAGCATGTGTAAGTCATAAGTCAAACATTTATGTCATTGGAAACTGAAAAAACATTTTTCGCCCATTTGGTATAAACGCGTTGGATGCGCACTGGTTCGGTGTGCACCTGCTTGGTGCGAACTGTTGGAGGTGCGTTATTTCATTCACCTTTATTTCGGCCAGGTCCACCACCTCGAATTTTGTTGTTCGTGTTTATATTAAAGTTAGTAACAAAGCCAATGTAATAATATGATTAAATATCTATATTCGTGGACAAACAATTCTACTTCCATAAATGCCAGTATGTAAATATACTCGATCTGGAGATTGTTTCAATAAATGTATAAAATGTATACAAATGAAAAGGTGTTTAGAAAATCGTGTTCACTTCTCAGTGGAGTTCCTTTTTTTTTTTTTTTTTTTTAACTGTCGTTTATGTTTTTTTTAATTTATATTTTATAAAGTATCAAAAACGTGTCTACTTTTTTCCTCTTAAAAACGGTTTGAGACTTCAAAAATGAAGATGATTATGGTAGGTACTATAATATCCATCAATAAGTTGAAATAATTTTAAAATGCTTTCTATTCAAATACATGCCAATGAAGGTAGCATTGGATCGCTAGAATCGGAATTTTCATAGGAGTAATCTGCAGGTGTATAGGTAATTCTAAACTCTAGATCTAATTATAGCGGCTTCAAAAATATTATTTACAGCTTTATAGTTTTTGACAAGTTTTAAAATTACTCGTGTCTTGGTCTTCTGACACCGCCAGCTACTGTCTCTCACAGCTAGAGAGAGATTGATAGCAACCAAAATAAATAAAACCGGTTTGTCGTATTTCCAAGGGACATAATCGGGAAAATGTCAAAAGACAATTTCTTAATGTAAATATAATGTCCCTTACATAGACATTGGAGTACATAACAAATATAGAGATAGCACATGTCCAATTGTGTATGTTATAGTGCAGACAAACATAGATATTCCAATGTAGAACAATGCTGTAAGCATTTTCTGTTCAGAGTGCTTGTGTCATGGCACTCAATGTTTATGCTACATCATGTAATTGTACATAACCAATATATATATACAGTATATTGTTACAGGTAGGCATTGTGGCAAGGCGCTTAGCTTCCAAACCAGGAATCCAGAGTTCAAAACTAAGGATTTTTTATTTCAGGATATTTGGGATATCTCTGGGTCCACCCAGCTCTAATATTAGTTAGGGAAGGTAAAGGCGGTGGGTCGTTGTGCTGGCCCCATGACAGCCTTGTTAACTGTGGGCCACAGAAACAGATAACCTTTACATTATCTGCCCTGAAAGGGGAACATTACTTTATTGTTTTTACTATATTATTTCAGATAAACCTTTCTAGGTTCTCTAACTTTTAGTTTCCTCCCTTTGCCGAGACAAATAAATACTTCCCCACATAATGGCTGAAAAGACTAGAAATAAAAATAAATAAATTACATTCAGGGTGGGAAATAAATCCTTCTAGAAAAATAGACATTGTACAGTTAAGTTTAAGAAAAAATTTTAAAAAATCTTTTTTTAAATTAAGTTATCTTGTAAACAAACATTTATTAATCTAGCTACAAGTAAAAACAAAATCAATCTTGAGAGTTATCTACAAGTCATATTAAAAGCCATCTTTGAAAAAAGGCTACCCTGTCTCAACTCAAATTATTAGCAACAACTGCACCACCATCACTATTCTCATTTTTCATGTTGTTAATTATAATATTTTTCATTGAGCACCAAAAGGTATTTTACCTACAGTGCAAGAAATTTAATGCAACAGTGCCCCACCATCACTTCAATGCTAAGATAATGTAGCTACAATGTATAGACACTGGTACTACAGAGGCGATTTATAAAGAACAGAATTTCTATTTTTAATGGATTTATAGACAATTTACTTAAACCAGTTCCATGCTTAAACATTCAATAAACCACTTCAACCTATCTCTGGTGTGTTCAAACACTAATTAATGTAAATAAAGTTACCCTTTCAGATCTTGCAATCTATTGGGCAGATGTTTCTTTGGCCCATGGTTAATAAGGGTATCAGATGCTCCATCTAATGTCAAGTACCCATTAGAGCTGGATGAATTCACAGATGACCTAAAGATCCGGGAATTAAAAATCCCTGTCTTCACCAGGATTCAACCCGGGACCTCTGGTTTGGAAGCTAAGTGCTTTACCACTCAGCCTTAGCACCTCCTTGAAATATTTAAGTGTTGTTAAAAGGCTATCAAAAAATTGATGTTAGAATAATGAAAGAAAGATTTGATGAATGTCTGACAGTCATATTTAAGCTCTCTGTATATGTTAACATCAGTATTGCCAGTTGTTTGTAATTTAACTAACCTTCTTTTGGGCAGATGTACTGAAGGAAGTCAACAAGAGTGACTTAAGACCAAAAAAAATGTAATTCTAATGCAGTTACCAACCTACAGACATTTGCAATATATTAAAAAAAAAAAAAAAAAAAAAGACAAATTAGCTAAGCATACTGTTAAGAAGAAATAAATTAATTCAAACACCATGTTATCTTATTAAAAAACCATGTTAAATGAGACTCTTTATTCTTTTAACAATCAAAGATAGCAACATTGTTTAAATAGAATTATCAATTTACAATTGCACAACAATTAATGAATGTTTTAAAAATCTAGCTAGTTGTATTCTAAAACAACAACAAACAAACAAAAGAAAAACTATAGATTTAATTAGCAAATGGCAGCCTGGTCGGGATGGCTGCCTGATCGTGCGTTTTTTGCGCGCTGGACTGTCATTCAGATTTATCGATGGTCCCAGGTTCAAACCCTGCCCGCTCCCATCCCCCGTCGTCCTGCGGGAGGTTTGGACTAGGAAGTAATTATCTTCAACTCAGAAGGAACATCCCAAACATGTAAAACATTTTACAAACAAAACAAACAAATGTTTTTGGGATCAGGGGAGGAGTGATGATTGGTGCCAGGTGATACCAACACTAGTTTCTTCTGCTGAGGATGATATAATTTTTTTGTCCTTTCCCCTTTTTTTTTGGCAATGTAATTTCATATAAATAATGAATAAAAGGTATTAAAAAAAAACAACAACATTAAAATCAGTTCAACTGCATAAAATGAAACTTTCAGGTGTAAACTCCACACATAATGTTCAAATGAAACTGGAGTTGTGTGTGCTCCCTGTGTAAATATCTTTTAATCATTTTTTTATGTGTCACGCACAATTATAAGACAAATAAATTTTCTCAAGGATAATAAAGATTATTATAATCAAATAAATAATACTGAATAATAAGGTTCATTTATAATTCAAGCATAACACTATATGATTAGATTAATGCTATGGGATTAATTTAATGCTGTATAAATAGTTTTAATGCCTAAAACCAAATTGACCATACAATGAAAGGCTTGAGATGTAAACATGTGAAGTGTTTACTCACAAATGTGAGTGATGAGGTTTTTGATAATGAATAGATGCATGCCAAAATAAGTGGGATGGTGATTCACCACTAGATTAGATTTCCAATTTTCTAGTCCTGATGCCTGAAAAAAAACAAAAGAAAAGCATTTTTCCATCTCACAGAAAGATATGCAAACCCATGAATAATAAAGTATGTTTGTAAAATGTTTTACAAGTTTCGGATGTTCCTTCAGAGTTGAAGATAATTACTTCCTAGTCCAAACCTCCCGCAGGACGACGGGGGATGGGAGCGGGCAGGGTTTGAACCCGGGACCATCGATAAATCTGAACGACAGTCCAGCGTGCAAACCGCACGACCAGGCAGCCAGTATGTATTAGTATACCAATAAATTCAGTTCTATGTATTAGTATTCTAATCAATTTCTCTCTCTTCATAGTATTTTTATCAATTTCTTATCATAGTATTGTAATGAAGTTTTCTTCATAGTATTCTAATCAATTTCCCACCATAGTACTCTAATCAATTTCCCACCATAGTACTCTAATCAATTTCCCACCATAGTACTCTAATCAATTTCCCACCATAGTACTCTAATCAATTTACCACCATAGTACTCTAATCAAGTTCTCACCATAGTATTCTAATCAAATTCTCACCATAGTATTCTAATCACGTTTTCACTATAGTATTCTAATCAAATTCTCACCATAGTATTCTAATCACGTTTTCACCATAGTATTCTAATCACGTTTTCACCATAGTATTCTAATCAAGTTTTCACCATAGTATTCTAATCATGTTTTTACCATAGTATTCTAATCAATTTCTCTTTACAATGACATTTGACAGCAGAGGCTGCATGAATGGATGGTAGGGGGACAGAGGAAGGATTTCAAAATTGAGAACTACAAAAATGCACAAAACAATGTGACAATCTCATGGTGGGCGATGGGACAACTAGAAACTAGCTGATCAGATATGAAGAGCACTATAAAACCATGCAAAGGAAAATATAATTTGTTGATTACATTAAATATCTCAAAGCATTTTGCTATTGTATTTGTATGATAAGAGGCCCAATAGTTTCACCTACTTGTAAGATGCCCTGAAGTGTTACAAAGCCAGTGTAGCCACAGGATAAAGCTTGACCCACCAGAGAAGCAGCTGTAACCAATCTGGCTGAAGTGTTGAGGCCCACAAACCTAATAAACATAGTAGACAAAATGTTCATAAAGTACTTTTTCTGTACCTTTAGCCTATGTGTAACATTTACTTAGAAATGCTTGAGTTTGGAAATTTCGTATATAATGGAAGAAAAGGACAGCCATTGACATTTAATGATCACTACCTTCACCTATCCCTTAGTCTGTTGAGCTGTTGGGATACCACAAAATGATGTGTCAACCTTCTTTCTCCTAGGCAAAGGACAGAGAGGAATGGAGAAAGACAGTTCACATTTAATTATACTGCTGATTTTCTTTCCTTTAGTTGATAAGTAGAACAAAATATTAGTTGTCAACTCAATTCTAGTCAGCACAAATTAAGGGTGATAATTTATTTGATGTTCTGCTTTAGTCCTGAGAATTGTGTATTCAAGACACACCATTTGTTTATCCACACCAAGTTCCTGGCATAAGATATATCAACAGGAGGCATCTTATGGACACTTTTACATTCCCTTACAAACAGGTTTCCTGTCAACACAAGGACATAGGACATCTAATGCACACCAATACATTTCATATCACAAAAGCCTCTTGTTACTGTTTTTTTTTTATCTGAAGCACTTGAATGGTTAACATCTAAATTCATTTCCATGGGCTAGGATGTAATAATCTTTATTCTTGATGAAAGGTCTAAAACGTATAAAATAAAAAAAAAATATATATATTGTTATGAATGACTTCAATGAATTCTTGTGTACTCATTTCTCTTCTGAAGGTCTGTCTCACTCAATTTTTTTTTAACTTTCAAAAACATATAATGATATTTAACAACCGTATAAACCACACAGAAAGAAAATTAAGGGGGATGCTTATGAGACTTGGGAAAGAATTGTCCAGAAAGAGATGAGGGATAGTCCGAAATTTTCATCTGGCTTAAGTTGTAGCCCTCTATAAAATGAAGTTGTTCATATAATAAAGCTCAAGTGTGAGACTTATAATACCATACATAATTTCAAACTTGGCTTGTTAACTAAACAAGTGGTAAAAGAAAGTTTTATGTTTTGATAATGAGTATACCTTGTCAAATGGCTCAAAGGTCTCAGAGTAACCATAAGGTCCAGTAAGATCATGGGCATGAGCCAGATCTCCACTGATAACCACAATAATTTTCTTTTTTTATTTCTCCAGTATTGAGTACAAAGAAGAGCCTTTAAAAAATGACAACTCAATCAGTTATGCAATTTAAAGAAATTTAAAGATATGTATTAAAATGTATAACATTTTAAAAATAATGTAGAAAAATTACATTCAAATGTTTAAAATAGCAATTTTAAAATATAAACAGTTAACACACAGGCAAGTCACTGAATATTTAGGGCTTCTTATCTTATGAACTTATCTTATAAAATACAGATGTTACTTCAATAAGGAAGATGATTACGTCCTACGCGTGTCCTTAGGTCAATCTGGCCATGCATGTTCATCAATGACTTTAAAATTCTGCTAAGTCGTTGGTTTTCTAGCTAATTCAGGCAACCAATTCCATGCTCTAATAGCACTAGCGAAGAAAGAGTATTTGTACAAATTTGTCCTACCATATGGAGCAAGAAATGTGCCTTTATCTTTGTGTCTTTATGAATATTTATTTAGTTTTTGATTATGTTTATTTATTATTATTATTGGGTTATGGTTTTGTAATTGAAGATTAGGGTTAACTATGATATTGTAGATGTGCACAGGTCACAGGGTTTCCACCAATGGGAATGGGAAATCTGTTTATTCTGTTATTATTAATAGTAAAAAAATAAACAACCTATAGTCTAAAAAAATGTGTTTTGTATTAATACTTGTAATAAAATTATAAATTATTGAATAGCTTTTAAAAATAGTAATCAGTTAGATGATATAGATGTTTTATTAACTCATACTTTCCGTAATTATTTTCCTTGTTTCAATATTATTTTTCGCTTTGCTCATTTGTATTTCACTATCCTGTTATGATTAAACTTCAATAACTTTTTTGTTTGTTATTAGAAAATGTTATAATAGGTATTAAATTGTAGGAAAAAGCAAGCTCTTTTTAAACAACACAAATTAAAGTTTATAAATCCAAAAATTCATTAAGTTTAATGGGGTCGAATCAACCTTGGCATTCTAAATTAGGAGAGAACGAGTTAATTACAAGTTTAATCCACTTTTCAAGGCAACGAACAGACTTTACAGCCTTCATCTGCATAGGAATAAGGATCATGCTCAAATTCACTCACTAAAAATGGAGCTTATATTTATTAGAAAATTATTTTTTTTAACAGAAAAACATTGTTTAATGTTTAAAAAAGTGTTGCTTACCTAGAGCCAATAATTCTGGTATCATTTCTACAGCTTTGGAATATCTACAACTTGGGTAAGACAATATCACAGTCTTCATGTTGGTTATATTTGGAATAAAATGTAGAGGAATCACTTCTCCCCACCTGTAAATCATTAAAGGTTACAATCTACATAGCTCAGCAAGTTCAAAAGAATTGGTCTAATCCAGGGGTTCTCAGCCTGTGGATCGCGACCCCTTGGGGGTCAATTGACAATTTACCAGGGGTGGCACAATACCTTCAAAAATATGGATTGTTTTTGTCTATTCTTCTATTGCTGTGTGTGTGTTGGGGGGGGGGGGGGTCAAGGCACAATTGGGGGGGGGGGGGGTTGTAAAAAGGAGTCGCCGAGCATAAAAGGTTGAGAACCGCTGGTCTAATCAAATCAAAAACTAATATTTTCCTTTCTTGATTTCATATTCTGACCTGAGTTTTATTTTGCATGAGACAGAGACAGAAATAATATATATCATACAATATATATATATATATATCATTAAAATAGCATTTAAAAAATTAGGCATTATCTCTCTATCTTATATATTACAGACATTACTTCAAAATAGAAGATGTCATTT
Organism: Biomphalaria glabrata; assembly: GCF_947242115.1. NCBI lineage: Eukaryota > Metazoa > Mollusca > Gastropoda > Planorbidae > Biomphalaria > Biomphalaria glabrata. Next base: position 15,585,518 of record NC_074725.1, on the reverse strand, counting down.
GTCAATCTAGTAATGCATGTTAATCAATGACTTAAACTCTGCTAAGTTGTTGGTTTTCCTGGCGTCTTCAGGCAACCCATTGCATTCTCTAATGGCATTAGGGAAGAAGGAGGGCTAGTACAAATTTGTTCTAGTGTTTGGAATAAGAAATGTGCTTTTATCTTTGTGTCATTCTGAGTATTTCATTAGGTTTTGTTTTTCTATTTGTAAATTATGGTTTAGTGTTTTATGTATTATAGCTACTTTACTTTTTATTCTTTTGTCCTGAAGTGTCTCTATGTGGTGTTACTCTAATTAAATTGGAATACTCATTATTAGTTATAAATCTCACTACTCTATTTTGAATTTGTTCTAGTTTATGTTCTCTTGAGTTGAGGGATCCCATACAGAGGATGCATATTCTAATATTTACCTAGCTTAAGTTAAATAGCACATGTTCTTGCTTGAATTGTAAAAATTTCTTTGAATAAACTATAATTTTTGCTTGATTTTTTAATAATTTTATCAATATGGGGATTCCATGATAACTTTTCATTTATTTTTACATCTAGATATTTTGAGTTTTTAGTCTGTAAGACTACAAGATAATTGTATTTCACTTGATTTGACATTCATGCAAATATAAAGTTTTCATAGCAGGAAAATGAATTACTCTATGAGAGAGCTTTATAGGTAATTTTGAGAGAAAGTGTAATAATTAATAATTAACTTATCAAAGTGACTCAAGAATATTGTTCAAAATGATGCTATGATGACAAGAATTTGAATCATGCCAGGTGTAAAGACCATGTTTTAGGATAGTGATGCCCAATTTACGGCCTGCAGGACAGATCTGGCCCGCACAGTGGTATATTCTAATTAATTACATCAAAATTTCAATAATTGCAGAAAAAATAGTGGATCTAGATGTGGCATTTGTATTTGATATAGAGTCAATATAGACCAGGTGTAAGTACAGGTTCTTGGGATTAAAATTTAATGTAATGTGCTATCAATGCCCATTATAGCACAGTATCAGTTTTGATTAGGGTTATCCCCCTTTGCCCTTATTGCAGCCCAGTGGGCGTCATTAGGTTCTCATTAGGGGCCAATATGGGCAACCCTAATCGTGCCAATATCGGCCCAGAATCACTTCTGGATTCATTGGGGATTTCCAGAATCGCGCCATAATCAAGCCCATACTAGCCCCAATGGTTTAGTAACTGACATTTTTATTGGGGCTCAATTAGGGATAACCCTTATTGTGCCATTATCGATCCGATGCTGGCCTTAATGGTTTAGTAACTGAAATATTTATTAGGGTTCAATTAGGGATAACCCTTATTGTGCCAATATCATTCCAATGCTGGCCCCAATGGTTTAGTAATGTAAATTTTATTGGGTTTCTATTAGGGATGACCATCATAATGCCATTCATTATTGGTTTAATTAATTAGGCATCACCTTTATTATTCAATTCATCACTGATTTTTGTGTTTATTATGCCTTTTTTGGTTCAGATGCAGCTCATTGGCTTAGTAGAAATGAAACCACATTGGTACAATCAGAGTGTGACCTATATACATGTAGCTATAATGTCAACATATTTAAACAATAATGGACATATAGTTTTGGAAATGTACTAGACAAGACTTGCATGCTCTGTTCATTCATTCTAAAATTAAACTTACACAAAGTAGGACAAAAACAAAAAATTTTAAAAATTATTTGTCATGTAACAAAACTTCATCAAGCATCAGAAGACCTACATTCATGTATGTGGACATACTATTTTACAGTGATTTTTCCAGCCCTTGGGCTAGTATAGGAAATGATGCTAAAAAATTAAGTTGCTTCTAAACCCTGTTAAGCAATTTTTTAAAATGACGGTATTTTAAAATTTGGAGCCTAATCTTCTTAAAATACATGTTATGAATTGGTGTCAGCAAATATGGTTATATGGTATTTGACTACACCTAAAAGTGCAATGGCAGACTAAATCTAGCTAGGCTTCACTTCATTCAATATTACATTTTGTCCAATTTATTTATATTAATTTTATCACAGGCTCTTAATAATACAACTATATTTTGGCTGAAAAGTTATTCTACATTTAAAATAACTGATCACAGTGAAACAAAAAAAAAAAGCTGAAGATACTGGGCTCACAACCAGTGTTTCAAAATTAGGATAACATTTAGTTATTTACGTTGAATTAATTCCATCTCAATAAAACTTTTTTTAAGGGTTGCTGATCAGTAATCTTAAAACTAAATAATTCTTCTTACCTTCTTGAGCAGGCTTCCTCGTCAAAAGAACAGCATCTGTAGTGCATGCATAGATCATTCTTATCTATAACATATGTAAAGAAAAACGTGACGATCTGTGAAAAAAAAAAAAAAATATTGTTTAAAGAATTCAAACAAAATAATATTACAATAGAGGCAAAACACAAAATGTTGCTTTAATGATGAGACACTATTTTTTCTTTATCAGTATCAACACCAATAAAAAAAAAAACAAAAACAACTATTATACATTTTTTTTATAACTAGAGCACTGACATAGCTCTTACAATAGCTTTCTATAATTAGTACAAATAAAAAAAAAACTAAACATTATTTCCTTTGTCAGGGTGATTTACATTTACCACTTACTTGAAAGCAACTTCGCACTCCTTAGAATAGGGCTGAATTGGGTTTAATGCTTACTATGGACTTTTTCTGTTTACTAAAAAAAAAAAAAGAAAATTAAAGTCAGAACGAGCCATATTTAAAATGAATTTAATTGTTGTGTGCTTTATAAAAAATAATTGAAATGGCTGCATTGTATTCAAATTCATCAGGATCCAGAATAATTCAGATGTATTATGAATAGTCAATAGAATAATAGAATGAATCTTAGATCAAAGTGTAGAAAATAGGCTACAATATAGTAATAACTAATAACGTGGTTCTCTATCTCTTCTATACAAATTATGTAATACACACAGGCTGTCACGTGGCTAAACGTTTGTTTACGATTGGTGAATGAGGTCCATTAGTAGTAATAGACCTCTAGACTTTCTAGCTAGATCTACATATATGATAATCTAGATTTGGATCTATACTGTCTAGTTTATAGATATCTAGAATTTCTAACACGTATTTATGAATATAGATCTAAGGCTACCTGGATCTGGTTATGTGGACGATGGACTGTTTGGTGGCCTTGATGGTCTCTTCATGTAGTCTCAATGTAGAAGGCACCCAAAGCCACATGTTTGTATCATCAAAGATTGCATAACCATGCTTGGCACAACACTCAAGCTTTGTCTATAATACAAACATGAAAAATTTATTTTATTAAATGTTCAATGTTAAATGCATGTGGAAAAAAAGATTTTTTTCCTCATGAAGGAATGGTGCATTACCTGTGATTCTCTTGACTCTTGCTTTTCTTTCCACGCTTAAAATTAAAATCCTAGAAAAATTATCAAAATTATTTAAGATGAACAATACAATATTGGGGATGTCAATTTAAAGTAAAAAAAAAAATAAATTATTTCTAGATTACTAGTCATAAATCAGATAATCAATGAGAAATTGAAACTGCAAAAGTTTTAAATACATTTTTAGATGTAGATTTTTACATACAACCTATAAGTAATTTCCTGCCGATTTCTTGTTTTGAATGATGCAAAACATGGACTATCCTGTAAATATTATTCAGCTCATAAATTACTCATATATTTAGCCAGTCAGCCAAGACTGTTGCCCAGGGTGTGGCATTCGAGGAGCCTTACATGAGCTAGGTAGTTGAGAAATGTAGGTGAATGACTATTCTTAAGTTGAAAGAATATGGCTGTCATTCACCTTTCTCACTTAACCTACACCCCGGGTTAGTAGTTAGTAAAAACAAGCCCAGCCGCGTCGATTTGCAGTGGCATTTCATCCCATACGGTAGAAATAACTTTCTGCCAAGCCAAGCAAAGTTTAAGCATACTTAGCCTCTCGACCATGCTTCCGCATGCTATAACGAACTGACACTATGCTAAACAAATGAAATAAATCAAGAAGTTGTTGACACTTGTACAGAAGTTAGACATATCTTTCATTTTATGCTTGTGTGTTTTAAAGGAGAAAAAGTTGTTCATTAACTTTTAGGAAGAACATTTTTACATTTCTAATAAATAATATGCAACGGTAAACAGGAACAAATGTATAATGTATGATCCCTTTCAGTGATTATATGAACACATAACCCATTGTTTCAAAAAAACTTGTTCCTTTGACAATTAAACCATTGAACAACATGTAACTTATTTTTGTCCATTTCGCATGTAATGTTAAAGAGAAACTGGGGTATAAAAGTATATCTTGGGTGCTATTGTACAATTGTTTGCTCAAATCATGTACTGTTTTATGTAATGCATAATTGTAAAACAAATTTCCTCACGGATAATAAAGATTATTATTATTATAAAACTGCATTTTTATACCCACAGAAACAAGATATCACAATCATAATGCATCTCTCTCTTGTATGTAACAACACAGAGAAGCAAACTAAATATTTTCTCACAGGAACACTAAAAGATGGTAAAGATACTACTTAGAAGTGATAATACATTAAGAGGAAAGGGATTGTATAAAACTATAAAATTAGTGTAAGATCAAAAGGACTAAATGACCCAATGCTGGATCTTGTTATAAATAATTACTAGCATTGTCATACAAGAGGAGGTCCAGAAGTTTAGCATTTTAAAATCAATGTTAACGTGTTTTCTTCTGTGTTAATTGGATGCAACCATTTTGTTGATGTAGTGCAACATTTATCTTAAAACAGGTATTAGCAAGTGATGTAATAAAAAGCTTTTGATTCAGCAATGTATTGTGTTTGTTTAATCACACATGCCCCAGTAGACAACAAAGCACATGATGTACAACACCAAGAAAATGCAAAAATATTCCATTTTAGCATTTCAAAACTCATAATTACCACATGAATTTTGTGTGCTTTAATGCAAAAAGAGTTGTGCGTATAGCACAGTGTAAATATTTAATAACACATGCCCCAATAGTCAACAAAGCACATGATATACAACGGTAAATAAAGTTGCAAAAAAAATATTGTAAAGTTAAGCATTTCAAAACGCATTATTACCTAATAAATGATGGGTGATTTAATGCAAAAGAAGTTATTTGCACAGCCCAGTGTGAATGATTAATGACACATGCCCCAGTTGTCAACAAAGCACATGATGTAGAACAGTAAATAAAATGCAAAATATTTAGTCCAGTTTAGCATTTCTAAACTCATTATTACTAAATGAATTTTGTGTGCTTAAATCCAAAAAGAGTTATGTGCACAGTATAGTATGAATGTGGAATGATGTAAACGCATGTTGAAAGAGTAAGAAAGAAAAAAATGGAGTAATTGTAAACAAGATTATTATGAACATTAAAGTGCTCATAATCTATTAATTGTTTTGTTTTGGTGTATAATTAAAATAGTCACATCTGCGTGCAACATGTGTTGTTCAACATAAAAGTAAAACCCTGGTAATTGATTTCCTGTCAACAGTAATTCTAGATAAAAGTCTAGGTCTCGGAACAATACTATTGGTAATAGACAGTGGTGGACGAGGCTGAGGTAGCAGTGTTGAGGGATGAGGGGATGTTGTTGGATCTGGATGGATGGAACTTAGGAAATATGTTCACAAAAGGTTGATGCAGAGAGAGATTAGCAATGGAGAGAAAAAAGGAAAGACAAGCCAAGGAAAAAGGAGATATTTGCCATGAATAGAGAACAAGATAAATACAAAACATACTTTTTAAGAAAAAAACTAAGGTTATATAAAGTGCAGTTGTATCAGTTTGGATAAGTCATGTAACTAAATTTGCTATTGTAAACAAGAATATAGACTTATTCGTTGAGCCAATATTAAAGTGTTCATAATCTACTATTGACGGGTCTGTTTTGGTGTAGGATTAAAGAGTCTCATCTGCTCATAACAAAGAGGGAACATCATTGATAATACAGATACAGTAAAGTGAGCTCTAAAGCATGGTTATAAAATAAGTGTAGTCTCTCAATGAACTCAATGTGTCTGTTCTATTTAAGTGAATGTTTCTGTTGTGTTGCTTTTATAAGAAAAGAATCCTTGTAATCACAACAAATTTCCATAAGGATCAGTAAAACAGTGTTAGCATTAGTCTTAGAAATCTATTAGCTATTGCATTTTATCAAACTAAAGACAATATATCACAGAAGTATAAAGCGCAGTCCACATGTGTACAACAGGGTATATCAATTATATATGCATAGTAAAAATTCTATAGATTGAGATTTGAATTAAAGTATAAGAAGGCGAAATCATTCAAATGTATGATTATGTTTAAGTTTTTTTGTTTTAGTTTTAAATATACAGCTCATTGTATTCTTTGTTATTAATGCTAACTAATTACTATTCCAAGGCCTTAAACTAATTATTACAAGACCCAATTGTGTATGTTAAAATATTACAGAATAGCAAACTAAACAACATTAGAAAATATGAAAAATATGCATATATGTAACCCTGCCAGACCAAGTAAAACAAAGGACGTTTGGGCCACGAGGCCTTCATCAGCTACAAAACAAACAAAAATAATAATTTTAAATAAACAATTAACACAAAATAGTCTTAAGTTAACTTATCTGTCCGATGTTCTCTATCGAGGTAGAAAAGAAATGAGCTTTTCTTTTCTCTTCTGCCTCAGAGGCTCAATAGAGAACAACATTCTAAGTTAAAAATTACATTTAGGCTAATTTTAAATTTACATTTGTAATTGTATACTTACACTACTGTCAATACTCCTCAGCTTGATGAGCACATTGATCGTTTCATGTTCTAGTCTAGATAGATCTCAGACTCTAGTGTCTCTAGAGTAGAGATCTAGTCATTCTAGATCTACAGATGAGATCTAGATCTAGATCTAGTACAATTTCTTGTGTCTCTGTAATCTGTAGTGTTCCAACTCAGACACAAGGGAAGATCTTTTTTTCCCTTTACCTTTTTGTCTTAGTTAGCGAGATTCGATGACTACTTTACTTGTGACAAATGATCCTATGATTAATAGAATACGGATACGAACCTAAAGTTATGGTACCAAAGTTAGTAAAGTAAAAGTGGGGTATGATCATGTTTTAGCTGGCGGCCGCCATATTAAAATGAGTTATAGTGTGCTGCCAACTATTACAAGAATAAAATCTGAATACATTTAGATAAGAGGGAATGTAGACCTATTTATTTAAACAGGAAATAGATGTACATTTTACTAGTGAATCTAGATCTATATTATTTTTCAATATTTTATTTTGTATGTGTTGGTGTAGATTGAGTTTGTTAAGGATACATGTTTTTGTGTTCTATTGAATCTGAAAAAAAAAAATTAAAAAAAAATAAAAATCGGTATTTTTTGTTTTTTCACATACATCTAGATGTTCTTTTTATTTTAATTTGATGATGCTTTATTTCATTATGTGTGTGTATGTACATATGTGTGTATATATGTGCATGTGTGTGCGTACGTACTTGCGCGTGTGTTTTATATGAAATTATTGAGAGTTAAAAAAATACTTAGCTTATCAAGTATCTTATTAATGGTAAAACAATTAATGAGACATATTAATTCCACCATCCCCTCCTTTCTCATTCTAGGCAGGGGACTAGACTAAGGTAGATTTATCAGTACCATCATTTTAGTACATTTTAGTTTAGAAAACGATTTTAAGGCGGTAGAGGAGACAAGTGCACGCTGACACAGTACCGCTAAAGCTTAAAATCCGTCAATGTGCACATTACTTAGCTAGTCTTTGGTTTGGGTTGGACATTAGAGTTGCATTAAAGAATAATCCATTTGGTTTATTGGCTTGACCACATAACAGACGTTGTTACGGATAAACAGTATCCATGCCACAGCAACAATTGCGTAGGAAGGTCAACACAAACGTTACAAAGACACCCTTAAGAGTTCTCTCAAGGAGTGTGAGGGAAACGCTATAGCTCTGGGTCCTTTCTTATTGACTGCGGCCGTGAGTGTCGTGTTTCATGATATAACGCAAGGAGCTTGGTAATCAACAAAGAACGTAGATCTAAGATTTAAAAAAAAAGGAAGGTGAGAAATGAAGCAGGCATATCTGCAGCAACCCATGCCATCTATGTGGTCTGCTTTTTAAAAGAAAAAATGGACTCCAAAGCCATCTTCAAATTCATAGAAAATGGGAAATAATCTCATCTTCAGCTACGAAGGAGGAGCCATATATTTAAGCTAGCTAATCTGCTCATTAACTGATTAACAGGTTACGTTAATGTGCAAAAATCGACATTTTTCCTCTAGATATAGGCCTACTGTTTAGGTACCGTTAATGTTAGGGTTAGGATAGAGTTAGGTTTATCTAGGTATGCAAGCTCCTGCAAATAACTACAAAATAATAATTTAATTTATTAAGCGCTGTTAACAAAGCACTATAAACCTTTGCAGAGCTGATTATTTTGTGTGTCAAAAGAGTTGAGTCAAAGATAATTACAACATAACGTAATACCTGGACAAGTGGATCCTGGTAGTTGGTGATAAATACGAAATTAGTCGTATTCTAATTCTGTTCTAAAGTTGCTGCTCGGCGGTCTGGAAGTTCAAAAGAAAACAGCGCCCACTTTTACTGCGCCAAATACCCATATTGTTCATATCTCACTTACAATCAAAGACATACCTCACTTACTAGACGTCCCATATTTGACCACTGGAGCAATACACCACAGGTGCGTTGTATAAGTCACACTCATACAATACGCCTCACACGCACACCAATTACCATTCACACGAGGGGAGGGGAGTCATATATGGAAAATGAAAGAATGTCAAGAAGAGGGGAGGGAAGAGAAAGTGGCGAAAGAAAACTAAGTCTTACTGGGGGGGGGGGCAGAAGTTAGCAAGACATCCAGGATGACATAACATCCAGACGATGGCGTTTTCGGCTAGCGGCTCATGGGTGTCCCTCTTTGCTTTAACAGTGATAAGGGGAGGGAAGCTAAACGACCTCTGTGACCCGAAGCTGAGTCTGCCTTGGTCCAATGAATGGAAAACGGTGTGTGTGTATGTACAGTAGATGGACTGGGTGACAAACTCAGCTCTGCTATTAACATATGATTTTATTCTTTCTGACTCACAGTCGACTGGTGTCTGGAAATATTTAAGCTCCCAGTAATTTAAGCACCCGGGACCGGGAAATCGGGCACTTTTTGACAAGGCAGAAAATTAGGCACTCTTCAATAGAGACTTAATTTAGAAGATAATTGATTTTTTTAACGCATGATTTATTCCGAAAATACCAACAATAACTAATTTTCAACAGAATGTTCATGAATCAAAAGAAAAGCTGACAAACGGAAAAGAAAGTACAATCACAAGAATGCGGGGGAAAATCACATTATATAATTTAGGCCTGCACATCAAAGGATTCTGTGGAGGGGAGGTAGAGATGATTCCCCGCTTAATGCTTCACATCCACCACCAACCCTTTAGATTAATTGTTCATATTATTTTTTTTAAAATATATATTATGTCGCTACCTCTCTCTAATGTAAAATTCAGCCAATCATAAGTCAGTAGTAAATGCAAAGTCAAGTTTGAGGGTAGAGTATTGAATTTTACCATTTCATCCCCCCCCCCTTTTTAAACGATAAAGCAAAAGATTCCGATGATAGATAGAGAGTCGGATCGGGTGTGATGACAATAAATATAATCGCCTTATCCCCAACTACCTTAACCTTTAAGATGTGCTTGTGGAAGGGAAGGCAGAACAGAATGATAAATTTGTCAAATTCAGATAAATCTAACAAAAAAATTACTAACCCTAACCCTAACCCTGAAGACATTAAACGTCGTATAAATCTAGCGCGTCAGACATTTACTGATTTACACATCTAAAACCAACCTGACTGTTAATCTCCTCACATCTCAAACAAGACTAAACTAAGAATCTTTAACTCTATTGTCAAGGCTGTCCTATTGAATGATTCGGAAACATGGAGAACAACTGAAGTGACAACAAATATAGTACAGATCTTCATCAACAGATGCCTGAGAAATATCCTAAAAATACACTGGTACGACAAAGTAGAAAACACCAAACTGTGGGAGATGAGTGGGCAGAAAAATATTGAGGGGTAGATCTTAGAGAGGAAGTGGAGATGGATTGGTCACAAGAGAAAATGCCGATAGAGATCTAAAGACTGTTTTTGACAGTAGAAGTTCCCTGTAAGCAAGCACTGATAGTTACTTTCATTGGCCTACAGTCACAGGATTGCGCAATGCATCTGGCCCTATTCGGCACCTTCGACACGCCCTATTACAGTAAGACCTGGACTTCATCATTCTCTGGTCAATCTGTTGTTTCCCGATCAAAGGATCCAGCTATACACACCCACCCCTCCCCTACCAGCCCCATGCCGCAGTTTCACCCCTCCCTGCCCGCTCCCGCATTTTCACCCCACCCCCTGACCACCCTCCCAGTCCGCTCCCGCTGTTTAACCCCACCCCTGACCACTCCCAGCCCGCTCCCAAAGTTTCAACAATTTCTTGAGCCAGTCAGTCAGTTTCAGTGACCTTGGTTACCTAGCCACATTCCTTGACTCTTGAGGCTAGATTAGAGATGACAGTCATTTTACCTGGGATATTTCTATTAAATGAATAAATATTTATATATGAAATTCTTTTCTATAAGGACATCAGTTGTTTATTGCATGTATCCTCAAGCACATTCTAGATACAATGCAACATCTCATAACACACAACATTACACTAGACTAGTCCACTAGGGCACTAGATTTAGGCTTAGATCTATTTAAATTCAACATTCATTTCAGCTTTATTGAAAAATGTTACAAGCTGTCAGCACCTTAAATCTTCATCAAATCATTTAAAATATAACTTCATAGATCTATACAATAATCCCATCATATATAGGGCAATATAGGCCTAAATCTATTTAAATTCAATTTCTATGAAAAAAAAATAGGTACCTAAATTTACGCTTTATTAATGTCATTCCAATTTTAAATAATATTTTACTCCCCCCCCCCCCCCCATATTCCTTTTTTTTAAAGTACTACTTCTACTACAATAGTAAATATTCCTATTATTTCTATTAGTTTTATTTTCTCTCTCTTGCAATCCGCTATAAGCTGGCGATATTTATATAGGTCTGTGAGTCGGCTCTACAGCGCTATTAATTCTTTACCTTTACCTTTACCTATCCCTTAGTCTGTTGGACCGTTGGGGCACCAGGCAAGATTTGTCGACCGTCTTTCTCCATTCCTCCCTTTTTTTTGCCTTGTTCAGAACCTCTCTCAATGGCAGGCCTGTCCATTCTTTAATGTTGTCCTCCCATCGCTTTTTCTGTCTGCCTCTTCTTTTCCCTGGCACTGTTCCCTGAAGAAAGGTCTTTGCGAGCCCCGTAGATCTCGTAATGTGGCCAAAGGTTTTAAGCTTTCGTTTTTTCACAATAGTAAGCAGGTCGTCATGAGCTCCGATCGCTACAGTAACCCTGTCTCTGATTTCTTGGTTTGTGATGCGGTCTTTGAATGTGATGCCTAGGATCCTTCTGTAGCATCTCAATTCCATTGCTAGGATCCTCCTCTCAAGCTCTGCATTCAACGTCCACGACTCACAAGCATATAAAAATGTGGCCATGACCAGAGAGCGCATCAGTCTGATTTTGGTGCCGAGGGCTAAGCCCTTATCTTTCCATATTATTTTAAGTTTTGAAAGGGCTGCTGTGGACTGTGCTATTCGGGCCAATAATTCGGGTTTTGTTCCCTCATCTGAGACAATAGCTCCGAGGTATTTGAAGCTGTTAACTCTAGTTAGCTTTTCACTTCCAATACTGATGCCTCTTTTAAAGCCCTGATGGCTATTGGTCATAATTTGAGTTTTTTCGGCATTTATTTGCATGCCATATGCTGCGGAAATTTCTATGTTTTTATTTCCTCTCTCTTCGAGTATGGTTTCAGCTGGCGATATTAAAAATCAACTAGGTTATCTCCCCCTGAAAATAATTTTTTTTAGCATCGATTCAACGCTGGGACATCGCAAAAATCTGGCCAGTGGTTGCCAGGTGCTGCCTAGAGACGTAAATACGCCAGCTAAAAGCGGAAATTACCAAAAGGGGCTAAAGACTGTAAAAATCGAATAAGAAATGTTTTTATGCTGCAATAATTAATCATTCTATTATAGACTAGACCTCGATTAGGCCTACTTTCAAAATTCGCTTTGCACGGACTTTTCAATTATTTAGACAAGAGCTATGGAACTTTCATTTCTTTCCCTCGTTATTTTTTCACTTCTCAAATTTTCTCTGTGACTTAGGCCTAGATATAGATCTACTCATACTATATATAGACCTAGAGTCTAGATCTTGATATAGAATGAAAGTCTTAATTCAAAATTATAATCCATTCGATGAAAATGTCTAGGCCTAACGCACTTTTACACCTTTTTTTCTGAAGCCTTGCATATTGTAACTTCATTGTTCAATGCACTGGTTATGAACAAGTTTATGATAGTGGTTTTTTTTATTATTACTAATTAGTAATGGTCCAATCTATATAATGGACATGTGGAGGGAGGGGTCTCTTGGAGAAGGTTTTCCAAACTCAGAAAACACAACAATGATTTGAACGCAAGTCGGGATTTGAACTCAAGTTCCCTTGTAATGTGGTAAAGGCGTAGCCAAGCGGTTTTGGCCTCTCTGTCACACATCACTTAAGGCTCACCTCTAAGGGCACCCTTTTGGGCCAACATTAATCCCTAAATATTCGCCCCTCTTACTGGCCCCGTGTGGGGTTTATACGGCATTCATCTGGGCCCCCTATCTGAGCCCAGACTCACCCTTAAGGACCACTGTTGTTTGGGCCAATTTTCATCCCCCAAATAGACCCCATGAGTTACAGCTCTTTCAGGTATCTCGATCTTTGCCCCCTTAGTGGTCAGGCCCCCTATCTGAGCCTAAGCTCACCCCTAAGGGCATCTGTTTCAATGTTCGTTTCCCAGATGGGGCCCATGTGTTAAGCCCTTTCAGACGCCTCAATGATCACCTCTATTACTGGCACCACATGGGTTTCATCAGGGCCACCTAATTGAGCCCATGCTAAACTCTAAAAGTCGAATGGGGCACATGTGTTTAGCCATGTCAGACATCTCCAGGTTTGCCCCATACACACAGTAGTGGATCTAGATGAAGACAAAAAGTAAAGAGATCTAGACCTTCATCTATATAGACTAATGATTACATTTTAAATAGATCTAATTAGTAATTTGTTTGATTACGATTTAAATGAAATAAAGCTGAGATCTAAATTGGCCTACTATAATATAAGTCTTATCTAACATTTGAACCTATTGATTGTTGTGCCAATAACTGTTGGAGAAAAACAAAACACAAAGACAGATCCATAACATTTTATTAAGACATATTAATTCTTAAGAGTAAAGACAGACGCGTGGGGCCTCCAATTGGAGGTGAGGTGGGGGGCTCGCACAGGATAAAAAAATTTAGAGAAAAAAAAAATTAAAATTGCGAAACTTGGATCAGATCTCAAACATAGTAGCGCACTATTAATTTGTATTTACTGGTTTAACTTTGTCCTCATTATGGATATTGATGATAGAATATGCATCCTCCGTTTCGGACCCCTCAACTCAAGAAAACATTAAGAAACTGGAACAGACACAAAATAGAGCAGTGAGATTCATAACAAACGAATATTCACATTTGACTAGAGTAACACCTTTAGTATAATCACTAAATTTAGAAAGCCTTCAGGACAGAAGACTCAAAAGTAAAGTAGCAATTATACATAAAACACTGAACCATAATCTTCAAATACAAAAACAAAATTTAATAAAATACTCAGAAAGACACAAAGATAAAGGTACATTCCGCGTCCCATATGCTAGGACAAATTTGTACAAAAGCTCCTTCTTCCCTAGTGCTATTAGAGCATGGAATGAGTTGCCTGAGCTAGCCAGGAAAACCAGTGACTTGGCGGAGTTTAGGTCATTGGTTAATATGCATGACTAAATGCATGACGCGTAAGACGTAATCATCTTCATTTTTGAAGTAACGTCTGTATCATATAAGATATAGAGTCAGCTTTTTTAATTGATATGAATAGATTGAATAAAAAACTTTAATGAAACAAATTTGTGTGGCCCGCGGCCACATCCGCGAATTCGAAAAAATTGGGTAAAATTTACAATGACCACATATAACCCTTGAAATGATTTACAAGTGTACAAATTAGTAAATGAGGTATCCGCCCACTGCAAGCGAAGATTGTGTGAAGGCAAGCTTTGTTGTTAGCGAGATGGCATCACGATCATTCACTGAAGGCCAGTTTGTAAAAGAGTGTATGCTACAGGCGTGTAAAATTATCTGCCCAGAGAAAAAGAAGTCCTTCGAAGGCATGCGTTTGTCAGCGACAAATGTTCAACAGCCGCTGCAAAAGACTTTGTAGTATATTCCATTGCAGTGGACGAGTCTACTTGTGTAACAGACACCGCATACTGTGCCGTATTTATTCGTGGGGTCGACGAAAACTTGAACATTGTTGAAGAGTTATTGGACTTACTCCCCATGAAAGGAACGACGACTGGACGCGACGTGTTTCAAGAACTGGAAGCTTGTATTGACAGGTGTGTGGGCTACCATGGGTAAAAAACTTTTTTCAGTGGCTACGGAAGGTGCACCAGCAATGTGTTCAGAGAAGGTTGGTGTTGTTGGATTAATGGTAGAGAAACGGAATCAGCTCAGCTTGGCGGGACCTTTTGCAGCCATACACTGCATTCTGTGGCAAAAGTCTACAAATGAAGAACGTGATGGATGTTGTCGTGAAGACGGCGAACTTCATACGTTCACGGGGTCTCAACCACAGACAGTTTGTGTCATTTCTAGCTGATTTAGAAACGGAATACGGAGAGTTGCTGTATCATACGGAAGTCAGATGGTTGAATCGTGGAAAAGTGCTGCAGAGATTTTTTTAACTGAGACGGGAAATTGTTCATGGCAATGAAAGACGGAGACATACCTCAGCTTAGTGATCCACTGTTTTGTCGGATCTTGCTTTTCTTACTGACATCACGCAACATCTCAATGCAATCAATTCACAACTACAGGGCACAAAGCAGCTGATTACCGTGATGTTTGACCGCATCAAATCATTCAAATGCAAGCTGACTTTGTGGACCACTCATCTGGCAGATGGAAACCTGGCTCATTTGTCTTTTCTACTGAGCATTACGGTTGAACCACAGCGCCTAAAAGACTACGTAGACTTCTTCTCCAGACTACTGGAAGATTTTGAACACCGCTTTCAGCAATTCACTGCTCTCGAACCACAGTTTTTCCTTGTTGCCACTCCGTTCGCAGTTGAAGTGAAAAACGTTCCAGAGGAAGTCCAGATGGAACTACTGGACCTGCAGGGTGACACTGTTCTGAAGCAAAAATACGCTGATGTTGGTGTTCCAGATTTTTACCAGTTTCTTCCCAGAGAGAAGTTTCCAAACTTATTCTGCGCAGCTGCTAGAATTCTAGCGATGTTTGGGAGTACGTACGTTTGCGAACAGTTTTTTCCAGAATGAAGATCAACAAAACAGCATTACGATCAAGACTGACTGATAAGCATCTGAGAGCAACCTTGCGGCTTACCACTACACGCGACCTCAGGTCTAACGTTGATGGTCTGGTCTCTGCCAAACGCTCTCAGCTGAGTGGACAGAAACATGAGTGACGAGCCATCTGCAGTAGGCCTAGTAATTATAGTTGTTTTTTTTTTTTTGGGGGGGGAAGGAATTACAGTTTCTGCTTTTTAATTAGTGACAGAGACAACGTCAACTTATTTTAGTAAACTAAATTGCCCGTGCATGTAATAAACTACACTAAATGTAATTAATAATTATAAAAACTTTTTTTAAGCATTTAACTGCAGTGAGTGTTCGTAAAATTTAATGAAAAAACATTATCTTTTTGTGGTGCGGTCCGCTGAATGGTTGTTACTTTCCACTGTGGCCCACATGCTGAAATGAGTTTGAGACCCCTGATTTAAGTCATTGGTTAATATGCATTACTAAATGCATGACGCGTAGGACGTAATCATCTTCTTTTTTTAAGAAACGTCTGTATTATATAAGATAAGATAATATATTGCAATATATGAGTTTCAGTTAAATGTTGATTCAAATACAGAGGCAGCTTTTTAATAAATTGCTTATCATTTTTTGTAGTTTTTTTTTTTTTTTTAATTTCACATGGTGCCACCAAATTCACTTTGCATAGAGCCTCCAACTACGCTCTGTTAAGAGTGAGCTTCCGGTTTTCCCATACTCGCGAAGGTCGTTGCAGCCTTCCAGTGCTTTTTTTTTTTTTTAAATCCCCCTTTCTTCTAGGGACAAGTCGTCTTGAATTGTGTGGGTCCTAGATAGCAGAATTTGTGTACGGCCTTGTGTAATTGGAGGCCCTAGGCGAAGTGAATTTGATGGCTCCCAAATGAAAATTAAACAAGGAAATAAAATCATGCAATTTCTTGAAGACATTTAATGTTCTTTGTTATTTATTCATTTAGACAATTTTTTTTTTACCATTTTTAATAAAGCTATCTGCTTTTCATTTGCATTTAGATGCACCAGACTAATTAAACCTTAACTTTCGATAATAAACCCTGAGTCATGAGTCAGTCAGAGCTAGTTTAGCAGACATAGAACAATATAAAGCTTTGCTATGTTTGAGATTTGATCCAAGTTTCGCTGTTTTTTTGTTTGTTTTTTTTTTGTCTAATTTTTTTTTTGTCCTATAGGCCTAATAGTATTTTGTCTATGCATAAGGTCGGCTTTGCAGGCGAAACATTGATTTTTTAACGCATAAACGGATAAATCGGGATTTCATGTTTAACTCTTTCTCTCCTCGTCGACGATACAATCGTTGATTTTGACCTCATTAAATGAAATTAATGTTTAATTTTTAAAACTTGACTTTATATTATATAAAAAGAGCATGCATTTCCCTTTAATTCTATATCAAATAGGCTACAACGTTTTCTGATAAAAACAACAGAGTTATTGAAGCCCAATTATAACAGGGTAGTGAAATAGTAATGAGCAAAATGAAGAATTCTTCAAAACGTGGAAAAATAACTACGGAGAGAAAGAGTTAAAAGATTTTTTTAGTGAAGCCCGTCATAAAGTGATGTCAGGTGCGACCCGAACCCCGTTGCTGCCAAGCTTGAGAAGTTGAGTTATTCAGCCTTCAGGTTTTACGAAAATAAAATTGTGTATATTGCTATTATTGTAACAAAATGTATATAGTTTTTTTTTAAAGACTTGGACCAAGTGTTAATTTGGATCTTTTGGGTAATTCTTTTCTTAACCTCTAATAGAACTCTACTCTAGGGCTGTAGTCAGTGTAGTCTAGATTTAGATCCATATCTAGATCTAACTCTCTAACATTTGGAGTTGCCTTCCTTTATCATTTTTTTTTCTAAAAACTCAGACGTCAATCTACGCACGTTTTTTTTAACACTCCATGTGTGTAGATCTAAATCTAAATTCTTTTTATATTTTTAGATCCAGGCACGATCTAGATCTAGACTCTAGATAGATCTTTTTCTATATTTCTAAATATTTAAACAATATAGAGATCTATTTGCTTTCTCCACCCACAACTTTTCTCATTGTGGTTTGTATTATATTAATAGCTTCTTTATTCTGTAAAAAGTGAGATAATCATACTTTTTGAGTTTCATAAAACACTTTTTATTTCTCCTATTTTTTTTTTGCTTCGGCGTTCGTGACATTTTGCATGCAGAAACATAAACAAAGGAAAAAAAATCTCGTAATATTTTTGTCGCTCCCTCCTGTCGACTAGATTTAGATCTAAATCTACAATCTACTCTAGATTAGTGATAGTGGATATAGATCTAAATATACTGATATAGTCTTATAAATCGCTATCTAAATTGACTAATTATTATAGAGTTTCATATATGATATATAATTATATATAATAATTTATTATATATAATATAGATCTAGATTCTAGATCTACATGAATCATGATAGTAGAGTCTAAGAGTCTACAATTCTAGAATACTGAATAGTCTCTAGACTTAGAATTACTACAACAATAGTAACAATTAGAATAAGAATTTTAAAGAAAATGACTTAGACCTAAAGACTAGATCTATCAATATCATCTAGACCTAGACTTTATATAGCCTTTTTTTTAGGTCGTCTTGTCACTCTTACTAGTCTTACTTACTCAACTTACTGTCTTTGTCTTAGACTTAGTTACGTTAGTAATAGATTGATCTAGAATTATAATAATATATATAAATATACTATATAATATAATAAGATATATACTGTAATACTATAGTTTATACTAACTAGAATCTAGATCTATACTAATAGTATAATACTTAGTAATACTTATAATATATAAATATATAGTCATCTAGATCTAGATTTAGACATTTTTACTTTTAGTCATTTTAGATCTTAAATTTATGGTTCGTAAGCATTAAGCCCGCTGGCAGCAATTTTCAAGTTTGGTTTTTTATAGCACCGTTATGGTCTGACCTATGAAAAAAACTGATGGTATCTCTGAATTCCTCGTCCTTTTTTCTATAAAAGTAGATCAGATTTAATGTATCACTAGGCTTAGTTAAAATTAAAGATGAGGTCAAAGAGGTGTAGGGTGGGTATCGCCAAGTGTACTTTACCTCGATCAGATTTTTCCCCAGTTAGTAAGCTCGAATGGGTTGATGGAAGGTTCGAACAGATCAAAGAAATATCTAAAAACATGTTTTAATATTTAATTTTCACTATAAAGTCATTTTCTTTTTACTCCAGCGCAAGAACACCATCCATTGCACCTTTTCTTACCCTCCACAACTTCAAATAGTCACTCTTTATTAAGCTGATGAGCCATCAGACTTAAAAATAGCCTTAAGCCCATTACCCATTTCTTTACTACCGGGTAGTAAAAAAGAATAATTCCACACCTCCTGAGTTTGACCTCACCATGAACTTAGTCTTTACAAGGAAAAGGAAATAGTATGTGTCGGAAGTGAAGAAAAAAGGTGCATGCAGTAGCAATATAGTAGTAATTTGGTAAACATTCAAATAAAAAAGTTTTAGCAATAAAAAGTGAACTGTTCGAACCTCTTGACAAATCAGGGCTGATCGAACTTCGCACTTTACTCTATATATATCAGTATTAGTTTAGGTGACTAATATATATATTGTAATAACTTAAGAGAGGCAACTCAGCAAGATATAGGTGTTAATTTACATGGAGACATGACAGACACATAGGACATCTGCCTGAAGCACAGCATCTTCATTTTGGTTCTGCCTTGGGCGGAAATCGTTCTATTCTTTCTAATGTCGACATCCTTCCTAGTCAAGTCTCTGATAGTGCACACCTTCTGCACTAGCTTGGATGGCAGTGTGCATGGCAGAGTTATAACATTGCCCCCTTCTTTTCACTTTTCGTCCCGAAAAGAAACAGTCTCATTACAGTATACGTTTGACTGTTCAGGTTTAGGTCGATCAGTGGGAGCCTCAGACGTCAGGGAGTGTGATCCCCACGAAGTCATCTGCACTGTTCTCTGCGGCAGTCACTTTCTCTTCCAGCTGGCCAGTCCGTTCTTGATATGTCGACGTGATATTTTGACAGATGCCTCTCAAGGGAGCTGCAGGTCCACCTATAGCAAACTAAGTCCAATTCGCCGCTGTCATCATCCGCTAACAGTCTCACGTCCAGGAGATAGGCCTGTTCAAGTTGAAGGCGTCTTCCTCTTGCCAGCTCAGATTTCATCTGGATTGATTGACATTCGTCTATGCCAATGTCGATGATGATGATGGCAAAAGTACACATGCCCTGTTGGTGGTTTTCCTGGCATCTAAATTCTCTGTGTGAGGCGCCACACATACAGTTCATGCTAAACTTCTGGATGCAGTTGTCAAGCTTCTAATTTCCCTCAGAAGCACCGGCAGATAGGCAGAGGTCTTTAAGGTCCACAGCTGCAGGCTTGGACACAGTCCCAACCTTGTCTTGATCTGCCAGGATCATTGAGGTACTCTTTGCAGGTATATCAGGAACAAATGCTTCAGGCACATAACAGACTTTATTTTCTTCATTCTTCTCTTTCCTTTCCATTTGGTACTTCACATTGAATTTGTCCAGTTTATTTTCTTCATTCTTCTCTTTCCTTTCCATTTGGTACTTCACATTGAATTTGTCGCAGTTGAATTCGTTTCAGTGTTAGTTTTATGGTAGACACAAAGCAAATTCAACATAGGGCATAGGAACATTTTAAACCACAGAGCATCAATGGTTGTCTTGCAGGAATTTAATTGTATATTGAAATTTTGTCAGAGGAAGTGAACTTTGCCACATAGCTAATCTTGTCTAATAACCCATTATCTTCATAGGGGAAGATTTGACACAATAATAGCAGGCTTTGACCATTAGGATTTGTCTAATTAGATTCTCCACACCAGTTTAGTAAATGTTTTACAATTTTTGCATCTACTAGACATAATTTCTTTACTTATCCAGCATCTTCCAATGAAGGAGAAAGCTTTTCACGCTTCTTTCTGTTCATATCTGAATTTATATATGAATAAACAGAATCACTGAACAAATGGAATACTGCCACAATGTTTTATACTAAACCACAATTCAGTATACAGGTTTTCAAAGAAGCTTTTTAAGGGGGCACTTCTTTTAAGAAAAAAAAATGAGTTTCAAGTCTGGAAATAATTTCAGTAGTCTTTCCATTGCAGGTATCAGAAATAATAATCTCCAAGTGGCCTTTATTTATCCCACATTTGCAGCCCTTGTTAAAAGAATATTTTCACTTTATATGTTCACTATATATTTTTTTGTATTTTCAGTTTCATGCGTTGATTCGTTTGCAACATGTTCGCAACTGAATCATTTAATCGAAATAAGGACATTCGAAATCCAGAGCCTTTTTCTAATGGTACGAACTCTCATGAAAAGCCCAGTAGAGCTAGAATTGTAAATCATTCTCAGAGAAAGAACAGGTTGGGAAAGAAAAACCAAATGCAGAATAAAAAACATAATAATGAGGTGGCAACAGCACAAAATAAAGGAGTTCATCCAAAATTAGATCAAGTCGACAAAGAAGAGCATGGGCCACACACAGAAGAAACCACACCTGTCCAACAAAGGTCTAAGCTTCGTAAGTTGAAATAAAACAAATATGTAGAGCAAATGTTAGGACTTGCAGTTTAAGCCAGTGTTGGGCTAACATTTTGTTTTACAAAGGGGCCAAAAACTAAAAGTAAAACTTTATCAGGCCATATTTTTTTTTTCATTCAAGAAATAAAAGTGATAGTTTTTAAATATCAAAATCAAACTTTTTGAAGGTGGGAGTGTTTTTACTTTTTCTTTGTATCTTAGCACTTAATTGGTTCATGTAATGGAAATCATATATAAATCAAAATGTCAATATTTCCTCAATTTTTATTTAAATAAAAAATGAAATATTAATATATGTGAATGGTCAGATTAAGCCTTTCACTCAGTTGGAGTTGGGCAGCAGACCATAGTTTTCCTATCCCTGGTTTAAATGTTTCATTGGTTTTTACAAAGTTATTTTGGGGTTTTTGGCACATCGGCACAATTTAGGCCATGTCATGCCCATAATTCCTCAAGGATCATTCTCACTAAAAAGTTAGTACACATTATTTCTTCTACAGCCAATCTCAGGTCAAGCTGAAATTTTGCACACTTATTTCTTTTACCTGACAGACAAGAATCAATAAAAAAAAATTAACCCTTTAGTAATTAACTATTTTGTTTTGTATTGAACATGGGCAAGTAATTGTACTTGACTGATGTGGTGGTAAAAGTGGAATTTGTCTTCTTTATACTTTGCTTTGAAGTTTAAAACTAACAATAGATAACTATAAAACTTACATTTTCATATGCACTTCTCTGATCCAGTGGTTAATTTGCTATCTTGAGATGGCCTTAGCCCTTGTATTCAGGATGTTAAACTTTTATTGCTTTTATCTTTATTTTTTATTTTTTTATTTTTTTTTTACTTCTTAAACTGTAGCTGACGTGACATGATTAAGACCACATGGTGCAAATCCTAAGGTTTCCTGTCAAAGTTGAAGTGGTGCCTGGGATTTCAAATTATTTATTTTATAAATATGGAGTTTTAATATTCTTCCTTCTTTTTCTTCTTTAATGTTAGGTATTTAAAGCAATTTGTTGATAGTTATGTTGCCATGGATGGCAGCCAGAACAAATATTGGTCACAGACACCACCATTACCTTTTTAAAATAATAAATCTTAATTTTTGTTTAAAATGTTTTTTCTGTTTAAAATTCAGATAACTGTATTTTTTTGGTACCCTCTCATTTCAGGCAACAGACAGACTATAGCAAAGCCAGACAGTTTAAAATATGAGCATGACTACAATAGGGGGTTTCACACCAAAGTCATGCAAAATCTCTTCATAGAATCACCAAAGAAGAAAGGAAAGAATGGCAAAAGGCCGACATCTGAAGCTCGGAAAAGGAAATCATCTACTCTTGGGGAGGAGCAGGAAGGTGCCAAGAAGTCAAAGGCAGAAGGGGAGGGCGAAATTATGGACTTGTATAAATTTTCACTCAACCTCATCAATGGTGAGGTGGACACATCCAAGGCTCATTCATCCAAAGACTCTAAAAATAAATATGTGTTATTTATTGGTAACCTCCCCTATGACATCACCCGGGAACAGCTGGAAGAGCATTTCAGAAAAACAGGTCAGTGCTTTCAAGTTAGGGTTGATGGGATATTAATGCATGTGTGGAGTTACTGTGTATCACATGTATATATGTATATTAACGTATATTTTATACTGTTCAATTCACATACACATAATAATTATAGTCATTTAGCATCTTTTGCTGATTCACTACTTCTCAGTTTTTTTTTCTAAGGGATTATGGCTTCTATATTGTGACATTGAGGAAAAATCTAAATAAACTATGAAACATGAATAGCTGAAATATTTAATTAAATGCATTAGAATTTCATAAATTTGTCAATATTTTTGGCCTGTTGGGTAGGTGCCTAAATTCTCATTTTCTTATTGTGTGTAAATGAAAAGTATTTTTAAAAAAATTATTTACACGTGTTAGATTACGCATGTAGGTGACAAAATATATTATTTACAAGTGTTTCTTACATTCAGTACATGTATTGTTCATGTCCATATCTGCTTGAAATTTAATTAGAAAAAAAAACGCTTCTATCATTTTGGTAGTACATTCTTCAAAATCCTATGACCTAGACACAGTACTAGGTTTGAGTGATTTTACTATCCAAATAAATCAGATTCATATATATATTTCACTTTTATTAAGTATTATATGATTGTTTACAACATATTTTAAACTGAGCAAGTTTTATCTATACATTAAAAAAAATACAACTTCTGTTACAGGTGGTATTAAAAACATTCGTATTCCTAGAGATAAGGTCACAGACAAAGGAAGAGGTTTTGCTTATATGGAGTTTGATGGCCGCATCAGTCATGGGGTAACTTGAATATTTGTACCTATTGTATTAGCTCGTTTTTATTTACTAAACCTCTTTTTGTTTGCTTTGTTCAATTTTTTTTTTAAATATAATAATTTACAAGATTATAATAGCTGAATTTTATTGAAACATATTATACATCTTATTCTGTCTGGTTCTCTATCTGATGCACTTAAGCACGTCAAATATTCTGTGTCAGCGAGACATGCAACTGCAGTACTTTTTCATCTGTTTCAAATCTTTTTTTTTTTCAAATATCAGAGGAATTTATAGGGAGGATCCTGGGGCTGGCGGGGTGACAAAATCAGACCTACCATAACCATTCAAATCTGGCCCACAAATCACATTCTGTATCTTGGGCATCAATTTGACCTGCTATTATGTAAATATGAAAATATGATTTTGAGTCATACTGAATGATGTATCCATGGGTTCATGTAATGCATCATATGTAAGTAGACTGGTCGTCTATATGAAATCTCAATTTGTAAAAACATTTACAGTACAAGCACACTCATAATTATTATGAATTGTTATATTATTTTGAAATAATTTGATTAAAACCAATTGAATAAAGTATAAGATTTAATTGCGAAGTTATTTCTAGTGTATACGTTCAAATATCTCCACTCAGTCTTGGGGTGACTGATAAAACCATACAGAGTCATCATGTGATAAATTTTTTTTTACATCTAAGTACTACTAAAATAAATATAAAATAAAAAGATAGAGATAATGCAATAAGATTTTAACTAATATCAACACAAATGTCTGTTCAATAGTCCTTGGTTTTAGTAGAATATTACTTCAACCTAAGCCAGGTGTCCCATGTTAAATCAAAAGATGCCATTTTGTGTACTACAATTTAAAATTTATACTGTGCACCTTTCAAGCACAACAAATATCACAATTTATACATTAATTATTTCTAAATGCAACATTTTTTAAAATGAAAATTGTGACATTTCAATTAGAATTTTTTTTATATAAACTTTAAGTGAGCCAGTAATTATTGACCACCAGTACTGGAGAAACACTCATATATTATTAGTATATACAAGTTATCTTATTTGCTCAAAGCTAATTAATTGGAAACAACATATTTATGCAAACAATTAGACTTTTATTGCAAAATTATGAATATCTTCCGAATTTATTTTCTCCAACCACCAGATCTATATGCGTACATTGCATGAATATGGTAATGGTCATGGTACAGTTGCTACACCACTAGCTGTAAAATAATTTTTATAAAAAGGAAGGTGTGGGCCAATGACTACACTCCTTGTGCCATGTTATGAAAGAATGCTATAAAGTTTTTTTTAAAGGAATTACTGCCATTCAAACCAGTTGTGCTGGTTCATTAGATGCTTGTTCTATTAAGGTGTTTCCCCAAATACCTATAAAGCCAGTCCACTCCTCAGGAGGATTCTGCACTGGAACCATTATATTTTTTAAAAACTTGAGCAGTAATAAAGGTTCAAAAGTTCATCAAGTACTGTGGAACAGATTACTGGTAAATTTTGAAACTTCACTGTACTTGCCTTTACAATGCTTCAATTTACTAATGCACTTTCTCTGTGGTACATATAATAATTCTGATTCAATTTGTGTTTCATACTATTTTTTATTTCTGTATTCCTAAACCAGATTGCACTGCGACTTCACCACACTACTCTGGCAGGTAGAAAAATTAATGTTGAATTCACATCAATAGGTGGCGGCAAGTCAGAGGCCAGGAAGGCTAAATTACAAAAGAAGAACTTGAAAAGGAAGAAAATGAAATATCACTGATTTAAATTACTAGATGGGATATGTTAGGTGACCAAGCAAGAGATATTTTTGACTTAACTTTGAAATAGAACGCTGTGCATGGTCAGAGGAAAAATACAACTGTGGTCATTTTTTGGTTGTTGTTTTGTAATTTAAAAAAAAATTTTGTTGTGAAGGATTCCCATATTTGCTATAAATAGTTTGTATATAAATACAATTTCTTTGTTATGTTTATGTTACAACTACTTTCTCTGTCAGGATGTTAAATTAAGATAAATTTGTTGGGTGTGAGATGGATGGTTACATTTTTTTTCCATTTAAAATTACAATTTATATTTCTAGGCATGTACAATTATTGTTCGTCTTATCACTACCAGAAAACTGATTTAACAATGGGCTGAAAAGTCCACGTACAATATATATTGTAGTTATTTTCAAACTATGAAGTGATAGGGAATAAAACTGAACATGAAAAATTTTTATAAACTGCACATCTAAATTTATTTATTCCATAATTGAATATGTTAATGTGTATTCAAAATGAATTTTGTACTAGTTTTATAGTTAAATTCATCACTCTATGAATTAATTAGTGATATTTTGTTATTGTTTAACATGACTAGACTCTAGCTGGAGGGCATGACATGGCCTAAAGTGTGCCAATGTGCCAAAAAACTCAACAAAAAAAACTCAAACTCTAGCTGGTTAGCTAGTATGTAGTTTTGTAATTGTTTTTTTCTACTAAGTCGTTTCCATTGGATCATTTGTTTTCTTCTTTGAGAATTGTGCATCTCCATTAAATCAGCCACTTTAGGATTTCTGTGTTGGAAAGGGAATAAAAACCATTTGCCTCAGCATTTATCTGTTAAATGTGAAATGTTGTCTAATCTCATTTCAGAGGAGTGGTTCCCAGCATTGGATGTTCCAAAAAAAAATAAAAAAAAAAATAGCTAAATGCTTGAATATTACTTGTCAGGTTTATTTTGCCAGTGTTGTTGCCAAGTGGGATGTTTAGCTTATTGTCATTCTTAGCAGTTACAGTCATAAATATAGGAAAACCAACACTGTTGTAAAATTTTACTTACAAAATTATTTTCTTATTTAATATTTATGAGTAATTTTTTTTATTCATAACAGTTTATGTCTTTTTGATAAAATGAGAATGTAGCAGAACTAGTTGTGATAAGCTTGGATGTGTTGCTAACCTGTCTTGTGGTTTAGACATGAGTGGTTCGGTTGTCATTGTTATATCAATGCTAAATTAAACTTCTATTTTAACTTTGGAGTATCACTTATTTAGTCATTTACACTTGGCAAAGTTCTGTCTGAAACAAACCTCTTGGCATCATTTAATAAATACAAATCTACTGTCAATCTATGATGCCCTTAGACGCACTTACACACTTCTTAGAGTTGTGTAATGAATAGTTATCAAACAACAATGAATGACCAAACTAAAAAATGATGCTGATACTGTACTCAAAGTAATTAGGGCTGGGAATAAAAGGTCTTACTTTGACATTAGAAAAGACAGAATTTAATATTGCTTCTTTATTATGAAATGTTTAACTTGAGTCATACTAAAACATTAGATTTTTTTTTTTTATTTGATGATGTACAAAATAAAGAGGAGAAAAAAAAAGAAGAAACCAGTAGAAAAACCAGGGGAGGGGTAGAAACATTACAAGCTCATTCAGCTGGTTTCACATGCATTCTGAGTTTCTGGGTCGCTGGTGAAAGAAAATTAAAATTAAGAAAGGCTAAAACTGAAGTGTTAGAGACATGTGAGGCATCTCTATGTTCAGTAGGCCTGTTTTGTTCACACACAAAAAAGGGGACACATATTTCACCAAAAGAAATAAAAGGTCTTACCTTGACAATGAAATGACTTCATTTAATTTAATGATTTAATTTTTTAAAGTGTAGTAAAGTAAAATGTAAGGTTCCCCTTTCAGATGTAAAGGTCTCATCTGTTTCTGTGGCCCATGGTTGACGAGTGTCATGTGGCAAGCATAATGACCAACCATCTTTACTTTTTCCAATCTAATTTCAGGTACCCATTAGAGCTGGGTAAAATGTTAAAAATGTTTTACATGTTTCGGATGTTCCTTCAGAGTTGAAGATAATTTACTTCCTAGTCCAAACCTCCCTCAGGATGACGAGGGATGGTAGCAGGCAGGGTTTGAACCCTCGATCGTCAATAAATCTGAATGACAGTCCAGCTCGCAAACTGCACGACCAGGCAGCCATCAATTCATCAATTCAATTTTTTAAAATATTGTTAATCAACTTGAGGGATGTGTTGCTGAGAGGCCAGAACTGCTTGGCTTTGGCTTGGTCACCTAACAAAGGGGCTCGAGTTTGAATCCCAGCTCAAGCAGAGTTGTTCTTGCTGAGCAACTTAAAGCTGCACAGAAACCTCCAGTCCCCAATGGACCACAAAAGAGATTGGACCTTAGTGCACTAAGCATGCTGTACACATGAAGGATGGGCAATATAAAAACAAGTTTAAAAATTTTGATTTTTAGCTCCAAGCATATACATTGTTATCCTTGGAAAAAAAAATTCCTTCGTCCTTCCCTTGTCAGTACATTGTGCCCATGGATTAGGAAATGCTGGTCTAAATGTAAAGTAAAATCTTCAGTTATTAAGTATTTCCAAACTTAGGCTGCTTGTGAACTTCCAAAATTGCTTCCATACCATCCGTAGATCAGACTATGAAATAGGAGTCCTTATTGTAAAGGAAAAATACTGGGAGAAAAAAAAAACCCATTAAAAATGGTTTAAAATTTCAAAATTAATTTTTTTCCAATTCATCCTTAAATTTTCTCCTAATATTTTAAGCCAAATAAATTCTTACTTTGGGCTGTGTATATCCAATAGATGACAAGATCAAAAAAATATCTTCACTTATTACTACACATTTCTTAAGATGAATTGTGAATTTCCAAAAAGTGTTATCTTCCTTAGACCAGATCACGCCCATTATCTAATTCCTTACTTCAAAGAAAGGTGCTGTCAAAACTGTTCATTTTCAAATCCTATGACTGCCTCAGGGTAGATCTTTCTCCATAGTGATAAGAAAAAGTGTTTCTTATTTTAAAACATTTTTACTTTACTCTCTACTGTCCCAAAAAATTAAATTCTGTTAATATGTTTGTATTGAGCCTGTTAGTTGAAGACACTGAGGCTATGTAAGAATACATGGTGGTAGTATGTACTTTGGTATATTTGTCTTCATACATAATTTGTCGTGTGATTCTCTTCTGTAGCTATGTCAACATGGCTTTTCTCTTGGATTGGTACTTATCTTTCCTATAATAAGAATTATTATAATATCTCCCCTTTCTTTAAAAGGTTGTCCTCCTTGACCAATGACATCTCATCCTAATGTCCTGCTAAAGTTTTTGTTTTTTTTTCATACATGGAAGCAAATCCATAAATAGCAGGCTTTTTAAAATATTTTTTTTCTCTTACTGTATTTAATTGCATAAAGAACCTAGAAGATAATTAAAAATAAAATGTGATTAAATTTTAGTGTGAAAATCCTTAATAAAAAATTGTTTTGACTGCTTTAGTTTTCAAGAAATTGTTTTGTTAACCTAAGACATTGAAGAAAAAAAAAAGCTTAAAAAATAAATGGTCAACATTTTACTTGCTGATACTTACTTCATTCCCATGAAACCCAATACCCACATTCCAACTTCATAATCACTTATATAGCTCCTTTGTAGAGTGTCCAGAAAAAGTAGAGGCATGGCCCTTTTCAATTATTTGACCAAGCAAAAGGACTTCTCACACTAGCCAAGAATGAGAGATTGGCTCTTCACTGACCTTCACTGACCTGAAGAGCCTCCTTCAACTGTAGGATCATTTATTCACATCTGTTTCAGGCTCTTGTCCTTTTCAACCTCTCTCAGTTCCCCCTGTTGAAACTAGGCCAGAGGTCAAGCACTCTGCGGAAGCTTTTCAAATTCCTACATTATATTGCCACTAATTGTAAGAGAGCCGCTAGAGTAGAGTGCAATAAACATGAGGAATGGACTAGCAGATTTTGGAAGGGGTTAGCAAACATTTCTTTTTTCTCACCACAGTGGTGTATTCAGTACTCTGTTATCCCCATAATATTAAACCCAGTATACCACAGTATCTTATCTTATATAATACAGACGTTACTTCAAAAAAGAAGATGATTACGTCCTACGTGTCATGCATTTAGTCATGCATATTAACCAATGACTTAAATTCTGCAGTACCTGTTACTTTGTATATTTTTTAAGATGGCATTTCCATAAGTTGCAACGTTTTATATATATATATATATATATATATATATATATATATATATATATATAGCCAGTGCGGTACTCATTGATGTATTGCATAACTTTTAAAAAGTAATAATAAATGTTGAAATATAAGAAAAGTAGTAATTTTTTCCCCACTTTGGAAAAGGTGCTGCTGTACCAGTGTGCGTACTGTCACAAAAAAAGCACTGTTTAAAGCTGAAACAGTAATTGAAGAGATATATAATTTATATGGAATAATTTTGAACTTGTTCCATTATAGTCACTTGCCAACATTGACTTTGGGCATGACATGACCTAAATTTTGCCTATGTGCCAAAACAAAAAATACATTAAAAATCCAACTTTGACTTCATAAATTACTTCCACTTTTCTAATTATCTATATCTTGTCATTGGACCCAGATTATTGTTATTTTCATCACTCTTTTCTAGGTTCCTCAATCCTTTATTTATTTGTTTATTGGTGTGAAAGTAATGTTTGTAAATTCTTCTTTGGTGATATTTATCTGTTATCTTGAGGTTTAAGTCAATATGAAATTCTATTGAACCAATGAAATTATTCCTTTTCTAGGTATTGAAACTTTTTGTAGATGATATAATAAGGCTTGTCTTCGAGTCCGAAGATCAGTGAGGAATGCAGTATTTCTGGTGGCTCGGCAGCCTTAATTGGGACCTACATATTTTGCCACACCCTGGGCAAGCATAACCATTGTCCAATATATTAACAGCCTGTGTTCAATGTATATGATGAGGAGAGAGGAAATGTATCACTGGTTAAAACATTTTGAAACAAAAAATATTTGACTTGTTTTACGAAGGTGTGCCTAGTCTCTTCTTTCCTATTTAAATTCCTACTATCAACTCATACTTTCTTTACAGTGGGAGGAGGGTGATCAAGACATGCAAGTCTCAAGTCAAATACTGAATTAAAGAAATGTATCATTTATTTCAAGCTAAAATAGTGCCCATTATAGTATGACTGGATAGCTAAGTTGATGGTGTGAAGAATGTGAATCTATCCCATGCCTAGACTGGGCATGTTTTGTTCTCTTTATTTTTTAAATAATAAAATGTAAATGTTTAGTTGACTATAATATTTGACCATAAAATAAATAGTTTTATTATTTGTTTATTATTTTCGGGAGTTAAAATATTCAGTTTAATCTCATTTATATTATTATCATATTCATGTAATGTATTTATTTATTATTCTTTATGGTAAAGTTTTATCATAGTAACTTAAATTTGAAAAAAAAAAAAAAAGGTATCTATCTTTGTTAGAATTTGTTTTTTTAAAAGTATATATGTGGGGGTATTAAGCTTATTCTGTTAATTCCATTCTACCTCTGTCACCCTCTAAGATAATGACTACTTTGGTTCAGTCATTTTTTTTCCTTATAGATCTAGACTTTCCTAAGGTTATGGTAAATACAAGGTTTTCTAGAGTACAGGTAATACATATGACCATTGTGGAATGAGGGGGGGGGGGATTTGATTAACTTTTCAGTTTTTTTTAATTGTAGAAAAAGTTTTATACAATATTGTTGTTATATTTGTTTAGCCAAGACACCATGTAAACAAATACATTATGTTTCTAACAGGTTAACTGCATTATTACTTTTGTCTTAATACAGTTTTATTGGTTGTCTCCCATAACTGAGTAACAAAGTGTAATTACATGCTCTTGAAATGCAATGTTGTTCCCTTCCTTGTACCTTGAACTACTGACAAGAAGTAAGCCACTGTTGTAGGTTAAAGGTCAATGTGTGGTACATCCAGTACTATTCTACTAAACGTCTGGCAAGATCATTTAACCTATTGAGTTATTGAGTTTGGCTGCCTAATATCAAGGACTAACTAATCACATTTGGTAATTTGTTCTTTGTGAAAATCCAAAGTTCCATTCCATTGTTGTAAGCATTCTGCTTGTAGCCCAAACCCAACCATCATAACAATTAGTTTTATAATACATTATATTTCACTAATTAGTTGATTTTTCTCTCTTTTAAATTAAGAATTCGCTAGTTAGTAATAACAATAATGCGAGTCAAAGCCATCATAGATAATAATTTAATTTATATTGTCATTGTCAAATATTTACAGAGCACAAATAAATATAATTGACACAGTACTTTGCAGAAATACTTCCTTTATAATAAAAAAACAAAATTAAACAACCTCTATTATAATCTCAGCAGTTCTATTTGTCCACAATAGATACAGCTAGAAATATCTAGTTGATGAAGGAAATATGAATGAAAAGAAAGCACATTGATCCTGGTATGAAAAAAAACAACAATTAATATGATTTAATCTTTTCTAAAGTCATAATGGGACTACTACACATTTATTATTAGTATCAATGATGATTTACTATGCCTCAGCTGATGAAAGTAAAGATACTATTATTATGACACCCAACATGACAAGTTCAGTGAAGCAGTCACAAAAACAATTTAGGTAAATTTTTTTGCTTGATCTGTTTTTAATAATGTCCCCTGTTTTGGTGATTTGTTATTCTATTTATCCTGGTATATCATAACCAAATATCATGTACTGTAGTTATATTTCTTCATAACTTTTCAAATAGAACAAATAGATCTATTCATAAGAGAAAACACTTTATAATAGAAACAGTACAAACACATACATACACATTAAATTACATATTATCACATATAAAACTGTTTGAATTCTTCAGTTTCATCCTACAAAAAACAAACAAACTAAAAAGCTTTTAAAGATTATTTTGGACCTAACAGTTTACATTTATACCTTATACATTTTTATAGTGCCATGCTTCAATGCATTTATTCTGAAATAAAACGAGTGTTCTCCATATGGTATGATTTATCCATAAATCAATAATTGAAAAAGTTCCTTTTAAAAAAAAAGCAATGACAAAAATGTTCATTTGAACCCAGCCAGATTTCAGTGAGCTATTAGACTTACAATAGAGTTGTGGGAACTAGTGAGTGGTTCAAATAATAGAAGTTGATAAGTATATTGATTGACAATTGATCAATGACTTCTTTTAAAATGCCTCTAGAACAGAGGAGAGAGTTTGATTGAAATGGATCAATATTGATTTTTGTTTGGGATCATTTCTAATGATGTTAAAACTTTTGTAGCTTTTTCAGTCAACTTTATTCTGTGCATTAGTTTTTTATGGACATAAAACAAAATCTGAACTGGTTTGGCAAAAATCTACCAAACTTGTCACATTTTCTGAAGGTGGGGGGAGGTGGCTTATGTTTTAAAAACTCATTCTTTCACTGTTTTTTTCTTATAGCAGACACTTGAAAATTGGAAAAGAAGAAAAAAAAATCATTATTTTAGTTTATATGGTACAGAAGTCCAAATTTAAAAAAAAAAAGGATAAAAATAGTATCCTTCAGGTCCAAAAACATTTTCCATAACTTTTAGCTGACATCTACTGAATTGTTTTGAGTAGGCTATGCTTCCTTTGAAATATAAAATTCATTTAAGTTTTTTTTGAGCTTCTGTTGAGAATTTTAAAAAAATTTAGTTTTTAAGTTGTTAGCACTATTCATGTTATGTTTCATGATCATTGAATCAGCATACTGTAATTGAAAGGAAAAAAATCAATGTCTTCCATTCTACTTTTTTTTTTTTTTGTCTAGACATTTCAATTAAAAAAAGTCTGTTTAAATGCTTACAATTGTTAAGAAATCTGATTTCCCCCACCCATGCACACACACACACACATTTTAAGATCAGAATAGAACTATGTAGCCACATTGATTAGGCCTACTGGAATACTCAGAAAATAGACCATTGGGTCTTACAACACAACATTTGCCCATGATTGAAAGAAATGAAAGCTGCCAAATCAGACAACTGCCAAAATACATTTGCTGTCCTATTTTGGTACATGGGGACATTATTTTGGCAGATGTTGATCACTTTTAATTAGATTTGTTTCCCTTGTCCATTTGGAGAATGCCTTTTAAACTAGGCCTAATAAGGTGGGATGAAAACACAACTTGAAGGTCACTGTCCTAATTTGGTCAACATTAGTCAACATGGCACGTCAGTCTAGACATAGAATCCAACTTGCTCCTGGCCAGAAGACAATCCTGTGTCATACTTTAGAGTGAATTTTAGAGCAGTGTCCTGGTGGCTGCCATTTTTATCTGGGCAAGGTGATGAGCCAACAGTTGTGGGTGTTACCTCAAAATAAAATTTTTGCTGCCCATTTTGTTTAGTTACAGCAACCAAGTTTGAGGGCGTGGTGTCACTGCATGAGACTGAGCGCAACCTTGTGTTGATGTCTCGAACAGGAGGTGGGGGAGGCTGGGCAGACCCTGCACATCTCTGAGGTGACCTTGACATGTGATGACCTCTCATAGTGGTTTTATCCTCTTGAATACTTTGAACTTTGGGATGTGTTAATGGTCCACTAGAAAGTTGATCAGAAGTTCTGAATGATGTGCTGTCTTTGCTATCGGCAGCATTTTTAGATTTATTGTAACATTGCTCAACATTATTATTTGATAAACTGGAAGAGTAACTTAAGTTGTCTTTTAAAGTTGAGACATTTTGGTTGTTACTACTTGTTCTGGAATCACAAAGCCTAAATGTTGTGGGTAACGGTGGGGTGCCTGAATTAAAACATGAGCCTTTTACATGTTTGTCAGTGTAATGAAATTTATTTTGTGGCAGCTTGGAGACATTTTGATAAGATGATGACTGGGAAAGAATTCTAGCATCATTGTTTGTTTGATGATTTCTCTGATGTAGGAAGTTGATATCTTGTGAGGGTTGGTCATTCTGCTCAAGTGTTTTATTGAGAGGTGTAAAAGAAAACTTGGTTTCCATTTCTGAATCACTGTCAATGCCTGATGAATGTTGGCTGCATGTGTCTTCGTCAAAGGTTTGAACCTCATCCTTAAACCTGACTTTGAGTTTGACAATACGGTGTTTAGATGAAACGCTCAAGCATGACTTCAAAGAGTCCTCTTCACAGTAGGAGGCGTCGTCTGAGCAGTTCTGTATCCCACTTTCTTCAGAGGTGGTGGTGGGAGTGAGGCTTGTCTCGTCCTCCTCCTTGTGCTTGCACCTGGAGACCAAGGGCAGGTCACAGTCAAGGTCACTGGATGTGGAATCGAATATGAAGTGGCTGGAGGGTTCAGAAATGCATGGTGACACCATGTTGCTATATGTATGGTAACCTGCTTTCATGTTTAAATGTTCAGTTGGTGACACCATGTTGCTATAGGTATGGTAACCTGCCTTCATGTTTAAATGTTCAGTTGGTGACACCATGTTGCTATATGTATGGTAACCTGATTTCATGCTGAAATCTTCAGATGATGAGGTCAGGGAAAAGAAGTCAGAGTCTTCAGAGCTGCAGATATTGTTATTGGTATACTGACCAGCTGGTGGACAGTAAGACCTTTTGGGCATTGTTTTAGCCCTGGTGTGATCTTGTTTGGTTTTGATAAGATTCAGGACAACAATATTACCATCATGATCCATGGTCTCCCAATGGACATCACTGATAGGGCGGCAAACATTAGGAAACAAAGGCACCAGTTGACCTATGTCTTTCACTTTGATCTGAATCTGCACTCCAGCCAGAGTCTGCACATTGCCAGGCTGCTTTTTTAGGGCAAATTGAACGTCATAGTGCTCATTAGCATACAGTGTAAACAAGCAAAAGTCTGCTCTGAGAAGCTCAGGTTTCAAACCAATTAGGAGGGAGTAAAACTGGACCTGGTCAGCCCAGGAGTCATCCTGGGTGTATAGAACATATCTGATGTGCTCACGACCGTAGTGGACCTGTCTCAAGGCCCATAGCGGAAGGTCTGGAGCTAAAAGATAGAAATCTTGAGAGTTTTGAGGCAGAGCGTTCATGTGCTCTTGATTCACTTTCTCTGAGTGGTGAAACCTCCAAGGTGGGTGCTGAAATATATGCATGGCTTTTCGCAAGCGGAATTGATCCTCGCTGCTGACATTGTCATCTGCATCAGACCCACGCAGAAAAAGCATTAATGCCAGGCTGGGAGTGAAGGAACTGTCATTCTGGGGGGAGTTGCTGTTAAATGGGACTTCCCTCTCTGTTTCACAGAACAATTTCAAACTGGGATCCACCAGGTCTATGACTGACTGGTACTGGTGCCCTACCGAGAAGTTGTCATAGGCATCAGTGAAGATGCCAAGAGTGATCCGGCAAGGGTCATGACTCCAGCACACTTCCTCTGAATCAGTATTCAGCGGGAAACTCCTATCAACTCTCATTTCGCTGCTGTTCTTATCTGTTGAGTTGAAACACAAAAATATTTAAATAAAATGTTTTAAAACAAAGAATACAAAATCAAGAGTATATAGGTCATTAACATTACAAAAGTTGTCTTTAAACATTAAGTGCTCATGAAAATAAGTTAACATTGAAATTACTTTCCACACATTAAAAATTTATATGAACTTATAGCTCTATATATTCTTTTCATTTTGTTGTAAAAAATGTGTATATTTTCTTGCATATTGTTCAAAAATTCATGTTCTTTCTTTGACGCAAGTGCAAATAACAGTCTTCACAAACGCATCTCAAACTGCTTGCAATGTTCCTATTAAAAGTTGTGATGCTTAAAAGATTTGATTAAAACTAGATGTAGTTGGAAATGTAAAATAAGCTTAGAGATAATGCTGATGTACACTAATGAGATTCTGTGACTTAGAATGAACATGGCCACCGTATAACAACTAATATTCACAAGACTTCTTTCACGCCTTTCTAGGTAGCTTCTAGATCTACATAAGGAGTTTGATCAACATTTGCATTCCATACTATTGGTATATATCATTATATATCTCTAAGCGAGATCTGAAATCAATGAAAATATGTGGGAGCATATGGACAGCATGGAGAAGACAGCATGGAGAGGACAGCATGAAGAGGTCAGCATGGAAAGGACAGCATGAAGAGGTCAGTATGAAGAAGTCAACATGGAGAGGACAGCATAAATAAGGTCAGCATGAAGAGGTCAGCATGAAGAGGTCAACATGAGAGGACAGCATGGAGACACTAAAGCGACATTGAACAAGAGAATGAGAAAGAAAGCTGCCATATCAGGTAACCCTCATGCACGAACACTGGCAAAGTTTGCCGCGCCAAATTCGGCTTGTTTAGTTACATCAGATTCTGCACAGACCCAAGAACAAATCAACACATGTGCACATTGCCTTTCGAGACAAAAGTAAACATAGGCCTAAATATTTTTTATTTATTTTTACATAGGCTCCATTTTATTTCAATTTTAAACAAAACATCAGGGCCAATTAGTCATAGGCCTACTATTCCATCCTGTGCTTTTAAAATCCTTTTCTTCATCTCTGTCTCTCTCCCTCTGCCAATACCTATCTGATACACGCGTTCATTTTGTTGTTTGCATATTTTCTTAAAATTTGATTCTGCAAGAAATTGAGTGTAGGCCTAAATTTAATTTGAGCCTTAGCCTTTTCGATAACCATTTTCAGCTTCTTTTGACATTTCCGCCAACCTGACTCAAATAGTAGCATTAAAGTTTGCAGGCTAAAATAAATTACAATCGCAAACTAAAATTATGTAATAATGATCATTAACATAGGTATTGCTATTTATATTTATTTTGTAAAATAGCCATAAGTAACATTAGTGATTAGAAGACATATCTTTGCTATTAAAGTCAATTTAATAATAATAATAATAATAATAATAATAATCTTTATTATCCGTAAGGAAATTTGTCTTACAATTTGTGCATTACACCAAACAAAAAACATTATAACTATAAGAAACCAAAGTGTACATTCACACAAGACTCACTCATAACTAGATTAAAAGAAATAAGGTTCCGTCGGAAATTATGGCCCAATTGGCGTCAATCACACCGGTAAGCCAAAAGAACCTAGAATAAAAACTAGATCTAGTTAAGTTTTAATCTGGATCTAGAATAGCTCTTGTGTCTTGTGTGAGTTAGTCTGGTCAAATAAAACTAGGCCTAGATCTAGATCCTATCATTCTAAAGTAGGCATAGATTCTATATCAAACCTTTATTTATAGATGTAAAAAAAAAAGATTGACGTTAGGGCCTACATGAGAAGCGACCATTCCTAATGTTGAGTTGAAGGTTCATTGAAACTTTCCGAGAGGCAAGTCGACACCAACAATACATTGTGTCTCAAAGTAGGCAACCAAAACGGAACAACGTAACTCGTTCAAGATGCAGATGGAAAAGGGCGAATCTTTGGGGATTTCTTGCTAATGAATGATTATAAATAGAATCTACGCACTTTGCTTCAAGACATTAGGCCTATCTAATCTAACATTCCTAGTTCCATATGCTAGGACAACTTTGTTTAAATGCTCCTTCTTCCCTAGTGTTTTTGAGCTAGCCAGGAAAACCAGTGACTTAGAAGAATTTTGGTCATTGGTTAATATGCATGACGCGTAGGACTTAATCATTTTTTTTTTTTTTTTTTTGAAGTATCGTCTGTATTACATAAGATAAGATTTCGAAATGTTTATCGAGTCTTTTCGACAATAGAAATAACTCTCATATAGCTAACATGTAGGCATCTATAGATGTAGTTCCTAGAGCGAGTTAGCGATGAAATATTTGTTGCACGTAACCAAGAATGATAACCTTCCCATGATTACGCAAAACCAGCTGAGATGTGTCTAATTTTCGGCAGATATAGAGAAAAAAAATGTTCTTCGTTGCAGCCTGGAAGATCTATATCTACAAGCTGTTGAACGTGTTTTTCAGCGTTTAATGTCTGAAACGCTAACATCATAACGTTATTCAGTTCACCTAGAGAGAGAGAGAGAGAGAGAGAGAGAGAGAGAGAGGGCTAGGGATACTACACAGACCAAGTGTTGGTTAACGGAACAAAAAAGAACCCAGAGACCGCTGTCAAGTCAAAAGCGCGTGCAAAGGCAGTGACATAAACACAACAAAGCTTCCTGGATCAAGATTTGTTACTTCGCAATATTGTCTAATGCGTCGTTGAGTAGCAAGTTGTTGTCAAGTGACAGGTAGCTCAAGTGACAGGTGTGATGTGAACGCAAGCAAGACACTCCATATTTGAATTGTAACTAGAAGAAAGAAAGAGACCAGCAAGACACTCCATATTTGAATTGTAACTTGAAGAAAGAAAGAGACCAGCAAGACACAGGAACATTCACGAACAAACACACATCTAAAACTGAATGGGAAAATACTTTCACAAGATTACAAGGTCAAGGCCATCTACTTCATTGACTAACATTGTGACATGGGGGAAACAACTTTATTGGATTCATATTGTCAATGTTATGTGTTTATACACATCGTATATTAACTCACTCCATCTGTTTGTCTGGGTGGAATCTTGTACACGTTATTTCTCCCACTTCCCAGTCACGGATCAAATGAAAATTCGCTCAATTATTTTATGGTTCAAGATGATACATGAATCAATCAAAACAAAAGTGAAAAGAGCGAAAATAAAAGGGGGTTGGTCGTTGTGCTGGCCTCAAGACACCCCCGTTGACCGTCGTCCTTACAAACAAATGACCTTTACATCATTCCCCCCACCCTTTAAATATCTAAATGTCTGAGAGGGGAACGTTTTAGTTTTATGGGTGAAAAGAAGAGAAAACGAAATGGAGAAATGTGGTAGCCAAAGGCCTGCAATAGATCAGTAGGAACAAAATTGAAAAGAGGAAGATTTACAAATAAATAGACAATGTCGAGGACACCATATGGAAAGATCACTGTTGTCAGTTAAATAATAAATATATATTTTCCTACCATCGTTCAGAAATGATGAAATGATTTATTAAAATACTTTTGGCTTATCACTGCTTTCCTTTTTCTACACCGGAAACACCAAAGAGCAAAGTTATTTATGGATTTTCCGCCATGTTTGAAAATTGACGAGTAACATCCTGTGTCTATTATACTATTATTCATTTCTTGAGTGTCTTTTTGGCATCGTATTAGACCAAAAGCCATCATGATATGCAAATCGCTAAATTGATCACGTGGGTTCTTGGGCACGAGAAGAGTCAGCACTTCAACAAGAAGTTGTGATAGGACGATCTCAGAGTAGGGGAAACAATCCAACTTGATAACCAGGTGCTTCAGTGGTTCTCATTTTGAAATAGGGTAAAAGGATCATTCATTGCATCCTTCACAGTAACACTACTGATTAATGCTCAAACTTGGTATTGAAGAGAATTTTCCATAGCCACTTACACAAGATTGAGGGGAGAGGAAAATTACATGTCTTGTTAAATGTAGAGGATATGGGAAGGGGAAAATGTTTCTAGTCCCTGTCATGTAAGATTCAGAGCATATAGAAGTAATGAAAAAAATGTTTCCAGTGATGTAAGATGTAGAGGGTATAGTAGGCTTTGGAAAATGTTTCCAGTCATGCAAGATGTAGAGGGTATAGTAGGCTTTGGAAAATGTTTCCAGTCATGCAAGATGTAGAGTGTATAGAAGTCATGTTCTACAAAAATAATCACGATTCATTAAATTCATAAATGAGATGCCCTTTTTTTGTAACTCTACGCTTTAAACTCTTTGACTTATGAGAATCCTTGAAGTACTGTGGCGCTAGTACAACATGTTAGGCCTACATTTAGTATAGCAGCACTTGAAATGTTACATCTGGATCTCTTAGCGACATCTTGATCTAAAAATCTTATCACCAGTGCATCTCTCTCAATGGTTGATGGCCAC
Organism: Biomphalaria glabrata; assembly: GCF_947242115.1. Taxonomy (NCBI): domain Eukaryota; kingdom Metazoa; phylum Mollusca; class Gastropoda; family Planorbidae; genus Biomphalaria; species Biomphalaria glabrata. Next base: position 15,545,071 of record NC_074725.1, on the reverse strand, counting down.
ACTCTGTAGCGATCTGATTCTGATGGCATTTCTAGAATGGGAAATCACTTTTTAAAATGTCGGTAACCACTGCCTTCTCTGACAGATTACTTGACCCCATCTAGGGGCTACTCATTGGTACACTCGAGCCTCCCGCCTCTTGATAGTCAGAAGAAAGAATGAGAGCAGCATTATCAGCTTTTAAGTTAAGGGTGGTTATCATTATCACTATTAAAAAAAAAAGAGGGACACATGCTGCTTAAAATTAATCACACGCTCCGGGCTAGGGAACAGTCCTACTTGAGTACACAGCCTCTAAACAAAACCCACTGATATGTATTTAAAAGTTTGTCGATAGTCTTTAATGAGCATTTATTTAAATTTATGGACTGTCAGTCAGAAAGAGATTAGATTTAGCCTTTAAGTTATCTCCGCTTTGGATGGAAAGGGAACTAACTTTTTTCAGTACTCGTGAGTTTCGTTAAAGAAAATACATAAACAAATTTTACAAAAATAAATTTAAAAGTTTATATAAAGGAAATAATTGCACATTTACAGCCATATATATTAATATTGCAAGATGTATTTCCCATTTCTATATCAAACATAATTAATTAATTACCACTAACTATTTAATTACTTGTTTTTTTTTTCTTTTTTATTGATTCATGTTTTCTTCGGGACAATGAATTTGAAATAACAAATTCATCGTCACCAGAGAATGAGAAATGGGAGAAATAACACACAATTTTTCCAGACAGACAGACAGACAGCGTGAGTTGATATAAGCTTTGTAAAAAAAATGGAAACATCTGATTTCGGTGATTGTACTATTTTCAATGATACTTTAGAAGTTCCCAAAGAGCTGATTCGTTTTTAAGATCTCAACATTAGCGCAACATCGTATGTAGACCCAACTTTCACAGAGAGACAAGCTTTAGCACACATAACAGCAGGGAAACCGAAATGAAAATTAACAAGAACTCTTAAACAAGAGTCATGGGGTAACTCAATCTGGGAGTTAGGGCTATAGAATGCCTAGATCTAGTTTCTGTTTCTGATTGATAAGATATAGCCTAGTTATTCCTTCCCTCTCAAAGGGGCTAACATAAAAAATCAATAAGATCTAGTGTTTCTGACCCAGCCAGCTTGTCACGAAGTGTCTGAAGAAAATGGAGACAGCTAGAGTCACAAGGTAGATCGGATCAAGTTAAAATTGTGCATAATTATTCATTGTTAATAATAATATGTGAATCAATTAAAAAAAAAACAACTAACCAATTCATTAACCAAGTAATGGTAATTAATTTTTGTTTTATATAGAAAGGGTAACTAAAACATAGTAGTGATTTTGCAGCTCTGCCCCTTAGATAAGTGTTGTTTTGTATTAAACCTTTTTTCATTCTGCTTGTTGGATTCTTCTTTTCTTCAAAAACCGGGATCATTTGAAAACTTCCTGGACTATGGTTGTTAACCCCTAAACCGTCAATACAATTTCTTCGCTGTGAAATACCCATAAAAACTTACATTATGTTTAACAACAGACGGACCAATTTATAGAAGCAAAAGACACAATAAAACGAAATCTCTAATGCGCTAAGCGCCATTAATAACAGTTCCTCTAATCTGATTGTGTTGTGTGTCATATCTTTATTGCCTCTCTCGCCTCGGTCGGTTCGACTTGCGGAAGATAAAAGCTAGTTGACCCCAATAGTCCCTTGGGTAAATAAAGTTGTCAGAGTTGTATTTACAAAGTCACTGCAAGTTCCAGCGAATCACTGTTTTTTTTTTTTTTTGTGGTACCAAGTCTTATATAAAACAAACACATACAGAGGGGGGGGGGTTGGGTACCGTGGCGTTGGGGCGCTAAAATGGGTATGAAAACCCTACATAAACTATTCTATCTTCTATCTGTAGCTACTCTGCTACGTTCATTGCCTTCGTTTACATTATATGCACATATTTTGTATTGCTTACTTGCCTTATGCAAATATAAATACATACAGTATTGGTAAATAAGGTTGAGGGCGCCAAAAAGCCTTTGCTGCTTTGGGTGCCTGTCAAGCTCAATAAAATCACTCAGGTATAGACACAACCCCAGCCCATGGTCACCAGAAACCAGTAGAAAGATGAGAACATAACATATGCATCGCATGTCTACCAGTGAAACTACAGGACAGACTTTTAGCGCATTAGCTTTGTAGTAGTATCAGTATTTAATGCTGAAAGGCTGTAGACGAGTTTTGATGCAAATAAGTGATTCTCAAACTTTTTTTCTTTTAAAGCTTATATCATGATAATACGTCTATTGATTTTTTAAATTAGAAAATCAAATATATTCTTGAAATGTGGAAAATTTGTTAAAAATTATGACATGAAAAAGATTTTTTTTTAATATGAAAAGATGTTTTTTTCTTTCTTTGTTCGCCATAATTAAGCTTAACTTGAGAATCGTTGACATAAATGCGAGTTCAAATCTTGTAGGCAATGAAGCGCATCACCGCGGCTTAGCTCGTGCAAACTTTGAAGTTTGAAGACTGTCTACAGCCTGGAGCGAAAATGTCGAGGGGCATACGTCAAGGTGCGTGCGTCAATCTCATAAAGTTTTAGGAGGACGCAAGGTTTGGGCTGGTCAGGTGTATTTATACGCCGAGCTCAAAGTGAACCCAACACGTCGAGCTTTCAGAAAATGTTTATGATCGTTAATGCTTAGATTGACCCTCGATAAGTGGCTCGCTGTACGTTAAGTGGCTCGCTGTACGCTCCATTCTACATAACTAAAGGGGAAGAACTTTGTCCTTAAAACTAGATATAATCATAATGTACAAGTAATTTTCCTTATTCGATATCAAACAAAATAATTAATTATTAATAATTAATTGACTAATTGAGTATTTTTGTTCTTTGATTAATGTTTTGTTAGGTACAATAAATATTTTTTTCAAGTATCAACTTGATCGGAAAATGCGTGAGGGAGAAATAGCGTTAACAATTATTTGGGGGGACTAAACCCAACACATTTAGCCATATCTGTGAATGCTGAAGTATTAGTTTCCAGTAATTAATAAGTTACTTTTTTTTTTTAAAATTGATTCATGTCTTGCCTATGTCAATGAATATATGTGCGAAGTTTCAACTTGATCCGTGAATGGATATGGGAGAAATATCGTGTGCACACTTTTTACTACACAGACAGACAGACAGAGTGAGTTGATATAAGATTTGTAAAAATAAAGGAACATTTAAAAAAAGAAACAGATGCTGACTTTAAAACAAAAATATTTGAAGAAAACAAAGCTTATCTAAGGGAAATAACTGCAAAAAAAGTCACAGCCATAAATCACAATACTGCAGAAATAAGCTTACTTTTTCCATATCAAACACAAATAATTAATTACCACTAATTGGTTAAATTTTTTTATTGTTTCATGTGTTGTCAACGACATTCAATAATTATGCAATATTTCAACTTATCAGAGAGAAAGCGCGAGAAAAAAACCTGTACAAAAAAGGGGAATAGCTCCACATATTCGACCACATCTGTCAATTAGTAGCATTTATTTCCTTTCTTGATACCCAATAAAATAACTAATTACCAATAATTCCTTAACTATTTGATTAGTTTTTTTTTTTTATTGATTCGTGTTTTTTTTTTAAGTACAATAAATAATTGTGTACTGTTTCAGTTGGATCCAACAATGGTTGTGGGAGAAATGTGTACACAAAATGAAACCAGACTAAGTGAGTGAGATATAAGCTTTTGTAAGAAGGAATGAACATAATGGTGCACACATATATTTTTAACGATTATCAGATGAATATGCATTACGTCTTATCTTATCTTTTCCCAAGAAATACAAATGTATACATCAAGATAAGATAACCTAAAAAGAAATGTTACTTTCATTTTGAATCACCCGATTAGTGGAAAGGTTAATAAGAAATTTTAAACATTAAGTTTCACGGTAGTCAGGTAAATGAATCTGATTTGATCTAGAATAATCTAGTTTTGTTTAATTTATCAAACAGACTGATAGGCCTATATCTATAAAGGCTTTTTTTTTATAATAAGCAATTAATTAAATAACAAAAATAAAAAAAAATGTTTTCAAAAAGCTAATCATGTAATATTTAACAACCTACTAATAATAACAACAATAGCACTAATAATTAGACTATATCTACAATGACTTAAGTAAACCCTAGGAGATCGATTATACTCTTCATTGGCTCTCAATGTTAGCAAATATAATGTGAAAATTTTGATTTTGATCTACTATCTAGAAGTAGAATCTATAAGTATAGATTTAATCTAGATATAGATCGAGAATCTAGGTCATATTTCAATAACAGTACCAATGTCATTAAATGACAATAAGCTTATAATTGATAAAAACTATTTAATAATATCAAACTTACCCTTAACTGGCACTATATTAAATCTACGTAAACATAATTCCTAAGAAGTAACAATGGAAGAGCAGCACACCATATAGCACAAGTGCAGGTAAACCCTGGGCTATCAACAACGAACGAACGAATTGTGTCCAATGTCATTAAATCATGAACAGTGTACCTCTGTGGTCGCAGCCTTTAGCCAGACCTTGTAACATTAACTGGAGTGCTGGCCTACCGCAACGCGACCTCCTAGCGGGGCGAAGAGAGAGGGAGAACGGAGAGAGAGAGGGGAGGGCGAGGATGTAGCTGTTTACTGCTAATGGTCACGCGAAGTCCAGGGAACGGTCAATATAATTTAGGTTGAGAAGATTTGTGACGGGAGAAGGGGGGGGGGCAGACTTTTCAGACGTGGAGAAGAAGGTGTCCTCGCTAGATGATGACAGGACTTGGTGTTGTGGCTGGTCTGAAGTTGGACAACATTAAATCAGGGCGTCAACTCTTATGGCGTCAGACACTTCACGTGTCAAAAATCTCATTTTTTTTTGTTTCCTACTAAAACTACTAAATGGGCAGCACTTGGAGTTAGATCACTTCCAGGACCTGCCAACTGAATCACATGAGGGAGATGAGATCTATGCCACTTCAGCCTTTATTAAGTCACTTGTCCATCTTTCCCTTTTTTTCCCCTTCTGTTTCCAGTTGTATAGACTTAAGTAGTAATGTGATGAGTCCAATTCTATTAACAGCATGATATCAAATGTTTCTAAACAACTTAATCAACGTATTCTCTAGTTAGACACAGGGCCGGATCTACCTATAGGGAACATAAACTGTAATTTAGGGCCCCCAAGAAATATTTAACATTGGCATTTAAAATATGGACTTTTAAGGGGTCCCGAAAGGACCCTATATCTCAAATAGCTTAGGACCTTTTCAAATCTAGATACGGCACTGGTTAGAGATCTGTATCTCATTCCACGAGTTGTAAATGTTACACTATTAACTGGCGCTAAACATTTACCCACCGGCTACGCCAGGTGTTTCGATGTAAATGTTATGTGAAAACTGAATATGAATTTTTAAACAAGGCCGTAATGAGGATACATATTACATCATAGTTACTCTTTCTTAATTTTCCTCCTCTCTCGGGCCTTAGGAACTAGATTTGATAAGGTCAAGGCTTTATTAAATAAAAAAAATATTACGTTGAATACGAAGTTATTAATAGCAGAAAATAATTTTGCCCTTTGAGAGCTTAAAGTCGATATCATCTATTGAAACCAGCTACTGTTTACAAAGGTGTGGGGCCAGTAAAACAAGGAATCGCCTCCACTCTTTGAAGGACAAATAGGCGTAGACCATCTCTTTGGGCTGGTGGGTCCAAGATGATATTGATATATCGATACTATTTAAAAAAAAAGGTTTCGACTATTTTGTAGGCCTATTAAAAATAAAAAGTTTGTGTGCATGCTGGGAGCATCACACAGACTGCTGTTGGTACCAGTCACACAATATAATTACTTGTATGCTATTGAATTACATAAATCTAGATAGAAACATGAAAAAGACCAAGATGCTTGTATGTAGTCGCTGAATGAACTCATGTTGTGTCTGTTGTATTTATGTGAATGTTTCTGTTGTGCTGTTTTTATATGAGAAAATAGTCACAATAAATTCCCATAAGGATCAATAAAGCAGTTTTAGTCTTAGTTTTAATCTAGTTCAAGTTCATCTGACCTGCTGTACACTGTCTAAAATGAAAAAGTTGCTATGAACAATGTCATTTAAAATATTCTTGGCATTGGCCAACACAAAAGATGTGGTTAGTGTCTCGCATGACAACAGATGTAGCGGTGATTCATTGGCAATTAAACCAATCACTTCTCATCTCACAGAGGAACATTTTTTTTTTAAAAATACAAAAACAAAATTGTCAAAATTTCCAGATTCTATGCCAGGACCGGATACAGAATTGATAAGGTCCTAAGGTATTTGAGATTTTAGGGCCCTCTGTAATCATCGTAACGTAATTTATTCTTTTGCTTTTTATTTAAATCAATTTTTTGGTGCCCCCCGTAAAGTAAGGGCCCTAATCTATAACTTATGTTGCCTACAGGGAAATGCAGCACTGGTCTATGTGTGTATTTTGTATATCTGTAATGCAACAGTTTCTCCCTGCTTTGTCCTTTGTTTCAAAACAGCATTAAACTGTGGATTAAACATAGAATTTTATTGAATGTAATGTCAGAATGTACCTAAACAGAATGACTTGATTAGAAATTGTCAAATGTCTGCTGGATTCTGTTGTACCTACTTATTCAGGAAAGCATAGGGCCGCAACCACACGTCTACACCGAACTCACTACACTGATGACTGACCTCTTCAGGTTTGCTTCAGTCTGCACACTCTCCTATATTTATGCGGATCCTAATCAAGCGGTGGCATGTGGTACCATGGTAGTTGCTTTTCGCAGGGTGTTTCTATCCAGCTCTACTTTAGTTTTTAATATCTTGGGCTATAGATTTTTGCTGGATTATCTTCCACAAGCTGACAGTAGATATCTGTTCGGGGCACCTAATTCCCAATATCTGGCGAAGACATTCTACTATTGTGTACAGGTTTATTTCTAATGCTTACAAGATTATATCTAATATGTACACGATACTATCTAATGTTTTCTGCATACTCTTTCACTTGTCTACATTTTTTATGTGTCCATTCTTTCACTTGTTACCTACACCTATGGTATGCTGAAGTAAGTCAAATACAATTGTTTGGGATGGAGTGATTCCACTTGACCAGTGACCCCCCCCCCCCCCCCACCAACCATTCGGAGTCAAAATCCCTTTACAGTAGGCTAGTTATCTTATACGTTTTGGACCTGGGACGAGCTTTAGACAAACACTAAAGAAACTTAATGTGCTAAACATGTGTTTCCTAGACGTGCATGATAAAAGCGTTCTATTCTATTAACAGATCGGGTATTCCCTAAGTTCTATATTTGGTGCTGGTCTTCGTTCTTTCTTTTTTAAATAACGTTTTTAGAGAGCACACTTAAGTGGCCCCCCTCGGGGAGGCTCAATAAGCTATCTACGCCAGCGTATACAGAATCTAATAATCACACCACACAGTGTTCTACTTGTCCACTTTCACTAAGGCAAACCTAAGCGTGGACAGCTCTAATGGCCACTAAGTGCTCGATCCTAGCCCAAGATAAACCCTGACTTCGACCCCAGGGCCGCATGCTGCTTTCAGACCTGGTGGTTATCATCAGAGTCAAAGCTTGGGCGATGTTATCGCACGTTCAAATTATCTGGCTGCTTTCTGAATGGATGTCTAAGAATAGCGTTGCGTCATTTCTGTGACTGCAAGAGCTATAAATGTTTGACACCCGTGTAATTATTTTTGGGCGAGCCACTATCGTTCGGAATCGAGGCCAGTCTCTTAAAAAAAGAATTTGTACTATTAAAAAATGCCCCCCCCCCTTTTTTTTTTGTCCTATTGAGTGGGAGGTTAAACTTGTACATTATAACGAAAGCTGGACAATAGACTTGTACTTTTTTTCTGAATGAAATACATTTTGATAAATTGTTACTAAGGGACGAGACATTGTGCCCTATAATCTTACGAGGTTATGAATCTGATTAAATGTATTCTTAGGGAAGCTTGTCATAGTTAGTAATAGCAAGGGATTTTTGTTTACCGTTTAATTTTGGTTAAATTCTATTTCAGCATTACAAACAAGAATGTTTTGTTGTGTAAATTTCTAAAAGTATTTAACAATGATTATGACTACAATAACAATGTCAAGGCTTTCCAAGACTTGCAAATACTCGAACTGTGACAACATTTGTGAAGTACCACAACGCTATAAAAGAGCATCCTATAGAAACACAATGGAGTTCCCATTTGAAACAAGTCAAAGCTGATGACTTTTTGTAAGAGCGATTACTTTGTTCTTAATAACTAATGAATGAAAGATTTAGAAAAAAAAAGGAAGATTTTTTACCAACCCACTGAAAAAAAAAATCCTACTCAGAGTAAATAAAATTCTAGTTTGGTGATACAGATCGAGACAGGGCAATATTACAAGACAGTAATCTAGATATGTGATATAGAAGATTCTAGTCTGATGATAGGTCTATTTATTTAGTTAACTCTAAAAACAAATACCCGGTGACGTATGTGTGTTCAACATATAAATCGTCTACACCTCCTGACCAATTTAATTAATTATTAAATTGTTATATTTTGACAAATTATTACGGTGTTTCATGTGTGACCAATAAGTAAGTCATTTTTCCCCAAAGATATACATACACTGTCAAATTTCTAGGAAAATCATTAGAGCAGTTTTCGAGATCTCATTTTTTTTAACTGATAAAGAATTTGCAAGCTGATAAGAGGAATTGCAAAAAAAAAAAAAAAAAAAAAACAAAAAAAAAAACTATTTTTTCTTATTTATCTTCGATACTAATTGTATTCTAGCTTCTAATTCTGATTTATCTTAATTCTTGTTTATCTGTGTTCCAATTATCATGTTGGAGGATTCTGATGACCAGTTCAATATCTGAGTTAAGCAAGCTACGCAGCAGTTTTCAGATAAGGCAGCTTCATAGAGTTTTTCTTCTATATGGGTGTATTGGGGCCAGTGTCCTGTTCGTGCTCTCGATAGAGCATGGAGCTTAAAAAGACATGGTCAGCATTCCCTGGTGAGACTCCACAAGGGGCTAATTTCATTGGCTTCAGGGACGTGTACTATTTGATTCTGTTGTGTCCGGCTCTGAAGCGATTAATTATACGTTGGTCGAGTCGGAATAGATCGTTTTAAATTCGTTTATCTTGTAATTTGAATGAGAGCGTGTCCATTTTTTTTTGTTTATCCTCCTCGCTATAATTGTGTTCATTCCAGAAAGAGAGAATTTTTCGACTGCATTCATTTTCTCATCTATGGCCAGCTTTACGTTTCTCATCTATGGCCAGCTTTACGTTTCTCATCTATGGCCAGCTTTACGTTTCTCATCTATGGCCAGATTTACGTTTCTCATCTATGGCCAGCTTTACGTTTCTCATCTATGGCCAGCTTTACGTTTCTTATCTATGGCCAGCTTTACGTTCTCATCAATGGCCAGCTTGACGTTCTCATCTATGGCCAGCTTTACGTTCTCATCAATGGCCAGCTTGACGTTCTCATCTATGGCCAGCTTGACGTTCTCATATATGGCCAGCTTTACGTTTCTCATCTATGGCCAGCTTTACGTTTCTCATCTATGGCCAGATTTACGTTTCTCATCTATGGCCAGCTTTACGTTTCTCATCTATGGCCAGCTTTACGTTTCTTATCTATGGCCAGCTTTACGTTCTCATCAATGGCCAGCTTGACGTTCTCATCTATGGCCAGCTTGACGTTCTCATCTATGGCCAGCTTTACGTTCTCATATATGGCCAGCTTTACGTTCTCATCAATGGCCAGCTTTACGTTCTCATCAATGGCCAGCTTGACGTTCTCATCTATGGCCAGCTTGACGTTCTCATATATGGCCAGCTTTACGTTTCTTATCTATGGCCAGCTTTACGTTCTCATCAATGGCCAGCTTTACATTCTCATCTATGGCCAGCTTTACGTTCTCATCAATGGCCAGCTTGACGTTCTCATCTATGGCTAGCTTGACGTTCTCATCTATGGCCAGCTTTACGTTTCTCATCTATGGCCAGCTTTACGTTTCTCATCTATGGCCAGATTTACGTTTCTCATCTATGGCCAGCTTTACGTTTCTCATCTATGGCCAGCTTTACGTTTCTTATCTATGGCCAGCTTTACGTTCTCATCAATGGCCAGCTTGACGTTCTCATCTATGGCCAGCTTTACGTTCTCATCAATGGCCAGCTTGACGTTCTCATCTTTGGCCAGCTTGACGTTCTCATCTATGGAACGCTTTACATTCTCATCTATGGCCAGCTTGACGTTCTCATCTATGGCCAGCTAGACGTTCTCATCTATGGCCAGCTTGACGTTCTCATCTATGGCCAGCTTGACGTTCTCATCTATGGCCAGCTTTACGTTCTCATCTATGGCCAGTTTACGTTTCTCATCTATGGCCAGCTTGACGTTTCTCATCTATGGCCAGCTTTACGTTCTCATCTATGGCCAGCTTTACGTTCTCATCTATGGCCATCTTTACGTTCTTATCTATGGCCAGCTTTACGTTCTCATCTATGGCCAGCTTGACGTTCTCATCTATGGCCAGCTTGACGTTCTCATCTATGGCCAGCTTGACGTTCTCATCTATGGCCAGCTTGACGTTCTCATCTATGGCCAGCTTTACGTTCTCATCTATGACCAGTTTGACGTTCTCATCTATGGCCAGCTTGACGTTCTCATCTATGGCCAGCTTTACGTTCTCATCAATGGCCAGCTTGACGTTCTCATCTATGGCCAGCTTGACGTTCTCATCTATGGCCAGCTTGACGTTCTCATCTATGGCCAGCTTTACGTTCTCATCTATGGCCATCTTTACGTTCTTATCTATGGCCAGCTTTACGTTCTCATCTATGGCCAGCTTGACGTTCTCATCTATGGCCAGCTTGACGTTCTCATTTATGGCCATCTTTACGTTCTTATCTATGGCCAGCTTTACGTTCTCATCTATGGCCAGCTTGACGTTCTCATCTATGGCCAGCTTTACGTTCTCATCTATGGCCAGCTTTACGTTCTCATCTATGGCCAGCTTGACGTTCTCATCTATGGCCAGCTTTACGTTCTCATCTATGGCCAGCTTGACGTTCTCATCTATGGCCAGCTTGACGTTCTCATCTATGGCCAGCTTTACGTTCTCATCTATGGCCAGCTTTACGTTTCTCATCTATGGCCAGCTTGACGTTCTCATCTATGGCCAGCTTTACGTTCTCATATATGGCCAGCTTTACGTTCTCATCTATGGCCAGCTTTACGTTCTCATCTATGGCCAGCTTGACGTTCTCATCTATGGCCAGCTTTACGTTCTCATCTATGGCCAGCTTTACGTTCTCATCTAAGGCCAGCTTTACGTTCTCATCAATGGCCAGCTTGACGTTCTCATCTATGGCCAGCTTGACGTTCTCATCTATGGCCAGCTTGACGTTCTCATCTATGGAAAGCTTTACATTCTCATCTATGGCCAGCTTGACGTTCTCATCTATGGCCAGCTAGACGTTCTCATCTATGGCCAGCTTGACGTTCTCATCTATGGCCAGCTTGACGTTCTCATCTATGGCCAGCTTTACGTTCTCATCTATGGCCAGTTTACGTTTCTCATCTATGGCCAGCTTGACGTTTCTCATCTATGGCCAGCTTTACGTTCTCATCTATGGCCAGCTTTACGTTCTCATCTATGGCCAGCTTTACGTTTCTCATCTATGGCCAGCTTGATGTTCGCATCTATGGCCAGCTTTACGTTCTCATCTATGGCCAGCTTGACGTTCTCATCTATGGCCAGCTTGACGTTCTTATCTATGGCCAGCTTTACGTTTCTCATCTATGGCCAGCTTAACGTTCTTATCTACCTCAACTCTCATCTACCTCAATTCTCATCTACCTCAACTTTTATCTACCTCAACTCTTATCTACCTAAACTCTCATCTATCTCAACTCTCATCTACCTTAACTCTCATCTACCTCAACTCTTATCTACATCAACTCTGATCTACCTCAACACTTATCTACCTCAACTCTTATCTACCTCGACTATTATCTACCTCAACTCTTATCTACCTCAACTTTTATCTACCTCAACTCTTATCTACCTCAACTCTGATCTACCTCAACCCTTATCTACCTCAACTCTTATCTACCTCAACTCTTATCTACCTCAACTCTGATCTACCTCAACACTTATCTACCTCAACCCTTATCTACCTCAACTCTTATCTACCTCAACCCTTATCTACCTCAACTCTTATCTACCTCAACTCTTATCTACCTCAACTCTGATCTACCTCAACACTTATCTACCTCAACTCTCATCTACCTCAACTTTTATCTACCTCAACTCTTATCTACCTCAACATTTATCTACCTCAACTCTTACTGTCATGCACAAGAGTTTTAGACCTACCAAAAAAGACTAATGGTGTCTCTAAAAGTGGTTCAATGTCCTCACTGCAGCCTATCTATAGTCCATCAGATTTTCTCCACCTTCTTCTCTGAACTCAGAGGCGATGTGGCTGAGCGGTAAAGCGCTTGGCTTCCGAACTGGGGTCCCAGGGTTCGAATCCTGGTGAAGACTGTGATTTTTTAATTTCGGGATCTTTAGGGCACTTCTGAGTCCACCCAGCTCTAATGGGTATCTGACATTAGTTGTGGAAAAAGTAAATGCGGTTGATCGTTGTGCTGGCCACATGACACCCTCGTTAACCGTAGGCTACAGAAACATATGACCTTTATATTATCTGCCCTATATCCCACAAGGTGTGAAAGGGGAACTGTACTTTTTCTTCTCTGAACTTATTGTCTTCTAATGCTGCTCGTGTATGTGTTTGCATGTTTTAATCTGACCACGTTAACACTACAGCTACAAAAGTATGTGACTTTGATATTTGTACACATTAAAGAATTTCCCTTTCGAGCTATTTCGTACGCAAGTCTAAGACTTTCATAATTTACTCATATCTGGCTCATGTTCTGATTATTCAAATTTGCAAAAGCATTCTTGTAATCCAAAAACAATTTTCGTTTCCGTGAGGTATCATTATTCACAATCACACACGCGGAGGCGTCGAAGGGAAGTAAATCATGACTGAACAAACAAAGGGAAACGACTTAATGTCAAGGTTATTTGACAGTCCGCTTGGAAACAAAAGGTGAACTGGTGAAAACATTCCAGAAACCTCGCAGACGACAGTGCATTCAGGATGTGCCAGTGTCCACCGAGAGGCGAGTCAACGCTTAAAAGCTAATAGAGCCGTTGTCCGTGACAAACTGGACATGTTGGCGAACGGAAGGATTCGGGCATTGTCACAAAGTATGAGACCCTGGGGGAGGGGGGAAGAGAGGATTAAGCATCACAACACAGCTGACAGGATTTTTTAAAAAAGGAGGGTGGGGGGTATTGAAAGCGATGTGAGGTAAATTGTAGTTATAGAACAATGCGGAGAAATGTCTTGGCGGTTCGTGGCAGAAGGTCAGGTGAACGACAGAGATAATATAAAAGTCAAACAGGAAAAAGGAGGCAAAAAAATTCATTTTAAAACACGTTTAGATGTTTCGATATGTAGGTCAAGCTTAAGAAAACTGTTCCAATTCAAAACCAATTTTAGACTAACACTGGTATGGCTTCGAACTGTGATCACAGTGGTCCTAAGTTAGAATCTTGCCCGCTTCCATAATCTGCCGTTTGGACTACGAAAAGAAAATATAAAGAGGTTCTCTGTTAAAAAAAATAATTAAATGATATGTTGAGAAATATTTTTGTTTCGGTACACTGTAGTCCAACATTTTCAATTATCGCTCCCTATATCAAGTCAAAGTCAAATTACTTCGCCCTCTAAACAAAGGAAAGACGTAAAGCAGGATACATCCAGACAAAAATGTGACATGTTGAGATTTGACTGCTAGAGACAGTAGTAGACCTGTGCTTGTAAAATATTTGACATGTTTCTAATGTTAATTCGATAAATCTGAACGAAAGTCCAGAGCGCTAACCGCACGACCAGGCATCCACCCAGTGCTAGGAACTTTACCTCAATCTTCTCCCAGATATTCCCCCCCCCTCCCAACTTGCTCACAAAAATGATTGGAACATAACGCACTGGGCATGCTATAGGCACGAAAGTTGCTATAAACAAAAAACAATTAACAAAAATATTTTCTAATCGCACATATTTACTATTGTTAGTCTAGAAATATTAATGACATGACTGACTCAAAATAATTGATGCAATTTCACTCAATATATTTTTTTTTCAAATTTGTTTTTTTAAAATGCTATTTGATATATAAATGTAATATGACTTGTCAAGTTCCTAGATACCCAAAACGAAGTCACTCAGACACAGGCTATGTGTGTGTGGGCATTTAACTGAATGCACAACTTATATAAAGAGTTATATAAAAATTCCTGTCTTCACCAGGAATCGAACCCGGACTCCCGGTTCGAAAGTAAGCGATTTACCGCTCAGGCACAGCACCACCTGTTAATGATGATCTCATATTAAAATCTAAAATACTTTCATTTTTAAATGACAAAATGCTAAGTGCCCCACTTCTTCGCTTCTTGCCTTGAACTTTGCCCTAATCACGAAGTCTCAATAGTCAAACACGAGCCAGGCTTAGCAAGCTGTTCTTTGCGCTCTAGTGATGGAGTCACGTTTATAATAACGAAGAAAAATGTTGAAGAATAACTTCTATTTTCTCACAAACCAAGAATGAAACAATAAACATCCCTCTCCCGGAGCAACCTTATTATCTCCCTTAAAGCTCACGGAAGGAAGATCTCTATTTTTGAAGAGAACTTTTGCATCTGTGTCAACTAAACTAACATCAATGTCTGCATTGGAGACTATTGTTCCATGACCATCTTGCAGTTTTTAGAATCAGAGGTTTAAAGATGCTTTACGGGAACAATAGATCTTTTGTTCCGAAAATGTCTCATGTCATAATCGTCATCAAAGACGGGTTTATTTCAGTGTTTCTATTATTAGTAGGATGATCTTTTTTGTATCACTAGTTGTTCTGTCTATTTTGATGCTTTCTGATACTTTGAGGGTTAAAAATAAAATACCAATTGTATCATATTTTTTTTATATCTGTTTAAAAATAGTCTGAATCAAATGTGTTTCTTTTTTCCCTCGGTTTTATGGTTATTTCAAGATGAGAATCTTTCTCGAAATAATAATTTCTTCAGTAGATGAATTAACTATTGATCCTGCAATAATTGATTTGTGTGCGTGTGTGTGTGTGTTTGCAGTTATTGGTTTATGTATATTAAATAAGAGAGTGTCTCTACAATAATGAACACTTTAAGGTGGAGATTCATAGCATTGTCCATTTATTTTAGAACTTTAAATGTATCATACATGATGAAATGCCTAATGACACGATGACATAATCCAGAAATCTCACGAGACTGGGTAATGGACTAAGCTGATTTTGATTTTCTCACGACATCTTGTTGCAATTGAGCTTCCAACTCGACAATTTGTAAGATAAGAAAGATAAGATAAGATAAGATACTGTGGGACTTCGCACTAGAAAATAAAACGGGTTACGCCATTGAGTACTTTAGAATGGATTAAGATCTTAGAATTGTTAAATTAGTGCTCATTTCTTTTTCCTCATAACGCTCTACACAGGGGGCTACTTTACCTGTATAATAAGAGCTACCTTGAAGCTCGCCGCGTTTGGGTTCAAACTATGGTTGCAGTCTTTATCTAGTTTGGTGTTAAAATGCTTATAGAAAAACATCTAACAGTTAATATTAATGTTTATTCTCTAATTCAGAAAATATTTTCTATCATTCTGTTTTCTGATGACACCCCCACTGACATTGCAAGTGTGTTAGGTGTATAGCATCAATATCTGAGAGTAGATTTTTATTGGGCAAAAGTTCAATCAGAGCTTTGAAAGATCTATATTTACTTTATTTTATTTGGCTTTCGCCAATGAGTAAGAACACTTCTGAACATTCTTTTCAAGATTTAGAATTATACGACGAAGGAAGATATCTTAAAACAGACTCATTTATCGATCTAAACTATACTAGAAGCAAGGAAAAAATTGTTCACAAAAAATTGGATACAAAACCAGTCAAGTCGTGTGTCCATCAAAATGTGTAAAGTATAGTAATCCTTGAAGAAATACGGGCACACATTGCCTAAATTGTGCCGATGTGCCCAAAACTCAAAACTCAACTCAACTCAAAATGTGTGTGTGTGAGATAGTGTATATTTGTGTGCGGGTGCATGTCTGTAAGTCTTTTTTGGTGCCAAAAAAAAAAAACAAAAAAAAAACAGTCTTACGAAAAGTATGGTTGGTTCAATACCCCCGTCCCCTTTTTTTTTCTTCCACTAAATTCTTCAAAGCTTCTCATGAAGTTATTTTCTTGTGTTGTCCTTTCAAATCATCACCACGTTATACGGACATTTCCCGTGGCCCGCGGGACTGTTCAAATCTCCAGCGTGATGACAAACTGAGAGAGGAAGGGAGTGCTGAGGACAAATATCACCATCAGATGTTGACAGGTTTAGAGGAACATTGACAAGTTCACAGTTGAGTCTGTCAGTCCTTTTTGTTGGTCAGCTCAGTGCCAGTACACATGTAACAACATGTAGAGATTCTTTAATGCTATTGATTCTTTTTAGAAAAGAAAATTAAAGCTGGTTGTTATGGACAATGTGTGGGTGTTTCTGATGAGGATTCCAGCTTCTGTAGCCTCATCCCTGCGTCTACGTGGACACGCCTGCACTCTGACTCGGATAGGTTGATAACAAGAGTGAACATAGGCTCCAGAGGGCTGCCGTGATATGTTCTAGCTAATGTATTTTCACGTCATGAGGATGGAAGAAAGTCTTACTAACCATCTATTACACCTTTCCCCAGCGGGGGTTATACTAGCAGTGATTGCCCCCCTCCCAAAAAAACGGAACATGACGATTAAAGGTATTTGGAACGTCCCCTCGTGGGCTCGGCCTCAGGCCTCGCATGGGAGAGAGAATCCATAGCGTATGGCTTAAGAAGCCGTATCACAAGAAAATGGAAGTGATTACAAGATCATCCAGATGATTAACTCTTTCTCTCCTAACTGACGATACCAACGTTGATTCCACCAGAATGTGGTAAATAATTACGGAGAGAAAGAGTTAAAGCCTCCAAACAGAGGAGTCGTTGAAGAGCCATCTTTCATCCTGGCCATCAGGGTAAAAGCCTTCACTGGGTCAAAGGCACATTAAAGAGCGCAATCTCCACCTTAAAGACACTTACGTGAGATGTAACCATCAGAAAAGGGCAGCGGATATTTTGATTGGGCAGGCTGAATCCGATGAAATCACGAGCTGGAATGTCATAGTGGAAGCTAATCAATACCGTGAAAGTGTGAAAGTTGAAGAGGTAAAGACTAACAAGAGACATGGGACAGAACAGACATTATCTCACACCACAAATGTAATACGTCTATATTCAGAGCTACACATCAACGACCTATTATTATTAACTCTGGTCACTGCAAAAATCAAGAGTGTTTAGTTACTATGAAATATCTCTGCACTATAAACAAAGCGATTATTTACAAGCTGTCATCAGTCAATTAACAACATCATCTAGCCAGCCCCTGTGAACGTTTACGAGGAACGAATTGTGATACAAAGTAATTAAAACGTTAAGCAATGTCACGTGATGTTGTACATTTCTTTTCGATCAATCCCCTTTAACCTCATTTAAAGGTATTCGCTTGTAATAATATAACAATATAAAGATTAGAATCATCCTATATTATTCAATGTGCGTAGATACGTTTTTCTTACGTCGACCAACTGTCAGCTCAACACGGCAACTTTTGAAAGACCAGCTTAGGAGCCAACTTGATTTAATTGACATAGAAGAGAGCACCTGGCTGCAGGCGTCTTCGGAACGAGACAGCTGGAAATCACTGACAATGTACAAAGAAATGAACATGCCTAACAAACTGGACAATATTAACTTCCTCCCCCGCAAAGAGCAATCTACAATCTTCCAACTAAGGACAGGACACACATCTCTGTTAAATTATCATCTCAATAAAATAAATCCCACACATCTCCCCCTTATGAAACCGTAAACCATATCCTTTTTGAATGCCCTTTCCTAATCCACCTTAGGCAGACCCTACTACCACTCCAGCCCAACATAACCAACACCCTGTACTGCAGGGCTGAACAACTGAAGAAAACAGCACACTGTTTTTCCTTGGCACAGTCTGCAAAAGAGCTCACAGCTCAGCAGCAATAAAGCTGGCTAGAAGAAGAAGAAAAGAATCACTGACAAAAAACGCGGGATACTCATTTGAGGCCAAAAGAAAATCCACAGCCGAGACAGACGTAGTCGGCGAAAAGAAAATCTTAATCGACCACTGGCGGACAATGGTTATGACTGCGCTGAATATGGCGAATTATGTAAGTCACAGTTGGGGCTGTGTATTGACGGGAAATACTGCAGTCCTTATTATCCTCGGAATCGAAGACACGCCTTATTAATATAATAAGTGAAGACAGAGGCTTTCCTAGACACTTCAGCTCTTACGCCTTTAAACTTGGTGCCATGGTGGGAAAGTCCGTAAACTGGAACATGGGTAGGCAAGAATGCTGGCGATGGCTTTGCTTCCGATGATTAAGGATGAGTGCAGCATTTCATATAAATACGTTAACCCAGTTGCGACCTGCATTTTTTTTCCATATGTGATGCAGACAAAGCCCTTGTAAATTGTCACTTAGTTAGTTGTCTCCTTGCCCATGGAGAACCTGGCATTTATGTCTTTGGTCTCCTAGACTTTGAGGTGGAAAAAACATAAAGAAAACATAAGGGGGCTGTCTTAATATGTTCAAATGTATACCTCTGTGTGTGTTTTAAGCAGTCCCGCCCCCCCAACTCACCAATAAATAAGGTGGTCTAATAATAGGTATATGAAATATGTATAAATATATGAAATTATTTCTTGAGTTGCCAGAAGCTAAGGAGTAGGACAACTTGTTTCAAGGATTAGCCCCAAACTATTCCTAACTAGCAAGCAAAAGTCGAGGTTTCGTTCTTTACCACTGGTACAGAGAGAAACAAGAGTTCTACTGGCTCCAGTCCTTAGCGGTCATCTTATTCTTATTTATCTTTACAATGTGCTGAATAACTTTCGGTGGATATTACTATTTGTTTCTATGTATTACTTAAAAACATGATTAGAAATGAGAAACAACTCTATAGTTTTCTAGTTGAAATATTGAGAAGCCTCTTTTGTTACACAGAATACATTTGTTACGATTTAAAGATTCCTGTACTATTGTTTTTTGTACACGTTACTTTTTCCCACTTCCTATTCTCGGAACAAGTTGAAACTTTACAAAAATATTTGTTGTCCTTAACAAATCATGAATAAATAAAAAAATAAAAATTAATCAATTAATTAGTGATAATTAACTAATTTCGTTTTAGATAGAAAAGACAAACAAACCTTCCAGTATAACGAGATATGGCTGTAAATGTGTAGTTCTTTCCCTTCTAAGAGCTTTGTTTTATTTTTAAAGTATTTTTTTATGTTGCTTGATTTTGTAATATAATTTTCTGTTGTTTATTGTTGCCTATTGCGGAAGGTTTATTGTATCTATATATTTATTTAAACATAATATAGTACAGCACACCACACATCTTATACCCATAAACAGTATACGACTGTATATTTAAACGCCCACCATTAGGTCATATTTGCTATTTGAAAGTAATCTACAAAACTATCGCGATCAAGGATTACAATAAAACAAGTTAAATGGCGCGCTGTCTGTCGAACAAATTTGATTGGTCAAAACCAGCGACATCAATCATCATCAAACTGTGTGGACGTCCTCATTGACCACAAAGGTCAACTTGCAAAATTGCAGTGTCGATTCAGACGTTTGGTGGAGACCCCGCAATATTGGTGGTATAAAGTGTGTGTGATACAACGTGGGCACTATGTGTGTGTGTGTGTACATGTGTTAGAATATGTGTGTGTACGTGTTTGTAAACGTGTTTGTGTGTGTGTCGACAGTTCCATGTTTCAAGTTCAATGCGATGACGGACAATGACCATGACGACAGTCACTAAGTGCAGACACTGACCTGACCATAACCTTCGAACCTGTTTGTTTTACCAGGCATTTCCGCACCCCCCCCCCCTTTTTTCTTCGCTGCACCATTCTCCTCAAATCGTCAAATATTTTCATTTCTTCGATTGTGATAAATTTGTCACACAGGCTTCGATCCCATGCCACGTAGCTCTTAAAAATATCACATGTGTCTACGTCAAAGATAAATAACTTAATAACAGTATTGTGATAAATAACATCATATATATATATATATATATATATATATATATATATATATATATATATATATATATATATATATATATATATTATATAATTATATTCTAAATAATCATCTTCCTTACCTTCATTTTTTTAAGTATTAATAATGATAGTTATAAAAAATGTGTTTTGTGAAAAAACGGCTTACATATTTCATCTTAAAACTAAAGCGGTTCAATTTTAGAAGTAACCGTTGACCTAAACTTTGCAAGCTCTAAAATATATTGAAATTGGTTTTACAAAATGTGGTCTTGTTTATTTCAAATGTAACCATAACAGACGGGTTTATGGATGGATAGTCAGATCAAACATAACTAATGGCGGATTTTTTTCTTTTCGGGGGGCACTAAAAAAATATTCAGAACATCAGATCAGAAATCATCATCACCAGTCCCTTGACGTACGTCGTAAGGGTGCTGTTACAATCCGCGTAACCAAGGCCCTCCACTTTTCCCGGTCAGCGGCTGTTCTTAGTAGGATATCAAGAGAGGCCGATCCATTCTTTCAGGTAATCCCGACAACTTTTCTTTGGGCGACCCTTTCTTTGGGCGACCCTTTCTTTGGGCGACCCTTTCTTCGTGTTCCCTCCGTTGTACCTTGGAGTTTGACTTTTGATAGTGACTCATGTCTTACAGTAGGACCAAACCAGCTCAGCTTTCATTTCTTCGTGGTATTATGAAATTGACCCCTCTTGCCAGCCAGAGTGTAGACTTGTAAAAGTACAAACTCATTTGTTTTCTTTTCCTGGCATCCGATACACAGCAGTTTTCTGAGTATTTACTCAGAAATACATAAAGTATAAACTCAACTCTACAAAATGGTGTTCAACTCACATATTTGTTGATGGTATCAAAGTGAATGAGAAGAATAGCAAAAGAAATAATTCAGCACAAAGTGTCTTGGACCTTACAGAAGCGGAATGAATTATTAAGTGAGGAGTCCCCAAATAAACTCTTTAGCGCGTGTCGTTTAACTCTGAGCACCGAGTGGATTCTATATATAGCACACTTCGTGAATCTTTAACGCTACGATCGGACTGACTGCTGTTGACTGTTTTGAATATAGAAAGTGTACTCCTTTTGTTACATAGAGAGATAGAAAGATCGATAAGGAATGAAAGAGTGAAACTTTATGTTACAAAGTTATCAACACTTCGATTGGTGGTAAAATGAATTTAATTAGCATTTGTGAGGTGGTATATATGTATACATGGTTATGTTCACTATGATGTTAATTGTACTTGTTAATTTATATAAATATAAAAAAAGTGAATTTTAAAAAGTTTGCACTCAATTAGAAAATGGCGCTGAACAGAACGACCATCCGTTCAGTTGTATTTTAACTAGAAGTATTTGAATCAGATGCATCTGAAATGGATGAATTCTAGATTGATCAATGTATATAAGATAGAGATATTTGAGCTAGTTGGATTTGATCTAATGTATTTGAATAAATCGTATTTGATCTAGTTGTATTGGATTTAGTTTGTATTGGATTTGGTTGTATTGGATTTAGTTTTGTTGTATTGGATCTTGTTGTAATGGATTTGGTTGTATTGGATCTTGTTGTATTGGATATTGTTGTATTTAAGTGAAATGAATTTATTCCAAATGTTTCTGAGCTAGATGTATTTAAACAGGAACTGAGTCTTGTTTGTGCAATCGTTCGTGAGAGAAATGTATTGTAAGCTAAATTTCACTCTCATACAGACGGTTGAAGAATCAAGAATTTTACACGCTGCAATGCCCAATAAATGTTGCATTTCTCAAATCTAAGCATACACAGTTTTAAAAGATGGGCTTCCATTATAATAGTCATTAACCGTTCAAATATATTATACATTTTTTTTCGATAAGCCTTAACTTATTTGTTTGTTGTTTGTCTGTGGTAATAATACATTTTACATTAATTCATTTTGTCTTCAGAAACTTATAATAAGAAATAGTTACTTTGGTGTTAGAGTCATGTGAAATCGCAAAAAAAATACTTACATTGAAAAGAAAACAAACCCGTTACCAACTACAAAAGTCTTACCTGCAAACATCTTATTTACAGACGTCCTACATACAAACGTCCTAATTTCAAACGTTCTAACCACAGACGTCCTATCAACAAATGTCCTACGTATAAACATCCTAATTACAAACGTCCAACCTACAGACGCCTTACCTACAAACGTCCTACCTACAAATATCCTAAATACAAAAAACACTGGCACTTACGAAAACGTTCACTGTCCAGGCAAGACTGAAAGGAGTCGAAGCATTCGAGCCGAACATAGAATGAGTTTATTGCTACAATGAAAGTAGATTGACTTTGATGTCTGCAGCAGTGAACTCAATTCCTTCACATTTTCAAGTTACACCTTCAAAGAACACACGCCTTTCACGTCAGCAGCGATTCAGCAGATTCAAAAGATTTGAAATCGATCAGTATGATTAGAGCAATAAAATGTGGCAACAAATCGCTCTAGTCACGTCAGTTATAACCATAGTCTGAGCATCAAGTCAAGAATTCATTCAGAAAGTTAGCAATAAAGATAAATGAAATTGAATGCTCTGTGAGGCCTCAGAGAATTTTTTTTTTGAAATGGTTTTCTTAACAACTTAAGCGAAGAAAAAGGATAAAGCGTCATGCAACAAGCTAGGGCGGTATTGATTCTGTATGCCGAACAGTATAGAAACATTAATGCTATGCACCAAAACTTGTCTTATTAAATATTCAGTTGTTTTATATAGCATCTGTTTTATCACACGCACACAAACACACACACACACATATATATATATTCCGAGCTCACATAGGTCTCACCAGCCACACGAGGAGGTACAAAACCCCAGTGCAAAGCTCTCAGCCCCCTGGATGACAAAGTGGTCATAATCGAACCACGAGGGACGAAATATAATAATATATATATATATATCAATGTATCTCCACAATCTAAAAAAACTAGAAACTACTACAATACGCATAGCCTACTAAAAAAAAAAGCAACAAAAGGAGGAACAAGAAAAATAAATGTATACATAATTTTTTAAATGCTTGTGTTTGACTTGATTCAGTTCTATGGAACTCATTACTACAGAGCAGATCAAAGCACTCCACTTATGTGTCCTGTATAACACAAGTTTAAAGTTAAAGTTATTGTGCAGTGCAGTGTGTGTAGGTAAAGTTTGTTTAATTAGTTCCTTGGTGTCGTAATGACCAAGATCAAAGTACATGAAACAATATTAATCCACTCTCTTCTTCAAGATTTTCCCAAGAGACTTTCCAAGATGAAACGTACTGCCTGAATCAGCCAGGCAAAGCCAATAATGACTAAGTTAAGTGTCAATCTTAACATGAAACAAGAATTTTTTAAAAATACTTTGAAAAAAAAAGACAAAGTATCAATTGTATCTCCGCAATTAAAAAAAAAAAAAACTTTTACAACAACCATTCTAAAAAAATAAACAAGACAGAACAGGAAAAATATATTATATTAAGGGTTAAGTGCTGAACAAATCTCTTTCATCTCTCTCACATCTTTAACCACTCGTTGCAAACGTGCGTAACTCCACACATCTGGAAAACTTTAGAGATCGCACCAGTACCAAAGAAACCAAAAAATAGATAGCGTAAATGATTTCCGCCCAGTACCACTAACACCAATAGTTATGAAATGTTTTGAAAAATATGTGCTTAAACAACTTGTAGCGAAAGTCAGTAACAGCCTAGACCCTCACTAATTTGCATATAAGCAGCTAGGAGAACTATTGCTTTTGGACCAGCTTTCTAAGCATCTCGATACACCCAAAACATATGCACGAGTGCTCTACGTAGACTTCTCCTCGGCTTTCAATACCATACAGCCACATCTAATGATCAACAAACTGAGTAACTTAAATGTCAGCCCCTACGTACAAGCATGGGTTCTAAACTTTTTAATCCAACGGCCCCAGTATGTTAAAGTCAACAACACCAAATCGTCAACTCGAGTACTATGTACGGGTGCTCCACAAGGTTGTGTACTTTCTCCTGTACTATACACTCTTTACACTAATGACATAGGAAGCATCTATGACTCAGTTAAACTCATTAAATTCGCTGATGATACTGCCATAGTCGGTCTTATTTCAGAAGACGAAACTCAGTATCAAAGCTCGAAAGAAGAGTTTACGAAACTTGTGCACTGACAACTTTCCAGAACTGAATGTCACAAAAACTAAAGAACTTATAATAGATTTCAGTAAGAAGAAACAAACTATACGTGAAGTGCAAATATAAAACAAGTGAAGGCATATAAACATCTAGGCGTTATCATTAAAAACAAGCTTTCGTGGGAAGACCACCTAGGAACTCTGACAAAGAAAACAGCCCAGCGAATTTTTTTTTTATATACAAACTCAATAGCTTTAAACTAAACAAGAAGATCCTAGATATTTTTTACGGCGCGATTATACAAAATCTGCTAATATACGGAATAACTTGTTGGCAAGGCAACGCTTCATCTCAACTGTTACGCCGTCTAGAAAAAATCATAAAAATGCGAAATGTGCGACTGCTGTCAATCAAAACAAGAACAGAGCGGTACAAAATCGCTCGTACCTCACTCGATCAGACTAGATCACTCGTTGATCAGGAAACATGAAAAGGACCAAGATGCCTGTGTGAATGAACTCTTTACGTTGTGTCTGTTCTATTTATGTGTATGTTTCTGTTATATGAGAAAAAAGTCATTGTAATCATAACAAATGTCCATAAGGATCAATCAAGCAGTCTTAGTCTTAGTCTCAGTCATAAAAGTTTTGTCTTAAAAAAATGTTTTTCTTGTTTTTCATTCATATTTTAAAAAGTTAAAATGTGTCTAATAAAATGTAGTTTTTTCTTCATGTCTGTGTTCACATACGGCTGTCACTCCATAAACCCATAGCATCGTGAAATACTGCACTCCTCATTAATCTTCGGACACGAAGACAAGCCTTATTATTATTATTATTATTATTATTATTATTATTGATTATAAAGGAACTACAACACTGATGCTAACATGTGGTTTGTCTATGGGGCGATATAAATTTTTATAGTCTAGTGTCACGCTAGTGTCACATTACTTAGGTTGTTTTTTTTTAATATGCCTTCAATGTACCAGCCGGAGAGCAATAACTCAACGGGTGGGAAATGGAGGCAGCTCCCGGGGTGCCGTAGACTGGTCAACGCTTCACTATGTCTCACCAATTTTATATCTACCAATGATCCCATTTTTAACTTTTAAAGCAATAGAGTTTACGACAACAATTTTTTTTTAAAAATCAAACATGAACATAAAACTTAAATGTTAAATGTTGGTTAGCCCAATTTTAGAATATGCATCTTCTGTTTGGGACCCCTTGAAGTCAAGAAAATAAATTATAACAGACTCAAAATAGAGCCGTGAGATTTATAAGAATTAGATATTCACATCTAATTAGTATCACACCAATTGTAGAATCAATTTAATTAGTATCACACCAATTGTAGAATCAATCTAATTAGTATCACACCAATTGTAGAATCAATCTAATTAGTATCACACCAATTGTAGAATCAATCTAATTAGTATCACAGCAATTGTAGAATCAGTCTAATTAGTATCATACCAATTGTAGAATCAGTCTAATTAGTATCACACCAATTGTAGAATCAATCTAATTAGTATCACACCAATTGTAGAATCAATCTAATTAGTATCACACCAATTGTAGAATCAGTCTAATTAGTATCACACCAATTGTAGAATCATTCTAATTAGTATCACACCAATTGTAGAATCAGTAAATGTCAGGACAGGACAGAAGAATAAAAGTCAAAGTAGCAATACAATACTGTGCCATAACCTATTAATACAAAAACAATACCTAATAAAATTCTCAGAAAGATACAAAGTTAAAGGCACATTTCTTATTCCATATGCTGGGACAAATTTGTGCAAGTGTTTCGTCTTCCCGAGTTCATTGAGAGCATGGGTTGCCCGAATCAGCCAGGAAAACCAATGACTTGGCAGATTTTAAGTCACTAATTAACATGCATGACTTGATTAACACATGGATACGCTAAGGACGTAATTATCTTCTCTTTTGTAGTAAGGTCTGTCATTTATAAGATAAGATAAAGCTCCAAGGGGAAGTAAGCCTGTAATAAGCAAAAAGTAAAATTCCCATTTTAACAGGATTAGAGCCCGGTACATCCGGTTCAGAAGCCAAGCGCTTTACCGCTCAGCCACCGCGCCTCCAAAGCCTATAATTGAGAGTGATTTATTCAGACATGGTTAATGACAAATTGTAAATGAAGGCCCCTATTTATAATCCAATAGAAACGTTATTGCCACACCACAATACAGAGAGAGAGAGACGAAGAAGGTGATTACAGTGTATATGTTTATCTCAAGTTTGTCTCACAAATGTATGTATGATGTTGTTCTCATAAACAGTGTGTGTGTGTGTGTTCCATTTCTACTTATTTTTCTATTTTTCTCACTATTTCTATTCTTCAATTTAGTGCACAAGTCTGAAGGGAAACAACTTACCACTATTGTTATACTTTTCCTTCAAAGAGTGACCGGCCATTGACCTGAAATGAAAAAGATTTACATTTATGTTAGACAAAAGCAAACGACAGTTTACCCGAGACTGATGGTTATAGAAGACCTGAACACTGACCTGTGACGTCGCAGCTTGTGAGAGTGGAGACCAATAACTCGTTGCCACGTCGTAAAGACCTGTGACGTGACAACGAGCTATTGGTCTCCACTATCCACAGGTTGGCAGGTCAGTGTTCAGACCTTCTTTGGCGATTGGTCTTGGTTTATCGGACTTTATAAAAACTAAAAGCAAAGCTGGACATGGATACAACTGAAGGGAAGTCCCCAGAACCACTGGATTTGTTATATTTACCTAAATTTAGCATTGAACTTCTACGTATGTGGGGGTCACCCATAGTCGCCCATAGAAATATTTAGCATTAAACTCTACGCATGTGGGGATCACCCATAGAAATACTTTACTGCTAAAACAAAAAACAATTACTAAATTTGGATCTATGCACCAGTAAATTATTTTCTAGATAAATGACTTTTTTTTTTACTAAAAATGTTTTATTCTCCATATTAAGCTCTAAGACATTAGCACTTTATGGGCAACACACAAGGCATACAAATAAAAGGGTTTATGGGGAACACTGATGACCACGCATCATTTGACCGAGCTGATTGTAAATCTAATTGACCGTAGCGGCAATTGATTTTCTAAACGTTTCCTCCCCAGAGTGGACGATGTACATTTTCTACCATGCGAGTTTCATGTCATCAGAAATGTGCCCTCATATACTTGTATTGGGATAGAGAAGGATGAGCGTCACGCTGGGTGCCCCCCCCCCCCCGCAATTATCCACCACGTGAATGGTAGCGGTTTATGAGTACTTTAAATCCAGAGGGATGGAGGACAACCGCATCCCGAAAATCATTCTGTACGGGCAACTCGCGTCTGGCTCAAGAAAAACTGGTCGCACCCATTTCCGTTATGTGGATGTGATAAAACGGGATTTAAATCAGTGAAACATTTGGGAAGACATAGCCCTAGACTGCACTAGTTGGAGAGAGACGGTGACCAAGAAAGCTATGGTCAGTGAAACAAACATGGGCCTGAGCTCTGGAAGAAAAGCGTGCCATACGAAAAACGGCCGGCCCCTCTACCACTATAGTTAAAGCCACCTTAACCTGCGATATATGTGGACGGGAGTGTCACTCCAAAATAGGGTTCCACAGCCATATGAAAAAGTGTTCGAGATGAACCAGAGTCGTTCTACAACTGAAGGAGGCCAATAGAAATAAATAAATAAATAAAAAACTAGAGGGTGGATCAAACTGAGATCACATAGCAACAAATAGTCCCAAAAGAATGTAAGCGTATTGATTCCCGTCCCACAATGCACTCGTTTAACTTTTCAACGGCAGGGAAAAACAAAAACAAACGAAAGGCGTTGAAGTGGCAACCTTTGGCACGTCACATGACTGAGTGCTGTTGATTGGGCTGACACCTGATTTCTCGGCCAGATAATTAACTTGTCGGCCAGTCTTGTTGACCTAGCCCAGCTCTTGGGTCAATGAGAGCGATTGTTGTAGTCCATCAAGAAAAGAAATCACAGTTCAATGAAGTGAAACAGCCAGAGTCACCACCAGGTTGTTCTATTTATCTTCTTAATGCTATTTGTTCTCTCATTGTCTTCTGCCTCTCGCTCTAAAATTATTACGAAGTTAATATCTTAGCGACATTTAAGTGGAATATATGGGTAGGACCAAGTTGGAAAAGGTTACTTGGCTACCTAACTGAAGTAGCTAGTTATAATAGACTCTGAAGTTTAAGTTCGAGATTTGACTTGAGCTGATTAGTGTTTGCCTACTGACAAAACGGTAGATTTTAATCCCCTGATCTGCTGCTTATAGATAAAAAAAAATCGCTACTCTTTATTGACATCGCTGAAACTTTGTCTCATCATTTTAAGTAAAACTGAAATTGAAAAACAACGAAAATATGGGAACCTAGGCTTGGAGATTAAGCGTCTATGGAAATTGTCCAAAATAACAATATACCCCATTGTTATATCAACCGAGGGGATAATAACAACTGACCTCACAGACACCTTCCAGGCCCTTAACATTCCTAGGAACATCTTCGTTGCCTGTCAGAGGGCGGTACTGCTGCAGACCTGCCACATCACCAGAAAATTCCTCAGTGGAAACTGTTAAAGGGACTACGATGAATTTTGTTTCTCTTTAGCGAAACTCGACCCTGGCAGCGCCAGAGAATGACTACTCGTTCATTTCTAACATAATAATAATAATAATGACTTTAGTCTGCGACAGAGCGAAACTATTGACAAGTGCAGCCACTAAGAACTGAACTTAGTAAGGATGCTATCTTTTTGAGTGTATTCCACATGCTGTATCGGTATGTACATTTAGAAACGCTAGTTACATCATGACTTTTAGTTGAAGGTGCTCTAAACGAAACTGTACGATAATATGGTGCCTATCTCTTATTTTTTAATTGAGTGGAATGAGAAAGTTAGGATAGATTTTAACTACTTGTTCACTCTATATGGCAGTGTCGAGCAGCTGAGAAGAAAAGTTCTACTTTTCCTTGGCACAAACTCCAAAAGAGCCTACAGCTAAGCATCAAAGAGCTGCCTTCAAGTGTATATTGTATGATATAATGCACTGCGTAGTAAATTCAGTTTTTAAATAACGAGAAATAAAAGCCTAGTTAATATTTAAATTTCAAAATAAATGGAAATAAAACGATGCTTAAGAATTGCTCCTGTGAACATCTTTGTGTTCAGTTTTCACTTCTACCCCCCCACTCCTCCCCATGTTGTTTGCAACATCTCCGTCAACCCAGTAATTCGTCATCTTACAACATTTACAAATGCAAACGACGTTTCTGTCGAGTAACCTCTCCTGAGTTCAAAAAGGAAATGACTGTTTTAGTTTTGGTTGAGATGAAAGTTTTACCGATTGAAATGTTTGAGTTTTTTTTTCAAAAGCAAACGATCCCTACTTTAAATCATTACCATGTTTGGTTTTTGTTAATAATCCCCCGAGTTGTTAAATTCTGTTGTTCAAATCATCAGAATTCATTATAATGCCAGTGTCTTCGATTCCGAAGATTAAGGATGAGTGCAGTGTTTTACGTAACTACGCAATCCCAGTTGCGACCTACATATTTTTCCACACCTGATGTAATGAAAGCCGCTGTCCGCCAGAAGTCATTATTCACTTGCCAAATATCTAATTCACTGCAATGACATAAGTGCAGTTAACCCCCACCCCACCCCCTAGATTAGTGTTGACTCCACTTGAAGACGACTCGATATAGTTAGATGACACTTAGCGACGGAAATAGTATACACTTAGATCTTAAAATGACTTGAACTTGTCTTGTTAGTAGAGCTACTAAACTAACTATCCTATTCAAGCCGTACTCAGATTTCATTATTGTCTGGCGAATTATAATCGTTTCAGTCTGTGCTTAAGAGTTGGGCCTGCAACATAGATTTACAACAGAACAGTTGTAATACAAGTGTGTCTACAAATGAGAATGTATTCACTGTTCTAACGACACAGCACTGGTTCAGTTAATGCCTTTGTCATCTTTAGAACACTGTGATTCTCAACCTATAATGTGTTTACCTTTTAGAGTGCTCTCTGATTCAGTGGCCTAGCGATGTACCCGTGGGCCTGGATTGAACATTATGATGGTGCCACCCCCCCCCCTTTCCCAAGAAACAAGATTTATAAGTGAGGTTTAAAAAAAATAAAACCACTAGTCATTCTGTTTGTATGTATCAGTAGATTATCAGAAATACATTCTAATGTATGCACCATTGTTTACAAGTAATCAGTTCATTACAATCAGTAAGGACAACAATATCAAAGAATAAGTGTGCCAACAAAATACTTTTAATTTGCATATCTTTTTAAAATTAATCAACGACCATCTTTCAATGGCCATTGTTGAGCCCTTTGAGACATGGCCCTTTGGTGCAATGCGCCATGAATGCTACGCCACTGCTCCACACCCCGTCTGGTGCGAAATCTGGCAACGACGCTGAATGAAAAGATTTGAGCGTTTTTTTTTTTGTTTTTTTTTTTATTTGAAGTGAAGAGAAAATCCCCAGAAAAACTGACAAAGTTGTAGGCGGAATACAACAACCCAGGACCTAACTGTAGTCGCAAATTAAAACTTAAAAACAAATTTTAAAAATGAGGGGGGCAAAATTCGGCTGCTAGCCAGCTCTGAAGTAGTCCTCGGCGAAATTGTAAAAAATGTTTAATGTTTGACCAAATTTTCGCTCACATCTGTGATGCTAACAGTGCTAAGTGCACACTGTAAACATATTTGTCATTTGGAGTCTAAAGCTACAAAACTCGTCTCCAAGATTCTCTACTTGTTGATTTTACTAGTTTTATATCCAAGTAGAATTTTTTTCCAAAATAATTTTTACTTTTTAAAAAATATGTATAGCTTTAAATCCTACATTACCAGAGCTTCTACACTCTCACCTTATATCCTTAGACTGTGTCCCCAGGTGATCTGTAAGAGGATCCATGAATAAACCTTGTGCTATAGATGTTTAATACCAAAGCCTCATATTGCACAAATCAATGTTGAGGTATCTGTAGAGTACCATTGAAGCCGTTAAAATATACACTGGTTTATAATTTTGCAGAATAGACAGTCATCTAGTTTCAAGACAATGATTGTGTCAAACAGAGAATGATGTCCCCTGATAAACAGACATACACCTGTCCATTGATGTCACATGACACTGGTAATAAATCCTATACAATGAAACTTGGCTCGATGGTAACATGAAACATTATAGCAATATGATACCAACATTGCAAAGTCAAGGGTTCTTGGGCTCAAGGAAGATAACTCTAGAAAAGCGGAGGATAACTTCAATAAAAGTAAATCCTTTCTTCTACATTAAAAAAACAAACAATCATTAGACATTGGAAGGTGTGTGGTGACAGGATCACGTGGTGGGGTATCCATGTCCTGCTTCCACCTCAGCGCCTCAAAGTGCATCTCTACCGCAGGAAGTATTTTATCCTAACAGTTTAAGCTTTAAGAATAGTTAAGTCTCTGTCTGGGGAAGTGACTTTATGGACACGCTTCCAATACCTGCACGGCTTATACTTTCACGTAACACCCAATTGGCTTCCGAACAGAAGGGCTCTGGCCAAGTACAGGGTTCGAATCTCGGTGAAGACTAGAATTTAGAACTTTGGAATATTTAAGACGCCCAACTGGCAACTCAAATGGGAGCCTGACATTAATTTTGGAAAGTAAATGCGGTTTGTCGTTGTGTTTGACACATGACACCTTCGTAAATCTTCAGCCATAGAAACAGGTGACCTTTAGATCGCACTTTTTTTTTTCTCTTTGACACTAAAATAAGAGAAAATAAGAAACTAGTCAGACCTAAGAAAATAGTAAGACCTAAGAAAATAGTAAGACCTAAGAAACTAGTCAGACCTAAGAAAATAGTAAGACCTAAGAAACTAGTCAGACCTAAGAAAATAGTTTGTTGAGATCCAAGTCCGATGCTTTTCAAATTGTCATATTTAGTTCTTATTTTCCCCTCCCAGTGGTCGGCAGTGACTCTTCGCCCCCCCCCCCCCCCATTTCGTTCTGAATATTTACCAACAGTTTGAGAAAACAATCTTGAGTCAGGGTCACACCATTATGACCACCGGCCCTGCATCTAGATTCTTTACGATTGAAGGCTACGCATCCCGGGAAATTCTTTCGCACTTCTATTATGTGACCGCCACGTCCATTGAATGGGCTGCTCACGAGACTCTAAGAATCACCTCTGTTGTTGAACGGCGTGGCGGCTCTGTCTCATGACATCCGGGGTATTTCACTGGGAAAAAAGGGGTTTGGGGGGGGGTCAGTTTAGTCACCCGTTGTTTGTGTATCTGCACCCACTTAGGCACGTCCCTACTGAAGGTGTTACGCTGAGGCCATGTTGAGGACGCGTTGAGGCCATATTAATTCCACTCATGCAAAAATCCTTAGGAACTTCAAGCAACGGAGGTTAGGACTACATTAATAATAATTTTAAAAAAGGTGAAAGACCTGAATTCGAACTCGAGCGCAAAATCCTCCTCCAGCCAACACACTAACCACTGTGCCAGCGAATCGCTTATGAAAATAGAAGGTTTTATACTTATCTATTGTTATCTTCAAGCTTTAAAGCGGCGACCTACAAAGTATATAGGAGGTTAATGCAATTTATACCACCACATCAGTCGAGTAAAAAAAGAAAGAAAAAATGAAAACACACCAACAACTGAGTTAGCATCACAATCCTTTTAAAAGATTAAGTTACAATGAAGTACTTCTAGTACCGTCTATATTACTTCCTCAATGACGTCTCTCTAAAGCATCACACATTCAGTCTGTAGTCAACACTAATACATCAAAATGAAAATATCGGCATTTGTTTTTACCGCCCTTAGTAATTCTCATCCATTTCTAGAATTTCTATCTTTCGGGCGTGGCTCATTGATACACACTTCTCTCATGAGTTTGTCTGGCACGATCTAACCTCTCTTGGGAAGAAGTCTGATCAGTTTTATAGTACGTACTCTACGTACCAATCATTCTAGAATTCCCCTCCTAGCATAGTTTCTCAAAACAAAAAAAAAAGGTGGTGGTGGTTATCAGCTGTAATTGGAATTTCGTACGACTAATTAACAAGCCTTGTAAGGGAAGGTTGTTAAAAAAAAAATCACTATTAAGTACATTGATTTAGTGATAGCAGACTTAAGTCAGAACAGAAAGCGTCACGTGAACATAGCGCAAATTACTTCTGTATGGACCAATCAGGACGTTCATTGAGCAATGAGATTATTTCCTCTGCGTCACACGGTGGGGCATTCTGCATTGTTTGTGAAGTTTATTGTTATTTGAAGATACTTGACACATACACACACGTCCATTGGATGTCACGTGGCTCCCAAATCACTACAACACAATAACACTACAGTCGAGGCTAACTCGGTACAAATTGTGTAGAGTTTTGGGTTTCACTTTGTTGTTTAATTGTTGTTGTTTTTTCTTTTTAAATAATTGAAAGAGTGAAACATTGAGATCGATAACCCGCAGTGAGCTGTCTCTTGTGTTGAGAAGGTCACCACAAAGTCATATATTGGGGTCACCACAAAGCCAGGCTTAAGGAAGGTCATCACAAAGTCATGTATTGAGAAGGTCACCACAAAGGCATACACTGTGAAGGTCACCACAAAGTAGTGTGTAGAGAAGGTCACTCCAAAGTCTTGTTTTAAGAAGGTCACAACAACTGTTTTTAAGAAGGTCACTAAAAAATTTTTTTAGGTCACCACAAAATCATGTTTTTAAGAATTTTGTAAATCTTTTGCTCACAGGCACGCATACACAAACATTTCTACAAAGTGGATGAGTGTATTGAGCAGACTGAATGAACATATATAAAAAGTGAATATGTTCTAATTTATGTAATACATATATTTGGCTTGTTAAATGTTTTAGAATGTTTCGTTAAAAACTTTACTTCGTGTTTGTTGTTTTTAAGATTTTAAAAATTTGTTCACGTGCAAACTATTGTCGTTTATTTTCTTTTACGATTTTTATTTTCTAAGTCATAAAACATTTTGTTTAACGACCAAGACAATTACACAAAAACTCATTCCCAAAATGTCCCATTTAGCTAAAATTACCTTCCTTGATTTCCCAAACTTCCCTAAAACCGGAAAACACGTGACACGTAACACAGCTATTTTTAACTTACAAGGTTAGACTTTGTTTTAATGGGTGTGTGAGTGTTAGTATGTGTGTGTTTTGTATTACTTGTGTTTTGACCTTCTATCTATTCAGGGCGTGCATGCAGCCTTGACAAAATTGGCCTCGCCGCCTTGTTTTCTCTGGCACAGCCTCAGGCCACTCTCCCATGTCTGTCCTCCAAGGCGATCTAATCCTGACTGACCGTGGGTCTCTCCCCAACGAGTCCCATAAGCCCAAAAGACAAGATTCCTGATCCCTGATTACACATCATTTAGTGGTCACAAAAAAATAGGGCCCAGTCTTGGTGGCCCCCAAAAGATTTCAAGGACGAGACAACTTTGCGTGGGTCTACTAACAACCATCGAGCTTGTCAGCGAGTTTCGAATTAAATCCGAGCGTTACACGGAAAAGGCAATAAGGAGTTATTTATATTCCAAGGTGAGTAGCTTCCCCTTGATTTCAACGTAAAGGCGTGGTAAGTTTCAACGTGCCACAAGGTGTTCGTCTAATTTGAGTCTCTGTGTTTTGAAACTAATTGTGTTCTAGGTTTGAAGGAAATAGGAGAACACGGGGGAGGGGTGGAGACTAAAATCTGCATATCATCAACGCCCTAAACCAGCAAATACTTTTGCTAACAATGTGCCAAGATAGTTTTGTCAGTGGTCTAGATCTCCAAGCCTTTTCGTCTCCCAGATTGGTTTAATTACAATTAAATAACAAGTGTCGGTCACATGTCAAACAGCGGTTTAAAGAACAAATCTAATTTAGATTGTATTAAAAATAGCTTTTTTTAAAAGAAAAAAGCAAAAGAAAAAGTTTATTCAAGGAATATAGCTTCGCACTTACACCTATATCAACAATGAAGGGGTTATTTCCCTTATTCGATACCAAACAAAATAATTAATTACCAACGATTAATTGACTAATTGGGTAATTTTTTAATGTTTTGTTAGGTACAATATATAATAGTTTTAGGTTTCAACTTGATCCGAGAATGGGTGTGGGAGAGATAACGTGTAAAATCTTTAACCAGACAGGCAGACAGACAGACAGATTTGTAAAAAGAATTTTCCTAGAGTCAACTTTTCCATTTACTTTAAATTGTATCTTTGAAAAAATGTCATCACTTTTGATTTGCATAGTGTAAACTAAATCGACTTTGCTTACTTAGTTTATAACTACAGCTATTAGTTTTGCATACCTACTAACATTTTATATATAAATATATATATATATATATATATTATATATATATATATTTAATATAAAGAATTTAAAATATAATTCTGTTTATTCTGCAGCACAAGTTTCAAGAATAAAAAAAATATAAAAACTTTGTGGAGTATTTTTAAATTAGAGTTAATTTTATTCTTAAATATTTAAACAAGTATGTTATCTCCTTGTCAGTATTCATCTATTCCCCACATTCTAATTGATAGGACACCACCTTGTTCATCTATTTGCACCTTTGTTGAAGTGACGTCAATTCATCAGATAAAGAGATTACATTCCAACCAACGTTGCACATAAGTCACCACCCCCAGGAACGATAAACCACTTTCAAGATCTTCTAACGCATTCGCCACCCACAGAGCAAAACTTTTCAACCGGGTACGGCTAACTAAAAACAAAACGTTAATTCTTAACAATACATGTCTTGCCAACTACGGGGGAGAAATCAATAAAGGAAATTGGCGATTTTAAAATAAAACGTACACAAAAAAAAAAAAAAAAAGCGAAACAATCGATTCATACATAAATCCATTTCAAAAAGCAGGGGAGGTCTTCGATAAGGTTACAAAGTGATTGGTTTGGTGGTGGGCAGTGGCGTAACTAAGGGGGGGGGAGAATTTTAAAATCCCCCCGGGCCCCCACCTAGGGGGGGCCCCCAAATGGGTGTCCGAAATTTATTTGTAAATACATAAATTAATATATTTGATTGACCAATAGTGTCAACGGGTGTCTTTTTTTTTCAACATTTATGGATTAAATTTATCACAAAGACTAGATCTAGGTCTATCAGTACGTTGACTTTGTTGACATTTTAAAAATATTTTTTTCCCACAGAGATCAATTTAAAAAAAAAAGAAAATTAGTCCTACATTTTAAACTTTGTTGCCACGAATAAAACTGCATGATATACAGCGAATTCCAGGTATCTTGTTACCTTTACAAATAATAGAGCTAAATGGCGAGTATTATATGGCTACACTAATTAACCTTGAAGCAAAATTTACAGAATCGAGTATAACAGATCTAAAAGTTATTCTTAATAATGCTAAAATTGTCCATTATTCGGGTTTGGCGTCTATAATTTCACAATTAAACTTCACACTCGAGTTATTACCCCTTTATTCATCTTTCCTCAATTCAATGGAAACTCTCTTTTTATTTCCAGCTAATCCTTTTGCTTTCACATAAAACATAAACAAAAAATAATGACGTAATATCATATAATATCAACACATCCTTCCTTTTGAAGTTATTATCACACCCTTCCTTTCAAAGTTTTTAAGAGTGATATCTACTAGCATTTGCGGGGCCCTATGCGAAACGGATCGCGCGGGGCCTAGTCTGGGTAGGGATAAGCAAAATGTCATTATTATTTTTTTTTGAATTAGAAAATAGGCCTACTTTCGTCTTTGTAATAAATTTTTATCAAATGAAAGCTCGCAATACCGAATACCGCTAACTCAGGCCACTTCCATTACGTCATGTGAGAGATCATTCTCAAAGCTCAAGCTCATCAAAAAGTATCTCAGGAGCACACTGACGCAAGAAAGGCTTATCATGGTTTTAATGTCAGTGAAGTCACAAATACTAGAAAGTATCGATGTAGTTGATGTTATAGATGTTGTCACAACGTGTGTTGTGGTGCCGGGGATTTCACTTGAATTAAAATAGTTGAATAAATGACGATCTAGGATTCACAATAAAAGATTCTTTGTTAAAACACAACTCTGGAACTTTATTTAAATATAAAACGTAAGTACAGCTTATGTACAAGTTACAGATCAACAAGCATAAATAATATTACAAAGGCTTTAAATCAGAGCTCATAGAAAACGCGACTGTCTACTAGGAAATTCTTTCATCGACTGGCGTTCTTTCTACTCTCGTCAATTCTCTGGCGCTAAAATGTCTTTATTTATTTTCAAATCAACCAATAGATTTGCAACATCGTAATTACGTCTCGGGTAAAACCTGAGGCGCTGTCAAGGATCTAGATTTGTGGGGTAATTCCTGAGGCTCAGTCAAGGGTTTATATTTCTATTTACACACAAGCTTTTAAATGTGAAATATACAAATAAATCTATAATGGCATCTGTGACAGATGTCTTTGCTGCACAGAATGCACGACGTGAAGCGATATCAATTTAGATTTGTCACTTGTGCAATATTTAACTATTAAACAACGGTATTATTCATTAAGAGTCTTGATGATTACTTTTTGTTAAGTTTACTGATATACTGAACCAATTTGATTTGGGGCTTATTTATTTTTGAGTACATTATCTCATGTCGTATGTCGAATGTCAAAATGCAAGGGGCTCCCAAAGAGGTCAATCCCCCCGGGCCCCCAAATCCCTAGTTACGCCCCTGGTGGTGGGGAGATGACTGAAGGATGTATTGAAAGGGACCGGGTGGGGGAGGGGGTAGTGCAAGACACCGAATGAATGATCAAGGACAAAGTTCAACTCGAAGAAAATAATTCTGACCAATGAATCTCAAATCATTTGTCTGTGCATATCGACTAGGAAATCGTCAGTTCTGTGTAACAGTCAGATCCTCCAGAGATAGATAGATAGATAGATAGATAGATAGATAGATAGATAGATAGATAGATAGATAAATAGATAGATAGATAGATAGAGTGAGTGAGTGAGTGAGTGAGTGAGTGAGTGAGTGAGTGAGTGAGTGAGTGAGTGATTGAGTGAGTGAGAAATATTTAAGTTTAGTCTAGATATGTGTATAGGTCGAATATTCCGGTCGATGTCTATAGATAGTCCTCATACATTGGCGCATAAAGTCGTTTCCCACTTCCTCTCTGTCTCTTTCTCTGATTCTTTCTCTCTCTCGCTCTGCCTTCTTCTACTGTCTATCTCTCTCTCTCTCTCTCCTCTTTTCGCTCTCTCTTTCTCGCTCCTTCATTCTCTTTTGTTCTTTTTTCCCCACTTGGATCATCCCTCTTTCTCTTCTCTTTCTTTCCTTCTCTCTCTCTCTCTCTCTCTCCCCTTCCCGCTCCCCTCTCTGTCCTCTCCATAATAACAAATTGCACTACTTATAGAATCTATGGCTAGGGGACTCAAGACCTCATTAAAAATGAAAACAAGGGACATTAGTCATCCATCATCTCTTATCCAGAGTTGTCATTCCATTGATCCAATCAACTAGAAATTAAAGTTGCCTTTATGAAAAAAAAATTAAAACAAACGAAGGGGAGAAAATGAAATAAACAAAGTGTGACGTTGAATCATGGGCGTAGCCAGGGGGGGGGGGTTCTTGGGGTTCAAACCCCCCCCTCCCCGAAATGAAATCCCCCCCCCTTGGGGGGGGGGGAGTCGGAATTTAGTGACTGATTTTTTGCTTTGATTTTGTTTATTTTAGGTGAGATTTTAATACTAAACCATCACTTGCCCTAGCACAACCAAAGGGGTTTTGAGTTTAAAACCCCCTACCAGTGGGGTTCGAGTTTAAAAACCCCTACCAGGGGGGTTCGAGTTTAAAACCCCTACCAGAGCGGTTCGAGTTTAAAAACCCCTACTAGGGGTTTTGAGTTTAAAACCCCCTACCAGGGTTTTGAGTTTTAAACCCCCTACCTGGGGTTTTTGCAGTTAACTCCCCCGCTTCTATAAAACAAAACAAAAAAAAAATGCAAACGAAAATCCCCTAATTCCAAGAGCACAGTTAATGAAGATTTTGATTTTAAAACCCCGTCTAAAATTTACGATAAACTACCTCTTTAATATAAAAAAAAGCTAATTAGGCACTCAAAATGTTATGAGCGTAGCTAAATGGGTTTTGACTCAGTTTTCAAGGTAAAAAATACCTCTTTAATAATAAAAAAAAAGCAAATTATACACTAAAAATGTTGTGAGTGTAGTCTATGGGGTTTTGAGTTTAAACTCCCCTCCAGTGGAGTTTGAAGCTAAAAAGTAGCCTACCTCTTCAATATAAATAAAAGAAAATTACTCACTCTAAAATCTATGAGCGTAGTCAAAGGGGTTTTGAGTTTAAACCCCCCGCCATCTTCAGTGTAAGAAAAAAAGCAAATTACGCACTCAAAATGCTATGAGCGTTGCCGAAAGGGGTTTTGAGTTTAAACCCCCATTCAGAGGGGTTTGGTGCTAAAAATACATCTTCAATATAAAAAAAAAAGCAAATTACACACTAAAATTATTTGAGCGTAGCCAAGCCAATCAGGGGTTTTGAGTTTCTTCTACAGATGGCTTTTTTTTTTAAAGTTTAAAACCCCTCCAGATGGTTTTGAGTCTAAGATCCCCCTACAGAGCATTTTGAGGTGGAAAACCCCCAACAGAAGATTTTGACGATAAAACTTCTCTTTTCGATATAAAATCTAAAGCAAACTACAGTCACTTAATTCCAAGAGCG
The DNA here is from genome assembly GCF_947242115.1 of Biomphalaria glabrata. Classification (NCBI taxonomy): domain Eukaryota; kingdom Metazoa; phylum Mollusca; class Gastropoda; family Planorbidae; genus Biomphalaria; species Biomphalaria glabrata. Next base: position 15,504,671 of record NC_074725.1, on the reverse strand, counting down.
TATTCAAGAGAGGTTACACATTTTTACCAGTGGCAGGGCTCCATTAATAAACTGCAGTGAATAGTCATATGCCGAAATTGAAAAACACTAAATGTGGCTCAACAAAGATGGCTAAGACAGATTTTAGGAGTCAGTTATAGAGATCGGATCTAAATCAAGGAAATCCTATGCCGAACTGGGAGTCGACCCCTTAGTAAGATTGTGAGAGAACGACGCATGAGGTTTGCCGGACATGTTCTCCGACAAAATGAATTACGCATAAGAAGAGTTGCAATGATATCCTAGTACAACTTGACGCCACTCATTCATTGAGGTCCTCATGGTAGTTGGGAAGAGGCTTCAGACATTACCAGTGACAGATTTTTATGGAAACTGCTTGACGTCAAATGCTCCGAACGGCGTGGGAGGGTCTAAGTCAGTAAGAATAGCACATTAGGTTTTTGAAATAAAACTTTTTAATAGCATTAAAATGGACTGTAGATACCTCAGAATATGCATTTTGTTGGTTTTCAATATCAGAAATAGTGCTTGGCTGGGGAGCTCCTGGCGTTCCCCCAGACCCCCTTGCTAGTAATGGCTGGGAGTCCACAATTTTATGGAAACAGCTTGATGGCAAATGCGCCGAACGACGAGGGAGGGTCTAAGTCAGTAAGAATAGCACATTAGGTTTTTGAAATAGAACTTTTTAATAGCAGGAAAATGCACTGTAGATACCTCAGAATATGCATTTTGTTGGTTTTCAATATCAGAAATAGTGCTTGGCGGCGGGGCTTCGCCCCGCGCTGGGGAGCTCCTAGCGCTCCCCCAGACCCCTTTGCTAGTAATGTCCGGGAATCTACAATTTTTTCACTAACTCATGGAAGAACCTATTCTAGGGCACAATAAACGTCTTCCGAAAGAATGAAGGGTCAGAATGTAATAAAGATTATGTACACACACACACACACATAAATACATTTTTTTTCGCGGGGGGGGGGGGGGGTTGGGGGTCGGGAGGAGGGAGAAAAAAATTCACCCCCCCCAAACCCCCCCCCCCCCGAAAAAAATCCTGGCTACGCCCATGCGTTGAATCAATATCTTTTTAGATTGGGGACGACACATTTTAATCAAGGCCGGTGAAGGATGACTTGTGATGTCCTTTGTAACGACCTATATGTGTGTGTAGAATATCTTACCTTATCTTATGTAGTACAGACGTTACTTTACCAATGTCTTCAATTCTGCCAAGTCACTGGTCTTCCTGGCTGGCTCAGGCATCCCATTCCATGCTCTAATCTAATAAAATAGGAAAGAAGGAGCATTTGTACAAATTTGCCCTAGCATATGAAACGAGGAATGTGCCTTTATATTTGTGTCTTTCTGAGTATTTTATTACGTACAATATGGGTTGTGTCACAGTCTTTTGTATGACATTAAAATTAAACTCACGAAAATGACTAGGTCACGTAAACATATGGACCAACACAGTTGATTAAAATGACTTTTAGAGAGTGGACCTTTTGTCTCTATTACAATTAATGGAGTCCAAGTCACGCTACTCAAAAATAACGCGTGACAGGTTATGAACATCTCAGAAGTCTATATTCGTCTTGTAATGTTTCAAAGATACTGCATGTTGTATGTAGACATTGTGATGCAGGCGACGCATTAGTTTTAATTAAATCCATTTTTTTTTAGTTTAGTTTTCTTTTGACTCAATCCTTACAAACAACTTCCGACTAAATGTTTGTGTATATATTACAATAAAACATTGTGCACTAAGGAAACACATCTTATTAATGAACACCGAGTTCGTAAATATTATATACAAAAATGGCATGGTAGTTTGAGCTAAATAAAAAAAGCAACCAACCAGAGAGGACCACAGTCTCAAATAGGACCACTGTCTTATAGAAGACCACACACTCAGATAGTACCAGTCTAAATGAAGACAGCAGTCTCATAGAGGACCACGGTCTCACAGAGGACCACAGTCTTACAGACGACCACAGTCTCACAAATGACCACAGTCTCACAGAGGACTACAGTGTCATATAAAATGTAGAAGTTCTTTAGTTGCAGTCCCAATACAAAGTAATCCTTTTCTACACTTGCAACTAAAGCTATTGTTCGGGTAAAAAAAAACTAGAAAACAAGTTTGAATGAGAATTATTCTAAATGTGTAATTAATTAAATTGGGGGAAAATAATAAAGAGTCAATAATATTCTTTATACCAATATACCAATGCACGAATCCATTAATGAAGCTAAAATTATCAATGAAGAAGTCGGTGACTTACCTCTTCTGTAGCCTTTTATTTAAAAAGTGGTGTATTTTATGAAAAATACTTCTTGAATAATTAATTTTATAAAGAGACTATTCATTTTAACGCGATAAAAAGTAGTCTTCCCACCAGAACTTTGCAAATATTTTATCTAAATTTTTCAATTTCGTTTATAGTTTTGGCGACCTAAACGGGACGGACTGACGGACAGACCAATAGTAATAGCTGCTTTTTCCCTTTTGAAGTTCGCTACAATATAGCACAACCAAGTAACATATATATATATGTGTATGTGAGTAACAGTTATATGTATATGTGTGACACTCTCTGTGTGTGTGTGTGTGTGTGTGTGTGTATCTGTGTGTGTGTGTGTGTGTGTATATATATATATATATATATATATATATATAAATATTGTTGAAGAAAAATAGAAACGATAAATGACGATGAACAACTTAACTGGTATTGTGGAAGAAGCGAGTTGACTTGTCTACGACTGTGTTCCTCTAGACCAGTTCCCCCTTTTATTTCCCCATTCTGTAAAGTGTCATTCTCTGTTGTTGTTTCTCGCTGTCTTCAAATAACACTTCAAATAACACTTTGGAAACTACACAAACGTAAAGAATCGAACAGACCAGCACTCTACTGATTCATCAAGATGATTAAATTAAATTAGGTCGAGTTAATGAACTTCTTGTTTCGCCCCCCAACTGACAGATAGGACGTCCATGACTCACCGAGCAGACTGTTTGCCTAATGAGCTTAGCAGGAACACGGACAAATTCAAATGATCGGCCCCTAGAGTTCAGCTCGTAACGAAACCATTGTGAGCGCGATCTTGGTCAGTAGTTTCACCCTTAGATTGCACTCCCCCCCACGTTTAATGCACATCCCATTCGGGTACAATGTTGCGAGGCGGTGCGAACACTTGATTGAATTAGATGACGTAAACGGAAGTTAAACTATAGATAGAGAAAGTGAGAGAGAGGGAGAAAGACTGGGGGGTATATATTAATAATAATAATAATAATGATTTTATTTATAAAGCGTTGTTAACAAACAAAATGTAGGCTAAAGGCGCTGTAATAACATTACAAACGCAAACACGACAATATAAATCAAAAACTAATCTAAAAAAGTTTTAAACAAGTAGGTCTTAATGTTCTTCTTGAAAGTTGTATAGCAGGTTGTCTGTCTGAATTCATTGGGAGAGAGTTCCAAACCTTTGGTCCGTGCACTAAAAAAGCCCGCAGACCGTAGCTTTTCAGGGAGAAACGTGGCACCACTAAAAGCGTTGAGCGCAGGGCTCTCTGGGGGACATATGGAGTAACCAGTTCGCTAAGGTACAAGGGCATCTCATTGTTATATATACACTGATGACAAAGTGTGGCGACCTTGTAATCGATTCTCGCTTTCACGGGAAGCCAATGGAGCGTGCGCAAGAGCGTAGTAGCAGAATCTTGTCTTGTTTTTCTAAGTACTATTCGTGCGGCGTTGTTCTGTATACGTTGCAGTTTGGCTATTTTATCATCAGGTATACCTGCTAGCACGGCGTTACAGTAGTCAAGGCGGGAGAGTATGAAAGCCACAGCTAGCGTTTTTGTTGACTCCGTTGTTAAATATGGGTCGGATCTGGCCTAATCTACGCAGCTGCAGATAAAGACCTTTGCAGAGCTGAATTATGTGTGGGTCGAAAGATAGTGTTGAGTCGAAGAAAACTCCAAGATTCCGCACTACATGGACATAAGGAAGCTGGCAGTTCGTGATAAAAAGAGAATCTGTGCTTTCAACTTTTGAGACGTTGTTCCGAGTGCCAATCTTAATTATTTTTGTCTTATCTTTATATTATATATATGTCAATTAAAATTATATATATAAAGAGAGAGTTGTAGAATAGTTGTCAAAATAGAGAGTATGTTTGTGAAAGAGAGAGAGAAAAGAATGATAGTTACCGTTGTATATGTATTCTTTATGAGTTTATAAAGTATTCAAATTGATTGTGACCAGGATTACAAATAGTCCGCTCATAGATCCGCGTTTAACAGCCAGACTGCGACCTAAGAAAGCTAGTTCGTTTTCAAGGATCTAATATTCATCGGGAATAATACATAAAAAATAACAACAAAGGTTGTTCAGCTGTATAGAATTGTCTTATTGTTTTTTAAAGTTAATTTTAAAAAATTCTTTTGTACTTGTTGTTGTGTTGTATGTCAGTGTTTTATGTACCATTGCTTCTTTACTTTTTGGACTTCCGATGCTCTATATTTTAATGTTGGTCAAATTAAAGTTAAGTAGCAGTTTAATTTCATGTTCTTGTATATCTTTACAACAATCTAGTATACACAAAAAAATTGCGAACGTCTATGGCCGAAATTTAAAATAATTAATAAAATGCTTTATCTCTCGTCATCTACTTCCCTTTCTATGACCCCATACTCTTTACAATCGTCATTCTAACTCGAAAATATAGTTATCTTATTGTTACTAATACTATTATTATTAACCATGAACTCATAACCATTCTCTTGCGCTGCCAGGGTCGAAATTCATTCAAAGGAAACAGACATTCTGTAGTACATTGCAATATAATAGGTCTATTATTGTTACTTTTGTTATTGAGCTGTCTATGTCTCTGTCCCTCTTTGTCTCTGATCTTATCTTAACTTATAAAATACAGAAATTACTTTTAAGAAGAAAGATGATTACGCCCTACGCGTGACCCTAGGTCAATCTAGTCATGAATGTTACTCAATGACGCTCTTTCTCTCTGTGTCTCTCTCTGTCTTTCTGTCGCTGTGTGGTGTGTGTCTCTGTCTCTCTCTCTCTCTTTATATATATATATATAGAGAGAGAGACAGATAGATAGATAGATAGATAGATAGATAGATAGATAGATAGATAGATAGATAGATAGATAGATAGATAGATAGATAGATAGATAGATAGATAGATAGATAGATAGATAGATAGATAGATAGATAGATAGATAGATAGATAGATAGATAGATAGATAGATAGATAGATAGATAGATAGATAGATAGATAGATAGATAGATAGATAGATAGATAGATAGATAGATAGATAGATAGATAGATAGATAGATAGATAGATAGATAGATAGATAGATAGATAGATAGATAGATAGATAGATAGATAGATAGATAGATAGATAGATAGATAGATAGATAGATAGATAGATAGATAGATAGATAGATAGATAGATAGATAGATAGATAGATAGATAGATAGATAGATAGATAGATAGATAGATAGATAGATAGATAGATAGATAGATAGATAGATAGATAGATAGATAGATAGATAGATAGATAGATAGATAGATAGATAGATAGATAGAGTGTGTTGATTAGTCGATACTCTGTCAAGCTATATTTTAACTCAAAACTCTTAGCAAAGCTCACCACACAATGTGAACAATGCAAGAAAATGGGCTAAATAAACGAAGTAAGACCTACCTTGTGTCCCGAAAGGAAAACAAGCAACACATAGTCCATTCAGCGTCCAGTCAGCGTTCAATCATAGAAAACGAGCATTAATGCTAATCAGCACACAGCCATTCTTAGCGTTACACACTGACAAGCCGAGCTGGGGGCTTTAAACGTTTATCTGATAACAGGCATAAGGTCAGATAAGATGTCCTTATTACTCATGGCTCAAAAATAGAACTATACTAATTAGAGGGCTGCATGGTGGTGTGGTATGCGCTCTGGACTGTCGTCTCGATGGTCCCGGGTTCGAATCCTGTCCGCCGCCATCCCTAACCACCAAGCTGGTTTAAGTTAGGATCTAATAATCTTCAACTCTAAAGGAACATTCCAAAACTTGTAAAACAAAAAACAAAACAAATCAAAAATAAATCAAAAACAAAAATTAACTTAGAGAGATCATAACAAAGGCCGGATTTACTTAAGTCTAAATGACTGTGCATGAGATCAGGAACTGCCCGCCCCATCTCCCGTCGTCCTGCGGGAGGTTTGGGCTAGGATGGGATTATCTTCAGAATCTAAAGGAACATCCGAAACATGTAAAACATTTTACAGACATCTAGTACAGTGGGAAAAAAACACCTTCTTTAACATAAAAAGCTTTGTGTTTCGTAAACTAACGCCAAAACCTCTCGCGCCAAAACGACCATCGCGCCTAAACTACTGTCGCGACAAAACATCGCCTACCCCCTGGGAAGTACAACCAGTCACAGAAATAATACCATATATCTAAGGGAAGTAATACGTCTAAAAAGGGGAATGTGAACAAAAGCATTACGAATGTGATTATCTACCTTGTTAAACCTTTATCTTCGGATATTCTGACTTTTCTTTCTACATAGACATTTGTATGATCTGCAAATTAAATTTAGATCTAGTATGATTTTCAAGAGATCGTAAAGAGGCAGGGGCGTAACTAGGAATTTTCCATCATTTGGGGGCCCGGGGGGCTTGACATTTTTGGGGGCCCCTGCATTTTGCGTAATATTTAACATTTGATGTAAAAAAAAAAAACAACTCATTTGGTGGCCTTCTCAAGTGGGGGTCCAGGGGGATTTTCCAATTCTCCTCCCTCCTCCCCCCACCTAGCTTCGCCACAGTAAAAAATGTAAAAAGGTAATATTAGTGTCAATCAAAGTGATGTCTGAATGAAGCATTTTGTTTCTGTAATTAAACTATGAACTAATTATGTTACTAATGAAGAATTAGTCAATAAAAATAAATAAATACTATTATAACACTAGTTCTTATTCTAATCATGGAACTATACTAATGGAACACCAGCTTCGAGTTTTTTACAAAGACAAAGAGAGTCGAAGTGCCGTCGCGCATCTTTTTCGCGCACCATACCATTTTGAAAAATCGATGAGGATGCCAAAGAAGAAATTTACTCCGAGAGCCACTTGGATTGACCTTCATTGAGAGTAAAACTTCCCCACACTATATTTTATTAGATCTGTAAAAACTTTATCCATTTTCTGACTATCTGATAAAATAGATACAATTTCCCTGAATAAGAGATCGTTACAAAAGTTATTTTTTTCGATCACCCTATAAAATGCCACTTATTTTCCAAAAAATAGAATCTAAATTCCGAAAATACAATCTTTCAGTGTTTCTGTGTTTGGTTTATTTACACTAAATCTGGATGAAGACCTGTCTACCGTTCCGCCAAATGCGTATTTGTTACGATATACTAAATTGCACGAAATAAAAATAGGAGGCCTAATACAGTTTTGACACTCCAAGCTACGCATTTCTAATCGTTTTTTTTTTTTTATTATCGAAAGGACTAGGCTATAGGCATACACGTCTCGTGGGAAACAAAGAAAAAGTTAATCTTGATAATATTGTAGCCTAAATAAAATAACAAAAAAAAAACAACAAAACAACTATAGCCTAATCTAAAATGAAATAGATCTAGAGCTAGATTTTCTTGGACGAATGATATAAAATAAGTATAAATAATAAGTCATATGAATCTGATAGATCTAAAACAAATACTGATAGAGTCATTCATTAATTAATTATTAGAATTACTGACTACCAACTGGGTATTTTTATTGCCAAAATACAATGTATTTTATGTGCATTTATTAAAAACAACAACCAAAAATTAAGCGTTTGACGCAACTAGATCTAATATTAGTAATATGTAGATTCTAGTTCTAGATCCAGAAAGCTACTTCTCTAATTCAGTTTTCTAGTTTAATTCTAGTTAGATCTAGATGTCTAGACCACTAGATCTAAATCTAGCCAGGGTTTTTGTCATGGAATAGATTTATAAAACTTCAGCCACCTACTGATCACGATATGACAGATAGGCCTACTCTAGCTCTCTACTACTAGACTCTAGATCTAGTACTAGTAGATCACTACATTTGACTAGATGATTACTAGATCACAGTAAAATTCAATGTGTACTTCCGACTTTAGCTCAACAAACAAGTCTACTCCAAAGTATAGATCTACTAGTAAAGTCACAAAGTGTAAAGGATCATTATATATTCACATAAAAAAAATTATAGGCCTAAAATAAATCGAATAATCAGTCACTAATTTGACTAATCAGTAATCTAAATTGTTTTCTTTTTAAATGGCAAGTGTTAATATGACTTCTGACTTGTAAACCAGTTGCAGAGATTCTAGTTTTTATTTTGATGACATGTTACGATATATCAATGATATTTAGATAAACCTAGTGGAACAGACAGAAGGAACATTTAATATAAGGCAAAGAAGTAAGATGTTTATAATCCATCAAACTATGATCAAACTCACAGAGGACTTGTGTCATTTGTGACGGCATTTCATGCATTTACAGAAGCTACAAACTATTCTACAAAAATGATAGGCTTGTCTTTGATTCCGAAGACTTATGTTTCCAGTGGCTACTCAGCCCCAGCTGTGACCTACATATTATGCCACACTGAGCACAGGCATAACCATTGTCCACCTGTGGTAGAATCAGTTTTTTTTTTTCTTTTTGCCGTCTACCCTCTGCAATTAATTTTCATTGGTGTATACCACACCTTTGTAAGTGACCTCCAGCTATCTCACTCTGAAGCTGTATGCAACCAGGTGCTCTCTTATTCTATGTCAGTTAAAGCAAGTTGGCGCCTAAGCTTGTCTTGAAAGCATTTCTGTGGTACCTCTTTATGTGCATATGACATGTTAGGCAAATAGGTTTTGCCTATCGGAAGGCCATTTCGGAATATATAGGTGTTTAAAATGAAACTCCAAACATCTGGACTTCCAGTAACCAAGAAAATAAGCTTAGGATTCAAAGAGACGACACTGGCATTTCAGCTAAGACAATCAGTAAAATTAATAGCAACTTTAATTGCAGTCCACCAAACAGGATAAAAAGAAACAAGTGTGGCTTCAATAGCATTGATGATATTTAGTTTACTTTTATCTCATTTACTAGTATTACTATTTCATTGACTAAGGTTTTTTATTGTCAAATATGCATAAGTACATGTACTAGTTCCTGCAATTTGATGAAAAATAATAATTAAATTGTGTGTAGTCTATATACAAATGTTTATAAGAGATCACAGCTAAGCTTAATTTACTTAATTTCAAAACTATGATTTTTTGTTCTGACTCTACTCTAAATAAATTATATTTTATTTTAAGAATGCAAAGTTGGAAATTCTGTTCTGATGAAAAAAAATTATTAAAATAAAGTAGATGTTTATGGTTTCTTTGTATTTATTTTTAAATTATTTATTCATTAAAAATTAATTGTTCATTAACATTTACTTGAAGTAAAGATAAAAAACACAAATTCAATTCATGCAGATCACAGCCCATCACTTAAATGTATTTACTGTCAATTCTACACACTATTCATTTCAAAATGTTGCTTTAAATTGTTATATGACACAATCAAAGTACTGGTACCTCACATTGATGTAGGCCTAAAGCACCTGAAATAATGACAAATTTTCATTCAATAACTTGTACTGTCATTTATTATCAGACGTGTTAAAACTAATGACCTGTATCATCATCATTGGCCTCCTTCAGTCATAGAAATAGAAAGACTAAGGTTTCATCTCAGAGCACACTTCCTCATGTGGCTGTGGAGCCCTATTTCGGAGAGACACTCCCATCCACAGATAGCACAGGTTAAGGTGGTTTTTGCTTCGGTGGTAGAGGAGCTGGCCATTTTTCGGATTGTACGTTTTTCTTCCTGAGCTGAGACCTATGTACTTTCACTGTCCATAGCTTTCTTGGTCACTGTCTCTCCATCTGTTGCGGTCTAAAGCTATGTCTTCCCAATTGTCAGTATTGATGTTCACTGATTTGAGGTCACGTTTTATTACATCTATGTAATGGAAGTGGGGGCGACCAGTTTTTCTTGTGTCAGTAGTGTGCTAATGACCTGTGTATATAATTTATTAAGCAGGAGCATCAACAAATCTTGAACAATAATTGTCTACAGAAAAACTTTATTCTTATCCAAACAATATGCATTTACAATGTATTTAAGCAAGTTAATTTATATTTATACAAATCTATATGGCCTAAAGAATATAGCGTATTTTGATGTGTGAATACCAATATACATTATTACATGAAAATAGTGTACTCATTTTTAAAATATTCTGGGTAATAAAAATAAAAAACTAATGATACAATAAAATTGAAGCATTTGTCAAAAAAAGAAAAATTTCACTCAAGATCTATGTGAACTCTGCTTGAAAATTAATTAATTAATTAATTTTGAAATTAATTAAAAAAAAAATTATGGTTCTTTAGTCAATGGAATGATAGCAGCAATTATTTAACAATTTCATGATTATCCATTCATTTCAATATACTTATAACTGAAAAATAATTCATAAGGTTTAGATACAACCATTTGAAATAATGATTATAATTTTTTTCTTAATTTGCTTAATTCAAATCTAATATAAACAAGATTTCCTCTGTCAAGAAACTTATGAGGGAACAACATGCATGTTCTTCTCAGTAAGTTTTGCAAAGGGAATTAAGAATATTTAATTGATGTTGCTTTTTTTTTTGCCAACATTTTAAACCTTTGCACCAGGTTTTAGTTTTAAGGAGAATGCACCATATTTTATATGTTTACTTTTGTTAGATTCTTATTTTAATTTTAAAAAAGTAAAATTTCCCTTACCACTCATCCACTGCACTCCCTCTTGTTTTAATGGGGCTCAGATTAATAGTTTTCAAGTACAATATCAAACAGATTTAAAGAAATACTAAATCCAAACCTGTTGGCTGAATGACAGGATATACATAAATATGTATACAGCTTACAGTATAATATATATATCTTAAATTAAAATTGGTCCAAGACTTTTATTTTGCAACATGATGGGATTTTCCTTTCTGGTGGTGCTATGCAGGAGTCCAAGAATCTCATGTTTTCTCATAACAGAAAGTTATCTAGTTATAAAAATAAATAAAAGGATTTAAAAAAAAATTAAAAAATATGTGTGACATATGTGTTGACCATGCTAAACGTATATATGTTATTAATTATAGTTATATAATTTTGCCATTCTAAAAATAGTCTGTACCTAAAAGGAGCTACTGCGTTAATGTGTAGACATGGCCCTGACCTTAATAGTTATGAATTATTACTATAGGTGAAGGCAGATGTTCAGTTAATTTGATGCACATTGAACTAATCTAAAAGCAACTATAACATATATTATGATTTACATTTTCATGGAAAACTAGTTTTTCAAAAATACAAGTACTTCAGCTTATGAGAAAAGTACATGGGAAAAATTGCAGTACCTTACCTTTAAGAGGTGCAACCAATCATTGACTTTTCAGGAATGCATGCCTTTTTCTTGCATTTCCAAACATAACTGTAATTATACAATTAGGCATATTGGTTAATTTCTTTTGAAAACATTACAATTAAAAAATAATATTATTAAATTGAAAACGTTGTATCAAACATACAAATTATCAGACAATTTTGCCTAATTTCATCTAACAGTTTATTGTAAAGGAATGGCCTGCACAACAGCCAAGGTATATTAGGCATTCATGAAAGATGAATGTGCTTAAGAGTGTTATAAATAAAAAAAAAAAAACTTAGAGAAAAATGTTAAATTCCATCCCAGATATTTAGATGTTGCTTGACCATGAAAATCACACAATTCATAAAACATCTATTAGATAACTAAAATAAAAATTGTATAGTAGTACTTACATTAAATATTGAATGGATGCCCAGAGAGTAGAAATAGTATAAGTATGATCCTTGAGCCATTCTGGTACATCATCAGAACTGGTTGCCATGGTTCTACTTGTTAATAACTGAAACATTACAAACATTTTTTTTTATTTATAATTTATCACAGACTAGAATAGAAATGTTGCCAGGAAAAATACCAATGGTTAGAATACACCTGATGCTACTTTTGTAGCCTTATTACTGGTTAAAATGCACCTAAACTTCATTAATTAAATCTGATAAGAAACATATGTATCACACAAGTCCAAGTTTATCAGAGTGTCAGCAAATAATTAACTAGATATGTGAGTTTTATATTAAAGTACTGAATTTCAGGGGATAGATCCAACTTAACACCACATCATTTATTATTTCATGAACTCATGGGTCTGGGTATGGCATGGAATGGAAACTAATATATATGGGGTGTAGGCAAGGCATGGATTATAAATTGTCTTGTATAGATTAGATTGGGTAAAACTGCCAATCGAAGGTAACTTTTACTGATAGATCTGGATCAATTATACATTTATCATTTATGGGACCTAGGCCTGCATAAATTTTATCTTTTATTTATATATTTTATGTACATATATAACTAGTCTAGAATCTATAATTATATCTTAATAATAATTTTTGTAGATAGATGTCATATAATATCTAACATATTAAGTATAGATCAGTAGATTTAGAATTTTAGCTAGTGGAATATTTTTATATCCTAATCTGAACTGGATCTATATATCTAGAATTTAGATCAGTAGATTTAGTATTTTAGGTAGTAAAAACTTTTATACTCTAAATCTAAACTGGATCTAATAGACTCGTCTTGCCTTGTTGGGCCTCTCAAATCAGCTATAGACTTTAGAGACAATTTAGGAAGGTGAATATCAATCCAATTCAAAGATCTACAATCTACATATTAGAGTCTAGCTAGAGATGCTAGATCTAGTCTAGAAGGCTTATCAATAAAAAATAAAATCAATCATTTCTAAAGTTTGTAAAATTATATGTAGATCTAATCTACCTATTTATAATATAATAAAAATCTATGTCTACTTTTTAAATATTTAAAATGATATGGCTGGTGATATTAATTATTTTAATTGAGACATTGGCATACTGTCACATACAAAGTAACAAAATAATTAGATCTTATACTAACTCATAGACTCATACCATATTGTATAAAACCTTCGAGTTTACGTTCCACTACCTTGACTTGACTATATTGACTAAATAAAGGGCACTATGATTATAGATGTAGATTATTATCTATGATGATGATGTTTATCAACTGGTAGATCTATAAGTAGTATCGTCACTTTAAGTATAATCAGTATAACTACTGCATTCGTTTCATTCACTGTCTGTATCAAATATCGTGTGAATGACTGAATGTGATGTGAAAGTGAAGTCTAGATTTAGAATAATTTAGATAGAATTGATAGGGTCATAGATTATAGAATATTATATAGATCTACTATTAAAAAGTATTAACTATACTAACTATAGTGTCTATAGAGTCTATACTATAGTATAGCCAGTATGACTCGTATGAGTATACTCATATACTGTAAAAGTGTATAATAGTAAGTATAGCTATAGATATAGACAGACTAGATCATAGATGATCGATAGATCTAGACTAGAGTCACTAGATTTGACTAGATCTATAAATATTCATTATATTCATATTGACAATGGACCTCATTCACCGAAACGTACGGTCACGTGACAACCATCAACTATTCACTTGTGTGTATAGAATAGTATAGATTAGTACTGGAAAGATGGGGAAGCAATGCGTTGCATTTGACTAATAATTATGAACATAAAAAAGAATGGAAAAAAAAAAAAAAAGGTTTTCATCGTTTTCCTGTGAACAATCCAAAGCTATGTAAAGAATGAATGGGTTGTCAAACTGAAACGAAAAAACTTCACTGCAAGTGTACACTCTGTAATATGTTCAGAGCATTTTGAGGAGGACTGTTTTATTTACCAGCCTTTTACAAGTAAGTAGATAGATCTATAATCTATAGAATCTAGATCTAATCTATATTTATATTCTAGATCTAGAAGTATTATACTAATATAATAGTAGTACTACTACTAGTAGTAGTGATACGATGATATTTAAGTCTTTGACAAGTAGGCATAGAAAAAAATGGCCTAGATCTACATTTCTAAATTCTACATGATAAGAATCTAGATTGACTAGATCTATATAAGTCTAGAGAATCTAGATCTAGACAAAATAGTTTAAAATATTAATTAGATCTAGTAATCTAGATTATTCTAGATCTACTCAAATCTATAGCCTACTGTATAAAACTATAATCTGAATCTGTAGACCTATTCTACTATTCTAGACTAGAGTCTAGAACTCTAGACCTAGATCTATATTTTTTATATTCTAATTCTATTAAATTTACAATCAGAATTAGATCTAGACCTAGATTTTTAAATCTGATTATTATTCAAAGTTTATAAATTAAATTTAAAGAGCATGTAAATAATAAAACAACTAGTCTAGATAGAATATTTCATATTTCTAGATTAGACTAGTGAAACTAGTGTCATTAGTGACTAGACTAGAAATTAGTAGAAGTAGATCTACTAGTAACTAGATGGATCTAGTCAATCTATAGAATAAGATATAGACTATAGAATTCTATTAGCGTTGATTCGACTTTAAATAATACTAAACAGCCTATTATTATTACTATTAATATTTGCTAAATTCTGATCTAGTTACAATCTAGTACGGTAGTAGTATATTAAATATCAACTTAGATTCCTACAAGTAGGAAAAAAATAGTGGATCTAATGTTAATATTTAATCAGTAGGCCTCCCTATTCATATGTATTATTAGGTTTATTTTCAGATGGTATATAGATCTATAGGTCTAGTAACTTTCATGTAGATTATTTTGAAAAAAAAAATAATTTTGTTTTATAACTAATATACATTATATTATTATATATTCCATTTAGATCGCAGACTTCTAAAGCCTGGTGCTGTGCCGACCAAGTTTTCTTTTTCCAAAAGTACACCAAGCCGAAAAAAGACCAAATATGAATTTATGTAAATGTTTTGAAATATCTAAGTACCGGTAATTATGTTTTACATTTTTTTTATCTTAATTGTAAATATTTTTATGATGATCATGTTTGACTGTACACGTAAATATATTTTGTTTCCTTTTAGACAACCTCTTTTACCCCAGGACACCACCATTGAGGAGAAGACTAGAGATGTCACTGTGCAAACTAATGAAGATTTTATTACAGATCTTCTAAAGAGGGTAAATACTTTGGAACCAGGCAGAAGTTGCTCAGTTGAAATTGTGTTATGACTCTTTGAAACTAAAAGGAGATAACTTTCTTTGTTTAAGTAGCTGTTTAGAAGACAAATTATTGTTATGACTTATGAATTTTAGCAACATTTAAATTTAAAATTGGTGTGTATATATTTTATTAATATTTATTAATATAAACTTTTTTTATTATGTACTTCTACAGATCAGTGCCCAAAAATATTAAATATTATTTCCTTATTTATATAGTTTTCCTCTTACAATGTTGTTACTTTGGTTTATTATGACTTATCAATTTTTCTCTGGCAACTTGAAATAATTGGTGTGCACATTTTATTAATATAAGCTTGTTTATTTCATGTTTAAAATGTGTATATATGTATATATTTTTAGTAATAATATCAGCTTCCTTGTGTACAATATACTTTTCACATCATTCAATAAAATAATACACTTATAAAGAAACAAAGACTTTATTTTGCTATGACAATGTATCATATCTATTTAAATGAACTACAAAATGAATCGCAAACATCACAAAGCTAAAAAAAATATAGATGGTAATGGTATAGTTCTGTCATAGAAGACAATGTCCGAGGTTAATCTTTTAGGATCGGCTTGTAGACCTGAAAATATAGGAGTGTTCTGAGGTAAGGCAGCCAAAGCAGACATTGAAACACTGGTATCAAAATTTTGTAGACCAGTCTTATCACAGCTAAAACTATCCTTCATTTTCTGAGGCTTTAGGTGCAGGTTGATGCCATGTCTGAATTTTGTCTGTTGGTGCTGCATACATTTCTTTTTTGCTATAGTCTTCTAGAGCAGACAGAAGACCAAAAAGATGTTTACAACAGGCGGGCTTGCAACCCCCTGCACACTGACACTCTCCTTCAATGACCTGAAAGAATAATTTTATTTTTTTTTAATTAATAAATACATATATTAATGCATTAAATGTTTTAAAATTAATAGGTGTGCATAGACTAATTTTATAAACCCCCCACGCACAGGTTGTAGATTATGCCCACTTCGCATACCTCTTGCACTGCCTCTGAATATATGATTTCTAATTTAAACTAAATCTATAATGTAGATAAAATGTAGTAGACATCTAGATTTATCAGTTTAGAATTATATTGGATCCTACAATGTTCATGACTTAAATTGTGTTAATTAGATTATAAATCTTGTCACTCTATTCTAGGTGATAAGTAAATGCTATATATATATATCTTGAATTCTAGAACTAGCCTTATTCCAGAAATAATCTCTAGAATCACTCTAGACAAGTGTTTCTCAAAATGTGTTCCGCAGAACCTTACGCCTGAATAAGTGTTCCATGAACTACTGGAATAATTAATTAGTAGGCTACCATGTGAATAAATCTTTTAAAAAAAATAAGAAAAGTTTTCCGCTAAATACTCATAGTGTGCGAAGTGTTCCGTTTTGAAGGAAAAGGTTTGGGAAACACTGCTCTAGACAGTCTAGACTAGGACTATAAGTATAGATCTATATATAGCTAGATCTAGTAAAGAAGGTCTTAACTACAATAAAGAATTACATAGCATAGGCCTCTAATTCTATATCTCAAAGTAATCTAGATCCAGGTAGATCTAGAGACTATATTACTAGCTATATTTATAATATATATGTTATTATTTATAATGTAGATCTATTACATAATTAATAAATTAGTAGATCTATAATCATACATTTTCAACATTTCTAAATTTTCAAAGATCAATTCACAGGACCAGATCTAGGTCTAGATTAAAATTATAATATTATAGATTTAGAGACTATTAGAGATCTAGTTGTTGTTTTTTTTTTTTTTACTAGTTTAGATCTAGAATCTAAATCTAGATGTTCTAAGTTTGATCTATCAACTTAAGTTAATCTTGTGAGTCTAAGTCAGTCTAGAGTACGAGAGTCTACAGCAAGATCTAGATGTATATTTATATTAGATCTAGAAGCTAGTCTATCTAAAAAAAAATCTAGATTAGATAGAGCTAAGTAGATCTAGATAGTTACTAAATTCTAGAATTTCTATCTAGACTAGTCTAGAGTCTAGATCTAAAAGTCTAGTAGATCTAGACTAGAAGTCACTAGATCTAGTCATAATAGTGCCTGGTAATCTATTCTAGATCTAGACCTAGTAGTTAGGCCTAACTAATCAGTTAAATAAGTCAATAAGTACTAGACTCTAGATCTAGTCTTTAACTTTAAGTAAGTAGATTGACTAATCTAGACAGATCATAGATCTATAGCTATACTGTATAGTGTATAGATCTAGTTATCTAGACTAGTCATAGATTCTATGAAATCTATGGTAATTTAAAAAGAGCTTACCTTTCCATTGTAGCTAATCACTCCAGTAACATTGTAATTAAATTACGTGTCTGTAATCATTTTCACATGCATATGCTGCATTTATAACATCGCAATATTCTAACAAGTTAACAAAAGTAAAATTTACAAGCAAGAGTGGTTTTCTAACAATAGATTCCATGTTGGTGTCCAGATTAAACTGATGGTTGTCACGTGACTTGAGGGGTGTTTGTTTACGATTGGTGAATGAGGTCCAATGATCTCATGTCATGATGTATGGTCTAGATCTAGATAAAATAGAGTGGATCTCATGACTGTCTATATTAGATCTATTGATTTTTTTTTTAAACGTTAAATAAATCTAGACCTTAGTCTTTAACTTTAGTCTAGGCCTAGGTGTTGTAGATCTATATTATTCTAGATATTATACAAGAGATCTAGATCAATATAAGTTCGGTTTTTTAAAATTTCGCATTCAAAATTTTAAATACCCAGATTTAAGTATTTATATACCCATATTGGTAGGTCCGAGTTAATCATTTATTAGATCTATTAAAGCATGTCTATATAAAAGATTATTATTTTAAAAATATATTATTATATAAAAGATATAGTTATGAATATTTACTTTAAAAAATTAAAGAAAATGAATTTTTCACTTTTGCCAATTAACACTCTGGCTAGCAAAAAGGATGACTCCTCAATACTGTGAAAAGACGATAACTGCATGAGTTGGTTTGGAATTGTATTTTGTAAGACTAATTTTCAAAACATATCCTTCATGAGAGAGAACGAAAAAAGGTTGTAAAAAAAAAAAAGCTGGCTGGACTACGCAAATAATGGACCAGCCTCTCTCTCTTGATATCTTGTTAAGAACATTGGTGACCGGGAAAAGTGGATGGTTTGGTTGCGCGGGACAGATGATAAAAATGACATGTACATAAAAAAAATCCAGATTTTGTGTAAAATACCCAAATGAGGAAGTACTGGAAACACCTATTTTAATGAAGTGGCCTTAAAAAAAAATCTTTTGTGACGATCCATTATTCAGGGAAATTGTATCTATTTTATCAGATAGTCAGAAAATGGATAACGTTTTTACAGATCTAATAAAATATAGTGTGGGGAAGTTTTACTCTCAATGAAGGTCAATCCAAGTGGCTCATCGATCTCGGAGTAAATTTCTTCTTTGGCATCCTCGTCGATTTTTCAAATTGGTATGGTGCGCGAAAAGAGATGCGCGACGGCACTCTGATCATAAAATCTCGAAGCTGGTGTTCCATTAGTATAGTTCCATGTTCTAATACTTATCCTGTTTTTACGTGCATGTAAATGTTACCTTCCCCTCTTTCAATTTGATCTAATTAGAGGGAAATAATTTTAAACAAATAGTCATTAAATAGAACGTTATAAGTATTGTTACTTCATAGAATATTTGTCCTAATTATTAATTTAAAAAAATGCAAAATTTGATATTCATTACATAAAAGAGAAATTAAAAAAAGCCTTGGTTAGCTCAGAACTATTTATTCTGACTATATTATATAAATACAAAGCTAGGCTGAAAAAACTAATACAATTTGCTTGTTAACTAATTCTAAATCTGTGTTCCTTTATTTGCCATATATAGCGTGGATTATCCTATACATTTCGATTTAACACAGACATGGCCTCTCCTAAAAAGTTCTATCAAGCAGCAAAGCCAGTTAATATCTACATTAGCTCAGGGACGTAGGAGGCAAGAATATGAACAACTCAAATACACATTACTACACACGGATGATGAAATCGTTAAAACAGAAACTCTCTTAAAACTAGAGGAATTAAACAAGTATACTTATAGGGGTGCTGAGATTAGGTGTAAAAATTACTTAAGTAATGAAGGTCCTAGTAAACTATTCCTATCGTTTGAACAGAATGTACAATCAAGTAAAATAATAAGCAACATCATAGATAGTGAGGGGAATAAAGTAGATGATTATGAAGATATTAAGAATATTTTTACAAAACACTTCACTACTATATACAGTGAAGAGCCAGTATATACTGATGCTCAAGATAATTTTCTAAAATTTTGCAACCAGCTGAACAAGACAGATGAAGATCTTTTAGGGAGTGCATTTACGCTAGACGAACTCAGGACTTCCCTGGACTCGACTAAGAACAATAAATCACCCGGTCCAGATGGCTTAACATTTGAACTCTATAAAACCTTCTTCCCCCTGCTTGGTCCTCTCTTACTGCGACTATATAGCGACGCCATTAAACTGGGACATTTTCCTCCAAATTTTAACGAAGCATACATCACACTTTTACCTAAGAAATCTGAAAAAAACACTTCACCTAGCGACTATAGGCCCATTTCACTTCTCAACACGGACTATAAACTTCTCACAAAAATGATTTTCCTAAGAATGAAACCACTCATAAACCAACTTATCGGACATGACCAGTACTGTTGTATCCCGGACAGAAACATTGACGGCATGACGCATTTTTTACGGGATTTTATCATGTACAGTAAGGATAAAAACCTCAATGTGTCTCTTTTATCTGTAGATCAAGAAAAAGCCTTTGACCGAGTAAGCCATAGCTTCCTGTTCAAGGTGCTTGAGAAATGTAAAATAAGTTCCCTGTTAATCAGATATATAAAGCTTGTCTATACCAATGCAACAAGTAGATTGATAATTAATCATTCTCTCAGTAGGAGTATCCTCATACAAAGGTCTGTCAGACAGGGCTGTCCCTTATCCCCCTTCTTGTATATCCTTTGCTTGAAACCCTTCTTGGAATCTGTAAGATCTGACCCATCCATTATTGGGATAAATATACCGGGTCGTTCCTTCTCAACCATCAAAGTCAAAGCCTATGCGGATGATACAACCTATTTTCCATCTTCAGAGCAAGATATTGAGAATATACTAACGAAATTTACACTTTTCGGAGAAGCTAGTGGTTCAAAAATAAATATAAATAAATCCTCTGTAATGGGACTAGGGAAATGGAAATTCAAAGAGAATTGCGCTTTCAGAATTGTTGATAAAATCAAGATTTGTGGTATTGTCTATACCTGTAATCCTTTGTTCTATTGTAAAGACCAGTGGGAGAATATTTTTGTCAAAGCCTCAAACTTAATTAAACGTTATCAGCACACAGGTTCTACAATATTTGGTAGAGCTGTATTGATAAATAGTTTGGTCATTCCAAAGATTGTCTATTTAGCTAACATTACAGAGCCACCTCCTAAATTCATAAACAAGCTGAACAAGTTAATAAGAAGCTTTATATTTAAAAACACTATTAGGAGCATTAAGCACACTACACTCATTCAAAACAAAGAGGATGGGGGGATAAACTTGCAAGATGTTAAAACAAAAATACAGTCGCTAAGGCTAAAATTTGTAGGTCAAGTAGTTAGAAACCCAACAAACTTTCCCTTGACAATTTACTATTATGGTTTAAGATTAAGTAGTCTTCTTCCAATACACAATGATACTCCTCACTATTTTGGTACAGTCACTCATCCGTTTTACAGATCTATTTCAAGAGTTTTACCTGGTAATGAACATTTAATACACAACAAAACCAAAGAATCATACATAACACTTAAAAAGCTGTTACAGGAAAGCCTAGTGAATAGGATTAAGTGGGGGAGAGTTCTTGGGGTGACAGAATTCAAGGACACATTCATAAACCTACACAGTAAACATATCCCACCAAAAGCTAGAGAGATTAGTTATAGACTTATCTTTGGGATGACCCCTATGGTTAGAAGACGGGCAAATGACCGTGAATGTATATTATGCCACCTTGAAAATGCTGATAACGAAAAACACATGTATTTGGAATGTCCATTATTCCTTCAAGTTAGAAGTACTGTAATGGACCTATTGGAAGCAAACTGTGGCAATTATGTAAATGTTAACTTGTCTATTATTTTAAACAAGCTGCCAAAACTAAAAAATAAAATGATACATAACTTTAACTTGATTATTGTTTCCGAATACAGGAATCTTGTTTGGGCTACCTGGCTCAAATGTCTACATAATAATAAGGTGTTTGATCCTAATCACTTGGAAATAACATTTAGAAAAATAATGGACTTTAGGGTAGAGAATTATCTAGTTTGATTTTCATATACCTGTATAATGCTCATGTAGTTTTCCAGAAATAGGGTGTTGGGGGTCAGGGATATCTGATATTGTGTTGATTGTTCTGGAGTAGAGTATACTTGTATCATTTTTCTGTCTTTAGGGGGTTCATTGGTTATGTAGTATGTCTTTGATATTAAATAATATTTCTATTACTGTTATTATATTTTTAGGTTAATCACTTTTCAATTGTTTATGATTTAATACTTGTGAATTATGATAACTTACAAATAAAAAAGCCCACAAAAGAGGCAAGATGGCCCATAAAAGAGGCATATAAAGCCCAAAAAAGAGGCAAAGAAAAGAGGCATAAAGCCCAAGGATTCCTATGATGATAAAGCTAAACCTGAATAGCGCAAATTCTGAGGTTTCCTTTAAAAAAAAAAAAAAAAAAAAATATGATGAATGTATTGGACTTAGGTTTGTGGGACAGATAGTTAGTAATCCTATTAAGTTCCCATAGGCAGTGTATTATTATGGAATCTGAGTGGGGGCGACTACTAACAATTTGGAATGATACCCCACATTATTTTAGTGCACTTGTTCATCCATTTTATAGGTCGGATTCACGAATCATGTTGATAATGAACACTTAACACATAAATAATACATTATTATATTATAATAAGTTCAAGGAAATTTACACGGCACTAAAGTACACACTAAAAGAGAACTTGGGTCTCAGAATAAAATGGAGAAAAGAAAGAGGTATAACAGAGTTAAGGGATTCCTTTATAAATCTTCATACTAGGCACATTGCGCCCAAGGCTAGAGAAATAACCTATAGGCTCATTTTTGGCATGATATCTATTAAACCCAAGAGGGTCAATACTTTAGAAATCTGTTGCAAATGTAAAATATGTAACAATCTAACAGTCCAGTGGAAGTGGATGAGAAACATTTGTTTCTAGAGTGTCCGTTGTTTTCTAAGGTGAAAAATACTGTTAAAAGTCTGGTCGATGTTAATTGTGACTCAGATGTGGATGTAAATCTGGCGATCCTTTTAAACAAGGTTCCCAAATTACATAACAAGGCTCTTGGGAATTTTAACCTGTTGGCCTTGAGATTATGTCTATAGACTAATTGTAGGCTTTGAACTAGAGAACTTAGGGGGAATATAAAGGATGATATGTGTGGGGCTGTATATTGGTGAAAGTATATATATAAACGCTTGTGGGGATATTTTATATGCATTTAGGTATTATGTACGATTTAGTGTATGCGGAAAGGTGGTTTGTTGGATATATATGTATGTAGTTTTTAGTATTAGCCTACAGTAGTGGTTTTCTAATTGCAAATGTATTTGACTTAATGGAATTATTTACATAAAATAAATGTCGGGCTTGTATTAGTATGTGTTCTTGGGTAGTCACTTAATGTGTTGGACTGCTCCCTCAGAAGTCTTCGACACCTTGTTTTGTAGCCCTTTGGTCCAGGTACAAGATAATTGTGTGTATATATCTAAGATGATTGTGTGTATATATCTAAGATGATTGTGTGGATATATCTAAGATGATTGTGTGTATATATCTAAGATGATTGTGTGTATATATCAAGTTTTGGTATGTGGGTGTGGCCATGCATGTATTAGGGTGTAAATATTGGTGTGTATTTACCTTTTTTCTTGGTTAGTTTTCCTTTGTTTGCTGATATGCTAATCCTTGTAATATTTTTTTGTCTCTGATGGTCTCAATAGTTATGTAGCATATCTTTTAAATTATAATTTTATTATTTTTATTATTGTAATTTTGTAAAGTAAGGGTTTGACCCATTGGAGGTGTTACATAGCAAAGAAGGTTAGAGTGGCTCGTGGAGCTTTATATATATGTGGGACTATATATACTATTTTTTATCTCTTCAGTCTGTGGTGATTCTAACAAAACTCAAGGACCTCTCGGTGTCAACTGGTGGAGATTAGTTGTCCCGGGACTTCATTGGGGAAAATGTATCGCCAGAGCAGACAATTTGTAAGGAATAATCATTCTTAGATTATATATAGTCCTCTAAACTCCTTATGAGCTCACTGTAATGCTGTTTGGCCTCAGTCTTGGGTTGACGATAAGTTAACATCAGGAAATCGTGCCAGTCTATCCAATTGTGGAGTTCCGCAAAGTGATGTCCTGAATATTGTAGATTAGCCCAGCTTTGGGTGTTGGACATAAAAACATTAGATCAATTGGACTTCAGGATGATCTGTCAGCTGGTAAACGATCCAACAACATCATTAACTAGGAATAATTTTGGATCTTCGACCTTATAATGAACATGAAAAACTGATTTTTTGACTAATCGCTAATGCTTCTATATCTGCCACAACAAGATTGTATACACAAGCCTCCCCCACAGTTTCAGAATGACTGATTACTGACAACACACCATCCATAAAAACTTCTGTGTGGGTATGTTTCCCAGAACTGTTGGACCTTACTAGAAATAAAGACATTGACCTTCAAAACTTGGGAGATCAGGCATTTCGTGTGAGATGTAAGCCCATGTGGGTTGTATGCGGATTCTCATGCATCTATTGTATTTACAATTTTTATAACTAAATTCAAATAGAAATCAAATTGCAGGCAAACAAAATTTAACAAGATATTGCCTGCGTATCATAACTCACAAGGTGAATAGTGGATAGATCTGTTCTTTATTCTATAATACCTATGAAGCCATTGTAGCGTCCTACCACTGATGGTTCCCTATATGTTGTCATAAGCTACAAAACTAGACATTTTGAAAAAATATTTCATCAGTAACCAAAAAAAAAAAGTCTTTTTGTGTCACAGATAAGTTTTGAAAAAATTTTTATTGAGTTTTAATCAATTTTAAAACAATATCAATAGGCTTTTTTAAAAAAGCTATGCATTTTTTTAAGAGGCCACTAAAACATATCCTGCTTTGCCGTTTTTTGTTTTTTTAATGTTGTTTGAATAGTAGATTTTTATAATTTTTCATGAATATTCTTAAATTACTTTTGGATATTGCTAAATGTTCGTGAAGCCGACTTGGTTTCATAACCACATCTGAAAATGCCGTCATTTAAGGTAGAATATTATAATACTTCTGAAACTCCTTTACATACCACCGAAGTTTCGTAACAACACTTTGTCATTGTTTTTTTTTTTTTTTGTTTTAAAAAAAGATTAAATTATTCATTTGAATGTTAGCTTTAAATCTTTTTTCAAATTAACATTTACATATCAATATATTAACATATGTAGATAAGAAAATATAATCTATAGGCGTTTTAACAAGTTTGTTTATCAAATCATAAACGTTTATGCGCGCAATATCTAAGGACAATAGATACCCTCCGATTACAGAGTAAGAATTTAAAAATAGAAAATGGGATTCCCGAACTCAATTTCTAATGAAGTTTCTGTTCTTAAATTAGAACTAGCCATAATTTGTCTATATTTAGTTTGCCAGCTTTAATTTTGAAGATTTTTTAAAAATCTTTTTGTTTCAGTGCACCTTTAGTTTCTTTTTTCCCCCTGTATACCCAGCGCCCCTATTGTTCCCAGAGGGGGCGCTAGCGCCCCCGTTGAAGACCACAGTTTTGGTATAGAGTGTAGAGGTATGAATATAATTTCTATCCTTTTTGTCCTTTTGGACTTATAAGACCAATCATTGATTTATCATTGATATATATACATGGCCACAGTTTAGAGGTATTTGCATCATTATCGTTATTTGTAAAAAATAAGGCCACTGTGCCTTTAACCTTAATCAGAAAAATGTTGTCTCTTTTTTTTAATTTTTGTCTATCGCCCAGATATATTAGTAACGTTATCTCTAGGCCGAAACATTGTACTTAATGTAATGCTTAAACTTTATTTACTGTTTAGATCTAGAATTGAAAAGAAGTTAATAATTTTGCAGTTTATATTTTGCTAGTACAACCACGATTACCACCCTTAATCTATTCGCCTAACCTTAGTGGTGTGCAAAGTAGTGTGACTTTTCAATTTTGTGTTGTTTTTAAAACACTCGTAATAAAACTGTTTAAAACTGATGAATCTAAACATCGTATTGGTTTTAAAATCAACCACCGCAAGAAAAACAAAAAAAAAAAAAAACTTCGAATGGATGGTTTTGAGGTCATACGATGAGAATGAGTGGGCATTGGCATCGTATTGGTTTCAAAATCAACCACCGCTGGAATCCGCTGTCGGAATAATTTAAATCGGCACTAGCTGAACCTCCAAGAAAACATTAAACATCTATATTTCATTTGTCCTTGACAAAATTGTTTAGTATAAGGATCAAACCCAGGACTTGTGTGTCATTAGCGAGACGCTCAACAACCAGTCATTCAAATATGTGCAGTATTTTATTTTGAAATAAATGATTCAGTCTTTAGTCTTTTACAATACCTAGATCTGGATTTGTGTCTAAAATGTTGTTTCTAGAATCTATTTTATTTCTTTTCTCTTCTGAAACATATTGTAGTAACTTAGAGGGAGGCAACTCAACGAGACATAGACGTTTATTTACACGGAGACATGACAAACACAAAGGACATCTGCCCTGAGTACAGCATCTTCATCTCCGCTCTAGACTTGGGGGAAATCGTTCTTCTTCCTAATGTAAACATCCTTCCTAGTCTGGTTTCTAGAAGTGCGCACCTTTTGCACTATCTTGAACGGCGGCGGTGCGCATGGCAGAGTTATAACAATATTGTCAAATCTGAGTTAGTGATTTTGCAGATATTCACCTTATGGCCTCATGACCAATCTACACGCTGTCTCGCGCCCCCCACCCCATCCCACCCCCGAGTTGCTGTCGGTGATAACGTTTAGGAGTTTAGCGTGTCGGACAAAAGGTTGGTTGTCACCTAAAACTAACGAGTTCCTCCTGCCCGAGGGAGAAGGAAAACTCAGAATTCAAACCTCTGCTGCCTCTACATAAGTATGATTTTTAGATCAAGGAATATTTGATATGAGATACAGTCACTTTTTTGTCAGCGCTACTTTGTCGTACGAAATTTTGGTATGTAACCTAATTTCAGTTATGTGTGCTTCTTAAAACAAGATTAATTCTAGGCAGTGCTATTTATTATTCAAGTCTATCTTTGTTCGTCCATCCTCGGTATGAGCATGAAAAGAAACACATAATGTTGCTGTCTCTTTGTTTCAAGTCTAAAGCTATAAAATCATATAGGTAATGTTCACGTCGGGTGTATTCAAACAAGGGCTAGCAGGCAGGATCTTTTGCATTGATTGTAAACTATCGCAGCAGGGTCGGATTTAAGGGAGGGCAGAATAGAGACACTTTGAGTAGAAGACTCGACAGCCATTTTCACTGTAAATAAACGTTTAGACGATTTACTAAAGCGATATCCAGTTCTTTCAAGGGCGTCTGTAAAGTTGTGCGGACTGCATGTGTGGTATAACTCTTGATTGGAGCTTAACAATTTATCAAATGTGATAGCAGTCTGGGTGATAGAACAAACATTAGAGACTGAATTAGACATAGCTTAAGGGACCATAAAGACAGGCTCGAGCTAAAAGGAAGGCATAAACACGGCTTGGTGTTGGACCGAATTGATGTACCAGTGCTTGTGACTGAATTAGAGACAGTATTATAAGCCCAGATTCTTAAAGCATGGGATAAAGCGATATTATTAATCAATATCTATTCGTTTTAAGACACATTAGGACGTAATATGTAAGCATGTAGTTTAAATATTGGACTATCAGTGTTACGTTATATTTTAATTTAGGTGACGGCCAGAGACGATAGATCTAAACTGCGTAACGACTGCCTGCTACACAAGTAAATATCGGTATTGCACTAGTAGCAGTGTCGTTGCAAGGTACCAGTGGGCCCGGGTTCAAGAACATCTTGGTGGGCCCCCCTCCAACCAATAAGACAAATTTAGTGTGTGACAAAAAATGAGTAATCTAAATGTAAAGACATTCCAATTTAAAAAAAAAAAAAGTAATTATGTCATAACGTGTGATTCAGTTAGGACTGCATAGAAGTAATAGTCTTAAAAGTCCATGTTTTTTCATCTTCTTTAAAGAATTAAACGACTTAAAAGTGTTTCAAATGAACAAACAAATGTTCTTCCTAAGTTCTAATGTGGGCCCAACTGGCCAGGAGTCATGGGCCCAAGCGTAATGAACTCCATCGCACCACGGTTGCTAGGCGACAGCTGTGGGCCCCTATTGGTCGTGGGCCCGGGTTCATTGAGCCCCTTTGCGCCATGGATGCTACGCCACTGGTGACAGGTGAGACCTATACGAGCCCATAATTTTCGCTGCACACTGGCCAGGTTATTTCAGCTTGAGCTTGCATGAGTTTCCTTGATTCTCTCCCATATACCTTTTTTCAGCCAATGCTATTGTCTTGTCCTAAACAAATTTTGTTTTCACTGCACGGCGCCATGATGCTGTATTATTTGCTTTCGTCTCCCAGATGACAGTGTCCTTGTTGTTGGTTTTCAGGGACGCTTTGAGGGTGTCCATCATTATCACATTTGGTCGTAAGAATTTTTTTTTAATTTGGTCATTAACATTTCGTAAAGCAGCAGGCAAGTTGTATAAAGTGACTAGTAAGTCTTCAATAATGTCGTAAAGATTTCTCTACATCGTTACGACTACCACAACTAAGTGTTATGGAGTATGTTTCTGATGCAACACTTAGTTATTGTGTTAGGAAGGTTTGGTCGTCTGGGCGGAATAGATTCTGATGTAATAAAGAGGAAGTCTGTCGTGGTTGAGATTATAAATAATGGAATAAAAGTTGAAGAAGGGGAGAGAATATTGGTGTGAGTAGTACACTTCTATTTTTCTTACAAGGGTTTTGTTTTGTTTAAATCGTTAAAGATACATTTTAACTTTTGTGTTTCTACATACTGATGTAGAAAGCTGCATACATGCTATTAAAACAAGTTCCATTTAGTTTTGTTTAAAAAGTTGTTTCATGTTTATTTCAAGTTCAACATTAAGAATGTAATACGCCTACACTTGTCATGCACTATTGGGTATATAGAGTCACAACCTAACGACTAAATATAAACACTAGGTCTATTTGTTACTTTCATACTGCTCAGTGTTAGCTACTCACTGGAGATCTCTGGCCGCCTGATATACATTTGAGACAGTTGAAAACCCGTTGCCAAAGACAGAGTAGACGGCTTAAATAGAACTTAAACTGATCACCTTAACACCTTAAGAAAGTTACGTAGGCGTTGGATTTGATCATATAGTCAATCCTAATTAAGTGTGGGTCTCAGTATGTTTGTGGCATATTACGTGAACAGCTGCAACTATAATCTTCAGAACCAAAAACAGGCCGTATATCTGTATATCACTAGTAATACCAGTATCATGTGGTAAATTTATCACGATAAAGTCTGCATAGTGAAGTAATTTTGTTTCCCAATTAAATGGTTACTAAAGAACATTGAAATCTAGTATGATCAGTCATTTTGAATTAGAAAAAGTGAATCTATGCCTTATTGATTTCAATTTAAGAATCCACTTACAGGTTTTAAACACTAACTCTAAGAAACATCCAGGCTTTGTATCAGACATTTTAGACATAATGATCGCTTCTCGAAATGCTTCATAAACATTTCATTTTTACACACCGTGACTTTGCGCGCTTATTTCAGACTCCAGACGTCACATCCTGTGTTCACGCCAAATCGCATTTCAAGAAAACAGCTTTGAACTAAGAAGAAAAACATTGAATACAAACATAATAAGTCTAAAATGACTTCTTGCCTTAAAACACCAGAGCCACACGGCTGTCGGGAATATCATTTTAGTGTGGATAAGAACATCTAGTCTTTGTGTTTGAGATGACACCATTTAAAATAGTCATTCATGTCGAGGGGGAAAAGCCCATTAGCCTGAATCATGTTTAGTGCTAGTTCTAAGTCTGTACTTCTGTCTACTTGAAATGGTCAAGTGATTGTCATTGTGCGCTTTCTTCCTTTTGTTGGCATATGAAAGAGTCTTTTATGGCTACCAAAGAATTTGAGTTTCACGAGAAAGGTGCCGACTTTGATGGGGATACAGGTAAGGCTAGTCAGGATGAGTTCGTATTGGAGCAGGTGCTGGGGCTTACCTCCACCTCGGCACACGCACTGGGTCTCAACCCTCTCACGGGACAGGTGGCTTTCCCTGCGGCTTGCATGCTCGTCCTACTGGACCCCAAGACGGGCGAGCAGAAATTCATAGAGAGCCCGTCGCTCCGCTATATCAGCAGTGTTAATTTCTCGGAAGACGGAAAGTTTCTGGCGTTCGGAGAATACGGTTTCAAACCTTACGTGCTGGTATGGTTGAATAAAGAGCACAGGGAGTACAACAAGTTTGTAGTGGACAACTCGGTGGGTATCAAGGCCATACAATTTCATCCAAAGTCCTCCTTTATGGTCATTTTGGGCTGCAACGACCTGACTATCGGCGTGTGGGATTTCGTTCGCGGGCGAAAGCTGGCGTTGACCAAATGGCAGACTTCTCCACTAAGCTTGACCATCCCCAAGCCTGGTGCGTACGTGGTTGTGTGCGGGCATAGGAAAGTTACCCTTTTAAAAATCGACAGCGTCCAGTCCAACATGCACGAGACCAATGTGTTCCAGGAGAGGAAAGCGGTGTTGTTGGGGCGCCAGAGCGAATACACGTTCGTGGACATCACTAGCGGTCGCAATAAACACGAGAGAGAGGTGTACACGGTGACCAGCTGCGGGTTCCTGTGTCAGATAAGAATGGGTGACATCATCATAGACAAGGCCATCAAAGTGGACACGCATTCCTACTGCGTCCGGTACGGCGCTGACCACATCTTCGTCGGCTGCTGCAATGGGACGGTCAAAATATGCAATCCTGAAACATTGTGTGTGGAGGCGATGGTTTCCATTGGACAACTGCTCGGGGCAGACTCTCTCTTGAGGTTGAGCTCCAAAAATTACGCAGACACGACTGCCGTGATGGTCAACGAGAGGGACTCAATCGTGACGTGCATCTACTCAGACTACACCGTCCACTCATGGCAATTCAGTCAGGTGGGAGACAAAATGGTCTGCTCTGTGATAGCACCCACCTCTAAATACAGCCACGGCGACGGAAGCTATGAAGTTTGCATCAAGGAGCAGTTCGAGAAAGAGAAGCTGCTGAGGTCCTTTCTTGGCTTCAGAGACAGAATAAAGGGCTCTAAGATGCACGAAATGCCCGCAACGAGCGACTGCCTCGGGGCACAGCACGGGCAGTATGTTAAGAACCATAAGTCACGTTTCCAGCACGCTAACGCCATTAAATTTTCTCCCGACGGAAAAGAAGTGGTATGCGGAAACGAGGAAGGGGAGATCAAAGTCTACGAAGCGGCGACGGGAGTCCTGCGCCGAGTGATTGAAGCGCACAGCTCGCATGTCACATGTATCGACATCATGTACGATGATGAATATAAACTGGTCTGCAGCGGGGGCAGAGATAGGATCATCTTTGTCCTGGACGCCAAGACGGACTACAGTTTAGTTCAAGTGCTTTGCGATCACTCTGCGGCCATAACAGCCTTAAGCCTTGTTCACAACAGCGGCATTCTGACTCTAGTCTCAGCGGCAGCAGATAATGTTATTTTGATTCGCCGCTCCATTCCCGGAAGCACTCTAAAATTCACTATCACAGGAGAGATTGCAGAAGCCACTCACAATAAGTCGTTCAACCTGACTAGCGAGTATATTGTAACCGGCGCTGGCCATGGAGGGATTAAACTCTGGAAAGCGGATCCCGTCTTTTGTGGTAAGCCGACCAAAACGATCAAGTGCGAGCCTAAGGGTAGCGCTACTTCCAGAGCCATCGGCATCGATCCATCGGGGAGCTTCCTGGCTGTGACTCAATGCCCGGGTCAAATAACAGTCTACCACTTGCAGACTGGCCAAGCGGTCGGGTCGCTAACAAGCCAAATAGATGTGACGTCGGTTAGATTTACCAACGATCTGAGGTACATGATCAGCTCCACGTCCAACGGGTGCGCTCTTGTGTGGAGGCTCCCTGAGAAAATGACGGAGTTTATGAAGTGCAAGCAGGAGAAAACCTACCAAGTTGAATTGGCCCGTGAAATAGCTTGCGAAACGTACGTCTCCTGTCTGCGCCTCTGTAAACAATTAACATACGACGGTGTCCGTAACCACGATGACAGGGATTCGTCGTCGGACGGCCAAGATCTAGATATAACTCCTAGCATAGAGTCCCTAAGTCTTCTCAATCTCTGTCCTGAAATGGCAGACTCTAGCCACGGAGAGGACACTGTTACTAGTACGATGAGCTTTTTGAGCTGTAGTACTTGCCAAGACTCTTGCTCCGACACAGCTTTCGGCTACCAGACCTCGGACTCCAACATTCATCTACAGTCCAGTCCTTTGCATTTTCCTGCGGTTGCAAGGAAAAATGTTCAGGAGAGCATATGTACCAGATTAGGAATGTTTAAATACGTCTCTTCAATAGAGGGCAACGGGTTGCCAGAGATGTTCACTTTTAAAAGCCAAACCCGCAGCGAACCGTTTAAATATGAAGAGGACGTCGCACCAAAAACAGGCGCTTCTATCGACTTCTCCAAAAACAACGGGAAGCTTGGGTCAATCAAAGCAAAAATGGTTAATTTGTGTGACGAGCTCCAGACAATGGATGACGCAGAGCCTTACCAGCCTACGTATGATAAAGACACAAAAAGAGTCTACAATCTCACATCAGATAACGAACTCCCGTGCTCTAAGAACGCCTTGGTGGATGCTTCTTCAAAGAACACCACCTCTTCTGCCAGTCCGACTAAGAGCACCCGTCTACTCAGCACAAACTCACGCACCTCAGTCATGACGACGGAGTCCTCTGTGACTAAAGACTACAGTACGTACGGGAGCCCTGTGCCTATGACATCTTCGGAGATGGAATACTTCACTAACTGTACGTCCAGCACTCTTTCAAGATGCCCAGATTTAGCATGCGCTAACAACATTGGCAGCAAACCTGAGACCAATGTATTCTACGGTATAAGCTCTTCGACTCAAAACACGACGCCTAATTTGCAAGACTTCTGTTTAGCCAGCGAAAACGTCTCACCATCAGCTTGCTGCACACAATACAGTCAAGAACTTAACCACCAAAGCGAGGGTCACGTCGTAGCTAACGAAGACATCAAAGAGCCCAAAGCATTCACTCCCTATGTGCCGGCGCTGAATTGCACGGACACGGAAAGCCTGACACGTGAACGCTATGACGCTCACAAGGACAGTGATAAGTACGCTGAGCAACAGTTTCAAAACTTGTCCAATAGTTTGTCTTCTGAGAGGCAGAAAGCGAGCGACGATGGTTCTAAAAATGTACTATGTAACACCCAAGAAAGTGCCTTTGATGTTTTTGACAAGTGTATTTCTGACTTTGTCAAAGAAACATCCCTTGGAGAGAAGCCACGGGAAGAGTTTAAGAAAATTGAGGAACCTACTGAAACTACGGAGATGTATAAATCACAGCCCATGATAATTAAGAAAGACGAACAAGAAAATAACATTCGAGACAGTGAAATCAAACTTTTAGAACCTCTCGATATCGCTAATGGCATAGAAGAAAAACATTTATTCCAATGCAAAGATCAACTGGAAGAAACATTTTGCCGAAAAGTAAATAGCCCTCCCCGTTCTGGAGTAGATAGTAGTACTCGAGTCAGAAACAAGGCTTGTAATGACGAAAGCTTCACTGAAAGCGATGTTAGGTTGAATGAAGTAAACAAGGTAGATGAACCGTTTAGGCATAGCAAATGCTTGAATGGCCACGACGATGCTGTGGGCTCCGACGGCTGTTTGAAGGTAGACGCCTGCGAAGACGACTCCGTCTTCAACTATCATTCCATCACGCGAGACGAGCACGGTCGCCTGAGGTGGCTCGGTCACCAGACACTGCACGAATCTTCCATCGTGCCTTCCAATACGACTGTTGATCCGCAGTCTTCTAGCTGGCAGCGTAACTTCTCTGTCAGCCCTAAATCAAATCACGGGTCGTCATATTGCCCCATCAATTCTTTATGGAACATCAAGTGCTCCAGATGCACGAACAAGCATTCTACAACACAAAGCTCGTCCGAACAGTCTATGGCAAGTGTGGACACTAGGGACAACAAATCACTCAGTTCGGACGTATCTAAAATTCCTGAAGTGATTGATAAAACACAATCAAGCTACGATCAAGCGGACGCCATCGGCAATGCTGTCGAGGAGCCTGCGATCGATTATCAGAAGAGTATGTCCGACGCCTGCGATCTTCTGCTTAACCCTTCTCAATTTGTGGAGAAAAATCTGCACCAAGGCTCGGATGACTACCTCATGAAACTACTCTCCAAGTGGCACGGTGAGTTAAAACAATGCCTCCAGCTTTCTAACTCACAGGAGACATTCTACAGACTCTACTCGGACCTTGAAGACACCGAGCTCCTCGAGCTTCTGATGTTAGCCTTAGAAGGGAATAAATCTACACAGTTGATGGAGTCTTTAGAAACGGAGAAGACAAATCCTCCAGAAAATTTGCCCAACAGTTTTGACAACGCTGTGCCGAAGCAGCAGAGATCAAATGAAGGACGCATCAACGAAACGCTGCCTTCTCTAACAATGCGTCGGCTTCAGCAGCTGCTAATGAAAAGCGTAGCGAACGAAAACGATTCTGGAGGACGTCTTAAAGGAGATGCCGAAGACAATGAGACGCTGTCGCTCCAAGAATCAATGCAAATTCTGGAGCGGGCACTTAATGATCGCAAATTGATGAAAGAGCCCTTCAATAACGAGACAGATTGTGAAAGCACTTGGTGTGAGAGTGCAGATGGAAACACAAAGGGAGACAGGCAAAAACCTGACCACTGCGGTTCAGACGAGCTTAATTTTCGCAAAACGCCAGCGCGCTTTCTTCAGGACTGTAGTCCAGTCAGGAGGCTCTACCGTCAAGAGGAACGCCTCCAGAATGACCGAGGGGCGAGGCGCGAGGCAGACCGCAACGCAGATGAAAACGCCGAAACCTTCCTGGACAGAAAAATGGGACTAGATCGCCCCTGTTCACCAAAGCTGATGGTGTACAACGACCGCCTCCATGATGCAGAAACTGATAGCAAAACTAGCAACATGAAAGGGACACCGAATTGTTCCCATGATGGCAAAAACACCACTTCAAACATAAGAAATTTACCAAGTGAGAGATTCAAATGCCCTGCATCCAAGAGCCCAGTAAACAAATTCCCTAACAACCCAAACATATCCATAAGAACAGGTTTACCAGAATCACCACTCCAACCTGCAGGTAGCACAGGTTTACCAGCTACATCACACCGTCCTGCAGGTAGCACAGGTTAGTTGTCATTTGTTGACTTGAGGTACACAAGCACACAAATCTATGAATCCGCATTAGAGAGAGAGAGAGAGAGGGGGGGGGAGGGAGGGAGTATGGGAGATGAATGGATGAATGGTGGGTGGATGAATAGATAGATTAGATTAGTTTAGAATAGATAGATAGATAGATAGATAGATAGATAGATAGATAGATAGATAGATAGATAGATAGATAGATAGATAGATAGATAGATAGATAGATAGACGAACATCCACAAACGAGAGCACTAACGTACTAAATCGTTGCACTGTATCAATAAGTTTTACAAAAATAATGATTGACAAAGCAGATTAATTGTAGTATCATTTTTAGCTTTTTTTATAGCATTTTCCTAAGGCTCCTATAGCATTTTTAGTGGACTTACGGGAATAAAAAAAAGAGGCGGAATTGAATATCTTTTGAATATCTCAAAAAAAAAAAAAAAGGATAATAAAGATTTAGATTACCTGTACTATTAAAGAAAATAGTATATTGTATTAGTTTTTTTTTATTATTATTCATT
This sequence comes from Biomphalaria glabrata, assembly GCF_947242115.1. Classification (NCBI taxonomy): domain Eukaryota; kingdom Metazoa; phylum Mollusca; class Gastropoda; family Planorbidae; genus Biomphalaria; species Biomphalaria glabrata. The sequence continues at coordinate 15,468,997 of NC_074725.1, read as the reverse complement.
TTATTCACTTTATCATAATTACTATTATAATTATCATTATTAACATTATTATTATTATTACTAGATCTATTATTATTATTATTAATATTATTTTTACTATTTCTTATATAATCTTATTCTCTGGCATTGTCAGAGGGAAACAAAAATCCATTATAATCCCTGTGACAGTATCTACTGAGTTATTTTCTGATAATGTCATGTAATGACAGGTGACGAGATTCTTCTCGGGAATGTTTAAGGTCTCGAGTGTGTCTGCAAGGTCAGTTATCGCGGGCACGCTGCCCTGCCTCATCGTGGCGCCCGCGTGGAAACGGCCATTTGAGGAAGTGGCTAGGCGAAATGGGTAGCAACACAGGACTCCCGTGGGGATGCCCACGGGTAGACGAGAGTCCACCCTTTGCACGGGCGGGGTTGTAACAAAGTCCCCACAAACACGTCACCAATCCATGCGCTGTTCCTCAAAGGGACCGTTACATAAATGGCGGATCCCGCACAGTTAGCTTGGTACATTGAAGGAAAATGGCAGAAGTCCCCGGTGCATTCCCGGCCTTCGGCCGTGTCTCTAGTCCACGTGTCGGGGGCCGAACGCATCGGTCAACAGCAATGCCTCACATAGGCATTGTCTAGGGTCTCTCCAAAACAGAACTGTGTGTTCACACAGGTTTTTTTTTTTTTACTGTTTGGCGTCCAAACAGGTTTTTTTTTCAAACTTAGAGCTCGAAGAGCCTTCGGCTCAGCTCTTAGACATCAACAAGGTCAGTTATCACTTTCCCTTCTGGCTGATATAATCGCAGGGTATATTGTTATTTTAAGTCATCTCTTATAGTCGTTTCATCTCCAAGCTAAGGTTTTCATTTAGTGATAGTGGTATTGTGATAGTGGTATTGTGATGTCAATGATGGTTATGATGTTATTTCATTTTTTCGTGATGGGCAGTAAGTCTGAGGCAAATAAAATCCACCACTTTGTCAGTCAAAGTAGGTCTATCCCAGTAGGTAATTGATAGACTCGAGAAACTTTTGTTGGTGAGTGTTTGTAGTTAGGAGGTGTATTTTTCTTAATAAGGTCATGTGTCAAGGCCAGGTGTTGATGTATTGGAAATTAATTATTTTGATATCGAATATGGGAAATAACTTGTACATTATTGATAGATATAATTTTAAGGACGGAGTTCTTCCCCTTTAGTAAAGCTTTTTTTTTTTTTAAATGATTTTTTACATTTCGCTTGTTTAAAGAATTTTTTTCACAACATGTTCATTTTGTCCACAGCACACAATGCAAAGCGTGACAATCAACAGTGCAGCTCAGACGCCAGCCAATCGTGCGCCGGAGACGTGACGGAGGAGAGCATGTCCGTGCCGGCCATCAAGGCACCCCAGACGGACCCCGAGAAGGAACAAGACGCCGAGAGCAAGGTGTCCAGAAATGCGCTGGTGGAGATCTTCCAAGACCAGGACGAGTACCTCAGGAAGTTAAAGGAAGTGCGCGAGAAGTTTGAAGAGAGCATCCGAGCCTTGAGCAACGAGAGAAAGTTTAGGCGCGCCAAAACAGATTCCTGAGCTGATGGGAATGTGTAGCTTATCCAGTGTTAATGTGGTCCCTGGTAGTTCTATGACATAAACTTCAATATTTCACATTTTTGGCTGTTATGAAGCTAGCTTTGTAAAAATGTTGTTTTTTTTATTAAATTAGCAATCTCCTTTGCATTACCTGCAATGCAATTATTAAGAATATATTTTTTTTTAAAAAGCTACGAATACAAGAATTTAAAGGAAGCAAATTTAATAAATCGATGCGAAGTTGTTGGGAATTTTTTTTTTTTTTTTGCAGTAGTTGATCAAAAGTGATACAAGTTATCTTTCTTTTTTTTCGACCCTTACCAAAGGTTTATTGTAGAAGTTGACATGCAGATAGTCTACCGACCGAAATGTCATTAGGCATCTCTATAGGCTTTGAAAACAAAAGTTTTATATTTCGACTTTTACAGGGACTCGCATTACAATGGTTTGAAGGGGGGGGGGGGGTTGATACAATTGTGGACTACGTCAGAAGTTTGTGAGATTCGCACAATGAGAACAGGCAATACTTTTTCTTCCTAGGAAATTGTTGTGTTGGAAACACCCGGCAGATTTCTTTTCTTGGGGGGGGGGGGGGGGGGGGGGGGGGCTGGAAGGGAGATCTCATTTGACGTATGCAGCTATGTTCACTGCTAGCACGTAGCCGTCTCCCTCCCCCCCTCCCCCCGGTAAGTGTGACACCCATGAGATCAACACTAAGCTCATGATCAATGATGAAATGTTTCTTTGTGTGGTCAATGTTAAAATCCTAATGTTTTTTTTTTTCTTTATATACTTTTTGTCTATACATCTTGTAGACGTCCAACTAATGTACCAATAAAGTATCGAGTAAAACTCATTAGTCGATCTAAACACAGTCTTGCAAACTCGAGTTTTTTTAAATGTGAACTTTTTAAAAATGTTATTGAATGTTTACAACATTCCTTCAAAATTTAGAATGATCATAGCGTTTAAATGTAATTTTATTTACTTGTTTGATATTCCTTCCATTATGAAGCTAGCTCTAATATGAACATAATTAACATACTTAAGCTTTGAAAGTATAAATTCTAAAGTAAACACTTCGGGAAACATCAAACACCAAATCTTCAGTTAGTGATCAGATACCACCCAAAGGCTAAATTTCAGATCAATTCAGATCAGTCTGTCAATATGAAATCGATCTTATTTTTTAAAAGATATTCTAGTAAATAATTTAATATTTCCTTTGTACTCAATATATCTATAGAGATTTTAGATAGTGGTCAAGAATGTATCAAATCACATAATCTTATCTTATAAATTACAGACGTTCCTACCATTACGTCCATTTTGTGTTGTATCTTAACAATGTAGAAAGTAATGCTATTGTTTCTTGAATTCTTAGAGTACAGGGAAATAATCTAGATATTTTCCACTTTTCAGAGGTCTCATTTAGGATTAGTTCCCTTCAATCGAAATAGCGCTATGGGCCTATGTTGATATGGAGACAGAGAAAGAGATACCGGAGATTCAAAACTTTGGAAAGAGAAATGTTTCTTTTTTTTTAAATATGGACCATATTATTAAAAAAATAAATAAATAAAAAGTCCTATACAGAATCTCTATGTCTATCTCTAATTACATACTATTTAAAACCGTTTCTAAAACTGAGGAACACACGTCCTCTCAAGGGGAGTGCGGCGTCCGGATAGAAGAGAGGATGATAGAAGCCGATCAACTGTTTTTAATCAAGGGACCAAAAAAGCTGTATTTTGATTTTATTATGAAAAGAAGAATCAGTTTTGTGGAGAGGTGTTAGGGTGATATCGCTACAAACTCCCCTGCGAAAACGATTTACTTTTTATAAAGTCCATTTTAGAAAATGGAATAATCTCTCTTGCTTAAAAAAAAAAATTTAAAGCATTGATAATTATGAAGTTTTACTTGTTCTAATATCAATTATGGATTGTTAAAGTCAGAATGGTAAAGATTTATTCACGACTTCATTGGGCCTACATCATTATCTTAAGGATTTTTGCGTGACAGAAATAAAGGTCAGTGCGGAGACGTGTAACTTAACACCGAGATAGTCTTATGACATTTACGACATTGACGTACATGCGTCGAATGTCGCTAGATTTATAGCATTGGCCCGTGATTCTTAAGTCACTATTGACTTAAGTTGAACTGTGTATTTTTTTTTTCACTTAGATGAACAGTTAGCTCTAGATGCCAGAGAAATGCATCTCTAAGCTCTGACTGCAACAAAATACATCAATCTCGGAAGGTCCATTCAATTTTTAATGTTGTTATCGACATGCGCTCTTTATACAACGAGTCTAAGGCGTTGTAGGAGTTGAGAGAAGGTGTCTGAAAGCAAGACAACGCGCAGCTGATCCGCCTAGGATTACAGAGCTTACAGCGTTCTCCCATAATTCCTTGCTGGGTGCAAGGGAACCTGCTGCCTCTCCAATACTGTCTCCAGAAAGAACCTTCGAAGGTACACAAAACGTTTTAAACTTTGTTTAGCAAAACATAATTTCATTCCCCCTGCTGAAACCCCTCAGAGTGGAACCCGCAGGGAACAAGACATGCCTTAGAGTGGAATCCCCAGGGACCAAGACAGGCCTTAGAGTGGAATCACCAGGGAACAAGACAAGCCTTAGAGTGGAGCCCCCAGGGAACAAGACGTAGATTAGGGGTTCTCAATCTGTGGGAGTTGCGACCCCCTTGCGGATTGATTGACAATTTCCCAAGTGTCGCTTATGTCCATCGAAATTATGGATTTTTTTGTCCATGCTAAAACTTGTCACATACTACGTTTTTTTTTTATTGGAATTTAACTAAATATATTGTTAATCGAAGATAGGTGTTGCAGACAACTGAATCAGAATGGATTTCGAACATTTTAATTGTCCAGCAGATATATTTGTATAAGTTAAATGAATGTAGCTTAATGCATGACGTACCGTTACTTCTGGACTCTCGTTATAATAAAGCCTTAGAGTCTTATTCATCACACTTACGATGTTAGTGAATCATTATGGCTAGTATTTTTTTATTTTTTATTTTTTTTATTTTTTTTTATTTTTTTTTTTTTTCTTCCTTTTTTAGGAAACCTCAGCTTTTTAGCTTTTGACTTCAGTTGTCTAGCTTAGCTTAGTACATCCTAGGAATCCTTGGGCTTTTGCCTCTTTTCTTTGCCTCTTTTTTGGGCATTGCCTCTTTTTTGGGCTCTTGGCCTCTTTATTGGGCTTCTTTTTCTTTTTTTTTTTTTTTTTTCTTTTTTCCTTTTTCCAAGAAAACACACAAAATATCATTCTAAATTAATAAATGTACAAGGAAAATTTCATAAAAAAAAAGACATTTTAATCAAAGTCATATTGCAGGATTTTCAGTATGTTCGCGGAGTAGGCTGCAGCGAAGATCCATAAAATGGTGACAGCAAGGGGTCCAGATAATGATGACAGCAGGGGTCCAAAAAAATGATGACAGCAAAGGTCCAATAAAATGATGACAGCAAAGGTCCAATAAAATGATGACAGCAAAGGTCCAATAAAATGATGACAGCAGAGGTTCAGAAAAGGTGACAGCAAAGGTCCATGACATGATGACAGCAAATGTCCAGAATTTGATGACATCAAGGGTCCAAAAACATTCACACAAATTTGGAAAGTGTTCCTTAAATTAAGTATTCCCAAAAATTATTTTTTTTTTATTATTATTATTATTTTTTTTTTTTAGTGACTTATGAGTTATTAAAAATTTATTTTTATTTCTATTATTTTTGCAACAATTTTTCCCTTGAGAACCTAAGACAAAGGACCTCCATCCTATATTCTTAGGAATTCTCTGGGGTCTGCTAGAGTTACAAAAATGTACATATTATGAAACAATTTGGTTTCTATAAAGTACAGAGCTCAAAGTAAGTATGTGTATGAAGAGCTTACAGAATTATTTCATTTTGGAATATAACTCATTTTAAGATTAAATTCATTATTCATTTTTATTTTTATTTATTGTGATAGTGTTTTTGTTTTTTTTAACAGTTTAGTAGTCCATTTGCTCCATTTTCATGAAATCCTGTCCTGTTTGGGTTGTCTTGAAAATTTATTAATTTGGTCAAAGGGATGTAACCAAATGAAATTTCCACCTTGCATCTTCCAGTCCTAATTGTCTCTCTTGTTGAAAAAAAATTAATAAATAGTTTATAGGTAATTTTTAGTAATTATAATTTTAAAGCAAATAAATGATGTATTAAATACATACACATGCAAATTTTAAATAGTTATTACTTATACAAACACACACACCCATACATTCAAAACTTATTTTCTTCATTGTGTAAACAGACTTTGTGAATTGATAATTTATGATAAAAATGGAACCTTCCAATTCATTGGAAGAAAATAAAGGAATCCTTGAGAAAAAAAAAAAAAAAAAAATTCCTTGATTTAATATATAACATATGTACATACAATGGATCAATATAAAATTACATTTGGGGTTAGCCTTTATAGTGTTTAATTTTAAAATCAACTATATTTCTATATATTTTATCCAAATCATTAGGGTTAAAATTGACATTATGATACACAGCTTTAAGTCTACTGTTCCATACTAAGTTTCTGTATTCTGATAAAATTATTAAGTTAAAATTATGTATCATCTTGTGTTTAGCTTTAGGCAACTTGTTTAAGAGAATAGATAAATTAATATTCACATAGGTTTCACAATTTCCTTCTAATAAATCTCTTACAGTATTTCTAACATTACTAAATAAAGAACATTCTAAATATAAATGCTTTTCATTGTCACCATTAACAGATTGACAAAATTTACAATATTTTACACCAGGTTTTTTCTTTGAAAATGGAGTCATCCCAAAGATAAGTCTGTAAGATATTTCTTTAGCTTTTGTTGCAATGTGTTTGTTATGAAGGTTAGTAAAAGTGTCTTTAAAATCTGTTATATTTAAATCTTTTCCCCATTTAATCCTAATAGTTAAATTTTCTTGTAACTGTTTTTTTAATGTTGTGTATATTTCTTTATATTTATTGTGTATTAAAGGTTCATTGCCAGAAAGAGTTCTTGAGATGGATCTGTAAAAAGGATGTAAGTTTGTGCCAAAATAGTGTGGAGTGTTGTTTTGTATTGGAATTAAATTGCTTAATCTCAAACCATAATAGTATATTGTAAGGGGGAAATCATTTGGATTCTTGACTACTTGACCTATGAATTTTAATCTGAGTGCACATATTTTAGTTTTGATGTCTTGTAAATTGATCCCCCCATCCTCTTTGTTTTGAATGATTGTAGTATGTTTGATGTTTCTAAGTGTGTTTTTGAAGATGAAACTTCTAATTATGTTATTTAATTGAAATATGTATTTTGTAGGGGGTTCTATAATATTGGCTAAATAGACTATCTTTGGGATGACCAAATTGTTTATAAGGATGGCTCTACCAAAAATAGTAGAGCCTGTGTGCTTGTACATGTTAACTATATTGGATGCCTTAATAATAATATTTTTCCACTGATCTTCACAGAAGAAAAAAGGGTTACTATTGTATTCTATACCACATATTTTGATTTTATTTACAAGTTTAAAAGAATATTTTTCCTTAAATGTCCACTTCCCTACACCCATTATTGAGGATTTGTTTATATTAATTTTAGAACCACTGGCATGGCCAAAAATTGTAAACTTTTTAACTATGTTATTAATATCATTTTCAGAGGAGGGAAAAAATGTTGTGTCGTCGGCATAAGCCTTAACTTTAACTACTGGGATGGGTCCCGGGATTTTTGTTCCTTTGATAGATGGATCTGACCTAATAGATTCTAGAAAGGGTTCTAGACAAAGGATGTATAAAAATGGGGATAAGGGACAGCCCTGTCTAACAGATCTTTGAATTGGAAAGGATTTGCTTAAAGAATGGTTGATTATTAGTCTACTGTTAGCATTGGCGTAAATTAGTTTAATAAATTTTATTAAAAAAGAGCTGATTTTACATTTTTCTAATACTTTAAAGAGATAATTATGGCTGACTCTATCAAAAGCTTTCTCTTGATCTACAGATAACAAGGAAACGCTAGAGTTTTTTTCATGACTGTACATGATAAAATCTCGAATGAAATGTGTCATTCCATCAATACTCCTGTCGGGGTGGGTGCAGTATTGGTCTTGTCCTACGAGTTGGGGAATGAAGGGTTTAAGTCGTTTAAAAATCATTTTTGTCTTCTTATCTCTTATCTTATATAATACAGTAGTTTATAGTCTGTATTAAGTAGTGAGATGGGCCTGTAGTCACCTGGAGAACTGTTATCTGTTGTTTTTTTGGCTAATAGTGTAATATATGCTTCGTTGAAATTTTTTGGAAGTTGTCCTGTTTTAAACGCGTCACTGTACAGTCGCAGTAGTAGAGGGCTTATTAAAGGAAAAAAAGTCTTATAGAACTCAAATGTCAGACCGTCCGGTCCGGGAGATTTATTGTTTTGTGTCGAGTCTAGTGCAGTTTGGAGTTCGTCTAGAGTAAATGGAGTCCCCAAAAGTTCTTCGTCGGTCTGCTTCAACTGTTTACAATATTTTAGAAAACATTCTTGAGCCTCATTGTTTATAGGTTCCATCTGGTAGATATTTGTAAAATGGCTTATGAAAACATCTTTAATTTTGTCTTCGTCTTCAACTTTGGAGCCGTGTCTATCAAGGACACTTGTTATGCATTTACTAGACTGAACATTTTGTTCAATCGACAAGAAAAGTTTGTTAGGGCCTTCATGACTTAAATAGTTCCTACATCTAACTTCTGCTCCTTTGTAGATGTATTTGTTTAATTCTTCCAGCTTTAATGAAGCCTGCGTTCTATCTATTTCGTCTTCAGCGTGTAAAAGTGTGTGCTTCAGTTTCTCTAGTTCTTGTTTTCTACGTGTCTGTACAAGTGTTGATATGACCTGACATTGTTGTTTTATTGAATTTTTTATCAGTGACCATGTTGTTGTTAGGTTAAAATTTGGATTGTCTGTATCTTGTAAGCAAGACTTGAATGTGTTGGAGATTAATTCTTTAAAAAGGGGTATTTCTAGAAGAGAATTATTAAATTTCCAATGACAAGTTTTTCTATTCTTTTTTTTACTTTCCTTACTTATCGTAACTATTATTGCCTTATGGTCTGAATATTGCAGAGACTCTTCTAGATGAGCAACTTTACTTATATGATACTTGGTTGGTACGTAAATTCTATCTAGTCTGGAAGTTACAGGATGAGCTTTATTCACCGAAGTAGTGTCCTGACCTGTCGGATTCACACTCCTGTATGCATCCTGTAACTTGAATTGAAACTCAATGTCTTTCAAAAAATTATTAATGTTAGTGTTCATCTGTGAAGGAAGATTCTCCGTTGTTGTGTACTGCTTGTCTAGTGTGGATGTGATGTAATTAAAATCCCCTCCTAAAATCAAACTATCCCCTCTGTATGTGTCGTGTAATTTTTCACTCAAATATTCAAAAAATTCCCGTTTCTCTGTTCTTTTTGCTGGTGCATAGATGTTAGCCAGTGTAATTGTTTCATTTCTTGTTTCTACTTTTATAATGACTACTCTCCCTTTTTTGTCACTATAGTTGTGGACTATTTTAAACCTATCTGACACCTGAAAAATGGCTACCCCCCGGCATCTGCTACCATAACTAAAACACCCTTCCTTAAAACCCATGTCTGTTGTGTATGTGTGTCCTTTGTGTTCTGTATCTAAGTTTGTCTCTTGTAAAAAAATGAAGTCTGGTTTGTACTTTCTAGATAAATGAACTACGTATTTTTGTTTGTTTGTGAGTCCGTGAATGTTGAGAGACAAAATCGTGATGTCCTCCATGATTTTATATTTAAGTGGGTTTGTTTATAAATAAGATGTATGGCTAGTATTTTTATTTATTATATATTGGATTACATCTAAATATTGAATGTGATAAATCCTAAATATATGGACTAAACAATGTACGTTTTAAAAAAGGTAAAAATAAGGCATCCATAAATTTGAATTTTAATACGGAAACTTTGTTTTGAAATCAACAACGCATTGGACACCATGAACAATGGATGAACTCCTAATGGTAACAGGGGAGGAAAGCATGGACTTCCCGTAGTGCTCTGGGAAGAAACTGTTGTTGAACACAGTTCCTCCTAGCTCCCCCATGCAGTTCAAATGATCCTTCAGTTGTCTCCCCTCAGCTCTTGGACACTATTGTAAGACATGCATCACTGTTTCCTCTGCCTGCCCCATTAATTTAAGCAGGAATAAAAACAACTCGGTATGTCATGAAAATAATATTGACATGCTTCCAACCTCATCTGCTCTGTGTGAGTAGAATGACATTGAACCTGGCAAACAGATCAAAGGATCATTTCTGTGAAAGAACATTTGCGCATGTATGTAGACAACATTTCCTCCTACTTTCCAAATCTACTTCACATTACATGTGCACTTGCCAGGAATCCATTGAAAGTCAAAGTTAAAGATGTTTAGGAGACAGAAATAGTTGAACAGTGAAACATTTCCCTTTTTAATAACACAAATCTGGATCAAGCGTTTTCAGTCATGTTCTGATTTGTCTGTCTTGCACCTTCTTCTTCCAGTTGCAATAATATCTTTATTTCTCAAAACAGCCTGTTAGTTATCAAGTTTAAATACAGAAAATTGTCACGTGTGTGTGGAATGTGAATATGATAAAATTTGAAATACAAATGTTCAATAAATGCACGTCATAAAGAAATTATTTCGTTGATTTGTAATCGGCTGATAAGGAGAAATATCTATTTCAAGACTGACACATTGTACCGTGATTAAACATTCAGGTTTGGCAATGCAAATAAGATATTCACATTAGGTCTACAATTATAATTCTGTAACATCATACTTATAACCAAATATAATTTACTGTTGGGGGTCGCGAACAGGTGAGGAATGGTTAACAGGGGTTGCCGAGCTAAAAAGGTTGAGAACCGCTGACGTAGAGGATGACCAAAAAGAACATGGCGACTCAGTGTACTAGATGAAGCCGAGAGGACAGGAAACAGCTGTGGAGCCATTAAAAAACTAGACGGTGAAGAGGCCCTATGTTCCATGAGAAACGCAAAGAAAAGATGATGCTGATATAAGGCTTGTACCATTTTTTAACACACAATATCAGTACTATGTATCTAACTAGATCCACTATTCTAGTAAAAAAAATTAATCTATCATTTATTATTTAATTAGCTCTTAAGAAAGGGCATTAGATTCATAAAGGATGAATAGTCCCGAAACCTTATAAGCTCTTGTATAATCTAGCTCTAGCTGGTTGTGTTGTTGTTGTTTTTTTTTTTTTTATATCAGGGGAAATTATTCAAATATTTTCCGCTAAGAGAGCTTTTAATTTGAGTTAGTCCCCTTCATGAGAAGAATGCTCGCTTCAAAATAAAGTGCACAACAGCAACATGTGACATGAAAGAAATGTGAATTTCTAATGTGGGAAGGAGTCGTGTAATTAAAGGTTGTATAATTGATCCTGTACTTCTTCTTCTTCTAGCCAGCTTTTTGCTGCTGAGCTGTCAGCTCTTTTGCAGACTGTGCCAAGGAAAAAAAGTGTGCTGTTTTCTTCAGTTGTTCAGCACTGCCGTACAGGGTGTTGGTTATGTTGGGCTGGAGTGGTAGTAGGGTCTGCCTAAGGTGGATTAGGAAGGGGCATTCAAAGAGGATATTGTTTACGGTTTCATAAGGGTGAACGCAGTGTATACAAAGGGGGAGTTGTGTGGAATTTATTTTTATTGAGATGGTAATTTAACAGAGGTGTGTGTCCTGTTCTTAGTTGGAAGATTGTAGATTGCTCTTTGCGGGGGAGGAAGTTAATACTGTCCAAGTTGTTAGGCATATTCATTTCTTTGTACATGGCTCTGCCTGTGTTTCCTGATGCCCATTGGTTGAGCCACTCCTCTTTGTGATTGTTGATTAACATTGACCTTAGGGTGAGGTAGTTAACAGGTCTATCTGGTTGTTCCATAGATGATCCTGCCTTTGAAAGCGTTACATAGATGATCCTGCCTTTGAAAGCTTATCTGCCCTTTCATTTCCCATGACGCCAATGTGTCCAGGTATCCACTGTAATGTGATGTTCATGTTTAATTTTGTCATCATCTGATGTATTATCACTATTTGTATTGTCAACTCTCTTGGACTTTTTGAGGTGCTGCTAAGTGCTTGCAGAGTAGATTGGGAGTCTGTAAAGACAACAATATCTGATGGTGGTTGCACTCCTTCATATAATTTGTTTTCCACTGTCTGGAGTGCTATGGTAATTGCCTCAATTTCGGCTTGGAAGTTTGAGCAGTAGTCACCACAGGGTACACTTATTTCAAAGTGTACATTATTATAGCAAAATTTTAATAATAACAATATCAATAATAATATTAATTATTTATTAATATAATGTTATTTACAATCCTAACAACGTAGGTCACAAATTTCAAACCAATATGAACAAGTTTTGAAAAGAATCTCAATTCTGCATAATGTAGCCTTTAGTTTGTCAGCACCTTATAACTAGAGAGTTCCAAACCTTTTATCAATGCACTGAAAAAGCTCCGTAAAACCGTATCTCTAGAAAAATTATTCGAACACCGAATCGTTTAGCTTCAGGAACTCCTGGCTCTGTGAGGAACATATGGAGTGATCAGTTCACAAGGGTTATCGGGCATGTCACTGTTAAAGAGTGTATGTCTAATACTTCCTTCAAATTCAAATTATTTCGTGCTACAAACTGAAGAGATTTGAACATTGAATTCTGCATAGCTAAAAAGTGCACAGAAATTATCATATACCATTTGAATAACATTTTGTCAATACGTTTTTTTTTGTCCTGTCCACCGGATACGCCAAAAGGCTGGCTAGTTAAAGTTTTCTCGCCCTGTTATGAAAATGTGTAACTCTCGCTTCCGTCTCAATAGACCTAAAAAGAAAATGCCAAATTTGAATATTTTATTTCGGCAACTGTTTATTATCCTATCAAACAAGAAAGCTGCACATAAACTCCTGCAGCATGACAACACTTTACTTTACATTTCATAAAGATCGTTAAATTATCTTCATTCTTAGATTAATTTTAAAGATTCACTTACCGTTAATCATATTTTGGGACTAAGGGGAACTAATGATTAGATTATTTTTTTCTTCTTCCTTAGTATCAGTAATTTCCCCTTTGAACGTGACCGCCCATATGAAAAGGCAAGACTTAAAGTTACTACTAGACTTAACTAGACTATTCGAACTTATACTTGACTTATTCCTTATATTCCCAGGATAGTGCCGCAACCACATCTCTCCACCGACTTCAGTTTTGAGCAGCTTTCTTCATCTGCTCTCATGTCATTCCAGTATCCTCAGCGTCACTCCAGGGGCGGGCTGTGTGTCAAAATCGGCCCTGGCATTTCTAAACAAATTATATGCCATATGATAGGCATCCACTCATACCTGTCCTCAAAAACATTGTGTAGAGTTTAATGATGTATCGAAAGTAGTTAGCCATATGAATAATGTAATTAAATGAATTGAAACTATCAGGTGTTATTCAAGTTACAGATACAATTCTTCATCCTCCATTTTTTAACTGCCCATCTTACAAGGTCATGCGGGCGCGATGGCTAAGTGGTTAATCACCTTGGGTTCGAATCTCGATGAAAACTAGGATTTTGAATTTCGGGAATTTCAGGGCGCCCCTGATCCCACCCAACTCTAACGAGTACCTGATTTAGTTGGGGAAAGTAAAGGCGGTTGTTCGTTGTGCTGGCCGTATGACATCCTGCTTGTTAACCGTTAGCCAAAGAAACATATAACCTTCACGCCCAAGGTCTGAAAGGGGAACTTTACTCAGAAACCTAGTCAACTGTCTGTATCTTAGAGCTGACTATACACATGTTTTAATATGTCTCCTGACAGATCTAGTAGCTTTCATAAATATTACATATTGATCCATTTATGACCTAAGTGGAGGCGCGGTGGCTGAGCGGTAAAGCGCTTGGCTTCCAAACCAGGGGTCCTGTGATCGAATCCTGGTGAAGACTGTGATTTTTCATTCCATTTTCATTTTGGCGACTCACCCAGCTCTAATGGGTACCTGACATTAGTTGTGGAAAAGTAAAGGCGGTTCGTCGTTGTGCTGGCCACATGACGCCCTTGTTAATCGTGATCCACAGAAACAGATGACGTATACATCATCTACCCTATAGATCGCAAGATCTGAAAGGGGTACTTTTAAGGACGTACGTAGTATAATTAAAATAACCCTTTTTGTCCCTTTCAGGCGTATTGGAGGGGGGGGGAGGAACCGAAAATAACGAAGGTAATGTGTGAACTTAATTAATTAATGAGTAGATTTAACAAAGATCCACACGAAGTGCACTCGGGGAGACTCCTCGTTACAAATAAATCCGCCCCGCGCCCTTACCATCTCTACTCATGCATGCGCCTACACTGCCTCGGCATATTGAGCTCATCAAGAGAGTAAAGGGGAGTTTAGCGCCCTCTTCTCCTCTCTTCTTTGCATCAATACCCCCATCAATACCCCCATCACCCATCAATACCCCCATCAGACACACACACACACACACCACTTCCAAACCCAATGGTCATACAATAATCTGTATTATTATTATTATGATTAAAATATTCCTCCACAGCGCTCCCCAATCAGCCATTTCATTGTTTTTTTTTTCTTTCGAATCCTTCCAAGTCGCTCTGCTTTCCCCCCGACACCATTCAAGGGAAGTAAAAGTGTGTGGGGGGGGGGGGCGATACTCGATGACTGATATTATGATCAGTAATCTTTCAATCATACAAATGGTGCTCTGGTCGCCTGGCTAATATCGTCCTGTTACTGACCTGGTCCACTCTCAGAGCGGTCTACACATCAATGAGGTCACTCAAAAGAGCGAAACAAACAAAAATGCATTTGTTTCTGACACGTGTAAGCTGGATGAAGGCTCGATGTAAGCTCGGTGTAAGCTAGATGTAAGCTATATGTAAGCTGGATGAAGGCTCGATGTAAGCTCGGTGTAAGCTAGATGTAAGCTGGATGAAGGCTCGATGTAAGCTCGGTGTAAGCTAGATGTAAGCTAGATGTAAGCTGGATGAAGGCTCGATGTAAGCTCGGTGTAAGCTAGATGTAAGCTAGATGTAAGCTGGATGTAAGCTCGATGTAAGCTCGGTGTAAGCTAGATGTAAGCTCGATGTAAGCTTGGTGTAAGCTAGAAGTAAGCTCGATGTAAGCTAGATGTAAGCTCGATGTAAGCTTGGTGTAAGCTAGATGTAAGCTCAATGTAAGCTCGATGTAAGGTCGATGTAAGCTTGGTGTAAGCTAGATGTAAGCTAGATGTAAGGTCGATGTAAGCTCGATGTAAGCTTGGTCTAAGCTAGATGTAAGCTAGATGTAAGCTAGAAGTAAGCTCGATGTAAGCTTGGTGTAAGCTCGATGTAAGCTAGATGTAAGCTCGATGTAAGCTTGGTGTAAGCTAGATGTAAGCTCGATGTAAGCTCGATGTAAGCTCGATGTAAGCTAGATGTAAGCTAGATGTAAGCTAGATGTAAGCTCGATGTAAGCTCGATGTAAGCTCGGTGTAAGCTCGGTGTAAGCTTGGTGTAGGCTAGATGTAAGCTCGATGTAAGCTTGGTGTAAGCTCGATGTAAGCTTGGTGTAAGCTCGATGTAAGCTTGATGTAAGCTTGGTGTAAGCTAGATGTAAGCTCGGTGTAAGCTCGATGTAAGCTCGATGTAAGCTCGGTGTAAGCTTGATGTAAGCTTGGTGTAAGCTCGATGTAAGCTAGATGTAAGCTCGATGTAAGCTAGATGTAAGCTAGATGTAAGATGGATGTAAGCTAGATGTAAGCTAGATGTAAGCTAGATGTAAACTGGATGTAAGCTCGATGTAAGCTCGATGTAAGCTAGATCTAGATGTAGAAAAGGCTTCCGTTGTAGTTATGGAATTCCCGTTCTACTTCATTGTAAGCAGTATTTATATCAAATCCTAATCTCGGAGTCAGTCTTTGTCTCTGCCAAGATCGAAATTCGATAATACGAAACATAATTCATTATAATCTCCCCTTAACAGCGTCCGCCGTGAATGTTCATATCATTTTCCCTATATTATTATTATTATTATTATTATTATAAAAGAGAGAGTATTCATTCTCTGGCGAAGCCAGGGTCGAGTTTCGTTAAAGGGAAACAAAATTCATCGTAGTCCCTTTATCAGTTTCCACCGAGGAATTTTCTGGTGATGTGGCAGGTCTGCAGCAATACCGCCCTCTGACAGGCAATGAGAATGTTCCTAGGAATGCCAAGAACCTTGAAGGTATCCGTGAGGTCAGTTGTTATTATCCCCTCGGTTGATATAACAATTGGGTATATTGTTATTTTAGATAACTTCCATAAACTCTTAATCTCCAAGACTAGGTTCCCATATTTTAGTTGTTTTTCCAACTCAGTTTTTCTTAAATTGTGAGATAGTGGTACGGCGATGTCAATAATGGTAGCGGCTTTTTCTTTTTTTTTTTTTTTATCGATGCGCAGCAGATCCGGGCGATTGAAATCTATCGTTTTGTCGGTCAGAATAGGCCTATCCCAGTACAGCAGATGATCCGTAGACTTGAGAACCTCTTGTGGTGAGTATTTGTAATAAGGAGGAGTATCCTTACCTATCAAATTGTGTGTCAACGCCAAGTGCTGGTGTATTGAGCTTTGCAACTTGGTTATGGCAACCTAGGTAAGCAGATTGCCAAGGACTATGAAGGTATCCGTGAGGTTATTTGTTATTATCCCCTCGGTTGATATAACAATGGGGTATATTATTGTTTTAGATAACTTCCATTAACGCTTAATCTCCAAGCCCATATTTTCGTTATTAATATTATTATTATTATTATTATTATAAAAGAACGAGTATTCATTCTCTGGCGAAGCCAGGGTGGAGTTTCGTTAAAGGGGAAACAAAATTCATCGTAGTTCCTTTATCAGTTTCCACCGAAGAATTTTCTGGTGATGTGGCAGGTCTGCAGAAGTACCACCCTCTGACAGGCAACGAGAATGTTCCTAGGAATGCCAAGGGCCTTGAAAGTATCTGTGAGGTCAGTTGTTATTATTCCCTCGGTTGATATGACAATGGGGTATATTGTTATTTTAGATAATTTCCATAAACGCTTAATCTCCAATCCAAGGTTATTATTATTATTATGTTAGAAACAAACGAATATTCATTCTTTGACCCTGCCAGGGTCGAATTTCGTTAAAGAGAAACAAAATTCATTCTAGTCCCTTTATCAGTGTGCAGCGAGGAATACTCATGAATGCCACTTTAGAAAGTATTAAATTATTAAAAGTTTTATGATATTCTATTGTTAAAGGAGCCCTGGGAGCGAATTGTTTTTTTGTTTTTGTTTTACAGACTCTACAGTGCAATACTAATTTAATCTAACACATTTTCCGAAATAATGTAATGGCCTACATCCGTAGACCGTGCTACTAGATCTGGTCCGAAATAATGTCATGGCCTACATCCGTAGACCGTGCTACTAGATCTGGTCCGAAATAATGTCATGGCCTACATCCGTAGACCGTGCTACTAGATCCGGTACGAAATAATGTCATGGACTACATCCGTAGACCGTGCTACTAGATCCGGTACGAAATAATGTCATGGCCTACATCCGTAGACCGTGCTACTAGATCCGGTACGAAATAATGTCATGGCCTACATCCGTAGACCGTGCTACTAGATCCGGTACGAAATAATGTCATAACCTACATCCGTAGACCGTGCTACTAGATCCGGTACGAAATAATGTCATGGCCTACATCCGTAGACCGTGCTACTAGATCCGGTACGAAATAATGTCATGGCCTACATCCGTAGACCGTGCTACTAGATCCGGTACGAAATAATGTCATGGCCTACATCCGTAGACCGTGCTACTAGATCCGGTACGAAATAATGTCATGGCCTACATCCGTAGACCGTGCTACTAGATCCGGTACGAAATAATGTCATGGCCTACATCCGTAGACCGTGCTACTAGATCCGGTACGAAATAATGTCATGGCCTACATCCGTAGACCGTGCTACTAGATCCGGTACGAAATAATGTCATGGCCTACATCCGTAGACCGTGCTACTAGATCCGGTAGGAAATAATGTCATGGCCTACATCCGTAGACCGTGCTACTAGATCCGGTAGGAAATAATGTCATGGCCTACATCCGTAGACCGTGCTACTAGATCCGGTAGGAAATAATGTCATGGCCTACATCCGTAGACCGTGCTACTAGATCCGGTAGGAAATAATGTCATGGCCTACATCCGTAGACCGTGCTACTAGATCCGGTAGGAAATAATGTCATGGCCTACATCCGTAGACCGTGCTACTAGATCTGGTAGGAAATAATGTCATGGCCTACATCCGTAGACCGTGCTACTAGATCTGGTAGGAAATAATGTCATGGCCTACATCCGTAGACCGTGCTACTAGATCTGGTAGGAAATAATGTCATGGCCTACATCCGTAGACCGTGCTACTAGATCTGGTAGGAAATAATGTCATGGCCTACATCCGTAGACCGTGCTACTAGATCTGGAACGTTTCACACTTTTAACGATTAAAAAGCAACATAAGGCCTGCTATATATTTCTTAAAAAAGATACAGAGTTCATTGTATGCATGCGTTCAGTTATCGATACATTATAAAACTTAACAGAGTGATTTTGAGGACTTGTAGACCTAGAAGTGGATGTCTATCATATGATATACAATTTGTGGGCCGGACTGTATCTAAATGCCTGGAGACGGTTTTAACACCCATTCCGTTCTGATTATAACAATGATTGGTATTTTGTTATTTTGTTAAATTAGGCCAGATTGAAATATGCGTGTCTCTCTCTCTCTTACTTTCTCTATCCCCCCTCTACCATCATATCTCTCTCGTTCTCTCTTTCCATTTCTCCATTTCTCAATGCTTCTCTCTCTCTCTCTCTCTCTCTCTCTCTCTCTCTCTCTCTCTCTCTCTCTCTTAACTTAATGTATGGGGCCTAATAATGATAATATTAGTTTATTTACTAGAGCAGTATTTCCAAAACTGTGTAACCCGAGTATTCCGTGAGGCCTGAATTGGGGTTCCACAAACTACTGGAATAATGAAATAGTAGGCCACAACCTGAATTATTCTCTCTCTAAACAAAAATGAGCAAAGTGTTCCGCTATAATACTCAGAATGTGCCAAGGAAGACAGGAACAAGTTTGAGAAATGTTGTATTGCAGTTCATTACAGAATATTGTTATAGTACCACATAGCAGTCATTGTGTTACTGATGGTGAGAGAGTGGCATTGCGACTGTGCACCATTTTCGACGCTGTAGAATATCAATGTGACAAACACGACCGAAGTGACAAATATAATCATCATCTTTAAATAAATTTTAGTTCTTCAAACGACCCCAGAATGAGTTTATTTCAAAAGCATTGTAAAGGAGGGGGAGGGGAATATTCGAGTGCTGGCCACCACTGCTTCCTCTATTTTGTTTAGCCTAGTTGCACAGACGATGGTCATTTTAAAAACTTGATTATCTCCCTTTGATTTTATAAAGCAAGAAAAGTTTCTGGATGTGATGCAACTTTTCTGTTTAAAAACTGGAAGAAAAAAGACAAAAAAAAACAAAACAAAAACAACACTTGATTTCAACTTATCAAGCTTTTCTTTAAGAGCTCATGTGTAGCAGTCTTGAACCGAAAACTGACGAGAATTGGGACAAGGGGATTAATTCACGACGTGTTGTTGCTCCCTCAGATGATTGCTCTCCCCTTTGATTCACCCAGAAAAAAAAAAAATGGAAGGAATAGAGTGAGAGTGGATTTCCTTGAAAGGCCAGCGAACTCGGGATAGGAAAAACAAAGACTACTGACCAGTGGTCAGTGGCACACAGAAGCTGCGGCGATGAAGAAAAAAAAACACGAGAGAGACTAAAAAGCCCTGATGACCTTATATTTTAAAGGGAAGCCCAGTGCATTATGAGACAGTGTTTGCGAGGATTAGGACTGGATAATAGAAGGGAGAGAATCATGTGTATTCTTTGTACAGCTTCCATGCCTTATGGCGCTGAACTCTGGAACTGTGGGATTCAAGCTCAGCCTGTATATTTAGTAATAGGGTGGGGGGAGGGACTTTTTTGTTGTTATGGTCTCTCGGTGCCTGTCTTAGTGAATACTGTGCCTACCAATATATTTTGGTGTTAATATATATAATTGAATTTCATATGTTTAATTTTCATTAAATATCTTTTTTTTTTTTGTCCACGTAATACTTCATTCAACAATAATAGAATAATAATTACCAATTGGTAATTGGAATATTCTTTTATTAGATGTATAGGATGTATTATATCAAATTGTTGTTAGCATTTAGATCTCTATTATATATATATATATATATATATATATATATATATATATATATATATATATATAAGTAGTGCCCGAGGGATAGGGTGCTCAACATCCAACGCGAGAGATTTGATGAAGGCTGAACATTTTTTATCAGACTTTTCAATATGCACATCATTAATCCACGCAGCTCGAAATGATATTGTAATAACTTAAGAGGGACTACTCAACGAAAACATGTTTATTTACATGGCGACATCACAAATACACAGAACACGTCTGCCCTGAGCACAGCCTCTTCATCAGCTCTAGATTTGGGCGGAGCTTCCTTATCTTCTTTCTAATGTCAACATCCTTCTCAGTCTAGTCTCTAGTAGTGCGCACCATCTGCATTAAAATATTTTTAAAAATATTTTCCATGTTTCAGATGTTCCTTCAGAGTTGAAAATAATTTACTTCCTAGTCCAAACCTCCCGCAGGACGACGCAGGATGGGAGCGGGAAGGCTTTGAACCCGGGACCATCGATAAATGTGAACGACAGTCCATCGCGCAAACCGCACTACCAGGCAGCCATCTTGAATGGCGGTGTGCATGGCAGGGTTCTAACAATATTTAACAAAAGTTTTGCTTTTTGTTTATTTTTTTCGGACGTCCATTTTGAAATAAAGATTAGACGGAGTGCTGACTGTGACGACAGCTTGAACCTAATGCTGCTCAAACAGGCAGACGTCTGTAGGAAGGTGAAGACAGTTGATCAATGTGCTGGCCATGCGATGTCATTGTTAACCATTTGCTATTTGGTGCTTTTCATACATGGAGTCCATAAAGAGCAAGCTGTTTCCGGTGTACCAAATACAAATAGTGATAAACGATGTATTGAAATAAATAATATATATATATATATATATATATATATATATATTGACCTTTTCGACACTGTAGGATCTCAACTCTTTCACCTTTAGCACAAAATAATTTTTACTTTATAGTTGGCCACAGTCATCTTTCAATATGGTTTGTTTTTTTCTTGTACACTTTTATTTTGTCTCTTTGTTTGTTTATTTTGTCTCTTTGTTTCAATATTTCTCTCGATCTTTTCCTTTATGTTTAACGTTATTCTTTAGCTTCTGTTGTGTCGCCACCACATTTCTTTATACCGTTTTATCTTCTTTTTCTCTGTTTCTTTATTTTATTGCCTAATGAACGTAACGGGATCTTGAACTCAAAGTGTCAACAAGGAGCAGATTACTGTGATTGAACTTTGAGAGTGAAACTCTCCGACAGAAAGAAAGAGTTTTCAATCATCTGCGAAAATATCGACATTGTCTGAAACAAGGTCTTCCGGTTTTTAGGAGGGGCATTAAACATACACTACGGTCTCCGCCATGATTAAAGGAACATTTATGCCAAGTTTTATTCAGATTGGTCAAATGGTTTCGATTTCTATGTGGGACATATACATTTACATTCATACATCTTACTTTCAATTTTATTTATTTGAGATATTTTTAAAACCTTGTGTTCAAGTCACGTTGTATAGATCTCATTGCACTAACATGACCCTTCCTTTTAGACCCCACCCGCCGTCTCTGGTTTGACAGTTTTGTCAATGCATGAGTACTTATTGTCAGCTCGGGAGACTCACAACAATATGTTTAGTAATCACGCCCTTCAAGCTTAGTCATACAGAAACACAAGGGAGAGTAATCTAATAACTGCTCACTGCTCGAAGATTATTTCCCCTTTCCTCGTCTTCTGATTTAAGCTTATAGGACTTTAAAAAATCAAAGTGGCGGGTCTCAGACGTTATTATACCGTTTCGTTCAATGGCGCCGCTCTAGTGTTTTCACTAAATCTGACACAATAACAATCATCATAAGGTACACACACAGCCAAGTATAATTTGTAGTGCGTGTATGGTCATGCATGATCTGTCGCTACAGGTAGCACACTCCTAGAGATGTCTTTGTCTTAGGGCAAGTAGAGAACAATAAAGTAAAATGGGTTTAAGTCTGGGTTAAAATAAACTTGGGTTTTCTAGATTTCTCAACGTATTTTTGTAGCGTCCAACATTGACCACATTAGATGGAAGAAATCAAAGTTTTGTTGTTGTTGTTTTGTTGTTGTTGTTTCTCTTTGTTTTTTTTGTTTTTTTTTCATATATCTTTAGATATCGGTATCTGGTTAATTGTCAACAAATGGCGTCAAAAACGTTGTTGCATTACCTCACTTCCGGTGTAGTTTTCTCGCATGGTGGTGCGGTGGCCAAGTGATAAAGAGCTTGACTCGCAAACCGAGGTATCGAGATCGATTCCAGGTGAAAATTGCGATTTTGTAAGACACTCCTGAGTCCACCCGACTCTACTGACTACCTGATATACGTTAAGGAAGTCAAGACGATTGGTCAGTGTGCTGGTCACATGACAACCTTTTCATCTTTTGGCCATAGAAACAGAAGAATATGATGTTTAGATCCTTGCAGTCTCGTCACTGAGCAGACTATATAAGAACTTGTGTTTTCAATTAAAAGCCTCAACCGAATGTTATTTCATGAGTACATTTTTGTTGTCATTTTTTTGATTATCTCCTACATTAGTACTGTTAACTACCACTTTTACATTTCAAACCGGGACTCGAAATAATTCTTTTTTTTTTAAGAAAACATGACGATGGTACATAAACATACATATCCATGTCTTTTTAGAGAGTGTTTTGGGGGGTTTTTCAGTGTGTTGTTTTAAAAAGCCCGCTTAACGATTGGGGCTGGGTGAAATGACAACATGCCAGGTTTTAACGGCTGAACCGAAACGAACTCTACGTCAGGTTGAACACCCCCCCCCCAAACACACACACTCACTTCAGGTGGCACGCAAGGTTACCCTCGGACAAGCAGCAGCTGAGGAAAGAGAACTCCGAGAAGAATGAAAACTTATGACCGCATTAATTGAAGCTCGAAACATTTTTTCCCCCTGTTAACTGCCTGCTGCATTTGAAGGTTTGTAAATATTGAACATTACTTTCATGACAGATACACAATAAAGGGCAATGAGATTTATTTTTTTCAGGTTCTGTCCATGACGCCATCTGTTGTGTTAAAAGTTGTCGATGTTACTAATGAATTACTTAAGACATAAGCCCTAATAAAAGTAATGAGTTCATGTTAATGGATAAATAAAAAGAAAAACACTCTAGAATATGGTGCCTTAGCGTGAGGCTCAGCAGCCAGAACAAACTTAAGGAAAACAGACAAGGTACAAAACATTGGCCAAATGATAATCAAAACAACGCCCATAAGAGCTATGGAGACGAACGATTCACCCCCCCCCCCCAAGTCGAGAGCTGATGTAAAGATGCTGTGCTCAAGACGTGTTGTTCTACATGTATTTGTGATGTCCTGTGAATAAATATCCTTGCCTCCTTGAGTTTGACTCCCTTCAGTTATTACAGTATGTTTAAATTTAAAACTAACCTTTGTTTCCACCACGCTGGACAATAGTTAAGTCCTGTGGCATTTTACGTCTCGAGAGACGATCTTTTCCCTTTGCAACTTCTTGTGTGACTGAAGAGGCCAATCCTTGATACACACCTGCGATCGCAGGTTGGGCATATATAATCACCAGGCGCCGTTGCATTTTCACCCTTCTTTCTGCTTCGGTTGTGTATGACATCTGCAATCCTTGACCCATAGTGCTTAAAGAAAGTGGTCATTCATTTTACTGTTACCGCTGAAGAGAGAGAGAGAGAGAGAGAGAAAGAAAGAGAGACAGAGAATGGAAAGAATCGAAAAAAGAGGTGAGATGGCGAGAGTAAAGAAAAAAGGTAAGAGAGAGAGAGAGAGAGAGAGACATAGTTGAGAAAGTTGAAAGAGAAAATGTAGAGAGAAAGAGAAGAAAGAGAATGAAGATAGAGAGTTGAAACAGAGAGGAAATAGTTAAGAGAGAATGGCGAGAAAGAATGTCGAGAGAGAGAGAGAGTAAATGGCCGGAAAGTTCAGAGAGAGTGAGAGCTATAAAGAGTGTTAAAAGGAGAGAGGGTGGATAGATATAGGGGAGTGAGATATAAAGAGAGAGAGAGAGTGTGACGGAAGAGAGTGGAGAGAGATTAAGAGAGAGACAGAGAAAATATTTTTACCTTACATTAAACTGATATTGCACTTTACGTAGCTGGAACAGTGTTGCTAGGAAAAAATCCTGTAGCTACCTATCAAAGAAAAAAAAAAAAAGACAGGACAAAGGAAACTAATAAAAGTCCCATTACTGGCTGTGCACACTGTCCACAATCCTACGCTAACCTCCCATACATTCGTATTTCCATTTCATGTTTCAAACTTGGTTTTTATACGCAGAAATAAAAACAAATGATAAAACGCAAACACAAGTACGTGAAAGAATTTATTGCAAAAAAAAAAATCATTTTATCTCTTCGTCAAAAACTTGTTGATCCAATGGATCACAGACTCATCGGAATCCTTGCCTCGGGCAAACTACACCGGATTGTTCCGCACCGCCTCTGGCGCAATAAAATAGTTCTTTGTGACATCCCTTTAGACGTCTTTGTGACATCCACAAATGAGAGCTCTCCTCTGAATTAACTTCTTAACAATTAATTAGCCCGATAATATAACAGGCAATGGATTGCTCTCCCTGTGTGGATGCAGTGTTTGTTTTGTTGTGTTTGTTCTGATTTGTTTGTTTCGTTTGTTAATGGTTTCTTTTCGCTCTTATAGCTTCAAGCGTTGTTGTTTTTATTTTCTCTCCCAGCATACAACTGTCAGTCTAAGCTTCCAATCGTGTTTCCAGTAGAGCCTCCATCTCATAGTGTGGGATCGTTTGATCCAAATCGGATGGCTCTTATGAAGGAGTGTAAACAGTAGACTCAGACTGGCTGAGAACACAAATAATAATTATTAAAATTATGATTCATATTTTTTTGTGTATGAGTTGTTTAGTTATTTTTACAAACCTCATATCAACTCTTATATTAACTCACTCCGTCTTTTTGTCTGGGTGGAATCGTGAACACCTTATTTCCCCCGCTTCCTAGTCTTGGATCAACGTTAAACTTTGCACAATTATTCATTGTCAATGACAACACACGAATATATATATATATATATAGAGAGAGAGAGAGAGAGAGGCAGTAGAGCTTACTAAGCTAATGGGGAGATAAGCCTTCAGTAGAGAATAAGCTCGTTTGCTACAATTTTAAAACTAACAATAAACTATAAAACGTTCTACTTTTATAAGTACTTGGATAGCTCAGTGGCTAAGAAGTCTTCTTTCCATCAATTGTGTCTCGAGTTCGAATTCAGACTTGAGCACCTTTTTTTTTTTTTTTTTTACCAATCTTCTATCCATGCACTCTGTCTGTCTGGTCAGATGTTTGTACACACCCACTTCTTTGGTCACGTTGAAACGTTGCACAATTAATTATTCATGAATTAATACAAAATAATATTCAATGAGTCCATGTATTACTGGTAATTAATTATTTTGTATATACATACAAGGGAAATAAAACTTTCAGTATTCACAGATACGGCTAAATATGTAGAGTTTTGTCCCCTTAGATAATTTAACCTTTCATTTCTACCACACCCTTTCTCAGATCAAGTTGAAAATTTAAACAATAATTTAATGTATCTAATAAAAAAAATGAATTAATTTTCAAACGTAACCAATTAAGGGTTTAATTAAGGGTAATTATTTATATTTTTTTGTATGATGCAGAATAAGGAAAATATTTTTTACATTGTTGAGATATATAGCTTTAAGCACGGAGTTCTTTCCTTTAGATACGTTTCACATTTTTCATTTTTTTTTTTTAAATGACTTTAAAAAAAAATTTTCATAGTTTTAAAATTGTTTTTGTAAAGCAGTTACAGAAAATAGATTTCAAGATTTTTATCAATGATAAAAAAAGATAGATAAAAAAATAAAACTTTTGTGGACAAACGTAAAGATTCCATTTAAAGGTGACCTTGGTCTTATTACCCAAATATTAATATACTTTTAAACTATCGCAATTCGGTCCCAATCTAATACAAATGTAATTAGACTGATCCAAATCAATCGATACAACTACGCTTAATAACGAGCTTTCTTTTTTTTTGAATTTTAATATTTTTGTTTGTATTAGGCTTAGAGTAAGGTGTTACTTTTAACGTTGAAAATAGGACCTAACTCTAAACCTAATTCTAATACCTAGCATTAGGCCTATTTCTAAACTAAATTCTAATACCTAGCATTAGGCCTATTTCTAAAACTAAATTCTAATACCTAGCATTAGGCCTATTTCTAAACTAAATTCTAATACCTAGCATTAGGCCTATTTCTAAACTAAATTCTAATACCTAGCATTAGGCCTATTTCTAAAACTAAATTCTAATACCTAGCATTAGGCCTATTTCTAAAACTAAATTCTAATACCTAGCATTAGGCCTATTTCTAAAACTAAATTCTAATACCTAGCATTAGGCCTATTTCTAAAACTAAATTCTAATACCTAGCATTAGGCCTATTTCTAAAACTAAATTCTAATACCTAGCATTAGGTCTATTTCTAAAACTAAATTCTAATAACTAGCATTAGGCCTATTTCTAAAACTAAATTCTAATACCTAGCATTAGGCCTATTTCTAAACTAAATAGCCTAGACCTGGCGTCAAAAAAAAAAAAAAAAAAACCTAACTCTAAACTTAACTCTATAGCCTAGCATTAATTATAAACTAAATAAGCCCCATCTCTGAACCAAAATCTTATTCTTAACTAAATATTTAGGGCTGACATGTTTTTTAAAACCTATCTGAGTGGTCTAGGCTACACTAATATTTATTAAATATTCTGGCGACCATGAAATGTTAGTAAGTCAGTCAGTCAGTCAGTCATTCAAGTCAGTCAGTAAGTCAGAGAGTCAAATCAGGTCGATCCGTCCCTACGTAATTTTGTCTATATTGCCCACCAACCGCTTTCTATCTAGATAAAATATCTTATGGCCCCACCCACCTGGACTAATTAATATATTTTTAGAACTTTATTTTTGTTGCGCGAACCTCTAAGAATTTATTTTTTAACAAAGCCTTTTGTTTAACGCTATCTAGGCTAGGGGTGCACCGGATAGTACTTATTGATATTTGGCCGGATCCGGATATGACTGGATAGTAAAATCTGATGTTCGGCCGGAGCCGGAGTCGAATACCTACATGACTCAAACAGCTCGTTTTACTGAAGTTTTTGCAAATCTTCTAAATAACATACCTATATTCATATTGTTTTTTATTTACTTTCTTGCTTTAAACTCTATTACTGATTGATTAATTAAAATTAACAGCATTTTTTAACAGATCTGCTTATCGTAAACGAATCTTTGTAACATGAGATGGTGTGTGTGTATGTATATGGCCACCAATTGTAAAGTAGTATGTGGGATGACCCATGTAGAATATATAAACTTATATGTAACTAATGTAAATTTTTCAAAGGTAAAGTGCAATCTTGGTTTTATAGTGTAAAGCTTTCTTAAGTACAATCTAAGTTGTATAGTGGGTAGATGTTTGAGTTCATGTATTTGACACCATCAGCTTGTCATTAGGCTCGTGCTTTAAAGGCCACAAACCGCTTCTGGTCTGTGCCTAATACAAATAGTGGCTAAGCATATATCTTAAGTAATACCAGTAATAACGAGGAGTTACTTGACACTCTTAAATTATTATTAAGAATATTGATATTCAATCAAGACACAAATAACTTGCTAGAACCGGTTTTAACAGATTCGCAGCTTCTATTTATAGCACTGGCGGATTCAGGGGGGAGGGGGAGGGCGGTAGGGGCGATCGCACCCCAACTCGGCCGACCCCCCCCCCCCCCGCCCGCGACTCACCCAGCTCTAATGGGTACCTGACATTAGTTGTGGAAAAGTAAAGGCGGTTCGTCGTTGTGCTGGCCACATGACGCCCTTGTTAATCGTGATCCACAGAAACAGATGACGTATACATCATCTACCCTATAGATCGCAAGATCTGAAAGGGGTACTTTTAAGGACGTACGTAGTATAATTAAAATAACCCTTTTTGTCCCTTTCAGGCGTATTGGAGGGGGGGGGAGGAACCGAAAATAACGAAGGTAATGTGTGAACTTAATTAATTAATGAGTAGATTTAACAAAGATCCACACGAAGTGCACTCGGGGAGACTCCTCGTTACAAATAAATCCGCCCCGCGCCCTTACCATCTCTACTCATGCATGCGCCTACACTGCCTCGGCATATTGAGCTCATCAAGAGAGTAAAGGGGAGTTTAGCGCCCTCTTCTCCTCTCTTCTTTGCATCAATACCCCCATCAATACCCCCATCACCCATCAATACCCCCATCAGACACACACACACACACACCACTTCCAAACCCAATGGTCATACAATAATCTGTATTATTATTATTATGATTAAAATATTCCTCCACAGCGCTCCCCAATCAGCCATTTCATTGTTTTTTTTTTCTTTCGAATCCTTCCAAGTCGCTCTGCTTTCCCCCCGACACCATTCAAGGGAAGTAAAAGTGTTTTGGGGGGGGGGGCGATACTCGATGACTGATATTATGATCAGTAATCTTTCAATCATACAAATGGTGCTCTGGTCGCCTGGCTAATACCGTCCTGTTACTGACCTGGTCCACTCTCAGAGCGGTCTACACATCAATGAGGTCACTCAAAAGAGCGAAACAAACAAAAATGCATTTGTTTCTGACACGTGTAAGCTGGATGAAGGCTCGATGTAAGCTCGGTGTAAGCTAGATGTAAGCTAGATGTAAGCTGGATGAAGGCTCGATGTAAGCTCGGTGTAAGCTAGATGTAAGCTGGATGAAGGCTCGATGTAAGCTCAGTGTAAGCTAGATGTAAGCTAGATGTAAGCTGGATGAAGGCTCGATGTAAGCTCGGTGTAAGCTAGATGTAAGCTAGATGTAAGCTGGATGTAAGCTCGATGTAAGCTCGGTGTAAGCTAGATGTAAGCTCGATGTAAGCTTGGTGTAAGCTAGAAGTAAGCTCGATGTAAGCTAGATGTAAGCTCGATGTAAGCTTGGTGTAAGCTAGATGAAAGCTAGATGTAAGCTCGATGTAAGCTCGATGTAAGCTTGGTGTAAGCTAGATGTAAGCTAGATGTAAGCTAGAAGTAAGCTCGATGTAAGCTTGGTGTAAGCTCGATGTAAGCTAGATGTAAGCTCGATGTAAGCTTGGTGTAAGCTAGATGTAAGCTCGATGTAAGCTCGATGTAAGGTCGATGTAAGCTTGGTGTAAGCTAGAATTAAGCTAGATGTAAGCTAGATGTAAGCTCGATGTAAGCTCGATGTAAGCTTGGTGTAAGCTAGATGTAAGCTCGATGTAAGCTCGATGTAAGCTCGATGTAAGCTAGATGTAAGCTCGATGTAAGCTCGATGTAAGCTTGGTGTAAGCTCAATGTAAGCTAGATGTAAGCTCGATGTAAGCTTGGTGTAAGCTTGGTGTAAGCTCGATGTAAGCTCGATGTAAGCTTGGTGTAAGCTCGATGTAAGCTAGATGTAAGCTCGATGTAAGCTTGGTGTAAGCTCGATGTAAGCTCGATGTAAGCTCGATGTAAGCTTGGTGTAAGCTCGATGTAAGCTCGATGTAAGCTTGGTGTAAGCTCGATGTAAGCTCGATGTAAGCTCGATGTAAGCTCGGTGTAAGCTAGATGTAAGCTAGATGTAAGCTCGATGTAAGCTTGGTGTAAGCTCGGTGTAAGCTAGATGTAAGCTAGATGTAAGCTGGATGTAAGCTGGATGAAGGCTCGATGTAAGCTCGGTGTAAGCTAGATGTAAGCTGGATGTAAGCTGGATGAAGGCTCGATGTAAGCTCGGTGTAAGCTAGATGTAAGCTAGATCTCAGCTGGATGAAGGCTCGATGTAAGCTCGGTGTAAGCTAGATGTAAGCTAGATGTAAGCTGGATGAAGGCTCGATGTAAGCTCGGTGTAAGCTAGATGTAAGCTGGATGAAGGCTCGATGTAAGCTCGGTGTAAGCTAAATGTAAGCTGGATGTAAGCTGGATGAAGGCTCGATGTAAGCTCGATATAACCTAGATGTAAGCTGGATGTAAGCTCGGTGTAAGCTAGATGTAAGCTAGATGTAAGCTCGATGTAAGCTTGGTGTAAGCTAGATGTAAGCTAGATGTAAGCTTGGTGTAAGCTCGATGTAAGCTTGGTGTAAGCTAGATGTAAGCTAGATGTAAGCTTGGTGTAAGCTCGATGTAAGCTTGGTGTAAGCTAGATGTAAGCTCGATGTAAGCTCGGTGTAAGCTCGGTGTAAGCTTGGTGTAAGCTAGATGTAAGCTAGATGTAAGCTCGATGTAAGCTTGGTGTAAGTTCGATGTAAGCTTGGTGTAAGCTCGATGTAAGCTTGATGTAAGCTTGGTGTAAGCTAGATGTAAGCTCGGTGTAAGCTCGATGTAAGCTCGATGTAAGCTCGGTGTAAGCTTGATGTAAGCTTGGTGTAAGCTCGATGTAAGCTAGATGTAAGCTCGATGTAAGCTAGATGTAAGCTAGATGTAAGATGGATGTAAGCTAGATGTAAGCTAGATGTAAGCTAGATGTAAACTGGATGTAAGCTCGATGTAAGCTCGATGTAAGCTAGATCTAGATGTAGAAAAGGCTTCCGTTGTAGTTATGGAATTCCCGTTCTACTTCATTGTAAGCAGTATTTATATCAAATCCTAATCTCGGAGTCAGTCTTTGTCTCTGCCAAGATCGAAATTCGATAATACGAAACATAATTCATTATAATCTCTCCTTAACAGCGTCCGCCGTGAATGTTCATATCATTTTCCCTATATTATTATTATTATTATTATTATTATAAAAGAGAGAGTATTCATTCTCTGGCGAAGCCAGGGTCGAGTTTCGTTAAAGGGAAACAAAATTCATCGTAGTCCCTTTATCAGTTTCCACCGAGGAATTTTCTGGTGATGTGGCAGGTCTGCAGCAATACCGCCCTCTGACAGGCAATGAGAATGTTCCTAGGAATGCCAAGAACCTTGAAGGTATCCGTGAGGTCAGTTGTTATTATCCCCTCGGTTGATATAACAATTGGGTATATTGTTATTTTAGATAACTTCCATAAACTCTTAATCTCCAAGACTAGGTTCCCATATTTTAGTTGTTTTTCCAACTCAGTTTTTCTTAAATTGTGAGATAGTGGTACGGCGATGTCAATAATGGTAGCGGCTTTTTCTTTTTTTTTTTTTTTTTATCGATGCGCAGCAGATCCGGGCGATTGAAATCTATCGTTTTGTCGGTCAGAATAGGCCTATCCCAGTACAGCAGATGATCCGTAGACTTGAGAACCTCTTGTGGTGAGTATTTGTAATAAGGAGGAGTATCCTTACCTATCAAATTGTGTGTCAACGCCAAGTGCTGGTGTATTGAGCTTTGCAACTTGGTTATGGCAACCTAGGTAAGCAGATTGCCAAGGACTATGAAGGTATCCGTGAGGTTATTTGTTATTATCCCCTCGGTTGATATAACAATGGGGTATATTATTGTTTTAGATAACTTCCATTAACGCTTAATCTCCAAGCCCATATTTTCGTTATTAATATTATTATTATTATTATTATTATAAAAGAACGAGTATTCATTCTCTGGCGAAGCCAGGGTGGAGTTTCGTTAAAGGGGAAACAAAATTCATCGTAGTTCCTTTATCAGTTTCCACCGAAGAATTTTCTGGTGATGTGGCAGGTCTGCAGAAGTACCACCCTCTGACAGGCAACGAGAATGTTCCTAGGAATGCCAAGGGCCTTGAAAGTATCTGTGAGGTCAGTTGTTATTATTCCCTCGGTTGATATGACAATGGGGTATATTGTGATTTTAGATAATTTCCATAAACGCTTAATCTCCAAGCCAAGGTTATTATTATTATTATGTTAGAAACAAACGAATATTCATTCTTTGACCCTGCCAGGGTCGAATTTCGTTAAAGAGAAACAAAATTCATTCTAGTCCCTTTATCAGTGTGCAGTGAGGAATACTCATGAATGCCACTTTAGAAAGTATTAAATTATTAAAAGTTTTATGATATTCTATTGTTAAAGGAGCCCTGGGAGCGAATTGTTTTTTTGTTTTTGTTTTACAGACTCAACAGTGCAATACTAATTTAATCTAACACATTTTCCGAAATAATGTAATGGCCTACATCCGTAGACCGTGCTACTAGATCTGGTAGGAAATAATGTCATGGCCTACATCCGTAGACCGTGCTACTAGATCTGGTAGGAAATAATGTCATGGCCTACATCCGTAGACCGTGCTACTAGATCTGGTAGGAAATAATGTCATGGCCTACATCCGTAGACCGTGCTACTAGATCTGGTAGGAAATAATGTCATGGCCTACATCCGTAGACCGTGCTACTACATCCGTAGACCGTGCTACTAGATCTGGTACGAAATAATGTCATGGCCTACATCCGTAGACCGTGCTACTAGATCTGGTCCGAAATAATGTCATGGCCTACATCCGTAGACCGTGCTACTAGATCTGGTACGAAATAATGTCATGGCCTACATCCGTAGACCGTGCTACTAGATCTGGTACGAAATAATGTCATGGCCTACATCCGTAGACCGTGCTACTAGATCTGGAACGAAATAATGTCATGGCCTACATCCGTAGACCGTGCTACTAGATCTGGTAGGAAATAATGTCATGGCCTACATCCGTAGACCGTGCTACTAGATCTGGTAGGAAATAATGTCATGGCCTACATCCGTAGACCATGCTACTAGATCTGGTAGGAAATAATGTCATGGCCTACATCCGTAGACCGTGCTACTAGATCTGGTAGGAAATAATGTTATGGCCTACATCCGTAGACCGTGCTACTACATCCGTAGACCGTGCTACTAGATCTGGTACGAAATAATGTCATGGCCTACATCCGTAGACCGTGCTACTAGATCTGGTCCGAAATAATGTCATGGCCTACATCCGTAGACCGTGCTACTAGATCTGGTCCGAAATAATGTCATGGCCTACATCCGTAGACCGTGCTACTAGATCTGGTACGAAATAATGTCATGGCCTACATCCGTAGACCGTGCTACTAGATCTGGTACGAAATAATGTCATGGCCTACATCCGTAGACCGTGCTACTAGATCTGGAACGAAATAATGTCATGGCCTACATCCGTAGACCGTGCTACTAGATCTGGAACGAAATAATGTAATGGCCTACATCCGTAGACCGTGCTACTAGATCTGGAACGAAATAATGTCATGGCCTACATCCGTAGACCGTGCTACTAGATCTGGTCCGAAATAATGTAATGGCCTACATCCGTAGACCGTGCTACTAGATCTGGAACGTTTCACACTTTTAACGATTAAAAAGCAACATAAGGCCTGCTATATATCTCTTAAAAAAGATACAGAGTTCATTGTATGCATGCGTTCAGTTATCGATACATTATCAAACTTAACAGAGTGATTTTGAGGACTTGTAGACCTAGAAGTGGATGTCCATCATATGATATACAATTTGTGGGCCGGACTGTATCTAAATGCCTGGAGACGGTTTTAACACCCATTCCGTTCTGATTATAACAATGATTGGTATTTTTTTATTTTGTTAAATTAGGCCAGATTGAAATATGCGTGTCTCTCTCTCTTTTACTTTCTCTATCCCCCCTCTACCATCATATCTCTCTCGTTCTCTCTTTCCATTTCTCCATTTCTCAATGCTTCTCTCTCTCTCTCTCTCTCTCTCTCTCTCTCTCTCTCTCTCTCTCTTAACTTAATGTATGGGGCCTAATAATGATAATATTAGTTTATTTACTAGAGCAGTATTTCCAAAACTGTGTAACCCGAGTATTCCGTGAGGCCTGAATTGGGGTTCCACAAACTACTGGAATAATGAAATAGTAGGCCACAACCTGAATTATTCTCTCTCTAAACAAAAATGAGCAAAGTGTTCCGCTATAATACTCAGAATGTGCCAAGGAAGACAGGAACAAGTTTGAGAAATGTTGTATTGCAGTTCATTACAGAATATTGTTATAGTACCACATAGCAGTCATTGTGTTACTGATGGTGAGAAAGTGGCATTGCGACTGTGCACCATTTTCGACGCTGTAGAATATCAATGTGACAAACACGACCGAAGTGACAAATATAATCATCATCTTTAAATAAATTTTAGTTCTTCAGAATGAGAATGAGTTTATTTCAAAAGCATTGTAAAGGAGGGGGAGGGGAATATTCGAGTGCTGGCCACCACTGCTTCCTCTATTTTGTTTAGCCTAGTTGCACAGACGATGGTCATTTTAAAAACTTGATTATCTCCCTTTGATTTTATAAAGCAAGAAAAGTTTCTGGATGTGATGCAACTTTTCTGTTTAAAAACTGGAAGAAAAAAGACAAAAAAAAACAAAACAAAAACAACACTTGATTTCAACTTATCAAGCTTTTCTTTAAGAGCTCATGTGTAGCAGTCTTGAACCGAAAACTGACGAGAATTGGGACAAGGGGATTAATTCACGACGTGTTGTTGCTCCCTCAGATGATTGCTCTCCCCTTTGATTCACCCAGAAAAAAAAAAAAATGGAAGGAATAGAGTGAGAGTGGATTTCCTTGAAAGGCCAGCGAACTCGGGATAGGAAAAACAAAGACTACTGACCAGTGGTCAGTGGCACACAGAAGCTGCGGCGATGAAGAAAAAAAAACACGAGAGAGACTAAAAAGCCCTGATGACCTTATATTTTAAAGGGAAGCCCAGTGCATTATGAGACAGTGTTTGCGAGGATTAGGACAGGATAATAGAAGGGAGAGAATCATGTGTATTCTTTGTACAGCTTCCATGCCTTATGGCGCTGAACTCTGGAACTGTGGGATTCAAGCTCAGCCTGTATATTTAGTAATAGGGTGGGGGGAGGGACTTTTTTGTTGTTATGGTCTCTCGGTGCCTGTCTTAGTGAATACTGTGCCTACCAATATATTTTGGTGTTAATATATATAATTGAATTTCATATGTTTAATTTTCATTAAATATCTTTTTTTTTTTTGTCCACGTAATACTTCATTCAACAATAATAGAATAATAATTACCAATTGGTAATTGGAATATTCTTTTATTAGATGTATAGGATGTATTATATCAAATTGTTGTTAGCATTTAGATCTCTATTATATATATATATATATATATATATATATATATATATATATATATATATATATAAGTAGTGCCCGAGGGATAGGGTGCTCAACATCCAACGCGAGAGATTTGATGAAGGCTGAACATTTTTTATCAGACTTTTCAATATGCACATCATTAATCCACGCAGCTCGAAATGATATTGTAATAACTTAAGAGGGACTACTCAACGAAAACATGTTTATTTACATGGCGACATCACAAATACACAGAACACGTCTGCCCTGAGCACAGCCTCTTCATCAGCTCTAGATTTGGGCGGAGCTTCCTTATCTTCTTTCTAATGTCAACATCCTTCTCAGTCTAGTCTCTAGTAGTGCGCACCATCTGCATTAAAATATTTTTAAAAATATTTTCCATGTTTCAGATGTTCCTTCAGAGTTGAAAATAATTTACTTCCTAGTCCAAACCTCCCGCAGGACGACGCAGGATGGGAGCGGGAAGGCTTTGAACCCGGGACCATCGATAAATGTGAACGACAGTCCATCGCGCAAACCGCACTACCAGGCAGCCATCTTGAATGGCGGTGTGCATGGCAGGGTTCTAACAATATTTAACAAAAGTTTTGCTTTTTGTTTATTTTTTTCGGACGTCCATTTTGAAATAAAGATTAGACGGAGTGCTGACTGTGACGACAGCTTGAACCTAATGCTGCTCAAACAGGCAGACGTCTGTAGGAAGGTGAAGACAGTTGATCAATGTGCTGGCCATGCGATGTCATTGTTAACCATTTGCTATTTGGTGCTTTTCATACATGGAGTCCATAAAGAGCAAGCTGTTTCCGGTGTACCAAATACAAATAGTGATAAACGATGTATTGAAATAAATAATATATATATATATATATATATTGACCTTTTCGACACTGTAGGATCTCAACTCTTTCACCTTTAGCACAAAATAATTTTTACTTTATAGTTGGCCACAGTCATCTTTCAATATGGTTTGTTTTTTTCTTGTACACTTTTATTTTGTCTCTTTGTTTGTTTATTTTGTCTCTTTGTTTCAATATTTCTCTCGATCTTTTCCTTTATGTTTAACGTTATTCTTTAGCTTCTGTTGTGTCGCCACCACATTTCTTTATACCGTTTTATCTTCTTTTTCTCTGTTTCTTTATTTTATTGCCTAATGAACGTAACGGGATCTTGAACTCAAAGTGTCAACAAGGAGCAGATTACTGTGATTGAACTTTGAGAGTGAAACTCTCCGACAGAAAGAGAAGAGTTTTCAATCATCTGCGAAAATATCGACATTGTCTGAAACAAGGTCTTCCGGTTTTTAGGAGGGGCATTAAACATACACTACGGTCTCCGCCATGATTAAAGGAACATTTATGCCAAGTTTTATTCAGATTGGTCAAATGGTTTCGATTTCTATGTGGGACATATACATTTACATTCATACATCTTACTTTCAATTTTATTTATTTGAGATATTTTTAAAACCTTGTGTTCAAGTCACGTTGTATAGATCTCATTGCACTAACATGACCCTTCCTTTTAGACCCCACCCGCCGTCTCTGGTTTGACAGTTTTGTCAATGCATGAGTACTTATTGTCAGCTCGGGAGACTCACAACAATATGTTTAGTAATCACGCCCTTCAAGCTTAGTCATACAGAAACACAAGGGAGAGTAATCTAATAACTGCTCACTGCTCGAAGATTATTTCCCCTTTCCTCGTCTTCTGATTTAAGCTTATAGGACTTTAAAAAATCAAAGTGGCGGGTCTCAGACGTTATTATACCGTTTCGTTCAATGGCGCCGCTCTAGTGTTTTCACTAAATCTGACACAATAACAATCATCATAAGGTACACACACAGCCAAGTATAATTTGTAGTGCGTGTATGGTCATGCATGATCTGTCGCTACAGGTAGCACACTCCTAGAGATGTCTTTGTCTTAGGGCAAGTAGAGAACAATAAAGTAAAATGGGTTTAAGTCTGGGTTAAAATAAACTTGGGTTTTCTAGATTTCTCAACGTATTTTTGTAGCGTCCAACATTGACCACATTAGATGGAAGAAATCAAAGTTTTGTTGTTGTTGTTTTGTTGTTGTTGTTTCTCTTTGTTTTTTTTGTTTTTTTCATATATCTTTAGATATCGGTATCTGGTTAATTGTCAACAAATGGCGTCAAAAACGTTTTTGCATTACCTCACTTCCGGTGTAGTTTTCTCGCATGGTGGTGCGGTGGCCAAGTGATAAAGAGCTTGACTCGCAAACCGAGGTATCGAGATCGATTCCAGGTGAAAATTGCGATTTTGTAAGACACTCCTGAGTCCACCCGACTCTACTGACTACCTGATATACGTTAAGGAAGTCAAGACGATTGGTCAGTGTGCTGGTCACATGACAACCTTTTCATCTTTTGGCCATAGAAACAGAAGAATATGATGTTTAGATCCTTGCAGTCTCGTCACTGAGCAGACTATATAAGAACTTGTGTTTTCAATTAAAAGCCTCAACCGAATGTTATTTCATGAGTACATTTTTGTTGTCATTTTTTTGATTATCTCCTACATTAGTACTGTTAACTACCACTTTTACATTTCAAACCGGGACTCGAAATAATTCTTTTTTTTTTAAGAAAACATGACGATGGTACATAAACATACATATCCATGTCTTTTTAGAGAGTGTTTTGGGGGGTTTTTCAGTGTGTTGTTTTAAAAAGCCCGCTTAACGATTGGGGCTGGGTGAAATGACAACATGCCAGGTTTTAACGGCTGAACCGAAACGAACTCTACGTCAGGTTGAACACCCCCCCCCCAAACACACACACTCACTTCAGGTGGCACGCAAGGTTACCCTCGGACAAGCAGCAGCTGAGGAAAGAGAACTCCGAGAAGAATGAAAACTTATGACCGCATTAATTGAAGCTCGAAACATTTTTTCCCCCTGTTAACTGCCTGCTGCATTTGAAGGTTTGTAAATATTGAACATTACTTTCATGACAGATACACAATAAAGGGCAATGAGATTTATTTTTTTCAGGTTCTGTCCATGACGCCATCTGTTGTGTTAAAAGTTGTCGATGTTACTAATGAATTACTTAAGACATAAGCCCTAATAAAAGTAATGAGTTCATGTTAATGGATAAATAAAAAGAAAAACACTCTAGAATATGGTGCCTTAGCGTGAGGCTCAGCAGCCAGAACAAACTTAAGGAAAACAGACAAGGTACAAAACATTGGCCAAATGATAATCAAAACAACGCCCATAAGAGCTATGGAGACGAACGATTCACCCCCCCCCCCCCCCCCAAGTCGAGAGCTGATGTAAAGATGCTGTGCTCAAGACGTGTTGTTCTACATGTATTTGTGATGTCCTGTGAATAAATATCCTTGCCTCCTTGAGTTTGACTCCCTTCAGTTATTACAGTATGTTTAAATTTAAAACTAACCTTTGTTTCCACCACGCTGGACAATAGTTAAGTCCTGTGGCATTTTACGTCTCGAGAGACGATCTTTTCCCTTTGCAACTTCTTGTGTGACTGAAGAGGCCAATCCTTGATACACACCTGCGATCGCAGGTTGGGCATATATAATCACCAGGCGCCGTTGCATTTTCACCCTTCTTTCTGCTTCGGTTGTGTATGACATCTGCAATCCTTGACCCATAGTGCTTAAAGAAAGTGGTCATTCATTTTACTGTTACCGCTGAAGAGAGAGAGAGAGAGAGAGAGAAAGAAAGAGAGACAGAGAATGGAAAGAATCGAAAAAAGAGGTGAGATGGCGAGAGTAAAGAAAAAAGGTAAGAGAGAGAGAGAGAGAGAGAGAGAGACATAGTTGAGAAAGTTGAAAGAGAAAATGTAGAGAGAAAGAGAAGAAAGAGAATGAAGATAGAGAGTTGAAACAGAGAGGAAATAGTTAAGAGAGAATGGCGAGAAAGAATGTCGAGAGAGAGAGAGAGTAAATGGCCGGAAAGTTCAGAGAGAGTGAGAGCTATAAAGAGTGTTAAAAGGAGAGAGGGTGGATAGATATAGGGGAGTGAGATATAAAGAGAGAGAGAGAGAGTGTGACGGAAGAGAGTGGAGAGAGATTAAGAGAGAGACAGAGAAAATATTTTTACCTTACATTAAACTGATATTGCACTTTACGTAGCTGGAACAGTGTTGCTAGGAAAAAATCCTGTAGCTACCTATCAAAGAAAAAAAAAAAGACAGGACAAAGGAAACTAATAAAAGTCCCATTACTGGCTATGTACACTGTCCACAATCCTATGCTAACCTCCCATACATTCGTATTTCCATTTCATGTTTCAAACTTGGTTTTTATACGCAGAAATAAAAACAAATGATAAAACGCAAACACAAGTACGTGAAAGAATTTATTGCAAAAAAAAAAATCATTTTATCTCTTCGTCAAAAACTTGTTGATCCAATGGATCACAGACTCATCGGAATCCTTGCCTCGGGCAAACTACACCGGATTGTTCCGCACCGCCTCTGGCGCAATAAAATAGTTCTTTGTGACATC
Source organism: Biomphalaria glabrata (assembly GCF_947242115.1). Lineage (NCBI taxonomy): Eukaryota > Metazoa > Mollusca > Gastropoda > Planorbidae > Biomphalaria > Biomphalaria glabrata. The sequence goes on along the minus strand of NC_074725.1, from coordinate 15,429,323 downwards.
CCTTTAGACGTCTTTGTGACATCCACAAATGAGAGCTCTCCTCTGAATTAACTTCTTAACAATTAATTAGCCCGATAATATAACAGGCAATGGATTGCTCTCCCTGTGTGGATGCAGTGTTTGTTTTGTTGTGTTTGTTCTGATTTGTTTGTTTCGTTTGTTAATGGTTTCTTTTCGCTCTTATAGCTTCAAGCGTTGTTGTTTTTATTTTCTCTCCCAGCATACAACTGTCAGTCTAAGCTTCCAATCGTGTTTCCAGTAGAGCCTCCATCTCATAGTGTGGGATCGTTTGATCCAAATCGGATGGCTCTTATGAAGGAGTGTAAACAGTAGACTCAGACTGGCTGAGAACACAAATAATAATTATTAAAATTATGATTCATATTTTTTTGTGTATGAGTTGTTTAGTTATTTTTACAAACCTCATATCAACTCTTATATTAACTCACTCCGTCTTTTTGTCTGGGTGGAATCGTGAACACCTTATTTCCCCCGCTTCCTAGTCTTGGATCAACGTTAAACTTTGCACAATTATTCATTGTCAATGACAACACACGAATATATATATATATATATATAGAGAGAGAGAGAGAGAGGCAGTAGAGCTTACTAAGCTAATGGGGAGATAAGCCTTCAGTAGAGAATAAGCTCGTTTGCTACAATTTTAAAACTAACAATAAACTATAAAACGTTCTACTTTTATAAGTACTTGGATAGCTCAGTGGCTAAGAAGTCTTCTTTCCATCAATTGTGTCTCGAGTTCGAATTCAGACTTGAGCACCTTTTTTTTTTTTTTTTTTACCAATCTTCTATCCATGCACTCTGTCTGTCTGGTCAGATGTTTGTACACACCCACTTCTTTGGTCACGTTGAAACGTTGCACAATTAATTATTCATGAATTAATACAAAATAATATTCAATGAGTCCATGTATTACTGGTAATTAATTATTTTGTATATACATACAAGGGAAATAAAACTTTCAGTATTCACAGATACGGCTAAATATGTAGAGTTTTGTCCCCTTAGATAATTTAACCTTTCATTTCTACCACACCCTTTCTCAGATCAAGTTGAAAATTTAAACAATAATTTAATGTATCTAATAAAAAAAATGAATTAATTTTCAAACGTAACCAATTAAGGGTTTAATTAAGGGTAATTATTTATATTTTTTTGTATGATGCAGAATAAGGAAAATATTTTTTACATTGTTGAGATATATAGCTTTAAGCACGGAGTTCTTTCCTTTAGATACGTTTCACATTTTTCATTTTTTTTTTTAAATGACTTTAAAAAAAAATTTTCATAGTTTTAAAATTGTTTTTGTAAAGCAGTTACAGAAAATAGATTTCAAGATTTTTATCAATGATAAAAAAAGATAGATAAAAAAATAAAACTTTTGTGGACAAACATAGATTCCATTTAAAGGTGACCTTGGTCTTATTACCCAAATATTAATATACTTTTAAACTATCGCAATTCGGTCCCAATCTAATACAAATGTAATTAGACTGATCCAAATCAATCGATACAACTACGCTTAATAACGAGCTTTCTTTTTTTTTGAATTTTAATATTTTTGTTTGTATTAGGCTTAGAGTAAGGTGTTACTTTTAACGTTGAAAATAGGACCTAACTCTAAACCTAATTCTAATACCTAGCATTAGGCCTATTTCTAAACTAAATTCTAATACCTAGCATTAGGCCTATTTCTAAAACTAAATTCTAATACCTAGCATTAGGCCTATTTCTAAACTAAATTCTAATACCTAGCATTAGGCCTATTTCTAAACTAAATTCTAATACCTAGCATTAGGCCTATTTCTAAAACTAAATTCTAATACCTAGCATTAGGCCTATTTCTAAAACTAAATTCTAATACCTAGCATTAGGCCTATTTCTAAAACTAAATTCTAATACCTAGCATTAGGCCTATTTCTAAAACTAAATTCTAATACCTAGCATTAGGTCTATTTCTAAAACTAAATTCTAATAACTAGCATTAGGCCTATTTCTAAAACTAAATTCTAATACCTAGCATTAGGCCTATTTCTAAACTAAATAGCCTAGACCTGGCGTCAAAAAAAAAAAAAAAAAACCTAACTCTAAACTTAACTCTATAGCCTAGCATTAATTATAAACTAAATAAGCCCCATCTCTGAACCAAAATCTTATTCTTAACTAAATATTTAGGGCTGACATGTTTTTTAAAACCTATCTGAGTGGTCTAGGCTACACTAATACTTATTAAATATTCTGGCGACCATGAAATGTTAGTAAGTCAGTCAGTCAGTCAGTCATTCAAGTCAGTCAGTAAGTCAGAGAGTCAAATCAGGTCGATCCGTCCCTACGTAATTTTGTCTATATTGCCCACCAACCGCTTTCTATCTAGATAAAATATCTTATGGCCCCACCCACGTGGACTAATTAATATATTTTTAGAACTTTATTTTTCTTGCGCGAACCTCTAAGAATTTATTTTTTAACAAAGCCTTTTGTTTAACGCTATCTAGGCTAGGGGTGCACCGGATAGTACTTATTGATATTTGGCCGGATCCGGATATGACTGGATAGTAAAATCTGATGTTCGGCCGGAGCCGGAGTCGAATACCTACATGACTCAAACAGCTCGTTTTACTGAAGTTTTTGCAAATCTTCTAAATAACATACCTATATTCATATTGTTTTTTATTTACTTTCTTGCTTTAAACTCTATTACTGATTGATTAATTAAAATTAACAGCATTTTTTAACAGATCTGCTTATCGTAAACGAATCTTTGTAACATGAGATGGTGTGTGTGTATGTATATGGCCACCAATTGTAAAGTAGTATGTGGGATGACCCATGTAGAATATATAAACTTATATGTAACTAATGTAAATTTTTCAAAGGTAAAGTGCAATCTTGGTTTTATAGTGTAAAGCTTTCTTAAGTACAATCTAAGTTGTATAGTGGGTAGATGTTTGAGTTCATGTATTTGACACCATCAGCTTGTCATTAGGCTCGTGCTTTAAAGGCCACAAACCGCTTCTGGTCTGTGCCTAATACAAATAGTGGCTAAGCATATATCTTAAGTAATACCAGTAATAACGAGGAGTTACTTGACACTCTTAAATTATTATTAAGAATATTGATATTCAATCAAGACACAAATAACTTGCTAGAACCGGTTTTAACAGATTCGCAGCTTCTATTTATAGCACTGGCGGATTCATGGGGGAGGGGGAGGGCGGTAGGGGCGATCGCACCCCAACTCGGCCGACCCCCCCCCGCCCGCGGACAAATTTTAGTATAGAATTCACACAATTTGCATACGAATTTATTACTTATGTTAATAATATATACTAATTATTTATATTTCAAACTATTTCCCCCCCCCCCTCTAGTATGTTGGCCGATTTGGTGGGGTCGTAGGGGGCGATGGCATCAATCCGCCCTCCCCCCCCCAAACCATAAACTTTTGAGTGGGGGGGGGAGCGGTCCAATTCTAAATCTAAAAAATAAAATTATATGTTACATAGGTTAGGGTTGAAAAAAAACAACAACAACTTCACCTCTTTTAACTACTTGACAAAACAACGACTTGATCCAACTTTCTACACAATGTTCACGATCGATCAGTCGCGGATAAGAATTTATTTCCGGTTTCCAGTCTAGATATAATATATAAGTCTATGGTTCATGCATTCTAAAAGATTTTGTTTATAAGCGACAGTTTTTGATCAGCACGTATCTGTTGCAACTATTTCGATCAGACAGAATGTTAGAGAAGGCAGAGCTCGCCCTATTGAATCCCTTTTAAAATTTAAAGCTTTTAATGGCACAGAAAAACTCTTTGGAAAACGTGTCGTCTGGATAACCACTGCGCATTTCAGCACAAATATAGAGCTAGTCTTTTTTACCTCTACCGAGACCATTCGCAACAGAAGACCTGAACACTGACCTGCGACGTCTCAACCTGTGTGGAGACCAATAGCTCGTTGCCACGTCGTACAGACCTGTGATGTCTGTGATTGGTCTAAACTGCTAATAGGTTGCGATGTTGCGGGTCAGTGTTCAGGCCTTCTGTGACGACAGGTCTCTGTCTAACTCTGACGTTGAATGGACGTAGTTATATAGTTATGTCCTTTGTGGTGTGAAAACAGAGCCTATAAATGACAGACCTTTAGAAAACCACAAAAAAACGCCAATGGATGACTGTAACGATATTTGAGTGCTAGATGTGATGATGTCTTGATGTTTCGATAAAATTGTGTTGATCAGACAATCCGTTTCTGATGTTAAGCATATACTGAACACGCAAACTTTAATCGTTCTGCCCGGAGATTCAAATGTAAACTATTCATTCAAACAACGCAGATCCATCAACAATAAAATACAAAGCTTTAATTCTGGAACTAGGAATCCCTTGAATAAAATATACACACTGTACAATACAATTTAATGAACCAAGTTTACTGCCTTCGTTCAAGCTCTCAACTACCACTATCTCCGTCCTTTCAAATACATGTTATCATCTACATCTTACTATAGTTGGAAACAATCAACATCTTTTTATGGTCATGGAACTCTTTCCCGCTTCTGTTCCAAGAAAGCAAGCTTCAGTTCGAAGACATTCGTCCCCATCACCTTGCTGTGCAGACGCTGCAGAATCTAAAAATAAACTTTAAAGCAACAGCTGCTTTATGCTACGTGACAATGACATACTTTTAGAAAACTGCAAATAACGCCTATGGATGACATACCTTCAGAAAACTGCAAATAACGCCTATGGATGACATACCTTCAAAAACAACGTAAACAGCGCCTCTGAATAACATACCTTCAGAAAACCTGCAAATAACGCCTATGAAAGCCTCTGGATGACATACCTCCAGTAAACCGCAAACAATGTTCTCGGATGACATGCCTTTAAATATTTTTTATCTACGCCTCTGAAAGACATACCTGCAATATAAAATGCAAGCAACGCCTCTGGATGACATGCTTTTTGAATGGAAATAAATTGAACTCTAAATATCTTTTGTGTCACTTCCAACCAGCGATCAATGAGCCGGCGATCGACTCTTTCGCTCGTCTTCAATTATGAAACGAGCATTAAGCGTGGTGAGTGTGTCGCTGATCAGTGGGCACAGATAGCCCTGTTAGTAATGGCCCATAATGCAATGCCTGGCGATAACGTGTTTAATGACACTTTTGTATGTGTGTGTGTGTGTGTTTGTGTCGTGTGTTCTGTTTGGATGTGAGCGAGAAGAGAGCAACTAAATCATTTAATATTAGATGAGACTTACCTAAAGCGCTGGTGCATCGCTGAATCTGTTGAAACAAGAATGGAGCCCATCAAATCGGCTAGCCATCAAGTCCGAGCCAGTAGCTTTCTTATAAATACTAAAAACGTTGGCAGATAATATCTTATTCTTCAATAACATTATGACTAGTAAATATAAAATTGGATTTGTTGCCCCACATCCCTCCCCCCCCCTTTTTTTTTTTAATTTATCATTCGCGAAGTCTGGGTTTTCTTCGTTTTAAAAATTTAGAATTGATAGTGGAATGACATTGAATCTATAAAGGGGTGCTATTAAATAAAATAGGCGTAATTACTTTTTTCACTACTGACATTTTATTAGAGCCGGATTTTTTTATTTTTTTTTTTAAGGAAACCTCAGCAGTTGTGCTATTCATTTTTAGCTTTTTCATCATATTAGAGCCATTGCGGCAGGTGGTGTATACTGAGTATTACCACCATCGTTACCAATTACAAAAGAATTATCAAATTTTAAAAATTGAAATAAAAAGGGTGAGATGAGTTTAACATAAAATAAATATATAAAATAGTTTAAATTGCTGTATCAATGTTTTACTCTGAAGTACAGCCCTGGTGTGGAAGACCCCAAGCAGCCAGTAAGGAGAGAATCATCTCTATTGGGAAAGGTTTGCTTCATTCTTGTCACTGCTCTAATAGTGTCTCTTGCCTCCTGCCAGGAAGTGTGAGTAACTGAGAAAAGAATCCAAAAAGAAAGCCGGCTTTAAACAATCACTGTATTGGACTAGCGGATACATTTCTCAGTTGCATTCACATCCAAGTTTCTCTAATGAATCTTGCTACAACATTTTCCATAGAGACGGGCGGAGGGGGAAAAAATTCGCCTTTAGAAAACTGAAGAAGTGGAAGAATAGAAACAGACAATAGAGATCTTAATTAGGAGAGTGAGAAAAACCTCTGCCTCTGTTTCGCCGGACATTTCCTCTTTTCTCTTTTTTTTTTTTGTCTTCTTTTAGTTGAGAGTTATCGGACTTTTTCAACAATGGACTCAGAGAAAGGGACATTATTTCCAAGAGCTAATTAAAAACTAGGGGAGACTACTCCAAGAGTAAAAGGAAAGAAGAACAAGTTTTCCGGAAGTTTTGTCTTCTTTTCTTTTGTAGTTGGCACCAGGCATACAGCCTCAGATGTGAGTCAAAGTCTTTAGGGAAAGGAGTTGGGGGGGGGGGGGGAAGGGGCTTGGAGAGAATTTTATTGGGGGTGGCCAGGGGGAACATGGTGCTGGGGAAGGTGCCCGGCAGTAACGCATTCCACTTCCCATTTGTGGTGGGGATGATTTGTCATTGAGTCAACAAAAACTTTGTATCACATGGGGAAGAAGAAGACGACGGGAATAATAAGGCAAAAGGGAGGGAGAGGGGGGATCAGTGCAAATATAACATCGAGAAACAAGTGGGGGGAGGGAGGGAGAGGGGGGATCAGTGCAAATATAACATCGAGAAACAAGTGGGGGGAGGGGGGAGGTATGGATAGATATGACAGCCAACTATGAGCCTAAACAAGACATCTATTAGGAAAAGAAATGTCTTCACATCTGGCAACTGCAGACAAAAGAAACATACTTATAAAGGAGGGGAGGGATAATTTAACGAGAAGAACTCCACATTTACAGCTATATATTTCAATAATGTATAATTTATTTCTTTTTATCTAAATCAAGCAGATTAATTAATTACCGATAATTAATTGACTAATAGGTATTTTTTTTTTCAATTGAGTTTTATTAGGAACAAAAAAAAATAAATCAGAATCTCCACTTGGTCTGAGATTGGGTATGGGAGTAGTAACGTGTACAAAATTCGTACCAGAAGACAGACAACGTGAGTTCATATAACCTTTGTAAAAAGTGGTAACCATGTGGTAAATAGATCGATCTAAATATTATTGTCAACACTTTCCAATTTAGTAATGTGAAAGGGTTCAAGAGAGTAGTGTTTTATTGTAGAGATTTACTTTATCCAGATAACGATGGTAGTGTATATGAATAGGATTAAAAAAAAAAAAAGGAATTCTAATCCTGACTTGATTTCAGCAGTATCAAAACAATCTGCTTAGGTTACTTGTTTTAAAAAAGAAATCGTTAGCGGGAGAGAGTATCACGTCAGATGCTCTTCTTTTTTTTCGAGAGCTATTTTTTTAGCACCTATACAGCCTATAATGAAAATCGTTATTACTGCAAAATCACAAATACTGGATCTGTTTTGCGTTTTCATTCTAATGTTCAGATAACTCTCTTCTTTTATCTGAGATGAACTACACAGTGGTTCCCAGATCAGGAAGATCTCAATATATTTTTTATTCTATAGAGGTGTTTTGGAGGTAGTGTCTTGATCAAGATAAAGTGCAGCTTCTGAAGGACATGATCGGCATTCTCTGCCATTCTCTGGCAACTCTCAACCAGGGAAAATTTCAGTAGTTCTAATTTTACCCAAAAACAGAAAATTGCCTTTACTGTGTTTTCTTTGAAGCTCTAATTCAAAGCTTTTACCGAAGGAAATGATAGAGGGAAAACAGGGGACAACTTTTCTAATACCTTGATTTTACCAGTTTTTATTTGATGGGTTTACGTTGAGCTAGATCTAGTCCATTTCCAGAGATTTCCAGATTTTTAGGGCCAGATTTACCTATTAGGAACACATGCTAAAGCTTAGGTCCCCCAAGAAATATTTAGAACTGACTAATAATATCTGGATTTTTAAAGGGCCCCATATAACTCAAGTACTTTCTTCTTTCCCTTTTCAAGTCTAAATCCAGCACTTCAGATTTTGTTTCGGTTTTTGTGTTGTATGTAGACCTTGTTTAATTTTGATCTAGGCTAGTATTGTTTCCCTACTTGAAAACAAAAAAAGATGAAACACATAAACTTTAGACATGCCTCCAAATGTAAAGAATTGCCAGGTCAACTAACTAATACATCTTGCAATGGCGACCCTAATCGTTGCTCTCCAACGTCACGATAGAGATTCACAAATTTGGTTAGTGTTTGGTACATCACTCTTGTGTAAAATGACCCCTCTGTCATCAGTACAGACTCATTGCTGTGTATCACAGTTCAGATACTTGCAGGCCAGGACCTAAACACCCAGAAGCGATTGGCTTCCCATTTATCAGCACGAGCCGGACAGATTGGCCATAAGTAAAACAGCACGTGGCCTGCATTAGGGATTTGATTTGTGTTCTGCAGCGGCACAAGGAGCGCAAAGAGGCACAAATCTTTGTCTATTATCTCCCCTGGTACCGACCCAAAATGGCAACAAGGGGAGTAATCATAACTAGCGCGTAATCATTTTTTTTTTCGCTCGCTCTGGTTTTAGGGGACTTGGACAGGGGGCAAGGGTAATCTTTCTTTGGTCGCAGCGGCCATGTTGACTTTGTGTATTACGTATGTGGCCCGAAAACGAGGCTTGACCCTTGTCGTCATTAATACTGAATCTTTTTCTAGCCAACCCTGTCGTCTGCTCAAGAGAAATTGTGTTTTTCCAATGGCGGAGGGACTATTTGCTTGAGTGCCGTGATTAAACGCAGTAAAACGCTGCTGCGCCCTTCGTGATGAAACGCCCTCCCCCACCCCTCCTTGTCGTCCGATGGCCAGTTCCTCGCCCGCAAAAGGATCATAGAAGGTCGCGGATGAGGAAATTAATCAAAGATCTATCCCTGAGTGCGATGCTTAGATCGCCACTTGTCCAGCTGATGAATAGATCACAACTGTGGCTACTGCTTGACATTTGTCTGAAATGAAATTTATTTCGTGTTGCTCTTTCATCGCTTGATTCTCTCCCCTCCTCCCCCCCCTCCCCGTGTTTTTTTTTTTTTTTAAGAATTACATTTACATTTGCAGACGTGGTTGAAACGCTAAGAATTTGACAGACTCCACTAGGCAGGCAGGGTTGTTGTATTTGTACGAGAAGGAAATAGATGAAACATTTCTGAACAAAAAAAATATTTCAAGATCATAAAATACTAAGAGTGAAAGTTGTGGTCATATTTATGTACAGGGATTCAAAATGTAATAGATAACATTTAACTCTATAGTGGTGCAAATAATAACCAGGCCATTATGCTTTTTTAAAGGTGCACTCACAGAGGCTTAAACCCTTCGCTTTTATTACATAGTTTGTATCAACTTACTCTGTCCGTTTGGTACAAATGTTGCAGACTTAATTTATCCCACGTCCTTTTCTCGGGTCTAGTTGAAACTTTGAACAATTATTCATTATCGATGGCAAAGCAGTAAATCAATCAAATTATTCACCAATTGGTTAATTAAATAATGTGTTTCTTTTTGTTTAGAAAAAGGGAGATAAATCTTGCATTTTTTATAGACATTATAGTAATTATGCTTACTTTCTTTTATATATTTTTTTTTATTTTGTTTGTTGGTTTTTTTTTTTGGTGTGCGCTAAATAATTTATTTAACTGGCTTAAGATATGTTGTTGTTTTTTTGTTGTTGTTGTTGTTTTTTTAAAGGATAATAAGTGCCTTGTGGAAAAATAATACGTTTTCTGGCTGCGTTGTTGTTGTATGGCTGTGAAGTTAGCTAATTCGGTCTGTATTGTCATCATCCTCCTTCTCATGCATCCTTTGTGTTAATGGTGGGATAAAAGATCTCAAAAAAAAAAAAAAACAACACGCCACCCTCCAGGGTCTCTTACTAACAAAGTAGAAATGGAGATAGGCAAACATCTAGAAGTGCAGCTCTTAGAAAAAAAAGTGGAGATATGGACTGATCACACCTTAACAAAAATGCGGAAAACAAAAGAGCTAGATAAGCCTTAGATTGGAACCCCAGGGCTAAAGACAGGTCTTAGATTGGAACCCCCAGGGCATAAAACAGGCCTTAGATTGGAACCCCATTGCAAAAGACAGGGCTTAGATTGGAACCCCATTGCAAAAGACAGGGCTTAGATTGGAACCCCCAGGGCTAAAGACAGGCCTTAGATTGGAACCCCCAGGGCACAAAACAGGCCTTAGATTGGAACCCCAGGGCAAAAGACAGGGCTTAGATTGGAACCCCATTGCAAAAGACAGGGCTTAGATTGGAACCCCCAGGCTAAAGACAGGCCTTAGATTGGAAAGCCCAGGGCTAAAGACAGGCCTTAGATTGGAACCCCCAGGGCTAAAGACAGGCCTTAGATTGGAACCCCCATGGCACAAGACGCAGAGGAAGACCAAAAACAGCATGGCGACGCAAGCTGGGAGTGCAGGAAAGTGCTGGGAAGAAATTCAAAGACTAGAACCTCACTAGCAGCCGTATGTTAGATCAGTGCTTGTGAAGAAGATTGACATACTTTCAGATTGCCTTTTATTGAACATTGTGAAGTAGTAAAATCAGGCTTCAATTGATTGAAATGATAAATAGATTTGAGGAATGAACATCCAGCTCCTACGTCCCCCATTGGAACCACTTGACCCAAATCATGACGAACTATCATCAAAACACCAACAGTATTATACGACACTCTAGTATCATTTTTGATATCACTGAAGCTAGTAAAGTACTCTTACCTTGTGACCTCTAGGGCAGATAAATGTAAACGTCTTCTGTCTCTTTGGTCTACGGCCTACGGTTAACGAGGATGTAATATGGTCAGCACATCGAGCAACCGCCTTTACTTTGTCCCAACTAATGCACCCATTAGAGTTGAGTGGACATAACAATACTTAAATTCTAAATCCCAGTCTTCACCGAGATTCGAATCTGATACCTCTAGGTACGGAAGCCAAAGAGTTTGCCACTCAATCACCACTCCCCATATTAAAACCACCACGCCCCCTATTAAAGCAAGATCAAACACTAAATTTTATCATTCTTATTTTCTAAATATTATGGCCTTCAAAATATTTTCTCTAAGTTTTTCACCAACTTCATCACCTAACCCATAGTCTGCTGGACCGTTGGGGAACCACACAATATTTGTCGACCGTCTTTCTCCATCCCTCTCTGTCTTTCGCCTTGCGAGGAACCTCTTTCAATGGCAGGCCCGTCCAATCTTTAATGTTGTCTTCCCATCGTTTTCTCTGCCTGCCTCTTCTTTTTTTTCCTGGTACTGTACCCTAAAGGAAGGTCTTAGTGAGCATCAAAGTTTTTGTAATATGGCCATAGAGTTTTAGTTTGTTTGTTGTTTACACTAGTTAGCAGGTAATCGTGGGGTCTAATCGCTGTAGTGACCCTGTCTCTAATCTCTTCGTTTTTGACGCGGTCTTTAAATGTGAGACCTAGGATCCTTCAGTAGCATCTCAATTCCATTGCTAGGATCCTCCTCTCTAGCTCTGCAGTCAGCGTCCAAGACTAGCAAGCATATATAGAATGTGGCCTTGACCAGGGAATCAGTCTGATTGTGGTGTCGAGTTTTGGGACCGGGTCTAAAATAAGCTTACCCGTCACTGATCTAGAGTCTCGCAGACCTGGTACAACGATGAACTGTGAAAACAGTATTAAGTCAGGTCAAGTCAGGCAATGGAGGCGCTGTGGCTGAGCGGTAAAGCGCTTGGCTTCCGAACCGGGGGTCCGGGCTCGAATTCTAGTGAAAACTCCACCCAGCTCCAATGGGTATCTGACATTAGTTGGGGAAAAGTAAAGACCATTGGTCGTTGTGCTGGCCATATGACACTCTTGTTAACCGTAGGCCACAAAAACAGATGACCTTTACATCATCTGTCCTATAGACCACAAGGTCTGAATGGGGAACTTTTTATTTTTTTTTACAAGTCAGGTCAAGTCCTTTGAGATTCAAGAACATTAAAATACGTAAGTGTGTGTGTGTGTCTGTTTCATTGTATGTAACTTTTTTTAAACAAAAGCTAACAGTTCTTCGTTTTTAAAGGGAAAAAAATGGTGAAAAAAGCATTGGAAACGGCTTTAGTTTTCTCGTGTTGTCTCCAGTAGAGAATGTCTCCTTTGAATTTAAGAATTAATTAGTGGGAAAAGCCCTCCGTAGGCTGTTATCAATGAGTAGGGCTATTGAGATGAGCTTATTGGAGAGACAGAGAGAGAGAGAGAGAGAGGAGAGGGAGGGAGTTCTCTAGTAAGGAAGAAAGCAATTGGTGAGAGTTTAAAAAGAAGGGGAGATAGTTCATTCTCTTGTCCAGAAAATCAAGAAGTTCTGTCCGAGTCTGGTGAAAGACTTACTCTGATTGAAGATTGATGCTGGAAAACAAAGTCAACGGCATCCCTAGCTGTGAATTTTGTCTAAAGCCTAAATGTAGAAATGGTGAGTATGTTACGTGAGGTTTGGATTGAGTGAATTAAAAAGTTTCTTCTTTTATAACAGCTTAAATCAACTCTTTCTGTCTGCCTGGTAGAAATTTTGAACACGTTATTTCTCCCACACCCATTCTCGAAAGAAGTTAAAACTTTACATAATTATTTTAAAAATTAACCAATTAGTCAATTAATTGTTGGCAATTAATTAATTATTTTGTTTGATATCGAATAAAGGAAATGGCTTCTTCTTTATTGAGAGATGTGTTTGTAAGTGTGGAGTTCTTCCCTTTAAATAAGCTTAGGTGTATTTTTTAAATATTTGTATGCTTGTTTTTCTGTTATTTTAGAGACTTGACACCTTGCTAACATTTTATCGTTGCACGCGTGGTGCAATATTCAATAGTTCACTACTTATCATGTCATGAAGACCTATCTCTGGGCTGTCCAAGCTCGGTCATTGTGACAGGGGCTCGATTATTCCATATCTACTAAAGAATATGGCTTGTGGATAAAATTATCTGCAAACCGCAAAGGTATGCATGGAGCGTCAAAAAGAAAAAAAAATGTTTGAGGACCACTTTGTTATGGAAAATTATCCTAGCATTACATCATCCTATGATTTGCTTTCGAGACTAAACAACAATTTTCAACTTTATCTTTCTGTGTGTCAGTGACACTGGGTGTAGGCCTACATATGACTTGAAAACTTATTTGTTGACGTCATTGCGTGTGGGTCTAAAGCTCATTCCTCGTCACTTCCGCTTTCATCTCTATGAATGATGGACTTGTCGACCATGAATACCCATTCCCCCAAGCTTTGTATTCTTCAACCCTTAATTCCCCCTCCCCTCCCATTTGCACCCTAACTCCCCCTCCACCCCCCAAATTCACCTCCCATGTAATCTAAATCAATGAAAACAAGCAATCGGGCGCAGAGCAGCTCATCAGCTTTTTGTGTGGATTTGATAGAAAGCGTGGACAACAAAACCAACGCGCCTATTCAAGACGAGTGGACCGCGCTTCTTGTCTTGTGTTCAGCCCGCCCCTCAACCCTTGGCATCCTCAATGGGGCGTCCGTTTCCCCCCATTATTTCTTCACTTTCACTTCCGACCACTACAAAGGGGCGCCTGTTGTAACGCTCATCAGTGATGGCTTCTATTATGAAAAGTTTTTTTTTTTCTTTTCCGCTTCGAGAAATTTTTCAAGTTATGAAGAACGTCTCAGAATCAGCTGTGGGTAAAAATGTTGGGAGAGCGTTTGTGTGTGTGTGTGTGTGTGAAAGAGGAAGAAATGAGGGAAAGAGACTATTGAGAAAAAGAAAGTGAGAGACCAAAAGAGAGAATGATATTGAGAGAGGAAAATTAAAGAGAGAAAATAGTGTCAGAAGTATGGCAAGAGAAAGATTAAGCAAAAAGAGAGTCAAGTAAAGAGAAAGAAGGAATAAGAAAAAAGAGACAGAGAGACAGACAGACAGAGAGACAGAGAGAGAGAGAGACAGAGACAGAGAGAGATAGAGACAGTGACAGAGAGAGAGAGAGAGAGAGAGAGGAAGAAAGAAAAAGAATGGAAGAGAAAGGAAGTTAAAAAAAAAGCAAATACGAAAAAAAAAGAGAAAAAGAGAAAGATAGAGAAAAATTTGGATGGTAACAGTCCAGAGGGCATACCGCATGATCAGACCATTATGACATAATGATAGATATATAGAAAGAAAGAAAGAAAGATAGATAGATAGATAGATAGATAGATAGATAGATAGATAGATAGATAGATAGATAGATAGATAGATAGATAGATAGATAGATATAGATAGATAGATAGATAGATAGATAGATAGATAGATAGATAGATAGATAGATAGATAGATAGATAGATAGATAGATAGATAGATAGATAGATAGATAGATAGATAGATACATAGATAGATAGATAGATAGATAGATAGATAGATAGATTACAAGAGAGTTTAACTTCGCCCAAACCAGATTTGCTTCTGTCTTTAAGAAAACACAAAGTCCACTAGATAAAAAGACATTGTATCGTTCAAGTTGTTGTGTTTTTTTTTTGTCTGGACCCCAAGGGAAAGAAATAAAGAAGTGGGACGCATGAAGGGCACCATCGTCTTACAAAGATATCGTCAAATGATTCAAATGAAATGAGCCTTGAAAGAAGCCAAACAGTGTTCTATTTTGTTCCTCGCAACAAAGACTTGAGAAGACTGGGAGAACAGAAAATTATTTTTAATCGGCCATGTTTTCATTTATGTGGGTTTTTTTTTTTTTTTTGGTAATAAGATCTAGTGATTTGCACTTCAGACTGTCCTCGTGTTACTCCAGAGTTCGATCCTAGCCCAACGCTGTTCTGAGGGCGGTTTAACCTACGACGCAGTAGTGACTAGTTCTGAAAGTAAGTCTGATACGTTGAAACAAAAAATAAATTTAAAAATTATAAAAAAAAATACACAAAATACAAAAAATACAAAAAATACAAAAAAATACAAAAAATACAAAAAAATACAAAAAATACAAAAATACAAAAAAAAAATACAAAAAATACAACAAATACAAAAAATGCAAAAAATACAAAAAAATACAAAAAATACAAAAATACAAAAAAAAATACAAAAAATACAACAAATACAAAAAATGCAAAAGTCCTTATGTATGGCGCTGATGATTTTTGTTGTAAGGAAAATTACTATTCTATTAATAAATAAAAAACGAAAGACAAAATAAAAGGAACATTTTTATAATCGATCCTGTGTCTACTTAAAAGGGATCTGAACAGAACGAGATCAACAAGTCGACATCGTGCAAAGAGTTTATTATTTTTCAAGAAATACGAGAGACCTAATCACAAAATGCAGTTGTTGAGTTAGCAGCCATCAGAAACGTCTGCGTCAACATGCACCAGTTTGGACTCAACACGGGATAGAAGAAATAAAATGAATTTCTTATTTTTTTTATTTTTAAATAGAACTTACACCATAAATAAAAATAACTGCAAATTAAATACAAACGTATTATTATTAGTTAACGTCCAGCCCCCATCCACACCCCACCCTAGCTTAAAAAAAAAAGTTTGTTATTTCACTTTAGAGATTGAATATTTTCTCTATAAATTATCTCTTGTTCCAAGTCTCTCCATTGAATAACGACTTTGAATTGACTGGAGGGTTTACGACTTAGAGAAATACGAACAAGAAAACAACTTTTATGTGTATTCAGGACAACCCTGAAAGACGGGCCGCCTCATCAGAGACCCCCTAACGCTAAAAGTTTGCATGTTTGTCCAAGCCATTGAGTAGTTGGAACGGTGACACTAGAGGGGGAGGGGGGCGACTGCAGTTCTTTCTTCAGAAAGCTCAATGGCAAGAAAATACGGGAAAAGAGAGTGTGTGTTGGGGGGTCTTTCAGACATTGGCCGGGTCTCTTCGGGTCGGGATGGAGCGGGGTGAAAGCGGGTATTTTTTCTTGAAAAAGAGAGGTCACTTTACTCACGTTCGCAATTCTAAAGACGGCGATTACTGCGCGTGCGGTAAGCTATTGCCACGGAGACATTTTGTGAGTGTTATAATATTTCCTAGAAGCAGACGACACCCCCCAACCCTACCCCTCTGTTTTTTTTTATTTTATTCTGTTTGCCTAACACAGGCGCCCCCATCAGATGAATAGATCCCCCAAGTCATTCACCCAATAGATTCACTCTATTCATCAGATGTAAAAAGCTTTTCTGTGTTCCAATGATTTTGGTTTTTCGAGAGTTTAGGGTGACCGTTGCTTCTGCCCATTCAAATTCAAATGGTCACGAAGCGCCCTTCGCTCATCTGTTCCTGCAGCAACAAAACTATCATAAAGTCGAATCATCTGAGATCGAAATGGGAACGACTCATAAAATAGACTCCTTTTGCCATTCACTACCCTTTCTTCTTCTCTGCGCGATTCGTAACTTCTGAATCGGTACATGGACTCATAACTCATGACCGATAGTGTATTGTCACTTCCTGGGTTATCTCCCGTAGAGGTTGTACAGAGACAACTAATATAAAACGCTCTGTGATAAATTCACATGCTATGTTTCTGACATTTTTTTTTTTACACACAAATACTCTCCACAAAATTAATTTTTGTTATTCAATCTATTCATATCAATTAAAAAAAGCTGACTCTATATCTTATATGATACAGACGTTACTTCAAAAATGAAGATGATTACGTCTTACGCGTCATGCATTTAGTCATGCATATTAACCAATGACCTAAACTCCGCCAAGTCACTGGTTTTCCTGGCTAGCTCAGGCAACCCATTCCATGCACTAATAGCACTAGGGAAGAAGGAGTATTTGTACAAATTTGTCCTAGCAAATGGGACGAGGAATGTGCCTTTATCGTTGTGTCTTTCAGAGTATTTTATTAAATTTTGTTTTTGTATTTGAAGATTATGGTTCAATGTTTTATGTATAATTGCTACTTTACTTTTAAGTCTTCTATCCTGAAGGCTTTCTAAATTTAGTGATTTTACTAAAGGTGTTACTCTAGTGAAATGTGAATATTCGTTTGTTATGAATCTCACTGCTCTATTTTGTGTCTGTTCCAGTTTCTTAATGTTTTCTTGAGGATGCATATTCTATTATTGGCCTAACCATGGTTAAATAACATTTTAGTTTTATGTTCTTATTTGATTTATAGAAATTTCTTCTAATAAACCTTAATGCTAGGTATTTTGCCTAGGTTCTACCACTAGAACTATATAGCGTCCCCTTTTTTCAAGAGTGCTAGCAGACATACGTGATACAAACTGAAATAGTTGGGGAAATGTTTTATTTAGCCCTGAACACTTTTTGTTTCATCTTTCAATACTATTTGGCCTTTGTAATTATTTGTTTATTCCTCCAATGACCCGCCCCCCCCCGGCCAACCACATACTATTTGGCCTTTGTAATTATTTGTTTATTCCTCCAATGACCCGCCCCCCCCCCCCCCGCCAACCACATACTATTTGGCCCTTTTATCTCCCAACGGAATGGCAACCAATTAACACACACACACACACCACACTTCTTAGGCTCTTGAATTCCAGAAGCGCTTCAAGATAATGCACTTCTGGTTTAATTGGACTTAATGACCATTTATTTTTTGTTGCCATTATTATCATTATTCAGAGGAACAGGCATCATTGCAATTATATCTGAGTCTGTTTTTATTTTTAGCTTCTTCCAAAGGGAGCCCACTTCCACCTCCCAAGCATTGTTTTGGACTTCTAGTTCTCGAGAAACAAATCATTTTGTATTAGATCCCCTCTTCCCCCCCCCTACTCCTCTTTCTACGTTCATCCCTCAATCAAGTAGCCAGTAATGCACAGTTGTATTTTTTTTTTAAATTTTTTTTAAATTTAGGTTGGTAAAAGAAATAATTGTGCAAAATTTCAGTTTGATACGAGATTGGATGTCGGAGAAATAAGGTGTACAAGTTATTTACCAGACAGATAGACAGACAGAGTGATATAATATAAGCTTTGTAATAAAAAAAAAATATATATATATAAATAAGACAATTTCTCCTTTGTGAAGCTGATAACTGTTTCGTCAGAGGGGGGGGGGATATCTTACTCTTAATAACTTATGAATGATAGGTGTTGACCAAAATGGAACATTTTTTATTCCACCACAATGCCCCCCTCTCACGAACAAAAATCATTGCGTATGTATATGAACTTAGAGTCAGAGTATATACAATTTTAAATGATATGTCTATAGATCTAGAGTCAGAGTATATACAATTTTAAATGATATGTCTATAGATCTAGAGTCAGAGTATATACAATTTTAAATGATATGTCTATAGATCTAGAGTCAGAGTATATACAATTTTAAATGATATGTCTTTAGATCTAGAGTCAGAGTATATACAATTTTAAATGATATGTCTATAGATCTAGACATAGACAGCGCCCAGACTGTTCCAGGATGTCTATTAATTTATTAAACTCTTTATTGAATGCGAAAATATCCTAAGACGCACTTTGTTCAAGATAGCTTGATAACCCTACTCCTCTAGCCAAATTAAAATCATTTTTTTTTATTTTGAAAAATTATAATGATCATACTAAGGAGTTTTTTTTCCATTTCTTGCCAAATAGCTAGTAATACTTTTCCTAAAGATATATATCAACTGTCAAATTTATAGGAAAATCGTTAAGGCCGTTTTCAAGATCCGGTTTCTGAGTCCATGAATTTGAAATGCTGAATAGAGGAATTGTAATCAGAACAGATTACATGATTAATAATGAGTCGAATTAAACATTTAATACCAAAATGTAGTTATGCAAAAAAATGCTGATTGTTTTTATTTATTTCAACCGTATCTAGATCTAAGTCCTTAAAAAAAATGGAAATGTTTAAAATAAACAAAACAAAACAAAAAACTAAAACGAAAGTTCCCCACCAAAACAAAATGTCAATAAATGCTTTAAAAAAAATTAATAACAGTTTTGTTGTATTCAATCTTAATAGGTCGGCTCTATAAAAACTGCGGATATAAAAAATTGTTTTAGGGAAAATGAACTACTGCTGATTCGATCGTGAAATGGGCCTATCTTATCTAGGTCCACGCTAACTGGTAAGTAATGATGTTTCTCGTAGACCGCAAGAGGGAGAATTAGTGACGAGACATTGAGTGAGCCAAGTTTTTGTTTTTTATATCTAGAAATGAACAAGCCTACTAGAGTCAACCTGAAACTTCACATGTAAAAGAAGTGTTATACTAAATTTGGTAGCCTCTTTTTATTATTTTTTTTTTCGCTACTGGTCGTTCAGCGATGAGATAGATGGAATTAGTTGTGATAGGTTGTGATGGGTTGTGATGGTTGGTAATACATTATGATGGGGCTGTAAGAAATTCTAGACTAGGGAAATTATTAAAGATAAAATAATAACAGCGCTATTAGGTTTTAGACAGACAGAACTTTTGTTTGAAGTTATCGACGCTTTTAGCTGCCCCCCGAAAGGGGAATAAACGCTATTAGTTTTGTGTGGTCTGTCCGTCCAGTTTAGATCTCGTAAACTAGAAAAGAGAGTGAAAATTCGACATCATGATATTTTGGACCTTTCAAAGTTCTGATGCAACGGCTACTTTTTCTTTTCAGAAATCGAAAATGTTAATTTTTTAAATCCACTATGCAATCAGTTTTTTCATAAAAATACACCATTTTTACAACTATTCACTATTAACAGTAATTAACACATGAGGCTATTTAGTACAGAGGGTGTATGTATATCACATCTGTAACACATTTATGCAAACGGCTTTAGATTTATTTTTTTTCAAATGTGTTATAAAGTATGATCTGTAATACTAACTACTACATTTACAAAAAATTTTTGCTCTTTTGTTTTAAGAGAAAAACTTATTTAATGTACGTATAAGTGGAATATAATTTAAAACGACAATTAATAAGTAGTTTTACATATTATCGCGTGAACTGCAATGCGATATCTGTTACATAGGACACTTTACTAAAGAAATGCTGTTGTTTTTTTCTAAAGGCTTTGAATAAGATATTAACCCTTTATAAAACAATTCTCTGTGGCATCTTACGTCTCGAGAGACGATCTTTTCTCTTTGCAACTTCTTGTGTGACTAAAGAGGCCAATCCTTGATACACAGCTGCGATCGCAGGTTGGGCATATGTAATCATCAAGCGCCGTTGCATTTTTACCCTTCTTTCTGCTTCTGTTGTGTATGACATCTGCAATCCGTGACCCTTCCTTTATGCTCTCTCTCCATGTGGATCTATCTAGTGCCACCTCTTCCCAGCTGCTAGTGTCGATTTTGAAGAGCTTCATGTCGCGTTTGCATACATCTGTATAACGTAAAAGTGGGCGACCAGCGGTTCTCCTGCCTTCTATTAGATCGCCATACAGAATATCCTGTGGAAGTCGACCTACTGGCATTCTATGAACGTGGACAAGCCAGCCAAGGCGTCTGCTGCTGATAACAGAGAGGATGACCTAACACCCTGCTCTTCGAAGCACTTCCTCATTGGTTATCTTAGATAATCATTATATCACATCAATTAGGCCAGGTTTACATCTAACTCTACCTTCACTTTCTCCTATCCCTTTGTCTGCTAGACCATTGGGACACAACACAAGATCTGTCAACCTTCATTCTCCATTCATCTCTGTCATTTGCCTTTGATAGAATTTCATTCTGATATTCTTTCTGAAAATATTGAAACATGTCTTTTTAACTGCCTGGGTGGACCACTTCGGGGGCCGATTTTGAGTTTGTGTTTCAAGTAGTTTCCACACAAACTGTCTTTGTAACCTTGCTTTCTTTTGACTTAGAAATAAACAAAAATGTTTCATTGATAAAAATGCTGAGAAAGAATTTCGTATACATAGGGTAAGGATAACTAAATCATCACCTCAGATGTGTATGCACTAAATCATCACCTCAGATGAGTATGCACTAAATCATCACCTCAGATGTGTATGCACTAAATCATCACCTCAGATGTGTATGCACTAAATCATCACCTCAGATGTGTATGCACTAAATCATCACCTCAGATGTGTATGCACTAAATCATCACCTCAGATGTGTATGCACTAAATCATCACCTCGGATGTGTATGCGCTAAATCATCACCTCAGATGAGTATGCGCTAAATCATCACCGCGCATGTGTATGAGCTAAATCATCAACTCAGATGTGTATGCACTCAACCATCACCTCGGATGTGTATGCGCTAAATTATCACCTCGGATGTGTATGCACTAAATTATCACCTCGGATGTGTATGCGCTAAATCATCACCTTATATGAGTATGCGCTAAATCATCACCTTATATGAGTATGCGCTAAATCATCACCTTATATGAGTATGCGCTAAATCATCACCTTATATGAGTATGCGCTAAATCATCACCTTATATGAGTATGCGCTAAATCATCACCTCAGATGTGTATGCGCTAAATCATCGCCTCAGATGTGTATGCACTAAATCATCACCTCAGATGTGTATGCACTAAATTCATCACCTCAGATGTGTATGCACTAAATTCATCACCTCAGATGTGTATAAGCTAAATCATCACCTCAGATGTGTATAAGCTAAATCATCACCTCAGATGTGTATGCACTAAATCATCACCTCAGATGTGTATGCACTAAATCATCACCTCAGATGTGTATAAGCTAAATCATCACCTCAGATGTGTATAAGCTAAATCATCACCTCAGAAGTGTATGCACTAAATCATCACCTCAGATGTGTATGCACTAAATCATCACCTCAGATGTGTATGCACTGAATCATCACCTCAGATGTGTATGCACTGAATCATCACCTCAGATGTGTATGCACTAAATCATCACCTCAGATGTGTATGCACTGAATCATCACCTCAGATGTGTATGCACTGAATCATCACCTCAGATGTGTATGCACTAAATCATCACCTCAGATGTGTATGCACTAAATCATCACCTCAGATGTGTATGCACTAAATAATCACCTCAGATGTGTATGCACTAAATCATCACCTCAGATGTGTATGCACTAAATCATCACCTCAGATGTGTATGCACTAAATAATCACCTCAGATGTGTATGCACTAAATCATCACCTCAGATGTGTATGCACTAAATCATCACCTCAGATGTGTATGCACTGAATCATCACCTCAGATGTGTATAAGCTAAATCATCACCTCAGATGTGTATGCACTGAATCATCACCTCAGATGTGTATGCACTAAATCATCACCTCAGATGTGTATGCACTAAATCATCACCTCAGATGTGTATAAGCTAAATCATCACCTCAGATGTGTATGCACTGAATCATCACCTCAGATGTGTATAAGCTAAATCATCACCTCAGATGTGTATGCACTAAATCATCACCTCAGATGTGTATGCACTGAATCATCACCTCAGATGTGTATAAGCTAAATCATCACCTCAGATGTGTATGTACTAAATCATCACCTCAGATGTGTATGCACTGAATCATCACCTCAGATGTGTATAAGCTAAATCATCACCTCAGATGTGTATGCACTAAATCATCACCTCAGATGTGTATGCACTAAATCATCACCTCAGATGTGTATAAGCTAAATCATCACCTCAGATGTGTATGCACTGAATCATCACCTCAGATGTGTATAAGCTAAATCATCACCTCAGATGTGTATGCACTAAATCATCACCTCAGATGTGTATGCACTAAATCATCACCTCAGATGTGTATGCACTAAATCATCACCTCAGATGTGTATGCACTAAATCATCACCTCAGATGTGTATGCACTGAATCATCACCTCAGATGTGTATAAGCTAAATCATCACCTCAGATGTGTATGCACTGAATCATCACCTCAGATGTGTATGCACTAAATCATCACCTCAGATGTGTATGCACTAAATCATCACCTCAGATGTGTATAAGCTAAATCATCACCTCAGATGTGTATGCACTGAATCATCACCTCAGATGTGTATAAGCTAAATCATCACCTCAGATGTGTATGCACTAAATCATCACCTCAGATGTGTATAAGCTAAATCATCACCTCAGATGTGTATGCACTGAATCATCACCTCAGATGTGTATAAGCTAAATCATCACCTCAGATGTGTATGCACTAAATCATCACCTCAGATGTGTATGCACTGAATCATCACCTCAGATGTGTATAAGCTAAATCATCACCTCAGATGTGTATGTACTAAATCATCACCTCAGATGTGTATGCACTGAATCATCACCTCAGATGTGTATAAGCTAAATCATCACCTCAGATGTGTATGCACTAAATCATCACCTCAGATGTGTATGCACTAAATCATCACCTCAGATGTGTATAAGCTAAATCATCACCTCAGATGTGTATGCACTGAATCATCACCTCAGATGTGTATAAGCTAAATCATCACCTCAGATGTGTATGCACTAAATCATCACCTCAGATGTGTATGCACTAAATCATCACCTCAGATGTGTATGCACTAAATCATCACCTCAGATGTGTATGCACTAAATCATCACCTCAGATGTGTATGCACTGAATCATCACCTCAGATGTGTATAAGCTAAATCATCACCTCAGATGTGTATGCACTGAATCATCACCTCAGATGTGTATGCACTAAATCATCACCTCAGATGTGTATGCACTAAATCATCACCTCAGATGTGTATAAGCTAAATCATCACCTCAGATGTGTATGCACTGAATCATCACCTCAGATGTGTATAAGCTAAATCATCACCTCAGATGTGTATGCACTAAATCATCACCTCAGATGTGTATGCACTGAATCATCACCTCAGATGTGTATAAGCTAAATCATCACCTCAGATGTGTATAAGCTAAATCATCACCTCAGATGTGTATAAGCTAAATCATCACCTCAGATGTGTATGCACTAAATCATCACCTCAGATGTGCATGCGCTAAACAATATCATGACAAGATTTAATCTTCATATTTTATGCCCATATGGCATTCTAAAGCAGACATCCGCATCAGAGCTAAGGTCTCAGACCCTCTATTCTCCTAGCCAATAATCGCACTGTTAATGACCTTTTTTCTCAGGTCAGTGGAGACACATTCTCCTTTCCCCACCGCTCTTTCAATCATTCGAAGCGATTAATAAATTGTCATTAGCCAAATGACCTGCCTTCAGTTTTACTGGCTTGCCTTCACCTTAGTACCTCTTTCCAGACAAAAAAAAAAAAAAAGAAATGCGACTCTTCAGAAAGCTGTCATGGAGGCGAACGCTCCGGTCTTACGATTTTTCTTTTCACACCCCCCCTCCCACCCTTCTTTCTCCTTCGCTCATTCTCTATCGGCCCGTGGGGGGCTCACACACAGGTAAGCTAGTGTGAAATCATCTTAAGGCTTCGGCTCGTGCTCGGCGCGCGCGTAAAGAGCAGGTTTTATTGGTCAGATGAGAGAGTGGGTTAGGACAATCCCCTATTATTTCTGTCATTAAAGCGACTTGTTCTGCAGTGAAGTGATCTCCCCTTGAAAACTAATTAGCTAATGTGTAACTGACTTGCCTACTATTGTTGTTGTCTTTTTTTTTTTCTTTCTTTCAGGTTTCAGAGACTGGAAAAGAAACATTTTTATTCTTACAGGACAGAGGCGTAGGTATGGTGGGCGGAAGGTAGGGAGAGAATTTGAAAATCTCCCCGGTCCCCCAATTGAGGGGTCCCCTAAATGAGTGTTTTTTTACATTAAATATTATGCAAAAGCAGGATCCCCCAAAGAGTTCAAGCCCCCCCCCCCGGGCCCAAAATGACGGCAAATTCCTAGCTACGCCACTGTTACATGACACTCTCTGAAAAGATAGATTTGTCATTACTTTACCAAAAAGTCACTACTGGGGGATTTCAAACTCAGTAATCTGCTCTTAGTTTACAATATTGTTCGTAACGTCCGGTTTTCTTTCTGTAAGCAATAAGATACAGTAACATAGAAAAAGAAGAGAAGCTAATAAAGAGAAATATAAAGGAACTTAAAGGAAAAACGTTACGAATAAGGAGAAGATGAAGATCAGAAGAGAACAAGAGATTGTAAGAACAAAGGGATGAAACAAGCAATGTCAAGGTCGCTAACATTTAAAAACTCCGTGTTACTAACTATATAGCAGAAATTTATTTTTGCTAAGAATCAAGATATGTAGATTCTGTGCTAACAAGAGCACGTTTTTTAAACATATACATCTTATCAACCCTTCCTATATTTTATTTTGTACACCAGATACACCAAATAGCTTGTTATTTATAGTTAGTCGCCATCAATGGGAATCTCCGATTGGTTTTAAACTATAAGTCTAAAATAGGTCAAATATGTGGTTAATGTTATTCTTAAAATGTGATAAGCTTTTTTTTTTTTTTTTTCTAAAAATGTTTTTTTTTTTAGTTTGCTTGTTTTGATTTTTTTTTAAATCAATGTCTACTTGATGTTCAAATAACCTAGTAAAGTAACATTCCTAGTTTTGTCATTGGCTGTAGGAGACTGGAGCCCATGACATTTACGTTTTTAGAGTGATCGAGAAAAATGCGTTATAGAAGGCCTGAACACTGACCTGCAACGTCACAGCCTGAGTGCAGTTTAGACCAATAGCTTGTCGCCACGTCGTACAGACCTGTGACGACAAAAAGAATGACGCTTACCATGAGTTGCGATAACATGGAGGCCATTGCGCAACCGGAGACGTCCTCGTATAACTTGAAGCCACACCTACATGTAGGACCTCAGAGCAGTGGCGACCAGGTGGGAAGAGGCATCAGACATTGTCAGTGACTAAACGGAGCGGGAGTCTTCAACTCCTGTTAGCCTACCTTATTTGTGAGGTTTCTAAATTATAGCGATTGCCTAATTGTATTTAAATCAGCCCAAAATTAGTTATTAAGTTATTAATAGTATTATTTTAACAATGTTTTGTGACTTTTTGTAAGTGCATGAGTATTGGAAGCCACTTTCGTTTTGATGTTTGACTTCCGGCTGGCAAACGCTTTTACTTGGTTTGATGTTCTTCTTCCGGGTCGCAAACTCTTTTAGATGATTTGATGTTCTTCTTCCAGGTCGCAAACTCTTTTAGATGGTTTGGTGTTCTTCTTCCAGGTCGCAAACTCTTTTAGATGATTTGATGTTCGTCTTCTGGATTGTAAACTCTTTTAGACAGTTTTGTCTTTATTGTCTGGGTTGTAAACGCATTTAGATCGTTTTGATGCTTAACTTTTGATATCTCCCCATGGTTTTGGTTTTAATGTACAACTTCTTTGAAAGACTTTTTGTTCGTTTCGATTTTCTGCTTCCGAGTTTATACATAACAACAACCAAAATGTTCAATTAAAAGGGGCCATAATCTAAAACAAAAGGACGTTATTAGATGAAATAACAATAAAAATACTAAGAAGAAGAAGACGAAGAAGAAGAAGAAGAAGACGAAGAAGAAGAAAACATGTGAACCTAGGCTTGGAGATAAGCGTTTATGGAAGTTATCCATTTTACAATATACCTTGTTGTTATATCAATCAAAGGGATAATAACAGCTGACCTCACAGATACCTTCAATGCCCTTAACATTCCTAGGAACATTCTCGTTGCCTGTCAGAAGGCGGTACTGCTGCAGACCTGCCACATCACCAGAAAATTCCTCAGT
Organism: Biomphalaria glabrata; assembly: GCF_947242115.1. NCBI lineage: Eukaryota > Metazoa > Mollusca > Gastropoda > Planorbidae > Biomphalaria > Biomphalaria glabrata. Next base: position 15,402,599 of record NC_074725.1, on the reverse strand, counting down.
GGAACCTGATAAAGGGACCTCAATGATTTTTGTTTCTCTTTTAAAAAAAACTTCGACCCTGGCAGCGCCAGAGAATGAACACTCGTTGTTTTCTAACATAATAATAATACTAATGAGGGAGTGTCTTCGAATCTGAGGACTAATGCAGTGTATAGTATTCTATGTGTCTCCGCAGACTCTTTTGAGGTGAAATAACAGACTTCTAAAGCATCAGACTTTGAAAAGATTGAAACGCTTGAATGAATCCTATCATTGCTAGTAGGGAGTGCAATATTTAAATATTGATTCACTTACTGGTGGAAAATTCCAAAACAATGCGCGCAAAGCATGTTCGATCGCCGGTTTAAGTTTTCCTAACAATACATCGACCTGTGGCTGCCAAAGGATGACCTTTTATTGTAAGGTCAGTACGAAGTACATTAGAAGAGAGTTTTTATTGTAAGGTCAGTACGAAGTACATTAGAAGAGAGCTTTTATTGTAAGGTCAGTACGAAGTACTTTAGGAGAGAGCTTTTATTGTAAGGTCTCAGTACGAAGTACATTAGAAGAGAGCTTTTATTGTAAGGTCAATACGAAGTACATGAGAAGAGAGCTTTTATTGTAAGGTCAGTACGAAGTACATGAGAAGAGAGCTTTTATTGTAAGGTCAGTACGATTTTTATGAAACAAAGATCTCAGCAACAGTTTAATCAACCTGTATTCGCTTTGTATCTCTCTCTTTGTTACAACTCTCTTTGTTACATCTCTGTTATATCTCTCTTTGTTACATCTCTCTTTGTTACATATCTGTTTGTTATATCTCTTTTTGTTACATCTCTCTTTGTTACATCTCTGTTATATCTCTCTTTGTTACATCTCTCTTTGTTACATCTCTGTTATATCTCTCTTTGTTACATCTCTCTTGGTTTCCATCCAATGAAACATAAAAAGTGTGTGCATATGTCTACTAATATGTCGCTAGTTACACAGAACACCTAAAACAAAACAAAAAAAGCGCCGACACTAACTATAATCTACTTGAGTAGATCCGATGCTGATCAAATCTTTCACCTTATTCGTGTGGAGTAAACTCCAAGAACATTGTCTGCTCTATCTAGTCACCACTCAGATCTCCCAACAAACTGCCTCCACCCTCCTCACTACTAGTCAGAACTCAGATCTCCCAACAACCTGCCTCCACTCTCGTCACTATCTAGTCAGCACTCAGATCTCCAAACAAACTGCCTCCACCCTCCTCACTACTAGTCAGCACTCAGATCTCCTAACAACCTGCCTCCACCCTCCTCACTACTAGTCAGCACTCAGATCTCCCAACAACCTGCCTCCACCCTCCTCACTACTAGTCAGCACTCAGATCTCCCAACAACCTGCCTCCACCCTCCTCACTACTAATCAGAACTCAGATCTCCCAACAAACTGCCTTCACCCTCCTCACTACTAGTCAGCACTCAGATCTCCTAACAACCTGCATCCACCCTCCTCACTACTAGTCAGCACTCAGATCTCCCAACAACCTGCCTCCACCCTCCTCACTACTAGTCAGCACTCAGATCTCCCAACAACCTGCCTCCACCCTCCTCACTACTAGTCAGCACTCAGATCTCCCAACAACCTGCCTCCACCCTCCTCACTACTAGTCAGAACTCAGATCTTCCAACAACCTGCCTCCACCCTCCTCACTACTAGTCAGCACTCAGATCTCCTAACAACCTGCCTCCACCCTCCTCACTACTAGTCAGCACTCAGATCTCCCAACAACCTGCCTCCACCCTCCTCACTACTAGTCAGCACTCAGATCTCCCAACAACCTGCCTCCACCCTCCTCACTACTAGACTACTCACCCCCCCCCCCTTTTCCTCCCCATTCCAGTTCTCAGACACTGTTTTCTACAGTCTTAATGGCCGGCGGAATTAGAAATAGTTGATAGCCCCTCGTTGCGACCTCTTATCTGGCTACATCAGGTCTTTTGATTAATGAAAATAACTCTATCTACAGCACGAGTTATCCTCCTTGTTTGTTTGTTGTCTCCCTCTCGATCTCTTGGGTCCTGGGGGGAGAAAAAGAGATTTTGGTAGCGGGCAGGGGGGGGGGAGGATTTGTCTGTCAAAAGTCTTCTCTTCCTGTAGGTCTCTGCTCTTAATTAGTACAGGCAACAAAAACATAAAAAAAAACCATAAAAATTACTTTTATAAAAAAGATACAGCTTATACGAAGTGTAATTGTATCCATTAGTTTGGGTCAGTCGTAGATGGCGTTGACTTGAACAGAATAAGTCTGTGCGATTTGAAATATTTTGAACAATTGTTTTTTTGTTTATCTTGTAGCTTACTCAACCCGCTATGATCCTATCACTTCGTATGGACAAGTTCTAAAAGTGGGAGGGAAGAAGGGGGCGTTAGAATGTAAATGTCTGCTGGAGTGATGAACATCTCTGAAGACGTCGCTTTGAATAAGAAATATGCTATTTAAAATCTCAGTTTGACAGTTTGATTTACTGACAGGTTTCCTTTATTACTTACGCATGATTGTGTAACACTGTATGCAGTTTGACTGAACTGTACAGGACAGTCTTCTGTTTCTGTCATCTGTTTCTATGTTAATGAGCAGGGTGTCATGTGGCCAGCACAAAGCCTTTCCTCAACTAATTTCAGGTACCCATTAGAGAGTATGATGGACTCAAGGGCGTCATAAAAATGTCGAAATTCAAAATCTCACTCTTCTCCGAGATTCGAGCCCAGGACCCCAAGTTCGGAAGCCAAGCGCTTAACCACTCAGTCACCACACCCCCACATGCATATCTGCCCATAGATCTCAAAGTCTAAAGGGAAACTTATTTTGTTTATACACTACTGTGAGTCCTTCCAAGAGAACTAGGAGAAAGGAGGCGCGGTGGTTTTTCGGTGAAGAGTTTCTGATGAAACCACGAGCTGGTATTTCATAATGGATGTGGATAGAAGTCACGTGATTGTGCGGGGGGGGGAGAAAGAGACGTGAAACAGAAAGGGCGTGTATTTGTAGTGAGTTGGTAGTGAGTTGTAGTGAATTGTAGTTATCTTGTTTGAATTAGCATTTCACTTTTTTTATCTATATACGTCTAGTTTCAAGTTGAATCTGTGTCTATTTAATAGTTTTTAAAAAAAAATTATATTTAAGTTTGCTTTTTAAAAAGTCTGTTCAAGTCATTTTTAAGTTTAAGTTTATTGCACTAAGAATGCCATACGCCTACACCAGTTGAGTTGTACTAGCTGTTTGGAGCTACAAGCCAACGACCCGAGCAACGACAGTAGGTGAGGGGAAGAGACTGAAGCGAGCATTGCTCTTATGTTAATACAAAGACGAATAAGGACATACATGACATGAACAAAAGCAGCTGGGGGAATGATGAAAGTCAGAAAAGAGAATGAGCAATATAGAAACAATATTAAAGAGAAAGAGAGTAAACAGAGGCAGTAATAAAGGGTAGAGGGCGGGGGAGAGAGAGAGAGGGGGGGGGGGCGAGATCAGTCGCATAATTTTTATCTCTTATCTTTTCCACTTGGGTAGAGAAAAACATCTTACCGGTAATTACAAAAGAGAAAAAAAAACAAGTCATCAAAGACACAGAATGGCGTTATTAAATGAAAATCCGGTTCTACAGCCTCTAAGCCGATTGGCGGACAAACAATATGTGCTTAACCACATCACCATGAGCAATGTTTTATTTACTTTGTTGTTTCCCTTGGTACGCGGCTTCAACAATTTTTCTTGGTTGTTTCCCTTGGTCTAAAGCTAGATTTTTTTTTTTATCATTAAAAAAAAATGACAATGATTTCTTTTTACTTTTATTTTTAAAAACCTCTTACGCGTATTGCTCGTTATTATTACTATTATTTTCTGTCGCTCCTAATTCATCCATACCCCCGTTCCTTCCTCAATCTTCTGACGACTGGAAGAGAATAGCCCGAGGTGCAACACTATCGAGTTGATTATCTTCTAGTGGGGCGGCATAGAAGGTCCGAAAGTTTCATTGCCCTGGGGTTGTGGTCTGTGCTGACTAGGGACAATTATTAATTATCTTTTCTTCTTCTTTCCCTTGTCTTTCTTTAGAGTTTTTCATTTTAAGGATTCTTGTTTGTTTGTTTGTTTGTTTTTTTTTTTTTGTTTCGTTTATTTTGCTGCGAGTTGCAGAAACGTTTTTTTTTTCAAAAGTTTGTCAATATAGACTCAAAGATTTTACTGTGTTCCCTAATGTCATTTCATTCATTTTTTTGATGATGAATTCTAGACATTTCTTGACTGTTGTCAGGACCTGGGTAAAGGTTAAAGTTCGAAGGATTGTAGGCTTAATTAAATCTTGTGATTTGTCCAATCTGTGGCTTCTAATTTGAATGTAAAGAGATAAGCGTGAGTAGATTTGTTGACCAAGTGGATAGACAAGTCTTAAGTCAGGGGAACAAAATTCTCAATCAACTTATTTGTTCAATCACGCATTAACAACACGGTCAGAGATTGCTTTTTTGTTAACAATTAGGAACTTATTGGGAGTCAAATCTAATTTTACATCTATAACATTTAAACAGCCGTGTAATATAGTTGTATTTTTTTTCAAACAGTCATGTAATACAATTGTACTTTTACAAAGTCATGTAATATTGTGCAGCATACTTTAACTTTCGAAAAGTCATATAATATAGTTGCTATGTAAAAAATAAAGTAATATGGTTGGATGGTTATAATTTTAAAGAGTCATAATTCTTGTATGGTCATATAGGGACTTTTGATTTATAATTGCTACTAATAATAAATCTCTTTATGTTTACAAATATGGTAGGGCCTACCAGACATTTCTCTTACACTAAACACTCCTCACTAATCTTCGGACTCGAACACAAGTCTTATTATAGTTTTTAAAAGTCATGATGTATGGTTGTAATTTAAAAAGTCATGTAATATAGTTCTACGTTTTAAAAGTCATGTAATATAGTTCTACGTTTTAAAAGACTGCATTTACTGCATTTTGATTTACAATGTAAATGAAACTTTTAAACAAAAGACTGGAGCAGACGTGAAGACAGAGCAGACGACATGGTGGGTTCAATGAATAGTCGGATGTCGTTATTGAGTCCGAGTGACATTTATTTTTGTAGAGAAATAAAACTGCATAATATTGTCATGATAACTTATCAATATTTATCCTTTAAGAGATTTTATTGAACTTTTATCATAAGGAAAGTAGCTTTCCAAGACTCAATGTGTTATTTAGTTATTGAAAGAATCGTCAATGTGTAGGATTAGATATAACATTGAAAATGAATTTGATCTGTAGATAATAGTTACAATAATGTTGGGCATTAGAAGTAGGAAAGTATAAGGCAAATTTTAGTTATATTATTTATTTACATAACGTGATTTGTTATTAGCAACAATTATAAGTTCAAAGTCCTTTTTTGACCATACAAGAATTAATATTAATATTCTTTAAAAGGAAAGAAAATTTAACTGTTGTCTCACATAACATGTACGCAAGTTTGGCTGCCTGGTCGTGCGCTCTGGGCTGTCGCTCAGTGGCCTCTTTGGTCCAGGTTTCAAACTCGTATATTTGACAAAAAACAACTTTGTCTGTCTGTCTGTCTGGTAAACAGTTTGTGCAGGCTATTTCTCCCACACCCAATCAAGTCGAAACGTTGCTATTTCTTTGACCTGACAAAACAAGAATACATTTTGAAACTTTAACAATGAGTTAATTTACTTTTTGTAATTAATTATTTTGTTTGGTATCTCGATCAAGAGAACTGATGTGGTGGTATAAGTTGAATTAGTTCCCTTTATACCTTGTAGAGTGAAACGTTTGAAACTAGAAAGAGAGAACTAGAAAACTATTTTCATTAGTACAAATGTATTTCAAAGCAACGACGCCGTCGATATCCCAGTCTTTCTTCCTCCCCCCCCCAACCCCATTACCAGCTGGTCCAGTCACGTGATAGGATCCCAGCGTGTTGAGAAAGCTAAAAGCATGGCATTACTCTGAACAAAAAAAAAATTGGTACAAATATTTATAATAGCTCAGATTTATTTATTTTTTTAGTCTAGATCAGGGGTTCTCAACCTGTGGGTCGGGACCCCTTTGGGGGTCGATTGACGATTTGCCAGGAGTCGCCTAAGACCATCGAAACTATGGATTGTTATTGTCTACTCTTCTAGTGCTGTATCTGTGTCGGGGGGGGGGGGGGTCGCAGCAAAGTGAGGAATAGTAAAAAGGGGTCGCCGAGCTAAATGTTGAGAACCGCTGGTCTAGATCTATTTACACATTTAATTACATGAGTGATCCAAACTAATTGATGCAAATATATTTTGTATGAGAAATGTTTTTTTTTATAAAATATTTATATGTATATATATATATATATATATATATATATATATATATATATATATATATATATATATATATATATATATATTGTTTTAGTCTATGGGTACTGCGCTTTATTTTTTTATTATTTTGTTGACAGTAATGAATGTTATTAGTATTGATGTTTGTTTTTCCTTTTTTTACAATAAAAAGGTAACAATGAACTAATGCAGTAAAATAACAGTGCTAGAAATAAAATACACCTTCAGCCATAACATCAAAGTCTGTCAGAATTGTTCATATTTCGTGGAGACTCTGAGCTCTTCCACACCATTATAATACAAATAGTCTTAGTACGTCGCCTAACGCTTGCCTACATAGATGTTAATACAACCGTTGCTAAATATAAGTTGTTCATAATACAGTTTCCATAAGGAGATGAAGGAACCGCCACCAGAAAGTGAGCTGATATTTTGTTTGCTCTGTTGGCCGGAGTTGGCATCAGTGTGGTCAATACGCGGAAAGAAAGGGAAATAATAACATATGATTCCAATGGAAGTAATCTTGATAAAAGCTGCCATGATGGGAGATCACTGGGGCGAACAAAACATGTTTTTGCTTCTCATTCTCCCTTCAAGCTTAACTCCCCTTCCATCACCCTTGTTCACGCCCGCTAAACTCTCACACTGCTTTCATCTGTTCTTCAACTGAAATAAAAGGGGGGGGGGGGAATAAAATAATATAAAAATGTCTTCGACTACTCACTGTTACATCTGAATTCCCGCTCTGGCCCTGTCCAGAACGCCCTCCAAACTCCTCGCCCCTGCCTGTCGTGGCGACCCTCGGACGACAATGGGGTCCGCATTTGCAATGTAAAAATCCCTGTCAAAACTTCGTCTTGCTGTGTCAAGCCCAGAGACTTGGGGGTCAGCAAATCCATTTTAACCCGGAGAAATGAAATTAAATGAGACGATGGCTGGAGTTCTCCAGCAATGTTGTGGATGAGACGAATAGGGAGAGAAATGCCTCCCCACATCTCTTTATATCTCTTCACTCTTTCAAAACCTTTCTCTCTTTCTCTCTCTCTCTCTCTCTCCTTTCTTTCTCTTTATTCTCTCTATTTCACCAATCTATCTATCTCTCTCTCTTTTTCCCTCTCGCTTTCACTCCACTGTCTCTCTCTCTTATCTCTCTCTCTCTCCCTCTCTCTCTCTCTGTCTCTCACTCTGTATCTCTCTATCTAGTTATCTATCACTTTATCACTGTCCTAGTTACGTAAAATGCAGTGCTTTTCAAATCTTATCATTAATCATTTTTATTATTCTTACCCTCAAAAGTATGACAAAATAGTACTACTTACAAAATATTACAAATAGAGCTTGTGTTATATTACACAAACTCAGAGGCGGCCCTCACCGGATCCGCCAATGGACAAGGAATTTTCAAGCCAAGGTTGAACTAATAAAATCTCAAAGAATCTTTTGGCGTTTTGTTTTTTTAATTGTAAACAAAAAACAAATTAAAAACTGAACAACCTGCTATCGATAAGGAGACTTCTAAAACATTTTGCACCAGACATTTGCAAGATCTAAACGGGACGGTCGGACGGAAGAACAGACTACACAAAACTAAAAGTGTCATTTTCTGTTTTCGGGGCAGCTTTATAAAAAGTAACAGAACATGTGAATACATTAATAAAAGAAGATCGAAACACTTCAGAGCAATTGAAAACAGATAAAGATATTTTCAACATTGTTTTTCAAAATAGTGTAACCAAACCTGCAGATTGAATTTATTGAACTTCAATCTAATCGTCATCTCAAACAGATACTCTGAGATATTGCAGAATTATAGCTTAACAAGGGTTTTTCGAAGTTCAGATTTCCCAATTTAATATATCAAGCTACAGAATGTGTGCTAGGTTGATATCTCCATATATTTATAAGCAGCTTTTTTTTTTTTTAATAAAGAAATTTAGGTTTTGACAAAGTTACAGTAAATTGATTGACAACTGAACACCCCAAATCTCTCTTAAGAAACTATGGACCTATCTTAAACAAATTAGACACATATTTTTAAAAATACTTGCAAATTAGTTCAATATAAATGAAGCAGGTAGTGCTATTGGGTACTATGCAATACAAGCAAGAAGTACATCTAGATTGTGGCAGCTAAAAGTAAAGCAATGCCTGCAATACAAGCAAGAAGTACATCTAGATTGTGGCAGCTAAAAGTAAGCAATGCCTGCAATACAATCAAAACGTAGATTGTGCCAGCAAAAAGTAGGCAATGTAAGCAATACTTAGATAGTGCCAGGAAGATGTAGACAATGTCAAGTAGTAAGCAATGCCAGCAAGACGTAGATCTAACAGTTTCTTTGAAGTTTGCTTACCTAGCCACATATTTACAGACGATTTAGTCATTTGAAAACCAAGTGTCTTGATCGGAACACACGCACACACACCTACGAGTAAAACCAATAATGTATATTTTTGTCAGATTCCTATGATTGGATTTTTAATTTATTTTTTTAAAATTCAGAATTGTTCAGCCAACATTCTGTTCGATCTGAAAGTGTCTGTAGATGTGTCCGACTCGACTCTCTACACTTCCAGACTAGATGGTACTACGACACGGGACGTCATCTCCCATCTAATGACGTGGGAGATCACGTGGCTGTCTCTCTCTAACTGCCTCCTCTTTTCTCCTCCTTAATTGAAGAACCTGATCGCATGTGGACGGGCTGAATTTCGTCTGCCGATTCTCCGAAACCTCAAGGTCACCTTGAGTTTGACCTCGAAGGTCATGAGAAGAAGCATTTCCACAGAGCAGAGGTGATTAACATTGGTTGGGTTTTAAATGCGTTCATTGCTGGATCGAATCCTGTTTCTTTCTTTTTTTTTCATCTCTCTTTTATCTTCCCACACATACATTCTCTCTTTTCTCTCTTTCTTGTATGTCTCTTCTCTGGGTGGTTTTATTCCGTTTTGCATTTCAATGATTAAAGTCTGAATCAATCAAGTGACTGGATGACTGAAGGGAAGAAAGAAGCGTGTTGCGGTGGACACCATGGCATCCAAGCGTGCATTGATAAAGAAATTAATAATATTTCTTTCATACCGAAGTGAAGGCGCCTGACAAGTACAGGTCTAAAGGGTTGTAGTGATTCTTTCTTTCTTTCTTTCTATCTTCTTTCTTTCAGTCTGGCAATCTCTCTGGTGACTTCTGAAAAGTTCCTGTTGAAATCCTGGACGTTGAGAAGATTTCAATGCGTGGGAGCAGACGGAGACAATTTAGAAGTAAATAGTCAAGTGGAAAGTTCTGGAATGGTCAAGACAACTTCAGAGTGAGATCTTTTCCAATGGAGTTCGGAGCAAAGGGGGGAAAGGCACAGAGAGACAGAAATAGACAGAGAGAGACAGACGAAAACAGGAGAGAGTGAGAGAGAGCAAAAGATAAAAAAGAGACAAGAGAGAGAGACAGAGATAGATAGACAGACAAATACAGGAGAGACAAGAGAGTGAGAGAGAGCAAAAGAGAAAAAAAGAGTAGAAGAAATTAATTAAAAAGAGAAAGACAAAAATTTAAAGGGAAACAGGCAAAGAGAAATAAAGAGAGAATGAGTAAAAGAAAAAGATGGAGAGGGAGAGAGAAAGAGAGATATTGTAAATACTTTGTGGGTGTAAATGACGGATGTAGAGGACAATTTGAATCGTATTTTTGTGTTAAAAAATTCTTTTCTTTAAAGCCTAGAAATAGAGTGTTTTTGAGAGTTTTGACGTATTCATTTTAAGTTTTATAAGAGTATTTTTGTTAATACAATTTCTGAACCTTTAAAAATTTAAATTTCTGTGCCCAATAAATTAGAAATTAACATTTTGTGCCTAAAATGTGTAACCTTTAAGTATATCTTGAGGACTTATGACTTAGAACTTGTTGACGAGCACAATTTTAGGAATTGTTGTTTCTCAACTGTTACTGCCCTTTGTAATTAGATTTCAATCAGATGTAAAAAAAAAAACAACAACAAAAAAACGTTTTCTTTTTCTCTCTCTCTCTCTTACTCAACCTCTTCCTTCATTCCCCATGTACGTCTCTCTCTCTCTCTCTCTCTCTCTCTCACTCTCTCTTAATCTTTCATTCTCCTACATCTCTCTGTCTCTCTCCTTTCTAGACACCTCGCCTGATCTCTCTCCTTTCAGGCTTCTTTTTGCCTCTTTCCCTGTCTCTCACATTCTCTTTCTGTCTTTTCTCTATCTCTTGCTCTTTCTTAGTATCCCTTTCTAGCTCTCTGCCTCTCTCTCTCTCTCTCTTTTCATTATCCCTCAAACACGCAAAACCAGACCCACTCACACACAAAAACTGCAGTGGACAGGTCATTGTTAGAGAATGGCGAGCGAATTGGGCCGAACGTAGCCCTACAAACAGGAATAGCTGACTCTGTGGTTAACCGCAATTAGGTCGGGTCGATACAGACAGACCTGCCAATAGAGGGGATGGCAGGTCAGTAGAAAAAGAGAACAAAGATGAACAAGTGATGACCACTAGCTTAGACATGTATTAATGAAACATTTTGTTCAGTTTATCTGATCATTCATGAATTCCTTTTATTCCAAGGTGCTTCTAGTCACAGTAATTCACATCTTTTTGACTGTTTGAATCAGTTCTTTCGAATTGGAATGACAGGGCAGGGGTTTGAACTGGGTTCACAATTCGTTGTCAAAGCCAACAGACAATTCTAATATTAATTTATTTGTTTCTGTGTTAAGATTGACTACATTTACTGAAAGCTTTTTAAAACAAGGTTACAAAGACAGTTTGTGTGGAAACACAAACTCAAAATCGGCCTCCGAAGTGGTCCACCCAAGCAGGTTAAAAGGCAGGTCTCAATATTTTCAGAAAGAATATCATAAAGAAATTCTATCAAAGGCAAATGACAGAGAAGAATGGAGAATGAACGTTGACAGATCTTGTGTGGTGCCCCAACGTTCCAGTAGACCAAGAGATAGGTGAAAGTGAAGGTGAAGTTAGATGTGAACCTGGCCTAACTGATGTCTTATAATGAATATCTAATTAATCTATTTTTTTTTATTTTTTTTTTTGTAAAGGGTCAATCTCTTATTCAAAGCCTCAAGAAAAATAAAACAATTCTTTAGAGTTTAGAACAGGAGTGGGCAAATTACGGGACGCGGGCCACATGCGGCCCGCCGGAGTGTTTTATGCGGCCCGCCGACACCTACAGAAGTCAGGTGTGCCCACAGTATATACTTATAAAAATGCAAATATATTAAAAATAATATAAATATAAATTATTGAAACTGTCATTATAAAAAGTTTCACGCTAACGAAGACTATGCTTATTGGCTATACATCAATACACTCAATTCAAAACACAATCTCTGATCAGTTTTATTCAATGCTATGAAGAACTGTGTTGAATGTTGGGTATGCTTGGAACAAGATGGCAAGGGTGACAACTGGTGGAGCTTGATCTTTGACTGAGTAAAATGGTGGTTTTTTTTCAAATACTCCAACCATAAACTTTAAACAGGAAAGTTTGCACAAAGCTGCATAAAATTTCTTATCTAGAATGGCGAAAGCAGTAGTAATTAAAATTAATAGAGCTAGAGAGAATTAGGTATTAACCACAGGTATTTTCGAATCCAATATATCCTCTATCATAGCATGGGCAAGGTAAACGAGAACAATATAAAATCTGAAGGAAGAAATTGTTATGTCACTTGAAGGACACTGACTGTGACTTTGTTACCAATACTTCTAACGAAGAGAGGAAGACAGGTTTCAGGTTTCATAATTACTATTGCAATGAGTCCCTTGCATATGAAATGCAAATGGATGTTACATCTTTTCAAACAAGGCTTTCCCATTTCTACAAGCAAGCAAAAGAAAACAGGTTTTGTCATTTTCCTTTGCTGAAAGGTGAAATTATTTCTAGTGAAATTTTTTTTTTTTTAAAGTACAACACTTATTAAGATTCTTTAATTTTGCAATTTATAAAAGCAAATTTTATGACCTCAAGAACCGGTTTTCAATACAATTAGCTCATCATTTAGCGCCTTTGGCCAGAGTCCTGTTCGGATCTCTGATTTAGTATGCACCATTGAAGGACATGGTCAACATTCTCTGGTGATGCTCCAAAAGATCAAGTTTCGCTTGTCCCGACATTTTACTTCCGAAACATATATCGTCTCATCCAGTGAACAAGCATTATATTTTGGGTGGGGTGAAACTAAACAAGTATAATTACTGGTCGATTTTGACAGACTGTAATTTGACAGCAGTCACAAGGGTAACAACTAGTAAGCTAGTTCCACAGTTCCGGAACATTATGCACGAGTGTAAAAAGTAAAATACTGCACATTAAGTACAACTGTATATTAATGGGTTATTGTAATATAAAAAGACAACAGCAATTAAAAAAATTAATCGATTTCAAAAATTGCTAACTTTTCTTGTAATTCCTTAACGTGGAGTGTAGTGAGAAAGAAACATGAAAATAATACAGTGTAACTATGAATTAAAAGTAGCTAGAGTATCTTTCTAAGTTGTATATACATATGCGGCCCGCCATTTCCAAATTTAAAGAAATGCGGCCCTCGATCCAAAAAGGTTGCCCACCCCTGGTTTAGAGTATTATAGTACTTTAAAATAATTATTTTAGTTTAGTTATGCATTCTATGTCTGTTTCATATTGCGCTTCTGCAGTTCAGTCGATAATATGAAAAACTACTTATTAATTTTTGTTTTAAATTATGTTCCACTTAGATGCATATTAAAACAAATAATTAACATTTTTTTGTGTGTAAATGTAGTAGTTACTACGACAGAATTTATTTAACTTAGCAATACAATTGTAAAAATAAAATAAAATATTTGACGAAAAATCTAAAACCTTCAACTTAAATGTGTTCTGTGGCATTTTACGTCTCGAGAGACGATCTTTTCCCTTTGCAACTTCTTGTGTGACTAAAGAGGCCAATCCTTGATACACAGCTGCGATCACAGGTTGGGCATATAAAATCACCAGGCGCCATTGCATTTTCACCCTTCTTTCTGCTTCTGTTGTGTATGACATCTGCAATCTGTGACCCTTCCTTTATGCTCTCTCTCCATGTGGATCTGTCCAGTGCCACCTCTTCCCAGTTGCCAGTGTCGATTTTGAAGAGCTTCATGTCACGTTTGCATACATCCGTATAACGTAAAAGTGGGCGACCAGCGGCTCTCCTGCCTTCAATTAGATTGCCATACAGGATGTCCTGTGGAAGTCGACCTACTGGCATTCTACGAACGTGGCCAAGCCAGCCAAGGCGTCTGCTGCTGATAACAGAGCGGATGTCCTGGCATCCTGCTCTATGTAGCACTTCCTCATTTGTTATCTTATCTTGCCACCTTATTTTAAAGATCCGCCTTAGGCATCGGAGGTGGACGACATTCAGCTTTTTTTCCTGCCATGAGTAGGTTGACCATGTTTCACTTCCGTACAGCAAGGTGCTCAACACACAGGTCCGGTAGACTAGGGCTTTTGTCCTGCTAGTCAGCAATATGTTGTCCCAGACTCTTTTCTGCAACCGTGACATGGTGGCCATTGCCTTGGCTATCCTGTTGTTTATGTCTTTATCCAGTAGAGTGTTGTTGGATATGATGGAGCCAAGGTAACAAAAGTGATCAACAATTTCTAGTGGTTGGCCATTAATGCTTACTTGAGGTGCAGTGTTTGTGTTTTGGACAAGTATCTTAGTCTTGCTTTGACTGATGTTTAAGCCGAACTTCTGGCAAGCAGCAGATAGTTTGTCAACCATGGACTGTAGCTGAATATCAGAATCAGCCACAATAGCTGCATCATCGGCATACAGGAGTTCCCTGACGAGTAGCTTCCTAACCTTGGTTTTTGCCCGCAGCCTTGATACATTAAATAGTTTTCCAGAGGATCTTGTATGGAGAAACACACCTTCGTTTATGTCGCTGTACGCATAATGCAGTAGACAGGAGAAGAATATGCCAAACAGAGTAGGTGCGAGCACACATCCCTGCTTGACACCACTGCAAACCTCAAAAGGTGCTGATTGGGCTCCATTGAATTTGACAGTACATTTAGTTTCCTCGTGAAAACACTCAATTAACTTCAGTAGTTTGGGAGGGCAACCTATTTTCCTCAGGAGTTTGAAAAGGCCACTTCTGCTGACCATGTCAAAAGCTTTAGTCAGATCGACAAAAACAATGTAAAGGGGTCTGTCTCTCTCTCTAAATTTCTCCTGCAGTAGTCGTAGAGAAGATATCATGTCTATAGTGGACCTACCACTCCTGAATCCACACTGAGACTCTGGGTAGACTCTAGAAGTTATCACTTGCAGCCTGGATAGTGCCACTCTAGCAAAGATTTTGCCCACTATACTGAGGAGAAAGATACCCCTATAGTTGTTGCAATCACTCCGATCCCCTTTGTTCTTGTATATTGTGACTATAGTTGCGTCACGCATGTCCTGTGGGACATGACCTGTTTCCCAACAGCGGCAGAGGAGAATATAGAGTTCAGGGAGCAGGAGTGATTCGTTGACTTTCACTACTTCCACTGGGATACCATCACTCCCAGGAGATTTTCTATTTTTTAAGCAGTTAATTGCTTTTTTGAGGTCACTAAGGCTCGGAAGCTCATCTAGGCATTCCAGTACTGGAAGATCTGGTAGAGAAGCCAGGGCGACATCGTCTACTGTATTCTGTGTGGCATAGACTTCGAGGTAGTGTTCTGTTCATCGTTCTAGCTGCTTGGTTTGATCTGTAATTTTTTCTCCTGATTTGGATAGAAGGGGGGCAGGCTTAGACACTGCTGGACCCAGGGCCGCTTTAATGACATCAAATAGAGCTTTGCTATTTCCTGAGTGGAGACTGTCTTGGATTCTGTTGCAGGTATCCCTCCAAAAGTTGTTAGCACATTTTCTAGCCATTTGTTTTGCCTGTGTTACAAATGTGTTACAAATACGGTAAATACTGCTCTTCCTACCTGAATAGACTCCAGCAGTATTCTCTATCAATAGTGAATAGTTGTAAAAAACAAATGGTGTATTTTTATGAATAAACTGCTTGCATAGTTGATTTAAAAAAATAAAATTTTCGCTTTCAGACAAAAAAAAAAAAGTAGCCGTTGCATCAAAACTTTGAAAGGCCTAAAATATCGTGATGTCAATATCTTTTCTAGTTTACGAGATCTAAACGGAACCATACACAATTAATAGCGTCTATTCCCTTTCGGGGGCCGCTAAAAATGTACCTAAGATCTCAAAGATCGCAGTAATCCTAGTTTAATATTCTACAAGATCGACTTCACAGAAGACAAACATTTCTCAATTCTGTTTATTAAAACCGTTAGTTGTTCATCCGAGGCCAATCATTATAGAAGGCCTGAACACTGACTTGCAACGTCACAACCTGTGGGGCAATTTAGGCCAATAGCTCATTGCCACGTCACAGGTCTGTACGACTTTTGCAGCTTTCGGTGATGCTTATAAGAGAGACGACTCTGCTCCTACGGAAAGCAATCGCCACAAAGTAACAGCTCGTGGATCCCGGAGGCACCATTTGGGGTAAACACTAATGAAAGGATACCTCCGCACACCCTCTAGTCAAACTTGATGTTGATGGCGCACGCAGTGGAATAAAATCAACACATGTAACCCTCATCTCCCTTATCAAATCTTTTTTTTTTAAACGTTGTCCGATTAAGAACAGCATAGACTCTTTTCTTTGTACATGAGCCTGTTTTTTATAATGTTTAACAAAAACTGACTGCTGGGGATAACTCTAATACATTCACACTCTTTGAAAGGAGTTGAGACTTTTTAAAAACTTCGGAATATTTCATGAGTCGCAAGCTGTGGACCATTGAGAACTGTATCAGGAGCTCAAAGGGGGAGTTATTATAATCCAAGTTCCCTAACTCTGTATGTTCCATTACTTCAATAAAATGGTTTCTTTGTCAAGCTTGAAAAGACTCCCTCCCTTTAAAAAAAAATGGTAAAAAAAAAAAGGAATATTAAATTAAAAAAAAAAAAAGCAGTATAAAAATAAAAGAAATTAAATGAAAAGAGAGGAGCCATTCCGCGGGAGTTAGAGGTTGGTGGGTCTCAGAGAAACATTGCTATGAGTGTAGGGAGAGATAGGTTCTGGGACTTGATCAATGTTAATGAAAAGGTAAAAATATAACTTTTCAAGCACTTAGGAAGATAAAAAGATTCTTTTGAAATCATGGGTTGTTGTTTTTTTTTTTCCTCTTTCGTCTCTTTTGCTAGACGGCGAGGTTTCATCAAAGTGAACGCCGGCACACAAAGGCCCTGGAATAAATAAGTAATGTCCCGGTGTATTCTCCGGCTCTGTTGGTACGGCACGGGGCATAAAAAGAAGAGGGAGGAGGAGAGATAGAGGTGGAGGAAACGGAGGGGGCGGACTGGATGGTTCATAGCATTGTACATCATCCCCTGGATAACCTCATGCATCAGTGGGTGCAATTTTTGTCCTAAGCTTGCCAAACAAATGGAGGGAAAATAGGCTTCGAATGGACGATTGTGCCCACTGAATAGGGCCAAGACTGTGGACGCATGCGGCGCTTGTATGGCTCGTGTATGGCTCCATTATCAACACCATTGTCCGTCAAGTGAATGGACTTCCAATTTGGCGTAATCTCGCGGGGGTTTTCCCTCTTTAAGAAATTCCCTTATTGGTTTCGATTTTTTTTTTGTTGAATATATTCTTCCCTCATGTCAAAGTCGTGTATTCATCAGCACGTCTCCTCACCGATGTTTTGATTCTTCAACCGAACGGAAGAAGGAAGAGAGAGAGAGAGAGAGAGAGAGAGAAAGTTTTTACTCCAATAGCCTTGCAGTAAAGACAAGCTGAGTAACTCCTGCTGTTCGTCCCCATCTTCACGAGTTCATGTTCCTTGAATTTGTTTCTTTTTCTCATTCTCTCGATCACAATCTTTCTATCTTCACTGAAAGAGATTGCTCACTTCTCTTTCTTGCTGTTTATGTTCCACAATTTGCATGGATTCTCTCTTTTTCTCCTCTTTTTTTTTTGGTCAATCGTTCAATTTTTCTATTTCTTTTCTCTTTTTCTGTCAACTCTTTTTCTCATCTCTTTCTATCTTTCTTTTACATCTCTTTTTCTCTCTTTCTCTACATACATCTTCTTTATTCCTTCTCTAACTCCTCTATTTTCTCTTTCTGTAATCCTTTTAACATTCTTTTTCCCCCTCTCCATTTTTCACTGTCTCAATTCAAGATAATCTCTTTCACCTTTTTGCTCTCTCTTTCCCTCTCCTGTGCTCTTTAACTGTCCACGTTTCTTTCTTTTTTTTCTCTCTAATTTTATATTAAGCCGTGCTTCTCTCTATTTTTTTCCCTCTTCCTCTCTTTCACTTCCTTTCTCTCTGTCTCTGTCTCTCTCTGTGTCTCTCAGTCTCTATTTATTTCTCTCTCTGTGTCTCTCTCTATCTCTCTCTGTGTGTCTCTCTCTCTCTGTCTCTGTGTCTCTCTCTGTGTCTCTCAGTCTCTATTTATTTCTCTCTCTGTGTCTCTCTCTATCTCTCTCTGTGTCTCTCTCTGTGTCTCTGTGTCTCTCTATGTCGTTCTCTGTCTCTGTGTCTCTCTCTGTGTCTCTCTCTGTGTCGTTCTCTGCGTCTCTCTCTGTCTCTCTCTATGTCGTTCTCTGTCTCTGTGTCTCTCTCTGTCTCTCACTAACTCTGTCTCTCTCTGTCTGTCTGTCTCTGTGTCGTTCTCTGTCTCTGTGTCTCTCTCTGTCTCTCACTAACTCTGTCTGTCTCTCTCTGTCTGTCTTTCTCTGTGTCTGTCTCTGTCTCTCTCTATATCTCTCTGTCTCTCACTAACTCTGCCTGTCTGTCTCTCTGTCTCTCTCTGTGTCATTCTCTGTCTCTCTGTGTCTCTGTCTCTCTATATCTCTCTGTCTCTCACTAACTCTGTCTGTCTGTCTGTCTGTCTCTCACTCACTCTGTCTGTCTGTCTCTCTATATCTCTCTGTCTCTCACTTACTCTGTCTGTCTGTCTGTCTGTCTGACTCACTGTCTTACGTTTTTCTTTCCTCTTATCTCTTCGTTCTATTTCCAACTTTTCTTACATTGGCCAAAAATAAAATGTATTTAATTGGGTGTATATATATGTGTTTGCATCTGTGTGTGTGTGTGTGTGTTTCACTTCTGTCACTTCTGAGAAACGTCTGTCCAGCTCATCCAGTCACTCGGTGGATACTTTCACAGAGGTTGTCGTCCTTGCTTGCCCAGTACTAATCATGTTTGTCTTCAACTTACTTATACAAGGGAGACAACTTCTCCCCATCAACTGCTTCCTCTTCACCCCCGCCACCACCAGTTCTGTCCACCCAATCGCTCCTTCACTTCATGTAAGACAAAGTTTTCAGATGTAGCCATCTTGGTGTCTCCCAGTCCCCCTCTCAAGAAAGATCCGCCCCTGTAAAGACTGATACAATAATTCTCAATCGCGATTAAAAGAAGATTTTCTAACACTAAAGGGGGAGGGGTGGAGTGTCAAGGGAAAGTAGAGGGGGTGAGAGAGGAAATAGAAATAAAGCATCTTTTTTGACTGAAGAGCTCCGTCCCGGCAAATTGGGGGGGAAACTTTTGAAAAAGTCATTTGTCGTAATTGTCTCAGTAAACAGGACGGATATGACAGGAATTTAACCGACTCTATTATCTCCTGCTGAATTCCGTGAATTCTCGGCCCGGCTCCTTCTTCTGTTCATCAATTCCGGCCCCTTGTGTTGTGTTTGTGAAAAGAGTTGAAGGCACCCATTTCCTCTCGCCCCCCCCCAACACCTCAGCAAGCAAACCCCCCCTCCCGTACTTTCCTCCCTTGCTTTGACTCGCCAAATAAGGTAAACACGGGACGTAACACGCGCGTGAATACTGGGGGAGAGCACTCGCTTGAGCTCTCCGGGATGCTCTTGCTGGACAAGTGGCGAGTGCAGAAATGAAAAGAAAACAGTAGAGGGCGCTTCTTTCTTGCATTGAAAAAAAAAAAAGATGTAAATGCAAGGGTGGGGTGGCACAAGGCTTTAGTGACGATGGTGGTAACGAGGATGTGACGAAACTAGTGACAGCAGGACAGCCGGAAAGGGAGGGGGGGGGGGGGGTAATCAAGCATTTCTCTCCAAGAAGTTCCGAATTCGGTGGTCCGCGGGTTTGTTTTCTTCTTTCTGGTGGTCATGGGCAGCCTCTGTGGCTGTCCATGATCACTTTTCTTGGGGTTGACGAGCAACTTCTTATGTTGGTTCTTGTCAACGCTTCGGTGGTCCAGACCTATCTCGCTGGTATTCCGATGTCATTTCTTTGATGGCCCGGGGTCATCTCAGCTATGGTCTGAGGTCATCTCCTCTCCGTGGTGTTTTTAACAGTTGTTCAAGTTTATCTACTTTGCGGGTCGTGACCTTTTTAGTTGACTTTTTGTGTTTCTACTGGTTTCTAGTTCTATTTCTGTATCGTTTAGTGTGTCTGATTGGAATAACCAAACTTGAACCAAATCGTTTGCCTGCTCAGTTATCTTGGTCCAATCTTTTTGGGAGTGTGCTGGGGATTTTTTTTTGGGGGGGGGGGTATCTAACAGAAGGTTTCCGTGCTGCTTTAGTCGCTCAGCAAACACAACTTTGCTCGAGTCGGGATTCGAACCCTAGCTTCCCTTGTTAGGTGGCCAATCCGTAGCCAAGCGGTTTCGGCCTCTCAGCTATAAATCCCGCTGCGGGAAAGCAAGAAGAAACCTTGTCTCATATTCTTTTTGACTGCCCCAGACTTGCTGATCTTCGTCTCGACAGGCCTGGGAAAACACAAATTCTCGACCTGTATGGTGACTTGTATGCACTACGCAAGACAGCAGGGTTTCTGTCCAGGGCTTTTACAAGAGAGGATTTGAACCTCTCAAGCCCTCACTCAAATGAAGTTTGATGGTGATGATGATGACATCCCACATCTTTTTAAAGATTAAATAGCTTATTGATGAAGATCGTTGCCCGCATTGTCTTGAGGTATGCACATCGTAATTTCATTGCAATGGTCTTGGGCTCAAACCCTACAATGCGACACAATTTTTTTATTATTTTTTTTTAAAGAAAAAAAGAAACACTAAATGCATCAGTTTGTAAGTTCCAGAGAATAGTTTGTGCAAATGTCTAAAAGAGAAAAAAAATTATATTGATACATTCATTGAGGCGCCTTGTGGTGTTTCATGGTGCAATTTTTCATATCTCTTCTCATAGTGCAATCTATCGCAAAGTGTGACCATTGTTATTGTTTTTTTACAAAGATTAGATCAACTCTGTCTGTCTGGTATAACGTTAGCACACGTTATCCCCCCCCCCACACACACACCTAATCTAGGATTAAGCTAATTGTACAATTATTTCTTTTACCTGAAAAAACAAGGATCAATAAAAAAAAATTAACCAATTAGTTAATAAGCTATTTTGTTTGGTATCTCGAACAAAGGAGAGAAATTATACTGGACTGATGTGATGATATAAGTTGAATTAGTTCCCTGTTTCCTTTGTATAGAGAAAAGTTTGAAACTAACAATAGATAACTATAAAACCTTCTATTTTCACAAGTCCTTCACTGGCACACTGGTTAGCATGTAGGCCCGAGGAGGCTTTAGCTTTCAGATTCGAATTCAGGTCGTTCAATTTTTTAAAAATTATTTGCATTTAAAAAGAGATTACAATAACGTTCAACCAGATACCCCTTCTTTCTCCTTCTGGTCCAGACAAGTAATAGGATCATAGCGTATTGAGGAAGCTAAAAGCATGAGATTGCGCTAAACAAAAACAATTGCTAATCGCAGAGATTTATTACGGCTAATCTAGACCTATTACAAATTTAATTACATGACAGATCCAAACTAATTCGTACAACCACCCTTAATATAAGCTTTGATTTTTTTTTCTATTTTTCTTGTTAGGCTGACACAATTTAAATGCTTGATTCTAAATAACTCTGACTGCTAGACTTGAGAACTTTAAAAAAAAAAGGTTACATAGACAGTTTGTGTGGAGACACAAATTCAAAATCGGCCCTCGAAGTGGTCCTCCCAGGCAGGTAAAAAGGCAGGTTTCAATATTTCCAGAAAGAACATCAGAATAAAATTCAACCAAAGACAAATGACAGCGAAGAATGGAGAAAGAAGGTTGACAGATCTTGTGTGGTGCCCCGGCGGTCCAGCAGATCAAAGGATAGGTGAAAGTGAATGTGAAGTTAGATGTGAGCCTGAACTAACAGATTTCTTATAATGAATATCTAATTGATCTAATTGTTTTGTAAAGGGCCAATCTCTTATTCAAATCGTCATGTAAAAAACATTGCCATAAAAAAAAAATAATTATATGTACTACTTTGTTGATTCGGCATTGCAGTTCACTCGATAATATTGTTACGTATTTCTGAATCTTCTGGCTAAATGTACTAGTAGGCACACAAATAAAAACACTGTAAAGAACTTGACGACTAAACTTTCAGCTTCATATAACTTTATTGACTATTAACTCTAACAATTTGTTACTGTAACATGTAGCGTAGAAGACTGTACAATATCTGTCAGTTTACAGTTAGCTATACTTCGTTGCAATACATCTCTTCACTTCGTTGCAATTCATCTCTTCTCAACTTGCATCGAGCCGTATTCCACAGAACAGACCAACGACACACTTCCCAGTGTCGCCCCAGGTCTCCCAAAGCTGAACCAAGTCGTATTCAAGTCTACCGAATCAGAGCCGCACACGTCTTACATCGACTGTATCGACTGTAACGGCTCAAGTCCACTGTAGTTCGCTGTATAGACTTTAACGACAGTAGTCCACTCCAGTTAACTCTACCCTAGTTAACTTGCATCGAGTCGTACACATCTCTCTTCTACTGTCTCGCACAGTAGACAACAGTACCGACGACTCACTCACGACTGACTTTCACATTAACTTTCTGGCTTATATAGAGTCCCTAATCGGTTCTCCAAAGTTGCACAAACACTGCTTGTATCTTCTGGAATAACACGTGAGGAAACGTCACATCCTGTCTTTATTTATACATGTAGATTCCAGAGAACACTCGCTGCAGTGTCATCAAGTCGGGGTCACACGTAGTGACCTCTATCTGTCACTGTTCATTAGTAACTGTCCCCCTACTTAGATCTATTCGTCCCCTGGAACAACACGTGAGGACACGTCACATCCTGTCTTTGTTTGTACATGTAGATTCCAGAGAACACTCGCTGCTGTGTCATCTCGCCGGGGTCATACGTTGACCTCTCTACCTATCACTGTTCATTTGTAACAATATGAAAAATTACTTATTAATTGTTGTTTTAAATTATGTCCAACTTATATGCATACTAAATAAATTTTTTCTCTTAAAAAAAAACTTTTTTTGTGTGTGAAATGTAGCAGTTAATATGACAGAACTTACATAAGTAATACAAATGTAATAAAAAAAATTTTGACAAAAAATCGAAAACCATTTGCATAAATATGTTAAAAGTATGGTAAATGAATCCCTACCCCTCTAAAGAGCCTCCCGTGTTTGTTACTATTAATAGTGAATAGTTGTAAAAGTGGTGTATTTTTATTTAAAAAAACTGCTTGCATAAGTGATTTAAAAATAGATTTTTCGCTTTCAGAAAAGAAAAACGTAGCCGTTGCATCAGAACTTTGAATGGTCTAAAATATTTTGGTGTCAGATTTTCGCTATCTTTTCTAGTTTACGAGATCTAAACGGGACGGACTGACGGACGGACGGACAGGCGGACAGACATTCCACGCAAAACTAATAGCGTCTTTTCCCTTTTCGGGGGCCGCTAAAAATGAATTAACAAATGTAATCATGGGATTGGCAGGGGGAAGTCAGGGTGACATGAAAAGTGAAATGTATTCATGTATTCATAATCTCTAAGTAGGGCCAATTAACTACAACGCTATTTCAACTGCAAAATATTTATACACTTATTCTATGTACTTACTAATAGACATGAATCAATAAAAAAATTAACCAATCAGTTAATTCATTGTTGGTAACTAATTATTATGTTTGGTATAGAAAAGGGAAACTAATGCTACTTATTGAGAGATGTGGCTGTGGAGTTATTCTCCTTATTACATAGTGTACACTTTACTTATTTCCTCCCATTTTCCATTCTCAGAGGCAGTTGACATATTGCATAATTATTCATAGTTGATGTTAATACAAGAATCAACAACAAAAAAAAATGTGTATCAGTTAGTGTTAATTAATTTTGTTATATATATAAAAGGAAGCTTATTATTGAGATATCTGGCAGGAATTTAGCAGTTCTTTCCCTTAGATAAAAACAAATTCCCTTGTGTTTCGTTACCATGCACCCAGAGCGATTCCATCGATTGTAATTTTGTTTGAATTTACACTTGGTGATACCTATTTTTTTTTTTAATTTGTGTTCATTCAATGTCAACTATTGTCGTATATCTGTATGGGCAAACTAAACATATCTATTATTATAGCTCTTGAATAAGTACATTGTTCTATTCAGCATTCGTTCGATTCTCTCCCTCTATTTAAAAAGACATTTTTCTCTCCTTTTGGTAAGAAGATAATCTTTGAGAAGAAGCGGAGCGAGTCATTATGGCGGTTGTTTTGTCCAATGTCGACAGTTATCCCAAAACGAACTCACTCAACGCCGATGTGTTCAAAGGAAATGAGCTTTTTTTTTTGTTGCAGGTCACCATTTTGTTGGTTGAAAGTCGATGCAATGTACCCAGTAAATATGGAGGCTTCATTCATCGCTGGGCTCCATCTGCTAGCCAGAGTCGCACTGGTTAAGTATGTCAATTAAGGGGCGTTAATTATTAATCGGCAGTAATCGACAGGCGACGTGAGTTTCTTGCCCCTGACCATCTGCCGTGGATAATTTATAGCATATGCCTTTTATTTTCGTCTTATGTCACGTGACGGCATTTGGCATTTTCACCTGACGTTTTCAATCCGAATGCGTTCATTTTTGTTTTTTTACTTCACGCTTAATGTATTCATGGCATTCATTACTTTTAGAATGTTTCATACACAATAAAATGAGTGTTCATAAACGAAACCATTAGGCCTATATCGGCATGTAGATACACGCTTGAAATATTGTTTTGCAAGTAGGCCTATCATATAATTGGGAGTACTATACCTTTTTAATTGATATATCTTATAGTCTTGTTTAAGTAAAAAGGGCAGAGAAAAATGTCTCACATCTGGCTTATCCTGGTTAGCTCCAATTAAATGCTTTCTAATTTGAGAGAGACCTGGGGATGACACTTGTATTATAGATCTATATCCTTGCAATATTCCAACGCTGTAAAAATGTGTTTAATGTTTCGGATGTTTCTTCAGACTTGAAGATAATGACATCCTAACACGAAGCTCCCGCAGGACGACTAGGGATGGCAGCGGATAGGGTTTAAGCTTGGGACCTTCGAAACCCCCTAACGACAGTCCAGAGGGCATACCCCAAGACCAGGTAGCCACCCTGTAAAACAGAAGTAACACTTTTTAATGTTATAATAAAAACCAAAAGGAAACAATGCTATTGACTTGATGAAGTAATCATAGGAATTAACTATCTTTCTGCTATAACAAATTGAGAGTTATCGTTCTTTGTTCTGAATACGACAAGAAATGGTCTAAACGTAAACTTATAGAGAAGGCCGTGTTCAGTCATCAAGATTGTACGAACAGCTCAATGCCCAAGTGGAAACTGCCTGGTTTCGTGGTAATCCGCTTTGAACTGCTGTCTCAATGGTCCAGGGGTCGAAACCTGCTCGCGCCGCCTACCCTTCCCTCCCGCCGAAGGAACATTCTAACAATGTCAAAGAAACAAACCATTCATGGTAGACTGAGAAAAAAACAACACTTCTTTCAACAAGGGCGTCCACGCAGTGGGTTTAGAAAGTAAGCCTCTGTTTCTAGTATAAGTTGTACTATGGCTGAGGGACATGATCGTCACCTTAAAGGTGGAAGTGGACAGTTCAAAACAACAAACTGGCTTTTAGTCACAGACCATTTTCGAAGGAACAATACAAACAACTGTATCTTAATCTCGGATTAATCTTTTTCCCGCGTGTCCAGTACTAGCTGGTCAGCACATTCTTCAGTCTTAGTGTTCTCAGACTTGAGTCACATGTTCCAGCCCTTTCACGTTTACTCATTCAGATCTCCCTTCCCCCCCCCCATCCCACAAATGTTCAGAATTGTACCCAGGCCACCTTCATCACATTTTCCACGGTCCAGTTGTTCCCTTCCAGAAATGGTCAGCTGACTGACAGCAACTAAATAGTCACGAGATACGAAGAGAATGGGGCAGGGGGGCAACAGAGGGTAAGTCTTCGATATGAAGTCTTATAGTACATCTGATTTCCCTATATCTTGAAACGTTTTGATAGCTATGATATATTCGTTTTTTTTTGTCTATTCCAATGGACTTTGTCTAGACTATAATTGTCCTACCCTGCTCACTTTAATTTTTGTTTTCAACATATCAGCATCATCTGTTTAAAAACACATTGTACAGGCCGTGATGAAATTGATGAATGTCCAGACCCGAAGTTTGCAATGATATTGTCGAAACATCAGCCTTTGGTTCAATTCCCCAATCCCCCCCCCCCCAGCCCACGACTATATTTAGTACTACTGACTTGATGAGATGATGATGTTTTGGAACATCCAAAATGTGTAAAATAAAACAAAAAGAAAGAAGCTTGCAATTCGATTGTCGAAACGCAAGACTCCGGTTCGATTCCCCAAACGTTTTGCACGCAGTTCATGGCGCCCTGCTCATTCAGTACTGCAAGACATCCATATTCCGGAGTGCAAGAAACATTCTCATCGAGAATTCAAAAGAAGAAAATTTCTGATGTAGGGCTGATAGTTCTGATTATTTCTATAATTGATGATATGATACTTTCAAAATGTGTCCAGAGATAACATATCACTCCACAGGTCAGTCGGTCCATGGTTCCAATCCTTTTTAGGTCATGAATTTCAAAGTTTAGGTTTATTTCATGCTTTAAAAAAAAACATGTAATTTTTGTCTCGTCCTCAATTCCTAGCACTCCAATGGTCAATAGATCCCGTGTCCTGGCTTCATTAGCCACAATCAAAACATCACGGCCACCGCCATTTCTTCGTCTTGTGTCTCCTGTATGGAAGCAACTTTCACTGTCTTCATTCAGTAGCGGGAGCTCTGGGATAGATAGACACTCACCCAAGTTTAAACACACACTTATACTGTGACATACAGAAGGGAAAAGGGAGGGGGCGCTGCAGTTCAGCCTCTCTCTCTCTCTCTCTCTTTCTCCACATGCCCATCACTCCAGTAGGCGGGGCACCGTCAGCCCGCTAGTGATTCAAACGACCAATCCGTGTTGAGCTCCACAGAAAAACGCGTCGCCCCTAACAAAAGCCGGTACAGGCTAATATTTTGATTGACGTCTCATCGTGTGAGAAAAACGGAACGATTTTTCTAACGTTGTTCCCCCCCCCCCGCCTGATTTTTTAAAAATCTCTTCTTCCTACCACACAAATCGTCTAGTTCTTTGTAGCAACGTTGCGGGCCTGGAGTTGACAGTCTATGAGACATTACACCCTTCTTTCAGTGGAGCTATAATCGTGTATTGTCGAACATCGTTTGCCCTTAGCTTCGACTTTCGCTTCTTCAAATACAGGAGTGGTCGCTTTTTTTTTTTTTGTAATAGCTGTTGTTTCCGGATAGAAGAACTAGT
Organism: Biomphalaria glabrata; assembly: GCF_947242115.1. NCBI lineage: Eukaryota > Metazoa > Mollusca > Gastropoda > Planorbidae > Biomphalaria > Biomphalaria glabrata. Next base: position 15,375,453 of record NC_074725.1, on the reverse strand, counting down.
CTCAGCACTCATCGGGACGCAAAACGCCTCGGCATTCAAGTTCTTTTCTCAGGATCATCTTGCATTTTAGTTGGCAATCAAGCTTGATTTCTAGACCTATCTTCACAACAGTTGTGTGTACCAACATGAAGCATGGATATTCTATGTTATATTTAACTCCTAGAGTGATCAACAGTGAGTGTATCTGAACATGTAATTAGGGAAAAAAAGTTAATTTTCTAGTGATCGTGCTGGTAGTGTTTCACCAAATCTGGGAAGTCGCCCAATTCAAGAACGACTAACTGCACACGAACTGACATAGACTTTATTTCATTGTGTGGGGGGTGAGACTTGAACTGCAACCATTCAGGTCCCAACGGCCGCTGAGCGTCTACAGTTTCTGGGTGGACTGTTGTATCGCCAGGTAGGCAAATGTTTTAAAATAGAGTAGTTTTAGAACTAGGCCCAGGCCTGGACTGTTTCTATGGACGTAACCTCAAAACCGTTTGTCACATAGGACCTAAGTTACTTCTATAAACAATATCTTTCATAGTGAGAAATGTGTCTTTCAGCTCAGAGTAATCAGTAATAGGACCTAAGTATGACACTGTAGGGGACCTAAGCTATTAAGTCTATCAGACAAAGTATGACAATGTATGTACTCATGGTCAGATGTGTTCTGGTTACACAAAGCTCGACATTGCCTAACTTGGTGTGCACATGCAAGCTAGATCTCTTTACTTACAGGCTTTCAGTATGAGACCTTGTTGCAAAGGGTTAGCACTAAATCTAGGCCTTTGTAGATGTTTTACATATTTAATGGTTCATGGCAAAACAATAACCAGAAAAAAAAAGTGTACAGCTTCCAAAAAAAAAATTATTGAAAAATTTAGTCTTATGTCAAAGTTACAACCAATAGCTAATTACAATTTACTCTTGTTGTACTTATTAATTGGTTATATATAGACTCTTGATTAATATAATCTACACTCTCCAACTCTCTATTTTTGTTGTCTTTTAAAACGCATATAATATTACTATATGGTATTAAGTAATTTTTGTATATAATACAACGATTATATTCGCTTAGTTCCACTTTTGTTATAAGTTTCGGACGTTCCTTAAGAAATGAAGATTATGACGTCCAAGAAGTTAGGGGACGGCAGCGGGCCAAGTTCAAACTCGGGGCCATCGTGAGGACAGTTCGAGGCGCATACCCCACGACCAAGCAGCCACGCCTGTACAATTCGACTGGTTATAAATGAACACTTATTAACCTAGGACCTGACAAAGTCATTAAATAGATCTATATGTGAATGTCACTCTGGGTCTTTGAAGGCTCATAACCTGATAAAGTCATTCAATAGATCTATATGTGAATGTCACTCTAGGTCTTTGAAGACTCGTAACACTTAGAAGACCATTATAGAAGAGTAGATCAGTATACGACTTCCCAAACATTCGGATCCTCCAAAGAGGCAGTAAAAGCAAATCTGTCAGCCTTAACCTACGGTACTACGCCTAAGACAGTACTGACATAGTGACATACAGGTTTGGCTTTGAGTAAAGGATTATTTTACTGTCTCGAAATTTTGTGGTTGTCTTGTCATCACTTTCGCCACCCCTTAGTCTCATGAACCGTTGGGGCATTACACTTGATCTTTCGACAATCTTTTTCCATTCCTCTGTCTTTTGCCTTCGACAGAATCTTTTTCAATGACAGGCTCGTCAATTATTTTATGTTGTCTTCCCATCGCTTTCTCTGTCCGCCACTTGTACATGTGTATAAATAAACAATGTCGCTGTACAAACATGAAACTGTTATAATCTTCGAACTGCAATCACATCATTGTTAATTTAGCTTTAATACCAAATCTCAAGAGCTTTGTTAAGATCTCACGACCTTGTGTATCAACATGAAACAGTTATAATCTTCGAACTGCAATCACATCGTTGTTAATTTAGCTTTTAAAATCAAATCTCAAGAATTTTGCTAAGATCACACGACCTTGTGTATCAACTTTGAGGGTTTTCTCAGCTGTGTCAGCACTAAACACACTCACACACACACACACACAGAGAAATATTTCGATTCTACTTTTAAAACAAAAACCCACCTTTCTAGAAACATCTCGTATGTTCGCTCCGATTCAAATGTCACTTCTGTTCAACTAAGCATGTCAACAATAATAAGTTTGCTTTTGTTAGTGGATGTGTATTTTATGGCTTCAGTGTTCCACGTTGCTGCCTCCCTGTATCGTGGTTCTCTGTAAATACCATCCCCTCAATGAGGTCACCCAGTGCTTTGCAATAACATTTTATTCAATACTTTGACATTTTTTTGTTTCTTTGGTGCTAAAAAAAAAAGCATTAGATAGGTCATGTAATAGTAATGCCACGAAACGCAGCTAAAGCAGATTCATAGGCTGCATACTTAGGATTTCGTTCAGTATTTGAAGAATGAATTCAGTGTCACAAATATATTCTAAGAGATTCTATTGAAATGTAAATTTATTTTTTTTTGCCAGTTTTTTTTTACATAGGACTTTTTCACTTGGAATTATATTATAAACATTTAGAAGAAAAAAAAAAAGCTAAATGATAATTTTAAACATGTGATCGTTCGCACTTAAAGACGTTCGAATAGTTGCATTGTTATTTGTAATGTATTTATTTACAAAGCACACTCCGTCTTTCTCTGTGTGTGTGTCTGTCTGGTACACATTTTGTAAATGTTATTTCTCCCACTTTGCCAATCCTGGAGGAAGTTGAAACTTTGCGCAATTATTCATTGTCCTGGCAACACCTGAATAAATAAATAATCGATTATTTAATCAATTAATAGTAATTAATATATTTTGTTTATATTGGAAAATGTACCGATCTAAAAGGAGATAAGTCTTGCAACAATGAGAGATGACAGCGATTGAACGGCGTTCTCCCCCCCCCCCAAAGCGTACATTTATGGTTTTTTTTTCAAACTAATTGAAGCAATTTCACTTAATATAATCGCGCTTTGTATTAAAGTAATTTGTATATTTAACTTAGTTCACCTATATTTAGTCTTATAAACAGATGAAACGGTAGAGAGGGAGAGACAGATTCAGTATGGTAGAGGGAGAGACAGATACAGTATGGTAGAGGGAGAGACAGATACAGTATGGTAGAGGGAGAGACAGATACAGTATGGTAGAGAGGGAGAGACAGATACAGTATGGTAGAGGGAGAGACAGACAGAAACAGTAACTGAAACAGTAACTGAAAGAATGCTAGTCAGACAAAAGACAGTTCACGTGCCCGACTGTTAACAGCCTGCTAGGGTCACCGTGACATTCGTGCCGTGTGTGGGGTATCCCCTGGCTTCACCCAGCGGAATAGAAAGAAAAAAAAAAAGACAAAACAAAAAAAAAAAACACAAATCGTCCCCCAGTGTCAAACGAGGGCATTGGTGGAGAGAGCTGGACAATGCAGGAGGTCAACTCGAATAAAAGAACAATTGTTATCAAATCAACTGGACTGGAAGAGTCCAACAATAACATTTTCTTTTTGGACCATTTGTAACCATACACCTTTCACACCTGTGTCTGGACCTGGCCTTGTAGTTACATCATTACATTCTTTGCAATTCTTTTCATTTTCCTTGCTGCTTCTCTGTAAGCACAGCTGTTCGTTAAGGACATTATTCTCTTTCTTTCTTAAGGACATTATTCTCTTTCTTTCTCTCTCCTTTTATATGGCTCTCCCGTCCTCAGAATAAAAGAATAGGTGTTTAAAAGACAATCCAACAACAACAAAATCTAACTGACAACAATGGTTTGGTAATATATTTGTTACACTGGGAAAAGGTCATCTGTCGAGACGTACAATGCCACAGTGAAACATTCTTTAGCATGGGATACTCTTTGGAATGATTTAAAAAACGGAAGTCAGTTAACTATTGAACTAGTCTTGACTTGACTCACGAAGACTCAAAATGAGAAAGAAATGATATTTAAAAACAAAGGCGTGGTGGGATGGTATCTTTGTTTCTCTGTCTTGGTTTCGTATTCTGTTTCATGTTTCTTTTCAAAGATTTCGTGTTACAGTGTAGTCCTTCATAACATTGCAAATAAATACCCCGCCAAGATGTGACGCCTACTAGCAGAAGTGGTCAAGTGGTCGTCTGTATCTCTGGTTAGAATGTGGCCAGCTATTCTGAGCTGCACTACTAGATCTAATGGTGGCACTCAAAGTATGTGACACGACGAGGTGATAGTTAAACAAAGCCAGCGAAGTAATAGAACGGGTGGTAGTCTGAATAGTTGTACAAAGCTTATTTCAACTCACTCTGTCTGTCTGTCCGTCTGTCTGTCTGGTAAAAAGAGTGTACACGTTATTTCTCTAACACCCATTCTCGGATCAAGCTGAAACTTCGCACAATTATTTGTTGACATAAATAAGACGTGAATCAATTAAAAAAAAATGAACCAGTTAAACAACCACTGGTAATTCATTATTTTGTTTAATAGCAACAAGGGAAACTAATACTTCAGTATTCACCTATGTGGCTAAATATGTATGGTTTAGTCCCCTTAAAAAGCCACAAAATGTAAATGCTATTTCTCCTTCACACATGCTCCGATCCAATTGATACTTTAAACATTTATTTATTGCACCTAACAAAACATGAATCAATAAACAAAAATACTCAATTAGTCAATTACTTATTGGTAATTAATTATTTTGTTTGATATTGAATAAGGTAAATAACTTGTACATTATTGGTAGATATAGTTTCAAGGACGGAGTTCTTACTTACTGGCGGTCTCGAACCTGAGACCATCGAGACGGAGTTCTTACTTACTGGCGGTCTCGAACCTGAGACCATCGAGACGATAGTCCGGAGCGCATACCACACCACCAGGCAGCCTATGACAATTTGTTAAAGTACGGGATGCATTTCTTTTTATTTATGTCTAAACTAAACTAAGTTACTAAATATCACAGTACTAGGTTAGGGCCGGCCTTAGGCATAGGCAAACTAGGCAGCCGCCTATGGCCTTCGATTTTTGGGGCCTCGCACTGGACTCTTAAACTTTTTTTAGAGTAGAAATAGAGAAACTTTACTTAATGTTGTTGTAGGTGGTACACAAGGTTTTGAATAAATTGTGTAATTTTATTTTTTCGCTGTTTATTTTTTTTTTTCATTTTCATTTGAGGCAACGAAATTTACTTAGCCTGGGGCCTGCAATTATCTAAGGCCGGCCCTGACTGGGTCCACTATTTTTCAGACGAAAAGGTGAATAGGAATTACTTAAATTAAATAAAAGATAAAGTATCAAGAACTGTCAATATATGTGTAACATGTATGCATCATTCCTTGTTGCAGCACTGAGCTTCAAATGTGTATCTAGATCTACCACTCCAGTCAAGACTGCACCCCCTCAGATCATACTTTATACACATTGTACACACCGCTGAACGTAATGGTTTAGTTTGACTGTTTAGTCCACTCGTGTTTGGGTCGCGACCTATTGTCATATGTCGATCTGTGTTGCAATCGTGTCAATATTGACCTTTCGCCCCCTTTCCCCAGTGCCCCATTCACCAGACAATACTACCACAATCTACCTTTGTTTACTGCTTTGGCCGGCCAGGTCGTCTATGTGTTGACCACTGGATCAGCTTCTAATGTTGTGAGTGACGGGACTTGAAGGACTTAGGTTTAAACCCCATCACCCCTTCCCACTCGTTTTAGTTTGACCGCGTTACCTGTTTGTAGAAAGGCTTTGGAGAATTTGAACTACCAGGTGCCGCCTCCCTGGAGGTCACAGAAGGTGTGTAGTTGTTATCACAAGTGTTTACCTTTCAGAGACTGCTACCTGCTCTTTCGGACAACAGTCGTTTAGATTTGGGGGGTTCACGCTAAGGAAGAAAAGTCTCTTGTAGCTGATCAACTCGTCTATTGGAGTAATACAATTCATTTTTTAAAAACAAACCTAAGAGCCATTATGGTGAGACAGACAACACAGTGAGTATTATAACAATCCGAGTTGATAAATAGTTGTTTTAATTTTTAGATCCACAAGTCATCGGCATGAGGCATGATTTGTTTCGTTCGTTCTAGAGAACTTATTTTAAAAATATAGTACAATAATATATGATAATGATGACTAATCATGTTGATAATAATTTCAATAAAAGTGATGGTGAATCATATTGTGAATGATAATAATAATTTGGATTACTTATGTCGATAATCGTATTAATAACGATGATGAATAATGATAAGGATAATAATGATAATTAATGTTACAATAAAGATGGTGATACAGGTGATAAATAATAATGGTTAAGCTAATAATACTAATAGCGTCAGTCTAAATAATTGTAGGCTAGCTAGTAACACATACTTCTAGTGAGTTGTTTTAACGTTTAAATTAAATACCGGTATAATGAATTGGGCTTTCTAAATAGTCTTAGTCTCTATTTTACTGTGGTTCGGATAGTGGGTTGAAGTACCTAGTTCAAATCCCGCTAAAATTCGTGGTATAAGGAGCTCGCTTTGTTCACTATGTCTCAAGGCTACCCAGACACCTGTTTCAATGACAACAGCGTTAATAATTGGCCACGGCATCGCCTGGTTAGTTCCACTATATCTTCTGTCTATTTCAAGCAAATAACTTCACGATCGTTAAAAACAGGCTTCAGACACTAGTGGAGAACCTACCGTGTTTTTAACACAATCGTAGAGCCGTCTCTGTTTGTGACACGATCGCAGGGCCGCCGCTGTTTCAGACACAAGCGTAGAAACGACCATATTTGTAACATGATTCTAGAGCCGCCTCTGTTTGTAGTGTCATCGTAGAACCTACGCTGTTTCAGACAGGAGCCCCCCCCCCCCCAGATCTAGTAACTAGCGGTAACAAGGCGAGATTAATTCTAAGACGAAGGACTACTCTTGATATTTAGTTTGCAAAATTGATCTTTCATCAGGTTTCATTCATGATTGACATTGTTTATTTTATCAATTTAATTCAACATTTCTTTCCTAGAGTTCATTTTGCTTTCTTGCTTTTTTTTTCTTTAGGTTCCATTACATCTCCACCCAATTTCTACATACCGCCTTTCCACCCTATATTCATCCATCCATCCATCCCAGTTGCGCTACAGCCCATGGAGGGGCTCTGGCCTGCTTTAACACATCCTTCCATTCAGATCTCTCCTGAGCCTTTCGTCTCCACGCCCTAACCCCAAGCTGCTTCAGATCTGCTTCCACATCATCTATCCATCGCATTCGGGGTCTGCCTTTGGGTCGCCTGCCTTTTGGTTTTTGCCTGTATACGATTTTCGCTCCTCTGTTGTCTGACATTCTTTCAAGGTGACCTGCCCAACGTAGTCTGTTCTTTTTTATTTCGTTCACTATCGGTGGGTCTTCATATAATTGATATAACTCATTGTTAGTGCGTGTCCTCCACCCTGTTTCATCCTGTATGGCACCATAGATTTTCCTAAGAATTTTTTCTTGCCCAAGTGTTAAGTAAATTTTCAGATGTCTTTGTCAGTGTCCAGGTCTCACTTCCATACATTGCTGCTGGTCTTATTATGGTTTTGTATATTATTTTCTTGGTTTTCCTTGAAATCGTTTTGCTCTTAAGTAAATGGTGGGTGCTATAAAATGCCCTGTTGCCTCCTGCTATTCTTTCCTTTTTGCTTATGGAATTTAGTGTATGAATTTAGTGTATGAATTTAGTGTATGAACTTAAACCGGACCTTAAAATTCAAAGCGTAAACAACGAGCAGATTACTGTGATTAACAATAATGATGAAAATCACTTCAATTAAATCAAATCTATTTAGTTAAAACATCTGTCTGGTACTTTGTTCTCCATTATATCTCTTATTAGACTAGACAATACTCTCTCTCTCTCTCTCTCTCTCTCTCTCTTTGTGGATTAATTGACTTTGTTCTAGTTTAGTACTTGAATGCACTTTCATAGGACACGCACTAGACACTAGAAATATCACAGTATTTAAAACTTAGTTCGAGATTGGAGACTCACTTAGTCATGAAAACAAGAGATATAAATAGAAAGAGGCAGAGAACTTTTCTGTCGAGTCGATTTTTTGGTTGTTGTTTTTTTTTTCGTTTGAAGTCCTTTTTTTTTTATTTCATTGAAGTGAACTTGTTTTTGTTTTGTCTTTGTTTCTCTTCTTTGTTTCTGATCGACAATCAACATCACAATTGTTGGACAATCATTTGATTGTGTCACGAAGTGAAAGACTGCATCAATTATGCAAACGTCAGTACAATGTGTCGTCACAGTGTCACAGCGGCGCGACCAGAGTCCAGCCAGACACAATGAATGCAACACTCTTACATTATAGACACTTCTTGTACGTTGAATAAAGAGTGACGTCATTGTTACGGAAGGAAACCGTTGTCTAGGCGACAGGGTCTATACACACGTATGCTGCATCAAAACGTCTAATTGAAATGCTGATTCACATCACATTTTCATGTGGTAACATTTTTATGGATTACAGTTTCACCTTTGCAAGCTTCAAATTACCGTGTATTCAAATTTTTTCATAGCTTCTGACACCATTTTGTTGATACCACTTTGTAAAGCTCAATCATTAAATACATATTAATTGTTATATGTTTTATACATTCCATCAGAGAAACAAAGAGTGTTACGTCCTAACCTAAACCTCCTGGAAGATGCTAGGGGATGGCAGAGGGTGAGGTTTAAACACAGGACCATTGTAACAACAGACCGAAGCGCATACCCCTTGACCAAGAGGTCATACGTCAGAAAACGATCACAATATTTCCATATGATGTTGTCGCATATAATACTTATTATCTGAACCTTCTTTTGGATACTCAGAGATACATTATAAGTAACCCCTTAAAGATTTAGCACTCAGTATTAAATGATATGTATCATGTGTTCATCTACACAACACCATAGCTGCTTACCAAATGTAAGGAATACTTACTATTCATGTTAACTTGAGGGTAATTATTACTTTAGTCACTTATCTCCCCTACCCATGTGAACCGCGCTATTTTATTGCTATGTGCTAACGATTCACCATATATAATTTATTACGAGTACGCAAAAGTTAAATATTATTATCTTTAAGTAGGTTGCTAATATGTATCCTTTGGAGAAACGGTTACAAATGTTGATTCACTTGACGTAATCTTGTATACCCCCATGTGGAGCTTAGGGCATAATTACACCTCTCCACTGAACTTGGTTCTGAGCCGCTTTCTTCATTACACTACTGAACATGAAGCTTTAAACTTATTAACTGAAGGACCTTCGCTTTTTGTCATCCATGTAATTTACATCTCTTAAACTAATTTTTTTTTCAAAGTCCAAGAAAGAACAAGAACTCTTATTTTCAACTCCCCTTGGCTATTTATAGTACTATTGGAAGTGTATTGTTGTTTCTTGAAATGTAAACATCATTTCTTGTTTATACAAGTAAAACAACCTTGACCTTTTCGATTGCAATTATTGACAGTTACCACAGTACGCCCATACGGTCTGACACATACATGTACATCTAGATGACGGTTATTTTAGTCATTAAATCGAGCAAATGTGTATGGCGTTTACATTTATTAATCCTAAATAATGTTTGGCATTTGGCCTATAGCGTAAGAAACTATTTGAGGTTACAAAGTGATACTACATAATCTTAACCAGTCAATTACTTAGCAAAGAAAAAATATATTGCATAGATCATTAGATTAAAATGTCCCTCCTCTGTCTCTCTCGCTGTCTCTTTCTATCCATCCATCCCTTTTCCTTATATAAAGGCTGGTGTCTCTCAATCCTCCCAATCTGTCTCTCTCTATCTTTAACCTCTCTCTTTTTGTCTGTCTCTTTTCTTCTCTCTATCTCTCTCCCTCTTTCTCTCTCTTTCCCATAACATCTTAGCTTTATATTCCATTCCTCTCCTTCTAGAATTCAATCCCTTTATTTTTCCATCGCGTTACAGATGTTGTTGAAGCTCAGAGTAAACACACAAAAAAATGGAATTAATGTTATTTCATATTTGCCCTTACATTTATTTACGCCTTCCTTATCAGTTTGAAGTGGGGGGGGGTGTTCAGAACGACTTGCGGGATCATAACAGACTCCAAATAATAATAATACAAATAAGAATAGTATTGCTCCAGTGTTTAATATCTAGGGACACGCACGACAAACAAAAAAAAATCTAATTTTGAGAGAGAAGTAACAAATTCATTTTGCGCCGTTAAATTATACTAGTCGACCCACGGCGTAACATACGCCGTTATGTTGCAGGGCCGGTCTTAGGCCCCTATGTGACCGCAGTGTGCCCCGCACTTTGAAAGGACCCGCGCTATTCTAGGTGTAAATTATTAAGTTAAACCATTGTATAACTTATAACAGAATTCCCGCAGCCTCCTGATTTACCAAGAGCTACTTGAAATCTCATGAAAGTGCAAAATATACATGGAAACATCTGGAAATTATTAAAATCTTTTGAAAACTCAAAAAAAAAAAAAAATTGCAGAAGTAAGAGAGTGATCTTTCCTTTACTTCTTCTTCTCGACCAAACTCTTGAGCGCCGAAGAGAATTATATATATAAATAGATAGATAGATTTTGGGATGTTATTTAGAATTTCAATCCCAGTTTCAGATAGAAACTGAAAATTAAGCTATATAGTAGAAATGGCAGTGACAATGTATTTATTGTAGGGAGTTATCTAAATTTCCAATGGAACTGTCATAAAATTACGACGCTTTCGGTGTAGTTCTTGTTCAAAGTTTTTAATTTAGATCCAATATTTTTTACTGTTTCCATAGACGTCGTTTGACGAGAATGTTGTGTCGACAGTACAACAATCAACTGATATTATTTTTTTCCCCAAGAGATGTCATTAGAGATAGAGTTGTACTTACTAACTGATAAATTCAGGGTAAAAATCTGTCTAAACCTGGACCTTTCATTCATATGCCTAGCGCTCTACTATTAGGCCACTTTGCATCATCAAGCTTTTGAGTGGCAGAGTTTTTAAAGGCTGCTGTGGAAATGTTGAAATGTGGTTGTCAGTGACCATGACGCGACAATCAACTGTGTATGAATATCTAGGTGACACATACTCTCTGGAACTGAATATTAAAAACAGACTCCGTTAAAACAATTTTTTTGGCAATATCTTTAAAAAAAGTACAGAAATTAAATATCTTTTACGCCCGGGTTTGCGCATGACACGTGACCTATTTCATGACACGTGACCTTTTTCATGATAAATAGACACAACTCGTACCAACAACCACCCGACTTCATATCCCAGAACAAAACTATCGCTAACCAAAATCTATCCTTAACCAAAACTATCCCTAACCAAAACATCATTAACTAAAACTGTCCCTAATCAAAATATCTTTAACCAAAACTGTACCTAACAAAAGCTATCGTTAACCAGGAACTATCCTAAACTAAAACCATTGCAAACTAAAACTATTCCTAAACCGTTTAATTTCTTGAACTGTTACTTCCAACTATTGATCTGCGTTCCTGTGACTTATTGATTTAGCCAGAGACTTAGTCTCTCCTACCAATTAGTGTTATTCATTGCATTCTATTCATTTCATCTTTAAGCTCTTTTATATCAGACATTTTAGTATTTCCATTATTTATACACTGCATCCAATGAGTTTATTCATGGTCACAGGCCAAACGTTTTTAATCCCAGAACAAAAAATGTCCTTTAAGTATTTGTATAGTTGTACCAGCTGAGGATATTTTTCTATCAATTAACAAACAAGGACATTAAAAAAAATATATACATCAGCTTTGTCGGCATCAAATAAGGCAAAATATGCAGGTCGTAAATGGGTCTTCGTAGTCCTGGGACTTAAAGACAATATAATGACGATGATGGTGATACTATAATAATAATAATAGTAATCTCGTAAATATCTTTTGGAGACATTTGGCTTACACTAATGTATCGCACGGAACCAATCATTTCAACGCTAGCAAAAGAAGTGTTCATTTATATCAAAGTTTCATTCGTTCATTATCTCACAAATCTTAGAAATAAAGAAATAAGTTGTAATTAGTTTCTTGAATAACTGAACATTAAGAATGCTTAGAAATATCTACAACACGCCAGAGCAAAATGTTGTCATGATGACATGTCACCCAGTCGACTGACAGAAGGCATTTATGAAATGAAAGTGTCAAACTATTTTAATAGGCCTACTTTTATATATAATAGTGTTGGTTATTCTGGAAAGTGTACAATGCGTCATTAGTATGAATCTAACCTTATTCTTAACTTAGACGAAAAAAAAAGGTTAGATAAAGCCATTATTTATAGTAATTGTATTATTTATTGTTTTGGAAATGTTTTTAATTTATATCATTGTATCCCTCTTCAATGTTAGAAAATCGTTAATGAAACTATAGATTCAACAAGTCTAAAAATAGATCTAAGATGTTTTCATGGTGAATATATCTAGAGCATAGTCCGGGCGTTAATCCGTTTATTAAAATATGAAATTGGTTGTAAACCTAGAAAGATACTGAAATAAAACTTAGAAAATATGTGGTTGATGTGTGGATGAGATGTATGAAAGGCGGTACAGTTACCTATTAAAGGGGGGGGGGGGTGCTCGATTTCCGAGTCTAGCAAAGTTGTGTTTGCTGAGCGCCCAAAGGGCAAAAACCACCCCAACCACCTCTAGTCCACAATAAAGATTGGACTATAGCGCTCTTAGCCGTAAACATGAACGTTGCGATATGCAAAAGCAATTAACAATAGAATAAAATAGTAAACTGGAAAAATATACATACAATAAAATAAGCCGTATAATAATTGTAAGAAATAAAAACTCGTGATGCTGGGTCTCCCTTGAGTGTATCCCATGGTTCACTTCTCCAATGGTCAACAAGGATGTTCTGTGGCTAACACATTGACCCTGGCATAAGACTGCATCAGTAATCAACCAGCCTAATGAGCTGTCGGGTCTAATGTTTAATTATGAGCTTCATGCCTCTTCAATAAACGATAAATACAGATACGTTGTTTCGGTATTCAATAATTATGCGTTATTTAAATAAGGTTGACATTAGGTATGTACATTACTTTGAAAAGTATTTCAACTAATTTAAACTATAGAACAAATAACAATTAAAATCAAACACTTTTTAATCAGAGTGTGTTTAATAATTGAAACGCTAATCAATTGCTTATCTATGGTAGTTCAATTTTTTCCTAATGCAACATACAATGATTCTTATGTGGTGTTTACCAATAAACATTTTCCATGTACATAATATATCTTGTGGTCAGGGTCGCACTGGGTGTCAAAATCGGTCTGGGCATTTGTAGGCCTATATAATCCGGCCCAAAATTATATGATCATATGATGGGTATCTAATGATAGGCTTACCTGTCCCAAAAAACATTGTTTTAAATTTCATAACTGTACGCATGCATACAGTGGACTCTACATCTTTATAAGAATTATGTAGGCCTTATCTTTCTTTTTAATCTCTAAACGCGAAGACCCTTAAAGGATGAAGCCTACAAGTAACACTGTCTACGGATGTACGCTATTACAGAAAATGTTTTAAAATTAAATTTGCATTACACTGTCGAGTCTGTAAAAGATTTGTTTCAAACATGACGCATAAATAAATGGTCACTTATTTTTAGAAGAGAATGTCATAGTGCCATCCATGCCGCCCTTTCGGTGGCCCTACCGGCCCACCGGGCATTAGCCCAAATGCCCAGATAGCCCGGTCCGCCCCTGCTTGTGGTAACCCTCCTCGATATTATCTCGTCGAATAACTTACGTCTCACAAACGATCAGTTTAAGTGGCAAGCTTTACACAGTACAGAGTCTATTGTACTATATCCTACATTCACTTATACTCTATGATAGGGTCTTTTGTAATATACTGTTGCCGAACTAAAAAAAATTATACCAATCTGTAGGCAATTATTCTTAATGTATTCAACGGACACTGTAAGCTAATACCTCCTATTGAAACTAGAAACTTGGTGTAACAGATGAAATGACATCGTCTTCAAATAGAACTGAAATGAATTATAGGGTAAATACGACAAATGGCACATTAAGTGACCAATACTTAGAATCAGATATTAAAAGATGAAAGGCTACTATCGATGACCTGCTAATGGGTGGGTGGCACCTGTGGTCATCACTAATGACCAGCTTCATGTATTTTAATGTGTCGTTGTTTTCTTTTTAATTTATAAAGGCTTGTATAAAAAAGGGATGGTCTGGTCATGGTCCTCTTGTCTTCGCTTACCGCTAAGTGCTATTGACGCTGTGTGTTTATATTGTAATTTGAATTGTACTTTGATATGTCTAGTTTGAGAGTGTTTGTTTCACATAAAAATGTAAAGTCGGCATGGCAGAAATCCTATATAAAGAACCGTTTTATGATTGAAGTAGCTTTAGATAAACCATGGTTAACATCTATTCTACTTTCTGTAGGCGGTTGGTCGTTGTGCTGAATACATAACACACTCGTTAACCGCGGGACATAGAAACAGATGACATTTAGATCATCTGCCCCATAGATTGCTAGATCTGAAAGAGGAATTTTTTTTTTTACAACTTTCTGTTATTAACACTGGCGAGGAATGGGAAAATGTGTAATCTGTAAGCACGCGCCTTTCGCACCGTTCAGCACTGGGGAAATTTAGTGGACAAAAATAGTTAACGAGAATGCTTCTTGTACTTGCACTCTCCGAATATGATTGAATGTGTGAGAAACCTTTTCTATTCTAAACCTGTGTAGTCTATTGGTGAAATTGAAGTGAAAGTATCAGGTAGGTTACTACTAGAGCTATCTCATGGCAATGTACGTTTTCATTATTTGTGTTGAGTATTTTGTCATTTAAAGAAATACATCAAAGATAAAGGCACAGTTCTTATGTCACTTATGAAGTTATTCCATATGTCTGATATGTCATATGATATGCTAGGACAAATTCTTACAAGTGTTCTTTATTCTACATTGCCATTAGAGCATTTAGCGCATTTCGGAAATCAACCAGGAAAGCCAGTAGGACGTAATTATCCTCTGTTAACAAAGAACGTCTATAATTCATAAGATAAGATAAAGTGTTTTCAAATGTACAGAAGAAAAGAGCAGATATTTGAATCTGAACCATAATCTTCAAATAAAAAAAACAAAATTTAATAAAATACTCTGAAAGACAAAGATAAAGGCACATTCCTCGTCCCATATGCTAGGACAAATTTGTACAAATACTCCTTCCCTAGTGCTATTAGAGCATGGAATGGGTTGCCTGAGCTAGCCAGGAAAGCCAGTGACTTGGCAGAATTTAAGTCATTGGTTAAACATGCATGACTAAATGCATGACGCGAAGGACTTAATCATCTTCTTTTTTTGAAGTAACGTCTGTATTATATAATATAAGATCTAAAAGTAGAGGGTAAAACGGGAACGACATTGTCTTAGAAGAACGTTAGATCAAGATCCACGGTAAACCAGAGCTACATGTTGAAACGTTAGATCAAGATCCACGGTAAACCAGAGCTACATGTTGAAACGTTAGATCAAGATCCACGGTAAACCAGAGCTACATGTTGAAACGTTAGATCAAGATCCACGGTAAACCAGAGCTACATGTTGAAACGTTAGATCAAGATCCACGGTAAACCAGAGCTACATGTTGAAACGTTAGATCAAGATCCACGGTAAACCAGAGCTACATGTTGAAACGTTAGATCAAGATCCACGGTAAACCAGAGCTACATGTTGAAACGTTAGATCAAGATCCACGGTAAACCAGAGCTGCAAGTTGAAACGATGTGAACAGTTTAAAACATATTTTGTTATGTTTTTTTTAAAGATGGATATTACTTGAATTGAGCTTACAATGAGATTATAGTCATTATCCAGGGTAGAGATGTGATATTAAATTAATATTATTGTTTCTGCTTACTGAACCTAACTACACATTCTAATGTGGATAGGCATTGTATATTTATACACTGCTTCATACAACTTTTTAAAATCCTAAATGCTGCAGGAAAAGTCATTGGCAAAAACAAGACCCATTGGGGCAGCTGTTTGAGACAAACATCCATTGGGGCAGCTGTTTGAGACAAACATCCATTGGGGCAGCTGTTTGAGACAAACACCCATTGGGGCAGCTGTTTGAGACAAACACCCATTGGGGCAGCTGTTTGAGACAAACACCCATTGGGGCAGCTGTTTGAGACAAACATCCATTGGGGCAGCTGTTTGAGACAAACACCCATTGGGGCAGCTGTTTGAGACAAACACCCATTGGGGCAGCTGTTTGAGACAAACACCCATTGGGGCAGCTGTTTGAGACAAACATCCATTGGGGCAGCTGTTTGAGACAAACATCCATTGGGGCAGCTGTTTGAGACAAACATCCATTGGGGCAGCTGTTTGAGACAAACACTCATTGGGGCAGCTGTTTGAGACAAACACCCATTGGGGCAGCTGTTTGAGACAAACACCCATTGGGGCAGCTGTTTGAGACAAACACCCATTGGGGCAGCTGTTTGAGACAAACATCCATAAAAAGGTAAAAAGTTTCTAGAAATAAAAAATCACCCTTTGGGTCAGGATTTTATAATTTTACCATCATAAAAGAGATACAAGACACCGATAGCAAAGAAAAAAGACACAAAAGCTCTTTTGTTCTCTGGCAATCAAATCATTAAATAGAAACAATCTGATATAAACTTTGTCACATGTAAATTATGAGTGAGTCTGGTGTGAATGTACACTTTGGTTTCTTATAGTTGACATGTTTTGTTTGGTGTAATGCACAAATTGTAAGACAAATTTCCTTACGGACAATAAAGATTTTATTATTATTATTATATTTTTTAAATGTTTGACTTTTGAACAGAAAGACATTATGAGTGCAGGCTATTTTGTCGTATCACTTACTTGTTCAATAATAATATTTTAGCAAATAATTTAAAACGTTTGAAGAATTGTTTTTTCTCCAGAAAAAAAAATGCTATGTTGGTGACAAATGAAGCTGTATATATGCATTATTCATTTCAGTACATATGTACCAGCATTGAGTAACATCCTTACCTGAAAATGCGTATCTAGGTCTACCACGTGAAGACGCACATTACAAGGAATTATACACATATATCATTATATTATATATATATTATTATTATTATATTAAAAAAAACATTAACATTTTTTTTTTAATTTCAGAATCCCAACTTCATGATGAACCCTCACCCTATCATTGTTGACGAAGGTCAGAGGTCACGAGAGAACAGCCTCACGCCTCAGTCTATTTCCGGCATGTCGCCAAACTCCAACAGAATGGCGTCCCCTTGCTCCGACGTGGGCAGAAGCCTCAGCCCTCTGCCGCCCAACGAGAGCCCATCCAACAACATGGACCATGTCAAGCGGCCAATGAACGCCTTCATGGTCTGGTCACGTGGCCAGAGGAGGAAAATGGCGCAAGAGAATCCCAAGATGCACAATTCGGAAATCAGTAAAAGGCTGGGCGCCGAGTGGAAACTTTTGTCGGAGGAAGAAAAAAGGCCTTTCATTGACGAGGCCAAGAGACTCAGGGCGCTACATATGAAAGAGCACCCTGACTATAAATACAGACCCAGGAGGAAGCCGAAGTCTCTTATGAAGAAAGATAAATACGCCTTCCCTCTGCACCCTATGCTGCCCGGGATGAACGGGGCATCTCTTGGTTCCATGGCTCACTCCTTCGCATCTTTGGCGGCTTCGCATCACCAGTCAGAACTCTTGGCTGCTTCCAGCTCTTCCTTCGACAAGGCCAGGCACCCTTTCCTCCCTCCGACCTCAACGTACGGGCTCTACCCGCACCTCGAAGCCGCAGCTGTCGCAGCCGCTGCCAACGCTAAACTGGACACAGCCACCTCCCTCTCTTCACTCTCAGCCCTCCGGCACCCCGAGAGCCTCGCTTCCAATCCGCTGTACGCCCCTTACTTCACGGGGCACCCACACCCTTCCCTCTCGGCGCTGCCGCCCGCCGCTCACGCCCACGCTGCGGCGGCGGCTGCCGGGCTGGGTCAGTACTTCGTCCCCTACATGTCTTCTTCTTACATGACGTCCCCGTCTGACGTTCACAGACCTCTGGCCTACGTCCTGGTCAAACCTGAAGACCACTTCCGGCACCCTACCGTCTTGTGACACGGCTTGCAGTGAGTAAACCATTAGACTGAACTTCCGCTGGCCAACATGTCAACACAAGAACAATACTTCTGTCAATATGTATCAAAGAAATACCACAATAAACACGTGAATACATTATATATATATAAAGAATCTCTTACAATTTAAGAATGAATATGACATTTCTAATATATGCCTAGAATGAATGCATTGACATTATCGGGAATGAAGCAATATGAAACACTCAATAAACATTTGCGTGTTTTTAAAAAAAAGAAGCGTGCTTTATACAAACTCAAGTTGAAACAGAAGTTGCTGGGACTCTTATAAAGTACTGCGCTATTACCCAGTTGTGATCTCAACGTCAATGTTATAGAAATTGTTACGTTTATATGGAAATCTTTTCATTGTGAGAAGCATTGTATTACATGCCATCTTATGTATATATATGTCTCTGTTTTTAGTGTGCATTTCTAATGTATTTATATTGAGTTTCTGTTGCATTTAGTATTACGTCAGAACGACTGAAATTTGAATGTCATTTTTCGTCGTGATCTATTCTTATTAAACTTAGGCGAGTGCTGAGATAGAATATAGATACAAGCTATTCGCAGCATAAGATCTTTTTAAAGTTGCCCATTGAACGAGCTATTCCATCGTCCGATGTCTTGCACTAGCAGTGACACTAATAGGTGTCTTAGTCAGTCTGTATCGAGAGCTGATACCCGTGTTTCCAGATGACTTCATTCAAGAGGCTTTTCTACCTGGCTGATTTCTAGCAGGCTTTTCTTTTGGAATGTTTCTATGGCTGTTCTGGGTGAGATAGTTCAACAGCTTCTGAATGACTTGGAGTCCAACACACCTGTCCTGGTCCACTGGTGTCGTCAGATATTCTTAACAAACGAATTCTATAGATCTTTTCATTGACTAGTTTTAGAATCTCTTGAAATTGACTGATTACAAAAGCTCTTAAAGTTGACTGTTTGTTAGAGTCTTAAAGATGACTGATTGTTAGAGTCTTTAAATTGACTGATTGCGAAATCTCTTAAAAGTGACTGGTTGTTAAAGTCTTAAAACTGAATGATTGCCAAATCCTTTAAGTTTGAGTTGTTTGAGTCTTAAAGTGGACTACTTGCAAAATAGTCTTAAAGTTGACTACTTGCGAAATGTTTTCAAAGTGACTGGTTTTTAAAGTCTTTAAACTTACTGACTGATTGAGAGTCTTAAAATTGACCGATTCTATAGGCTTCAAATGTTGACTGCAAACAATTTCAGAATACGATTGACTGAAATAAATTTATTTATGGTCATTAACTGTTAGCTCTGAAAACTTATCAATCTCTATTTATAAAAACATACAACTATTTATCTGACTGATGATTACAGCAGATATCTGAATGATTCTCAAACTCCTTTGATACAGTTCACTAAATGATCTTTCATTAGATTGACGATGTCACCATTGAATAAGTACAAGCAAGAAGCATATCAAATAGTTCTCAAAACGTCATTATTTTATCTACATAACTGATTAAACCACCGATCCTGAAAGTAGATTATTAGTTCAAGTAGGATTATGTACATTGGATGACAATACGGCATTAGAACTCTATAAGATTTTATCGTTACACGTCATGTCTTCATTTCAAACGCCCTCGTCATAAACTCATGGGTTCAATGTTCTGTTAGAGACACACAGGTACATGATGTCTATGAAATACCAGTAATTGGATTATTTGATTGCATCTGCTTCTAGTGAGTACGCTGCTGTTGTTTGTTTATATTTCCAGTTTCATATGTTCAAACTTTGGCACTAGCTTTAAGTCTACCAAGTTGTCGTCGTACACATGGGAGCAATGTTTGGAAACGTGAGCCATGATCCTGCTGGGGTTGGGGAGGGGGGTATATACAAAATTAAATACTATCTGATTTTGTATGATTGTAAAATGTGTTTAATGTGTATGTGTGTATGTATGTGTGTGTTTTTGTGAATGTTTCCTCTGGTCAATTTAAATGTCATTTCTACAAGTGCTAATTAGAAAATAAATAGAAGACATCTGACTAATGTTTTGTGTGCTTTCTATTGTGATGAAGACCGTTTTTTTTTCTTTTAATATAAAGATTTATATGAACAAAGGATTATATATTTCTAGGGTACAGCGTCCTGAATTTATTGTATGGGGCCTATCCATATTATTAACATCCATTTGTTCACATCCAGGGTACGCTTATTACATATACTGAACTGAAACAGTATTCCAGATTCCAGATATATCCCTCTATGATGAATATAAGAATTTCAGGGGACCCAGTTGTATCGCGTTGCGTCGGTTTAAAAACAAAAAGTGGTGCGGTTTGAATTAGCATTGAATGTTCCCTAATGCTCTCCCTTTGTATCTCCAACTGGAATAGGACGAAAAGTTTCAAGTTTTATGTCATAGATATTATATAGTAGGAAAGATGCTGATGGCATGAGAAATGAGACTTATATATACAACTACAGCTGTCGCCTAGGATTTATTGATATAGTTTAATTAGACGATGACAATGTCACATTGTGGCGAATGATATAGGAATTGTGTCCCCAGTTACCAATAGCTAGTACTACTATAAGGAAATATGGGATTGAGCAGTGGTAGCGTGTATGTGAGATAGACACAAGGTATAGGCCTGCTATACATACAAAATAATACATTTTATATAGTAATAATAATAATAATGATTTTATTTTTTTTCCAAAGAAATTAAATTGGCCTACAATATTACAGTATTCCTATAACTGGGGTACGCTAACAAACTATTGCAGCCACGCAAACGAAATTAAGTGTCAAAAGTCCATTATAGATATAAGTCTAAAAAATACAAGTCAAAGGTCCATTATAGATATAACAGTCTCAAACATACATGCGCAGTTAACAGAAACTTGCTGAATTTTATTCAATAATTTGATCGTCAAAACAACAAAACAATCCTGGCACCTGTTTCGTTTTCCTTGTGATCGGTGACTTGTGTATTTTCTGTGATGGTAAAATGTAAAATTAATAAAGTGTTGTTTTTTTGTTTTTGCTTTTTTTACAAAGCCTATCATAACTCACTCCGTCTGTCTGTCTAGTTCAAATTTTGTACAACTTTTCACAATCATCCATTGTCCCAAACAAAACATGAATCTGTCAGAAAATTTTAAAAATAATTAGTGGTAATTAATAATTTTCTTTGATATAGAAAATGGCAAATAAATATTACTGTACTAAGATATATGACCATAAATGTGAAGTTCTTTTCCCATTTAAAGTAATGCTTTTTTTAAAAGCATTTTTTATATTAAGCTTAAAAAGTTGTGTTTTTTTCTATAAATAGGCGTCCCAGTGTTACCAATAACTTTGCTAGCAGCATGTTTTTATTTTAGTTAGATTTCTTTGCAAATGCTGAGATTGTCATTAAAATGTACAACACATACACAGTATGTACATTAAGATATACAAGATGTACACATGAAAAGTGTGCGTACGTACGTAAGAGAGGATATTTCCTATTGGATGACTCCATAGTTTTGT
This sequence comes from Biomphalaria glabrata, assembly GCF_947242115.1. Lineage (NCBI taxonomy): Eukaryota > Metazoa > Mollusca > Gastropoda > Planorbidae > Biomphalaria > Biomphalaria glabrata. Next base: position 15,353,715 of record NC_074725.1, on the reverse strand, counting down.
TTTATTTGTTTCCATTGGTCAGCGTCTAGGACGTGTGTAAATATATTGGATGTTCATAAAAATGAAAAATATAAAAAATTGTCTTTATGGAATAAAAATTAGTTTTAATAGAAATATTGTTTCATTCCTTTTTCAAACCTTTTTTTATTCTCTTATGTGGTCTCAATTTATTTTAAATAAAACAAAAAGTTTATGTCTGTTAGGAGGTTGAAGTATTCGAGCACCATGCGGACCTATTCCAGTCCTTTCTATCAGTTATCTCTGATTCACAGTGTTTTTTTTTTTCAAGGATTCACCCGGAATATTTTTGCTTGCGTATCCATTTTCCTAAGACTAAGACTAAGACTGCTTTATTGATCCTTTTGGAAATTTGTTGTGATCACAAGGACTCTTTTCTCATATAAAGACAACACCACAGAAACATACACATAAATAGAACAGACACAACATAAAGAGTTCATTCAGCGACTACACACAGGCATCCTGGTCCTGTTCATGTTTCCTGATCAACGAGTGGCGTTGATATAGTCTGACCGAGTGAGGTACGAACGAGTTTTTGTACCGCTCTGGTGCTGTTCCATGCAGGAAGGTTTTACATTGCACTATTTGAAATGATTAGAACGATGTCTTAACTTTTGGGGGAAGTTTTTAAAAGGATTCTGTTCGTTTTTGTTGGACACATTTCTTAAAAAAAAAAAAAAACTTCATATAGACCCCAAATCACGTCATCGATAAACAAATCCGCATAGATCTAGAATTAATACAAATTGATGGCCAAGCAATTAATAGTTCAGACAATGAATAAATTACTTTCTATGTAGGCCACAGAAACAGATGACCTTTACATCATCTGCCCTATAGACCACAAGCCCTGAAAAGGGGGGGGGGGGGGACTTTACCTTTACTTACTCTCTATGTCTGCACATAACAGAGGGAAAAAATTACAGAGAGAGGGAGATGGGAGGGGGAGAGTTCTCAAAATGATAATTTAAGCTTAAAAACTTCTTTTTCTTTTAATTTAGACGTTATCTTATCTTATAATTTACAGACGTTCCTTCAAAGATGAAGATAGTACGTGGTACGCGTATCAATGTATCAATCTAGTCGTGCATGTTAGTTACAGAGACACATACTACCAAGTCATTGTTTTTTCCCTGGCTGATTTAGGCAACCTTCCCATGCTCTAATAGCACTAGAGAAAAATATAATACTTCCGAAAGTGTATCTAGCATATGGAATTAGAAATATACCTTAATCTTTGGTGTCTTTTAAATATTTTGCTAGGTTTGATTTTGTATTTGTAAATTATGGTGCAGTATTTTTTGCTTTATTGCTACTTTTGGATGCTCAGTGCTACTCCATGTCTGTGACATAACTCCAATAATACACCACACTCTTGTGTATTTAATCATTGTCTAAACACTGACCTCTTCCTAACCCAAGAATCTCCTAGGGAAAAAAAAACACTTGCAACTGATTGGGTTAGAGCAGTGGTTCCCAAACTTTTTTGTCTCGTAGACCCCTTGCCATGTTTTCCATTCTTCGGTAGACCCCTGCATTTTTCGGAAAATTCTTCAACTTCATTTTAGTTTTTCTCACTTATTTCTAGGCCATTCATTAATGAATTTCAAATTAAAATGAAGCAAAATAAGATTTAATATGCATTCTATAAATTGACTAAAAAAAAAAAAAAAAAAAAAAAAAAAAGCCTATTGCAGTATTTCCCAAAGTTCGTTTATTATTTTTAACAATTATTCTTTTTTTTTTTAAGGGGCGATGGGAAAAGAGGGGTACTCAGATTTACGAAAAATTATTGAAGGGGTACGCATATTTGGTATATATGTTGAAAGTTTGGGAAACACTGGCTAGCAAGTTTGAGTAAAATTTCAACATTAGGGTTCAATTTAGTTAGATTTAATATCATAACTTCTCGATTAGATGATGTTGGTTTTAAACTCATCCCATCTATTGTATGCTTCATTACTTAATCCTCACAAGAAACTTTGAGATAATGCCTTCGTTTTGATCAAATTTAGGTAATCACCTTGTAGCGTAAGTTAACCTCATTAAATTTATGAAATAAGTCTGTCAAGATTGGATTTTTAGCACCCAAGAACTCAGAAATAAATATTGTCAAACATAAGCCTTTCTACGACTATCATACTACAGTGTGGGAAGGAGCAATTGATCAAAGATTCAGGCAAAGAGCAGTTCTTTATGGATTTCTTAATTCATAACAAAACAAAAACATGATAATAATAATAACACATATTACCGGGCAAGGTTAACTAGTCCAGCTTTTTGTTTTTAGAAGTATGTCTTTTGAAAGTAATTACATAAGAACCTTTCATTGTCCAAACTCATCTTACCATTACACATTGAACTGTATTGTTGTTTAAAGAAATTTTTATTATATCAGATGTGTGTGATTTTTAATAGTTCAGTTTTCTGGAGTTTGATACAGGCCTAAGAAAAAATATTGTAAGACGCTCACAAACCTCTTTTCTTTTAGGATGTTTAATCAAACATTTTGTTCTACTGTTCTGAACTAAAAGTGTTGGAAAGTATTTCAAATCTCAATCTATTTTATCATGTTGTCATTGTCTCAAATGGTGTTCCAGGTTAGATAGTTTCGTTGTAACTTAGCTTAAAACTTTGTTACAAAAAAAGCACATATAAAATGGCTTGTTCAACTAGGACGAACACAGACAAATGTCTAGTAACCAACACTTTACTTTGTACAGTTCTTTTTAACTAGGCCATGTACAATGCTACTTTCATGCAGACAAAATTACGATATTTAAAATAAGATGTTAAAATTTGAAAATACAAATAAACTTATTCGACTAACAGAGTTAGCCTACTATTCAAATGATTAACTAAGGTAAAATCATTAATGGGAAATGAAATTAAAAGTCTCAGCATGCTTAAATGAGATCCACTATCGTAGACCCCCATTTACAGGTCATAGACCCCCAATTTATTTTTTGACTTCCGTAGACCCCTTGGAAGTCCTCATAGACCCCTGGGGGTCTATATAGACCACTTTGGGAATCACTGGGTTAGAGTAATACATTAGTTATTTGAGTTGCTCATAGTTTTAGACGGCTACAAAACCGAGATAAACTTAGACACTAGAACCACTATCTATCGTGCTAAATAGATCAACTATATTTGTCCAACATATTTATTCACGTATTGATTATGCAGAACATTTTTTTTAATTTGTGGAGGGGAGGTGTCTGCAACTGACGTTTTTTTTTTTAAAAAGTTTCTTTCATAAATGACGTGAGACATCTTTCCGTCTTCTAGCTCAAGATTCCCATTGTTCAGCAGTTCATATAAGCTTTCAAACAATCTACCTTGACAGCCCTCTTTTCCCCAGCCCTCTCTAGCTAATCCAGCTTATGTGCAATGAAATGCATACATTCACAAACAGCTGCATACACACGCACACACATACAAAGACATTGTAACGGATTACTTTTCTTTTTCACGGTGTGTTTCTGGTTGATAACAACTAATCCAGCAGACTAGTCACTGGTCAATATCTTGCTCTACTACATAGTGAGGTCAGTGGACGAGCGTTGGCGTGTGGGGGGTGGGGGACTGGGGGAGGGTTGCTGATTGCTCACCCACCCAGGCCCACGTGCGCGTGCTATTGAACTGTTGTACTGCAGATGACATAGTCAATGTCCCGGACACTCCATCTCGCAGTCCAAAAGAAAATTGAATTCAATTCAGTGTGCTATAGAATCCTGTCAAAGGGAAGAGCCATGAATCAGTCATGATCTCCCCCTTTCACGTTTTCACGTCTTTAAACCCCACCCCCACCGGGCCTCACCCCAGCTCTTCTTTTCCAGTCCCTACCATTTTCAACGTTTCGCGTTTAGTACAAACTTTACCCTATACATAATTTTAGTTACAAGAAAAACATTAAAAAATACTTTAAAAAAACAAAAAATAACAAAGCTTAAATGAGGTGTAATTAAATCAATTAGTTTGGATCAGTCATGTCATTAAATTTGTAACAGATCTAGACCAACAACAATACATCTGTGCGATTTATAATAGTTTTGACTAATTGTATTTGTTTAGCGCTATTTCATGCTTTGGCTTCCGCGATACGCTATGACTCTATCACTGGACCAGTTGGGAAAGCGGGGGAGAAAGGAGAAAGAAAGGGATAGCTGGGTGGATTTAACTATAATTGGGTTTTTAAAAGCAATTACAAAAAAATATAAATAATGAAATAAATAAATAAAATAAAGCGGGGACTTACCTGAATAGGAACTCGTGGTTCACGCCTCCTCTGGCCGACGTGCTAACCACTCTGCTAGTGAGGTACTTATGACTTAAAAAGGTTGCATAGTTATCTATTGTTTGTTTCAATTTAGAGTAGCGATATATAAAGGGGACTGATTCAGCTTATGCCACCACTTGATTCAAGTACAATTTCTTTCCCTTGTTCGAGATACCAAACAAAATAATTATTTACCAATAGTTAATTAGCTAATTGTTTTTTTTTAATGGATTCTTGTGTAAAAGAAAAATAAGGTAAAAGAAATATTTGCAAACTTTCGGCTTGATTTGAGATTGGGAGTCGGAGTTAGAACGTGTCCACATTTTGTACCAGACAGATAGAGTGAGTTGATAAAGGCTTTGTACAAATCTAACCTCACTAAAGCGATTTATCCCTTCCCCCCACCTTCCCGCCCACAACTAAAAAGATAGTCCTAAGTACGATCTCTTGTCTTTTCTTTGACATCTCAATGTAATATCGAAATATTTAATTTACTCTGTTTTTTTACAGCAACCCCTTTCTCCCAAACACTTAAATTGATTGTAATCGTTTATGAAACCCCTTTCAATGCCCCCACCCACCCCCCCGCTGCAACACTACATTCATTATAGCATGTGAATGATAGAACACATGACTGTATAAAACTATCAGTACACCGCCGGCTACGCCCGTTGATTTGTTCCTAGGTTTTATATATGTGTTTTTGTTATGGCCGAAATCGCTTTCTATTCTTTTCTTTTCTTTTTTTTTTTTTTGTATAATTTTTTTTACGTACTTGTTTAGCCCATGAATTAGTGTATCTGTTACAATAAAATTAGAAGGCCTTATCTCTCTCTTTCCTTCTCTCTCTCTCTCTCTCTCGAAAAAAAAAAAAAAAAAAGAAAAAGACTCTAGACCTATCTTATTATTATTATTAGAATTGGATTTTTTGTTGTTTCGACCTCGTCTAAAAGGAGGCGGAAATGAAGTAAGCTTATATTTAAACAATACGGAACTTGTGATGTTTTTAAAAGGCTTTATAAGTAGACTGCGGCCTTTTGGGGAAATACCAAAAATAAAATACAAAAGTTTGATAGGAAGCTTGAGTTCTTTCGCGAATAGCAGTTGTTAGGTTGCGACTATGTCAAAACCGGTTTTTAGTGAGCGTCTAGGATGTAAAAGGATCCTGCGTACGAAATTTCATGCGGATCCGTACGACAATTCAAGATATTTCTTGATCTATGAATCAGAGTCAGTGGTATTTTACGTTTATATACATGAAGATAACAACTCCCATCCCCGAAAATAATCCAACAGGACTGTGAATAATCTCTTACATTCACTCTGACAATTCTCAATTCTAGATCTATATCTATAGGGAAAGATACAGCAGGGCCGGCAATAGATTATTGGAGGCCCCAAAGTGAAGTGAAATTTGTAGCCCCAAATAAAATATAGAATAAAAGACATAAAAGACAATGTCCTTAATGTCCTACAACAATAACATTAGGCACAAGTTTTGATATTTCTTATCTAAAAAAAATGTTTTCAGTCCTATGCGATGCCCCGACCAAATCGGAAGCCCTAGCCGTCTGTCTAATTTGCCTATGGCAAAGGCCGGTCCTGTGCACACGCACACACCCGAAAGCATAATAGCCTTGGCTGTCTAGAAAAAAAAATAATTTGATCTACGCTGTCTAAAAAAAAGCTTAGATCTGACTGTTTGGTGCTAAATCTTTGTCTATACTTCCCTTCGACCGTATTTAAAAGGAAGTGGACAAGACAGTACACTAAGACATTAAAAAAGAAAAACCTTGGGAAAAAGAAAATATGCACTAAAAATACAGGAAATCTTTTTTTTTTTTTTTTTTACTCCTATTTCTATTTAAAAAGTAAAGTAAAATTTTCTTTTCAAACCTTGCAATCTCGAGGGCATATATTTCTTTGGGCTACGGTTATCGAGGGTATTATGTGACCAGCACAATGACCAACCGTCATTATTTTTTGCAACCAATGTTAGGTACTCATTAGAGCTGGGTGGACTCAGAGGCACCCAAAAGATCCCGAAATTAAAAATCCCAGTCTGGAATGGAACCCAGGGCCCTCCGTTTAGAAACCAAGCGTTTTACCAAGCGGCTCCCTATTTCTATTTATGCTTTACATATAGAATGCGGCCTATTGGGGAAATAACAAAAATAAAATACAAAGCTTTAAAAGTTAGCTTCACTTTTTTTTTTGTTTTTAATAATTGAGGTATGCAAGTTGCGAATCAGTCAAAACCGCGTCTTATTGAGTATCTAAATAGAATAGTGGTAAATAGAAGCCGTGTACGAAATTTCATGCCAATCCCTTTGCTAGTTTAAAAGTTCTCTTGATCAATCTGTCAGTGACTAGTAAATGAGAAATATATATGAGGTTTCACATAGAGAGAGAAAGGGGCTAGTGAGGCATGAAGGTTGAAAGAAAGAAAAAAAAAAGAAAATGAAATAGGAAAAAATGAAGAGAAAGAGAGACAGAGACTGAAAGAAAGAGAGAAAGAAAGATTGAGAGAAAATGAGAGAAACAGGGAGTGTGTGTGATAGAGAAAGAGAGAGATAAGAGAGAGGGTTGCACTACGAACTCTGACACTACCCATCAAGCCCTAGTGGCATGTTCCCTAGTGTTATTCTGACCTGCGTGTCAAGTATCTTTTTTTCCCAATGTCTCAAACAAAGTTTAAAGTCTGGAGAAACAATCACACACACACGCGCAGACGTTCTTATTTATTGTTTCGTTAAACTTTCTAATTTTAAAGAGCAAGAAAAACACACCTAAACAACGTGTGGGCGTCACAACAAGGGGAGCTAACAATCATCGTTTTCAGTTGAAAGAGTGATCCCCTTGATAGACTAGTTTGAACAATAGGAACTACAATGTAATGTTTATTGCTTCATTGTATCCACTATTGAAGTGATGGTATAAAGAAGGGGGGGGGGGACACTCGTAGAAATGTAACATAATGAGGTCTGCTAAAAGTGTACAAAGGGAAATAAATGTTGGGTCTATGAAATAAAAATAAGACAAACAAATAAAAATCAAATAAAATTATGATTAAATAATTTTTCTTTTTAAAATGATACTTTTTATTTATAGAGAGAGCTGTAGAGATTTGTTTAGGTAGAAAATAATTTGTTGTCTAAAAAGCGGACGCTTTATCCGTGGATGGCTTCAAACCTTTTAAAAAAATAAATAAAATAAAATAATTGTTTCATTGACGATGGTTTCTATAGTATGAACATTACTAAAATGTTGAACTAACGAAACAAATTTTATTCGTATTTTTTTCTCACCATAAATTACCCGGTAGCTTTGAATGTAAAAATAATAATAATAATAATAATATTTTCTCACAACAATTTGGCTGTACTCAGATTTCAACCAAAAGGTCACAATTTCCTCCAAAAATTGGTACATTGAACCCCCCCCCCCCAAACCTATCATATTGTACAGATGTTACATTTTTTAAAAAAGCTAAGCCTTTAGATTTATTATATTTGATAATCAAGGATGTAATTAATAAACGCTGGCATGCTAAAGATGCTTTGAGCCGACAGACAGTGAAAATATTACACTTTAGATCCTTTATACTATCGCAAAGTCAATATTTTAAACCTTTTAAAAGTATAATTATCTAAATAATCTTTCACCACTCACATTTAAAAAACAATATTTTTTTTAAAGTGGATAAAAAAAATCTCCAATCGTCAAGACTTTGGCCGCTGACGTCAATGACAGTGACTGGATAAATAAACATATGCCAGATTTTTCTCACATCTGCTGGGATAATGAACTTTCAGATGCTTTTATAATAACTGCTTTAAGCATGTCTATGTATTGATGGTATGTTTAGCCAGGCCTAACTTTAAAATAATACACAGCCGGCTCAATTATTACATTTTAGAATCATTGAGAGCTACTTTAAGCTCCCCCCCCCTCCTCTCACTCACATGCACACCAACACATCTTTGTTGTTGTTTTTTTTTTCACTCTATTTCTCTAAAAAAAAAATTTTTTTACAAGGAGTAGGTCTGTACATCCATTTTGGATCAAAGAATCTCTCTATATATAATTCTCTTCATGGCTCAAGAGTTTGGACACAAAGTAATGGAAAGATCACTCTTTTATTTCTGCAAGTCGGACGTAATTTTAGTGGCGAAATGAAAAAAAAAAGGGAAGGAAGGGGTATTCACCCTTCACTAAATAGCACTAAATAGCAGGGTCGGACTTAACCATTGTGGAGCCAAATGCGAAACGGATTTCGCGGGGCCCAGTTTGGGTAGGGATACGGATTATAAGTGAAAATTAAGAGTTTGTATTAGAAAATATATTCGTCTTTGCATTTTATTAATTCTTTACTACGCACAGAATTACTACACGAGCCTTGCTTGTAGCGAAGTCATCTATCTATCCTATACTCTTAAGCGAGCAATTCTTGTAAAAAAAATATTTTTTTAATGTATATTGTGATAGGCCTTGATCTTGTAGTTGTTGATGGCTGTCTGACTTGGACAGATTACTCTAGATATGTCTGGGTTTCTTGTACGGGCGTATTAAACTACTACAGAACAATGTAACAAGACTTAAAGAATTAAGCCCAGACCTTTATATACTTGTACGAAGTTTAACACTGAAAAGGCCACAGTCGAGTCTCTGTCCGTAATATCAAGTTATCCTCATCGAGTCCTAACACCAACTGACTAATAATAACATTAATAAACTAGAACCCACTACGCCGTGACGTCACTACATGTCGTGTTCCTAGTTCAAAGTTTAAAGCCCATCAACTATGGTGCGTCTCTATACTGTCTAGCAATATTAGCTATTATAGTTATTGTTATAAAAACACGTGCATGCATTGACTAATAAAGTTATTTTGTGTCTTAATTGCGATTGAACAGATTAAGAAAGCTCCTGGATGTTCTACTATCTCTGCTAACTCCATTATGACTAGACGTTTCCCCTGTAACTCATTTATTTCCTAATTCTTTTTTTTTTATCACTGGAAATGATCACGTACTAATTTTGTTCAAGAATGTTTGTCCACAAATACCTGAGTCTGTATTGTATACCCGGTCAGCGATGTACTCTTTTAGGGTTGAGAATTTTAATGACCAGTCCATAAAGCAACCCGTATAGAAAGTAGGTCATATGGCCATAGAGTATCAGTTTGCTTTACACTAGTTAGCAGGTCATCGTGGAGTCCAATCGCTGCAGTAATCCTGTTTCTAATCTCTTCGTTTGTGGTGCGCTCTTTCATTATATTTGGGAAATCTCTTTAGCTCATCATATTGAAAAATCACTTTAGTCTTTAGTGCCAACTCTAAGTGTACTCTACAGACTCATTAAGGTTCTCTCCAAATCGCTGAGTTTACAAAAAAAAAAAAAAATATTAAAAAAAGAAAATAAAACACAATTTTTTATTTATTTATTAGGTCTTCGAGGCTCGCAAAGACCTTCTTGCAGGGAACAGTACCAAAGTTTATATCCAAAGCAAAAGACAGAGATGAATGAATGAAGACGGTTGACAAATCTTGTGTGGCTCCCCAACGGCCCAACAGAATAAAGGATAGGTGAAGATGAGAAGATGAAGAAGATGTATAAACTACATAGAGAGAACTGTTTAATTGATATCTGTTTTAACGTTTACTTTGCAACTCAGCTTACAAAAGACTACATAGATTCTAATTGAGGTAAGAAAATAAAAAGTAAAAAAAGTGAAGTAGCCCTTTCAGAGCTTGCGATCTATGGGATACAGGATGTACAGGTCATTTGTGGCAAAGGTTAACGAGAGCATCATGTGCCCAGCACAACGACCAACAGCACCACTTGTACCCATTTACCCCTCCTCCTCCCTCTTCCCCCCATATACACCTTTTTTTTTTGTCTTCCTCTATTAAAAGTTTGTGTTTAAATAGCAATAACATGCTCATAGACAGAACGATTCCGCAAGACGTAAACTCTCCTGGGCGATTAGCTGGTAAAATATAGTTTAAAAGATGAATAGAAAACAACAAGACAAGAATTGAAACTCAATTATTCCTTAGTACGACAACAACAGAGGCGTATCTTCAGGTCCTCCAACCCGCCCCCCAAAACCCATTTTCCCATTCTCTCCTGGACCTGTGATTTCGAAGTCGCACTAAGATGACCGACGGCCAGACCCGAGTATGACGAAGCGTGCACACTTGACGAGTTTAACACGCGAGACCTCTCCGCGTGTTCCAAAGTGGCGTTCACTTGTGGAGTCCTCCGTCGGGCGTTTAGTTAAATACTCCCGCGTGAGCGTCGGTAATAACATTACGGTGCTCCTCAAAGTGTGTCTCACGCGAGCGTAGAGAGTTTGAGATCAAAGAATGTATGCACTATAAAAATGTCCTATGTAATGTAATACAAATAAACTTTAGGAAATAATAATAAGGATTGTCTTAGAGTCCGAAGATTAACGAGGAATGGTTTATGTATTACACTTCAAATAGATTCTATATTATATACTTTAAACATACTCTATGTCAGAGATTCTCAAACTGTTGTCCGCAGACCCCAAGGGGTCCAGGAGACGACCGTAAGGGGTCCGCAGAAAGATGAAAATTGTATACAATTAAAATAACTTCTTCGCTGAAAGCCAGTTTATCCAATCGGACAACGTGGATAATAATCAGCTCGCCCATTCACTACTGTTTAATAAGTCTTTTACGTACACTTCTATGACGATCTAAAAGAAAAATTTGAAGACATTCTTCACTTTGATATTCTCAATTGAGTATTGGACCCTTTTGCGCGAGAAGAAAATTCCGATCCTGATCACTGATAAGTCAATATTAGCAGAGAAGCAGCTTATTAAAATATCCATAATCATGGAACTTAATGCAATGTTTAAACAAGGAGACCACACATTTTGATTACAAAAAAACAAGGTTACAAAAGACAGTTTGTGTGGAAACACAAACTCAAAATCGGCCCCCGAAGTAAAATGTTTTACATAATTCGGATAATCCTTCAGAGTTAAAGATAGTTTACTTCCTAGTCCAAACCTCCCGCAGGACGACGGGGGATGGGAGCAGGCAGGGTTTGAACCTTCGATCGTCGATAAATCCAAACGACAGCCCAGCGCGCAAACCGCACGACCAGTGGTCCACCCAGGTAGGCTTTAATATTTTCAGAAAGAAAATCCGAATGAAATTATATCAAAGACAAATGAGAGAAAGAATGGAGAAAGAAGGTTAACAGATCTTGTGTAGTGCCCCAACCGTTCCGCAGATCAAAGGATACGTGAAAGTGAATGTAAAGTTAGATGTGAACCTGGCCTAACTAGTTTGTGGTCTATAGGGCAGATGATGTAAAGTTCGTCTGTTTTTGTGGCCTACGGTTAACGAGGGTGTCATGTAGCCAGCACAACGACCAACCGCCTATGCTTTTCCCCAACTAATGTCAGGTACCCATTAGAGCTGGGTAGACTCAGAAGTTGAAAATCCCAGTCTTCACCAGGATTCGAACCCGGGACCCTCGGTTCGAACTAAATAAGTTAATTGTTTTGAAAAGACTCAATCTCATATTCGAATCCTCAAAAAAAAAAAAAAAAATTTCCGCTAAATAGAAAAATTGTACACAAAAATGTTATTAATCAGATTACTATTCGTCTTAAATTAGGTCTAACATATAATGCATACTAATTAGCTTTTTCTTATAAAAAACTGCTTGCATAATTAATTTTAAAAATTAGAATTTTCGCTTTCAGGAAAAAAAAAAGTAACCGTTGCATCAGAACTTTGAATGGTCTAAAATATTGTGAAGTCGGATTTTCAATATCTCTTCTAGTTTACGAGATCTAAACGGGACGGACGGACGGACGGACAGACATTTCGCACAAAACTAATAGCGTCTTTTCCCCTTTCGGGGGCCGCTAAAAAAACAACAGATTCCAATTTTGCGTCCTGCATTATGGGTCATTATACAGAAGTTGCTGACTGCTTTTCAATTGTCCTGTTTGGTAGGACGTGGATTCAGTGCCGTTATGAACCTCATCACCTATGAAAAAAACGGACTAAAAATGTGTGCTCGTGGAGATTTGCGGTTGCTACTTACAAACATTGAGATGACCAGATATTGGCTCTACACTCTTAAAGTCAAATAAACCTCATTCACGTCATTAATGTCTAAAACTTTTACTTCAAAATGGAGCTATTCTTTCAATAAACACTCCATCGACAAGATATGTTGCTTTTTTCACATTTCTAATTTATACAGTATAATTTATACAGTAGTTTTTTTTACAAACGGATCCGTGGTTTTGACTAAATAAAGGGATCCCCGGGTCAAAAAGTTTGAAGGTACCAGAAGAAAATGTTTAAAAAAAGCATGTTTACATTTCTGAAGTAACTTTGGCTCGTACACCATGTGATATTGTCTTATATTATACAACATTCCTTCTAAAAGAAAAAAATATATATTATGTCTTTATATCCCAAACCATCCTCGGGACCAAACATGATCTGGTGGGGGGTAAGATTCAATCCTTGGAATAGTTTATTTGGCGGTAAATGCTTTTGCAAACCACAAGCACACATACAATGCTTTAAAACACCATCCATATTTATGTAACGCTCGAAATCCAAACTGATGGCCCCGTGTTCAAGTTCAGGCTTTTAGGACTTTCTTATGACCATTGAGCATAAATGAGATTTTTGCGTCTGAATTGTGAGTTCGATTGTTGTGTTGGCTACTCATCTTCCTCGTAAACCGCCGTCAAATAACGACTTACATTCCATACACATATTACAGACACCCACAAACACTTCAATCTCTGTATTTTATTCCTGAAAAAGTTCATGTCCGTTTTACCAGTTTACCTACAGAAACGTCTGACACCAATGTGGAGGACCCCTGAGACTCACCGTCAGGTTTTCGCATTAGCCCGAGAGCTCGCATTGTAATCCAATCACAAGGACTCGCCCACTTTTCTGGTTCCGGTCTTTTGACTTTCTTAAAAACTGTTGAAATAATTTGCCTCATAAACTCTGTTCTGATTAACTCTCGGGGGCAAGTTCACAAGGGCGGGACGGAGCTGCGGATGGGGGAGGGTGGTAACAGAGATACATAGAGAGAGAGAGAGAGAGAGAGAATCTAAAAACAATGGGACAATATTTTCGTTGTCTTCGTTCGTTTGTTACACCTGGTGTCAGAAGTACGTCAAGTCAAATAGCTGATTCATGAACTCTGCTTTAAGTTATTTTAGATATTATGATTATTATTACAATAATAATAATAATAATAATAATAATAATAATAATAATAATATAATTATTATTATTGTTATTATGATATTTATCACTATTATTATTATTATGTTAGAAATGAACGAGTAGTCATTCTCTGGCGCTGCCAGGGTCGAGTTTCGCTAAAGAGAAACAAAATTCATCGTAGTCCCTTTAACAGTTTCCACTGAGGAATTTTCTGGTGATGTGGCAGGTCTGCAGCAGTACCGCCTTCTGACAGGCAACGAAGATGTTCCTAGGAATGTTAAGGGCCTTGAAGGTGTCTGTGAGGTCAGTTGTTATTATCCCCTCGGTTGATATAACAATGGGGTATATTGTTATTTTGGACAATTTCCATAGACGCTTAATCTCCAAGCCTAGGTTCCCATATTTTCTTTGTTTTTCTATCTCAGTTTTTCTTAAATTATGAGACAGTGGTACGGCGATATCGATAATGGTAGTGGTTTTTTCTTTTTTATCGATGAACAGCAGATCCGGGCGATTGAAATCTACCGTTTTGTCGGTCAGAATAGGCCTATCCCAGTACAGCAGATGTTCAGTAGACTCGAGAACCTCTTGCGGAGAGTATTTATAATAAGGGGGAGTGTCCTTACCGATCAATTTGTACGTCAAAGCCAGGTGTTGGTGTATTAACTTTGCAACTTGGTTATGGCGACCTAGGTAGGCTGATTCTGATAGGGCTGGACATCCTGCCATAATGTGTTCAATCGACTCGCCCACATTTCCACATTTTCGGCATTTGTCGACAACATTGAGTTTCAGGATATGCTTCTCGTAATTTTTTGTCCTGATTACTCTGTCCTGTATTGCTGTAACAAAGCCTTCTGTTTCAGGGTAGAGATGACCTGCTTTGAGCCATGTTAAGGAAGCAGCCTTGTCGATGTTGTCCCCATGTAATGAAGCCGGAAATTTTCCGTGGAGTGTTTTTTCTTCCCATTGGCGAATCTCATGCCCTACGTCGTCCAAACCGATATTGACATCAGCATTGTGTAGGTTCAGAGGGGTTGCATCGGAGTCGTATTTCCGTAGGAAGGAAACTAATTTATTGCTGGAGGCGAGCAGTTTTGATCGTATTTTTAAAACTTGCATCTTACACAATTTGAAGATGTTCTGCAATCCACGACCCCCATCCTTCCTGGGCAGGTATAACCTTATGGTGGAGGACTTGGGGTGTAGACATCGAAACTTGGTTAGTAATTTTCTAGTGAGTCTGTCAATGTCATGTAGGTCGGTGTCAGTCCATTTGATCACACCGAACGTGTAAAGGAGCACAGGGACGGCCCAGCTGTTAATTGCAGTGATGAGATTACTGCCAGACAGTTTGGTGTTGAGGATTTTATTAACTCTTTGCCTATATTTGCCAAGAAAGTCCTCTTTTAATTTCTTATGGTTTATCTTGGCATTCTGGTTTATTCCAAGATATTTATAAATAGAGGCGGAGTTCAATTCCTCGATGCCTTCAAATTCAATGTTGGTGTTCGTTGCCTTGCCCTTTTTAATGCTTATGATGCCACACTTATCCAGGCCAAAAGACATACAGATATCGTCACTAAAGCATTTTACCGTTTTGATTAAGGTGTGTAATTTTTGCTCGGTTTCTGCATATAGCTTTAGATCATCCATGTATAATTATTATTATTATTATTATTATTATAAAAGAACGAGTATTCATTCTCTGGCGAAGCCAGGGTCGAGTTTCGTTAAAGGGAAACAAAATTCATCGTAGTCCCTCTATCAGTTTCCACCGAGGAATTTTCTGGTGATGTGGCAGGTCTTCAGAAGTACCGCCGTCTGACAGGCAACGAGAATGTTTCTAGGAATTATTATTATTATTATTACAGCATCTATGCTCTCCTTCAACAAATTAGATTATACTGGTTCGGTCATGTCACTCGCATGCCAGATGGGAATTGTCCAGTAATGTGGCAGGTCTGCAGCAGTACCACCGTCTGACAGGCAACGAGAATGTTCCTAGGAATGTTAAGGGCCTTGAAGGTTTCTGTAATGTCAGTTGTTATTATCCCCTCTTTTGATATAACAATGGGGTATATTGTTGTTTTAGATAACTTCCATAAACACTTTATCTCCCATATTTTTTGTTGTTTTTCCAGCTCAGTTTTTCTTAAATTATGAGATAGTGGTACGGCGATGTCAATAATGGTAGAGGCTTTTTTTTTTATTGATGAACAGCAGATCATGGTGATTAAAATCTACCGTTTTGTCGGTCAAAATAGACCTATTCCAGTACAGCAGATCTTATCTTATCTTATATAATACAGACGTTACTTCAAAAAAGAAGATGATTACGTCCTACGCGTCATGCATTTAGTCATGCATATTAACCAATGACTTAAATTCTGCCAAGTCACTGGTTTTCCTGGCTAGCTCAGGCAACCCATTCCATGCTCTAATAGCACTAGGGAAGAAGGAGTATTTGTACAAATTTGTCCTAGCATATGGGACGAGGAATGTGCCTTTATCTTTGTGTCTTTCAGAGTATTTTATTAAATTTTGTTTTTGTATTTGAAGATTATGGTTCAGTGTTTTATGTATTATTGCTACTTTACTTTTGAGCCTTCTGTCCTGAAGGCTTTCTAAATTTAGTGATTTTACTAAAGGTGTTACTCTAGTCAAATGTGAATATTCGTTTGTTATGAATCGCACTGCTCTATTTTGTGTCTGTTCTAGTTTCTTAATGTTTTCTTGAGTTGAGGGGTCCCAAACAGAGGATGCATATTCTATTATTGGCCTAACCAAGGTTAAATAACATTTTAGTTTTATTTTCTTATTTGATTTATAGAAATTTCTTTTAATAAATCCTAATGCTTTGTTTGATTTTTTTGTAGTTTCATCAATATGTGGATTCCATGACAGTTTTTCATTTATTATAACACCTAGGTATTTTGCGTTTTTAGTCTGTGTTACTGGTTTGCCATGAATAAGATAAGTGGAATTAATTTGTTTTAGTTTTTTTGTTACTCTTAACAACTGACATTTTTCTGGGTGGAAAGACATGCTCCAATTTGATTCCCATTTCTGTAATTCATCTAATTCTCTTTGTAAAATATCTGTGTCTTGTGTTGTTTTTATTGTTCTATATATTATGCAATCGTCTGCAAATAATCTGACTTTTGTTTCTGAAGTAATGCAATTTTGTAAATCATTTATGTAAATTAAAAATAGTAGTGGACCCAAGACTGTTCCTTGAGGTACACCTGAGTTTACTGTTATCGGTGTTGATTTAGAACCATTTATTATTACAGTTTGTTCTCTCCCTATCAGAAAGTCTTTAATCCACTGATGCAGTGGACCATTAATGCCGAAATATTTTAATTTTTTAAGCAAGCTATGGTGGTGAACTTTGTCAAAAGCCTTAGAAAAATCTAGTAAGATAGCATCTATTTGTTCACTATTATCTAAACCTTTTGAAAAATCATCAATTAGTCCTATTAGTTGTGTTTCACATGATCTATATTTCCTAAAGCCATGTTGGTATGGTGTGAGGACATTATGTTTGTCTAAGTGGTTTATGATGTTGCTACATATTATGTGTTCTAGGATTTTACATGTGATGCTGGTAAGTGATACTGGTCTGTAGTTTCCTGGGTCAGATTTTTCTCCTTTTTTAAATAGGGGGGGTGACATTAGCTTCTTTCCAGTCCTTTGGTACTCTGCCCTGGTTAAGTGAAGCCTGAAAGAGTATTTTGAACACTGGGGCTAGCTCATTACTTAGTTCTTTGAGTAATCTAGCTGGAATACCATCAGGTCCAGAAGCTTTATTTGGTTTGGTGTTGGCTAATAGTTTTTTAATTCCATTTTCTTGTATTACTATATCTTCTATGTTGTCTACTTGGTTCAAATTCAGTAATATGTCTTTGTCTCCTGGGGCTGAGAATGCTGATGCAAAGTTTTTGTTTAGAATGTTTGCTTTAGTTTCATTATCATTATGTATTATGTTATGTTCATCTTTTAATGGCGCTACGCCTGTTGTTTCCATTTTCTTAGACTTAATGTATGACCATAGGTTTTTGTTGTTATCTTTAGATATTACATTGTTTATGTATTCACTCTGCAGCTGTCTGCTTACTTTTTGGGTTAAGTGTTTAATTTTTATATACTTTTTGTAAACTCTTTCTGCATTAGTTTCTTTAAATTTTCTATATAGGTTTTCCTTTTGTTTACAAAGCTTCTTTAGTCTTTTATTAAACCAGCATTTATTTATTTTCAGATGTTCAGTAGTCTCGAGAACCTCTTCTGGTGAGTAGTTGTAATAAGGAGGAGAATCCTTACCCATTATTATTATTATTTATGGAAATGAATTTTTCCATTCTCTGGCACTGCCAGTGTCAAATTTCGTTATAGGGAAACGAAATTCATTGTAGTCTCCCTTTAACAGTGACCACTGAGAAATTTTCTGGTGATGTGGCAGGTCTGCAGCAATACTGCCCTCTGACAGGTAATGAGGATCCTCATAAGAATGCTTTGGGTTTCGACGAGGTCAGTTGTCATTATCCCCTCGGCTGATACAACAATGGTGAACAACATGGTATATTGTTACTTTTGGCATTGATTTGCATACAATGGGCTATCATGAGCAATAGTCAACAGGGCTTTAACAAGGGACATCAGCTTTGATGGCGAAATGCTGACAAGTGTCAATAGCTTTAAATACCTTGGAGCTTGTTGATGGGATGTTACGCCCTATTGTCTCAGATGTCTTCCTGGTCACGGCCACATTCCTGTATGCATACCAAGCTTGGACGTTGACTGAACATCTCCAGAAGAGGATCTTAGCAATGGAGCTACGATGCTTCCGATCCTAGGTGTCACTTACAAAACCGAAGCACGAATGAAGAGATTAGAAACAGGATTAGTACAGCTATAGGACCCCACGATGACCTGCTAACCACTGTGAAAAAAACGTAAACTCAAACTCTATGGCTACATCACAAAGTCCCCAGGTCTCGCAAAGACATTCCTTCAAGGAACTGTACCAGTAAGAAAAAGAAAAGGAAGACAGAGAAAGCGATGGGAAGACAACATCAAAGAATGGATAGGACAGTCAGTGAAAGAAATTCTATCCAAGGTAAAGGGCATAGAGGAATGGAGAAAGCTGGTTAACAGATATTGTATTGTATTATAAAGGTCCAACAGATTAGGTGATAGGTGAGGGGGAAAGAATTGTTACTATGGAAAACTTCCATGGTCACTTCATCTCTACACTTAGGTGTTCATACTTTCTTTGTTTTTCAATTTCCTTATAATATGGGACAGTGGTACGGCGATCAATAACATAATTAACCAATTAGTTAATTAATTGTTTTTAATTAATTATTTTGTTTTGTATCGAACAAGGGAAAGAAATGTATTTAGTCCCCTGTATACTTTGTGTAGAGAATTAGGTTGTCGCTTAAAAGTTTGAAACTAACAATAGATAACTATAAAACCTTCTATTTTTATAAGCACTTCGCTGGCACAGTGGCTAGTATCTTTAGTTCAAGGTGACATTGACGTAGATAACATGAAATAACGCTAAACAAATAGAATTGTTAAAAATATTTCTATCAGCACAGATTTATTGTTGTTTGTCTACTTCTATTACAATTTCACTTATTATTAGCTTTTCTTTAATATTTTTTAAAATATTTTACTTGTTTGTGTGTGTGTGTGTGATGTTTTTTTTTTAATTTGCTTTTTGGTTAAAAAGCAGACAGTGGGGGAGGGGGAATTATTGACTCTTAAAACCTATCTCTCTTTGTTCTCCTGACTCTGTTTAGCTCACTCTCACCATCTCTCTGTATCCTCCTGACTCTGTCTAGTTCCCTCTAACCTCCTGACTCTACAATGGACCCAGTGACAGATAAATAGGCCGATAAACAAAAATTCAGGTACACCATTTCTTTCCCCCTGCTGAATGCATGTATTGAGGTGACCTGTAAATCCTCTTTTAAACGAGCCTCGTTTCCGCACTAATCCTAGCCAGGTATTATGAATGGTCGTGTACCTAGCGCTCGTGGTCTCTTAGGTGCATCCAAGATAGGCCTTGGAAATAGAAAACTGGGAGGGGGGGGGGCGTAGTAGAAGAAACAAAAAAAAATGGGGGGGGACGTTGAGGAGGATATACAACCGAAAAAAAAAACTACACAAGTTTATGTTGGGTGAGATATTCAGTAGAGAGAGTATCGCGGCGCCCCCTCCCTCTATATAAACTTTGCTTAATGATTTAATTATTCAAATTTTTGAGTCGTCCGCCCAAACCCTGTCGTCTGACACGCTGGCCGTGAGCACCAACTTTTCAAGACTCGTTTACTGGACGAAAAAAACTTGCTCGGATAGAATTTTTCATCTTAATAAAAAACATCAGTCTTTTTTAGCGGCCTCCGTAAGGGGAAAAAGCCGCTATTAGGTTTGTGCAAAATGTCCGTCTGTCCGTCTGTCCGTCTGTCACACTCAGATCTCGAAAACTAGAAGAGATATGAAAAATATTATTTCATCATTAAATGCGGCTTCAAAAGTTTAGGTGCAACGGCTACTTTTGGTTTTCTAAAAGCAAACCTTTTAATTTATAAAATTAATTATGCAAGCGATTTTTTCATAAAAATACACCAATTCTAAAACAATTACGTAAATGTAAGGGAGGCAATGTTACAATATGCTAACAAAGATAGACAGTTTTCGTGTATTTTCAGTATCACTAAGTCAAATATATTTTAAAAATGTACAGGAAATGTTTACAACAAATATAAATAATAGTTATAGATGTTTTTTCTGGTCAACTAGCTGCTAAAATTAAAAGAAAACATTTCTGTTTGTTTATAAAGGCTAATAATGCATTTTGTATGTAAATATCACACACATTTTATTTAATGGACTTTTTATGCAGCGATTTTCGTGCAGTAGCGTAACGTCGCTACATGATCAGGTACTAAACCAATTCCTTAAACTTTAAAAAAAAAATCAGATTTTATTTATTTTTTGTTTAGTGCCCTCATCCGAATAAAAGAAGATTATTTTTGTACGTTTTGTCTGTTGGTCGGTCTGTCCGTCACGATTAGATAAAAAAAACTAGAACTCTAAAAGCTATTGAAAATCTGATTTACCCTTTAATGTTCCTCCCGTAACATCTCAATAGTTTTAAGTATCTAAAAATTGATTGTTCCGGATTTTTTTGTGCAAAACTAATCAACCCCAACAAATGTTTGTTTGCTCTTCTAATTTATATTACATTCAATTTCCATGCTTAAACGTTGCAAAAACACATTATCAATAATATGTTGTTCCGTTTTTTATGTAAATAGCATATTAATGCTAAATCAAAATCTCTATACTGACTTATATTTCATTAAGTGTAAAAATGTTCCGGATATTGTTTTATAAAACATGAATTATGCCTAATGATTGTTTAAAATCGCATAATTTACTAATATTACACTTATATTATTTGACAATGCGTCACTATAATTTGGTTATCAATATCAAATTGTTCCGTATTTTCATCTTTAAACAAATTTTAAAAATATCGACAATAGGTTGTTCAGGGCTTTAAAAAAAAGTAATTTACTAGAATTGATTACTGAAAATTACTTTTTAGACATTTTATTTTCTTGCTAAAACATAACATAGAAGTTTTGTAATCAATAAAGAAAGTTCCGGATTTTGTTTCTTACAAATCGTCGCCAGAAATTTCCGAATTTATTTAAAAATCTACTAACGCCAAATAATTGTTTGAACTCCCTCTTCTAATTAATAAACAAATAATCTTCTCATTTACGAAATAATGTTTTTACGGATTTTTATGAAAAATATTTTAACTCACTACTCTCTTACAGTACATTTAACTTTCTACCTAAAACATTAAAAAATCTAATTATCGTTAATATTATGTTCCGATTTTTAAGGAAAACAGAATCCAAACACTAAAGTAAGGTATGAAAATCTCTCCACATGGCTGTAGTACATCTAATTTTTATACGAGACCATCCAAAAAAAATTAATTAACGGTATTACATTTATCTGAAATTCTCTTTTTCTTTTACTATTTATACAAACATCCGGAACAATCTATTATATAAACTTTTCAATTGTGTTCATACCTAAAAATTATTGCGATGTTTTGAAACGTAAAATAAAGGTTAATCAATTTTTAATAACTTTTAGCTGTTGTTTTTTTTTTATATCAAGATGACGGACAGACCGACTGACAGACAAAACGCAAAAACAATGCGGCTTTGATCCTCTTTAAATAAATTCTATTAGAACTCAGTGCACCAATGTCTATGAACCCTCGTTAAATATCTCGTGTAAATAAAGACATTTTTTTATGGTACCGGTACTAGCCTATTGTGAGGTAATGGAATTTTTTTTCTTTGACGTCATATGAATGACTCTTTAAATGTAATGCTAAAAGAACGCACTCGGTGCACCAATGTCTATTAACCCTCGAAAAAATTGCTCGTATTGATGAAAACATATTTTAGTCTAACTAAGCCGTGTGACGTAGTGTTTTTTTTTTCCTTTGACGTCATATGGAATGCATTCTTTAAATGAAATGCTAAAAGAACGCACTCGGTGCACCAAAGTCTATGAACACTCGATAAATGGCTCGTAATGATGAAGGCGATTTTTAGTCTAGCTAGGCCGTGTGACGTAGTGTTTTTTTTTTCCTCTGACGTCATATGGAATGAATTCTTTAAATGAAATGCTAAAAAAACGCACTCGGTGCACCAATGTCTATGAACACTCGATAAATGGCTCGTAATGATGAAGACGATTTTTAGTCTAGCTAGGCCGTGTGACGTAGTGTTTTTTTTTTCCTTTGACGTCATATGGAATGAATTCTTTAAATGAAATGAAAAAAGAACTCGGTATAGTAATGTTTATTAAGCCTCGTTATGTGACTCGCGTTTAAAAAAGGAATGATATCTTGATTTAGATCTAATCTAGATTTTTAAAACTAGATCTAGATTTTTATTACAGTATATCTAGATCTGGATTTATATTCTAATTATAATTATTTTAGAGTCTTGATCTACAATTTCTAGATCTAGTTAAGACTAAAATAGACTAGATTAAGATTAAGAATTTCAATTTCTAAACTTAAAGTGTAAAAAAAAGTGTAGATTGTCATTTCCAAACGTTTTGATCAATATTGCAATGTTTTAATATACTAAAACTAATCTACATTTTTTTATTTAATTTAAATTTACGGCTAATGAATCTTTGAAACATTATAACTTTTGACCATCAAAATTAAATCACCTCTTGAATATTATTTGCGAATATGCAGATCCGACAGGGATCCGACTTCGACGGGGGCCGCCTCTGAGTTTGTGTAACACAAACTCTCTGTAATCTTGTTTCTTCTCTCTTCTTTTATAATTCTGTCCCCATGACTCGATGTAGACTATTCATTATGTAGCTCTCTGTCTCCATCTCTCTGTATCCTCCTGACTCTAGGTAGCCTGTCTCTCTCCATCTCTCTGTATCCTCCTGACTCTAGGTAGCCTACCTCTCTCCATTTCTCTGTATCCTCCTGACTCTAGGTAGCCTATCTCTCTCCATCTCTCTGTATCCTCTTGACTTTAAATATCCTATCTCTATCTCTCTGTATCCTCCTGACTCTAGGTAGCCTATCTTACCCATTCTCTCTGTATCTTCCTGACTCCATGTAGCCTCTCTCCATATCCTCCTGACTCTACGTAGAATATCTCTCCCAGTCTATCCTCCTGACTCTATGTAGCCTCTCTCCATCTCCCAGTCTATCCTCCTGACTTTATGTAGCCTCACCGATTCTCTCCACAACTCTTCCAAAGAATAAAGCGGCAACAAAAAGAGCGAGGCGTACTAGGAAGGAAAAAAAAATGTGTTCTCTTTTGCGGCGGGACAAAAGTTTTTTTGTCGTTTGGAAAGAATGTAACAACGGGTGGCTCAGCCCCCGAGATTGCCAGAAGAATTGTGAGAATAATGCCCGGGAAAAATGTCGTGAGAATAGCAAATCATTTGTCGCGCGATTGCCATTCACCATAATAGCGTTTTGGATCTGTTCGCTAGGATATTACAATGAACTAGGAAAACAACAACACAAGGGAAAAAAAAGCACGAACAAAAGAGGAGAGAGAGAGAGAGAGGGAAAAAAAAAGGACTGGAATCGATGGTCTGGGCAAGTTTCTGTTTTACAGTATTTTTTTTATAGTTCAAAAACAAAACAAAATACCATTTCTTTAGCTCTAAAGCGAATGCACTCAAAAGTATTGTTCATTGATAAAAGGGAGAGAAACACAATGTCAATTCAATAGGCCCGTTATTGCTAAGGCATTGTCTTTCTTGTTGCCACATTATACTACACACCAAGCCGTTGTATAAAGGGGAGAGAATTTAGTTAGATCAAATATTTTTTTTTAAAGGGAAAATTAAAAAATGACAATAAATGATACATATGTACGTTGTATTCCCTTCCCCCCGATGACGTAATATGTCCGCGAGACACGAACTGAGACGCCACTTGAATAGAAAGAAATAGGGGGAAAAAAAGCAGTCAACGTCACAAAGAAAGGGAGAGATTGTTTTTTAATTTTCCATCCACTCGAGAGGCCAATGCGTGCTTGCCTATAGATTCTATTCACCTGAAAACAAATACCAAACAATAATACAGTGTGTGTTTTTTCACCCTCTTCATTTAAATTCGCTGTTTCTAAAATAGGGTTGTATTCTTTTTTTTTTGGTTCAATTTTTAACTCTTTTGAATAGGAAAACATAATTATACAAGACTTAGTGGACTGTGCCTTTGTGCGTAAGTGTGCGTATGTGCTCCAATATGGCATATGGAGGAAGCAAAGGAGATTGCACTGGAAGATTTCAATGACAGACTCTGGATGATCATTTAGCTCTAATTTTAGACTTCTATCTTCTCTCCCTAGGAAACTTCTAGGGCGTCACTTCTAGAGTGTCAAGTCTCCAATTGACTACAGTGAAAAGTTCTTTATATGCAAAAAGTTTTTTTTTTTTTTTTTTTTTTTTTTTTTTTTCATTCACACCATTACGTTCAAGTGGTACCACTAAAAGAATGCCATCCACCATAGTTATCGACAGACTATATCCATCCACCATAGTTATCGACAGACTATATCCATCCACCATAGTTATCGACAGACTATATCCATCCACCATAGTTATCGACAGACTATATCCATCCACCATAGTTATCGACAGACTATATCCATCCACCATAGTTGTCGACAGACTATATCCATCCACCATAGTTGTCGACAGACTATATCCATCCACCATAGTTGTCGACAGACTATATCCATCCACCATAGTTGTCGACAGACTATATCCATCCAACATAGTTATCGACAGACTATATCCATCCACCATAGTTGTCGACAGACTATATCCATCCACCATAGTTGTCGACAGACTATATCCATTCACCATAGTTGTCGACAGACTATATCCATTCACCATAGTTGTCGAAACTTGTCGACATACTATATCCATCCATCATAGTTGTCGACAGACTATATCCATCCATCATAGTTGTCTACTTACTGTAGCCATTCACCATAGTTGTCGACTGACTGTAGCCATCCACCATAGTTGTCGACTGACTATAGCCATTCACCATAGTTGTCTACTGACTGTAGCCATCCACCATAGTTGTCGACTGACTATAGCCATTCACCATAGTTGTCTACTGACTGTAGCCATCCACCATAGTTGTCGACTGACTATAGCCATTCACCATAGTTGTCCACTGACTGTAGCCATTCACCATAGTTGTCTACTGACTGTAGCCATCCACCATAGTTGTCGACTGACTAAAGCCATTCACCATAGTTGTCAACTGATTGTAGCCATCCACCATAGTTGTCCACTGACTGTAGCCATCCACCATAGTTGTCGACTGGCTGTAGCCATCCACCATAGTTGTCGACTGACTGTAGCCATCCACCATAGTTGTCTACTGGCTGTAGCCATCCACCATAGTTGTCGACTGGTTATAGCCATCCACCATAGTTGTCTACTGGCTGTTGCCATCCACCATAGTTGTCTACTGGCTATAGCTATCCACCATAGTTGTCGACTGGTTATAGCCATCCACCATAGTTGTCTACTGGCTGTTGCCATCCACCATAGTTGTCTACTGGCTATAGCTATCCACCATAGTTGTCGACTGGTTATAGCCATCCACCATAGTTGTCGACAGACTGTAGCCATCCACCATAGTTGTCGACTGACTGTAGCCATCCACCATAGTTGTCGACAGACTATATCCATCCACCATAGTTGTCGACAGACTATATCCATCCACCATAGTTGTCGACTGACTGTAGCCATCCACCATAGGTTTCGACTGACTGTAGCCATCCACCATTGTTATCGACTGACTGTAGCCATCCACCATAGTTGTCGACAGACTATATCCATCCACCATAGTTGTCGACAGACTATATCCATCCACCATAGTTGTCGACTGACTGTAGCCATCCACCATAGGTTTCGACTGACTGTAGCCATCCACCATTGTTATCGACTGACTGTAGCCATCCACCATAGTTGTCGACAGACTATATCCATCCACCATAGTTGTCGACTGACTGTAGCCATCCACCATAGTTGTCGACTGACAGTAGCCATCCACCATAGTTGTCGACTGACTGTAGCCATCCACCATAGTTGTCGACTGACAGTAGCCATCCACCATAGTTATCGACTGACTGTAGCCATCCACCATAGTTGTCGACTGACTGTAGCCATCCACCATAGTTGTCGACAGACTATATCCATCCACCATAGTTGTCGACTGACTGTAGCCATCCACCATAGTTGTCGACTGACAGTAGCCATCCACCATAGTTGTCGACTGACAGTAGCCATCCACCATAGTTGTCGACTGACAGTAGCCATCCACCATAGTTGTCGACTGACAGTAGCCATCCACCATAGTTGTCGACTGACAGTAGCCATCCACCATAGTTGTCGACTGACAGTAGCCATCCACCATAGTTGTCGACTGACAGTAGCCATCCACCATTGTTATCGACTGTTATAGTTATCTGTAGTTATAGAATCCATCGAGATCTACATAAACTAATTTTCAATTTTAGGTGACCATCTTTGTTGGATTTAAATTTCATTCCATTTGTTTGTTTTTTTCTCAGCAGGGATAGTCCTAGGTTGGTTGTGCCTATGCCAGGTTAAGCTTACGCCAGGGATATGCCTATGTTAGGGATATGCGTATGTAAGAATATGTTTATGTCAGGTTAATGTCTATGTCATTTCAACTATTTTTATGGCGGACAGTTAACGAGGGTATCAAGAATCCAGCACAACGACCAACCATCTATATGTTTTACAATTCAAGTCATTTTCTTTCTCATGGGCGCCCTAAAAAATTCAACTTCACAACTGTAATCTTCACCAGGATTTGAACTAGATATTACTCTGTTTGAAAGCAAGCATTTTAGCACCAAGTCCTACTATATAACAATTTACTAGTCAAATCAGAGGCGTTTCCTAAATGAAATAATGTCACATTGTTTCGTCTCTTACTTCCCTAACACCTATTAAGACACACATGTTTACTACACAATGTTTGGTTGTCAAAGAATGACAAAAGGGGGAAGTCTTGGGAGGAAAAAAAAAGACGGAGGGAGGAGCCGGGAGGGGAGGGCAGGCGCCTCAGATTTAAAGAGATAGGAAACAGACTTCCGCGGGAGTAATTTCCAATGAGGATTGAATGGATAGCGTTTGATCTGTAGAGTGGTCAGCCCTATTTTAATGGACGGCTAACATTAGAGCGATGTTTTAATCAACAAAATATGATAGTCATAAATACTAAAAAAAAACAAATTTGGACTACTTTCTTAAAAGCAAGAGTGTTATATTTGGATAATAAAATACGAATTTTGCAGACTAGATTCCATTCCATAAGATTGGAACTTCTTTGTAGAAGGAGAGAGTCGGGAAGGGACAGGTCTACAGTTTTGTCAAATATATTGCACAATACGAAAAAAAAACAATTAAAAAAAAAACAAAAACAAGCTTTTAAAATTTTTTAAAGATAAAATTTGAATGGAGAATAGTAAACTTACATTTCAGAAATGCGATCTATAGGGCATCTGTTTCTATGGCCAACGGTTAACGAGCAAGGTGTCATGTGGCCAGCGCAACGACCAACCGCCTTTTCTTTCCCCAACCAAACCAGGTACCCATTAGAGTTGGGTGGACTCTGGGGCGCTCTAAAAATCCCGTAAATCAATTCCCAGTAATTACCGAGATTCGAGCCCAGGACCCCAGGTTAAAAGGGTAGGCGCTTAACCACTCAGCCACCGCGTGAATAAATGGAGAATATATTTTTAAAAAATCAAATAGCATAAGGCCGGCCATTTCACTGTTTGTATAATGTTTTTATCTTCAATCAAATATTTTTAAAAAATGTAGCGAAGTTAAACGGAATCAAACGAAAGGAAACGAAATATAACGAAGTCAACCGATATCTAACAAAGTGTAAATTTGGAAAAAAAAAATTCCCTTAATATGAATATTGATTTAATTTTTACATTGATTTTTAAATGACAGACTGATACACAAACTAATATAGATTAAAACAGACCAACGAAATATGTAACGAAGTCTATGTAATGACGGACAGCAAATGAGTTAGGTACAATAGTTTATATGACATAGGCAGGTGTGCTGATGTGTGGTACATCATAATATCATTTTGTAGGCAAGTGTGTAGTAGATAGGCAACTAGGTCGTGTAATAGGTAGGCAAGTAGGTTGTGTAATAGGTGGGCAAGTAGGTTGTGTAATAGGTAGGCAAGTAGGTTGTGTAATAGGTAGGCAAGTAGGTTGTGTAATAGGTAGGCAAGTAGGTTGGTTTGAGCGATTAATTGAACGATTCCAATAGTAGGCTACAAATCGATGCACATTTTATGTATACCCAGGAGGGATGTTTCTTGCTTCTGCATCTTCTCCCAGTGCGACTTAACACGTGACGTAACACAACAAGGCCAACAGCTGCGTGTGGTAGCCACAGTGGATCAAGCACTTCACAATGCCGCCGTGACATTTGCCTAGCTTCACCGATACCTGCTTTCAACTAAAGTAGCCACACGAAGGCATTGGCGCCACACTTCGAAGCGTTTTTTAATATACACCCCATCTTTTTCTCCCGCGAATACAACTCCTACCTCATTGACACCGCCAGTCGAACATAAAATGGAATAAGGAATTGTGGGTGAATGTACCAGGGGGGGGGAAGGGGGAGAAAAGGCGGGGGCACTCATGTGAATAGACGCCCTATTACAGAGAACATAAAAACGAATATTATTCATTATAATGTCTTTCTTAGCAGTTTCAATAGTATTAATTCGTTCCGTTTCTTTTGCGCCCGATCCGTAATTTAGTATAACAAGCGAATCATAGAAGTGGGGAATAAAGGCTTCGGACTCGGATGGAAAGCAAGCATTCAGAGAGGGGACAAAACCTTCCCAGCGTGCTCTTGAATGAGGCTGAATGTCGAATGTCTCCATAAGGGAAAACGCGGCTTTCATGCGACATAATGTCCCGAACGCGACAAATACGATCCATTGAGTGAAAATCGACGCCTATTCATGGGGCATTGTTGGCCCATGCAAGGAAATCAACAGCGTCTGTATAGCAGCTGATTCGACCATTGTTCTCGAGAAAATTGAAAAATCTTTTTTTTTTTTCTTTCTTTCTCTCTTCTTTTAGTCTTCTTGTGACCGTCCGGTTGTGACTAAGAGAAATTGAGAGAGAGTGAGAGAGAGAGAGTGAGAGAGAGAGAGAGGTAGAGAGAGAGAGAGAAAGAGAGAATGACAAGAGACGATATAGACAGGAATAAAATTGGGCATTATAGACAATTGAAGCGACAGAGGAGGGAGAGAAAAAGCGAGAAGGATCTTGTTAAAAATTGACACGAGGGAATATGTTATTGAGATCGATTTACACACACACACACACACACACACATACACACACACATACATACATACATACATACATACATACATACATATATACCTCTGCCATTCAGGACCGTCTTGCTGGAGGTTTGTGCTAGCATGTCAAAAAAACAAACAGAAGGAATGAAAATGTATCTTCCTATTTCTGGCGTAAGAATAACATCAAAATGAAATATAAACCGATGCAATCCCTTCATTGTAGTACGAACTCTATAAATGGAAGTTAGCTCTTAGATGTCACTACAGCGTTTCAATACCAATGTAAATAAATAGTAATTATATCAATTTATAATATAAATAACTTTAAAGTATTTTACTAATGGTCATTTCTTTATTTAGTAATACAGCGTTTGTTGAAGTGTTCAGAAACATTAATAAATATTAAGCCGTCTTCTTCATCTAGCTAGCTTTTCACTGCTGAGTTGTGGGCTCTTTTGCAGACCGTGCCAGAGTAAAATTGGGAATAACAGTAATCTATGCTGAGTTTTTACATCACAAATTTATTCCACATTGTTGGTTTGATGTCCTACTATGCTAACCACAACCTCAACCTGGTCTAGTGAGGGGGGGGGGGAGGGCTAAAAGGATTCCATTCTATCTATCTAGCTGCAATTTCCTTTTGGTTTGGTACAAAATGTGTGTGTCACTTTTGTTAGCAGCGTATAAATATGGGAGCTTCTGAAACATATTAGGGAGAACAATTTTCGCGTCTGGAGACGTATCCTATAAGGGTGGACGTGAAGACTAAAAACCACGTGAATGGGTACCTGGCATACGTTGGTGGAAGTCAAGGCAATAGGTCGTTGTGTCGGCCTCATGTTCCCATCGTTAACCGTCGATTATACAAACTGGTGAGCTTTACGTCGTCTGCTCCCATAGATGGCAAGGTCTGAAAGAGGAACTGTTATCATAATCTCAAGAATCTTGTATAGTCTCTTCGTGTATTGAAGTCTAATAGTTCGATGATAGTTCCATTGATCTCAGACAGACAACATGCTTCACTACATTCAATAACATTAAGACCTATCTGTTCAAAACTTTTTTTAGATTAGTTTGTCATTGTAGCTCTCTTGTTTATGTTTAAAATGTTATCAAAGCACCCTGAGCCTACATTTGGTTTGTTAACATCGCTCTATAAATTAAATTATTATTAGTAGGCCTATTATTGTTATATATAGTCCAGAATGTATCAACTAATATTTCAAATGATATTGAAATTGAGAGAGAGAAACGCTTTCATACAGATAATCACACTGATCTAAGAAAAATATCTCACATTTCCTCTGATAATTGTTTACATCTAAAGCTTTTGATTTAAGCCCTAGATCTGTTTAGAAATAAACATAAATTTAAAAAAAATGGAATGAAAGAAAGTTACGAAGCAAAATAATGTTAATAAATGCTTAAAGCGAATTGAAATATAGTTCTGTACTGAAGACATTTTATGTCTGCTTTTAAAAAACATCTTAGGAAGAAATCGCCAAACGCTGCAATTTTGATGGTGAAAATGGCTTGGTGTTTTAGGCTTTTATTGTCCACGCCGCCTGTGAATTTCTAATCAGTGAGTGCATAGTCAGGACCAAGGATTTCATATTGTTTTTAAAGATGGTAAATGACATTCTATTATAATTCTTTCTTTAAAAATATGGCAATTTGTTTTTATCCTATTAATATTTATAATGTGTATTTGATTACATCGTTCTAAAGATGCAGGCTCTCCACAAAAAAATCCTTCCCAAGGCATCGATTTGTATAAATTAACATAACATAACATTTTTCATATTTTTTTGTTTCATATTTATCCTAAAGTGTAGTCATCACCTGCCGAAATAGATTACAGGTCATAAACTCCATACGCTACGAGAACAAAGACGAGTGCTAGATCTGTAATACAGTTTGGGGGGAACTTAAAAAGACTTGAATGCTCTGGAACTGGTAAAGCAAAGGAGTGGCCAACCTTTTTCGGGCTGAGGGCCATATAAATCCAATATGGGAACTGAGTTTCTGTGACTCAGAAGTCTCGACGAGCCGGACAGCATTGAGTCATTGACCGGATATGACCCGCTGGCCGTAGTTTGTGCACCCCTAGGGTAAAATAATGCCTAATGAACTGATAGTTCTGTTATATCCTCGCACGTCACTTCTACACATATTGTATGTTCACTTTCAAGAGAAAAATAAATACATTTGGTTTCGTTTTCTCCATGGCATTTTTTATTTCCTTTATTTCATCGTCCTGTCTTCGTTTCGCTTTGTTGTAATTGTATTATCTTTTAATTACTATCAACCCCACCACCCCCAACCCTCACCACATGAATCTTTTCACGACATTGTTTGGCCTTTCTCTGGGCATGATAATAGATTTCGCCTGCTTCCTACTTCCCAGTGACGGCATTTTCGGCACGCGCTTTGTTGCTGCTTCCTTGTTGATGACGGTAGATAATCGCGTGCAGACAAGTTTGATACGGATATACAGATGAGGACAGGAAAAAAACAACACAAAAAGTAATGAATTTTATTTATGAAAATAAGAAAATTAAAAAACAAATATCTCTGTAGCATTCATTAACTTACTTACTTACAGGCCATTTACAGCCCGTATTTACTTTCTAGTATTGTGGGTTCCACTTGGCTTGTGATGCTGGTTGGGGATCTGCGCTATCCAGCTCCATCTTCTCTTTCTGATTTCTTCTTCTACAGGAGTTTGGTTGGTGTTCTTTTTGCAAGAGGTCACTGTTGCTGTAGTTTTCTGGCCAACGGATGTGAAAGACTCTACGCAGGCAGCTGGTAATGAAAGTCTGCCCTTTCCTAATGTCAGTTTTAGTTTGTCTCCAGGTATCGGCTCCATATAGCAACAAGAACAACATTTAAACAAATACTTTAAAAAAAAAGCTTATGTGAATTATAATTGTATCAATCAGTCTGGATCAGTCATATTATTATATATAAGTTATATAACATATGATCGTATCACTTGTCTGGACCAGTCGTGAAAGGGGGAGGGAAGAAGGGGGTATCTTGGTGAATGTTTACATGATCGTTTTTTTTTCAGATGCATTAAAAAATGTCCACTCAGGGCTCGAGTCCTCAAGGGAACAAATTTAACTTATACTACTACATCTGTCAAGTACGATTTATTTCCCTTGTTCAAGATACCAAACAATATAATTAATTACCAAAAGTTAATTAACTAATTGGTTAATTTGTTTTATTGATTCTTGTGTTGTCAGGTAAAAGAAATAATTGTGCAAAACTCCAGCTTAATCTGAGATTTGGTGTGAGAGAAATAGCTTGTACAAATTATTTCCCATACAGACAGACAGACGAGAGAGTTGATATAATCTCTGTAATAATAAAAACGGCCTTATCATTAGAGTTAAAAGACGAATCTTTGCTGCCAAGGATATTTCTTTTGTCGTCCAGATTTTCTTGAGGTGTATGAAGTCAGACCTTGCTTTTCCAATTATTCTTTTGACATCAGCATCTGTTGATTCTGTTCCACCTGTTTAATCTACCCAAGTAGGTGAATAATTCTGCAAGGGGCAGTTATTGGGTTGTAAACTAGCTGAGTTAATCTTCATTATCTATGTCTTATACTTGTAAATACCAAGCCAAGTTTTTAAATTGTCTAAAAGCTGGAAAATACGTGCTTCCAAGTGTCCATCTGGTCGTGCATATTAATTAGAGAATTAGACTCTGCTAAGTCATTGGTTTTCTTGGCTGCTTCAGGCAACCCGTTCTAATACTCTAATGACATTAGGGAAGAACAAGCACTTGTACATACAATATCTGGCATATAGAATAGGATATATGTCTTTATCTTTGTGTCTTTCTGGGTATTTGATTAGGTTGTGTTTTTTTGTATTTGTAAATGAAGGTTTAATGTTTTATGTATTATTGCAACTTTACTTTTTAATGTATTGCCTGAAGTGTTTCAAAATTTAGTGATTTTACTCTAGACAAATGTCAGGATTAATTTGTTATGACTCTTACTGCTTTATTGCTTGTTGTTTTTTATTTTCAATTTTCTTTATGTTTTCTTGAGTTGGGGGTCCCAATAAGATGACGAAATCATGCATATTCTAATATGGTCATTTTAGTTTTATGTTCCTGTTTGATTTATAATTTTTTTTTTAAAAGCCCTAATGCTTTGTTTTTTGTTGTTTTTTTTTAATAATTTCCAACAATATGGGCATTCAATGAAAACTTTTCATTACTTTTAACACCTAGGTGGAATGTTTTGTTACTCTTTAATTGCACAGTTTACATAAAAAACATGTAACAGTAAATAAAACATAAATATAGCTATATACCAATTAATCGTATCGAATAAATGCTATTTATAGTTTCACTAGAACAACTGTCTTCCTTTCCCAATTGTCGGAGATAGGGTTGTGGTTATAGTTTTTAGTTCATAGTTTCTGATATTCTTGCTGAAAATATTGAAAGTTGCCTTTTTACCTTCCTGAGTGGACCACTTCAAGGGCCGATTGTGAGTTTGCGTGGAAACACAAACTGTGTAACCTTGTTTCTTTATGTGCCCAGCGAGGTATCAACTTTTTTTTCGTCATTTTTTTCCATCTGTCCAGTGGAACAAAAAGTGGCGGCAGCATTCGAACCCACGCCAAGAAAGAGACTGGTGCAAATTACAAACGCCGTAGATCACTCGGCCACGTTTATAATTTCAATAAAACTATACATTGTTACTCTGTGCGCTAAGAAGTAAAATATTATATTCTGTTAAATCATTGTCTATATTTTTTAGAATTTTCTTCTCCCGCCAAAACCAAAGAAACATTTCTGCGCTTTTTATTTATACTAGTGTGTACATTTATAACACTATAGCTACATCACACACACACACACACACTTACTATGTATTGTTCCTCCACCAATCCGCCTACTAATAAGCGCCTAGCCGCCCCTGATTGACTACATCATGAGAATACAGGAACATGTCCTTACAGCGATATCCGAACAAATGTGAATTATCAACACAATCGTCGAGGGCCCTTACTCCAGCTGCTAAGCTACTCTTGAGAAGTCGTCCGCGGCCCTTTAGGGAAAAAAAAATCCAGCTCCCTTCACACCCCCCTCCTTCTCTCCAAATGGTTAACTATACCTGCAAATAAGAAAAAAAAAGAGGTAGCGGTGTGTTATGGCCCCTTTTGATGCTCTTTAACAAACTCCTTTAGTATCCACAAGCTGACATATTCAAAACGAGTGACTCCCTTTATACATATTATTATTTCAAGCCTAGAATAATAACGAAGAGGCAGTTTGCGTCGTATAACGTCGCTACATTCAGCCGAGTGGGAGCCCGCGAGACAGCACAAAGAGTGCAGGGCTGTATTTAGTGTCAAAGCAATAAGATACCAATACAAAGTTGCATTAGCGGGGCACCCGGATGGCACAAAGGAAACACATGACATACTGTTGTATAG
This sequence comes from Biomphalaria glabrata, assembly GCF_947242115.1. Lineage (NCBI taxonomy): Eukaryota > Metazoa > Mollusca > Gastropoda > Planorbidae > Biomphalaria > Biomphalaria glabrata. The sequence continues at coordinate 15,318,684 of NC_074725.1, read as the reverse complement.
GGCACAAAGACCTATTTTTTTTTAACATCCTCTCGTGGAGATCGGGGCCCCAGCGCTTTACGCTCCACGCTTGAAGGAAATTCGCCGATGGAGGCATAATGAGGGCCGCACGAGGATCCTATCTTCAAGATCTGATTTATTGGATAAAGGGCTGGCTTACAAAATCAAAAAAAAAAAAAAAAAAAACAATGTTTGGTTATTTGAAACAGTGATGGTAACGAAACCTATTAGGGCCTTACACGCAATTACCCAAAATTATGACTTAGTGTTTAATGTCCGTGATTGGCAAGGGCGTAACCGAGAATATTGTTTCATTGTGGATAAATCTTTTTGAGAATACGTACAAATATTGTTGAGTTTTTAAAACTTTTTTTTTCTTCAATAGATCATTGGATTTGGAGTCATTTTGAAAAGTAGCGCCAGCGCGCTAGTGTGTTTGGTAAAAGAATGGGCACCCTGAACCCTGCCGACATACTACGCTCCTGCTACCGGACTATTTTGTTGTTTGTGTTAGGATTTTGTTGTTGTTTTTAGCTTGTGTTATTGTCAAAGTTCATAGACAATATCTTTTTATTCTCGATATCTCTATTATTACAAGCCTCTTTCAGTACAAGAGCGACAATGGTTCATGTGACTTTAGACCTGGCAATGGTTCATTTGACTTTAGACCTGGCAATTGTTCATGTGACTTTAGACCTGGCAATTGTTCATTTGACTTTAGACCTGGCAATGGTTCATGTGACTTTAGACCTGGCAATGGTTCATGTGACTTTAGACCTGGCAATTGTTCATGTGACTTTAGACCTGGCAATGGTTCATGTGACTTTAGACCTGGCAATGGTTCATGTGACTATAGAGCTGGCAATGGTTCATGTGACTGTAGACCTGGCAATGGTTCATGTGACTGTAGACCTGGCAATGGTTCACGTGACTGTAGAGCTGGCAATGGTTCGTGTGACTGTAGAGCTGGCAATGGTTCGTGTGACTGTAGAGCTGACAATGGTTCATGTGACTGTAGAGCTGACAATGGTTCATGTGACTGTAGATCCTTATTCTGGAAAGACATTCCCTTCCACACACTACGCAGGTAAAAGTTAGCATGTGCTTTGGGGCAGGGGCGGAATGGGTGTCGAAATCGGCCCGGGCATTTCTATATCCGGCCCATAACTTGTATATTATATGATGGGCACCCAATTCTAGATCTACCTGTCCTCAAAGTCATTATGTCAAGTTTGATAATGTTTTGATATGCATGCATACAGTGTTGCTTTTTAATATCTAAATGTGTAGGCCCTAAATTGATGAAGCCTACTTGTAGCACTAACTACAGATGTAGACTATCACAATATTTTGGAAAATGTACTAGAGTAAAATAGTATTACACTGTAGAGCAGGGCCGGACCTAGCGATTGCTGGGCCCTATGCGAAACTGGCTGCGCGGGGCCTAGTCTGCGTGGGAATAAGGATAATAAGTGAAAATTAAGATTTTGTATAAGAAAAAGAATCGACTTTACTAAGTTAAAAATTGCGATCTGTACTTTGCGAACATTGTAATCAATGGCATATTTATATGCCGGTGACTATAATAGTAAATAAAGTATTAGAACTTCCGATTATTACATTTTATTATATGAAAGATGACAATGCCTTTTTTTTTCTTTTATCGCGCGTAGGATTTGCGTTTTCGCAATGAATAACACCCACAAATGACAATTTTGTCAATTTTTCTGGAGATATTTTAAAGTTTTCATGAGATTTTAATAAATTCAGAAGATTTCCAGGAGTTTTTCGTATATATTTTGCAATTTTATAATTACACCTTAAATTAGCGCAGGGCCCATGAAAGCGCGGAACCCATGAAAGGTTGAAGTGGCCTAGGACCGGTCTGCTGTGGAGTCTGTGAAAGATTTTTTTTTAACACAACGCTCAAAATATCAAAGGGCCCTTTTATAAGGTTTTATAAAACCTTTAACAATTTGATGCCTGCTATAGTGACGTGACATCCATGCGGCCCTACCAGTCCATTTGAGTACCGGCCCACCAGGCATTAGTCCGACTGCCCATCTAGCCAGTCCTTTCCTGCTTTGGAGGGAGAGAAACCAGATATATTTCGTTTAGCTCGCCTTTATTTCAGAGCTGACGCCATTTTCTACTGTCCTGTATCTAGAGAACTATTTGAAACGTTGTGCAAACTGCCAACAGAAAGTCATTGTTTGTTCTAATGCTAATCATTCCACAATCTTTGTTTCCTATGTTGTGATAATATTTCCACAATCTTTGTTTCATATATTGTACAACGCCCGCAGTTCACAGTTATTGTGACATAAAATTTCCATATAAAATCTTTTTCTAAATTTTTTTACTTCCTCGACATGCTCGATTTAATGTCGTCAAAAAAAAAAAGTCTCAAGTGAGCTAAATGTTTTAGTGTTTTCCCAGAGGTCTGCACTGGCTCGCCAGGTCCTTCCTTTACACAACCTATCGCCCAGCCTCAGCAATCACACACTTGTCCTACAGTCGGCATCACCTCCCAGAATGTATAGGCGCCCGTGTCGGTGGGCGGGATAATATGCTTACCAAAAAGACAGCAGAAGAATCGTTGCACTTTTAAAAAATATTTTGTTGTTTGACTTGGCGCGGACGATGAAAGTGGTGGGCTTCACGCAAAGAACTCACGGAGGAAGTGGCGCGGACTTGTCCAACTGTGAAGTCACCAAAGTAGTTTCATGCTAGGGATCTCCACGCGAGAAATCTGTACAGTTCATTAGATTTTTTTTCTTCAAATTGGTTGAAAGGATTCTTAAGGGCGTCCACACTGTGAAGGTAAAATGCTGTTATTGAAGGGTTGGGGGAATGTTGGACATTTTTTTTTTTAAAGTACTTTGGTGTTGGTGGAGTCAGTGCAAATAAAAAAAAATGAGAAAAAAAATATTTTCAGAAAAAAAAATAAATTAAGCAATATTTCAAAAATATAACTTATTTAGCAATACCATACAATTATTATTCAATAGCATATAATTATTGTTCAATAACACACAATTATTGTTCAAAAACAACACACACTTATTATTTATTGAGTACGTACATTAAAGGAGAGACTACGTGAGCAAATCAAAGATTTGAATTATCGACTAAATGTACTTTGTAAAATTGCATTGCATTGAATTTTGTTTTTCTAGCTACCGTTACATTTATTATAGAGTCACGCTTATCAGTTTCAATGAGATCTATGTAGAACAACTAACACACACACACACACACACATAAGAATGGTTTGAGTGGACTACACACATTACATTTCTAAGTCTCTCTCTCTTTCAAGCTTGACAATTTACTTAGATCCTCCCGAGCTGTTTAGTGATTTGGGCGGCAAGCTGTCTCAATAGGGATATGTCCCTGGTAATGTCTGAAGCCTCTTTCCGCATGGTGTCCGCTGCTCTGGTGCCCTCCATGAAAGTGTGGCGCCAATTTATACACAGACGTCTCTCTTTGCGTTTTCCTCGTATTGGCCCCCATGTCATTGCGAACTTCTCAAAAACTTTATCAAAGTCAAACTATTTTTAGTGTCACTCTTGGTAAATTCTGATGGTAAAAAAAAAACAACCTCAGGGGCCCTAATTTTCCTATTATTGAATTAGGAATATTTGTTTTTTATATACTTGCATTAATGAGGACTTATAATTATGAGCGTCATAATACTAAGAATAGAGATTTTTCAAAATCAATGGACCTCATTCACCAATGGTAAACAAGCAGCATTGAGCCACGTGCTTCCATAACTCTTCTAAACAACTTACGACCAAAGTTGAATCAACAATGGTTATCACGTGACACTATTTTTCGTTGTTTTATCAATGGTCATCACGTGACTGTTCTTTCTGGTGAACGAGGTCCATTTGTTAGTATTGTTAGTTTCTAATTGAATGTTTGCTTCCATATTTAGCACTTCACGTGCTTGATAGTCTGACAGGGATAAACACAGTTTTTTAATTAAATGCACATGTTGTTGTTGTTTAATAATTCACGTGTCGTCAGATCTTAGACAGACTTGATTCATATGTATATTTGAGATTTTCAAGAAAATGTGACCAATGTCAAGGACGCTAAATAGATTGTCTCTGCTGCCAACTAAATGAAAACGAATTGAGCTATAATTTGAAGAATGTCTCAATTCGTAGACAGTTGATCTTCGTATTAAATCTCATTTATTACCGCTAGTTAGCTGCCCATTGTTTTCCAAAGAAACTAAATGTCTAGAGTGAAAATCTAATGATTCCCTGATAATGAAATTAGTATGTGCTACTAACGGAAGAGATTAGAAATTTTGATTATGCAGTGTCCTAAAAAGCGGACAAAAATGATCAAATATCTTTAAAAAAAAAAAAGCACAAATCAATACTTCCTTTATTTCGTACAATTGATTCATCATCAAGCCAGCTATTTATAGGATGACATAAACGAATATTTGAAATTATTTATTGTATGGATTATTACCCTTTGCAAAGGAGGCAATACTCTAGGCATGTATGACCGCGTTACCAGCGTACAATTTTAATAGTTCACCAATATTTTTTGTAAGACAACAGGTTGTCAAGAATTTAAACACTATTAAAATAAAAACTTGAATACAACTATTCGGTGTCCATACTTGAAGAAAGTGACACTCAGAACTAGGAGCTAGGGTTCAATAAGACTGAATGAAGCAGCACCACATCCAACCGAGGTCTGCATGCGAAGTGGGCTTAGACGAGACTCCGGATCTTTGTTCCATTTTGTCGCCTCTAGAGTAGCCTTCCCTATTCTCCCTCTTTCTTCACAAATGTGAAAGAGGGAAGGGGAGGTAAACCGAGATTTGAGATTATAATGTGTGGTCAAGCCTGTGGTCAATTCTTTGGTTCAGCTCGGCTTGGTCTGATGTTGGGCGGCTATAAAAAAAAAAAAAAAAAAAGAACGGCCTACTTGATAAAGGGACACTCTTTCCACTTTGCAGGACTCCTGGTCATAATGGAGCTGTACTTTTAGCCGCGCTGACCGTGAATAAAAGAGAAGACAATAGGCGGACAATAACCGGACAACAGCCGTATTGTTTAGTGTCAATAAAATGCCCCGTAGTGTCGTAAAAAAAATCGCTTCCTGACCATTAGACTGTCGTAGAAAAATGAAAATGGAGATTTTTTTGTTTCCTTAAAGAAAAGTGAAAGTTTTACAATGTATCAGTTGACTTCAAAAATTTAGATAAAGACTTGTAATGTGCGAGAATTCAATTTTAAGCAAAGCATAACATAGCAACACAGAATAGTAAGTGTAAGGTATAAAGTTCCCCTTTCAGACCTTGCGATCTATGGGGCAGAAGATGTAAAGGTCCCGCTGTGACCCACTATTTACAAGGGTGTCATGTGGTCAGCACAACGATCAACCGCCTTTACTTTTCCCCAACTAATGTCAGGCACCCATTAGATACTCAGAGGCGTCCTAAAGATCCCGAAATGAAAAATCCCAGTCTTCACCAGGATTCGAACTCAGGACCCCCTCGGTTCAAAAGCCAAACGTTTTACCACTCAGCCGCCGCCCCTCCAACACTATGGAAGAAATATTTCTCCTAGGGGAGATTGAGATTAAGAATTCTCATTTCTATTAATGCATATTTTTATTTTGTATTCAAAAGAGTCGAATGAATAAAAGTATGAAAGTAAATCTGTTTCCGGTCAAAATCAACCAACACTTCACTAGATGACATTTCCCCAGTACACTAGGCTGTTACGCAAGTAAAGTATAAATAAATACTTCAAGAGTAAAGTAGCAATAATATTTAAAAAACACCAAAGAACCAACTTACAAATACAGAAACACAACCAAATGAACTACTCAGAAAGACAGAAAGATAAGAGGACGTTTCTCATTCCATATGCTAGGACAAATCCATATACGTTCTTTTTTTTTTCATCTTGCCACTAGAGAATGGAACGGGTTGTGTGAATCAGCCAAGAAAACCAATGATTTAATAATAGTTTTAATTAGTTCCACTGATTGACATGCACGTCTAGATTAATTTCAAAATGACGTCACAAATTTATAAGATGTTGTTTTGTAGATTTATCTCTTATGGTAGCCTTGGTAAAGAAAGTACATACAAACAAAGTAAGTTGATAAAACCTTTTCTCAAAATTAGATCTAGAGACACAGGTTTAATTTCGTCCGAAACAAGAATATTCAGCAGCTCTCACGTTGTGTCATGTGTCATTAAAAAAAGAATAATTCAGGATTTCGTTTCTATTCGGTGTTTTATTTCAGATATTCAACATGTTTATAAGAAAACAAAAGAAGTAGAGAGTCACCGGTCAGTGGCGTAGCGAGGGTGGGGGAAGTGGGGTCCAAATTCGAAAGTTATCGCCCCCCCCCCTCCCCCAGATAAATGTTTAATTTTTTTTTTTTACATTAAATATTAAATAATACGAAACTGCCCTGTAATATTGCTATTCATGTCGAGTCACAAATAATAGAGGGTATTGATGAAGACGAGGTTATAGATTTCATTGCTGCACAGAGAGCACGACGTGAGGCGATATGAGTTGTGTCACTTGTGCAATATCTCGCCGATAAACAGTATTATTCATTAGAACAGTCTTAATGATATCTTTTTGTTAATTTTACTTATATATCTTACCATTGTGGAATCTCGACTAATTTATTAATTAATTACCTTATGTCGTGATGTCGAATGTCAAAATGCAGGGGCCACTTAAAAGGTCAAGCCCTTCGGGCTTCCAAATCCTTAACTACGCCACTGTCTACGGTTCATATAGCCGCATAAACTGTGTAGGAGGTATTGTTATAATGTACATTGCAGATGTGTTATGTACAATGTCTCTGCCGCTAACAGTACAATATCCATTGCATATTTAAAATGTTGGCATCGTCAAGATTCTTAAGATCATTTAAAATATTTTTATTCTTAAATTTAAAATTAAAAAAAAAAAGGTTTTTGTATTAATGTCTCCTTTTGTCAGTGCTGCTTGTGTTTTGTCTGATGTATTATATGTATCTAAATATATATTTTTTATAGACAGTCTGACATTCAGAATGTATTTTGTTGCGTCTCTTTGTGATTAAGGTTATTGTTTTTCTTGACAATGTCACTTAAGAAGTAGATAATAATCAAACTGAATCCCTTATGATTACAGAGTTTTAGGTTCTCTACAGGAAAAAAAAATGTTTTTAAATAAAAACAATCAATCTGACATTTAAAATATTTGTTTTTTTGCTTCCCTTTGTGGTCAGAACAAAGGCTTTCTTTATCATATCGTTATGAAGTACATAGACTTACAGTAGTACCAGTAATTGCATACGGTCACGGGGTCTTAACGGCTCTATACAACAGGAGCGTAGCTAGGAATTTTCCATCGTTTGGGAGCCGGGGGGGGGGGGGCTTGACCTCTTTGGGGGGTCCCTTCATTTTGCGTAATATTTATTTTTTTATGTAAAAAAACACTCATTTGGGCCCCCCCCACTCAAATGGTGGCCCGGGGGGGGGGGGTTCTAATTCTCCCCCTCCTCCCACACCCTAGCTACGCCACTGCTATACAAACAATCAAACAAAAAGCTTAAATACAATATTTGAGTGAGACACAAAGTCAGCACACATTTTCCTTTCATTTGGTTTCTAAAAGGTGCCGTCCTTGTCACTCCGGTCACGTTCTCTCTGAGGAGCTGACCATTTCTTTTTTTTTTTCACTTTCCTTTCTCCACATCTCATCATCTTGCAGATAATTGAAGACATTCAAGGGCCCACAACTCAGGAGGACACGCCTTTCCAGACGATTATACAATTTGGAATACAAATAAATGCCGGCGACAATCGAATCCCCCCGTTTACGGATGAAAATAAAAAGCGTTTTCATGGCATAATTCAATTTTCCCGTCCGGCCCGGACAAAAGTGCTAGGTTTAATTGTCTTAGATAGCCCAAGGTAGCGAGGGCTGACTTCATTAGGCGGTCCCCGCCGGGACAAAATCAAATGACACGTAGCGATGAACAGGTCCCACAACTCTGCAACAATTCTTACAATTCAATTTCCTCAGACCTTGCCCCTCTCTGTTTATGCCCCCTTCCAATCCGTGTATTTTTTTGTACTGCTGAAAGACCCCCCTTTTTTTTTAAAGAGTTTGTTTCTATCTAAGACAATTTCGGCGCCAAATTCATAAAAGAGTAAAAGGTCAATTAGTTGTATGCACAAATCCGCCATGTCGACTCAAAACGAGGGTATTGCTGGCGTCACTTTTGGAAAATTCTCTAATTACGAAATGTTTCTCTGCTATTCGGAAATATTTCGAAAGTATGGAGTGAGTAATCTTTTTTTTTTTTTTTTGTTTTGTTTTTAAATACGTGTGATGTAACTTGATGTAAGTTACTTTGCCAAAATCTGAATTTTGCCGTCTATTGTAACTTCAAAAAGGTAGTACAACTAAACCGATTATTAATAAATAAATTTGGAGGCGCGGTGGCTGATCGGTAAAGCTCTTGGCTTCTGAACCAGGGTCCCGGGTTCGAATCCTGGTGAGGACTGGGATTTTTATTTACGGGATCCTTGGGCGCCTCTGAGTCCGCCCAGCTCTAATGGGTAGCTGACATTAGTTGGGGAAAAGTAAAGGCGGTTGGTCGTTGTGCTGGCCACATAACACCCTCGTTAACCGTAGGCCACAGAATCAGATGACCTTTACACCATCTGCCCTATAGACCACAAGGTCTTAAAGGGGAACTTTACTTTACTTAACAAAGTTGGCTCCGATTGGGCAGTGTAAAGTACTAAATCGTACCAATGTTGCGTGATCCTTTTTTTGTCTTGCCGCCACCATTCGACTGGCCTGTTTGATTGTTTGACGTAAGTATTCAGTTCTTCTGATGGGTCCAGACGAGTTCCTGGATTCGCCAAGCAGTCGGCTCTTTTTTCCCTCTGATTCCGCAATGTGTGCAAACCCACGGCATAACCAAATGTACATGATATTGTTTGACTCCAAGCTCCAGGTGATAAAGAAACGATTACAAAATATAAATCTCGTTGACTATTATATTAAGTCCGATCATTTAGATCTACAAAGTCTATGGTCTCTCTTTTCTTTGGTACATTTTATGTTTCACTCATGCGCGAAAGAACACGTGGCCTACACTAAACTACCATTGAAATATTAGCAAAAATATAGGCAGCGTTTCTCAAACTGCGGGTTGGAGCGCCCCCCCCCCAAAAAAAAGGAGGATGCGACGTCCTGGCAACCGGGGGGGGGGATGATTTACTTTGCGAAGGGAATTTTTAAAAAAAAGTATTTTAAGTTGTATTTATAAATCCATGTTCGAATATCAACTCAGACTCAGTTACATGATAATGTTTCAAGACATTGAAATACTTTACGGAAAGAGATATTGTTTTATCTTTAGAGTAGATTCTTTCAGATTTGTCTACCGCATTCCCGGGAGACGTCTTCAACAAGATCGATGGGAAACTTTGAAGACATTTCAAAACACGTTTATTCTTGACTTTGTTTCAGTTTTCGTCAACACTGTCTCATTTCTAGCACTGATTGTCCTAGTTGTACAGCGTCACAGTGAAAAGAAGGTCTGCTAAAAGACGTCTTACTTAAGACGAAGATGATATTACGATGATCACGTCAAATACAAATACCTCGAATGACTTTTACATGTAAGCCAGTGCTGCCTTCTTCTTCTTACATCCCATTCGATATGCGTAACGGTCGGTCTGAACACGTTTTAATACCTTTTTATAAAGCTTATATCAACTCACTGTCTGCTAAACATTTTTACATAGTATCTCGTCCACACCCATTCTCACATCTAGTTGAAGATTTACACGATTATTTATAGTACCTAAAAAAAACATCAATCATTTAAAAAACAAACAAAAAAATAAACAAAACAATTAGCCAATTAGTAAATGGTAATTAATTATTTGTTTAATACCAACAGGGAGCATTAATTCTTCTGTATTTAGATACCTGGCTAAATATGTGGGGTTTTGTCCCCTTGCATAATTGTAGACGTTGTTTGTCCCACACTCATTCTCGGATCAAGTTGAAACTTTGACCATCAAAACACGAATCAGTAAAAAAAATAATTAACAATTAGGCAATTAGGCAATTACTTATTGATAATAAAATAAAAAATTTCTTATTGAAAAAGGGAAATAACTTGTAAAATCACTGAGAGAAATAGTTGTCCACTTAGACAAGATTTTTTTTTCGCTTGTTTGTCATAAACTCTAATTATTGCAAGTATGATGAACTGTGTACTGTATAAAATATGATGATGAATTTCTACAGCTCAGAACGTAGAAAAATGCTTGGCACGGGGCCTTGCCCAGGACCCGCTTAGGGAGCTTGCACCTAGCTAAAAGAGGAGGTTACGCGAACGAAATAGATGTATTTTTTGTGTAGACTGTAGAGTGAGTCTAAGAATGCCGCTGGTAAAAGTTTGAGAAACATTGTACAGGAGTCTAGATCTAATATTGTTAGTCTTATGTCATTAAATTTTCTTTTATTTTAGACAAAACAAGTTTATATCTAATGTTTTTTTTTTCTTCCATCCAAAATAAAACGATCTAAAAATAATCTTACAACATTTAAATGTTATGACTTTTTTTTAAAGAAAGGACTGAAAAAGGGAGATGAATGCATAATAAAAAAGATATTAGTGATTTAGAGTTGTCTGCCGCTATCGGAGTCGCATCGGGAAAGTCAATAGGTTTTTAAATAGAAAGACTGGTAAGCGTCACAAAACACGAAAAGGCGGGCTGTTCATTTCTCCGATGGTATCATCATGGCCGAATGAATGGGGCGCCCGTGCTGTTAAGGGTTTCGTCCGTTCGCCTTTTTTTTTTTCGCGAAATGAAAGAAAAAAAAAATGAAACGGGCTGTGAAGTTGTGACTAGGGGCCCTCGCCGTCAACAGTCTCAGATTGCACGCCTAGACACAAGTAAAGAAAAAAAATCTCGCCTGTCATTTTAATTGTCTGTTGTGATAAGAGAGAGAGGGAGGGAGGAGGGAGTGTCCGCTTTAAGAGCCGCGAGTGAGGATAACTCTTTCACCTCCATGCGGGGAATATCCCCTAACACAAGGGGGAGATAAGCGCTGAATAAGATGAGAGAGTTGTCCGCAGCGGCGTTAAGCCGCCCTTGCATTATTGTTTGATAAGTACGATGGAATAAAAGGACAAAAAAATATTAAAAAGGCTCCCACGTTGTAATTTGATAGTATGTCGTTTTGAAAAAGCTGTAACGCGAACGACAGGCCGTCGGAGGGGCCCCCATCTACCCCAAGCAAAGGTTCTCAGTCTGATAGGTAAGGAAGATATCATAAATGTGTACCAGATTGCAGCATAATCACAGAACGGTCGTATTATAAATCTCTTTAATTTTTTTTTGGTCATGGTGCGATAGAATATTGTCAAAATGGATTGCTATCTCGCGACTCGACTCGATTTTCTAGGTTTAATAAACTCACACTTGAGTTTCCTCCACTAGTAAGATGAGTGAAGAACGAAGACATTTTTTAACCATGACAATAAGTTTATTTACTGCCCAAACGTAGAGCAGAACCAAGCCAAATATAAAAAATATAATTAAAAAAAAATACTTTCTAAGGAGAAGAACTCTGCACTTACAACTATATCACTCAAGAATTTAGAATTTATTTCTCTTTTTCGATATCCAACACAATAAATAATTACCAATTATTGTCTGATTGGTTAATTTTTTAATTGATTCCCTTTCCTAACACCTCTACCCATTGGTCCACAGTAGAGATTTGACCATAGCCTAATGAAGCCTGTTATAAGAGATTGGACCATAGCTCAATGAGCCTGTTATAAGAGATTGGACCATAGCCTAATGAAGCCTGTTATAAGAGATTGGACCATAGCGTAATGAGCCTGTTATAAGAGATTGGACCATAGCCCAATGAAGCCTGTTATAAGAGATTGGACCATAGCCTAATGAAGCCTGTTATAAGAGATTTGACCATAGCCTAATGAAGCCTGTTATAAGAGATTGGACCATAGCTCAATGAGCCTGTTATAAGAGATTGGACCATAGCCTAATGAAGCCTGTTATAAGAGATTGGACCATAGCCTAATGAAGCCTGTTATAAGAGATTGGACCATAGCCTAATGAAGCCTGTTATAAGAGATTGGACCATAGCGTAATGAGCCTGTTATAAGAGATTGGACCATAGCGTAATGAGCCTGTTATAAGAGATTGGACCATAGCCTAATGAAGCCTGTTATAAGAGATTGGACCATAGCCTAATGAAGCCTGTTATAAGAGATTAGACCATAGCGTAATGAGCCTGTTATAAGAGATTGGACCATAGCGCAATGAGCCTGTTATAAGAGATTGGACCATAGCGTAATGAGCCTGTTATAAGAGATTGGACCATAGCCTAATGAAGCCTGTTATAAGAGATTGGACCATAGCGTAATGAGCCAGTTATAAGAGATTGGACCATAGCGTAATGAGCCTGTTATAAGAGATTGGACCATAGCCTAATGAAGCCTGTTATAAGAGATTAGACCATAGCGTAATGAGCCTGTTATAAGAGATTGGACCATAGCGCAATGAGCCTGTTATAAGAGATTGGACCATAGCGTAATGAGCCTGTTATAAGAGATTGGACCATAGCATCATGAGCCTGTTATAAGAGATTGGACCATAGCGTAATGAGCCTGTTATAAGAGATTGGACCATAGCCTCATGAGCCTTTTATAAGAGATTGGACCATAGCGCAATGAGCCTGTTATAAGAGATTGGACCATAGCGTCATGAGCCTGTTATAAGAGATTGGACCATAGCGCAATGAGCCTGTTATAAGAGATTGGACCATAGCGTAATGAGCCTGTTATAAGAGATTGGACCATAGCGCAATGAGCCTGTTATAAGAGATTGGACCATAGCGTAATGAGCCTGTTATAAGAGATTGGACCATAGCGTAATGAGCCTGTTATAAGAGATTGGACCATAGCGCAATGAGCCTGTTATAAGAGATTGGACCATAGCGCAATGAGCCTGTTATAAGAGATTGGACCATAGCGCAATGAGCCTGTTCTAAGAGATTTCACCAGAGCGCAATGAGCCTGTTATAAGAGATTGGACCAGAGCGCAATGAGCCAGTTATAGCATTTACGAAAATGCAAAAGCTTTTTTTAAAGTGGCTTGTATTTTTTATCCATCAATTAAATCAGACGTCTTTGTTGTAAAGGACATTGTTCATTCTACACCAGTCAGAATCACTTGAGCCTAATCTTTAAAACTTCTTCAGAACTCTTTTTCTTGTATTCCACAGATGGCTTTTCGTGACGTCAGATTAGTGTTGGTGAACACACGAGATATAACAGTTGTCTACGTTGACACTTAAGACTTGACCCAAGCTATCACTTTGTCTCGTAAGACAGCGTTAAGCTCACAATGAATACTTACTAGTCGACCGGCGACGTAGCATACGCCACTAGTATGCATGGCCGGCCTTAGATGACCGCAGTGGGCTCCGCACTTAGGCGACCGCAGTTGGCCCCGCACTTTCATACGACCCGCGCTAATTCTAGGTGTATAAATGAATAAATTAATCCATTGTATAACTTATAACAGATTTCCCGCGGCCTCCTGTCAATTTACAAGGAGCTCCTGAAAATCTCCTGAAATTGCAAAATATACGAAAAAGTCCTGGAAATAACCGGAAATTATTAAAATCGTTAGAAAACTCATACGAATCTCCTGAAATATATAGACAAAAATTGTCAGTTTGGGGTGTCATTCAATAAGGAAAATGCCAATCCTACGATAAAAAAAAAAAACGGCATTATCTCGTAATTTTGGAATCTGGTGAAAGAAGCTTCTCGCGCCTTCAACTAATGAAGAATTACTTTAGTTCAACAATTCTCGTAGATAGATTGAAACATTTGTTAATTCATGCTATAGCGTGATCTATGTAGGAAACAGAATTATTATGATATACTGTATGATTTTGCTACACGCAAGGCTCGTAAAGTTCGTGGGATAACTCTATCCGCAGAAATAAAAGAGTGATCTTTCCTTTACTTCTTCTTCTCGTCCAAACTCTCGAGCAAAGAAGAGAATATATATATATATATATATATATATATATATATATATATATATATATATATATATATATATAGATTATCTAGATAACATTGTTCATTACGATTTTCCCAAATTACAATTCGAATTGCTGGCTTAGAATGAAATAGCCATTGTTTCCTTGTCTCTGTTTATGACCAACCATGATCTAGGTCTCTGCTGTCACGTGGTGCAGCGAGGTCACTCTACATTGATGGCTAACAATTTATTCCGGACACTCGTTAAGTGTCTCATCACGTTGTTTCAACTAATGAGCTAAGCCCCCGTCGCTAATGTCTCGTTAACATGCAGCTGGGGCAGCTCTTTAACCCGAACCACTTGCACAATTGGTTTAATTCTTCCTCTGTGTGTATATTTGTGTGGGCGATTGTGTGTATGGCCGTTGAATGATAGCCCGGGGGGGAGGGGTAGGAAGAGGGGGGGCCTCTTGGAGAGTGAGATAATTGTGTGTAATGACCATGTCTAATAAAACTAGTACTCTCTGATTCCCTCTCTCTCTCTCTCTCTCTCTCTCTCTCTCTCTCTCTCTCTGTATTGCCCTGTCTCTCTGCTTCTCTCCATCCCTCTCTCTCTCTTTTTCTTTCTCTCTCAGTGTCTCTCCCTTTGTTTATTTATCTGTCTCTCTCTGTCTCTCTCTGTCTCTCTTTGTTTCTCTCTCTTACTCTCTAAATGTTGTATCTCATCAGTTCACGAGGAAATCAAATTTATTCACAAAGCATGTACTTAAAATGGTTCAAAATAAAATAGTAGATGCTGCTGAGATTAGGGAGGCGCGCTGGCCGATTCATGAAGAGCTTGGCCTCCGAACCGAAGGGTCCCGGGTTCGAATCCTGTTGAATACTGGAATTTTTAATTTCGGGATCTTTAGGACGCCTGAGAGTCCACCCAGCTCTAAAAGTACTGACGTTATTTGTGGAAAAGTTAAATCCGTTGGACATTATGTTGGTCACATCATTTCATGACACCCTCGTTAACTGATGGCCACAGGGACAGATAACCCTTTCATCATCTGCTCTATAGACCGAAAGAGAACATTAAGTAGAACAATTTTGTACTTAGAAATGAAATATTTCTACATTGTTACATAGAAACAAAATGTCTACTATCACTTCTACTCTTTCCACGTGATTAATTATTTATTAATTGAATCCTGGCTTATCGAGCCTGACATTAGAAAACAGTGAAGGAATGCGGGAGAGTACACTACACAATTAGAAAACAAGGATAGACAATTAAGTCCACTTAGCTCAATGAAAACTGTCTTATAGGCAGCGCCTAGCTCGATCTATTACTTGTACTCACGTCTTCATTCAAACTTTGCATTCTCCAGAGAAAGAATTGGATGTTACTAACGTCTCATCAATCTGGGCTCAGTTCTGCTGCCTGCTTATTAAACCTGGCTCTTTCCAACAAGAAATGTCTAGAGCAGGAAATAACTGCTCATTGTTTACATATCCACATCTATTTGAAATTCATCAGAACTGTTTCTTTCTGTCTGTCTGTCCGTCAGTGTGTCCTTGCTTCCGTCTGTCACGTTGAAATCTTAAAACAAGAAAGTATATAAAAAATACTTTTTTAAAAAAAAAAGCTTGTAGTAATTGTACTTGTATCAGTTAGTTTGGATCAGTCATGCAATGTAATTTGTAATAGATCTAGACTAAAAATTAAAAGCTTGAGACAGCATATGTACCGGAAGCTCAAAATTAGAACCAGTGAAATCTGCCGATGTGGAGTGTCACCAGAGAATGCTGACCATGTCCTTCAAAACTTTTCTCTTTACCATGAGGCCCTTACAAGACACAGGCCCCAAAACTCTCCAATAGAAAGAAAACTATATGGAGAGTTCCCTGATTTGGAAACCACTGCGCAGTTCATCTCATATATTGGTTTAGTCATCTGAACGCTCAAACATAACAATGAGAACGAGGAAGAAGAAGAAAAAAGCATTTATACAAATAATAAATGTATTTAAAATTTAAAAAAACGGAACGACCTTGATTTCTAACTTGTGAGCTAAAACCTTCTCATGCTTCTCCTAGCCAACATTGTAACCACTCTGCTAGTGAAGAGTTTATGAACATGGAAGATTGTATAGTTATCTATTGTTTCTATATCATGTTTGTGTTCACTTAGCCTTAGAAGGCAACCTAATATAAAGGGGACTTATTCAGCTTATACCACCACTTTGGTCAAGTACTATTTCTTTTTCTTGTTTAAGATTAGCTAATTGTTGTTGTTTTTTTTTGTTAGGTAAAATAAATAATTGTGCAAAATTTTAGCTTGATCCGAGATTGGGTGTCGGAGAAATTACGAGTGCAAACTTTTGGCCAGACAGACAGACAGACAGAGTGAGTTTATATAAGCTTTGTAAAAATCATGAAATTTTCTTAGGATTTTATGTTAACCCAAAAGTTCGCTATGTATCTTATAGTAACAATTACTTTTATTGTGCGTCAGCGTTGATTTATTTGTCTGTCCCAAAGTTTATGTGATGTTGTAATCTAATTTCCCCCTTATGTTCCTGGTGTTAAAAAGTATCTGCTCTGTTTATAAAAAAAAAAATAGTATACACGCCCCTTTGTCCTTCTCTGGAGTGAGATAAACATAGTAAGCATGCGCATAAAACATGAAGCAGTGAATGTTGGCCTCCACGTATCCAGTACTGTTTGTTTACTGTAACTTACTACAACTACATCGTAAGTATGCCGAGAATCAAATGATAACATAAAAACAATTTAAACAAAAAAAAGATGAACAAAGAACAAAAGACACGTATCTGATGGACAGTCCATTCTTGTATTATTCCTCCAAGGTTCTCCATTCATGTTAGCACATCCATCACTTGCTGGCGCAAGTGTCTGCAATTGTTTGACCAATGTCCAGTTCTTGTCATTAGTTCCTCCATTCACCGCATTGTCTTGTGCCCGTTAACCCGTACAAACAACTTCTGTCTGTGCCAAACTCGCCAGTCACTTTACCCGTGACCTCCACAGTGTTTTTCTTTTCTCTGTGGCGGGACGGGTGTTGCAATGGAGGGGTCGGCGGCCCCCCGATTTCTTCAAGTGTGAGACAAGATAGAAGAAAAAAAAAAGGTGCTTGATAATAAAGCCGACCAATGGTTCCAAGAACAAAAAAAGGAAATTGAAAAAAAAAAAAATCTATTCTTATCAGAATTCTTCATTTTCTAAAGCAAACACGACCATTCAATGGTTGACAAACTAGTAGTGATCTTCTGTATCACATTCACAGTTATTAATTAAAAGTCGATTTCCGGGACTGCGAAAACAGGAGTCCTGATAGCATCGACAGCTTTCAGGGCTCGAGACGACAGCCCATCTCCGCTTCCGGTAACAAAATCATCGCACTGCGCATGTACTCAGTTCACTAACCGGAAGCGGTGCTCCAGAACCTCACCGCTATCCGCCCTTGAAATCATTGACTATCACTGAAAGACAAACTTTTGCGTCTCTCTATTTTTTTTTCTTTTCTACTCCTTCAAAGGTTGGGCCTCGTTTTATTCCAAACCACGAATTCGTCCTCGCTAAATGGACGCCATGTCCAGTTTTTGCTGTATGTTCGGGGACCTTGTAACAACAGATGGTGCTTCCTTGCGCGGTCTCGTTAAGCAAGGGAAATTACCCTTTGATTTTCATCGGTTGTCTGCCCTTGCGCTGGTCTTAAAAAGTTCAATAGAAATCAACGAATTAGATCGGTTAACAAAATCATTTTTACGTGACCCGCTCAAAGCCTTGCTGCAAATGTCAAGCTAAAACATTCAGAGATAAAAATAGCTTATTAATATTAGAATTTACACTACTTAATATTCGAATTTTTAATCGATAGATTCCCAGGGAAAGTGGCAGAGCTGCTAAGTTTACTAATGTTCGCGGACAACTATTAACTAGGATTCAGTGTAGCCAAGACAACGACCAACCGCCTTTAATTTCCCTATTCTAGATTTAAAACCACAAGTATTCGAACATGCGTCCAAAAGGTTGACAACTAAGTGCTTAGCCGCAAAGTGGCACTCGGGTCAAAACGGTCGATAGAGGAGAAAATTAGGCCAATAGGAAAGTAAAACAGAAACCCCGTTGGGTGCTTAAGGACCGAGTCCATTGCATAGGCGGGGATGCAAGAAGCCTAAACAAATAAAAAAAAATTGCATATTTTAGTTTTAAAAATTCTTTGAGTTTGTGAAGGGTAAGGCCCTTTGTAAACTCACTGCCGTAAATCCGTAACAGTAACGGTCTTAGGGGGTAGCAAGTGAAGCAACCGGACAGGCCCAGAACCTCAGGAGGGCCCCACGCCTGAGGGGAACCCCGCGATAGGATAGTCCCTTGTGACCGTCAGGATCGAAAACCAAACGAATTCTCAAAAACTAGACTTATAGCTTAATATTTTGGAAGCCTTTCATGGCATCTATATGATACTACCATGTAAGCTCTTAACACGACATTTTGGTTTCGATACACCCTGGGGCTTAGCTAGGGATTTGGGGGTCCGGGGGGATTGACCTCTTTGGGGGCCCCTTGCATTTTGACATTCGACATCATGACATGAGATAATGTGCTTAATAAATACATAAGCCTACATTCAAATTGGTAAAGTACATCAGTAAAATTAAGAAGAAATAATCATTAAGAATCTTTTAATGACAAATAGCGTTGTTTATTGGTGAAATAATGCACAAGTGACAAATCTCAATTCATATCGCTTCACGTCGTGCTTTTTCTCTGCAGTAAAGGCATCTATAACATCCTCTATATCGATACTGTCTAGTATTTGTGACTCCACTAACATTAAAGCCGTGCTAAGCCTTTCTTGCGTCATTGTGTTCCTGAGATGGTTTTGATGAACTTGAGCTTTGAGAATGATCTCTCAAATGACGCAATGGAAGTGGCCTGAGTAGCAGTATTTGGATGGAGGTTGCAAGGTTTGAACACACATCGTTTCCATATAAAGCCAGCTTCCTCAATATGTGAATTGGTGATTGTGGCAATGCTTAATTGATAAAAAGTGCTCATGCAACAATGCATTGAACAAGCGATTTGCCTGTATTTTATTAAACAGGAAAAAGTAACACAGTTTTTCATAAGCGTGTCATCATCCATAGACTCCGAGAAATTCTGCAAGAAATTTCAAAGATGCTAGGAAGTTCCCAGGATTACAGGAATTCAGTTTTTCGTTGTGACCACGTAAGCTTGAGTTTGTTTTTGCTAAGCATTTAATAGCTGCTGCTACTTGCTTCAGAATATCTCTCCAATACTGCTGATTTTTTCAAATTTTGCGCCTAAAACATAAGTGACAGTTCATCTGGTTCTGCCTTAAGCTTTTCTTCTTCTAACTTCCTCTTCAAAAAAGCTTGTCTGAACTCCTTCATCTTCTTTCAGTCTCTTAGGTTTTTTCCATTTGGTGAAACCAACTCCAGGTTTGCTCAATGCACTAGATGTCTTTTTTGATGCCACAGAAAACAGTACACATGGAGAACAAAATAGACATCCCAAGTGAGTAGCCAAGGTCGATAGCAATTTTTCCTGTTGGAAGCTTTCTAGTGAACCATGATGTCAAACTTCGTGATTTATTGTGGGTAAACTCTACTGGAAACAAATACCGTTCATCTTTGTTTTGGAAAAATGAGCTACCCTTTAACACAATCTTTGCTCGCAGTTCCTCAGATAAAATTCCAGGCTGGATATATCCGAAGTCTTTGTACTTAATAACAGCTTCTTCCACTTCTGTAGAAAGTGATTTAGGAAGACCATCACTTGACTCATCATCACTTATTTCAGATGTTTTCTCTGACAGTGATAAAAGGTATTCCCATGGAGTCTCTTCAGCACTACTTCTCTCATCAAGAGACATTTTCACTTCTTCGACTACTGCATCTTTGTATAAATCATCTGAATAGTGATACTTTTCTTTGACACGTTCATGGTCACCTTTGTTTTTAGTGCTCTTATCAGATGTCTTCTTATATGATAAGGATGATGAAATAAACTACCCTATGTACTTCCAGAGAGTAACACGGCACTAGTCAGCGCTACTCCTTGAAATTGAGACTAACCCCGCACGGAAAGTGTTAATAATCTGTGTGAAATACATGCAGCAGGGTCACTAACTTGTATAACAGCGTGAAAAGCAAGATTACGTGACAGCGACGTAATATTTAATTGATTTAAAAACAAATTTCATTTGGGGGCCCCCCTCAAGTGGGGGCCCGCGGGATCTTCATATTCTCCCCCTCCTCCCCCCCCCCCCCAGCCTAGCTACGCCACTGGATACACCGTTCAGTTTCGATAAAGACAGAATTCTAGTCGATTCTATGAGGCTATCACTGTTTAACAGTTCACCTTGGCATTTAAAAAAAAAAAACACGCAGCCGAAGCAACCAATCAAAATCGTTTATTTCGTAAATATTTCGTAAATAAAGAGTCGAACAGTACTGTAAATGATTTAACTGTATAGAATTTAGCCCTTGTTATCTAAAGGGAGAGCGATCCTTAAAGGATTACGGGCACGACATGGCCTAAATTGTGCCGATGTGCTTAATCTCAAAACTGAAACTCAAACTGTAGTATACTACAGGAAATATACTGTTACTTTAGTCCGCCATAGAAAAAAAAATGGACGAGGGTGTGTGAGAAGAATTATTTGTATATTCTTATTATTTGTATATTCTTATTATTTGTATATTCTTATTATTTGTATATTCTTATTATTTGTCATTTTGACTGCCTTTTTAGCACATGGGCTTTTTGGCTTCACATATAAAATGATTAAATTGTTGATTCCTTGTTTGGTAATGTGACTTAGTTTGTATGTTACCAATTTATGTGCTCTACGGTTATTTCGGCCAATCAGCATCCAGAAGTTTGACCATGACGTATTCATTTTCATTTTTCCCCCAATAAGTTACTGTGCATATACATCAGGTGGCAGTCAGAAAACCCGTGTTTCAGTTGAAAAAAAACAACAACGCGGATGTATTTTTTATTCATTAGAAAGTCTGATCTACGAAAGTCAATGGACCATTGTAGCGCCAATCGTGCACTTTGTTCTTATACCAAAGACTAAAGACTGTATTTTCTTAGTAAGTTGTTTGTCATGAGAGCTACTGGAGGCCAATTAGCAAACGAAAGCTGCTGTGACTGGAAGCACCTTGGTAATAAAATTCATTGGGTTTCTGTAAATAACGCTAAAATGTTTGTAAGTAAAATGTTTTAAATGTTTCAGATGTTCCTTCAGAGTTGAAGATACTCTACTTCCTAGCCCTAATCTCCTGCAGGACGATGGGGGAAGGCAGAGGGCAGGTATGAACCCGGGACCATCGCGACGACCAAACAACAGTACAGCGCGAATACTGCACGGCCAGGCAGCCATCCATACTTATGTGTCAGAGTGGTTGGATAAAGCTCTGAGAATGTCATATGGTAACGCAATGGATAACTCGATGCAAAAGCAAATTAGAAAAAAACTGCTATGGCGCGCAGTCTTAGCAAGAATTACAGGGATAGTTCAGTACCTTGCCAAAAAAATAAAACAGCACATTTCGTATGGGAACAGAGAAACTTAATGCGCCGTTTTTAAGCTCGGTTGAGATACTTGACAGGTTTAACCCCCGGTTCGGAAGTCGCTTTATCGCTCAGACAGCGCGCCCCCCAAAGAAAACGCCGAGAGTTGATACAATTTTAATTGATTAATCAAAAGATTAAGTCGATTGTAAATTAAAAGCGGGACATTGGACGTCCCGGCCGGACATTTTATGAAAAGCGTGACAGACGGTCCAAAGGGGGACTGTGACGCCTACGTCGGGACGTCTGTTCACCTTTATTTATCTCAATTCATGTATTTTTCATAACAAATAATGTAATACTTGTCTATGAACGAGCCAATACAAAGGTGGTCAATACAAATCTAAATAGAACCATTATGGGTGACACTATTGATTGAGAAATACGTCAGTTCCGGTAGGGTAACGAATAAAATAATTGATACTAGGACAAGAGAAACAAAAATCCTAACATAAAGCACATCTGTTTCTATGACCGACGGTTCACGAGGGTATCATGTGGCCAGCACAATAACCGACTTTATTTCCACAACGTCAGATACCCAGCAGTAACGTCCTATTAATCCCGAAGCTCAAAATCCGATTCTTCAACAAGATTCCAACTAGAGACCCATCGGCTTGAGAGTCAAGTGTTTGACCACTCATCCACCACGCCCTTCAATTCTATGTAAAGTGAGAGATGGCGTACTGTCTTGTTACAAATATATTTTCCTCTATAATCATTCTACAAGTTCAAGTAGATGTGTTAAATTATTAATAATAACATGATTGTATTTATAGCGGCACACGTCCATTGAAGTTACTTCCCAATATCCAATGTAAAGATTCATGAGTCTGTGAAAAACAAAAGACTCCGGTAGAAGTTATTACACCCACGTTCTATTCTCGGGGAGGGGCAGTTGTACCGTAGTAATAAGAAGCAGAAAGTCTCGTGTGTTTGATAGTTAACTATTACCCGTACTCTCGTGATTTGAAGGTTATGAACTAATGAATGAGCATCACATTTTATGAAATAAATTCTATTGCGCTCGACTTATATTAACATACACTGGTCACCAGTGGACATGAGTCTCGTTGCGGGACACGATTGTTGTAAATATAAACCAGAAGGTCTGTCTTTGTTCTCACTGAGAGATGTACATGTACACTAGGGAAAAAAACACACTTTTTCTATATTTGGCTATGTTTTTAGTCTACAATAGCTACTTGTTCTTTCCTAGTGCCTAACAATGTTTGGAAAAACAATGACTTTATACAGTTGGAGTTTTAAATAAGCATAAACATCTACATTTGCAAAGTAAAAAGAGAAAGGGGAGAGGGAGAGAGGAGATCAAGAAAGAAAAAAAGAGAAAGAAAGAGAGAGATAGGTAGAAAGAAAGAGACAGGTAGAGAGAAAGCGAAAGACAAGTAGAGAAAAAGAGAGAGACAGGTAGAGAGAAAGAGAGAGACAGGTAGAGAGAAAGAAAGAGACATGTGAAGAGAAAGAAAGAGACAGGTAGAGAGAAAGAGAGAGACGGGTTGAGATAAAGCGATAGACATGTATAGAGAAAGAGAGAGACAGGTAGAGAGAAAGAGAGAGACAGGTAGAGAGAAAGAGAGAGACGGGTTGAGATAAAGCGAAAGACAAGTAGAGAAAAAGAGAGAGACAGGTAGAGAGAAAGAGAGAGACAGGTAGAGAGAAAGAAAGAGACATGTGGAGAGAAAGAAAGAGACAGGTAGAGAGAAAGAGAGAGACGGGTTGAGATAAAGCGATAGACATGTATAGAGAAAGAGAGAGACAGGTAGAGAGAAAGAGAGAGACAGGTAGAGAGAAAGAGAGAGACGGGTTGAGATAAAGCGAAAGACAAGTAGAGAAAAAGAGAGAGACAGGTAGAGAGAAAGAGAGAGACAGGTAGAGAGAAAGAAAGAGACATGTGGAGAGAAAGAAAGAGACAGGTAGAGAGAAAGAGAGAGACGGGTTGAGATAAAGCGAAAGACATGTATAGAGAAAGAGAGAGACAGGTAGAGAGAAAGAGAGAGACAGGTAGAGAGAAAGAGAGAGACAGGTAGAGAGAAAGAGAGAGACAGGTAGAGAGAAAGCGAAAGAGAGGGATGGGAGGACACGGAGAGTGAGAGGAAGATAGAAGTGAGGAAACGGGCAACCAAGATATCAGACTCCACCTCCACGTAAGCAGTGATTCTAATATTCTGTTATCAAAATGTCATACATTGGCAGTCTATTTGGACCCACCACTTTTTTTTTCAAAGATTCAATTTTACAATACCTCTATTCAAGTCACTCCTTCATGGATTCTGGATCTAGGAACCTAGAAAGCTGATCTAAAAAAAAACAGCTCTAACGATTTTCCTAGCAATGTAACAGTTGATGTCTATCAGTAAGAAAAGAATGACCAGCTCGTTGGCCACATGGGGAATACTCTAATTGGACCGTTACCATTTTTCAAGTAAAAAAAAATAAATTTAAATCTAGCTAAAGATCTATACCTAGGATTCTAAGGTCTAGATCCAACGTCGGCTTTGAAAGGACTATCGCGTTCTTGAAAGGACTATCGCGTTCAGGAATTTTCGAATTGTAGGCTTTATTGATTCAAGAGTTTAATAAAATAATGTTTAGGACAATTTTACGCATCATTTTCAAAGTCTAGCATATTATAAAGTGTACTGGATCAGTAGATCTATGCATTCGCTCAACCAGGATGCTTTCTCTGGGAAACGGGGGAGGGGGGGAGGTGCGGGGTAAGAAAATGTTCCATTGTTTTTTATTTTAATCTATCATTCTTTAATTGTGAGAGAAAAACAATATTGTCTTTTTTTTTTTAAAGTATTTTTAATGTTTGTTGTTGTTGTTGTTTTGAGATTCTATCCTAACTAGACATCTCTTTATCACGTCTCATCAATTTTGTTTTTAAAACTCTGTAAAACATGGGTAGGATCTTTTGCAACATGTGAGAGCCACTGATAGGAAGGAACATAATGGAACCCTGGAGTCTATTCACTGTCCTTTTGTGTTGTATATTTTATCTACATTATCGCTAGAGTACCTTTTACGACACTATATAGACCATGACAAAAACGTGGAAAATGGTTTCTTCATCAATCTCTATTGATCAGCTCTGTAGGTTCTCACTGTACAACAAAACCAACACAATAATACACACACACAAAAATATCCACATGACGTCACGTTTCTATTAATCCTATTGTAGTGCTATTTAGTGCCAACTCCGTGTCCCGGGCGCTCCATTGTTCACCTTACACCGCGAACAATCCCTCGTACCCTGCTAGTAAACATTCCGATTATTTCAATGGGACAATGGCAAAGAATAGCCAGGCTTTGTCCCTTTACACTCGGATACCAGCGGGCATTGAAAGGTTGTCAATTGTCGCTGTAAAGCCAAGCTATTAAACTACCAAACCGCCCGCTCTAAGAGCTCCAGAAATGAAATTATCCCTCCCGTTTTTTTTTCTGTTTTTTTTCATCTCTTCTCGTCTGATTCTTCTATTTCTCTTTGGGGGCCCCAGTGTCGAGTCCAGGTTCATTCACTGGGAGATGGAGACCCCCACCTCCCCATCCCGAACTTATGCTGCAATAGTCACTTTGAATGCCGCGGGATCTGGTCGTGATTGCGCGCCCGCCCCGGCAAGGTCAACTAATGGCCTGTGTGTTTGACAATGACTGAAAGCCCCGTAGACCCGGGGATCTAGAAGAGGTGTTAGGAGATGTCATTTTCTCGATACAATTGTCCCTTTGTTCCGCCTCTGCTGTAGCCTATTGTGTCACTTTCTTTCAGCAGCGTCGCCATGATCCCCATCTGTGGAGAGAGGGGAAAAAAAAAAACAGAGACCATGGCCATGCAGGAGACTCTTGTGTGACTTGATGGTATTGAACGTGCCGGACATGCCTGGAACTTTGCACACCATTAGAAAATATCAAAAGAGCTATTTATAGCCTTTAAGTATGTCTTTTGACCACTCAGTTTGGTCTATGGAGAAGATTAGTCGCTATTCTTGTCATAGAACTATAGTAACAAATGTTAAAACAGCGTTGGTTTTAAATGGAAAGTCTCAAACCAAATGAAAAAAGCGTATTTTTAAAGTGCTGTCATTAACTAGAATGAAAATGCAGAAAAACCTGGCTAGCAAGCGTGGGCAATTAGACCTGTATATTATTGTGTAACTGTTTTTGCTTGACATGTAACGGAATTGAAGATTATTACTTACTAGTCCAAACCTCGAGCAGTATGGGGTGGGTGCATAGCGTCCAGTCCACAGCGCATACGACACGACCATCCAGCCATCTTAATGTCTAATTAGGTTTTTTTTTAATGTATTATATTTTTCATCATTCATTACGCCATTCTCAAACGGTCTAGCGCGACATGCTAACAGAAAAAGGAAAACGGCAGTGGAAGGTAAGCAGAAGGAGGTCTCTCTCTCTTTTTTTTCTCCCCAAAACATGTATTTAAAAATGTAGTTAAAAATAAAACTTAAGCTTATCATCCAATGAAAACGACATTATTACAAATGCTTAAACAAATTAATTAGTCGGCTACGTCTTGTCATCACGTTAGGCTTGGCCCAGTCAGAATGGTCAAAGTTTTCTCAAGTGTTTCACCTTTAGCTTGACGACCTTTTGTGTGACAAAAGTTGTAAAAGTTCACGTTCTTACTGAACTCGAAGATGATCTTCACTTGTCTTAAGACATACGTGCCCTATATGCACCTCGAACATCCCTCTCTGTGCTGCCTCCTACTTTATTAGACTGACTTAGAGCGACCTTTTTTTTTTACTAGGATGAATATAATGCGCTCAGACTTAGAGAAAAGACTTCATTATCAGAACGTCCCACTCGTTTATACTTTAACATTGACATGGGCTCTTCAATCTGCGGGAGGGAACAGCGTTAGAAGACGCCAGAAAAAGAATGTTTAAAGCTCAGAACGCTTCCCCAGATTAGGTCTACACTGAGTGGTGCGGGAACCTGAGGCCTCTTATACTATTTCCAGAAATATTTTTTTCGGTTACAGAAACCACTTAAAAATTATTTACAAAAAAACAGGATTTAACGTTTGAGAATCACTGCACAATTGCCTCGGATGAAGTCGGATTTCTCAAATTTCAGATACTGCCAGTCCCACCCTATCTTAATTTTATGTGACCTGCAATCTGCTGGAGAAAAAGTGCATACAGGCTTGGGGATCCTCCCTGGACAGCTGTTTGAGCTTTAAGAGCTCCCCCCAGACCAAACACTAAGGGGGCATCAAACGTACAGTCTCTGGTATAGATGGTAGCTAAAGTTTATGCAACACATCATAATGTTATATAATTTCCGTCTAAAAGTCTAATAGAGGAAACAGGTTCGAGTGGTGTTAAGTGTGTTTCAATTTTTAAAACATTGCATTGAGAAATATGCAATGACTACCGAATAGATGTCATAAGTAATGGGATTTTTTTAATAGAATTGACACTCATGTTACATTTGTGTAACAGCCAATGAAAGTAGGTCATCAACTGACTGTATTGATTCAAGAAAAAGAATAAACTAACGTAACTATTTATTGGAATTTTTTAAATTTATTTTGATGGGTGTGTGTGTGTTTGGTGGGGGGGGGGGTGATAAACAATGTAATATCTAAAGATAACAACAAAAACCTATGGTCATACATTAAGTCTAAGAAAATGGAAACAGGCATAGCGCCATTAAAAGATGAACATAACATAATACATAATGATAATGAAACTAAAGCAAACATCCTAAACAAATACTTTGAATCAGCATTCTCAGCCCCAGGAGACAAAGACATATTACTGAATTTGAACCAAGTAGACAACATAGAAGATATAGTAGTACAAGAAAATGGAATTCAAAAACTATTAGCCAACACCAAACCAAATAAAGCGTCTGGACCTGATAGTATTCCAGCTAGATTAGTCAAAGAACTAAGCAATGAGCTAGCCCCAGTGTTCAAAATACTCTTTCAGGCATCGCTTAACCAGGGCAGAGTACCAAAGGACTGGAAAGAAGCTAATGTCACCCCCCTATTTAAAAAAGGAGAAAAATCTGACTCAGGAAACTACAGACCAGTATCAATTACCAGCATCACATGTAAAATCCTAGAACACATAATATGTAGCAACATCATAAACCACTTAGACAAACATAATGTCCTCACACCATACCAACAGGGCTTTAGGAAATATAGATCATGTGAAACACAACTAATAGGACTAATTGACGATTTTTCAAAAGGTTTAGATATTAGTGAACAAATAGATACTATCTTACTAGATTTTTCTAAGGCTTTTGACAAAGTCCACCACCATAGTTTGCTTAAAAAATTAAAATATTTCGGCATTAATTGTCCACTGCATCAGTGGATTAAAGGTTTTCTGATAGGGAGAGAACAAACTGTAATAATAAATGGCTCTAAATCAACACCGATAACAGTAAACTCGGGTGTACCTCAAAGAACAGTCTTGGGTCCACTACTATTTTTAATTTACATAAATGATTTACCAAATTGCATTACTTCAAAAGTCAGATTATTTGCAGACGATTGCATAATATATAGAACAATAAAAACAACACAAGACACAGATATTTTACAAAGAGAATTAGATGAATTACAGAAATGGGAATCAAATTGGAGCATGTCTTTCCACCCAGAAAAATGTCAGTTGTTAAGAGTAACAAAAAAACTAAAACAAATTAATTCCACTTATCTTATTCATGGCAAACCAGCAACACAAACTAAAAACGCAAAATACCTAGGTGTTATAATAAATGAAAAACTGTCATGGAATCCACATATTGATGAAACTATAAAAACATCAAACAAAGCATTAGGATTTATTAAAAGAAATTTCTATAAATCAAATAAGAACATAAAACTAAAATGTTATTTAACCTTGGTTAGGCCAATAATAGAATATGCATCCTCCGTTTGGGACCCCTCAACTCAAGAAAACATTAAGAAACTGGAACAGACACAAAATAGAGCAGTGAGATTCATAACAAACGAACATTCACATTTGACTAGAGTAACACCTTTAGTAAAATCACTAAATTTAGAAAGCCTTCAGGACAGAAGACTCAAAAGTAAAGTAGCAAATATACATAAAACACTGAACCATAATCTTCAAATACAAAAAAAAAAAATATAATACTCTGAAAAGACACAAAAGATAAAGGCACATTCCTCGTCCCATATGCTAGGACAAATTTGTACAAATACTCCTTCTTCCCTAGTGCTATTAGAGCATGGAATGGGTTGCCTGAGCTAGCTAGGAAAAAAAAACAGTGACTTGGCAGAATTTAAGTCATTGGTTAATATGCATGACTAAATGCATGACGCGTAGGACGTAATCATCTTCTTATTTGAAGCAACGTCTGTATTATATAAGATAAGATAAGCTGGCCACACTGGGTGACACCGACCTCAGTGACGCCACTGATAGGCATTAATTTTAACAAGCATACAATATATATATATAATATATATATATATTATATATATATATATATATATATATATATATATATATATATATATATATATATATATATATATATTGGACTCATTTTAATTTGAATTAATGAAGTGGGTGCAAATATAAAACGCGGAAAATCATGTTTTAATCATAAAATCGTATAAAATAAGATTATAAAATCTTTAAGTTTCCTAAATTATGGTTCAAGAAAAATAATAAATAGCTTTTATTTGGGAATTGTTTTTACCAAAGTTGAAAGGGGGAGGGGTGACACCATGAGCTAACCGCACCGGTTGACACTAACCCTAGTGAGTAGTGACTCCACTGTCTTTAACCACGTGTATCCCATTTATCCAAATCCATAATGTGTAACCACGTATCCTATTTATCCATCCATATTTATAACCCTATTCCAAAATCCGAGCACCTCTATATAAATGGAGACTTTAATGCCCGTGTTGGTGATGGAAATGATGCATGGCCAAAATGCTTGGGACCTCATGGTGTTGGCAAAATCAATGACAATGGCCAAAGGCTACTCGAGTTCTGTAGCTCTCATGAACTGTGTGTAACAAATACATTCTTCTCTGGCAAGGAACGCCATAAAGTCTCTTGGCAGCACCTACGCTCAGAAAGGTGGCACCAGCTTGACCTCTGCATCACCCGAAGGATGGATCTGAAAAGTGTCATCCACACCCGTTCATACCATAGTGCGGACTGCAACTCAGACCATTCACTAGTGCTAAGCAAAATCAAACTACTTCTCAAGAAGGCTTACACTTCCACTCAACCCAGAACTAGGCGAATTAACGTCAACCATGTAGGTGACCCAGAGAAGTGTGCATCTCTATCAGATGAGAGAAATTAAGAGACGTAATCTACAGTTCGGCAATCACCGCCTTTGGGCCTCAAAAACACAAAAAATGTAGACTGGTTTGAGGCGAATCTAGCACATATGGAACTTTGCATTGAGAAAAAGCGATCTGCACACCTCGCTCACAAGACAAAGCCTAATCCAAAATCTTTGGAGGCCTTCAAAAGTGCTAATAAAGAGGCGAAACAAATGGCTAGAAAATGTGCTAACAACTTTTGGAGGGATACCTGCAACAGAATCCAAGACAGTCTCCACTCAGGAAATAGCAAAGCTCTATTTGATGGCATCAAAGCGGCCCTGGGTCCAACAGTGTCTAAGCCTGCCCCCCCTTCTATCCAAATCAGTAGAAAAAATTACAGATCAAACCAAGCAGCTAGAACGATGGACAGAACACTACCTCGAAGTCTATGCCACGCAGAATACAGTAGACGATGTCGCCCTGGCTTCTCTACCAGATCTTCCAGTACTGGAATGCCTAGATGAACTTCCGAGCCTTAGTGACCTCAAAAAAGCAATTAACTGCATAAAAAATAGAAAATCTCCTGGGAGTGATGGTATCCCAGTGGACATGCGTGACGCAACTATAGTCACAATATACAAGAACAAAGGGGATCGGAGTGACTGCAACAACTACAGGGGTAACTCTCTCCTCAGTATAGTGGGCAAAATCTTTGCTAGAGTGGCAGTATCCAGGTTGCAAGTGATAGCTTCTAGAGTCTACCCAGAGTCTCAGTGTGGATTCAGGAGTGGTAGATCCACTATAGACAATGATATCTTCTCTACGACTACTGCAGGAGAAATTCAGAGAGAGAGACAGACCCCTTTACATTGTTTTTGTTGATCTGACTAAAGCTTTTGACATGGTCAGCAGAAGTGGTCTTTTCAAACTCCTGAGGAAAATAGGTTGCCCTCCCAAACTACTGAAGTTAATTGAGTGTTTTCACGAGGAAACTAAATGTACTGTCAAATTCAATGGAGCCCAATCAGCACCTTTTGAGGTTTGCAGTGGTGTCAAGCAGGGATGTGTGCTCGCACCTACTCTGTTTGGCATATTCTTCTCCTGTCTACTGCATTATGCGTACATCGACATAAACGAAGGTGTGTTTCTCCATACAAGATCCTCTGGAAAACTATTTAATGTATCAAGGCTGCGGGCAAAAACCAAGGTTAGGAAGCTACTCGTCAGGGAACTCCTGTATGCTGATGATGCAGCTATTGTGGCTGATTTTGATATTCAGCTACAGTCCCTGGTTGACAAACTATCTGCTGCTTGCCAGAAGTTCGGCTTAAACATCAGTCAAAGCAAGACTAAGATACTTGTCCAAAACACAAACACTGCACCTCAGTAAGCGTTAATGGCCAACCACTAGAAATTGTTGATCACTTTTGTTACCTTGGCTCCATCATATCCAACAACACTCTACTGGATAAAGACATAAACAACAGGATAGCCAAAGCAATCGCCACCATGTCACGGTTGCAGAAAAGAGTCTGGGACAACATATTGCTGACTAGCAGTACTAAAGCCCTAGTCTACCGGACCTGTGTGTTGAGCACCTTGCTGTACGGAAGTGAAACATGGTCAACCTACTCATGGCAGGAAAAAAAGCTGAATATCTTCCACCTCCGATGCCTAAGGCGGATCTTTAAAATAAGGTGGCAAGATAAGATAACCAATGAGGAAGTGCTACAAAGAGCAGGATGCCAGGACATCCGCTCTATTATCAGCAGCAGACGCCTTGGCTGGCTTGGCCACGTTCGTAGAATGCCAGTAGGTCGACTTCCACAGGACATCCTGTATGTCGATCTAATAGAAGGCAGGAGAGCCGCTGGTCGCCCACTTTTACGTTATACGGATGTATGCAAACGCGACATGAAGCTCTTCAAAATTGACACTGGCAACTGAGAAGAGGTGGCACTGGACAGATCCACATGGAGAGAGAGCATAAAGATTGCAGATGTCATACACAACAGAAGCAGAAAGAAGGGTGAAAATGCAACGGCGCCTGGTGATTATATATGCCCAACCTGCGATCGCAGCTGTGTATCAAGGATTTGCCTCTTTAGTCACACAAGAAGTTGCAAAGGGAAAAGATCGTCTCTCGAGACGTAAAATGCCACAGATTTATAACCACGTGTATCCCATTTATCCATCCATATATTTAACCACGTGTATCCCATTTATCCATCCATATATTTAACTACGTGTATCCCATTTATCCATCCATATCTATAACCACGTGTATCCCATTTATCCATCCATATATTTAACTACGTGTATCCCATTTATCCACCCATATATTTAACTACGTGTATCCCATTTATCCACCCATATATTTAACTACGTGTATCCCATTTATCCATCCATATATATAACTACGTGTATCCCATTTATCCATCCATATCTATAACCACGTGTATCCCATTTATCCACCCATATATTTAACTACGTGTATCCCATTTATCCACCCATATATTTAACTACGTGTATCCCATTTATCCATCCATATATATAACTACGTGTATCCCATTTATCCATCCATATCTATAACCACGTGTATCCCATTTATCCACCCATATATTTAACTACGTGTATCCCATTTATCCACCCATATATTTAACTACGTGTATCCCATTTATCCATCTATATCTATAACCATGTGTATCTGATCGAAGCTATTTATCTTTCCTTAGTTGCATCACATTCAACCGTCTGTCTGGTCACCAAGTCATTCCTTTATTCTGGTATAATGAAACTAAATACACTCATTAATTCAACCTTCTGTCCTCCGTACGATTAAAAGTAACATGATAGTAACAACAGATGCACATATTAATAATAGACTTTCTCTTCGAATTCAGCGAGTTAAGCGCAGAACTCCACACTTCTGGTACATAAACATTTTATGGCATCTGATACATATCAAAACGTGGCAATGCCATATAGCCTAGCGGCTTATTAATTCGTTTAGTGACCTTTTGAAATTAAAAATGTCCCTTAACTATTCGGTTACCGATTGGCTGGGAAGAGATACAACCCCTCTCCACTCCAATAAAAAAAAAATAAAGACGCTTCCATCTCCATTGCATACACCTTTTTTGATATTTAAGTCACTGATTGGAAAGATATTGCTGTTTCACCATCCTGCATGCTGTGGGGTTGGAAAGGAGGGGGGGGGTGGAAAGGTCATTGTAATGGACAGCCAGCTGATAAGAGAAATGATCGAGAACAAAGGAGGCCAATATCGACAGTGAAAAAACATCCGATGGAGAGAAGGGCGATGCAAAAGAGCATATAAAGGACATTGAGGAGCAGTATCCTTATCCTAATCCTAGCAATACTACGGGTGGAGTTTGAAGCCTTCTTTACGGTTAGATCATTTGGACATGCCCCGATGGATTACAAGCCCGCATTTTGTGTTCTTAACGAATGTGTTATGGTTGAGTTGGACACGCTTGAATGAATGGGAACTGCGTTGTGGTTCTTTTGGACCTGAAGTTGATCATGCCTGTCATCATCTAAAGACGTGTGTTCTTCTCTTTCCTGATACAGTGCCATGTTAGCTTCATAGTGTAAACGGTCTTGTGTATGTGGCCGAGTGGTATTAACCGCTTGGTTACCTAAGTGAGGGAGCTTGAACTCGAATCCCGATTAGACTAAGATTTTCAATTTGACTCGAGCTGAGTTGTAGGGGTCTCGGGGGTCGAAACTCGGTGAAGACTGGGATTTTGAAATTCCGGAAGTTTTAGGACGCCCTTCCTGAGTCCACACAATTATAAAGGGCACCTGACATTAGTTGGGGAAAGTAAAGGCTGTTGGTCGTTGTGCTGGCCACATGACATCCTCGTTAACCGTTGGCCATAGAATTAGATAAGCATCATCTGCCCTATAAATCTCAAGGTCTGAAAGGAGAACTTTATTTACCGAGTTGTGTTAGCTAGATAGGCCAACTCATGCCTTCACAGTTGCACAAAAGAGATTAGTCTAGACTCAATAGGGTGACTAGAGACTACATACAAGACAACATCCACGTATCATTACAACAGACTATTGCTTGTCCTTAGTGGTCGTTAATAATAACTGAAGTCATTTTAGCAAGCCAAACTGGCATCGTTGCAGATTTTTCTTGCACCTAATAAGAAAGTTAAAAATAGCTCACAGAGAATATGCCACCCTCACCTAATTGACGATACCAACGTTGATTTGACCCCATAAAATTAAATTATATTTTGGTTTTAGAAACTTAAATTAAATTTGAGTGAAAAGAGCATGCAATCCTATTTAATTCTATACCAAATAAAACATTTACTGATTACAAACAAAAACGTTATTGAAGTTTAATTATAACTGATTATTGAGATACACATGAGCGAAATTAATAATTTTATTGGAACGTGAAAATAATTGCGGAGAGAAAGAGTTAAAACTTAGGCTGATTCTTCTTCGACTCTATATCTAGATTGTTCACCAAAACTAAAACTTAGATCAAACAGTATAAAAGGAAACGATTGGGGAATCAGTTGTACATTAAAACTAATATTGGGTTTTTTTTTTTTGCGGAGATTATATGCGCTATTTTAGTACTTTACCTATACAAACAGAACGCGATGCTTTTTGTGTGTTTGTGGTTACGTCCTAAATTGTTTATTGACGTATTTGTTTTCTTTGCGGTTTCGCACCTGTCATCTGTATTGCTACTTGAAGGCAAGTCTGTGAAAAGTTGGTGGCTGGATCACTGGACTAGTATGTGACAAGAAGCCGAGAGAGAAACAAAATGCTTGTTCTTCCATGCGAGAATCTCTAGTTAAAAACCCAATGTAGGTAATGATTTGAATTATATCATCATCAATGCCTGTGTCCCTTCTGGGGCATAGGCCACCAATCAGCTTCCTCTGGGCGAGTCTTTTCAACTGTCCCCACGTCTTGCCCATCTGCTTGGCATCTGCTTCCAAATCGCGGCGCCATGTATTCCTGGGCCGTCCCCTCTTCCTCCTTCCTTGGGGGTTCCAGGATAGGGCTTGCCTTGTTATATTGGATGAAGACTTGCGGGGGTGTAACCTATCCATCTCCAGCGTTTCTGGCTACTTCAATGGGCTGCTGTTTTG
This sequence comes from Biomphalaria glabrata, assembly GCF_947242115.1. Taxonomy (NCBI): domain Eukaryota; kingdom Metazoa; phylum Mollusca; class Gastropoda; family Planorbidae; genus Biomphalaria; species Biomphalaria glabrata. The sequence continues at coordinate 15,283,485 of NC_074725.1, read as the reverse complement.
CTCTTTGCCACAGTTCCTCATTCGAGATGTCTGGCCAGCGGATCATAAGTATCCTCCTTAGGCAGGTATTGATAACTATTTGGGTTTTTTTCATGGTGGTGACGGTGATTTTCCAGGTCTCTGCTCCATAAAGTGTAAATTGGCTTAATAATGGAGCATGATCTTGGTGGTGGTGCTTATTTCCCTAGATCCCCAGGTGTTCTTCAACTGATGGAACCCTGCTCGAGCTTTACCAATGCGGGTTCTGACATCTGCATCTGTTCCTCCATGGTGGTTTAGAATACTGCCGAGATAGGAGAAGCTTTCCATTTCTTCCAGCACAGATGCGTAGTAAATGTATTTCTGGAGCCCTGAAGTTCTACTTGTAATGTGATGTAATTTGATGTAATGTGATGTAATGTGGTAATCATGTGAAAAAAAAACGCTCCACAAGTTATTGTCTATGACTCAGCCAGAAAAACAACAACAATGACTTAGCAGAATTTAAGTCTTTGATTAACATGCCTAAGAACACGCGTATGACGTAATCATCTTCTTTTTGAAGTAACGTCTGTATTTTATAAGATAAGATAAGATCATTTGTACAGTTTTACAGTCTATTTAATTACAAACTATTTCTGCTTTAATCTGTAAGATAGTTTTTTAACGCGTAAAAAGTCCTAGTCATCCCAAATGTTACATACCCCACAGAATCCCCCCCTCCCCATGCTCAATGTTGCATGGCTTCCTCCCCCTTCTCCAGACATTTCCCCTTTCCCCCATCCCATGCCTACTGTTACATTGCTCACCCCCTATCCCATGCCTACTGTTACATTGCTCACCCCTAGGCCATAAATATTGATTCAGTTTTCTTTATTTTCCTTCGGTTCCTGTTCAGTTCCCAAACCAACACCTTTGGGTATGTAAATTAAACAATGCACGTTTTTCCATGGCGCATTCATCTCTTTCTCCTGGTCTACAATGAACATGACTCGTGAACAAACAAACTGGCGCACTCGCATACAAATCACTTTATTTTGTAATGACAAGCTTAAACATCGATCTGGCAGACGACAATGGAGAACACACCTATAATTCTGGGTCATTGTTTCTACCTTCGTACTGCTACCTTTGTCCCGACCTGGCGCCCTGCCCCCACCACGGCCTCATTCAACTCCGCCTTCTCTTCAGCCATTGTGTCCGTGAATGGAGGACAATAGCCACCCATTACAATGCAGTCCTCTCCCCTTTTTGTTCCCTTTACTTCCCCCCCCCCTGTTTCTTGTCCTTCTGGTCCGTAGCTTTGAAATGTCATAACAGACTTCTATCCTTACCGTCTGTTTCTTTCAATTACTTAAAACATAAACTAAAAAAAAAAAAAGATATCCCAGGAGTGGACTGGGTCTTTGATCTCGGATAATAGCGTGAAATGTGTTTTCATCTCTCTCTCTCTCTCTCTCTCTCTCTCTCTCTCTGCGTAGCTTCAGATGTCTAAATCGTAGATGAAAGAAAAGTACTCATAAGCACACGTACATTTTCAAAAGTTGTAAACCAGGACACACAAAGGCATGCACAAACACACACAAGGCATACACAAACACACACAAGGCACACACAAACACACACAGGGCATACACAAACACACACACGCCCCTACATAAGCACACGATTTAAACGTAGATCACACAAACAGTGTGTTTTTTACTTTGATTCCTCAGGGCTTCCTATACGTATGCCTTGTGCATATATCTGTCTAACGAACAAACAAGAACTGAAACTAATCTGGTTTGAAATGTACTCTAATATATCTTCAGGTCTGATTCTATCTTGTCAAAGTCATGTGTTTGATTTAAACACGTTCTTAATTCAGAATTGAATCAATCTTTAGCTATAAATATACAAGCAGAGCGATAGAGAGAAAAAGAAAAACGAACGAATCATGCAGTTATCAGGCGATTGCTATTATGCGAAGTCTGACTCAGTGGAACTGCTGCATCCCCGCTAAGCGTTAACAACGCCTCAATAAATCCCCATTAACCGAACATCCCTAGGGCCCTTGGTGACAACAATGAACATAGCAATAAACAAACTCGTACTCACTCCAGATCGAGCTGCCCGCCCCCCCCCCCACGGCCCCACGCCCGCACCTAGTCATGATTCCCTCCTGTTTCAAGCGTAAAGTCCAGCTAGATGAGTTGTGGAGATAGATTACGTTGTATCAATAAGATAAAAACTGAATACAGGGAGATAGTCAACATGTTTAGACCTCTCAACAGCTGATTACAATAAACATTCATCCGCGCCCCTTCCCCTTCAAAGTGGTGGTGGGGTTTTTCAAAGGTAATGACTTCTGCGTCAAATGTCAGTGTCTTTGAGTACTTTTGTAGCACGTGCTGTTGTCAGCTGGCTATCTAACAGAGGAATGACACTGCCGTCAAAGCAAGGGTTCTAAAAAACAATGGCGCTTCCCTGCGACATCATAGTCAAAAACTGTAACAAAATAAACAACAACAAAAAAAAAAGGCCATATATGATTGTTAGGGCTTTCTTCCATTCCAGCCACTGCAATAGACTTGGTCCTTAGGCAGCCCAACGTTTTGTTTGGCTTAACTATTGGCCTAATCGTCTCCTGTATTGACCACTCGAGAGCCACGTCGACACTGAAAAGCATTGCCCTGGATACAAAGCAAAATTTAGGCCCAAATTTTCATACAAAAATCTAATCCACGAACATAAATTACAATCTAACGCTAAAAAATGTATCTTCGCAGATCTATGCAACTAAGTAAATAAAATCTGTTACGTCCATCACCTGTGTATGTTTCTAAATGTAGATCTAGATCGAAGTTGAGAAGTGACAGAAAATGGAATCAGTCAATGGTATAACAGGAGAAAGTCAGCAGGAGGAGACTTGGAGGAGAGATACAGACTTGGGATTTCTCACTGTGGTCAGTACTTCTTAGAACTTGTTAGTAGAAAGCACAGTTGCCGTGTCCATACCCAGAGTTAGCTGTGAACAATGAATAAACAGCCGATGACCAACTGGTTGGAATCAGTCAATGGTATAACAGGAGAAAGTCATCAGGAGGAGACTTGGGGGAGCTACCACCTTTTACCAAGCGCGTCCCCAGGTGGGGTATCTGGAAATTTAGGCACCGGATATTTAGGCACCGGATATTTAGGCACCGGATGTTTAGGCACCCGGAAATTTAGGCACCCGGATATTTAGGCACCCGGAAATTTAGGCACCCGGATAATTAGGCACCCGGAAATTTAGGCACCGGAAAATTAGGCACTTTTTGACAAGGCGGAAAATTAGGCACCGGATAATTAGGCACTCTTTAATTAGCGACCTTAAATTTGAAAATAGTTTTAAAATTTTAACGTATATGTTATCCTTAGGCTATGGGCTATCGGTGACGTTATAAAAAAAAAGAGCAACTATAACGATTCTTACTGAATTATCATGATATAAAAGAAAAGCTGACAAAACGAAAAAAAAATGACAATCGTGAGAATGTGTAGAAAAAATGACTCCGGATTAAAAGTCATTATAAAATATAGACCTCACAGGATTCAGGGAAGGGGAGGTAGAGTTGATTCTCCTCTCATTGCTTCCTGACCTTAGCTCTTCCTCCTCTACGCACTCCCACTAAAGGAGAGGATTTGTGGCGGATAGATGTTGAACTAGGTCGTGAAAATGACGCAATGAGTCTCAAGGCTACACACTGGAGTACAGGGCAGGGTACAGCATTGAACATAACAGCTAAAATGGAAGTCTGGAGAAAATTGTCTTCTTATAGTGGGAATGGAAATGAACAGGGTGGATTTGCGCGCGTTACTTATAGGAATTAAATATGTTGATAAACTAAAGTAGAATACATATTTTATAATACCATTAATATCTATTATCAACACTCCTTCAATTAATTTTTATTGGATATATATATATATATATATATATATATATATATATATATATATATATATATATATATATATATATATATATATACATATATATATACATATATATATATATATATATATATATATATATATAATGTAAATGTATGTAATATAATATTTATATAAATTGCAATGGAAATCACAAAACGGCTAGAAATTACGATAAAATATAATGTTTTGAAAATTTTAAAAAAGTTTATGGAAAAGACAGATGAGTTAAAAATTTAAATATCATTTTTTTTAAATATTGGTCTCTTATTAATACGTATTCTGCTTATAGAAGGTTGTTGATGTTCCAATTTAACCCCGCCTTCTCTATCATAAACCAAATATATTTATTACAATTTTCGAGAAGGTATGATTCCTCCATTCCTTTTGTTTTCAGTAGGCCTACCTTATACAATTTTTTTTCTTCAGAATGAATAAAAAAAAAACAACGACAAAAAATGTTTTATACACACATTATTAAACACACACACACACACATATGATTAAAAAAAACAACAACAAAAAACACTCGTTTCCCTAACTTTCAAAACTGCCCAATGAAATTTAACTATCTTCATTTCCCTTATATAAATTATTATTTTTATTACTGTTCTTATTATTATGATGGTTTTAACAGAAATGTGTCTACCAAAGTTTTTGGAAGGCCTCTAAAATATAATCCCCAGACTTCCATTTGAACACCTTTGTGTTTCCATACCATTTAAGTGAGAGTGTGTGCGCCCCCCGCCCCGCCCACCCCATTTTAAGAGTACGACCCCTCCCTTTCCCACAAACATAGGGCGAATGCGATTATATATATCACCAACACTCCCTGACATAATAAAAATATTTTATAATACTTTTTAATCATAAGAATTTACATTAGTAACTAAATATTCACACAAATTGAATAATCATCCATTTAAAAAACTAGCCATTCAACCTTAGGGGTTGGTGATGGACGGAAGCAATGAGCGGAGAATCATCTCTACCTCCCCTCCCCTGAATCCTGTGATGTCTATATTATATAATGACTCAGGAGTCATTTTTTTCCACACATTCTCATGATTGTCATTTTCCCCATTCTGTCAGCTTTTCTTAAGTTAGAATCGTTATAGTTGCTATTTATTATAACGTCACCGATAGCCCATAGCCTAAGGATAACATATACGTTAAAATTTTAAAACTACTTTCAAAATTAAGGTCGCTAATTAAAGAGTGCCTAATTATCCGGTGCCTAATTTTCCGCCTTGTCAAAAATTGCCTAATTATCCGGTGCCTAAATTTCCGGGTGCCTAATTATCCGGGTGCCTAAATTTCCGGGTGCCTAATTATCCGGGTGCCTAAATTTCCGGGTGCCTAAATATCCGGTGCCTAAATATCCGTAAATACGCGGTGCCTAAATATCCGGTGCCTAAATTTCCTAAATTCCCAGGTGGATAGGGGAAAGACCCTTAGATATAAGGGTTAGCTGTGAATAGCAAATAAACAGCCGTGGACCAACTGGTTTGCAGTCATGGAGGATGAGGTGAAGTATTCCAGTGGTTAGAATATTTACTAAAAACATCTCAGAAATCCAGGGAAATGATTGCAAAAAGCGAGTATAGGGCGCTCTAACTCTAAACCCGGGTAGATGAAACCCGTTAGCTAGGGATAGCAGTTCATCTAGGAGAGAAAACTCCGAAAATAAACACCTGCTGCCTTGCAGATGATCTTGGATGATCAAAGGCTATGGGAGCACACCCAGAAAGAAAATCAGGCTGAAGTCGGAGTCTATAGGCCTCCTGGCGCATAACACATTGACACGCAACCTCATCTATGTTGGAGTTCTGAAGAAATCAGGAGGAGACTTCGAGGAGAGATACATACTTGGGATTTCTCACCGTGGTCAGTACTTCTTAGAACTTGTTAGTAGAAAGCACAGTTGCCGTTGTCCATACCCATAGTTAGGTGTGAACAATGAATAAACAACCAATGACCAACTGGTTGACGATCATGATGACTAGACTTTGAGATCCATTGGTTGTATTTGACTAAAACATGTCAAAAACGTATGTACACGGCATAAAAAGCCATGAATATTGCCAGGGCCGGCCTTAGCATACTGAAACCTATGCGGTTGCAATTGGCCTCGCACTTTCATAGGCAACGCGCTAATTCTGGGTGGAAATTATTAAATTAAACCATTATAAACTATATATAATAACAGGGTCTCCGCAGCCTCCTAAATTTTCCAGGGCCTCCTGGAAATCTGTATTTGCAAAATATACACACAAAAAAGTCCTGGAAATCTCATGAAATAAGAAAAAAATCTATTGAAAACTCATATCTCCTGAAAAATAGACAAAATTGACATTTAGGGGTGCCAATCCGATAAAACAACGGCAGTCAGCTTTCATTGAATAAAAATTTATTGTAAAAACGAATGCATTTTCTAATACAAAATCTAAATTTTGACATTTTGCTTATCCCTACCCACACTGGGCCCCGCGCTAACAGTTTCGCATAGGGCCCCGCAATTTCTAGGGCCAGCCCTGAATACTGCGATCAAATTCTGAAAAATGTTGTAGATAAACTAAGAGAAATAACTCCCGAAATTAAGCAATGACATTGCAGACGATCATAGATGACCCACAGCTATAAAAGCACAACCAGAAAAGAAAGCAGACGAAGTCTGATTTGTAACATAGGAAGGAAGAAGAGTGTAGATATGCGCACAATTTTGAAATGCAAGTAAAGAAAAAGACCCAGTGTGTGAAGCATGATCGACTTCTCATTGTTTGCTACTAGACCTGTTGTGTAGCCGGCTTATTCCATTTTTCTTGTATGTATTCATAAAATGAACTTAGTAACATTCGTGTGCTTATGGGCCTACACATCTGCGTTTATTATAACGTTAAACTAACACTGAGTTTGTAACTCCATAGTGATCACAGTGTATCCCAATAAATAAATAAGTCGTTATCTCGAAATTGTTTCATCGGTTCTAAGTGAGACAGGCTCTCTCGCTCGTAGTATGTTAAGTGTCGGGTATACATGTAGTGACCATGCAGTCAATACTAACCTCTTCTAGCCTACATTCTACTGTGTCCTCTCTATTGTGTATCTCACTATTTTATATGTCTCATCCTGTAAATAACGCAAGAGTGAATCTCAATGTTTAGAATTCCTTATCCTAATTCCTTCTAACACACTAGCCAGAGACGTACCGAGGGGGTGGGGTCGGTGGTGCAGCCGTTCTTTGAGAGGTGAGACCGCTGTCATTGTGAAAACGGTGTCTTTGAATATATATTTGTTAACTTCGTTTTAAATTAGGTGTCAGTTTTTTGTATTGATAAGTGGTGAATGTTCTTATGCAAATATCAGTTACATGCACAATTGTAAGATACGATGTTGGGGGAGGGGCGCTGACAGGGCTTGCTGCCCCTGGCCACTGTAACATGAGTACCTATTGTATTAATAACACTATATTCACTAAGGCCTAACAGTGAGGATGTGTCCACAGATCCTCCATTGTGAGCGTGTGTGTGTGCGTGTGTGTTTTGTTGCTTTCTTTTAATTCCTACTATAAGCTCACACTTTTTTTATAGTCTAAGTGTTATGGAGTGTGTGTGTGTGTTTCTATGGTGACGGTGAGAAAAGGTTAGTTGTGAATGATGCAACATAGATGGCATTGTCGTCTTGGTCTTAGGGGAGACAACTCTAGAACGTGAGATTGAAAGGTTGTGTTGGTGTAGTGAGTAAGATATTGTTAAAGAATATTATTACTAAAGTCTAGTACATTAATTTGATCTCATATAAACTTGATTTTGTCTATATTATAAATAAAGTGTTATTTAGTTTGTTCACAAAAGGAAGTTATTCAAGTTATTTGAAGTCTTATTTGTTAAGATACATTACGCCTACATCGGTTTAGTTGTCTACAAGAAGTTTGGCGATACAAGTCAACGACCGGTAAAAACACAAAGCAAGTTGGAATGAAGAAATTGGAAGTAAAAAATGGGATCATTTATGTCAGGCTAAAATTTAATAAGGCTCTTTAGCTCAGTTGATAGTGCGTGGCTCTAATAACTTGATTGTCCTCGGTTCGATCCCCAAACTGTTCTTTTTTTTTCCTCATGATTCCTATTCAATGACAAATAAAATATAAGTTTGTATAAGGCATATTGAAGTTATTGTATGATTATCAATTAGGGATTGATTTTTGTTTAAACCTGTTCTCTGCTACCTTGGTTAAACCTTAATCATGTTATAATAATTTTAAAAAAATGGTTCAACAAACGTCCGGAAGTGATATATTCATTACAGGCAGACGTGTCGTCTGCAATGAACTCCGAGTGTGAGACGTCAGCCGGTAATGTCGCGAGCAAACAGAAATGAAGCAATGTCTCCAATCAGAGCCCTCTCATAGAACGAGTCCGGATAAATGAGATTACCGGCCCTTGACTATGCATTTAGTAAGGATTTGTTTTGAAACTCTCAGAGTATCGTGTTGTATCTGTGAGGTCACGGACTGCAGCTTGATTCGGTCCAATTCTAATCCAGTATTCGATTTTATTGACTCTAGCGAGTACGATTACAATGAAACTCGCTTCTGTATTTAAAAAAAAAAGACATTTGATCGAATACATGGTTAGGTCTATGTAGACTTATATTTCTTCTCTTGTCAAAATATTTATCCGGTCAGTGAGTTATTAAAACTAAGTCAGTGAGTTATTAAAACTAAGTCATTAAGTCAGTGAGTTATTAAAACTAAGTCAGTGAGTTATTAAAACTAAGTCAGTGAGTTATTAAAACTAAGTCATTAAGTCAGTGAGCTATTAAGACTCGTACATGAAAGCTATATTCTCTCGCCATTTTGGCATCTTGACGACAAAAGTTTATTTCTTCATCCATTGTCTATTGAACGTTGGGGTACCACACATGATCTGTCGACTGTCTTTCTCCATTCCTTTCTTTTTTTCTTGACTAGAATCTTTTACAATGACAGACCTGTCCTTTCTTTGTTGTCTTCCCATCGCTTTCTCTTTGATTTTGCCCTCACTTATATATGAATAAGGCATCTTCTATGCACCGAGAAAGCTATGGACACTGACAAAAACATGAGCCTCAGCTCTGGAAGTAAAGCGTGCCATACGAAAAATGGCCGGCACCAAAGATAATCAATGATCTGATTTGTGTTTGATGAGTAGTGTAGAGTAAGAATATCTTCTTCCAGATACCCCAGACTTTACAAAATACAAAACAAGGCTTATATAAAGTGTAATTGTATCAATTAGTTTGGATCAGTCATGTCATCTTACAGAAGAGCGGTCTAGACATAATAAATAGGTGCGATTATAAATATTTTTACCTAATTTTTTTTTTTTAGCTTTTAGCTTTCTCATCGTGACCTCAGTGACCTGCAACTAAGATATCGTTTCAATGCACTATGGTCCTTCATTTGTCTGGACCTGATGTATAAAGGGAGGGAAGAAGGGGAAATGTTTGTGAATGTTTACATTATCGTTTTTTAAATGCATTTAAAAAATGTTCACTCAGGTTTCAAGAGTCCTCAAAGGGACTAATTCAACTTATAGCACCACATCTGTTAAGTACGATTTCTTTCCCTTGCTCAAGATACCAAACAAAATAATTTATTACCAATAGTTAATTAACTAATTGGTTAATTTATTTTATTGGCTCTTGCGTTTTCGGGTAAAAGAAATATGTGCAAAATTTCAGCTTAATCCGAGATTGGGTGTGGGAGAAATAACGTGTACAAACATTTTACCAACCCTACAAACAGAAAGACAGAGTGCGTTGATATAAGCTTCGTGAAAACAACAACAACTATTTAGTTCATTCTAAGTGGAACCAGCACCAAATATGGCAGCTCGAAGCATTTGGAAACAGCATGAATGTTTTCCGTAGCACTGACTATACGACTTTCGGGACTGGCTGTAAAACAGATGGATAAAAGAAGAACTTTAGAATAGGACACATTAATCTTAAGATAGATTTACAATATCAGAATATTGATTTATTCATGTAAATATGTAATATATAAAGTAATATTATAATGCGTCTATATAACATATTTAAGACAATCATTTCGGACCAACACTAAATATCTAGAAGACAGTAGGTCTATAAAATCCTCTAAAAGTGTCCAAACAAAACAAAAAAAAATGCTGCGCGAATCCATTCGACGATATTCTAGATTAAATTTGCTCTTATGTCAGTCAGAATGAATAGACAGAGAGTGCCTCTTGTTCGTTGATATAGAGGACCACAAGCTGAGAGACTTTAGACTCCATAATGTAATCTTGATCTCCTGACAACTTTGGTCGCGATTCGGGGTGTTGTTTCAAGCCAAGAAATAAATCCTCAATACCATTGTTTCCTACGTTCTGTGTTAGCGTATGACAACAATAGTGTTTAAACAGAGGCATTTATTAAAATTTGTAACAAAACAAAGTTAAAGAATTAAACTGTGCGCTTGAAAATAGCTGTTTAAATGTAAAATAACAATTGCAATAATGGGCAGATATTTGACTGTATATGTCTGTCAAATAGCTGGGTCTCGACAACACTCAATCCTCATTGATCTCAGAAAGGCAACATGCTTCACTACATTCAAGCAGTGGCGTAGCTAGGGAATTAGGGGGCCTGGGGACTTGACCTATTTAGGGGCCCCTGCATTTCGACATTCGCCAATTAAAAAAAAAATCGTTTAGACTCTTAATGGTTTATTGGCGAGATAATGCACTAGTGGCAAAACTCAATTCATATCGCCTCACGTCGTGCTTTCTGTGCAGCAAAGACATCTATAACATCATCTAGATCAGCGGTTCTCAACCTTTTTAGCTTGGCGACCCCTTTTTATACCCCCTTTTTATACCCCCCCCCCAACTCTACCGCGACTCCCCCCCCCCCACGCACACACATACAGCAATAGAAGAATAGACAAACACAATCCATATTTTCGATGGTCTTAGGCGACCCCTGGCAAATCGTCAATCGACCCCCAACGGGGTCGCGACCCACATGTTGAGAACCCCTGATCTAGATCAATGCTGTCTAGTATTTTAGACTCCACGTGAATAGAAAGATTACATGGCAGTGACGTAATATTTAATATTTATTGTAAAAAATTAGGACACTGGATGGCTGCCTGGTTTGCGCGCTGGACTTTCGTTCGGACTTATCGATGGTCCCGGATTCAAACCCTGCCCGCTCCCATCCCCCGTCATCCTGCGGGAGGTTTGGACTAGGAAGTAAATTATCTTCAATATGATTAGGTTTGAAAGTTAACCCTCAAATACGATGTTTACTATGACGCCATCTTGGCTAACAACGTGGATAAGTCAAGGGATGCTACTCGCATAGGCAAAGGAGCATAACTCTTGTAATAACATGTATATGGTCCTATTGTTAAGACGTAATATTTGAGATGTCCCCTAATGGGAGGGAAAAAATTAGGCAAAGGGGGGGGGGCAAGTTGTAATCTGGTGTGTTCGAAGAATTGAACTTTATTTTTTTTTTCGCATTAATATATAAAATCTTTAATCACAGGTCCTAAAAAAAAGTCCTTCCTGAACTGAGGGAAGAAAAGACATTGATAACGACTGTTGAACCGTTATAAAAGGCCCATAACAGTTTCGACCTATAGCTCTTTGCCACGTCACAGGCGTAACGTCACGACCTGTGACGTGCCAACGAGCTATTGGTAAAAACGGACCACAGGTCTTCTATGACGATTGGTCTTCATCTTCAATATTGCTAAATATAAAGATAACATGCTTGACTTCATATTTCGACATTTGTTTTAGGATATACATAGCTATACATGGTTTTAGGATACACATGGTTTTACGATATACATGGATATACATGGTTTTACGATATACATGGATATACATGGTTCTAGGATATAGATGGATATACATGGTTTTAGGATATACATGGTTTTAGGATATACATGGATATACATGGTTTTAGGACATACGTGAAATCGTGAATATACATGGTTTTAGGATATACATGGATAAACATGGTTTTACGATATACATGTTGTTATGATTCTCTCTCTTCTAATCAGGCTTTCTGTAAACACTGCTCAACACACACCACATCTAACTCAAGAACTTGACAAAAAGTGTTCCAAAATAATCGGGTACTTTAATGAGTAAATACAAATAGCCAATACGACAAAATTGGCAACACAATCAACTACTACAAATGTTACACTGTACATCACCGTACTACCGTACTACACTCTACTGTCTCTCTATCTCATCCTGGACTCGTACGTTTCACTCGAGGACTCCGCCAGGACCGACTTCATGGCCGACTAACTGTCCCGTCTCCTCGCTGTCATGTCTTACACACTATCCCTTGGCCCCTTGTCCATCGACATAGCAAGCTTAACTGTCTTACTGGCCTGTGTCACATGTGTCAGCTGATCATACACGCGTCGCCAATAGGGGTTACAAAAATGTTAACACTGCATCTGGTGTGAAATAACTAAAATTAAATCCTTTTTCATTGTTTTTCATTGGTTCCGTCGCTCGAACAAGTTTCAGGAAAGAATTATGGTCAAGAACTGGGGTACACTGTATATTGTATTCAAGTGTTTTAACATTGCATTGGTTCATTGAATTCAATGTTAACATTTCCATTGAAAGAATTCCAACACAAGAGCTAAAGCAGAACTCTTGGAGCTTGGTATGCAGAAGAGATAGGCCAGGTCCCTTCTTCCTGGTTCGCTAGACACTCCATCTGTTACTATTGCTTCAGATTGCAGTGCTAACAACATCACTTTGTAAGCATGCACCTAAACATCGTGTCAAATCCATCAGGATAAATCTTTGTCCTAAACGACAACAACAAAAATAAAAACAAATCTTTGTTCTCTCTTTGTTAGTCATCCAATCAGTTTTACATTAAGCTGAAATCATTCGACGCTGTTGTACAAGCCTCTTCCCCCCCGCCCCATTGGCTTGTGTATTGGCCATGTTTGTCCCGCGTTTGAATGCCGTGAACAAAAGGCTGGACATTTCAACAATTAGTTCAATACCGCGAATCGATCTTTAGGTGAATAGAATAATTCATGAATCCCGAATTGAAGGTGTGAATTCAATCAGGGATCCTGCCACGGTTGGGCTAGATTTAGACATGTTTAATCGCCGTTTACCGTATTGATCTGGTCATTGGAACTAAAATGGAATAGAACAAACCAAGAAAATAACAACGGAAGACGCCATGCAAGACAAGTGGTTTTTCAAATGGAACGAGTCTTTCTCTTTTGGCGGCACAGTATCAAAGCCGCAAGGTCCCCAAAATTCAATGCTACCGTAAGAACGTTATTTTTTTTGTTGCTGTCCATGGACGTAAAGACGTTTTGTGTTTAACCCTCACGCTCTGTCTTATTGTTGGATCATTTCATCAGGCTAATGACGCAAAATACACGAGAATGTGAGAACAAAAAGTTGGCATGTTGAAAGAGAGGGCATAAAATGGAACCAAAGTTAACCGGTGTCAAGCTTCGTTTGTGTTGTGTGACCCTAGTTTCTGACACACAGCATTCAATACAGTTACAATAAAGAATACATAGGATAAACACGTTCTACAGTACTTTTAATGTACTGTCACAGTGGCCCTTAAGAAGAGAAACGTCGCTATAAGTTGTGTGTTGTCTGTTTGTCCGTAACGTTTATACCTCAACAAATAAACAAGCAAAATAAAAAAAAGTCTCTATTAAGTGTATCAATTAGTTTGGATCAGTCATGTAGTTAAATTTGTAATAAGCCTCGGGCGACAATCTGTAAAGGGGAATAACTCATCTTATACCACCACTTAAGCCGATTACTATTTCTTTCCTTTGTTGGAGATACCAAACAAAATAATTTATTACCCATGACTAAATAACTAGTCGGTTATTTTTTTAATTGATTCCTTTGTTGTCAGGTAAAAGAAAAAATGTGCCAAATTTCAGCTTGATCCAGGATTGGGTGTCGGAGAAATAACGTGTACAAACTTTTTGCCCAGACAGACAGACAGAGTGAGTCGATATAAGCTTTGTAAAAAAAAAGATAATGATAATTCAATTTCTGACATCAAGCAGCTTGCAAAGTTTATGAGCAACGTAAAGAGTTTTTAACTTCTGAAAGTGAATTCTTTTGTTTTTAAAGTTAAATATGTATGTCGTTGTTTTGTTTTCAAGGACAGACTATTTTACAACGATTTACTATTAATAGTAATACTATTAATATTGAGGAACTAGAACAGGCACCATATAGAGCAGTGAAATTCATAACAAATTCATAATAAGGCTTGTCTTCGAGTCCGAAGATTAATGAGGAATGCAGTATTTCCCGTGGCTACGCAACCCCATCTGTGACCTACTTATTTTTCCACATCCAGGGAAAGCATAACCATTGTCCGCCGGTGGTCGATCAAGATTTTCCTTTCGCCGTCTGCGTCTGTCCCTGGTAGCGAATTTTCTTTTGGTCTCAAATGTGTATCCCACGGCCTTTGTGAGTGACCATCAACAAATTCATATTCACATTTGATTAGAGTAACAGCTTTATAAAATCATGAAATATAGAAGGCCTTCAGGATAGAAGACTAAAAATCTAAGTAACAATTTAGCATAAAACACTGAACCATAATCTTCAAATACAACAACAAAACCCAATGAAATACTTAGAAAGACACAATGATAAAGACATATCATATATTGTTTCATATGGTAGGAATAATTTGTACAAATACTCCTTAATCCTTATTAGAGCATGGAATGGGTTGCCTGAATCAGCCAAGAAAACCAGCGAGTTTAAGTCATTGACGTATAGTGAAGCCGTTTCAGAGTTAAGTTAATTACTGAAAAAAAAGTGCGTGCCTCAACCGGGATTCAAACCCGCGATTCAATGTGGTAAGCTATTAGGAAGAAATTGTTTATTTGTTATTAGCCTGGAAGTGGCCCCCTTGAGAGTGATGTGTTTCTTTATAGAAATAGCTTTAACATCTAAACTCTTAAGAAACTGTTACGAAATAAAATTGTGTAGAAATCTATTCATGTTTCATATTTTTATAAATGTCTTAGAATTTACTATATATAAATTCTTCATTGAAAAAGTTACAAGATTTCAAAGGCGTTTCAATGAGATAGGTGTCTATTTTTTTAATTATTTTTTTTATAACACAAATTTCCTACTATAAGCATGCGCAGTGCCTTCTTGTCTAATCTATTTTGTAAAACTGTGAGAGACGGGGTATCTGAGAGATTTCTGTTCTAACTTTCGGCGCTCAGCAGACACAACTCTGCTCGAGGCGGGATTCAAACTCAAGCCCTATTGACAGGCGGTTTATACCATTCAGACAGAAATCTAATGACTTTTGAAGACCGGATGGGCTCGACCTAAAAGTGTCGATGTTTCCACTTAAATAGTAGGAAGAATGAATAGTGCCAATGTTTCCACTAGAATAGTAGGAAGAAAAGTGCCAATGTTTCCACTAGAATAGTAGGAAGAAAAGTGCCAATGTTTCCAATAGAATAATAGGAAGAAAAGTGCCAATGTTTCCACTAGAATAGTAGGAAGAAAAGTGCCGATGTTTCCACTAGAATAGTAGGAAGAAAAGTGCCGATGTTTCCACTAGAATAGTAGGAAGAAAAGTGCCGATGTTTCCACTAGAATAGTAGGAAGAAAAGTGCCGATGTTTCCACTAGAATAGTAGGAAGAATGACAAGTGCCGAACTGCCATATCAATCAAACTGTGTGATAGAACGGTTTCTAGAAGGAAACATTCGTTCCATATGAGCCGTCTTATTTTTCCCTTTTATTGCAGCTATTAAAAATGACAGACATTTCATCATTAAACTAAAATATTCGCTGCCCCGTATTTCTGTTATTTAAACGAATTCTCTCGAGCTAAATACATTCCATTCTGGAGCAATTAATGAACGTGTTTGTTTTTCATACTTTGAGTGACGTCCCCCCCCCCTCTCCCCACCCCTACTCCAAACTATTTATGTTCTTTCTGATTTCAGCTCTTTGATGAGTCCAAGAGCTATGAGATAAAAGCACTCGTTGCTGGCTCCTTCATTACAAGACTTATAATGGCAGTTAATGATGAAGCGTCGTGACAGCGCCCTGTCAATGGCCTGAATGGAAACTGTCACTTGCGCCCTTGTGATGAGGCGCGTAAATTGCCACGGCGCCTTGTTTGTTTTCATTTGTTGAATTTATATTTCTTACTTTATATTTTTTTCTTCTTTCGATCCCTTTGTTCTTTTTGATGTGTTGTTTTGTTGTTGTTGTTTTGTTGTCTATTTTTCATAAAGATGAAACGCTGTTGTTGATTGGGTTTCGTTTTCTTTTAATGTTGAAGGAGATGATGTTGTTTTATTTCAGTGTCATTGCTTACAATTGAAGATTTTCATCAATGGTGAATAAATATAAACAGTTCAATATTTGGAGTATCTGGTGTACAAGTGTCGATAAGCTGTGTATTTAGAAAATGTAAATGATACGCGATGGCTGAGTGGTTAAGCGCTGGGCTTGCAAACCTGGGGTCCTGGGTTCGAATCTCAGTGCAGACCGGGATTTTGAACTTCGGGTTTTTAGGGTGCCTCTAAGTCCACCCAACTCTTATGTTGGGGAAAGTAAATGTGATTGGTCGTTGTGCTGGCCACATGACATCCTACTCGTTAACCGTTAGCCAAAGAAACAGATGACCCTAACATCAGCTGCCCTATAGACCGGCATGGTCTGAAAGGGGGACTTTACTTTGACTTGACCGATACATGTTTGTGCTACTTTGTTTTGTCTTGTATGCAAGCGTGACATGAAACTGATCTACACTTACACCAACAAGAGAGAGAGAGAGAGAGATCCCGTGTCAGTCCCACAAGGAGGGCAGACATTAAGAAAGTGTCCTGGTTTGCAAGTTCTAGACTATAGGTCCAAATAAAGGCAAAGATAAATAGTTGAAAAGACAATCTCATGTTCTTCTTATCTTATAAATGACAGACGTTATTTTAAAAGAAAAGATAATTACGTCTTACGCGTATCCTTGTGTTAATCAAGTCATGCATGTTTAATCATTGACTTTAACTCTGCTAAGTTGTTTGTTTTTCTGGCTGATTCAGGCAACCCATTCCATTTTCTAACAAATGGCATTAGGGGAGAAGGAGCTCTAATAAGAATATGTCCTAGCATATGGAATAAGAAATGTGCCATTATGTTTGTGTCTTTCTGAGTATTTTATTAGGTTTTTTTTTTTGTATATGTTAATTATAGTTCACTGTTTTATGTATTGCTAATTTATTATTTAAGGGTTTCTACATTTAGTGATTATACTAATAATGTTTCTATAATCAATTGTGAATATTTATTCTAGTTTCTTTGTGTTCTCTTGACTCAAGGGATCTTCTTATATTATCTTATATGTTACAGACGTTACTTCAAAATAGAAGATGATTAGAGGACGAATATTCTTAAATTGGCTTTACCAACGAAATTTAGCATTTTAGTTTTATGGTCTTGTTTGATTTGTAACAATTTCTCTTAATAAACCTTAATTCTTTATAACATTTTAACATAATTTCATTTAAAAAAAAAAGTATTTCGTGATAATCTTTCATTTATTTCAACACCTAGATTTTTTGAGTTTTTAGTCTGACTAACTGGTTTACATTGAATAAGACAAGCAGTTTATATTTGTTTTAGGTTGTTGTTGGGTTTTTTTCTCCTGAGGGCCGGATTTAGGGGATTGCATGCTGGGCTCGGCACCTCCACAAGAAGGAGACCTCCAAAAGAAATAAAAATAAATCCAAATTTCGATGAGCCAGAAAATTGTAAGTTTTAGTTTTCTCTGCGACATTCTTCTCACATTCTTACCGCTAATACTTTAACACTTTAAATCTTACGTCAGTTGGCAACACTTTCATGGTTAAGATTGTTAAGAAGTGTCTGTCTGGAGTATGCTCGTTAGATGTGAATGCCATATGTTAATCGGAATTTCGACTGGTCAGAAACTTTTAAGTATTTTTTTCCCAATTTTTAACGCTAACACTTAAAAATCTTACTTCGGGTGGCAACAATGTCGTGATTAAGAAGTGTCCGCTTGTAGTTGTAGCTTGCTCGGAATTTGTCAATACCGGTACAGCTCCGGATTTAAGGCAGTGCGTCTACTAAGGGCTTTACCCTCCACAAACTCAAAAATATACACTTTTTTTTAGACTAAAATATGCAAATTAAATATTTAAAAAATAATGAAAAAATGAGATTAAAAGTATATTCTGAAATATGGCTTCTTTTTTTTTTAGATATAAGAATTCATAATGTTCACAATATTCATAAAAGGATCTTTATTTTCAAAGCTTTCCGAAAAGTGTAGGGAACTCCACAAAAACCCTACCCGTGGCTTCCACATACTTAAATCCGGCCCTGATACACCAAATAATTGGCTTTTTTGTGTGGAAAGACATGCTCTTATTTGTTTTCTATTTCTAAAATTCTTCTAATTCTTACAGAGCTAAACGAGAAGCCCCCGTGTAACCAACAAGAAAACTAACGAACATAGACGCAGCAAAGTCACTGACCTTCGGACTTGAACTTGATGGACGACGAGACCACGAGATCCACGGTCATGTAGAGGGCAACGTGCAAGAAAGAGCTCCGGACAACTGAAGATGATTAGAGCCATTTAAGAGGATTGGGTTGGAAGTAATCTATAAGAATTCTGGCTTCGTTACGAGTTCTAACCAAAGAACCATTACTCTATTAGAGATTCTCGTGTATAGCGTAAAGATATAGACATCTAACTTTTTGGTGGATTTCTATGAATAGAAAAATTTTAAATGGGTGCCTCTGCTATATCTTTATTCAAGTCACTCCTTCATGGATGGTGCTTGGACGCTGATCTCAAAAATGGTTTTGACGATTTACCTAGAAATTTAATAGTTAATGTATATCGTTGAGAAAAGAATTAGTAGCTCGTTGACCATATAGGGAAAACTCTTGTTTGTCTGTTATAATTTTTCAAAGTAAAAGTAAATAAATGTAAATTTGGCTAGAGACTAAATCTAGGTCTAGATCGTACATCGGTTTTGAAAGGTCTATCGCGTTCTCGTAAGGACAATACGTTCGGGAATTTCCGAATGTAAAGCTTTATTGATTCAAGAATTTAATAAATGAAATTATGTCTTCCAAGTCTAGATATAAATGCTTATTATTGGAATATTAAATGGTGTATATGTCTATGAGTGTACTAGATCTTCATTCAATTAACCAGAACTCTTTCTCGGGGGAAAGGGGACGGAGTAAAAAAATGTTTTTAAATCTAATATACTTTAATATTTAAGAGAAAAACAATCTCTCAAGAAGTTACATAAAGGAGGTAGTGTCTTTTTTATAATGTTTTTCTTGTTGTTTTTTTTTCAATTGCTAGGATAATTTTTTTTCCTAAGCGCATTTGAGTATTGCACAGTCCAAGTTTCTCTTTTCGTTTGTAGCTCCAAATTTTGTTAGATTTAGTCAGCAACCCTGAAGTTCACTTTAGCGTCCTTGACTTTGTTTAGTTTAGTAAATACAATACAATTACAAGAAGATAAGTTTAAAGATAAGTTTAAAGATAAGTTTAAAGATAAGTTTAAAGATAAGTTTTAAGAGAGCAATGATAAGCTCTTCGATTGCTCGAAACATCATCTTTGAGAATATGGCGGAGTTCAAATACTTTTTACATTTCTCTCTCTCTCTTTCCCCCTCTTTCTCTCTCTCATTTTTCGATGACATCTTGGGGGTGTGTTCTCTATTCAAACCTTAGATATTTAAGACCCGCCTCGAAGTTGTCATGCTCCATCAGCTAAATTTTAACCAAGGGAGACAAAAAAAAAAAGAAGAAAAAAAAAAGTGAGATCATGACATAATATTTAATTTAACAAAAATATAAGGCAAGAAAATTGTCTCAGCTTCAGTAGAGGTCCTCACACGAGACGCAATTATCGGCTAATTTCGTACCATTAAAACACAAACTTCTCCGGGGACGGCTTTCAACAGCCCAATTTGTAAACTCGTTCACCCACCTCTGGGTTACCCCCCTTGGCTCTATAAAAATAGCAGGAAAAGGGGGAAAAAAAGTGCGTGAAGTTCACACGCATCGTGAAGCACGCGCCGAACACTCGCATTAACCCTCGCGACACAAGAGCTAAAGTGGAGGGAGACAACCCCGCGCTAATTTTGCCGGCAATTGTAACCTATTCTCGACGCATCCAGACGCAAAACGCGAAGACCTTAGCACCCTGAGCAGACTTCAGGCCGCGCCCCCTCCTCATTCCTTTACCCAACACTCCCCCCCCCTCTCCCCTTGTTCAAGCCAGCACTTGTATTCCCGTGTATGGGGTTATAATGAGAGTGAACAAACCAGGGCAGTCTCCCAGCTTCTCTTCGGCACAATCCTCGCTAAAGGCGACTTGTTTCCATGATAACAGGCAAATAAGAGCTATGGGGGTGAGGGGGGGGCAGAACGATTGGAGATAGCATCGAACTGGGAATTAGATTTGGTGAAACCCAACAAACAGATCAGCACCCCGGTGTTCAATCGGGTCACCACTCAACCACGGCACGGGGGACGTGGCAAATTGACGAAACGGAGGTTCGGCTTTCTTGGGATTCTGTCTCTCTCCCCCCCCCCCTATTTCGAAATAAGGAACTGGGGAAGAGAGACACGACTGTTAGCAAAGAAGAAAAAAAAATGCTGGGAAGGGGGATATAAAGAGAGATAATAAAGAAAATGGTAGGGGAGATAACAGAATTAAATGCTTGTTTCTTACATGTGGTCAGATTTTTGAGAGGTGCCTGAAGGGATCTAGTCTAATTTGAACGGAACAAGTTCGCGAACATTTTTTTTTTCTAAATAAACTCAAAATTGTTTGTTTACTGTAAGTGTTATGATTTAGGAGTTATTAGGCGATAAGACTCGCCGGATAATAAGTTCTGGCCTTCCTGAGTTAGGCAGTAGGCAAACTATAGACCGCACATATTTTTTACTAAGGCACTCAATAAAAGATGGAAGAAGCCAATTTGCGTCAGGATTTTGTATTATAAGTCAATTTAAGAACTTGTTTGAGGATTTTTTTGTCATATTTTACGCTGTTGGCCGAGTACTGAGCAAATCATGCATAAAATTAAAAAAAATGTTCGTTTGTTTGTAAAATGTTATGCATGTTTCGGATGATCCTTCAGAGTAGAAGATAATTTACTTCCTAGTCCAAACCTCCCGCAGGACGACGGGGGATAGCAGCTGGTAGGGTATAAACCCGGGACTATCGAAAGTCCAAACGACAGTCCAGCGCGCTTACGGCACGACCAGGCAGCCATAAATGAACCAAACTATTGAGATATTAGACTGTGGACAATCTTCAATATATCGTGGAGAAGGTTTATCTTAGCACACAAGAGTGGGAGAACATAGTTTCGGAACACGAACATCACAGAGCGTAAACAAAAAAAGAAATTTTTATGAATGAATCGACGACGAAACAGAAAGGAAACTGGCTGCGCTCCACATCTCAATGATAGTACACCCTTTTTTTTTTTATTGAAAAAAAAAAAAGAAAGAAAGAAAAGCATCATAGACAAATTGGGATTTTTTGCTAGAATTTAAAAAAGGGTAAAGGGAAGTAGGAAAAAAAAGGGGGGGGGAGAAATGGCTGTCATTTGTTCTCTAAATACATTTCTTACATTTCTCTTGCAGCTATTGACTCATACACTTTTTTTTAAATAACCCAGTCCAATATTTTCTTATCTGTGGATGAAGCGGGTGGATGAAAGAGTCTACACGACTTCTGAATGTTTTCAAATCAGCGAATTATGAACATGGTGAAATGGATAGGTCTAGAAGTCGAGAGAATTACGCACTTTGTACCTCAAATTATGTACTTTGCAAGGCAAATATTGTCGTAGACGCCCAGAAAGATCCGGTCTTTAGGCTTTTGATTCGAGGCCGGCATGAAAGAACTTTGGAGGAAACCGAGGAGGCTTTTTGAAACAACGAAATTGCTCGGTTTGTTGATCTGAGGGACAAAAAAAGTTAAGAAAAAAAAAATAACCAAGTACATCGAGACGTTTGGCAGTAAATCAAAGGGAAATAAACGTGCCAAAAAGGAGGGGAAAAAAGAGAGGGGGGGGGGAGAGAAAAAAATCAAGTGATAGCAGTACCTAATTAAGTCGGCCTATAACTGATCCTGACTTCCCTTCTTCGTGTTGTGGGAAGACGCTCTTGTCCCCATGTTCAATACTGGAATCTGTTTTTCTTGAAAATGCAACGTCAGAATTCCGAGCTTGGTTTTTGTCATTAACGCCCGGGTCGTCTGGTGTACATCGCTTCTCTCCGCTCTTGCCATTCAGCCAATCAGCTGCCGGTTTTGTTTACGTCACCTGTGCCAGAGGAAAATGGCGGCTCGCCCGCAGGTGATGGCACCGATTGGGGAATTAACTCCTGCAGATTGTGTATGCATTATTTTGGCAGGGATACTTTTTTTTTTCCTCCCTTTTTTGTTTCTCCCCTTTAACAGCTGAATGACAAGAAATAATGTTTGTTTTCTACACTCAAGTGAACCTCTTCCCTGCGTTTGATATGCCGCGAAACACAAGGGGGAGTGAAAAAGGTCACCCGATAGAAGAGAAGCGCAGATTACTTCCAGAGTGTCTGGGATGAAAGGGAATTTCCGAATCTTTAAACCAGTCTCGAAATACAATGGGAAGGTAACCACACAAAAAATGCATATTCATATCTACGTCTTTGAGGATGAATGCTTTGAACATTCCTCCTATTGCTTTGCCAACTCTTCATGGGTCCTAAGTGGACACTGGACGGGTAGTTCGAAAATGGCTCTAATGATTTTCATTGAAAATTGCCAGTTTATGTAGATTTTGGGGAAAACTAACTGGCCACACAGTGAAAACTGTGGTTAGAATGTTATGATTTTTGTTTAAAATATAGTCGTCTTAAAATATTAGATTTGGCTTAGGTCTTTTTTTTTTTAATTTTGGACACAACTTCAACGGGGATTCCCGCACTCGACTCAATTGTTTCTTTTGCGAATTGAATAAATAAATAGACGTGCATACATGTGCGCATCTTCTTATGTAGAAATCATTAGCTGACTGTTAATAGAAGAACTTAGTTGCAATACGCTCGCTCAGTAATGAAACATTACACTAAATAGAATGAGAAATTATAAGCCAGACCAACTTTTTTATGTTACTTGTTAGAAATACAACTAGCAACTAAATGAAGACTTAGATCCTCCCGCGCGGTTCAGCGCCTTGGGCGGCAACCAGTATCCACAAAGATATGTCATTGGCAATATCTGAAGCCTCTTTCCACCAATTTAAAAACAATACTTTGAAGACAGGAAAGCTTCATGTCTATGCTTCTTAGGCAAAACATTTCGAAGTTACCTGTTTAGTAAAATTACTCGTTCCATGCAGCGAACATACGAGCAAAAAATAGTTGTCTTCCTTTTCCTCCGCTCTAGTAATCAAACCTGTTTTATA
The DNA here is from genome assembly GCF_947242115.1 of Biomphalaria glabrata. NCBI lineage: Eukaryota > Metazoa > Mollusca > Gastropoda > Planorbidae > Biomphalaria > Biomphalaria glabrata. The sequence continues at coordinate 15,260,002 of NC_074725.1, read as the reverse complement.
GAAGCCTTTCTTCACTGTAGTTTACATGTCTATCTCTGTACAGGCTGATGGTCGTTAATCTGGCCACATTACAGTGGCGTAGCTAGGGTGGGGGACGGGGTAGAAATGTGAAAATTCCGAAAATGAATGCCCGAAATTTGTTTTTACATTAAATATTATCTCATTAAAGAGGTCAAGCCGCACCCCCCCCCCCCCAAAAAAAAAAATCCCTAGCTACGCCACTGTCACGTTAATCATTGTACAAGCAAACCGATGATCTTAACATAATCTGCCCTATAGATCAAAAGGTCTGAATAACAAACTTTTTTTCTTTTAATCTGTACAGTCATATCACAATTTCAAGGTTTGATAAGTTAATGCCACTGATCGGTCTGATTTAAAAAAAAAAAAACGACTTGTTCTGTAACCCACATTCAGAGTCGCCCACGTTGCAGCTTGTACCCAACAAGAAAAAAATTTCTATCATATCATATTCAAATGTGCAGCTAAGCTGACTCTATCCAACTAATACCACGTTCCCCAGTCTAAAGAATGATACATACTATATGCTATCCAACTAATACCACTTTCCCCAGTCTAAAGAATGATACATACTATATGCTTTCTCCTTTTATCCCCCCGCTCCTCTTATCACTTTTTTATCTATTATCTCCCTTAATGTTCCATCACATCGCCAAGCAAAGAAACAAAAAAAAAAAAAAAGATAGGTCGGAGTTTCTTATCTTCCTGTCAAACTTCGCTACCCCAACGAAATCTTGGCGTTCTAAAGCGTTCAAAGCTACGCCTGTGTCAACAAGACTTGCACCGAATTGACTCGGAGGGTCCGTGGCCGGCACCTGTTCCGCCTCTGCTAATGACTTCAGTCTGACGAGCACACATGCTTGCTATAGCCCCGGATGCTGAAGCACGCGGGAAATATTACGAATCTATCCAGGCGCAAGGGCTCTCAGCGTTTCCGCTTTCAGTTTTTAATAGCCCAGGAACAAAAGAGGGTTTTGTGGCGTGTAGACTAGATCTGGAAATGAAAGCGAGAGAGACTCGTGTGAATCTGGTCTAGAGATACGATGCCTTGTGCTGTGATACGATACGCTCAAATGTCCAATGGTATGTTTGCATAAGAGAAGTGGCATGGCTAAAATGAATGTTTAAAACCTGTGGGGGTCACTGGAGTACCACAAGACAGCGTTCAGAAAAAGGTGACACGACATTTCAAGGGCGGATATTTGAAAACAAAACAATGACAAGTTGGATTAAACGAGGGCGGCCATAGGGGAGCGAGAACCCAATAAAATTTTGGAAGCGACAAGATTGAGACAGAATTTATTTACTGGGATGACTCAGAGCCGTAACCTGTCACTGTAACTTCATTAGCAAGCTTCTACTCTACTTTTCTTTGTCAAATTATCTCAGCCACAAGACTTTTTGAAATACTGAGCCAGAATTATTTCTAGTGGAGATTTTCACGATAAACTATACAATGTCAAGGACGCTATATTGATTTTCAAAATTGCCAACTAAACAGAATAGCTTAAAAATTTTATTCTGCAGTGATAAAATGTGCAAACAAAATATGTTTGTTATTTTAAAATAAACATAACTTATCAACACGTCCTTTATTTTTGCACACCGGATACACCAAAAATGTTGCTATTTATAAGTTTACCGCCATATATGAAAATCGTAAAGACAAGAAGACATGGAAATGAATTAAGCACAGAACAAATCCAAGAATAGAAATTCTGAATACATTAGTGAACTGAATTCAACAAGAACTATTGCATCAGATAGAATCAAAATCACATGAAAACATTTGTTAAGCTCCACTAGTAGTATGAATGAAATGACTCCATTGAATCTGTGAACAAAAGAACTTGACAGGCCGCTCGATCTTCTTGAACTACTATTACATAGAGAACTGGCAACATCTAGACTGACGGATTACCTGATTTTGTTTTTTCTTAAGGCTTCGTAAATTCTGAGCATTTAGCGGAACACTTGGCTTATTTCTTTTTAAGAGGGATTAATTCACTTGTTAATTATTTCAGTAGTTCGTGGAGCTCCTATTCAGGCCTCGCGGGAGACAAGGGTTCCGCGGAAAACAGTTTGGGAGACACTGATCTAGATAGATCTTGAAGATACAGTCTGGCATCGCAAGAAGCTTCTACTCAGTTCTGGTCCTTTGTGACGACATCGGCAGCAATCTTTTCTTTCACTTCCTAGTGCCAACTCACACTCTCGCCAGGGCGAGACCAATCGTCACAGGCCTCAACACTGACCTGCGACGTCACAGCCTGTGGGCAGTTTAAACCAGTACGGTAGCTCATTGCCAAGTCAGATAGACCTGGGATTTGACAACGAGCTATTGGTCTAGCCCACAGGCTGTGATGTTGCCAGTGTCCAGGCCTTCTATAGCGAGTGGTCTAGGTCAGTCCCCCCCCCCCAGAAACCTTTATGTGGACAACTAATCCTTAGACTACCAAGCCACAAAGTCTTTTTTGAAATTTTATTTTTGAAATGTCACTTCATTAATGCTTGAATTAATAAAAAAAAAACAAATATTTACCTTAAATGCCCCGTGTTTCATCTATTGGACTCGTGAAAATAACAATTTGCCTTTTTTTTATTACTCAATATCTGTAATATCCCCCCCCCCCTCCCACAGGTAAGAAACAATGTTTCCTTCATTGATTTTGTATCTACAGTATGTATCAAATAAATATGTTTAGCATTTGATAGGAATATGTTACAAACTTAATATTACACCTGAAACTCGCTAGTTCATGGGTGAACATAAAGTAAAAATTGATATTCTTGGAGACTTTTTTGAAATACCCATTCACCCTGTTTCCAATTTTTTAGAACCCGTGAAGAAACTGGAACCTAATGGTAGGAACTGTTCTGAATCGAATGGGGATTTTTTATCTGGCCTATCAACATGCATTATTATTCCACGTTATTACAAATCAAAGTAAGAAACTTTTGAGCCTTTAAAAAAATCTTTAATTTTCTTTTACTCATAATGTCATCATCAACATAATTACCCGATACATACAGAAGTCATTTTAAACACAATGAAAGTCCTATTGTCAACCAAATGTACAGCAAAAATTCAACACAATGGGTAACAAAAGTCTCTGGAAATGAAAATCCTTATCATTATTAATTATAACAAGCATACAATATATATATATAGGAGGTGCGGTGGCTGTGTGGTAAAGCACTTGGCTTCCAGACAGAGAGTTTTGGGTTCAAATTATGGTAAAGACTGGAATTTTAATTCTTAGGGCGCCTCTGAGTGCACCAAGCTCTAGTGCGTACCTCACATTAGTTGGGGAAAAGTAAAGGCGGTTAGCCGTTGGCCACCTGACACCCTCTTTAACCAAGGGCCACAGAAACAGATGACCTTTACATCAACTGCCTTATAGACTGCAAGGTCTGAAAGAGGAACTTTACTTTTTTGAAATACAAAACACAATATATATGTATATAATCTCTCTCTCTCTCTTCTACAACAGTTTATTTCAAACTGACATTCCAATTATCATTCAATCATTCCGTCACACATTATATCTTGTATATCCAAGTTATTAATCCCAATATTTAAACAAAGAAATGCAAGATAAAGTGGGCTTTGCTTTCTAATCCTGCCAAGTGAGCAGACAACAGATTGCACAAATAGCCAAGAAATGTTTGGTGACACCAAGTCTGAAGATGTCCACAGCCAAGGTACTGTACATCTACCAGCCAACTGTCTCGTTAAGCCAATGTGGTCCTTGAACCCACGCGATGATCCTCTGGCTTGTCGAAGCGCTGTGTCTTGGAGGACATGAAATTCTGGTAGCTGAAACACACAGAAAGAGCTCAAGAAATCATTGACAGCTTCTCAAAGCATTTACAAAATGAAAAAAAATATATATATTTAAAAAAACAAAATTGCACGTATGTTGTAAAATGCGTGAAATTGAAAATAAACTGATTTTAGTCTATGGGTGTCTATGGTTTAAATTTGTATTAAAATGATAATTTGTTTCTATGACTTGCTTCACATAACTTCTAACGCTCTTTAAATAAGTGTCACAAAACACTTCACATAACTTCTAACGCTCTTTAAATGTCACAAAACACTTCACATAACTTCTAACGCTCTTTAAATGTCACAAAACACTTCACATAACTTCTAACGCTCTTTACATAACTTCTACCGTACTCTACGAGAGTAGTAAACTCTATATTTAGGGTATTAATGGACAAATTCGTCCCTCGTGAACGAAAAAATGCAGTTCCAGTTGACACTACCTTCAAATAAAAAGCGACACATGCAGTTCCAGTTGACACTACCTTCAAATAAAAAGCGACACATGCAGTTCCAGTTGACACTACCTTCAAATAAAAAGCGACACATGCAGTTCCAGTTGACACTACCTTCAAATAAAAAGCGACACATGCAGTTCCAGTTGACACTACCTTCAAATAAAAAGCGACACATGCAGTTCCAGTTGACACTACCTTCAAATAAAAAGCGACACATGCAGTTCCAGTTGACACTACCTTCAAATAAAAAGCGACACATGCAGTTCCAGTTGACACTACCTTCAAATAAAAAGCGACACATGCAGTTCCAGTTGACACTACCTTCAAATAAAAAGCGACACATGCAGTTCCAGTTGACACTACCTTCAAATAAAAAGCGACACATGCAGTTCCAGTTGACACTACCTTCAAATAAAAAGCGACACATGCAGTTCCAGTTGACACTACCTTCAAATAAAAAGCGACACATGCAGTTCCAGTTGACACTACCTTCAAATAAAAAGCGACACATGCAGTTCCAGTTGACACTACCTTCAAATAAAAAGCGACACATGCAGTTCCAGTTGACACTACCTTCAAATAAAAAGCGACACATGCAGTTCCAGTTGACACTACCTTCAAATAAAAAGCGACACATGCAGTTCCAGTTGACACTACCTTCAAATAAAAAGCGACACATGCAGTTCCAGTTGACACTACCTTCAAATAAAAAGCGACACATGCAGTTCCAGTTGACACTACCTTCAAATAAAAAGCGACACATGCAGTTCCAGTTGACACTACCTTCAAATAAAAAGCGACACATGCAGTTCCAGTTGACACTACCTTCAAATAAAAAGCGACACATGCAGTTCCAGTTGACACTACCTTCAAATAAAAAGCGACACATGCAGTTCCAGTTGACACTACCTTCAAATAAAAAGCGACACATGCAGTTCCAGTTGACACTACCTTCAAATAAAAAGCGACACATGCAGTTCCAGTTGACACTACCTTCAAATAAAAAGCGACACATGCAGTTCCAGTTGACACTACCTTCAAATAAAAAGCGACACATGCAGTTCCAGTTGACACTACCTTCAAATAAAAAGCGACACATGCAGTTCCAGTTGACACTACCTTCAAATAAAAAGCGACACATGCAGTTCCAGTTGACACTACCTTCAAATAAAAAGCGACACATGCAGTTCCAGTTGACACTACCTTCAAATAAAAAGCGACACATGCAGTTCCAGTTGACACTACCTTCAAATAAAAAGCGACACATGCAGTTCCAGTTGACACTACCTTCAAATAAAAAGCGACACATGCAGTTCCAGTTGACACTACCTTCAAATAAAAAGCGACACATGCAGTTCCAGTTGACACTACCTTCAAATAAAAAGCGACACATGCAGTTCCAGTTGACACTACCTTCAAATAAAAAGCGACACATGCAGTTCCAGTTGACACTACCTTCAAATAAAAAGCGACACATGCAGTTCCAGTTGACACTACCTTCAAATAAAAAGCGACACATGCAGTTCCAGTTGACACTACCTTCAAATAAAAAGCGACACATGCAGTTCCAGTTGACACTACCTTCAAATAAAAAGCGACACATGCAGTTCCAGTTGACACTACCTTCAAATAAAAAGCGACACATGCAGTTCCAGTTGACACTACCTTCAAATAAAAAGCGACACATGCAGTTCCAGTTGACACTACCTTCAAATAAAAAGCGACACATGCAGTTCCAGTTGACACTACCTTCAAATAAAAAGCGACACATGCAGTTCCAGTTGACACTACCTTCAAATAAAAAGCGACACATGCAGTTCCAGTTGACACTACCTTCAAATAAAAAGCGACACATGCAGTTCCAGTTGACACTACCTTCAAATAAAAAGCGACACATGCAGTTCCAGTTGACACTACCTTCAAATAAAAAGCGACACATGCAGTTCCAGTTGACACTACCTTCAAATAAAAAGCGACACATGCAGTTCCAGTTGACACTACCTTCAAATAAAAAGCGACACATGCAGTTCCAGTTGACACTACCTTCAAATAAAAAGCGACACATGCAGTTCCAGTTGACACTACCTTCAAATAAAAAGCGACACATGCAGTTCCAGTTGACACTACCTTCAAATAAAAAGCGACACATGCAGTTCCAGTTGACACTACCTTCAAATAAAAAGCGACACATGCAGTTCCAGTTGACACTACCTTCAAATAAAAAGCGACACATGCAGTTCCAGTTGACACTACCTTCAAATAAAAAGCGACACATGCAGTTCCAGTTGACACTACCTTCAAATAAAAAGCGACACATGCAGTTCCAGTTGACACTACCTTCAAATAAAAAGCGACACATGCAGTTCCAGTTGACACTACCTTCAAATAAAAAGCGACACATGCAGTTCCAGTTGACACTACCTTCAAATAAAAAGCGACACATGCAGTTCCAGTTGACACTACCTTCAAATAAAAAGCGACACATGCAGTTCCAGTTGACACTACCTTCAAATAAAAAGCGACACATGCAGTTCCAGTTGACACTACCTTCAAATAAAAAGCGACACATGCAGTTCCAGTTGACACTACCTTCAAATAAAAAGCGACACATGCAGTTCCAGTTGACACTACCTTCAAATAAAAAGCGACACATGCAGTTCCAGTTGACACTACCTTCAAATAAAAAGCGACACATGTTTGACTACGTAGTTCACAGAAAGAAACATTTAAAAAAACAAACTGCCTCCTAAAATTGTTCTATCTCACTAATCAAACTGTTTACGAAGCGCATTCTTTTGGTTTAAAAACATATCTAACACCAAGCTTCACATCAAAACACCCCAAAATGCTTCCAAATAGGCCGGGACATTGCACGCTTGGAAACCATCCGTCACAGAACATCACAAACACACAATTAAATCTAACTCAAACAGACCTCATTGATAAAAAAACAACACAGGCTACATGTTCCATTCCAGATGAAATAGAAAAACAAATGGCACTTTAAAAAAAAAATCATCCTGAGCAGTTCATGGGGAGTATCACTCCACCCCCTAACCCCAATTTGTCAATGCACATCCCCCCTTCTCTATAGTAACATCTACAACAAGAGCAGACAACTTCAGTTGACATAGACCGATGTAGATTAGCTCAGTCATAGGTTTAAGTGGACTCTCAATAAACTGGATGATTTGAGTTTCAACGCCCTGCTAACTCCATCCGATTCCCAACCCCACGGTAGACCTCAACAGCCCTAGTCTGTTGTAAAAACAACACATTGTAAGCTTCTGTTTGAAGTGTAAATCTACAAGTTAATATCAGATTAAACTCTCTGTTCGCGGGACTGCTTTGCTAAAGGCGTATGCAAAAAAAAAAAAAAGTTGTTCCCCTTTCAAACAGACGAACACTAAAAAAAAAATTCCATGAAATAGTTCGTCCAATCATTCGACAACCAGATCCTGAACATTTTTATAACCTGACAGTGCCACCAGGGAGTTGTTTCCCTTTCATTTTCACCATTCTCCCAATTCTGTCGCTCGTCAAACAGGAGCAGAGACCAAAAGGCTTATCGTACAAACAGAAAGCAAAGACCTACTGGCTTATCACGCATATCATAATGAATTTGGTCAAGTTGTCAAGAGTCCCTGTCAACGGAGGGTTCAGACAGATTGAATCAATACAGGCAAGGGTTAGACAGCCCCCCTCCCACCCCAGAAAAACAAGCGATGAAAAGGTATAGGACCTTGTGAATATCGTTTTGTTCTACCTGCAATCAATGAATACAGGTGTGACAATAGACAGGCTAGGTGAAGTGTGTTGAATTATGACGAAAATGTCTAACATACGCTTCATCTGACTACAAATGGAGGCAGACGGCGGTGACGCAATGGAAACAGCAAAAAACAACAACATAGCTAGACAAATGCAGGTACTGAAATAATATAATGCTTTTAAATCTTAACCTACATGCTGATAGATCTTTAGTACATTCTGCTCTCTCTCTCTCTCTCTGTCCCTTCAGTCTGTTGGACCGTTGGTGCACCACACATGACCTGACAACAGTCTATCTCCATTCATTGTCTTTTGCAGGATTAATCTATTCCGTAGACAGACCCATCCATTCCTTAATACTGTCCTCCCATCGCTTTATCGTTCTGCCTCTTTTCTTTTTTGGCCTGGTACTGTTCCCTGCAAGTCTTAGGATCTCGTTATATGGCCGTACATTCGTAACTTGCGTTTTTAGCAGTGGTCCGAAAGTTATCACGGGGTACATTCGCCATGCAGCGATTTGTATATTTTTTTATTTTGATGTCTGGCACATCGGCACAATGTAGGCCATGTGGCACAATGTAGGCCATGTGGCACAATGTAGGCCATGTGGCACAATGTAGGCCATGTGGCACAATTTAGGCCATGTGGCACAATGTAGGCCATGTCGTCGATTTGATGGACCGAGTTTGAAAAAAAGGTTTTACATTCAAATGAAATGAGGCTTCGAATACAAAAATCAGCCCCCCTCCCCCTGTTTCTGACCAAAGACTAACTAACGAACATTTTCACTTGTCTGTACCAATAATCTCCATAAGACGCACAAAGTAAAATGTTTCGTATCGGTGCTTTACAGATTTGAAATTCGATAAATACACTTTACCCTAATTGTGACTCCGATATTTTTATTCCAGTTGACAAGATTTCAAAAAAAAGAAAGACAACCCAAAAGTTCATCCTTCAAAGGCGAACCAATCAAGATGTCAACACAAGCAAAGTGGAAGGTACAAAGTACTGGCTGAACATCAAACAGTGCATCAATTAACTCTCACCGGACACCCCCGTGAAACATCCACGCGCCGCACACAAAGGCGGACAATGGATTGGGCGCATGGGGATGGGGGCATGAGAAAGATCCTGACTGTTCCAGTAGATAGAAGACTTCTGCTAAGTGATTCATACGTCATAGAGGCACTTCCGGTGTTGACGAGAATTCAAAAAATTAAAAAAAAATAAAACAACAAAGCTTTTGAAACACGACTGAAGATTTTCTTTAAACCGCACAAAACCTTTTAGAAACATGCCTTTGTTCCAAGTGCTGAGAATGAAGCAGACAGAGATGCGTTCAATTTGTTGTGGCAGTGATTACGGGCCAACAATCAAACAGGAGGAAATCAGGTGGGAAATCCCAGTTCACGGGGTAGTGAGAATGTTCATTAGAGGCTAAACCCGTTTTATGATGATCTATCTCCTTTGACCATTAACTGGACAAACCTGTTTTATGATGATCTATCTCCTTTGACAAAGGATGGGCGTGGAGGGGGGGGGGGTCTTTTCATTTGTTTTTCTTTATTTTAAATGAGAAAGGTGAAGAGGAGAGGGCGGGAAGAGAAAAAAAAAAAAGAAAAGTTCTCAACGGACGATTTGTAAGCCATCTTTAACAAAAATATGACCAGTCATGAAAGCTTTTCGTTTTACTAAAAACTAAAACAATAACAACAACAAAAATGATTATATAAAACATTTGGGAGCCACGAACAGACATAATGAGACACAAAGAGACATAATGAGACACAATGAGATATAATGCGAGACACAAAGAGAGTCGAGAATCAGTGCTATAAAGACTAGACACTCAGTAGACCCTACTATTGACAACTAATCTTTCTTCGTCTCCTTGTTTTGTCCACTTCAACATTTTAATGTCTGAATCAAATCAAAACATTCAAAGCTGTTCACCTCTGGGGCCTACGTAGACGTGTGTTGTACATGTCATCCAAAGGTTGGACATGTTTCAAAAGCCTAAATAAAATCACTCTGTCTGTCGGGTACAAATGTTGTACATGTCATCCAAAGGTTGGACATGTTTCAAAAGCCTAAATAAAATCACTCTGTCTGTCGGGTACAAATGTTGTACATGTCATCCAAAGGTTGGACATGTTTCAAAAGCCTAAATAAAATCACTCTGTCTGTCGGGTACAAATGTTGTACATGTCATCCAAAGGTTGGACATGTTTCAAAAGCCTAAATAAAATCACTCTGTCTGTCGGGTACAAATGTTGTACATGTCATCCAAAGGTTGGACATGTTTCAAAAGCCTAAATAAAATCACTCTGTCTGTCGGGTACAAATGTTGTACATGTCATCCAAAGGTTGGACATGTTTCAAAAGCCTAAATAAAATCACACTGTCTGTCGGGTACAAATGTTGTACATGTCATCCAAAGGTTGGACATGTTTCAAAAGCCTAAATAAAATCACTCTGTCTGTCGGGTACAAATGTTGTACATGTCATCCAAAGGTTGGACATGTTTCAAAAGCCTAAATAAAATCACTCTGTCTGTCGGGTACAAATGTTGTACATGTTGTTTTTCCCACTCCCCATTCTCGGATCAAGTTGAAACGTTGCACAAATATTCATTGTTCCTAACAAAACTTGAATCAACCAAAGAACTAATCAAGTTGTTAATTAAATATTGGTAATTATATATATATATATATATCAAAAGGGAAATGCATCTTACAGTAATGATTTACGTGGCTGTAAATGAGAAGTTCTTCCCCTTAGATAAGCTTTTTAAAAAATATTTTTTATATTTTGCTCTCTAAATAGCATTGGGATTGTTTGTGTATAAAAATGGGCAGATTCGAACAGACCTTAGTGAATGATCAAGCGCTTATACCTTCAATAATATCTATGGCCTCCTTCAATTCCAAGCGACTAGTGGATCATCTTATAGAATTGAGATGAAAGCCTGGGCTCTAGCAATGGTCAGAACCTTTAGTGTTAAAGCGTGCATGTAGTCGTGTAGGCCAATGAGTCCAAGGCGCTGGTTGTTTCAAAGCGCTCTATGGCTAGTCTACCGTCACGGCGAAAACCTTGTACTGTGCAAGGGGTCTTAAAGGGAAACTCCGATAGTTTTTGAAATTTGATTTATTGACATATTTAAATTCTTCGTAAAAAGTTGTAGTAGTAAACATTTTACCATTTTGTATTTAAATGCTTAGAAACATTTATACCGGTATTTAATAAATTAGACAGTACATTCTTGACATCTCCCAAAAAACGGTGTTCTTTGAGATTTTGTTTTTAGGTTAGGCATACGTCACTTCCATCAGCAATACTAAAAAGGAAACAAGATTTAACCAATCGTATCGCTTCATTCTTACAGGCTCTAGGGCTTAGTGACGGCCTAGTCCAGAGCTATGGTACTGTTATAAATACATGTATAGGTAGATCTAAAAGCATTAGGATAAGCAACTCAAGAAAAAAAAGTAACATTTTCATCTAAGCCTCTCCTTTTTCCAAGAAGTAAATAGATCGTGTGTCTGACTGAAGGCTAGTCTAAACTACGTGTAGTCGGTCATGACAAGACAACCAAGCGATAGTGTTTGTTGTGTGTTGAGTGGTCAGGCGAGAAAATACACACTGCCGTGGTTAGTCAAGCATGCAAATCTACTTTTAATACGCATTTGTTTCTCCTAGATCTAACTGCACAGACAAAGATTTATTTCTTTTACGAGAATGTTAACTTTTATGTATGGTTTCCCGTTATACAATTAGTCAATAGATTAAATTAGTAGGCTAGTGTGACGTCACATAGAAACCCGGTGAATGTCTGACTGTTTTGGATGCGCAGGAAAATTACGTCAGAAAAACATCAATTACTAAGTTATTATTGAAAAAAAAAGAATAATATATTCATTATCTGTAAATCAAAACACATATTATATCAAAAATGGTCAAAACCATCGGAGTTTCCCTTTAAGTTGGCCTAGTGTATAATAGTATGTATATACCAATACTTGCTAAAGATGTTTCAAACAAGATTTAAACAGCAGATTGTTTTGTTCAGTAAATGGGATAGAAAGTATTCACAAGGCCAACAGATAACAAAAAGAAACTAATATCTTTATTTATCTCCTACATAATCTGCTAATGATAATAATGGTGTCATGTTAGGGATAGGGTTAGTGTGAGGCCAGTGTGGTGACTGATTTAGTGGTGTGTGTAACAAGCTTGGATGTCACCTTGGTCATGTTAGAGATAGGGTTAGTGCGAGGCCAGTGTGGTGACTGATTTAGTGGTGTGTGTAACAAGCTTGGATGTCACCTTGGTCATGTTAGAGATAGGGTTAGTGTGAGGCCAGTGTGGTGACTGATTTAGTGGTGTGTGTAACAAGCTTGGATGTCACCTTGGTCATGTTAGAGATAGGGTTAGTGTCAGGCCAGTGTGGTGACTGATTTAGTGGTGTGTGTAACAAGCTTGGATGTCACCTTGGTCATGTTAGAGATAGGGTTAGTGTGAGGCCAGTGTGGTGACTGATTTAGTGGTGTGTGTAACAAGCTTGGATGTCACCTTGGTCATGTTAGAGATAGGGTTAGTGTGAGGCCAGTGTGGTGACTGATTTAGTGGTGTGTGTAACAAGCTTGGATGTCACCTTGGTCATGTTAGAGATAGGGTTAGTGTGAGGCCAGTGTGGTGACTGATTTAGTGGTGTGTGTAACAAGCTTGGATGTCACCTTGGTCATGTTAGAGATAGGGTTAGTGCGAGGCCAGTGTGGTGACTGATTTAGTGGTGTGTGTAACAAGCTTGGATGTCACCTTGGTCATGTTAGAGATAGGGTTAGTGTCAGGCCAGTGTGGTGACTGATTTAGTGGTGTGTAACAAGCTTGGATGTCACCTTGGTCATGTTAGAGATAGGGTTAGTGTGAGGCCAGTGTGGTGACTGATTTAGTGGTGTGTGTAACAAGCTTGGATGTCACCTTGGTCATGTTAGAGATAGGGTTAGTGCGAGGCCAGTGTGGTGACTGATTTAGTGGTGTGTGTAACAAGCTTGCATGTCACCTTGGTCATGTTAGAGATAGGGTTAGTGTGAGGCCAGTGTGGTGACTGATTTAGTGGTGTGTAACAAGCTTGGATGTCACCTTGGTCATGTTAGAGATAGGGTTAGTGTGAGGCCAGTGTGGTGACTGATTTAGTGGTGTGTGTAACAAGCTTGGATGTCACCTTGGTCATGTTAGAGAATCTTGGTCATGTTAGAGATAGGGTTAGTGCGAGGCCAGTGTGGTGACTGATTTAGTGGTGTGTGTAACAAGCTTGGATGTCACCTTGGTCATGTTAGAGATAGGGTTAGTGTCAGGCCAGTGTGGTGACTGATTTAGTGGTGTGTAACAAGCTTGGATGTCACCTTGGTCATGTTAGAGATAGGGTTAGTGTGAGGCCAGTGTGGTGACTGATTTAGTGGTGTGTGTAACAAGCTTGGATGTCACCTTGGTCATGTTAGAGATAGGGTTAGTGCGAGGCCAGTGTGGTGACTGATTTAGTGGTGTGTGTAACAAGCTTGGATGTCACCTTGGTCATGTTAGAGATAGGGTTAGTGTGAGGCCAGTGTGGTGACTGATTTAGTGGTGTGTAACAAGCTTGGATGTCACCTTGGTCATGTTAGAGATAGGGTTAGTGTGAGGCCAGTGTGGTGACTGATTTAGTGGTGTGTGTAACAAGCTTGGATGTCACTTTGGTCATGTTAGAGAATCTTGGTCATGTTAGAGATAGGGTTAGTGCGAGGCCAGTGTGGTGACTGATTTAGTGGTGTGTGTAACAAGCTTGGATGTCACCTTGGTCATGTTAGAGATAGGGTTAGTGCGAGGCCAGTGTGGTGACTGATTTAGTGGTGTGTGTAACAAGCTTGGATGTCACCTTGGTCATGTTAGAGATAGGGTTAGTGCGAGGCCAGTGTGGTGACTGATTTAGTGGTGTGTAACAAGCTTGGATGTCACCTTGGTCATGTTAGAGATAGGGTTAGTGCGAGGCCAGTGTGGTGACTGATTTAGTGGTGTGTGTAACAAGCTTGGATGTCACCTTGGTCATGTTAGAGATAGGGTTAGTGTGAGGCCAGTGTGGTGACTGATTTAGTGGTGTGTAACAAGCTTGGATGTCACCTTGGTCATGTTAGAGATAGGGTTAGTGTGAGGCCAGTGTGGTGACTGATTTAGTGGTGTGTAGCAAGCTTGGATGTCACCTTGGTCATGTTAGAGATAGGGTTAGTGTGAGGCCAGTGTGGTGACTGATTTAGTGGTGTGTAACAAGCTTGGATGTCACCTTGGTCATGTTAGAGATAGGGTTAGTGTGAGGCCAGTGTGGTGACTGATTTAGTGGTGTGTGTAACAAGCTTGGATGTCACCTTGGTCATATTAGAGATAGGGTTAGTGTGAGGCCAGTGTGATGACTGATTTAGTGGTGTGTGTAACAAGCTTGGATGTCACCTTGGTCATGTTAGAGATAGGGTTAGTGTGAGGCCAGTGTGGTGACTGATTTAGTGGTGTGTGTAACAAGCTTGGATGTCACCTTGGTCATGTTAGAGATAGGGTTAGTGCGAGGCCAGTGTGGTGACTGATTTAGTGGTGTGTGTAACAAGCTTGGATGTCACCTTGGTCATGTTAGAGATAGGGTTAGTGTCAGGCCAGTGTGGTGACTGATTTAGTGGTGTGTAACAAGCTTGGATGTCACCTTGGTCATGTTAGAGATAGGGTTAGTGTGAGGCCAGTGTGGCGACTGATTTAGTGGTGTGTGTAACAAGCTTGGATGTCACCTTGGTCATGTTAGAGATAGGGTTAGTGTGAGGCCAGTGTGGTGACTGATTTAGTGGTGTGTGTAACAAGCTTGGATGTCACCTTGGTCATGTTAGAGATAGGGTTAGTGTGAGGCCAGTGTGGTGACTGATTTAGTGGTGTGTAACAAGCTTGGATGTCACCTTGGTCATGTTAGGGATAGGGTTAGTGTGAGGCCAGTGTGGTGACTGATTTAGTGGTGTGTGTAACAAGCTTGGATGTCACCTTGGTCATGTTAGAGATAGGGTTAGTGCGAGGCCAGTGTGGTGACTGATTTAGTGGTGTGTGTAACAAGCTTGGATGTCACCTTGGTCATGTTAGAGATAGGGTTAGTGTCAGGCCAGTGTGGTGACTGATTTAGTGGTGTGTGTAACAAGCTTGGATGTCACCTTGGTCATGTTAGAGATAGGGTTAGTGTGAGGCCAGTGTGGTGACTGATTTAGTGGTGTGTGTAACAAGCTTGGATGTCACCTTGGTCATGTTAGAGATAGGGTTAGTGCGAGGCCAGTGTGGTGACTGATTTAGTGGTGTGTGTAACAAGCTTGGATGTCACCTTGGTCATGTTAGAGATAGGGTTAGTGCGAGGCCAGTGTGGTGACTGATTTAGTGGTGTGTAACAAGCTTGGATGTCACCTTGGTCATGTTAGAGATAGGGTTAGTGCGAGGCCAGTGTGGTGACTGATTTAGTGGTGTGTAACAAGCTTGGATGTCACCTTGGTCATGTTAGAGATAGGGTTAGTGTGAGGCCAGTGTGGTGACTGATTTAGTGGTGTGTAACAAGCTTGGATGTCACCTTGGTCATGTTAGAGATAGGGTTAGTGTGAGGCCAGTGTGGTGACTGATTTAG
Source organism: Biomphalaria glabrata (assembly GCF_947242115.1). NCBI lineage: Eukaryota > Metazoa > Mollusca > Gastropoda > Planorbidae > Biomphalaria > Biomphalaria glabrata. Next base: position 15,244,245 of record NC_074725.1, on the reverse strand, counting down.
TGGTGTGTGTAACAAGCTTGGATGTCACCTTGGTCATGTTAGAGATAGTGTTAGTGTGAGGCCAGTGTGGTGACTGATTTAGTGGTGTGTGTAACAAGCTTGGATGTCACCTTGGTCATGTTAGAGATAGGGTTAGTGCGAGGCCAGTGTGGTGACTGATTTAGTGGTGTGTGTAACAAGCTTGGATGTCACCTTGGTCATGTTAGAGATAGGGTTAGTGCGAGGCCAGTGTGGTGACTGATTTAGTGGTGTGTGTAACAAGCTTGCATGTCACCTTGGTCATGTTAGAGATAGGGTTAGTGTGAGGCCAGTGTGGTGACTGATTTAGTGGTGTGTAACAAGCTTGGATGTCACCTTGGTCATGTTAGGGATAGGGTTAGTGTGAGGCCAGTGTTGTGACTGATTTAGTGGTGTGTGTAACAAGCTTGGATGTCACCTTGGTCATGTTAGGGATAGGGTTAGTGTGAGGCCAGTGTGGTGACTGATTTAGTGGTGTGTGTAACAAGCTTGGATGTCACCTTGGTCATGTTAGGGATAGGGTTAGTGCGAGGCCAGTGTGGTGACTGATTTAGTGGTGTGTGTAACAAGCTTGGATGTCACCTTGGTCATGTTAGGGATAGGGTTAGTGTGAGGCCAGTGTGGTGACTGATTTAGTGGTGTGTGTAACAAGCTTGGATGTCACCTTGGTCATGTTAGAGATAGGGTTAGTGTGAGGCCAGTGTGGTGACTGATTTAGTGGTGTGTGTAACAAGCTTGGATGTCACCTTGGTCATGTTAGAGATAGTGTTAGTGTGAGGCCAGTGTGGTGACTGATTTAGTGGTGTGTGTAACAAGCTTGGATGTCACCTTGGTCATGTTAGAGATAGGGTTAGTGCGAGGCCAGTGTGGTGACTGATTTAGTGGTGTGTGTAACAAGCTTGGATGTCACCTTGGTCATGTTAGAGATAGGGTTAGTGTGAGGCCAGTGTGGTGACTGATTTAGTGGTGTGTGTAACAAGCTTGCATGTCACCTTGGTCATGTTAGAGATAGGGTTAGTGTGAGGCCAGTGTGGTGACTGATTTAGTGGTGTGTAACAAGCTTGGATGTCACCTTGGTCATGTTAGGGATAGGGTTAGTGTGAGGCCAGTGTAGTGACTGATTTAGTGGTGTGTGTAACAAGCTTGGATGTCACCTTGGTCATGTTAGGGATAGGGTTAGTGTGAGGCCAGTGTGGTGACTGATTTAGTGGTGTGTGTAACAAGCTTGGATGTCACCTTGGTCATGTTAGGGATAGGGTTAGTGCGAGGCCAGTGTGGTGACTGATTTAGTGGTGTGTGTAACAAGCTTGGATGTCACCTTGGTCATGTTAGGGATAGGGTTAGTGTGAGGCCAGTGTGGTGACTGATTTAGTGGTGTGTGTAACAAGCTTGGATGTCACCTTGGTCATGTTAGAGATAGGGTTAGTGTGAGGCCAGTGTGGTGACTGATTTAGTGGTGTGTGTAACAAGCTTGGATGTCACCTTGGTCATGTTAGAGATAGTGTTAGTGTGAGGCCAGTGTGGTGACTGATTTAGTGGTGTGTGTAACAAGCTTGGATGTCACCTTGGTCATGTTAGAGATAGGGTTAGTGCGAGGCCAGTGTGGTGACTGATTTAGTGGTGTGTGTAACAAGCTTGGATGTCACCTTGGTCATGTTAGAGATAGGGTTAGTGTGAGGCCAGTGTGGTGACTGATTTAGTGGTGTGTGTAACAAGCTTGGATGTCACCTTGGTCATGTTAGGGATAGGGTTAGTGCGAGGCCAGTGTGGTGACTGATTTAGTGGTGTGTGTAACAAGCTTGGATGTCACCTTGGTCATGTTAGGGATAGGGTTAGTGTGAGGCCAGTGTGGTGACTGATTTAGTGGTGTGTGTAACAAGCTTGGATGTCACCTTGGTCATTGTTTGTTTCTTACTCTTCCATTCAACTATTTTAGTCACGCTATTTCTTGCACGCTTAAGCAGGTCTGAAATAGAACGCCCGCTTTCAACTTGAAGAATATCAATAATAGTATCGGCTCTCTGCTGGTAGCACTATTCTGGGAGAATATCAAAAATTGTATCGGCTCTCTGCTGGTAGCACTATTCTGGGAGAATATCAAAAATCGTATCGGCTCTCTTCTGGTAACACTATTCTGGGATAATATCAATAATAGTATCGGCTCTCTGCTGGTAGCGCTATTGTGGGATAATATCAATAATAGTATCGGCTCAGTGCTGGTAGCGCTATTCTGGGATAATATCAAATTTATCATTAATAGTATCGACTCTCTGCTGGTAGCACTATTCTGGGAGAATATCAAAAATTGTATCGGCTCACTGCTGGTAGCACTATTCTGGGAGAATATCAAAAATCGTATCGGCTCTCTGCTGGTAACACTATTCTGGGAGATATCAAAAAATTGTATCGGCTCACTGCTGGTAGCACTATTCTGGGAGAATATCAAAAATTGTATCGGCTCCCTGCTGGTAGCGCTATTCTGGGAGAATATCAAAAATTGCATCGGCTCCCTGCTGGTAACACTATTCTGGGAGAATATCAAAAATTGTATCGGCTCCCTGCTGGTAGCGCTATTTTGGGAGAATATCAAAAATTTTATCGGCTCCCTGCTGGTAACACTATTCTGGGAGAATATCAAAAATTGTATCGGCTCCCTGCTGGTAGCGCTATTCTGGGAGAATATCAAAAATTGCATCGGCTCCCTGCTGGTAACACTATTTTGGGAGAATATCAAAAATTGTATCGGCTCCCTGCTGGTAGCGCTATTCTGGGAGAATATCAAAAATTGTATCGGCTCCCTGCTGGTAACACTACTCTGGGAAATGGGAAAGTTGAATGTGTCATCAAAATTGTGAGTGTTGTTAAAAACAAAATGTCTTCAGAAGCAATTGGAAAAAAACTAAACGGGGACTAAAAGATGTTTCCTAGAAATGGAGGATTTTTACTTTCGAGCTCAAAAGTCCATCCCGGACGGCAGGGGATGGCGGAGGACATGATTCGAACAACTTGGAACAAGGGATCATTGTGTCTGAGGGTAGGCGAGCACTTAATTCTGTAAGGATACATTTGAAAACATGCCAATCTATATACAAGTAATACACACCCTTCCCTATCCTAACACACACACACACACTTTTTATTTTTTGCGTTCAAAAATGCCTTCAACTAAAGTAACTGCTGCATATTTTGCTGACACCAAATGAAATGATTGTAACATTCCAGCCATCACATTCAAATGTAAAACAAAACCACAAACTCAATAAAATAATTTAAAAAAAAAAAAACGAATTACGGACCTTTGTGGGAGATCCCTGAAGTTCATGCAAACATTCAGCACCCCGCACGTATTCCCCCTCCCGCACTTTCATTGTGTATTTGGATCAGCCCAGAATGTGTGCGTTTGGCTTTGTTCTACTTGCTGGTTCATTTGTACGCCCCGTACACCAAGGCTAGTGTGTACACAGAAGTACATTATTGGTACAGTCGAAACAACAGCGTCCCCCCCTCCCCCTTTTGTTTTCTCCCCTACAACATGGGTAGAGCAGGTTTGTGTCCCGACTGAACTTCAGGCTGAAACCATTGAACTGTTCACATGCGAACCCCCTTCATCAATCAACCCGACTATCTCTGTATAATAAGCCAAGTCTATTAAAGGTAATAGCGCGTGGCTGTGGTACCATCTGAGAGAGAGCGGAGAGGTGTCACATTCTTGTTCACACAGGTAAGCAAAGAAGGGGAGAAAGGACGATTTTTTAAACCAAATTTATTTCTGGATATTCTATTTTGGCTTAAAAAGCTCCCCGGTAACTGGCTAGAGCTTCTACTTTTTTAAATTAAGAATATTGAAGTAGATCAACTTCTAAACACCATCTTATACTAGCTCATCCATTTTTTCCCAAGTCCAAATAGTATCCAGGTATTGTGTGGCCAGCTCCCCAGTATTTTGATTCCTAACCCTTACCAGAAATAGTCAAGGAAAAGAACAAGAACATACAAGTTTCATGATGTTAGAAGTCTCAAGGGTAAGAACAAGAACATACAAGTTTCATGATGTTAGAAGAAGTCTCAAGGGTAAGAACAAGAACATACAAGTTTCATGATGTTAGAAGTCTCAAGGGTAAGAACAAGAACATACAAGTTTCATGATGTTAGAAGAAGTCTCAAGGGTAAGAACAAGAACATACAAGTTTCATGATGTTAGAAGAAGTCTCAAGGGTAAGAACAAGAACATACAAGTTTCATGATGTTAGAAGAAGTCTCATGGCATCATAAGTTACTTGATTTTACATGGTCACATGACTAAGTTTTTGTTCTGCTTTTTGTTGTTTTTTTACATTGACCTAATATTTTATAATATTCCAGAGCAACTAACTTGCTGATCTCAGAGGAACTATTATATGAATCAAATAGAAGTTAATGACTTAGAAAAGAAGAAATAAAAATCTCATTTAAATGTGTTCATTGCTAAGAAACAGCAAAGTCCCCTTCAATTCTTTATGTTCACACTTGTTTGAAAACCAATGGCCTTTATTTGCTTGTCTGATTGTTTAGTCACTACCTAATGAAAATGTTGTAGAAAAAGACCTTGCTTTGAAACTACATTCATGTTTCTTAGCCCATAACACAATCTTCCATTTTGTTTTCTTCTCATAGTATGCTATTGTCCTATGTTCATATTTAATGAGTTTTGGGACTCTTACAAAATAGCTGAGAATGAGATTTTACTTTCAAATATACTTACATATTCTATCAGAAAACTGGAAAATGTTTCTGCTTTTAACCCCTACCACCCATAGAGATTTACTTTATCATTATTTTAATGTATGTTTAGTAGTCTAGTCAGTCAGGCAGGAGCAGGTAAATGAAATATGATATTCTTATTTCATGCATTGAGATCTTATTGTAACCAGCCAATCCCATAATCTACCTAACTTGGTCAAATGTTTAAAAGCAGGTGTTTCTATTAAACAAGGGTGACCTTACATTTGGCAATATCTCTCCCTCTCAGAGGCTGACACTGAGGGCCTCATGGTCTTGGCACACTCTTTTAAATGACTCTGCCTCACTTCCAGCAAATTCGATGGTCGGCATGCCAACTGTAAGGAGGTACGCCTCTTGTCATTGGCTGCTTGAAACAGATCTTCATCTCGGCGTTGAATTTCTTTCACCTGTACAAGCAAAGAATTAAATTAAAAGTTAAATGACTTGTTTTTTGTTTCATTTATTTGTTTTACATTCAACCAGCAACAGGCCAAGACTGTCTAAATATACAATTCATTTTGTTGATTGATACATTCATCTACTAGCTTAAAATACCATTAAATAAAATGATATTGTTTTAAATGAACTGGAGGCAAAGGTAGATTGGCCATTTGTGACAGGTCAGTTGCAACAAAGAACGGCTATTCGACACGCGTGATATGCTCATGTGATCTTCTAGAATGGACTGGCCATAGACACATTGCTATCCTATTCCAAAAGCTTTCAGTGACCCTTTATAAAGAAAGTCTACAACAGCACAACAGATTTCGGTTCAGTACAGCAGAATGGTTCAGTACTGCGGCATGGTTCAGTACAGCAGAATGGTTCAGTACAGCAGAATGGTTCAGTACAGCAGAATGGTTCAGTACAGCAGAATGGTTCAGTACAGCAGAATGGTTCAGTACAGCAGAATGGTTCAGTACAGCAGAATGGTTCAGTACAGCAGAATGGTTCAGTACAGCAGAATGGTTCAGTACAGCAGAATGGTTCAGTACAGCAGAATGGTTCAGTACAGCAGAATGGTTCAGTACTGCGGCATGGTTCAGTACAGCAGAATGGTTCAGTACAGCGGCATGGTTCAGTTCAGCGGTATGGTTCAGTACAGTGGCATGGTTCAGTACAGCAGAATGGTTCAGTACAGCGGCATGGTTCAGTACAACAGTATGGTTCAGTACAGTTCTCTGCACTTAAGTAATTGTACAGGCAGTGTTTCATGCTACCAGATGTACAGTATTTGATTGATATCACAAAGTTAAAAAAGAACCATGCAACTTAAATGTCATGGAATTAGATCTAAGCATAGCTCATTTTTAGCGGCCGCTGAAAGGGGAATAGACGCTATTAGTTTTGTGTGGTCTGTCTGTCCATCCCATTCAGATCTCGTAAACTAGAAAAGATATTGAAAATCTGTCATCATGAAAATTTAGACCATTCAAAGTTCTGATTCAACGGCTCCTTTTTTCTTTTCTGAAACCAAAAAACTTAATTTTTAAAATCAACTATGCATTTTTTTCATTAACGGTTTTAGATTTTTTGTCAAAATTTAATTTTTTTTACAATAATATTGTTAAGTTAAGTAAGTTCTGTCATTTACAAAAAAAAATGTTTAGTTTTATTTTTAAAGAGAAAAAATCTATTTAGTATGCATATAAGTGGAACATAATTTAAAACAAAAATTAATAAGTAGTTTTGCTTATTATTGCGTGAACTGCAGACTGCATCACTCATAATGGAATACTTAAATAAAGGAAGGGGAGATTTTTTTTTTTAAAGGAAATGTTTTTTCCTTGAGGCTTTGAATAAGAGATAGACCCTTTACAGAAAAATTAGATCAATGAGATAATCCTTATATGACATTAGTTAGGCCAGGTTCACATTGAACTTCTCCTTCACTTTCACCTATCCCTTGGTCTATTTCTCCATTCTTCTTTGTCATTTGCCTTTGATAGAATCTCATTCTGATATTCTTTCTGAAAATATTGAAACATTCCTTTTTACCTACCTTGGTGGCAGTGGCAGTGGCGTAGCTAGGGTGGGGGGAGGAGGGGGGAGAATTTGAAAATCCCCCTGGGCCCACACTTGAGGGGGGCCCCCAAATGAGTGTCTTTTTACATTAAAAATTAAATATTACCCAAAATGCAGGAGCCCCCAAAGAGGTCAAGCCCCCAATTCCCCAAATTCCTAGCTACGCCCCTGCTGGGTGGACCACTTTGGGAGCCGATTTTGAGTTTGTGTTTCCACACAAACTGTCTTTGTAACCTTGTTAATTTTAAGATCATACAAAACTATTAAACCCTACTTCTAGTAACTCCAGTTATGAAGCAGTCCTCTCCAACCTTGCTTAATTTTACAATTCTTGTTGGAACAGAATGATAATTTAATTTTCATGATTATTTTTATAACATATATGTACATAGCTATAGGGAAATAACTTTTTTTTTTACTTTTTTCTTTTCAATGGTACTGAACCACCATACGCACAAGGCAAGGGAAGTAATTGTATTATTTATAGGATTTAATAATCCATTTTTTTAAATGTGTTTAGCTCTAGTCAAAGTAATGATGGTTTGTTACAGTCTCTCTCTCTCTCTGGTGACCTCTTTAGGCATTAACTATTGCCTAATTAAAACTAGGCCATATGGTCCACATCTTAGTTTATTTAACATGGAAATAGGTGTACATTTTCAAACAAATCCCTGTTATCAGAGTGGTAGGACTAAGTTAAACACAGAAGTTTAGATTTCCTTCTTGATATTATCCAAAGTATCTCAAGGACAAGGTTAGTAAACGTGACTCACTTCTATAGTCTAGGGTGTCAAGTAGGCAAGACAAACATCTTAACTCTCCAGCAAATGGAAAAAAAACTACTTGGATTGAAGGATGTCCTAGCAACAAGACTGAAAATCTCCAGCAGGATTTGAACCCACTAATTATTGACAGCTCAGCGTCCAAGCCTCTTACATCTCAGTGAACTCATTCCCAACTTTAAAAAGTTCAACACAAATGTTGGTGATCAAATAAAAGGTAAAACACAAATCTTTGAGAAAACAAAAAATTAGGAGTATTTCCTGTTGGGTCAGGTATTTGGATTCTTCCTTAGGTCCAAGGACATATATATAAATTATCTGGTTTAAATAATTGGAGAAAGTTGTCTATATTGAGTTGGCCGCCTTCAGTCAAAACCATAGCTCATATCATACAACTCTGATAAGATGAAAGCCTAGGCTGAAGCTGTGGTCAGAATGAAGTCACCAACACAGTAGTCCTCCCCCCCCCCCTTACACAGCTTTTGGGTGAGAATAAACAGCAAACAACCCTTTGCGATCAGAGGTGTCACAGGATTTATCAGAATGTAGTATTATATGCTGCCCAAAGGTCACCAGCTTCTAATTGTTCCTCATGGTAGGACTTCAGAGACTTAACCATGTATGGGTTAATCCCCAAGGCAGCATGATTCGAATTTGGAGTTTCCCTTCACCTATGTGTGTAGCCAGCAAAGAATAATGAGCGAATATAATTACCCATGTATGCAATGTATTCTTTAAACCTCCTACAATGCTACAGTCGAGACTGAGGCGACCTACCATAGCCAGGTATCTTTCTTCATCTTCTGGTGACAGTGTAGCCAAGCCATGCTCCAAGGAAGTGAACACAGTCACAGGATTTTCCATAGGAATATCTACAGGTTGAATCTTTTTGTCTTTATTGAATTTGTTTTCTGCTCATAAAGTAGAAAAAAAAAAAACTAATTTATTATTATACAAATTGTTGATGAAAAAAAAAAAGATAGTTAAAAAAAAGTGATTGGTTTTAAGTCATGTATAGATAATGAGGAGACATGTTTTATTCAGAATGACAACTCAGACTAATGTTTGGTTATCACGAGCCTGAGCCTTAAAATTGTATATTCTTTTAACAAAGTGGCTACATCCTATGATACCAAAGAAGTGGACATTCTGGATACCAAAGCAGTGGACATTCTGGATAGCTGTATCTTATAAAATTAAGCAGCATGAGATTTAAAATTATTTTATTTTTATTTTACTAAGTATTGTTCATTTCAGTAAACTTTGAGAAGAGAATATTTATGTACAAAAAACATTTCATATCATTCATGAATATTGAAATAGTTTTAGTGTTATTTAATTAAAACAATAATATAGGCAAGACAGAGAAAGTATGTCGTCAAATGAAAATAGAAACCAAAAACACTCTTCAATGAGTACATTCAATGAAATTTTTGAAAGTTGCTTGTTTGTGCCAGTGACTTGAGTAATCTTCACAAAATTGGCCAAAATATATTGATTTTTTTAAGGTAGGTACAACAACTGGCAGTACACCCAGTCCAGACTGTCCTGCATCAAGTTTGAACTATGGCATAAAAACTTTAGTTTTGAAGGATCAACCAAAACATGTAAAAAAAAAAAAACATTTATAGAAAAATTTTTACTTTTCTTAATTAACATTGATCAGGATAGTTATTCATTAAAATGACTGACAGATCATGAACAGACATTGCAGTAAGGTCCTTGCAAGTTACAAGCCTGTAATATTTAAGTAATAAATAACTTTCTAACCTAGTAATCGTAGTTTATTTTTTATCACTTGAAAAAAAAATGGAGTAAGATTTTGGAAATTAAAGGAAAGGTTACCTCTTGCTAAGTGTCGCTTTCTTTTTGCTTGTGTACGATATTTCATAGGTTCCTCTTGACTGCACACAGGAAACACACTAGCAGAGTCAGTGTTATTAGTATATTCTGAAGCCTTGCCAATCACTGCAACCTCTTCCTCTGAGGTTAATAAAGAAAATTCAGGACGCAGATGCAGGTCAATATCTAACGTTTTGTCACTACTGCCAGCAGTGGGATCATTTTTCATTTTTGATATAATGTCATCATCGCTAAAACTAAACACTGTTGGTGAGAATTTTGCTTTAGGAGAGTCATCTTTCTTGTTCCTTGGAGTCATGGGTGTTTGGGTTTGTGATGGGGATTCATGATTAAAGCTTCCTGACCTGGAGTTAGGAAACTTCACTTTGGCCTTTGAGTCATCCTGGGTAACGGAAGAGCACAATACACTGTTTCCTCTCAGACGAACAGAGCTGGCCAGGTCATTACCATCAGTGAACTCATGAATGGCCTTCAGCTGAGCATTGTAGAGCAATGCCTTCAGGTCTGCCCCAGTGAAGTGTTCACACATTTGGGCTATCTCAAGGAGATCAACATCACTGCCCAGTGTCATTTTATGTGAGAGAGCCAGCAGAATCTCATGCCTGTCATTCTGAAAGGAGACAATAAAAAGATGAGAAGTCTGTCAAGTAAAGCAGACAAAAATGCAGGTTCAAATCAAATTAACAAGCTCCAATACTCTCAGCTCTGTAAAGACTGTATGAAAGCATAAAGGGAGTTACAGGACCTTATCTTATGTGATAAAATAGTTGGCTGTGGTTAAAAGTTGGATAGAGACAATGATTTTGTATTTAAAAGAGATGGGAGGATCTATATATATCTACATGGGGGGATCTATAGCTATCTATTTTCTATCTCAAAAGAGGGGCGGGCGTACAAATGAATAATAGTTTTGTTTTCTTTCTTGAGTTGGCCACAGTTCATGCACCTGTTTTAGGGCTATCTGATAGGCCAGCTTTCTTTCTCATTGTCTTAGCCACTATAATGAAACAACTCTACTAAAATTACCAATATCTTGACTTTATTCAACAAGATTGCAGTAAACAATGAAAGATCAAAAACACATTTCACATGACTGATTCTTTAAGAAATATGAACACACACAATGGACACAACCTTAGGCCAGTTACACTACAGCCACCTTATAGCAGAGTTTCCTAGGCCTTGATTGATATGATCCAAAAGGTTACTTAATGTTGAAGGGACCTTTTTTTTTGTTTTACTTTGAGGATAATGAGTTTAATAACTGAAATATTGGAATGGAATGGTCATTAAGAATTCATTAGTTATTAAGAGCAAAATCATCACTCTCACAAAGATTGGTCAGCTGTTTACAGGAGGAATAGTCTTTCTAAAAAAAACAACTTTTTTATTTTACTTATTACTTACAATGTTTGGCATTTCACACAAAATTGATTTGTCTAGCCGGCCTGGTCTCAGGAGAGCTGGGTCAATGAGGTCTGGTCTACTGGTAGCAGCCAATACAAACACACCTTGAATAGAAAGAAAGCACTAGAACCTTGAGAATTTTATCAAACCTTATGCAGTGTTTCAACAAACTTGTAGAAAAAAAAACATACCAGTTTACAATTAAAGAGATTGGCGGACAGCTGACGATTGCTTCTAGCCTGATGTAATCATTCATGGGCTGGATAAGTTTTACAGTGAGCACAGGACTAAAGAGAGAATTGTACAAAGTCATCCGGAAGGTGCTGTATTGTGTGACTGCAATGAATTATGCAGTGAGTAATGGAGGGATGTCCAGCACTGATTATGAAAGTGAAAGTAGCGATACAATATAAGCTGTATCAAAAGGATACTATATAGGGAAGGGAGAAAATAGTCACGGAGGGGGAGGGAGAGGAGAGGTGAGAGGAAGAGATTGGGGATGCAAGAGTGAGAGAAGAGAAAATAAAAGGTATAAAGAAAGAAAAAGAGGTTGCTTGGTTATGGTGATATGTGCTGCACTGGACTGTCATTTCAATAGTCTCCAGTTCAAACCCTGACCCCTGTCGCAGTTACTAAAGTAACTGCATACGGTAGTCAGGACAATCAAATGTAAATAATGCCGAGTTCAACACGTTTGATGACGTCATTGTGTTTATTTTCCTCCAAGTATTTTGTTTAGCAGGTTGTGTCCCTTGGTTACTGGTCATCAATTTTTTGACTAATACTCACACGCTACTAGTGACGTAGTGGACGGTCTGTCTATCTCTTTTCCATCTTGTAGTCTAGAGACAAGACGTATTTTGAGGGAGCTCTGATTTTCGCCTTGTACTTCAATACTGGATAGCCTTATTGTTGTGTCTTGGTTGATATTCAGATTATTCTTGTATTGGATTATCTTGACCCCTGTGTAGGGTGAGTTTTATTTTCCCATTGAATAATTATTCTATCTGATTCGATCGTATTTGTTATTCGATTTGTAGACTAGAAAATTAGAAGACTCCGTTCTTTTATCTCTCTACAGGGTCTTACTTTAGGTCTTAGTTTCAGGCTTCAGATTGGTTCTAGCCTTGGACTATTGAACTAAGTTTTCATCTTGGAGTTCTCTGTCTGATGTGTGGTGGTAAGGCGGAGGGTACCGTTCCAGACTTCGGCTGACTATATTCAGACCTATTGTTGGATTATAACGTTCCAGCCTTTGATGGTATTGTGACCTTCGCTGTGGACTATTGATGAAAATGAAGATTGCTCTACGCGTATTGCTAGTTGTTATTTGGACAACTATATAGGCATACTGATTGAGTTATGGAAGTTAAGTGATTATATTATTTGTATTGAAATAGTCAATTACTTGGGGTGAATTAGAGCATATTATTTCATATCAAGTATTTATATACCTTATTGTTAGCTCATCTCATTATTATCATTCATACCCACTCAGTGTATATAATTCATTGTATTAAATTCATAAGTTTATTTAAAATCATCATGCACATTGTTTATTACTTTATGCATAACTGAATGTGTATGGTGTGACTGTCTGGCTGAGCTCGGGCCTAAATTTATTACAAGTTAGTAATTAATATCAATAAAACAAGAAAATTCAAGATATTTAATTCTAAAATAACTGTAATACCTAGACACATTTCGCAATATATACTTTATTAATACATAAACACATTAATTCATAATAATAATTCACCAAAGACCTGACAACCCCCACCCCCAACAAACTTCTTCACAATGTGAAGGACTTTTTCAGATTAAAGATAAAAGACTAAAAGTTTACAAATACTTTGTTAAAAAAAATTTCTATAAGAAAAAAACTCAAAACTTCCAATTAAATTTTGATGTACAACAGGTTGAGAAACACTTCTTTAAAAAAAAAATTATAAATTTGAAGTTGATGTTTTTGAAGTTTTAAAGAAAAAGAAAGAAAGAAAGAAAATAGTAAAAACATTAGCATTTACCTTGAAGACCTTCTACTCCATCTAATTGGGTCAACAGCTGATTCACTACTCTGTCAGTAACTCCAGTGTTGTCATGGCCACGCCTGGAGACAACAAAGTAGAGCTTATATTTATAGATCTTTCAAATCAATTGATTTTGGACAATGTTTGAAACAAATCTCTTAAAACTCAATTGAATGTAAATATTAAAATTAATGAAATAACTTACTTGGGTGCAATTGAGTCAAACTCATCAAAGAAAAGTATGCACGGCTTGGCATTTTGGGCTCTGCAACACAAACAATACATTTTTCAACATAAAAGTAGCAATGAAAATTAACAAAGAAGCCCTATTCAAAATGGCCACTTAGGAAAATAAACTTACTTATTTGAAAAAAAAAATTTTAACAGTTACTTCCTGAATAATGATATGAATAACATTATACATAACATAATATTTCATTTCTTTTTCTTTAAAATTGATCAGCTCTCTCTTGTTATGAGATCATTTTAATTATGCATTTTGTGTTGATGCATATAACAACCAGCTACTTGTGAAAAGATTTATTTATGAACTTCTGAGAGCAAGGTGGAATTTGTTGGATGGTTAATTCTCTCCTCTCCTAAAACTTATGTACAGGATCTTTGTAAGTGTGGACTGTGCCATGTCACAGCCTGTGGAGACATTGTATCAAGGTTGGTAAGTACAACATTATTCAACAACCATGGAATTGTTTCATAAATGTGGACTGTGCCATGTCACAGCCTGTGGAGACATTGTATCAAGGTTGGTAAGTACAACATTCTTCAACAACCATGGAATAGTTTCATACCATAGAATGAACGGATAAAGTATGGTATCATTGAAAGAAAGTGAAGAGCCCATGTTAACTGTAATAGAAAATAACTTTTTAAATTTGTAAGACAGTAGTCCTTTTTTTTAATTTGTAAGACAGAAGTCATTTTTTTTATTTGTAAGACAGAAGTCACTTTTTTAATTTGTAAACAGAAGTCACTTGTTTCACCTGTAAGAAAGACACTTCTATTGTCTGTTTTATTTACAGGTTTCACTTTTAACAAAAAAATGAGTCTAGCCTTTATAATTTATATTACAAATTAGAATATCTGCTTGATAAGACTTTTCATAATATAAAAAAAACAACTATATATATTTTACCTAATGAAAAGCTCCCTCACAGACTGTTCACTAGCACCTATATACTTTTTCAGTAGTTCTGGACCCTTCAAATCAATAAAAAATAAATTAAAAACTTGTTTGTACTCCTGGTAGTTTAAGTTACTGTATAATATTTCAAAAAGTAAATATAAAGATAAAAATATGAAAACATAAAATGTCAAAAATACGACAATTACTTCAATGTTGTGAAGATCATTGAGACATATCTTTACTAGGTAGAATATCATTTGTTAAATTATGTAGCCAATAGAATGTCTATTGTAAGTGAAATTAAATTATTTTATCTCTGAAGTGATCAGTGTGGTACATGAGGAGAAATTCACAGAGGAAAGTAAACAACACTCACTTTAAAATGTAAACATTTGGATAAAAAAAACACTAAATTTTAAGTTCTCTATTAAATAGCATTTTCAAATGCCACATTTATGAAGTTAGTGTACCTTGATGCTAATAAAATGAAGTCCACATTCCTTAGCCACAACGCCAGCCAGAAGTGTCTTGCCAGTTCCTGGAGCTCCATACAGCAGTATCCCTGATCTCATGCGAAGTGGACAAGCATTGTACAGCTCTGGGTACTTAGCAAAACAAAGATATAACAAAATATAGTGAAAGAGAAGAGGTAAACCAAATAGCATACAATATGTTGTACACATTTCATCATTTGAAAGGAGGCGGGGTGGCTGAGCGCTAAAGCACTTGGCTTCTGAACAGGGGGTGCCAGGTTCGAATCCTGGTGAAGACTGGGATTTTTTAATTTTGGGATCTTTGGTCAGCTCTAATGGGTACCTGTCATTAGTTGGGGAAAAGTAAAGGGTTGGTCATTGTGCTGGCCACATGACATCCTCATTAACCATAGGCCACAGAAACAGATGACCTTTGCATCATCTGCCCTATAGACCGCATGCTCTGAAAGGGCACTTCTTTACATCATTTGAAACAAGAACTAGCTGATTTGAGATTAGCCCAAGCTTAATGCTAGAGTCTAAGACTCTAGCTTAAAACAAAGCCAAACTTTTAGGGGACTGGATTATTTATACTTTTTTTTTTTTTGTCTTTTATTAAACCTGAAAATAAAACAACAACATTTATTTGAGTGAGTAGAGCTCTGGCAAAATGAAAAACTAATTATTTAAGACTTGAATTGTTGTTATGCATACACAAAATCAAGAAAATTTCCTTATAAAAACACAACAAATGCAGCCATGATTTGTGTTTACAATAAAACATGTTAAATTGATGTAGTGTGATCAATAGCTAAGAAAAGTTAAGATGGTTGATCCTTGTAGTGGCTATTGGCTACACAATAAATTTAGATCACAGAAACTGGTAAACTCAAGTTGATAAAGAAAAGTAAATTTAATGAGCAGCCTCACTTGTAAATCTAATGCTTATAAAGCATCAAGGTAGCTTTGGACTTTGCAGAGCTTGATAACATTGTTTGCCAAATAAAATGTGACCAACCTTTGAAGGCCATTTTAAAGTTTCTTCAAGGGATGTCTTGACATGTGCCAGTCCTCCGACATCTGACCATCCAAGCTCTCCAGGTTTGTGCAGCTGAATGTGTCTCACGGAGACAGGCTTGAAAGTATGCAAAGCATCCTCAAAATCATCAAATGTCAAGAGTAAGCCATTTTTAGGAGCTAGAGGCAGCAGAAATAAATTGAATTTGAAGTTCTGCATAATTAAACATGTTTAGAAGCAAGATACTTTTGAAATAGAATTATCATTATTTACATTACCAAACCTTTCTATATTAATAGGTTTTTAAAAAAAACACTATTTAGTATTTAAGGTAAAAAAAAAAAGGTCTCAGATCTGCATTCAATGATTTTAAGCTTGTTTCTATGGCCAAGGGTCAACAAGGGTGTCATGTGCCAGCCCAACAACCAACCAAATTTACATCCCCAAGCTATGTCAGGTACCCATAGAGTTGGCTGGACTACATACATCTTACAAATCCTGAAATTCAAAATCATAGTCTTCACTGAGATTTAAACTCAAGATTCCTTGGTTTAGAGAAACACTTGACCATATAGAAGATTAAGAAATAAACAGATATAAAAAGAAAGATCAAATGGAAAGTGTTTCAATAACTGAATAGCTAAAGCTATAACACGGGGCGCTGTAGTTGAGTAGTAAAAAACGCTGGTTTCCAAACCGGGGTCTGGGGTTCAAATTCTGGTGAAGACTGGGATTTTTTATTTCGGGATCTTCGGGCACCTCTGTGTCCAACCAGCTTTAATGGGTACCTACATTAGTCTGGGAAAAAATAAAGGGTGTTGGTCATTGTGCTGGCCACATGACATCCTTGTTAACCGTAGGCCTCAGAAAAAGATTACCTTTACATCATCTGCTCTATAGACCACAAGGTCTGAAAGGTCTATTACTTGTGGATGGAATTTAGAGTCTAAAGTGTTGCATGAATACAAAAAGACAAACTCTGGAAAGTGGAAAACAAAGGGACACATACAGAGAATGTATTTGGTCCTACCCTCTCTGGTTCTAACAAGTTTATTGTGGATGGCCATGTTGACTAATGACTCCAAGTCCCTGGCCACATAACCTTCTGTCTTTGCAGCCAGTAAACTAAGCTCCAGCCACTGACTGTTTTTATGTGACAGACCCAACTGTCCTGCTAACACAGCTTTCAAAATTTTTTCCCTGGTAGCCTTAAAAGCAAAATAACCAATTGAGTTAGGACACTGCAAAATAATCAATTCAGTTTGGACACTAAAAAAATCACTTTAATAAAATTTACTCATATTCAAGAACCAGGTCAAACATATTCTAAGATTATTTACTATTTAATGGTGAATTTCATTAACAAAACTAAATTTTTAAGTTAATTGGTAAGTGGAGCAGTAAATATGAAAACCCAAATTAGAATATGAAGATAAATAATTAAAATGTCCAATAAAAAAGTATTTTTATACAATTTAACTATGTCAAGAAGGAAGTTGGCATCACTGAATGATCTTAGTATGCACACATTTGTTACAATGATACATTGATCATCAATGTATTGATGAGTGAATACTTTATTAGGAAAGCCAATGTCCAAAGTCTTCTGAATGAAATGTATTCCCTGAGTGGTGACCAGTGAAGGATGCAATGATGACCTAGATTTGCTGGTGGCAAGGACCATAATTCTGCTGTTGTTTTCTATCTCGTATTTGATGATAGCTTGCAAAACTGTGGATGGAAACAAGAAAAAAATTACTTTTTGGGCAGTAAATAAAAAAATAGACATGTCTACAAGATCACCCAGAAAACATTAGTGCTTCACCCAAGAGCATCATTAAAAAAAATAACATTTTAACTATGGCTGTTTAGAAAACAGCTTCATTGGCTCCCATATAGTATCATGATAAACCATCATAATGTGAAAATTTTATCAAACCCAAAACATAAGGAATCATGGGAAATGGTAGCTTGGAGGCTGACAGAACTTTCTTATTATACAATTTATACAAACCCTTAGTTCTTGAAAATCCTAAATTGATAAATTTCTTCATGTAGCCAAGTTGGGGAATTTAGCTGCTTAATCCAGATTCCAAATTCTTGAAAGTTAACTTTCTGAATATATATTCTTAATTAATATTGTAAATATATAGAAAACCTGCTTAGTAATTAAGATTCACTATTTCAAAGATTTTACTACACAATTCCAATTAAAATTGCTTAAATGCCACTCTACTTATGTTATTTGTTAAAATATTGATATTTGTATATATTTTTTGCAAATAAATGTTTTGGTATTTCAATTTGGGTTGGGATCATTTTTTCCCCCCTTTCAACAAAGTTTGCGTCTGTGTGATTTAGATAGCCCTTGACCTTTTATATTAGTATCCATTTAGCTTTGTTTTGATTGTGTCCAATGTCAAGAGATACAATCATTCTAGTCTCTCATCACTAACCTTGGGACACTTTAGAGGCAATGATAGTCTCTGCACTCATTTCCATTTCAGGTCCAGCTGGGGCAGGCACAATGCTGTCAAGATTGTCCAAAAGAATCAGTGAAGGCTCCCTCCATGCTGACTCATCAAACTGTGCCTCCAGAGATCTTTTTATAATGGGCAGTGGAGTCCCTAAATTAAAATTTGTAATATATATAATACTATGATAGAGACATTGATGGCTAATGTGTAAAAAAGAATAATATTGGTTTTAAGTTTCTATGTTGTTGTTTTTTTTAAAGAGACCAGGTTTCTCGATTTCTTATTGTTATGACTCTACAATGCACGCTGTCATTAGGTGTGAGACTGCTCACCATGAGACACAGGACAGGGACATGAAATAGGAGAGGAAGTCAAGATGGCCGATGATTAGAGATGAAAACGACGCTTGTGATGTGATTAGTGTAATTCTAGATCTAGTTTCCTATTTGGTTATTAAACATTCTATTTTGTTATTTTTATAATCCTTTCGTTGAGGTTATTTAGCTAAGTTATAGCAATTGGTGTCAGAAGTGGGATCCTCAACAAAAGGGGAGAAGAAGGTCTAGATCTATGTGTGGGACATTGAACGATTCCATTTTCGGGTAAATCAACATAAGTTTTGTTTTTAGTTGATCAACGTTTGAATACTGGATGGCGTCTAAGAAAACACTTAGTCAACTGTCATTACCAGAACTTAGACATGAACTCAGAGGTAGAGAGCTGAAGGTGAGCGGCAACAAGGAGGCACTTATAGAGCGTCTTAGGCAAAGCATGATAGAGGAAGAACAGGACCCGGAGACCGATGAGTTTGAAATAGAGCCGACTTTGATGGAGCTTTGGAACATGATACAAGAACAAGGCAAAACAAATACTGACATAGGAAACTCAATGAAAGAAGAGTAATGAACTGGGCTCTATAAAATCATTTGTGACTGAATTGAAGAAGGATATAGATGACTCCAAACAACAATTAAGAAATGATGTAACTGAGCTAAGGTCCCAAATGCTAGAGGATTTCAATTCTAAAATGCAACTACTACATAGTGAAATGAAGGTGGAGCTGGAAAAGAAACAAGATGCTGGGGCCACTGTGAATGAAATGGCTGGGAAGACTAAACCGCCGGTGTTTGACGGTTCTGTTTCTTGGTCGGTGTACCGATTGCAGTTTGAAGCGGCGGCCAAAGTAAACAGATGGAATACAAAGGCAGAGAAAGCAACTGGTCTGGTGTTGGCACTCAGAGGCAAGGCAGCCGAATTGTTACAGACAATGAAGGACCAGACGGACTTCGATGCCATGGTCAAAACAATGGAACTGCGATACGGCGACGAACACTTACAGGAAGTGTTTAGAGTACAATTGAAAAGTCGACAGCAGAAGAGTGGAGAGACACTACAGGAATTAGCGGCGGACATTGAGCGTCTTGCCCGTCTGGCTTATCCATCGGCAACACCAGAATTTGTGGATGTTATTGTTACAGATGCCTTCATAGATGGAGTGCGAGATGCGGAACTAAAAAAAGCCATCCGAATCAGTGGAAAACGGAAAGTAAGTGAAGCTCTTATCTATGCTCTGTCCTACGAAGCGGCTAGGGATTCAGCGAAGGCCAATTATTACAGCCGGACGATAGATGCTCGGGAGGAGGATCCTACACAGCTGGTACGAAGACTGGTGGGGGAGACTATAGACGAAAGACGACCCCAGGAGGAGGATCTTGCACGGCTGGTCAGAAGGGTGGTGGAAGAGACTAGAGACGAACGGCGACCCTATATCAGACATAACACTGCCCCCTCCTTTGGACAACGGCCCGAGTGGCAGCACATCTCTGAAAAAGGGGCTGCCACGAAAGCATACTGGGCTCAATGGGACTCAATAACCATCATTAATGGTGTCCTAAGAAGGGTCTGGGAATCCGTTGACGGCACATCAAGGCGTTTTCAGCTTATATTACCGAAAAGCAGAGTGTCTGAGGTGCTACAGGAAATTCACAATGGTACCAGTGGGTCTCATTTGGGTGTTAATAAGACCCTCGATAAGGTTCACCGGAAATTCTACTGGTTCAGATACAGAGAGGATATAGAGGAATGGTGCCGGGGATGCAACGTCTGTACAGCCGCAAAGGGCCCTCCACGCAAAACAAGGGGACAAATGCAACAATACATGGTTGGAGTTCCGTTTGAAAGGATTGCAATCGATGTGGCAGGGCCATTTCCTGAAACTAGACGAGGAAATAAGTACATATTGGTAACTTTTGATTACTTCACTAAATGGCCGGAGGCGTATGCAATACCGAACCAAGAAGCAACAACGGTAGCAGAAACGCTTGTAGAGAACTGGATCAGTCGATTTGGTGTCCCTATGGAGCTACACTCCAATCAAGGCAGGAACTTTGAATCTAGAGTATTTCAGGAAATGTGCCGGGTGCTTGGCATCAATAAAACTCGCACTACACCACTACACCCGCATTCAGATGGAATGGTAGAGCGGTTCAATCGTACCTTAGAACAATACTTGTCGAAGGTCACCGATGATCGACAGGACAACTGGGATGCATACATTCCAGTGTTCCTGATGTCCTACAGGAGTTCTATCCATTGCTCTACTACATATACCCATGCAAAGATGTTGTTCGGCCGGGAACTTCGTTTACCAAGTGATCTGCTATTTGGACTTCCGAGAGACACACCAGTCCTTGCTACTGAGTATGTCAACGATCTTAGACGGCGTCTGGAGGAAACACATTCTCTGGCTCGTGGGACAATGAAGAATAACTGCGATCTAATGAAGACTAGATACGATAGACGTGCAAATACTTCGGGGTTTCAGGAAAACGATCTGGTATGGCTATATAACCCCCAGAGAAGAAAAGGTAGATCCCAAAAACTCCAAAGAGACTGGGAAGGTCCATATCTAGTCGTTAAAAGGATCAACGATGTGGTCTACTGAATTCAGAAGACTCCACGGTCTAGCTTCAAGGTTGTTCACGTGGATCGGCTTCATCGTTATCATGGCGGGGCAAACTTTGTTCGAGACGAACAGTTTTAAGGAGGGGGCAGTGTTATGACTCTATAATGCACGCTGTCATTAGGTGTGAGACTGCTCACCATGAGACACAGGACAGGGACATGAAATAGGAGAAGAAGTCAAGATGGCCGATGATTAGAGATGAAAACGACGCTTGTGATGTGATTAGTGTAATTCTAGATCTAGTTTCCTATTTGGTTATTAAACATTCTATTTTGTTATTTTTATAATCCTTTCGTTGAGGTTATTTAGCTAAGTTATAGCATTATTTATCTTTTCTGAATCATTAACTTTTCATCTTATATCAAATAAAATGCACTCAAAACATTTTTAATTTTACAAATACTAATAAAACAAAAGCAGTCACATTATTTATAAAACTGAGCATAATATTAAAACAAAAATTAGCAATTTTAAGTAGAAAACTAATCTTAAAAGGCCTGTAGAAACAAAAAGAACATAGTTTTCTCATCTGTGATTAAAACACAGTATTTTTCGTCATATATAAAATTTATCATTTGTAAAAAGCTGCTATACTAATAAGGGATGCGGTGGCTGAGTGGTTAAGTGCTTTGTTTCTGAACTTGGGGTCCTGGGTTCTAATTTTGTTGAAGGCTGGAATTTTTAATTTCAGGATTTTTTGGGGGCCCGAGTCCACTCAGTCTAATGGGTACCTGACTTTAGTTGGAGAAAATAAAGACGGTTGGTCGTTGTGCAGTCCACATGACATCCTGCTCATTAACCTGGCCATAGAAACCTTAACATCATCTGCCGTATAAATTGCAAGGTCTAAAAGGGGTACATTTTTAAACTTTATATGGCGATAAGATAGAACAAAAAGAAAAAAAATAAGTTAAAGTTTTCATTGACCTCTTAAAGATTTGCAATCGACATAATTAACATGAGCCAATACCGGCAGGTCACTCAGCTTGGCTGCAATGGCTCTGATCACAGATGACTTGCCACAACCATTGGGCCCGGTGATGAGCAAGAAACCATGGCAAAGTCCAACATGAGGCAAAAAGTTGTGCTGGCTCAAAGGTCTCACACCCAGACATGCATGAATGTGTGAGATAGCTTGATCAATAATTTCATCCATTCCTCTGAAGAAGAAAAAAAAAGTTAAATATCTAAATAGCTATGTAGTTTGTTTCACCTGGTGTTTTTATTTGGTACTCACATCTACACTCACATCTGGCCTAACCTGTAATTCAGCAGGCAATAAAAAAAAAAAAGATGCTAGAGAATAACTGCAACAGAAGTTAAACTCTCTGATGTAAGCATTGATGGCCCAGATATAAAATTAAAGACCAACTGGCTTAGTTTTATTGTTATTTTGAAGTTATTAATAGAAATGTTGACATAGTTAATATTTTAGAAAAATAAAAAACTTTTATTGAACATAAATGAAAAGCAGCACCAGGGAGCAAGTGATAACACAATTAGATACAGCCATTGTTTGTCTAATACATGCCTAACGGCTGTCTATGTCACCTCTCTTGAAATTGTTAGTCAACATTTGTGTGGCAATGTGGGGGGCGGGGCTAGCTGGGGCATCTGACCATTGACCACTGGGGTGGTAATTTGCATACAGACAAATGACTCTGGACCAGCAGAATATTTTTGGACATTACGATTGTCTAGAAGTTAGTTCGCTTGGCAGTGCATTACTGCTAGGTGGTGTTGTCATTTCCGGAGTCACTGCTTCGAGCCTCGGTCAGCACAATCCTGTATTTTCCTCGCATTGAATTCACTACTTTCTCTCATTTAAAAAACTTGGTCCCTGGCGCTGCTTTTCATTTAGGCTCAATATGTATGTACTTTTATTGAGCATATCATTCTATTTTGTAGTGATTCTTAGAATTAATTTTTATTTTTGACAGTTATTTAGATCTGTTGGCCCACTCCATTTATTGAACAACTATGGTTCATTTTATAGAAATGAGATGAAAACCTGGGCAATGGCTATGGTTGGAATGTTGTCACCAACACAGAAGTTCCACACTCTCCAAGAAGTTGAAATGTCTAAAGAAATGGGAATAAACGATACAGTTTTTTTTTAGCTCAGCAGTGTTGCAGATTCTGCCAGGATGTAGCACTGTGAGCATTACTGTGTACAGCATTGTGTACAGCACTGTGTGCTGCACACTGCCTGTGCGCCAACAGCTCCTAATTTTTTCCTCAAGTCCCTCCCAAAGCCTTTACAATGTTAGGATATAGTGACAAGGTGGATAGCCAGCCAAGGCAAACGCTTACTGATTCAGATGCCAGTTGCTCCTCTTTGCTCCTTCTACTATCAGTGATAACAGTTCCACTGAGCATGTGAAGGCCAGGAGTTGGTCTGCTTGTCAGAGACTGTTTGTAATGCATGCCATTGGAAGCATTTTAAATCCATTACCATTTTCAAAGTTTCTGTTCATATCATTTTTAAGGGAAATAATCACCATGAAACGTGTACAACACATTTGATGTCAGGAGCACATTAAATATAATCTGACCCCAGGCAATTAGTCAAAACTCAACCCGATAGCATGATGTGACTAGTAAAGCTATAATATATTAAAAAAAAACAGTTACCCTAAGTTTGTAAGTTTATTAGTCAAAGGTTTTGGATCAACAGGCTGAGAAGGTAAGATATTGCTGATGACCCCTAGCTTATCAGCCTTGTCATCTTGTTCCACAACCAACAATACAGAATCAATGTTGGCTTCGCTCAACAAAGTGAAGTCATTTATATTAGCTGGGTTGTCCCCAGAGAAAGTTAGCTGAACCTCTACTGGTGTCCCTGCAGGAAATTTAGAATACAACTAAATCATTATACACTACTAGAACTAGACAATTTAAATATTGCTTTTAAAGAGTGAACTAATTTTCAACGTAAAAATGAACCAAATAAACACAGACATAAAATAAAACACTTCTATTTTGAATGTGTCCTTTTTTTTATATCTATGACACAAACTGAAACTAACAATGTAAAAGATGAATAGCTTCTAACTAATAGCTTTCATGTGGATTCTTCAATTTGGCTTAAAACATGATAAGAAAAAAGATATTAACAAACTATTCCACATTCCATCCAAAAAGATTACACAATTTTTTTTTAAAATGACATTACCTAAGGTATTAATAAGTGGACTGGGGATGTAGCTCATTATCATTATGTAACTAAGTCATGTATCATCAATACAACAAATATAGAAACAAAATTGAAGATATCATAAAGGAAGACAATAACTTTGTAACTAAAGATCTGACAAATAAGAGACTAGAGAAAGCTGCAAAACTAAGACGTGAAGTTGTAAAGGCTGCAACCTACCTATGATGGTCATAAACTTAATTAACATTCCTTGGAAAACTACAATAGGATGCTTGATATCAGCACACTGCTTGATGTAATGAACAAAAGAAGCCTTCAGAGAGTCCAGGGACACACCTTTGGGCTGCAGATCAATTAATTAACTCAATCAATCATTCAATAAATCAACTTCAATTTTAGACTAGCTTAGAAAAAACTTTCAGATCAAAAAGCATTTTTTAATGCATAAAAAAAATTGGGTCAACCACAGCTAACCACCAGTGAAGTTATTGTGTAGCGTAGTGTAGTGTAGTGTAGCGTAGGTGACATAATAAATCAGAACTGGGAAAAAACATATACCTCATTCACTGTCACCAAAGTTTATATCAACTCACTCTGTCTGGTAAAACATCAATTACAGTAAACCAAATTCACCCAGATATCCCTTTCTCCTCCCCCCCCCCCCTTTTCCAAATTGGTCTAAAAAAGTGATAGGATAGCATATTGAGAAAGCTAAAAGCATGAAATTGTGCTACAAAAAAAACAATTGGTAAAAATATTTCTAATCGCACAGATTTATTATTGGTCTAGATCTATTACAAGTTCAATTACATGACTGATCCAAACTAATTGATACAGTTACACTTCGTATAAGCTTTGTTTTTACTTTTAAAGTTTTTTGTTTGTTTTTCTTGTTACCCCATGAAAATATGTTATCACAGATCAGGTTTCAAGCATCTTAATTTTATTATTTTAATCAATACATGTTGGTATTTTTTCAATATTTGAAATGTTGTTCCTCTCACTGCAAAGACTTATAAAGCTTCCTCAAATAAAATACTTTTTTTTCTCAATTCTTCAATGTTCTAAGTTTTTCAATGTTCTTGTTGAACTAGTCTCTAATACATTTGAAAATAAATTGCTAGCTTGATATAAAAGATTTCTTTGTAATAAAAGAAGTAAAGGTCAAAGAAAAGTAGCAGGTTTCAGTGTAAAAAAAAAATAATTATGCTTTAATAAGGTTAATGAAATACATTTAAACACAACACTATCTTAAAAGACTTCTGTTTTAGAAAATTACTTATTCCTTTTATCTTAAAATATATATATAAAGGGACATGTTCATTTCTAACTGTTTCGAGACACCAGCTAACAAAATATTTCACTTTAAAAATGTTTTCACTTACAAGAGCACTTTTCACACAAAAGATATTGACTTTTTTTAGTATGATTGGTTCAAATGAACCAGTTTTTAACCAAACAGAACTAGTAGCTTCTAGTTTTAACTGGCCCCTCAAAGAGTCTGGTATAATGACATGACCTGGTAGATACAAATTGAATATTTGTAGTGAAACTAAATAGTAGCATAAACATAAATTTTAAAAAAATTAGAGCTAAACATTTAAAATGAATGATATAAAATATTGATATTACAGATGTAAATGTTACTAAAAACAAAGGTTTTGAAAATAAATCAAATATTTATATAAAGATCAGATTAAAAAATAAATTTTAAAAAATTTGTAACTAAAGGTAGTTAGCATACAACATAAAGCCCATTCTTTGATTGCAGGCCCAGGAAATTGGTAAATTGAACATCTTGCAAGTTCTCAAAAGATACTTTATTTATTGCCAATGCAAGGACTCCATATATAAAACTTGTGTAGTGAGATCAAGACGTGACAATAAACTATTTTTGGCTATAAAACAGACACAGACATACAAACTTACCAAATAATAATGGCTGCTCACTTAGAACCTCATCGACTGCATTAAGCCAAAGCTTATCTGTCAGACCAGCCTTTCTGTCTATCGCAACCACCCTGACATAACACCCGTCATTGAAATTGGAAGCCTCTATAGCTTGGCCATTGTTCTCTGGGTTGTCTCCCTGCCCAGCGGTTGTGGTGACATTCTTGCTTGATTTAAGTGCTTTTTCAGCCGGAGATGGGAGTTTCTTCATTCTAGCGATGAAAACAGAGGGCAGCACTGGTACGTACGGGTGCAGGAGGCGTTCATTTTTTGAGCTTTCTGCATCCACGTATACTGTAGATGGCTGAAAGATTTCATAAGGGACATTAAAGTGGCTCTTATTGACAGGGCTGGGTTCAACCTTTCCCAGGTCTTTTGAGGATACTCTTGTGGTTATCTGTTGATGGACGGCCGATTTATTGATAGGAAAACTCTGGTCTAGCCTGTGCCTTATTTTCATTGGCTGAACTCTGAGGACACCACTTCTAGATGGCTGCTTGCTCATGGAAAAATCTATAGCTGACCCTGCATCTGGAGACTTTTTAGGGTCCACAGGAGGCTGCTGGAAAAATGCCCTAAACAAAAGTTTTAAAGGAGAAAAAAAATCCTTTAGCAAAAAAGTCTTATAAGTATGTCATTCAGTGAATACAAAACTTCAATCTATCAAGTGAAATTAGAGCATACCAAAACAATGGAGCATTTTGATTGATCTTCCAAATTTGGGATTATGACATTTTAAATGTAGAAATAAAAGGAATAGACTTGATTACAGTACCAAAACCAAGTGAATTAAGAATTTATTTTTGTAAAAACTAAATGAGAAATTTAAAAACAATTGATAAATGGTATATTATTAAACATTTTTTGCAATAGTACAACAAATAGTACATACAATTCAAAGAGTGAAAGAAAACTTCCATATCAAACAAATGATCACTTTACAAATTACAAAATCTTGAGAATCGTGAAACTAGCACCACTTAAATATTTTTTTTGGAAAAGATTAATATATAAAAGCATAAAGAAACCATCAAAGCATTAGGCGATGTTACAAGTAAAGATGAATGCTTTTTGAATAATTATGTGCCCATAGCTTTTTTCAAGTGTGACAAATTTATAATAAAGATAATTTTATGCTGGAAGAACAAATAGTAACATCCCACAATACATCAGCTACTGTGGCATGCCCATTTTGCAGCTGAACAAAAAGGCCTCACTAGCTATTGCGAAGACTGAAATGCCTTGACACCATAAAAGAATTTCTAAGAGGCAGTGCTGCTTAGTAGATTCTGAGCAAACTTATGGGAATAACAAGACCATAAAATTGAAAATGTACATAGACTTGATCTCTGCCTATGAAACATGGGCAGTCTATAAAAGACATGCTAGCAAAATAACAACAAAAAACTTTCGTAATGGAATTATACATATAGTTATCGAAACAATATTCCAGATCCAGAAATCTTCAATAATTTGTCCTTTCCAATGCTCATTAACTCCTACAAAAAAGAAACAAATTAAATGAGCAGAAGACAAAGCTCAAGGGAAAAACAGATTTCAAACCAACTACAATGAGCATGACATCAAACTTGGAAATTACAATTTAACTGCCCCATAAAGCATCCAAAGTACAAATGTGCACAAAAGATTGCTTAACTGAGTCAATATGAAAATGTATTTATGATTACAATGGTTAATATCATTAATTGTAACAAAGAAAAACATTTTACAGGCAAAACAATCTTAATATTTTTTACTAAAAATAAGGGGAGATACTTCAGCAAAAAAAAATTATTTATTTTTAATTGATTATATTGTTTATAATCTACATGAAAGAAAAACAAACCTTACAAACAATAAATTCAAAATTATAAACTTGGCAGTCACATTGATAACATTGTTTTATGTTAAATTGTTAAAAGTGTTTGAAGTGAACTGAACTATGTCATATTAATAACATAGTTTTAAATAATCAGAGAAATAAAAAGTTCTCAATTTTAACTTGGTTATGATAACTTTTTCAATAAAGTTAACAAAGCTAAATAAATGGACTATCTAACATTAAATAAACTTATTTATTGTTTCAACTCTCTGACTCCATAATGTTGCTTCCAGCATTGATTTAAACCAGCCTTAATGTGTGGATACACGTTTGGGCTCATCAGTGCTTTAAATTATTTTTTTTCTCCTGTATATGTTTTCAAGTGCTTAAAACATTATCTTGAATAGTTTCCCTTTGCTCAACATTTGGTAAAAACTGTTTTTACCATGAAGGTTTTTTAAAGAGTGGCTCTTTAGATTGATGTTCTGAATGCTAGCACTTTAGGATAATGAACTCTAGACAATCATTTAATGTCTTTTTCAATAAGCTACATACAATTTTTTAAATATGAATAAATATTGTCATTTTCATTAGTTTGGTACATATATTTCCTAGATCTAGACTAGAGCTAGAGCTGTTGACTAGAGTAACACTATATTTAGAGACACTTCAGGAGAGAAGAATAAAAAGTAAAGTAGCTATAATACATAAAACACTAAGCCATAACATACAAATAGAAAAACAAAACCTAATGAAATACTCAGAAAGACACAAAGAAATAGACACATTTCTTATTCCATTTACTAGAACAATTCGTACCAGTGATCCTTCTTCCCTAGTGCAATTAGAGAATGGAATGGGTTGCCTAAATCAGCCAGGAAAACTAACGACTTAGCAGAGTTGGTCAGTTTTAATTTTTTCAATGGTAGTGATATGGATAATTAGCTCAAGATTTCTATTTTATGTGTTTAAATTGTGTTTTATAAATAAAAGAGTGCTGGTCAACATAGATGTATCAAAATTAAAGATTAAAGCAAAGATTAATTAGTTTTAATTTGCGCTGCCTGGGATGCATAATATGCATCTCCTGGAGGATTGTATCTCCAATCAGGATGTTTGAAATAAACCAATATGCACAGTATCAATGCTTTTTCACACAGAGAAGCCTGAGTTGGCTTGGACATATCACCTGCATGCCAGATGGAAGAATTCCTTAAGACATCCTCTATGCTGAGACTGCTGAGGGATGCCCAAGACTAGCCTACAGAGATGTCTGCTAGCAAGACAAGAGAACCACAGGCATCAATGAAAGCATGTAGGAAGAAATAGCTCAAGACAGGACAGCACAAAGACAGACTGATGTGTGCTGGTATGAACCTCAATGAGAGCAAAAGAAACAAAGAGGCCATAGTCAAAAGAAAGAAAAAGAAAGCTAGCCCTAAAACAGATGCATTCACATGCACAAACTGTGACAAAGTTTGCCGCTCCAGTATTGGCTTGATTAGTCACACCAGATTCTGCCTCCTCTCAAGAAAAACTAAAACCAGTGACTCATCTGGGCACATCCATTGTCTTCCAAGACAGAAGGAGCCATAAATATTTGATTCTTCAAATTTTACCTAGATCAAGTCTAAATATAGATCCTGCAGACTTTTCTGCAGTCTGTAAGTTTTCATTTTTATAAACCAATATTAAAATATTTTTTTTTATAAACATTCATTTGTGATACTTAGAAATGACACGTATTCTCCTTTAATTCAATACCAAATACATCATTTTCTAAAAACAAACAAAAAAAAAAAGTATTATAAGTTTAATCAAAGCATGGTAACACACTCCTAAAGGGTGAAATAAATTCTTCTGTCCAAATGTGGAAAATAATCTTGGAGTCAAAGAGTTAAACTTAAGAAGATAGAACTTGCTAAAAAAAAAAAGAAAAAAAATGAGTTAGCTTGTAGGAAATAAACAATCTATGCTGAACTTGTCCTCACTAATCAAATGTATATAAAAGGGTACCACTATAAAAAGTAAGAGGTTCCATGCTTAGTCTAATTACAAAGTAAGAGACCAGAAAGAAAACAAAATCCAAAATGTAAGCACAAAAAAAAAAAAGTATTAAAAAAATGCAAATAAACAAAATAGTAAACATTGAAAATTCAATACATGGAAAAGATGAAAGCAATAATTAAAACATATGGAATCAAAAAATCAAAAGCTTCTAAGCAATGGCATATAAATAGAACATACAAGATAAACACATAATGTGCAATCTGAAACAAATAATCTTGCAACTAAAGGGGACCAACACATCTAGATACATGATACATTATTACATTGGGTGAAACACAGGTCCTAGGACACCAAGCTTTCAGATAAATGTACAGATACAAATCAATGCCTTCGGAGTCAACTAATTGATTGCAAAGAAAAAACAACAGAAAATAAATTCCAACCCACAATCTATTCAAAAAAAACTAGCAAAAAGTAACAGAACAGATAAACCTGCTGCCAATGATTAAAAAAAAACTCATAATAAAATCCAGTCTATAATTTGTTTAAAGGGGACAAACAGTCCTGATGACTAATTGAGATTAATTTGGAATGTATGTGATGGACAGTGGATATAGTTCTCTTCTCTTATAATGTACTGACACGAAACTAAATGACGTTGAGATGACAAGTTTAAAGGCTACTCCACTGCTAGTGAAGGTGACTGGAGTGTACGGCTTTATTAGAATAATGTTAACAATTTCCTTTCATCAAAACAAAAAGTGAGTGAGTGTGGTGGAGGTGTGATGGAGGAGGGATATACTAAAAGCCACATCAAACCAAAAAGAACCACATAGTGCTAAATAAAGTCCATGAACTTGTTAAAAAAAAATTAAGAACTAAAATGAAATGAAGCTGTTTAAAACTAAGTACATGGTAAAATGATCTAGTTGGTTTCTATAACATCAAATGTGTGTGCATTGTATAATTTCAATTTAGTCAGGGATACGTCAAAACATTAAGCCTGGGAAAAAACTTCGTACACTACCAGTTTGGTGAAAAGTTACTCACCACCACAGTGTGCCTTGCGGACATGATTTAAATCTAGTGCTGAAATAAATCAGCAACAATCATTCTCAATGCTCTCCAAATGACTACATTAGTCTATACATTCATAAATGGTGAGAAACAACTAAACAGCTAAACTCTAAAGCTTCATATTCAACAAGTAAACAGCAATTATCAGTCTTAGGTTTCACTATTTCACAGTCTCACTGTTTAACAATATGACAAATGAAAGAAAAACAAATTACTGGCCAGTAAACATCATCATACTAGAATGTACTGGTAAGTAAACATCATCATAACTATCATCTCTTTTTTTGTCCAGATACATATTGTTGTAACCCTGTTCCTCCCTGACTAACCATTTTCTCCACATGCAAAGTAGAGTGATTTTTGTTTATGCTGTTGGGCGTAAATGACCTTAACTAGTATGTAAATGTATTAAGAAACTTTAGTTATGAATTTGGATTTCTTGACTGAGGATTGTTTTCTATTGTGTTAGTGAATCGGAATATGTACATTTGATTTGGAGATTGTGACATTATTTCTTTTTATCGGGGATATTGATTGATCATAGTTGAAGTGTGCTTCTGCTATCAGAGAGATACCAGCAATCTGAGAATCGGTGAGTTATTTTCTTTAGTTCAATCCTATGTCTTAACAATATGTTTTTGATGATACAGTCAACAACTTATGCCAATGACGAAATGGAACGGTCAACTCTTAATGCACTTGGCCTTAATGAGGATTAGCTTGGGATTGATTGTATATAGAGAAAAGTCCAACCCTATTCAGCCTGTACATGAACATCACAAAGAACTGTCCACAACGATTGATTAAGAAGACACTAAGAGAGGGTTGGTAGAGTCACCAAGGCCCATAAATTAACTTCCAACAAAACTTACAAGTTCAATTTTAGCATTTGTTACAATTATTGCTTTGAAATATTTCAAGCAATGAGGTGAACTGTTTTACATGCAAAAGTAAACTTCCTGAAGTTATTACCACAAAGATTCATCTCTACTAATTCAAAGCAAAAAAATCATGCAATAATACTGTGAGAAGCGTGGTCAAGAGGCTAAGTAAGCTAGAACTTGGCTTAGCCTGACTACCTATGAAGGAGGCTCAAGGTTCGAGACCCAACTCGAGCAGAGTTGTGTTTACTGAGCACCTTAAGGCAGCACGGAAAAACCTTCTCCTAGATACCACCTTCCCACACTGATCCACAAATGAGATTGGACCATAGCGCTCTGAGCATGCTATAAGCATGAAAGTAGCACTATATAAAAGCTATAAATATAAATTTGAATAGTTTCAAGGTAAAATTAATTAAAGCAAAAAATTTTAAAGTTACCTGCTTTGGCATTGTATGCATATACAGATGACATTTTGTTTTTAAACAAACTAAAATAGAAAGTTTTGCAATGTCTTGACCCAAAATATATGAAATTGCAAAATTCAATTTCACTATTTTGCTTGAAATAAATGAAAAGGCTATTTATGGTATTTTATAGCATACTTTTAGTATTATTAAAATTTGCTTATTTTATTTAAATATATATTTACCATTTTTAAAACAAGATTAAATTACATTTTTTGTATATATTTTTATATATTGTGTAAAAGAATGCATACATGTTTTTTTTGCCGTATTTTTCTTTAGAATCAAGCAAGTATACTGTATGGACATAAAGAAACAATTTTTTAAAGCACAATTTGAAAGGCAATTGTGTTATATAATGGCCGTATGAGATCTAGGTTATTTAACTTAAATGAGCTTTGAGAAGAAATTGACACGTATGTTCATTCTTCTATCACAAAGTCTGTTATTGTTTAATTCAAGATCACTGTTGTGAATGAGATACAGGTATGAGCCTGGGAATAATGTATTGTGTAAGTACAGCTGGCCTGTAACATAATCTCACACCATTGCTCAGTACACAGCAATATTCAACGAATAAAGGATCAATGACAGGCTGCACAGTATAAAATTCATTTGCAAAGAAAACAAAAAACAGTTATATAAAAATAAAGGAACAAACATGCAAACAATGTCATTGAATTACATGCAAAAATTGATTTCAACAGCCAAAAAAAAAAATGAATGTGTTTCTGAACTTTAAAATTAAAATAGTTTGTAAAACAAATTCAAAATCACTCTATCATTTTTAAAGTCTAACTTGTTGAACAGTTCCCATTACTTAGTTTTGTCTGGTGGATGAGTGGTAAAGCACTTGGCCTCTGAACCTAGACTCTGGGGTTCTAATGTGTTAACTGGGAATTTGAATTTCAGTATTTTTAGGATACCCTTGAGTCAAACCAACTCTGATGGGTACCTGACATTAGTAAAGATGATAAGTTGTTGTGCCAGCCACATGATACCCTCATTATCTTTGTCCACATAATACCCCCTTTACATCATCTGCTCTATAGAAAGCTAGGTCTGAAAGGGCTACTTTACTTTTTATTGAACATAACATGTTTTTTTATTGTCAATTCATGACTGCAAGCCATGCCAATAATTACAACATGCCAACTCTCAGCATAGCTCAAGACCTCCTGTTATCAAATATTATTGGGCAACCAAAAAAGAGTGTAGTCAAAAGTCTTGTTATCCAAATTTATTGCAGCTTTGACCTGGTTCAATGAATATATAATTTAAATGACAATGATAATGTTTAGATAAGCCGATCCCAGGAGCTCAAAAGGAAACTGCAGATGAGTTTTTGAAAAAAAGAAAAGTAGAATGTTAGAAACAAAAGTTGTTCAAATAGCACTGTCTGACTGTTTAGATTGAAATAAAATGTTTAGACATTTACCTGGTAACAAAATACAAGGAGAGTCTAGAAGTTATTAGAAGAGAAAAAAAAAAAAAAAAACAGTCACCAGTAAACTTTCAAACTTGCATTGAAAATGTTAATAGAAAAACATACAAAACTTTTTGTTTATTTGTTCTATGTTGTTATTTTTATTTTGTGTTTTCTGTGATTTCTTTTAAATTCTGAGATTTCTTTTAAATTCTGAGATTTCTTTTAAATTCTGAGACTTCTTTTAAATTCTGTGCTTTCTTTTGTATATGCTTATTTTTTTAAGTATCATAATAATCCTTTACAAGAACCATTTTATTGAATTAGTTTTTTTTTAATTTATATTCACTATCTATGGATTAAAAAAAAAAGTTTGCAAAATGATATTAAGATAATATTTATACTATTTAAAAGTATGGACACTCCTTTTAAAGCAATTAATCCGGGTGAATAAAATATAAATAAAACACTGATTCAAATAGTGTAGTATGTACATATTAAAATTATAACTAATCAAGACCAATCTTTAATGTATGTAGTCATTTACCATACTAGGCCAGGTACTAAGAAACTGTTTTAACCTAATTAGCAGAAATTGTAAATAAGTTCATTTAACCAGGACAATGAAAGATCTGAATCAAAACCTCCCCTGCCTTGTGACTTTACCCAAACATAGGAAAGGCTTCAAGAGTCAACCCTGAAGAAAATTCAGCAGCCAGTGACCTTTACAGTGCTGTCATTCTGACAGAAGGTGAAACACTGCTGATCTTAATGTATATTGGTTTATTGTTATACCTGTTGGATACAATAGCTACTTGAAGATGGTGGAATTGCTGTGTGAGCAAGAATAACCATAGCTAATGCCCAGGCGTTCATCTCATCACTATGAGATGAACCAAAGCCATGCTATTACTGAAGGGGACAACAACATTTGAAGCTAGTTTTAATCAGTCTTCTAAAATATGTTTTCAATGAAAGGTCTGATGGATTAATCACTTTGTGTATGGTGCTTAGTACCAGTGTCATGTCCTCTCATCTGATCTTATAAATTACAGATGTTACTTCAAAAAAGATAATTAAGTCCTCTGCATTTCATGTGTCAATCTTGTCATGCATGTTAATCAATGACTTAAACACTGCTAAGTGGTTGGTTTTCCTGGCTGTTTCAGGCAACCCATTCCATTAACTAATGGCACAAGGGAAGAAATAGCACATACAAATTTGTTCTAGCATAAGGAATTAGAAATGCGTCTCTATCTTTGTATCTTTCTGAGCATTTCATTAGGTTTTGTTTTTCTATTTGTAAACTATGGTTCAATTCTTTATGTATTATAGCTACTTTACTTTTTATTCTCTGTCTTGAAGTGTCTATAAGTTTAGAGATTTTACCAATGGTGTTACTCTAATCAAATCAAATTGGAATATTCGTAAGTTATAAATCTCACTGTTCTATTTTGTATTTGTTCTAGTTTCTTTATGTTTTCTTGAGTTGAGGGATCCCAAACAGAGGATGAATATTCTGATATTGACCTAACTAAAGTTAAATAGCATTTTAGTTTTATGTTCTTATTTGATTTGTAAAAAATTATTTTAATAAACCATAATGTTTTGCTTGATTTTTTTTATAATTTCATCAACATGGTAATTTCATGATAACTTTTCATTTATTACTACACCTAGATATTTTCAGTTTTTAGTTTGTATAACTGGTTTACCATGAATAAAATAAGTTGTTTTTATTTTAGTTTTTTTGTTACTCTTAATGACTGACATTTTTCATGATAACATAACTTTTTGAAGTTTTCATTCAAGAAATAAAAAATGTGTTCAGAAAATAGAAACTATAAATACAATGAAGAGATTCAGCTAATGCTGTTATTTTCAACAGTTTGAAATGATTTCTGAGGCACTAAAAAAATTTTCATGAACAGGAGATTTACACAATTAACTAGATTTTATCGAATCAACACTTGAAACTAAGGTTTTCACCTTCCATTAAAAAAAAAGGAGACACTTACCTCATCCAACTCATGACAGAGGTTTGTCTATGCATTGTCTGGCTATATCGATTCTCTGGATTGGTGACATTTCGTCTGCGAAAATTTCGCTTGGTAATATCATTATGACTTTTGCTGGGGCTGTGCAAGGGTTTTGGTTCCAGTGTATCTAATCCATTGTCTGCAGGGTCAAAGAGATTAATGGTCCACTTAGTAAACAAAGTTTTTATTGAAAGATATTAAAAGAAAAAACTCTTTGCTATTGGACAGATATTTTATTCAAGCAAATTAAAAATAAAACATATAAATAACTTTCACTAGTTAGTTTTAGTTTATAATTGACTTTTGCATGTAAAACAGTCCACCTGAATATTTGAAATATTTCAAAGCAATAACTGTAACAAATGCTTAAATTGAACAATTTCTAGTATGAAACCAAACTTTTAATAAAGTTGCTTCTACTTCAGATCTTATGTTGTATATTACAGACGTTACTTCAAAAAAGAAGATGATTACGTCCTACCCATCATCAGATATCGACAGTCATTTCCATCAACAGCTTTGTAGAATAGGCCTGATTTGACCATTTTGTGCATGGACTCTTGTTTGAGACTCATTGTGACATGTAGTGATTTTTAGTCACCTAGCATAAAGCATGCCCTTTGCACATAGAAAAAGCTCTGAGTGAGAGAGTGATAATGAGATTCTGATCAGTTGTAACTTGGTCCTTAGAGAGGAAGGACACATATTTTCTACTGAAGTTATTTGATGTAAGTCATGAATTAGTATTGCATATAACTCTAAGTGTATTCAGAAGATGGACTTGTAATTTTGCTCTTGAAACGATTGTTCAATTGTGTACTACGCCTTTATGGCTGGATGACTTGTCCAGTTATTTATTGCTATCAATGAATGTATTGTCTGCTAATAAGTGCGTTGCTCAGTGCATGTTAATACTTGTTGTGATACTTAATTACGATACATGCTCTACACAAGGCTATACATTAAAAACCCAAAGTAACATTAAGAATTTAATGATTATATTGGTGTTACAGCTCCACTAGTCATATTGCTTCTATTACTGTAAGTGCATTATATTGTAATATAAATATAAGATTACTTGAATCCCAATGTTTACCAATCTTATCGAATGAAGCATGTCAAATAAATTTAGATGCAGGCCCACAATACTTTAAAATCATTTTTTATACTCAGAATAAATATATTACATATTAATTATAATGATAGAAAAAAAAATTAAAACCTAGGGAATCCCATCGTTTGACATTCTCATTGGATGGAGAATGTCGTATGCCAAGTGTACTGGGTGCACTGATCATTCTTCTCTTTTGGTTTATAATAATTTCAGAATTTGGTTCCAGGAGCACACAAGGTCCTTCAGGTTCTATGCTACCTGTAACAAAATATTATGTAAAGCTTAGAAAAAACAAATTTTTAATCATTCATTTATGAAAAAAAAAAATCATTGTATTTTACGATTAATCAATCCATTAGCCCTTTAATAATTGTTAAAAAAAACAAAATATGAATTTTTTTTATTTATTACACACAAAAAAAAAATAAATGAAAGTGTAAAAACAGTTGCCAAGTTATTTTTCATTCAACGTCAGAAATAGCTTGGTGGCAGCATATTCTAGTTGCTTTGAAGTGAAGTGACCATTTCAACAGAAGTATAAACAGATTTCACCATCCATTTTGTTTGTTTTTTATCACCAAATTTGATGGCTATGCAATATAGTATTATTAAAATTATTGTTGACAGCTTTTATTATACACAGTCACATGGGAATTCATTCAAAGAATTCTCGTGTTTGTCATACAAAAATAAGTTTACAACAGATAACAATAGATTATTTATCAAAAGACCTTTTTTTTTTACTAAAAATAAATAAATTTCTTTAGATTTTTTAATGAAGATTTTGCCATAGGTGTTTTTCATAGGATGTTTTTTTTTAATTCCATAAATCATAGGTTTTCCCAAAGGATGTAATTTAGGTATTTCTAAAAGACTTTTTTTAAGGTATTTCTAAAGTATGTATTTTAAGCATTTCTAAAGGATATATTTTAGGTATTTCTAAAGGATGTATGAATTATGTAATTAAAGAGAGATATTTGTACAAAATCAAAAGCTTACTTATTTTCAGAGTGATGCACATATATTTTTTGATCCAGATTGGCAGTAACTGTCCAGGCCAAACAACTCTGACTTGATTTAAAATTTGACTTTCAACTAGTGATGGCTGACTGGACTGTTGAATAAAGATAAAACATTTATCAAAATTATTAAACATCAATCATAAATAAACTTTCCCACAAAATGTGCCCAGAGATATTTCAACCATTTTAGTTCTTCTGAAAGCTGTTTGCAGGTTGATTTTAATAGCAAAAGTTGGGTAACAATAAAACTAGGATAGATTAAGATTTTAAACATTGGAATTTTTTTTGTTTACATTTTATCAAACATAATGATTCAGTGAGATTTTAAATTCACTAAATGGCATCATTAGACTCCAAATTTTCTAAGTAAACATGCATGAAATTTAAGCCCTCTTTATTACAAATAAAAATCCAGCATAAAATTTGGTCCCTTTAAAACAAAAAATGGCTGCAATGCAAAACATCTCATTTTGGGTTTGAGAATCTCTTTGATTTTACATTGCCACCTTTTTATGCCTCCTCTTTTCAGCTCACAAACTCTTTATAGAAACTGGAACCTGCAATGGGTCAAGCAAATGGCTCTGATGATTTTCCTAGAAATTTGACAGTTGATGTATATCTTTGGGAAAAGAATTACTAGCTAATTGCCTCTCCTACCACTCCTTTGCAACACTTCCCACTACAGCACTGTGGTGTCATATTACTATTTCAGTCAGATCTCAGTTAGTGACCAGACTTGACCTTCACCCACTCAATTTTCTTCCCCAGAATTCAGGTATGTATAAATAGGTATAGTGCACATAGGACTGGGGGACAGAGGGGTCAGATAAACTAAAAAAAAAAAAAACAAAGCTAGAAGACAGAGACAGAAACAAATAATTCTCAAGTAATAGACATCTAAGTTAAAATGACTTTGCCTATTGGAAGAAAAATTAATATTTGGAAAAAAATAATATTCCTCCCAATGCTAAATATAAACGCAGGCTAAAATGTGTTGGTTAATTAAAGAAAATGAAGAAAAGTTGAAATGTATAACTGGAAAGTCACATGAACAATACTGGAACCCTTGCAATAGTATGATATTAAGTGACATAACAATGATAATACAACAAACTGAAATACAAAATCTAATAGTCAGAAAAGTATTGTTCCCCCCCCCACACACACAAAAATGGCTGAGATGGATTTTGGAAGTCAGTTATATAGATCGGGTCTCAAACAAGGAAATCCTATACCGAACTGGGAGTCGAATACTTAGTGAGGTTGTGACAGAGCGTCGCATGAGGTTTGCAGGACATGTTCTCCGACAAAAGGAAGTACACATACCAAGAGTTTTGATGACATGTAGGCCAATATGAGGGAAGCGCAAAGAGGGATTTCCTCACATAACTTAGCGCCACACTTACATGGAGGACCTCAGAGCAGGGGACACCAGGAGAAAGGAGGCTTCAGACATTGCCAGTGACAGATCTTTGTGGAGACAGCTTCCCGCCCTATGGGCCGAATGGCATGGGAGGACCTAAGTCTTAGTAAGTAAGTCACCCCAAAATATTGAACACAAAAACACATGCAAAATTAGCAAAATTAGATGTGTATCATTGAAATGAACAAATATAATCTAAAACTTTTTATCTCCAAAATTGTCATGACACAAAATCAGCCAGCTTCAGA
The DNA here is from genome assembly GCF_947242115.1 of Biomphalaria glabrata. NCBI lineage: Eukaryota > Metazoa > Mollusca > Gastropoda > Planorbidae > Biomphalaria > Biomphalaria glabrata. Next base: position 15,204,646 of record NC_074725.1, on the reverse strand, counting down.
ACAAAAGTGAGACAGAACCTAATTGTTCTTAGAACCTAATGTATACATTGTGCTCTTCTAAACAAAGGTTGTGCTAAAAAAAAGTTTCTGTACTTACAATGAGTTCCCAGTCATCCACTGTGTAAGGGTCCACCAGGACACGCTTGGCGGAAGGAATTTGACCCAAAGCTTTTAAGGGCATCTGAAATAACATTTAGACTCAGTCCTTTTAATTCATATATAAAAGATTAATGTATTGAAGTTTTTTTGTTTTTTGACAAAGCAATTAGTAGGCCATGTTGTGTCATTACAGTTTATTAAAAAAAAAAAGAGAAACTGAGAAAAAGAAATTAGCTGACAATCTAGAGAAGGAGTAGCAGAGATGTGATGTCATACTTTTTAAAACACCTCTCTCCATTCTGCACAAAACAATACAAGTACACATTTCTCTCTTCATATTGCACATACACATCTTTTCTTATCATTCATTGTTTTATTTAATTTTTTTATTTAAATGAAGGAGAATGTTAGTGTTTCAAATTTTGTTTTCTTTCCATTGGAAATTTGAGATAAAATTCACAAAGAATTTGTTGTAAATCACATTAGATATCAAAAAACATAAAAAAATATGTTCAGAATTTAATTCAAAGGGGAGCATTATTCCTTAATATTAACATGTCCTAATTAAAACTTAATTTAAAATATTACAGGAAATTCATTGTCCTCTTTGAATCCAAGTTTACTGGCATAGTCTTTACTCAATTCTACAGTGTCCCCAGAATTGAGTTCGACATTGTTGCCCACGACTGTGAAATAAGCTTTCTGTCCAGATGGTACTTCTGTCTCATATACAATCACCTGTAGAGAAGAAAACCAAGACAACAAAAATAATCAATCAAAATAAATGTATGATGGTAGAATAAGACTAGATGAAGAAAAAACAACAACAAAAAAACAAGTCGTAGTGGGCTTAGGACTAATATTATTTTATGAAAAAAATAAATTGTATAGTGGATTGAAGCAGGGCATCAAATCCTGACTGAGAAGATTCAAATCTCAAATCCTGGTAGGGAAGATTCAAATCTCAAATCCTGGCAGGGAAGATTCAAATCTCAAATCCCAACAGGGAGGATTCAAATTTCAAATCCCAACAGGGAAGATTCAAATCCAAACATGGAAGATTTAAATCCCAACAGGGAAATTCAACAGCAACTGTTCTTAGTAGGATATCAAAAAGCCAGTTCATTCTTTTGCATTATCCAGCCAGCTTTTCTTTGTACAACCCTTTCTTGTTCCCTACATTCTACTTTTGACAGTGAGTGATGTCTTACAAAATGACCAAACCAGCTCAGCTTTCATCTCTTTACAATATTTGGTAGGAGTTCCTCCTTTTTGCCAGCCAGAGTGCTGACTTGTAACAGTACAAAATCATTTGTTTTCATTACCTGGTATCTGATATCCAGCATTTTCTGTAGCATTTACTCTCAAAGGCTTATAGCAACGTAACCTTAATAAATATTTATCTAGGCCAAATTATAGAAAAATGTACAAGTTTTTTTAAGTCTTTAACTGAACCGACTGAATCCTATTAAACTATATGCTAAAAGACTTAGTTTAGTAAAGTTAAAAAAATATCAGACTGCTATAAAAATTTCCCATATATCCTCTTTGATTCAATACAAATCATGAAGGTTCAAATTACTTTAATAAAAAAATTTTTTAATTGGATCAATTTTTAAATGTAGTAAATAGAATTCTATAAACAATGGCAATTTTAACTGTATAATTTAGGTTTAACAATCCAACATAACATTTACACACACAAAATTACTGATTTAAGCTTTCTTTACAAAACTGTTTTTCTCTAGCTACAAAAAGAGTTTTTGATGTGAAATGCTAAGCAGGATCAAATGGAGTTAACAGTCATCTTGCTAAACTTGGGTCTATAAACAAACATAGAACAGCATGAGGCTAATTATTGCTTTGTAAAACCCCTAATACCTGGTCATGGGGTATGCAAACTGGACTGTCATTTGGATGGTCTCAATGGTCCAGGGTGAGTATCAGATGATGTAGGTCTAGATTCTAAATTATCTAAAGCCATGTTGGTCTGGGATACAACAATGTTTTAAGCCATGTTGGTCTGGGGATACAACATAATGTTTTACGCCACATTGGTCTGGGGATACAACATAATGTTTTAGGCCATGTTAGTCTGGGGATACAACATAATGTTTTAGGCCACATTGGTCTGCGGACACAACATAATGTTTTAAGCCATGTTGATCTGGGGATACAACATAATGTTTTAGGCCACATTGGTCTGGGGATACAACATAATGTTTTAAGCCATGTTGATCTGGGGATACAACATAATGTTTTAGCTCATGCTATTCAGGGGCTACAACATGTTTTAGGGCATGTTGGTCTGGGGTTACAACATAATGTTTTAGTTCATGTTGATATGGGGATACAAAATAATGTTTTAGCTCATGTTATTTAGGGGCTACAACATGTTTCTCATTTTTATGTTGGAGCATTCAGATGACTAGACCCAGTGCTTTTTTTCAGATGGTACTGTGATGTTGCTAGTTCAGGCTGTCTTGAAGTCAACCAATTACTCTGCAATCGTTTGGGTGTAATTGTTCGGGTGTATTACGTGTAGTTGACCAACAACACAAACAAGAACTGGCACATCAATTGTAACAGGTGAAGAGATGTAGTCAACGATGATGAACAAGTTAATATATATTTATTATGATAAAAGGCCACAGTAGAAGTCTCTGTCACTAAACACGTCGTTACCCTGGAATGTTCTAACGCTAACTGATTTTCCGGTCTCTAACCCAACATATCCCAAACGTCACTAGTCCCGTTCAATATGCGTCTACTATGGTGCGTCGCTAAATAACTAAAATAACTAACCTATATAAATAAGGTGTCTAACAGATTCCTCCCCCCCTTGAAAAAAAAATATGTCAATATTTTTCCACTACTGTCAAGTCTTACAAGGGCATTTTCAATTTAAGGGGAAGACCACAAACATAAAATCTTGATCTCTTCATCTTGACATCTTCATCTTGACAGTTCCTCATATTCATGTCAATGTTCATAACAGTTCATAACATTCCAGAATCATCTTCATTGGTACACAGTTCATCATGGAGGAAAATGTGGCATCTTATGGGCATGTCCTACACATCTCAAATGTTCTTTACTGGCAGTAATCTGATAAAATACAATATTTCAAAAAACAATTACAGACTTTATTTACACATTCAATACATTTTTTCTTACCACCCTTTTATACGCTTTTGTCCATTTTTCTTTTATACTCACCCTTTTCCATAGAACTAACTTTCGTCAATGATATATGAAATGATTCACACAAAAAAAAATATCCATACTTACTTTTAAATGCTTAACATCAACTTTACTTATCTCCCTTTTCATAACATATAAATGGTGTCAATATATTAATATATATTACATAATCAATATAATCATAGTTTATTTACAAAACTGTTTCACTTCAATGTCATTCTAGACAATAAATCAGCTACAATATTCACAGCTCCACTAATAGCTTTCACTTCAAATTTATATTCCTGTAGTGCTAAGAACCATCTATAAACACGACTGTTTTTCATGCTCTTTTGCTGTATATATTGAATAGGTTTATGATCAGTTAATAATATGAATTTCCTTCCTATTAAATAACTCTCTAGCTTAGTAATTACCCATATTACAGCTAAGGCTTCTCTTTCAATGACACTATATTTTTTCTCTGCCTCTGACAATTTTCTACTTACATATAATATAGGATGTAAGTTATCATAGTTCTGCATTAAACAACCACCAATAGCATTACCAGATGCATCAGTTGTGACATAAAATATTTTGTCTTTATCAGGTAGTCTTAATATTAGTTCATGACTAAAAACATCTTTAATTCTGTCAATAGCTTTCACACATTCCTCATTACAAACTACTTTTTGAGGTTTTCCTTTTTTAAGTAAGTCATTTAGTGGATTCACTATTTCTGCTAAGTTTTTTATAAACTTTCTGTAATAATTTACTATTCCTAATATGCTTTTAATTTGTCTTTTTGTTGTAGGTATTTCAATATTAAGTACTTTCTTTATGTTATCTTCAATAGGGCTAATCATGTTGTTATTTACTTTATGTCCTAAGAAAATTATTTCCTCCAATCCTATTTCTACTTTTTCTGCTTGAATTGTAAGTCCACTTTCTTTTATTATTTTGAATACTTCTTTTACATCTACCAAATGTTCCTCCCAACTATTATTAAAAATACATATGTCATCCAAATAGCAAATAACATTTTCTTTGTTTCCAATTATCATGTTCATCATTCTATTAAATGTGGCAGGTGCATTTACTAATCCAAAACTCATATAATTCCATTGAAAAATACCATATGGTGTTACAAATGCTGTGTAAGGTTTTGCATTTTCTGTTAAAGGTATTTGCCAATAACCTTTAGTTAAATCTAATTTAGTAAAAAATTTTGCTCCATTTAATTTATGTAAAATATCCTCTATATTTGGCATTGGATATGGGTCAAATTCTGTGATGTTGTTAAGTTTCCTATAATCAATACATAACCTTATATCTCCATTCTTCTTTTTGGCTATCACAATTGGTGAAGCATAAGGAGATGTTGATGGCTCAATTATACCTGATTCTAGTAAATTGTCTATTTCTTTCTTTACTTTGTCTTGTAAATGTAGCGGTATTCTATATGGCTTAAGCTTGATAGGTTTTGTGTCTGTTACTTTAATGTCATGTTTAATAATATTAGTTTTTCCTGGTATGCTGGAAAAAATTTCTTTGTATTCCTGTATTATTTTAGTTATATCTTTTGACATTTCCTTAGTTAAATTATTAAGATTAATCTTTTGCCAAGTTTGATTCTCTTTTGTTTCTATTACAGGTATTTCCTTAATATCATTTTCATTGTGATTTTCATTTGTTATTATCATCAAGCATTCTTCTCTTTCTGAAAATTTATTTTCTATTTCCTCCTGAATGTTTTGTATCAACTCATCTTCTCTATCATGATACAGTTTCAAATTATTTATGTGATATGTTTTAATTTTCCCATTTATTTCAATTTGATAATTCACATCACTAATTTGTTTTATCACCTTAAATGGACCTTTCCATTGTTTACCAATTTTATTTTTCAGGTCATTTATTAATATTAATACATTGTTTCCTACTTCTAGTGTTTTCAATTGTCTTTTCTTATTTATATTCTCATGAGCACTTTGTTTGTACTTCTTATTGTTGTTATATGCTTGAGTCCATATTTCTTTCAATTCTGTTGTGATTGTTGTTTCACTGTCATTATTTAATTTATTCTCATTGCCTATTAGATTTTCTTTAAAAACATCTAATTCATCTCTGGGTTTTCTTCCATGTATTATTTCATATGGTGAAAATTGTGTTGCTTCATGGATGTTGTTTCTATGAGCAAATAGTACATAGTTAATGTAATGATCCCACTTGTTCTGATTATTCTGAATTATTTTTGTTAGTGATCTTTTTAATGATCCACCATATCGTTCACATAAACCGTTACTCTCCGGGTGGTAAACCGAAGAGTATATGTGTTGTATATTGTATTGTTTAGTCCATTTCTTAAATTGTTCTGACTTAAACTGAGATCCCTGATCACTCAATATAATTTTAGGTATACCATGTCTTGTAATTACTTTTTGAGTTATGGCATTAATGATATTTTCTGCACTTGTATTTGATAATGGGATTGCCTCTGGGTATCTACTAAACATGTCTATTACTGTTAAAATGTATTTGTTATTATTTTCAGTTTGAATTAAAGGACCTATTAAATCAATAGATACTTTCTGAAATGGTGCTGTAGGTTCATCCATTTCTTGAATAGGTGCTTTATTCACTAGGCTTTTGTTAGATCTCTTTTGACATATGTCACATGAGTTTATGTATTTGTTGATTGTTGCTTTCATTTTGGGCCAAAATACTTGTTTTGACAAATTCCTATAACATTTCTTTACTCCCCTATGTGCTGCTAAATTATTATCATGTGTCATGATTAAAACATCTTTCCAATATTTCTGTGGTAAGACAAGTTGTTTTATTTTCTTGTTATCATTACTTGTTTGTCTAAATAATATTTTATTCTCTATACAAAATTTCTCCATTGGGTTATTATTGTTTTTATCTGATATTCTTGAATAAATTTTTCCAATAATATTGTCATTCATTTGTTCTAATGCAAATTTGGGTATTGTTTCTTTTTCACTTTGAGATATTTGTGTTTCAAGACTATTTTGTGTTTCATTTTCTATCTCTCTTTCCTTAGTATCTGTATTTTCTATTTGTATTACATTACTGGTTTCTTTTTCTTTATCATTACTTATTACATTTATTGTATTTTCCTGTTTCTCATCTTTTTTATCCATTGATCTTGTTATTACCATACTTGTTATATTTTGTGTTTCTATGTTTCCATGATTTTGTCTTATGTTTTTGTATTTGTTTTGCCAGTCTTCTAATTCTTTTCTTGAACATTCTTTAACTCCTTTTATGTTTCCTACTAACATATCATATCTCATTTCTGGTATTGCAATGCCATCACAATAACCAGTGAAAAATGGAGTTTCAATGTACACCCTTATAGCTTTAAATTCCCTTACGGTGCCATCTGCTAATTCTACTTTCCTAGTAAACCCTTTATACCAATGAGGTTTGACAAATTTAGTTTTTACTGCCAAAGTGTTACAACCTGAATCCCTGATTAATTCCACTGGAATTCTATCTACAAACCCTGGGTACACTGCAAAATTGTTCCTATTTCCTTCCATGAAATATATCCTATCTGTACCTTTATTTTTGTATTCCCTACTGTAACTCCTATTTCTGTAATTTTCCCTGTCATTCCTATCTCTACTCCTATATCTACTGTTATTTTGTTCATTGTATCTATTTCTACTTCCAGACCTACTATTCCCTCTTCTACAGTTAGCTGCTATATGACCTTTTCCTTGACATTTAAAACAGGTTATTTCACTATATTTTCTATTTCCACTATTTGATCTGTTTCTATTTCTACTTCTATCAACATTTTCTTTGGTGTATCCTATTAAATCTACTTTGCTCTTATCCCTATCAGAAAATGGTTTATTTGGATAGGCATTTTTGTATACTCTCATTATTTCTGTTATTTCATCTATAGTTTTTGGGTTTCTTTCTCTAATAAAAGATTGTAACTGAGGATCACATTTATTTACAAAGTTGTCCACTAGAATAAAATTTTTTAATCCTTCATAAGAGTTATTCACTTTTTCTAATTTTACCCACTTATTGAAAAAATCCTTTTCCATATTAATGGTAGTTTGGGGTTCTATTCCTAATGATGGTATATTGTCAAAGTATTTCTTTCTAAAAGTTGTAGCATTATGACCATATGCATTTAATAACTCTCTTTTTAAAACCTGATAGCTATCATCAATATGATGGTCATGATTTTGGCATATTGTTAGAGCTTGACCATGAACAAAGTCTATCAGTATTTCAGACCATTCCTCTTCAGGCATATTAAATGTAGACATTTTTGCCTCATATCTTTTCAGGAAATCACCAATGTCATCCTTCTGTTCATCAAAACTTTGTATTTTTCTCTTTAGCCATGTCTGTGAATTAGGGTTGTCTCTTTGAGTGGTATAATTATTTGAGTTATTTGTGTTATTTCTTTGTTCAGTTTGGGCTCTGGCTTGTGCTGCGTCCAATCTCATCTTCTCCATTTTAGCTTCATGCTCTCTCTGCCTTTCTTGGTCTTCTTTTTGCTTTTCATATTCTTCCTTTCTGATCCTTTCTTGCCTCTCTATCTCTTGTCTTTGATGTTCTTCTTGTCTTTCTATCTCTTCTTTTTCCCTTCTTATTTTATCTTGACGTTCCATTTCTTCCCTCACAACTTGCTGTACATAAGCGGCTAAGTCTTTTCCTTTTAACTCCATGGCCTTTCCATCCTGCATAGCTGTTTCCTTAACCTCCTTAAGGTCCACATATGATGATGTAGCCATTGTGTTTTATATTTTATATATATTTTTACTTAGCCTATATTGGTTATGGCTATACTTTAAAAGTTTTTACACACTTTTATACCAGTTTTAAGTGTTATGTCTCTATCTATAGATTTAGTAAATGTGTAAATCTAGTCTGAGTTATTATGGTTATATTCAAATCTGTATATTAGGTCCAGTATTACACACAAATTTAAATCTAGTATATTATAGTATGTATAATAATACTATTTAGATCTATAGTTATCAAGAGCACTATGACTTTTAGATCTAGTATGAATAACTATGATCAATTTTAAAATCTGGTATGACTGAAGTCACAGTGAAGTGTTTAGAGTAAATTCAAAGACTGTCTAGAGTCTAGATCTAGATTAGATTATGGTTCTATTTAACCATACGAAACAAATATGTGTATACAATGTCAAATATATCTTCAACAAGATACATATATCTAGAATGTACTACCTTCATTCATTTTTCAATTAATAATATTTCAAATTAGAGTCTAGATGATTAAATTGTACCAAAGAGATGTACAACAATTTGCAGATCTAAATTTAGCCAGACGATAGTGTTTGACTACATAGCCAGTTTCGGCATTATTCTCATGGCAAAATCATATTTGATTTTAACCGCTCAAACTAAAATTATTTTAGTCTGATTCACAGTAAAAGAATCCTACCCGCACTTTCTATCATTAAGTGAAAAAAAAAATACAGATCTAATTAAATTAATAAAAATAAATAATTTAAAATAATATAAACAAATGAAATAATTAAATGAGACTATCACTATGGGTTGGGATGTGACAATATGGCACACAATGATAACGTCACGAAGTAACCAGGCAACAACGGATATGACGTTTACACAAACAAAACAAATTACAACCCTAAACGTATAATATAGCTTTTCATCTAAATTACGTCTTCTACCCCGACGGGTTTTAAGGCGCACCACCTGATTTTACTCAGGCTAACGTACCAAATTTAGACAAAATCTATTTCTAAGGGCAATCTAAACATATACTAATAAGAAAAATGGCACTTAGCTTTTGATAAGAAAGATCCCTTTGTTCGGACTCCCGAATATGTTAGATCACAACAAATTCCACTGCCTCTCTTCCAGTTCTGACTCTGTTCTCCGGTGCTACCAGTATCCCACGTAATGCCACAGATGTCCTGATATGCCACAGCAAAATGTTCCAGTTTCTTCGACGACTGTTGATGACCGTATGTGTAGTTCCGACGACTTTGTGTATACAGTTACTGACGAATAGGTTAACGGTTCTTCTGGCGATGACTTGACTTGTGTAGACGACTACTGACAAATAACAGTCTCTTGACGGCAACTTGATCTGGACGACTGACGAATAACGAATTTCTTGACGATGACTTGATCTGGGCTGACGAATAACGGCTTTCTTGACGATGACTTGATCTGGGCTGACGAATAACGACTTTCTCGACGATGACTTGATCTGGGCTGACGAATAACGGTTCTCTAAAATAGTTCACTGCTTCTGCTGCTACTCTGGTAGTACGACGAAGTTTGCTGTTGTACTCTGCTTCACTAGACCAAACTGTCCAATGTAGACTAGGTGAGACCAAGGTCACCTCCGACGACGTTCCGTTATACGACTAACGGTTTTCAACGAAATTAAGTGGATGTAGCTGTTTCCACAACTTCACTGCTAACAAGTCTAGGTATGGTCTAGACCGACGAATACTAGATAGATCAATGTTCAGTACTGATAAAGATTACTTCACTAACCTTCCAAAGGTTAAACACAGTGACCGTTATAAACGTGGCAAGCAACCGGTTCAATGAGCAAACTGCTCCACAAGAATCTCTCCAAGGGTAAGACGACAGAGCGATTTCGATTTAGTTAGCTACCAAACTTGTAGTACTCACAATACTTCTGACAGCGGGCAAACTGTCCTTCTCGAAACTGACGAGGTAAAACTTGATACTCAATGTGGCTCCTATGACGAAGAAAAAATATGTCCAACAGGTTCACTAACGATCTCTCACCCGTTATGAATGAACGGTTTCTCTGGTTGTAGGTCGGTTCAGCATATGAAGATCAGGCGTTGCGATGATTACGGTCCTGACGAAGGTCACCCTGAGTTAACGGCTCGTTGAACGTGCGATCAAACAGGCGACGACTGCTTGTAGATCTAGAACAAAGTCACTCTGTGATACTGCTGTGTTCAGCCGTACTCCGATGAAATCTTATATCTTCGAGTGCACGACCCTCACCTGAGTAAACGTTCTGCTTCGAGGTCCGGTTCGATGTTCGGCTTCAACAGGGGTCCGGCTTCGAGGTTCGGGGTCGCCACTGTGATGTTGCTAGTTCAGGCTGTCTTGAAGTCAACCAATTACTCTGCAATCGTTTGGGTGTAATTGTTCGGGTGTATTACGTGTAGTTGACCAACAACACAAACAAGAACTGGCACATCAATTGTAACAGGTGAAGAGATGTAGTCAACGATGATGAACAAGTTAATATATATTTATTATGATAAAAGGCCACAGTAGAAGTCTCTGTCACTAAACACGTCGTTACCCTGGAATGTTCTAACGCTAACTGATTTTCCGGTCTCTAACCCAACATATCCCAAACGTCACTAGTCCCGTTCAATATGCGTCTACTATGGTGCGTCGCTAAATAACTAAAATAACTAACCTATATAAATAAGGTGTCTAACAGTACACACCAGTATGGCGTACAGACACCTTTTTCAATGTGGGTAAAAAATTATTACTTTTCTTGTATTTTAACATTTATTATTGACTTATTAGTAGTTAAAAGTTAGGCAATCCATCACTGAGTACCGGTACCTACTTTTATACAAAAAAAGCACTGACTAGACCAATATATGAGATGGACTGTGCAGTGGTTTCCAAATCAGGGAGCTCTCCATATAGTTTTCTTTCTATTGGGGTGTATTGTTGATGATAATATATGTTTTATTTCTAGATGATTTGTTTTGGAGGACATCTAGATCTGTTTTCTTATCTACCATTTTACAAATATATATAATGTCAGTTTATTTTCTAAGGTTCATAGGCTCTAATCTCTAGTAAGTCTGTAGAACAACAAGAAAAGACGGCCTTATTCAATTGAGTGAGAAAGGTTCATAATATCATGGATCAATTTCTCTTTTTTTTTCTCCAAAGATTAAGACTAAGACTTTAGAGGAATGGCACTGGTATTAAAATTTCTTTTGATGTTAACATCTTTTCAGTCTCTACCCCGATTTAGAACATTAGTGACATGAGGTCTGGTCAAGGGTAGATCTATGCACTTTAGACTGTTGTTATAATGGTGCCAATTTAAGTTCAAACCCAGCCCCTGCCATAGATCTGGACATAAAATTATATAACACGAGAACGCAATGCCACCTAGAAGAACTAAAACTCTGAGATTCTATTTTTCTAGATCTATTTTATCTACATCTACTGAGTCTGAGATTTTAAAAAATAGATATCTCCATTCTGAGTAATAAATTCAAACACCAAGACTGATAAGAGAATGTGGAAATAATGTCATAATTCATATCACGATTTATATTAAAATTATTATTTTTTACATCCTTGTGTCTGTCAGACAGATTTAGATTTTATTAAAATTAAAGATTTATCATCTATAGATTATAGATTTACTTTATTATAGATCCAGATTATAATCTAGATCAGGGCTGGCGAACCTTTTTCAGTCTGAGTGCCAATTAATTTCAATTTAAAAACAATGAAGATTGTTGCGTGCCCAGTAGGTCTACTAGTGACGCCACTATATAAAAGAAGTGCTACAGTCAGTAAGTCAACTGCATGTATAAAAACAGCTTAGTAACAATATTACTTGTTTATTCAATTTTATTATCCTGACCTACAGATTTGAAGTCTTAGGGCAGGTCAATCAGTTCGACTTCTGCTGTTGTGTGGTAGACGATAACAGTTTAATATCTGGTGTATACCGTGTATTCTTCAAAGTTACACACGCCGCACTTAGTTCATCGGTCAAGCAACTTCTGGCATCTGATTTAATATAATTCATTGTAGAAAAAAAAGGTTCGCATGAGTAAGTAGATGAGAAAATTGACAGAATGGATGTTGCTACTTTTATCAGAGAATTGAAAGTTTTAGGCAGGTCATTCCAAACTTGAAGAATCTCATTTCTGCTAATATCTGAGGTTCTAATGATCCATTTAACCGTTCACGTTCAATTAATTCAAGTCGTATTCGTAAGTCAATAAATTTCTGTCTCCAAATTGCGCTGGACTGAAACTCAACAAGTTGCATTTCAAAGTCGTGTAATCCCATCCAAGAAAACATGGTCAAAGCCAGAGCTTCAAAATCTACTGTATCTGGATATTTTATAAATTTGGAGGTGTACTCGAATTTTCGAAATTGTTCAAAACGAGTGAACATTGTTCAGCAGTTGTGTCAATTATCTCTAAAAACAATCTTTTCTGATAATCTTTGCCGGTAGTATCATGAACTTTTAAATCATCATAAAATTTCTTCAGTTTGTTAAAATATTTTAATTCTTCCTTCTCTATGTCACGTTTGTAAATCTTCAACTTTTTCTCAAATGCTGTCAAGATGTCAAAAGCCTGTCTAATTTTCCGAAACCTTGCAACTTCGTATTATTATTTGCTATATTTGACAATGATGGCCAGTCTAGCGGACGATGTCACATCAGTACTTTCATCAAGGCAAATAGAATAGGCTTGACATGCATTAATATCCTTCTTTACTTGTTCTTGAATATTAACGTGCAATTTCATAACTCTCGCTTTAACCGTGTTTCGGCTTATTGGCAAATCCTTTATTCTCTGTATGACTTTATCCTTGTTTTGAAAGTCTTCAAACAAATAAGACGCACATTCTAACATTGCTTCCTTGATATAATCACCGTCACTTAAAGGTTTTCCATGCTTAGCTATAATTTTTGAAACTTCAAAACTTGCAGCCACTAAGTTAGAAGAACTTTTAACAAAGTTTACAAAAGAACTGGATTGTGAAATCGCTTTTTTTAACTCACGCGATATATGTTCTTTTTTGCTTGCTCATCCTCGCTTTTGCCTAAAAGCCAGCTGTGATTGGACTCATAATGATGTTTTACTGATGATGTCCGACAAACAACACTTTCCAAACACATGGCACTTAAGGCCTTGTTTTCTCTCTGAATCATTCCATATCTTTCAGTCCACCACTCTTGAAAAGGTCTGCCACTTCCTTTCTTCATTTAGTTTTCTTTTTTTTATTTTTGAGAATGACATGTTATGGTAATTATTCTGATAAAAATGTATTGATGGCAACGCTAGCAATCGATGTAAGACCGACACGTTTTCAGTATCAACAAAATGGCGGAAGCTAAGGAGATCTCGTTCAAATACGAGATTAGTCTTGAAAAAAAATTATTATGCCCTATGCTCCCCAAATGAAACACAGTCATATGAAAAAATTATATGGAATATGATCCACTAGCGCTTCTTCCATATTATTTAGAGTTCTCGGAAATAATTGAACGTTATTAATTATGGTAATTTGAGATATCCGTGATTTTTCCAAAAAATACATCTCTTAATATCATCGTCGTCGCGTGCCACACAAAATCGTTTCGCGTGCCACCTTGGGCACGCGTGTCATAGGTTCGCCAGCCCTGATCTAGATCCTAGATCTAATAAGAAAAAACTGAGCTCACCTCATGATGATTACTGGCAGTGTTGGAAGATCGACCCACTCGGTCAGAAAGATGTAAAAAGCAATTTTTTTCTTGTCCAAATTTTAATATGACAGTTGAGGTATTCATTATTAGAAAAAGACCTTATCCTGGATCTTGAAGCTTTAAAAAGTTCTAATCTAGATCTAGAATCTATATATATATAAACAATATATTTTATTATAGATCTAGATCTATTATTATATAGTATTTGACTATTTCTAGCTAGATATAATCAGTCATAATCAGATATAGATCTAGAGAGTCTAGATCTATCTAGAGTAAGATCTAGAGGTCTTAATATAAATTCATAAATAGTGAAACTCACATTACTTTTACTGTGATTACAGTTCTTACACTATATTACAGTTATACAGTTGATAACTTGACTATGCTTACACTACTTACAGAGCCATTGCATGATGTTAGATAGTGTGATTGTTAAATTTGAATGTAATATTGTATTGATTCATCATCATCATTATGATTGTAAATTTAAAAATTTAAGAATAAGTTTATTTAAGTTTTCTTTGCGTCTTCTGCGGCTGTCTTCAACAAGAGATTTATTTTTTGGAAAGGGGGGGGGGGCGCTAAAAATGTGTGTCTTGCGACCTTCGTAAGAGTTCTCCAATTTACTAAATTCTAAAGGCAGAAAACATATTATTATTAAAATTTAAACAATTAAACTTAAAGTTTAAAGAAAAACATGACAATTGTAACTGATTGGCACGGACAATCACACGACAATCAAATGCCGAAATGGTAATGGTTGGTGGAGATTATTATATTATATATATTTACTATTTTTGTTAATTGATATGTCAATGTCATAAAATAAATGATAGTGATAATATTATTAATATTAGTATTTATAGTAATAATAATATAGAATCTAGTATGGCACTGAATGGACAATCATCATAAATAACATAATCATGAACATGTCAATTGTCATGTCGACTCATGTCATGAGTGGACACTGGAGCTGGGAAAATCATAAAAATTAAAAAATGATACCAGTGAGATTCAGATTAGATCAAAATCAAATCTAGCTAAATGTAAACCATAGATCTAGACCTAGTGTGTATCTATGTATAGATTTATAAATAGAGTCTACATAGATATAAGTCTATACCCTAGATTCTAGATCTAGATAGATCTAGATCTGAATGTTTCTATTATAACTTTTTGTTTACTGATTTTTATAATGGGAAATTGGGAATTTCCGTTGGTTATTACTCATCAAGAGTTAAAGTTCTTTTATTGCCAACTATGATTAGATCTATTTGCACCATTTTTAGCGGCCACCGAAAAGGAAAAGAAGCTTTTAGTTTTGTGTGGAGTGTCTGTCCGATAGTGAAAATCCAACATCATAGTCATAATATTTTAGACCATTCAAAGTTCCAATGCAACGGCTACTTTTTTCTTTTCTAAAAACGAAAAATCTAATTTTTTAAATCACTTATGCAAGCAGTTTTTTTTTCATAAAAATACACCACTTTTACAACTATTCACTATTAATAGTAACAAACACGGGAGGCTCTTTAGTAGGGGAAATATGACTAGGCCTATGTAGGCTACCATATTTTTTTACATATTTATGCAAATGGTTTTAGATTTTTTGTCAAAAAAAAATTTTCTTTACATTTGTATTGCTAAGTTAAGTAGGTTCTGTCATACTAACCACTACGTTTTAAAAAAATACTTTTTTTTAAAGAGAAAAAATGTATTTAGTATACAAATAAGTTGGGCATGCTGCTCGCCAAAGTTCGGCTTAAATATTAGTCAATAAGATACTAGTTCAGAACACAAATACTGCACCTCAAGTAAACACTAATGGCCAACCACTAGAAATTGTTGATCACTTTTGCTATCTTGGCTTCATCATATCCAACAACGCTCTACTTGATAAAGACATTAACAACAGGATAGCCAAAGCAATAGGGCACCATGTCACGGTTGCAGAAAAGAGTGTGGGACAACATATTGCTGACTAACAATACTAAAGCCCTAGTCTACCGGACTTGTGTGATGAACACTTTGCTATACGGAAGGGAAACATGATCAACAAGTCTTTTACCACATTGAGGATGCAGACAAAGCCGTTGTCCGCCTGGGTCTATTTAAGTTTTCTTTGCGTCTTCTGCGGCTGTCTTCAACAAGAGATTTATTTTTTGGAAAGGGGGGGGAGCGCTAAAAATGTGTGTCTTGCAACCTTCGTAAGAGTTCTCCAAACCTTTCAGAGGCCAGTTTCTGTGCTGCTAGCTACTTTCCTCTATGCCAGGATGAGCGAAATAGCGCCTGAATTAGGATCTTTAAAGCGCTAGATCTTTCCAGTGAAATAAGTCCTAGGCTACTTATCCCCTGAATAAGGCCAACGTAAAAATTACAAGATTCTCTAAATTTAACAAATTCGATGGAAAAATCTGGTATTAAATATTTTCCAACCCTTATCTTGGCCTATCCATTTTCATAAGAGGAAATGGAGAAAGATCCATAACCCCCATAAGGCTTTCAAAGTAAGAGCTTGTCGTAAGAAAGAAAGAAAGAAAGGATCGCTTACCGTTACCGTTCCTCAGAGTTGTCGCTACTTGTAATGACGACCTTCATACAGATAGTGGAGAGCTGTGGTTGCTGCCTAATGCAATAGAACCAAAGAAATGAATTTTAAAAAAAGCAGTTGTCGGAAGTGAGAAACTTTTACAGATACAGAATTAAGAATTTTTTTATTTTTTTTTATCTATGGACGACTCTTATTACTACGACATAGTTGAAGATAATAACGGTAATGCAATTGTTGCTCAGATTGCCACGGAACGTCAGGAAAAGGACGATGATGTATCTAGTGTGGTGGTGCAAGGGACAATAAAGGATGCCAGGAAAACTGAAACTTTGCGCCGGTATTTCTTACAGGCTGGAAACTCAGGCAGTCCCATTGCTGCGATGGGTGTCACCTCCTAGTGACACTGACTGGGGCACATCTAAGCTGTTACGCCTTCTTCCTTTAAGCTCATTTCTAAAAAAGATCGCATTTGGCATGCTGTCTTCTCCCACGAAGGATAAGTATCCGACCTAGCTCAGCAGTGTCGAATGGTAAGTAGTGTTTCTATATTGTTCACACCGGTGATCTGGTTTTCCTGAAAGTGAGGGCGTTCGTGGAGGCCTAGATGCATTTAATAGAGCACCCAGGACTCAGAGCAATACTAATGTGTGGATTATAGACATATTTATCTACTGTATCAAGTCCATAGGAATATGATCTATCTTACATCATTGATACTATTTCATCTATTGCATATCACGTAAAATAAACATCGTATTCGGCATTAGGAGTTAACGTATTAATTGTGACGCCAGCAAGTAGTTTGTGTACTTATAGTTAAGTATCTGGACAGCACGCGACACACATGCTAGAAACATCTGCCTCCATCCTGCAATTAATCACATATCAATTATTACATTGAGAGAGCATCGTGCTTCCTAGGTGCGTGAAATGGTCGACAACATTAAGGGACTATAGTCATTCAAATTGATTTATGGAGCTGAGCTAGTTCCGTTCGGAACTTCTGGAGAATGACCTCCGTATTTTTTTTGAAGGACTCACTCTACCTGTCTGTTTAGTAAAAGGTTTGTACATGTCTTTTCTTGGATCAAGCTGAAATTTGTTTTATAGTTATCAATTGTTAGTTTCAAACTTTAAAGCTTTCTCTCTACAAAGTATCAAGGGGACTAGTTCAACTTGTATCACCACATAAGTCAAGTACAATTTCTTTCCCTTGTTCGATACCAAACAAAAGAATTAATTACTAATGGTTGATTAACTAATTGTTTTTTTTAAATTGTTTCTTGTTTTGTCGGGTAAAAGAAATAATTGCGCAAAAATTCAGAGAGCCTAACAAAGTGACAGATACATTTTTCAACCTTTTTTGAGTGAATTTCTACATTTTTCCGATGTTTGGGCTGGCCGGATAACACCATGTCGCGGCCCGGATCTGGCCCGCGGTCTGTATTTAGGGCATCACTGGCCTTAAGCTTTTTGATGATCCTATGCCAAACAATCGCCTTCCCAAACGACTTACGACTTCTGTACGGGGAGTTGTGTGCTGGAAAGCGCTCCCATGGAGGTCAATACAAGCGCTACAAAGACACTCTCAATCGCCCCTTCAAGGAGTGCGACATCGACATTCACGGCTGGTAAGCACTAGTTCTCGATCGCTCCTCATGGCGTGAAGCAGTGAGTCTCGGAGTCTCGAGATTTGAAGCAAGAAGAGTGGACAGGGTGAAAGAGCGCCGAACCAACAAAAAGCTGAGAGAAGAAGCAAGCCTATCTGCAACTGACCATACCTACCCATGCCACGTATGCGGCCGACTTTTTAAAGCGAAGATTGGACTTAAAAGTCATCTTCGAGTCCATAAGATAAGAGAAATGTGTGCATCTTCGATCAAGAAGGAGTAGCTATATTACCCCAATCCCCCCAAACACACACCAAAAAAATAAAGTAGCTAAATGCAATTAAATACATAAACATTGAAAGAGTTCTTATCTATTGTTTTCTATTTGGGTTTTCAAATTTAATAAGTAGCAAAATTTTGTGGCAATAATTTTACATTTGACTGCATACTCTCATCAATGTTTACATTTTATTAGCATAAGAACTTATTATTTACGATGCTATTAAGGTATATATCATGTTATAAGAGTTAATTATTAAAGTGAGCTAGCCAGGAAAACCAGTGACTTAGCAGAATTTAGGTTATTGGTTAATATGCATGACTAAATGCATGACGCGTAGGACGTAATCATCTTCTTTTTTGAAGTAACGTCTGTACAGGGCCGGCCTTAGGCCACTGTAGCCTATGCGATCGCTGTGGGCCCCGCACTTTCATAGGTCCCGCGCTAATTACACTAATTATAAATTATGTATAATATCAGGGGTTATGAGGCCTCCCGATTTTCCAGGGCCTCCTGGAAATCTCCTAAAATTATTAAAATCTCCTGAAAACTCATAAAATATCTACTGAAAAATAAACAAAATCGTCATTTTGGGATGCCATTAAATAATAATGGCATTGTGAGCTTTTATTAAATAAAAAATTATTGCAAAGATGAATGTATTTTCTAATACAAAATCTTAAAATTTTGACATCATGCTTTTCCCTACGCAAACTAGGTCCATTCCGCATAGGGCCCCGCAATTGTTAGGACCGACCTTGCGTCTATATTATATAAGTTTCTGTATTCGCAAATTATGTTTAAGTGCTCTGGGTGCTTTGCATCTTGATACTTTTGCTTTTCAATAAACTTTCAAAAAAAATCTTTTTAGATATTTTGCTTACTCTTGGACAAAAACTTAAAGTACTTTCAAAGTTAAATTCTCACTTTAATTATTGTTCATTTAAACACGATCTGTTGCGTTAAGAATATTTCTAGCTGGTAATTTTAAGTTTGACCAAATCTGAATATACAGAATGTGATGACACTGATTGCAGGCAAGACAGCTACTATACTTTTACTAATTTTAGCAATGATAAACTTACCTCTTTAATTTGTCAAGAGCATATGATAATCTATAGTGTACATCCTATTACCTTAAGCAATAAATGAGGTTCTGAGAAACACCCCATTAAAAGCACATAGCTATACTTATGAGTAGGCTCTATGCCTTTACACATTGTCCACTGATAAGAGTTGAAGTCGTCACTCATTGCAGCAACTGTAAATTGTTAAGCATAGGCATCCTTACAAAATTATTGGTTTAAATGTGCTACTGTATATAGATCTAGGACTTGGTATAGTTATCAGTTCGAAGATAATATCAAATATGTTTAGTAACACAATGACCTGTGTGCTAGATGCTGGCTAGGCAAGCTTATTAACAAAAACTCTTTAGATTCAGCTCCAGAGTTTCCGCTTATAAATTTTGAAAAAAAAAATATTTGACAATTTTTTTTCTAAATTTAAGTATTAATATTTGACGAAAGGCTTCATCATCACCATCCTGTAGTCTGTCAACAACATCGATTCAAAAGAGCCTTTAAAGAAGACGTTTCTTAATAACCACAAGTAGAAACGTTTAGATATTTAGGCAGCATGATACATTCCAACAATGACCTAATGTCAGAAGTAAAGGAACAACTAGCGGCAGGCAATAGAACTTTCTATAACACACAACACATACTTAAAAGCAAGCTTATATCTAAGAAACATAAGAAAACAATTTACTAAGCAATCATCAAACCTGTAGTCATATATGCTTGCAAAAATGGACGCTGACAAAAAAAAATCTGCTAAACACTTGGGAAAGAAAAATGTATCGTGCCATACATTAGGAAACCAGATGGAGGACTCACACCAACCAAGAAATACAGCAGCTATATGAAATAAAAAGGAATAGATTACTTTGAAGAATGCTAAAGAACGGAGGAGCAAAGATTGTTCACCAGCGAAAAATCGTAAAGCAGATGTTGAACAAAGTATACAAAAGTGGGAAAGATCCATATCTCGCTATGCTCGAGTATAGAAATACTCCGATAAGTGGACTGCCGTATTCACCATAACTGCTGATGAGTAGAAGACTCAGGGACATCATTCCAACTGAACCCAAACTATTGAAACCATCTGTAGCTGAAAATGCAGTGACATAACTAAACGAACGACAGATGAAAAGCAAAGAGAAATACGATGCAAAAGCAAGACTACCTAAAGATTACTCTGTCGGAGAGAAGGTGAGAGTTCGTCTAGGACTAACATGGCAGTTGTCGTTAAAAAACATTCATCACCCAGATCTTACATCATAAAGAAAAAAAGATGGAAAAAACTACAGAAGAAATCAACGCTTTTTGAACAAGAGTTTTGATGAAGACATCTCTGTGTACTATAATACCGATGAAGACAACGAACAGCAAACTGTTAGAAGAAATGAAACAGACATTTATAGACCAACGTCTAGAGAGCTTGTTGTACCAGTCAAGACAACCAGAAGTGGTCGAATTGTTAAAGTTCCTAGTAGATATCAGTCTTCAGAACTTTAAAAGGAAGGATGTGATAACAACTTTAAAAGGAAGGATATGCTAATATGTTTATATTGCGTCATTGTTTGTGCGAATGTTTTTGTGAGAAAGTATTGAAAGGAAGTAACATAATAAAAAAGGATAGTCTTTTATGTCTACGTTTATAAACACAGTCTCTGTTATTATTATTGTTATTATTAATCAATGTCTACAGTATTTTATTTATTTATCTGTGACAAAAGAACAGATGTGCTAAAGCCAGAGCTCTTCATTGGCTGTAGCGCCACTGAGATGGATGGCTTTCGTCTTCACCTATGTTTCAACTATCTTTACCAATAATATCAGTTTTAATGTGTGTTTAAAGAGGAATTATTAGCCCTGAGTCACTATTTCTACATTTTTTCATCACAAGACAATTCACACACAAAAAAAAAAAAACAGGCAAGAAATTTTTTGTTCCTTTAGCAATGAAATCATTCAAATAACAAGACTACAAAGAGAGTTTCTGTTATCACACAAACCCAGAGGCGGCCCCATCGAATTCACCAATGGACCTGGAATATTCAAGTCTTGTTTTCATCGTTGAAATTAATAAATTAATAAATAAAATTTAAAAAATCATTGGCTTTAAAATAATAATAGTAAAATTAATTTTTCTCTTTTAAAGTTTAAATCTTTCAAAATGAATTTTTATCAAACTTAACGTACTTTTTCAATTACAAGTTGTTGTTTATTATATATTCATTAAGTAAAGTTACTCTTTCAGACCTAGTGGTCTGTGGGGCAGATGATGTAAAGGTTATCTGTTTCTATAGCCTACGATTAACGAGGGTGTAATGTGGCCAGAACAACGACTAACCGACTTTACTTTCCCCAATTAATGTCAGGTTCCCATTAGAGCTGGGTGGACTCAGAGGCGCCCTGAAGATCCCAAATGTAAAAATACCAGTCTTCACCAGGGTTCGAACCCTGGACCCCCTGAAGTAAATTTCACGTCTGAATATATTTTGTGTGCTTATAATGTAGTATTATTTGTGATGCACAATTGTAAGACGAATTTTCTCAAGGATAATGAAGAATATTTTTGTAGAAATGAACTAGTTTTCATTCTCTGGCACTGCCATGGTCGAGCTTCGTTAAAAGGAAACAAAATTCATTGTAGTCTTCTTGACAGTATTCATTGAGGAATTCTTTGGTGATGTTGTAGACCTGCAGCAGTATAGACCTCAGACTGGTAACACAAATCTTCTTAGGGGTGTTTAAGGCCGCCAAAGTGACTACGAAGTCATTAGTCTCTATTCTCTCGGTTGATATATTGTTATTTTAGGTAACTCCCATAAACGCTTCATCTCCAAGCCTAGGTTCACATATTTTCTTTGTTTTTCCATTTCTGTTTTTCTTAGATTATGAGATAGTGGTACAGCGCTGTAATTAAATTATGTGTCATATACCTACAAGTAGGCTACTATTAAGAACAGTTGATACCTTATAATAGTGTTTCTCAAATTTTTTTTCCACGGAACCCCATTGTTCGGCGAGGCCTGAATAAGTGTTTCTCGAATTAGTAGGCACTACGTGAATTTATCTCTCAAAAAAAAAAAAAAAAAAAGCAAAGTGTTCCACTAAATACTCAGAATGTGCGAAGTGTTCCGTTAAGGGAAAAGTCTGGGAAACACTGCCTTACGTATTATATCGTAACATTTGGTATCTCTACTGCATTCGACTGTTTACGACATCGCACATTTTGTTTACTGTAGTTATACCAAAAGCTCAACACATCTTTTGGCAGCTTCATTATTTATTATGTTCAGTGAAACTTTGAGTTTGTGGAATGTCATTACATATTATATATTTTATACATTAGATCTAAATGTGCGTATCAATTTGTATTCCTACAAGACAAACACTAAAAGATCAAGTTCAGGACTTCCGCAGAAGCTCATCTGTTTGTTTTGTAAATTCTGTCTCAAGGTTTTCATCACCGTTGGTGACAATCAGTTTGAATTCAGTAGCCGTCTGCAACATCGTCTGCGTTTTAGTAGGATCGGGGAATCTTGCCTGTTGATTTAGATATAGAAAATAGCATTTAAAAACCTTAGAAGAAAAATAGAAATGTATTATTTTGGGAAGTGAGAAAAAAAAATCAGATATTTTAATCCAAAAGATATCTAGAACTACATATAACTAAATGTTTAGCCTTTAATTCTGATGATTTAACAAGAAAACCATTTAAAATACATTTAAAAAAAAAAAGCCAATACCTCTTTTATACACTTATAAAGCGATTATTTTTCTTTTAGTAACTAATGAATGTTAGATTCTTGCGACCTTGTCTAAAACCCGCTTGTTCTTCTGATAAGATTTTGTCTGCTATCGGATTTAGTCGGTTTAATATAATTTATAACAGTACTTTGCTTATGATGTTGATGGTGTGATAGTTTTGACAGAGTTGTAAATTGCCTTTCTTTGGAAGGGTGATGATGAGTGATTGGGTCCAGGGTTTGGGCCATTCTCCTGATTGCCAGATCTTGTTACTAATCGTATAGAGTGCGTTTATCATGGTTTCTCCTCCCGCCTGTAGAAGCTCACCAGGAATGTTGTCAACTCTGGCCGATTTTCCCTTTTTCAGGTCTTTTACTGCTGAAGCTACTTCCGAGCGAAGAATCGGATAGTCGTCTATGTTGGATAAAGCCGAGACATTTAGTATCTCTGTATCTCCTGAGATTTCAAAGTTACATAACTCTGCAACAGTATTCCGTCCATCTTTTTAACACATGTTTTTCCTCAGTTTAACATTTATTGTTTTTGTCTTGTATTGTGTTAGTTCTTCCATGCTTTGAGGTAGTGAAGTCCTTCACTAGTTGGTACGCTTTTTTTACTTTCATTCCTGTTTAGTCCCTTTTCAATTTCTTGACACTTATTCTCTATCCACTTTTTCTTCGCTTCTTTCATTCCCTTTCTAATCCGTTTGTTGGCGCTTTTGTATTCGTGGACATATTTTGGGTCGGACAACTTTTTCCCTTTAAACTCCCGTTGCTTGTCACAGAGTTGGAGTATATCCTCTGTTACCCAGGGTTTTTTGGGCGGGCGGAGCTTCCATAGTATTTCCAGTATACAGCAACTGTCAAATTTCTTTTAATTAAGAAAATAATGGTCGCTTTTTTGAGAATCGCGTCCACCCACCCAGGTTTTAGGTTTTTGAAGTTTCCACGAAGTTCGTAATTGAATAGAGGTATTGTAAAAAAAAAAAAAAAAAGCAACAAGGATTCTTATGAGTTGAATTAACATAACAGTGTGGTAAGCGCCCTCTACTGTCATTATGAGAAACTTATATTTCAAACACATAGCTCAACTTACTTTGTATTCATCCTTTATGAACTGTGGTCCAATGCAACGAATGCGACGCCTAATACACACAGGGATAAAGATGAATACAGTGTCGGTCATACTGGCCAAATATCTAGGATCAACATCTCCAGGCTTATTCATACCTACATTTCCACATGGTACACGCAGAAATGACATTAGTCAAAAAGTTGTCATTTGGTCATTTTAATTACATTGGATAAGAAAAATTGTAAACCTTTTAAAAAATTATTTTGCAATATAGACCTATATTTGTGCAAAGCTTATATCAACTCACTCTGTCTGTCTGTCTGTCTGGTCAAAAGTTTGTACACGTTATTTTTCCCACACCCAATCTCGGATCAATGTGAAATTTTGTACAATAATTTCTTTTACCTGACAACACAAGAATTAATTTTTTTTAAATTAACTAATTAGTTAATAAATTATTGGTAATTAAGTATTATTTTTTTGGTATCTCAAACAAAGGAAAGAAGTTGTATTGGACTGAAGTGGTGGTATTCGCTGAATTAGTCCCCTTTATACATCGTCGTCTGAGTGAACACAACATGAAAACTAGGACCAGACTCTAGAAACAGTAGATAACTCTGCAATCGTTCATGCTCATAGGTTCTCCACTAGCAGAGGGGTTACCGTGTTGGCTTCAGAAGCCTGAGAAGGCTTGTGACATGATTTCGAAATCAGGTCGTCCCCCCCCCCTTTTTTTTTTATCAATGCTTTTCTATTGTTTTCTAGATCTATCAATACTGATTCAGTCCCAGCTGCGATGGGCAGGACACGTCTGCAGAATGGAAGACTGTCGCATCCCTAAACGACTCTTGTATGGCCAACTAAGCGAAGGAAAGCGCTCGCAAGGCGGTCAAAGAAAAGGTTTCAGGGACACACTCAAAGCTTCTCTGAAGGCGTTCAGCGTAGACCCAGCCACCTGGGAGACAGAGGCACATGACAGAGAATCATGACGTCGCGCTGTGAAAACTGGCGCACAGGTTGCTGAGGAAAAGAGAACAACGTTGGCAGAAGAAAAACGCCAGAGAAGAAACGCAAGGCCAATGACACTAGCTCCAGCTGGAATAACCTGCCTAGTGTGCAGCCGAACATCCCGTACTCACAAAGGTCTCACTAGCCACATGAGGAGACATAAAACCCCAGTGCAAAGCTCTCAGCCCCTTGAATGACAAAGTGGTCATCATCGAACCACGATGGACGAACTATATAGATCTATTACTAATTAAATTACATGACTGATCCAAACTAATTGAATCAAGTACGCTTAATATAAGCTTTGTGTTATTTTTTTTAATGTATTTTTGTGTTTTTCTTGTTTTTAACATAAAAAAAAGTTTCTTGATCTCTAAATGATAGAATTTATTTCTTGTGTTTATTTATCAGGATATGTGAGCACTATTTTTCATAGAGAAATTCTTGGTTAAAATCGGTCGACTCTTGCAAGTCAGTGTTCAGGCCTTCTAAGGCGATTGGTCTCGGCTGAACACGAGGATGATTAAGCCCACTACAGACACAGGCTACATCGTCTAGTGCCTGGCTAGCCCTACACTCTCTTACTAAAATTATGTTTTTTTTAACCCGCGCTATTCTTATTAGGAGAAATAGTGTATGGTAGACACCAGGAATGAATGACTTTCTGAAGCTTAAAACGCAGGGAGACGCTTGGCGTTTAAAACGCTCCATTAGAATCCTTAATTGGATGGGAGATAAGGGGTAAGTACATTTTGTTGGTCTATCAGGGCGACACTGATAAAAGAGATTCATTATGATAGGACAAGTCATACATTTTTTTTTAAATTCCGACGCGCCATTAACATACCGAATAGGTTGCCTGAATCAGTCAGATCAACCAAACTTTTTGTAGAGCTTAACTCTCTAACACGACCGACTAGATTTACACATGAATGTATTTGGTAATTTTTCTTCCTTTTTTTACGCTCAATAGGCTGTTCAGAACAAGTTTAATATAAAAATACTTTTTAAAAACTCGTTTGTAGCCTATTAAGTCGAATTGCATCATTAGTTTTAATCAACCACAACTGTAGGCCTACACAATAGCGTAAGTTACGTGTCTGCTAACTTGCATGCGCTTTGGGGAGGGGGGAGGAGAGAGAGCACTGTTCAGTCGCTGCCGTATCTATTATTTTCCCCCATAAAACAAAAGTAATTACTTAATTATCTAATTGTTTAATTTTGTATTGATGCATGTGTTGTCATCGACAATGAATGATTGTGCAAAGTTTAAGCTTGATCCGAGAATGGGAAGTGGGAGAAATAACGTGTACAAGATTTTGACAAAAACAGACAGACGGAATGAGCTGATATAAGCTCGGTTAAAAAAAAAAGGCAAACAATGTGATCATCTCAATGATGAAGGTATATGTGATGCTAAGGGGAGGGTCTTATTCAAAGTATTTAGTAAAGTTTACCTGTTACCAAACTGAACAATAGACCCATTACTATTGTAGTCAATGTTCCAATAATAGATATCCAGTTATATGATAATGTGTACAACTTTTCTATGCCTTCCCTAAAAAAAAATTAAATGTGTATAGGTCTACATGAAGTTCGTGTTACTATACATTATTCAAGCATATCAGAAAAAGACAGACAGAAAAATAGACAGACAGACAGACAGACAGATAGATAGATAGATAGATAGATAGATAGATAGATAGATAGAAAGATAGATAGATAGATAGATAGATAGATAGATAGATAGATAGATAGATAGATAGATAGATAGATAGATAGAAGTAAAGAATAGTAAAGATATATTTTAAAATGTAAAACATACGGTTCTCTTATAGCGGCTGATGTTATATTCCAGATCAGAGTAGACGTCACCTCGTTAAAACCAGTCACGTTGACCGCACCATAGACATCTGCTAAGTCAGTAGTATTAAGGATCGCCCCGTCCACCGGACAGTTTTCTGTGGATGCTGGAGGCAGCCATGGCGTCTTTTTGACAGATTTGGAAAATGTGATGCCGATTGACAGCCAAGTAGAGAATGTCAAACCCGTGACACCGCCGAAGAAAGCTCCCTGCAATGAATACATCTCATCAAGAACGGCACCTTGTGTCGTTGTAAGATTCGGATTTC
This sequence comes from Biomphalaria glabrata, assembly GCF_947242115.1. Classification (NCBI taxonomy): domain Eukaryota; kingdom Metazoa; phylum Mollusca; class Gastropoda; family Planorbidae; genus Biomphalaria; species Biomphalaria glabrata. The sequence continues at coordinate 15,177,359 of NC_074725.1, read as the reverse complement.
ATTTAGTATAGAAACAATTAGTAGCTTACTTTAACGTTTGCCCTTGGATTAGCCAAGTCCTTGGTGAGATATTTACTTTATTATTTTCAAACACACACTTTCTCTTTGTTCACTACAAACTGACACAGGTCGTGCACACACCATTGAAAGTGTACAAAACACGAACACTATGTAATTATGGTAATTATCTAACTAAAAAAATATTACGATGGAAACAAGGTATTTGAATGATATTTTAAACAATCACTGATATTAGTTAAACAGGATAAACCTCCAACTCCTCATGGACCTCAACGAAGTTGAGGAAAGTCAAACATCTATACTCAGTGGCAAGTATTGGTAGATAACTTGGAGAGGGAAGTCTGTAGTCTCTATGGCCAGCCGAGCTCACTTAAAAAGTTATGAATATTCCATTGTTCACACGTTATATTCTCTTACCCTTAAAGTCTGGGATTTCTAATCTCAGGACGTCCTTAAGTCTAACAATCTTTAATGGGAGCCCTAAAAGTGTTGCGAGTGGTAGGCAGTCGCGCAAGCCATACTACATCCTTGTTCAACGTCTTTGTGATTTCCCATTATGTTGAGTTCATAGCGCACTGGCTACTAAATCACACAGTCATAGTCAAGACGGTTCTCTGTTTATTCTCAATTAGAGTTAGACACCTCTGAAGCGCCAAACAAGTCTCTTTTTTTTTTTTTACAAACCCCATTGTCACTTACCGACTGTCGCATCATCAGATTATGCCCTTTGGTTTATAGAGTATCGTCTTAATAATTATTTTCGTCCTCTAACATCGTACCCTAACATTGTTGACCACAGATACAATGCTCTTCCCCATCTTTATGGAAACCTAGCTTACCTTTGCTTTGATCCGAGGAAAGAAACAGGCGATAAAGAACAGGCCAGTAAGAGGTCCAGCAAAAGCAGAAATCAGACTTCCGGCAATCTAATGAACCACAAACGCATAACATTAAACAAACGGCATTATGCTATTATCTTAAAACAAGATTTTATATAGTAAGTAAATACATGTATAGCCAAAATAGGGAATATGTAAATAGATTGCAGAACAATTATTCTAAAATACATTATCAGCCAGTTTTATAGAACTTAGTGTCTCACGGGTTATTTTATAGGAATGCTTAAAACTTACTAACAGTAAAACTTAACCCATATCCATGTATTCCTCTAGTGCCTAGTGTATTCTGTATGACAAGGAATTGTATACTTTAAAAAAAAAATTACTATTCAGTTTTCTTTAAGGATAAAGTTTACACCTTAAATTTAAAACCAAGTCAGTAAATGTGTCTTACCTGCGTCAATGTGCCTCCAACTTGTGATACGAGAATGGCTACTCCACATGCCAATACTCCAAATATACACACTAGAAATAGAATCATTGATAATTATACTTTTTCCATGTAAGAAATTCATATTTAAGTCAGATGCTGTATCTATTCGTGATTTGAAAACACGAAAAATGTCACAACGTACTTTATTTCTAGATGTCAGATTAAGGATGAGCGCAGTTGTTCACATAACTAAACAAACCTAGTTGCAACCTGCACATTTGGCCTTATCTAATGCAGATATGTACAACATTTACAAGAAAGAAAGTCCACTTTAGCTAATTAGTCAACGCTAATAACAAGAGTAAAAAAATAAAGACCATGTTGAGCTAAAACATTCTCTAGTCAGAACTAAAGCAGCAAAGGAACCGAAAGTAAAATATGGATTTCTTTAAGCCTGTGTTATGAAACCTGCAGCGACATTAGCGCTCACTGATTACTTTCTTTCTTTCCTTCATTCTGTCATTATTTCCTTTCATCTCTCTGTTATAGAAATCAATTTAAATATTGATGTCTTCATTACAGTTCATTTGATAACCCCCCCCCCCGCCCTTTTCCAAAAAAAAAAACAACAACAAAAAACATAGTCATTGTCGTCACTTGGTCTTAGTTAGGGGAGGGGAGACGACTCCAGAACATGAGACTCAACGGTTTGTAGTTAGCTAGATTTTGTTAAGAAATATTATAACTTAAATCTATTATATTTATTTTATGTCATAATGACTTGATTTTGTCTATATTTTAAATAAAATTATATAAATAAAGTTCATAAGGAAGTGATTCAAGTTATTTCAAGTGTATTAGTTCAGATATATTATATTACGCCTACTACGGATTAGTTGTCTACCAGCAGTTTGGTACTAAAAGTCAACGACCGATAACAAAAGCACAACATAGCTTCAGTGTTATATCCTGCTGTTGTTGTTGTTGTTTTTAATTATTATTATTTTCAAATATTGAATGATACAAGCTTTTGGAGGGAGAGGGGAAGTTTGACTCATGACTAAATATTAGGTAAATGAAAAGGATACTTGTTCAAAAAACAGTTTATGTGACTGTCATGGTGTTACGGAGTGTGAGTGTGCGTGTATGCGTATATAACAATGCAATATATGCACTCAGAACTAAAATATTATTTTGATAGAGAATAAGGGATTTCATTTATTCCTTACCCAGGAAGCGATGAATGAAACGAAACGCTCGTAGGGAAACTAAATGGCAATAGCGAATACATTTGTAGGAGCTGAGACTTGAAATGATTGTTTGTATACAATGTCTACAAAATACGCGTCAAACATTAATGTTGAAATGTACAAACTAAAAGAGTTTCAATATTGCTTAAAGACAGAAAAAAGTTTAATATTGTACTTTTAAATAAAAACACATTGAGTTTAAATTGCAAATAAAATATCGTTTTCGGTCAATTTAACCGCTGAGGTTCGGATGGTAGAAATGGTCTAGTTGTTTTAGAAGCAAGGCAATTAATGACAGGTTAAATTTGCTTATTTGTTCTTTTACCGCAATCGGGAGAATTAGTGATAGATGAGTGTGTCAGGGGCTTTGCGTATATATTATAAATGTATTGTATAGTGTGCATGTTACTGTGGTTTAAGGGGAGGGGACTGGCATGAGTTTTATTAAACTAATCTACACCGATGATTATAAAACGAACTCCTTACCACTAAAGTTTTTCTAATATGGTTATAACTGTTCTACAGGAACTTACCAGAAACCTTGGCTATTAGCGTCGCTTTAGACTCGGATACTCGAGGACCAACAATTGGATGTACAATGTCAGCCCATAACAAGGCGGAGAGACTGCTCAGACCTGACGATAACGTGCTGCAATGGACAATCTTAGACAGTTAATATAGGACAAGCATAATAGAAAGAAGATAAGTTGGGTTTTTTTAAAGTCGCTTCTGTTTATTTTGGTTGATACATCAACGGGTAAATTATTGTAGATGTTAATAGTCTGGAAGTAGACAAGATGCTATAAATTGCATTCTACTTGCTTGATTTTAATTTACTGGGAAGGTGTCTCGGTGAAAACAAATTGTGTTTGTAAATCTTTTTAATCTAGAAGCTTTAATAGCTACACTTCAGTCTAAATAACAGAATGACAGTTTGAATGGCGGTGTAGGCAAGGAATATTTCATTGGGACTTCAATCGTGCTGAGTTTTTGCTGCGCGCTTAAAGGACGCACGAAAACATTCTTCCAGATATCCCAGATGACAGTGGGAAGAGCAGGGGGGGATATGCGTGTATAAAAGAAAAGAACAATGTCCTTACCTAAGTGATGCACTGAATAAAGAAGCCAAAAACAGCCCTGGCATTCCAGGCAGATAGGTAAAAATATCCATAACAATTAAAGGTATAATCTGAAAAAAAAAAAGAATCTTTTAACAGAAAGTTCGAGAATATTTGTGTTTACTCTACAAAGAAAACATTTAGGTCGAGTGACTAAAAAAAATGTCTGTGAAAACAAAATATCTTCCAGATCTGACCTCTGGGTTGCTTAACCGTAGCCTTCTTCGGGAAAATGTTAGTATTAAGTGATCTTTCTTAGAAGACATTTTGATGAGGAAATAAGCTACTCAATCATAACTTACAGTAAAAAAAAATAAGCCTGAGTCTTCAGGATTAAAGGGTTTGCCTCCATTCCTCTCTTGGGCATAAAGAATCGTGGCACCATTTGTACCCGAGAACAAAGACTACGGATCAAATATTGATCTCATTTACCTGATTTGGATCACTGAGCTGCTTCGATTCAAAGGGATCACATCCTTTCGTCTTGTAGTAAGCATAAGCCACGATACCTTCGTAATTCGCCAAGCACAGAGAGATGAGGAAACATGGCGCTACAATCAACAACATCCTGTAGACAACATTGGAATTTACGACCATAAAAGGCCAAACAAATCAACAACATCGCAATTGAAACACATGAAATGTTCAACGCAGCATATAGTTATATACATTTGCAATTATTGTTAGACCATGACTTTTGAGACACCAAAACAGCATCAGACTAAACCCCATCCCAGAACTGGTCACAGGATGCAGATCTTTGTTCCGTAAAGCTGCTTCCCCTTTTCACAATATCTATTTAACAAAATAGAGCACGGACATTAAGAAGTTATAGCAAGACGCCTAAGGTCTTGAGCAAAATGATCTTCAGAAAACATCTGCCTTCATACACGCGTGGTCAAATGGTCTAAATTAAAACAGGGAACATACAAAGTAGATTGGCATGATGTAGCTTTCATTTGAGGGAAGAATGTGATTTTTTTTACTACATTGAATTAACTCATTATGTCAAGAAAGGTTTTTTTTTTTTTTTTTAATATCTTCGTCTTTGATTTAAGATAGTAGGCGCTAGATAAACCTAACACAATTAGTTTTAATAAGATAGAGTTTTATTTAAAAATTATGTTTTACAATATCTGCAGGGAAAATTAGACCCTTGCTGTAATAAAATAAATTTCAATAGTTCTTAGCAGCATAAAATAATTAGAAAATATATACAAGAGTATATTCAATCGCCAAAACAAAAAGTCATAGATGTCAACGTTTGTTTACTAGATGAAATGGTTAAGTAATGAATACTTTAAAGGCATGTTTATCTTCATGTCTACTTAGGCCTACAAGTCCACTTCTTTTACCCACATGTCCATTCTCTTGTAGACATACAAACCTTCACACTTATGTCTACATGCAAGCTACTTCTAAATACTGTCTTCCTCCATGTCTAAACCACTCTAAACACCCGTTTACCTTCTTGTCTGGCTATGTTCCTATTCAACAATTCGCATACCATTATGTTTACCAATTCGTTTACCTTTTACCTTTTTTTTTACCTATCCCTTAGTATGTTGGACCGTCGGGGCACCAGGCAAGATTTGTCGACTGTCTTTCTCCATTCCTCCCTTTTTTTTTTTGCCTTGTTTAGAACCTCTCTCAATGGCAGGCCCGTCAATTCTTTAATGTTGTCCTCCCATCGCTTTTTCTGTCTTTTTCGTCTACCTTATGTCTATCTCAATGTCTACTTTATGTTTACTTTTAGTCTAACTTATGTTTAGCAACTTTAATAGCTTGTGGCTTACCTGCATATTTAATGAAATAATTCTAACGTTAGTCGCAGTACTAAAAGATGGTTAGAGACATTTCAAATCAGTATTAACGCAATGAAAACATGACAAACTGTCCAAACCGTTTAGCCTCTGCCTGTGTTTTGGTGCTGCTGATTCTCTGGATGGTACTTTGGTTGAAGCCGAGACCAAAGGATCGAATGATATTGCCCACAAAGAGATTCCAAAATGTGTGACGTGTCCGTGGGTCCGGGTCGAAGCTGATGATTATAGAAAGCATGAGTAAAAGTGATCGAGTGCTATAATATAACATAGAGTATATAAGATACAAGCAATCAATTTGCTGATTTATTGAAGTTTTTCATTTATATAGATTTAGAAGTATGGATTGAGATCCAGGGGACTCACATAATTGTCAAGAAATTATGGAGTTTTTATCAGCGATAAAGAGAGCTAACACTATAAACACTATAAAGCTCTAACTGGAAGATTTATATTAGCGGTGATGTGTGTCTATTCAGTGTGTAAGATTATTTCTTAAAGATATATTATTAGCTAAAGCCAACATTACAATAGCGTCATGAAGGCGACTAACAATAAAGGGCATCATGGGCGTAGCCAGGGGAGGGTTTTTGGGGTTCAAACCCCCCCCGAAATGAAATCCCTCCCCCCCCCCGAAGGGGAGGAGTCGGAATTGAATGACTGATTTTTTGCTTTGATTTTGTTTATTTTAGTTGAGTTTTTAATACTAAACAATCACTTGCCCCAGCACAACCAAAGGGGTTTTGAGTTTAAAACTCCCTACCAGGGGGTTTTGAGTTTAAAAAACCCTACAAGGGGGGTTCGAGTTTAAAACCCCAACCAGAGGGGTTCGAGTTTAAAACCCCCTACCAGGGGTTTTGAGTTTAAAACCCCCTACCAGGGGTTTTGAGTTTTAAACCCTCTACCTGGGGTTTTTGTAGTTAACTCCCCCTCTTCTATAAAACAAAACAAAAAAAATGCAAACGAAAATCCCCTAATGCCAAGAGCACAGTTAAGAAAGATTTTGATTTTAAAACCCCCTCTAAAATTTACGATAAACCCCCTCTTCAATATAAAAAAAAGCTAATTACGCAAAATGTTATGAGCGTAGCTAAATGGGTTTTGACTCAGTTTTAAGTTTAAACCCCACTTCAGCGGGGTTTGAAGGTAAAAAATACCTCTTTAATAATAAAAACAAAGCAAATTATACACTCAAAATGTTATGAGTGTAGTCAAATGGGTTTTGAGTTTACACTCCCCTTCAGTGGAGTTTGAAGCTAAAAAAAACCTTTTCAATATAAATAAAAGCAAATTACTCACTCTAAAATATATAAGCGTAGCCAAAGGGGTTTTGAGTTTAAACCCCCCGCCAGTGTAAGAAAAAAAGCAAATTACGCACTAAATATGCAGTTGCCAAAAGGGGTTTTGAGTTTAAGGGGGGTTTGATGCTAAAAATACCTCTTCAATATAAAAAAAAAAGCAAATTACACACTGAAATTATTTGAGCGTAGCCAATCCAATCGAGGGTTTTAAGTTTAAACCCCTCTTCTACAGATGGCTACAAGATCCCCCTACAGAGCATTTTGAGGTAAAAAAACAACAACAGATGATTTTGACGATAAAACTTCTCTTTTCGATATAAAATCTAAAGCAAACTACAATCACTTAATTTCAAGAGCGTATTCAAGAGAGGTTACACATTTTTACCAGTGGCAGGGCTCCATTAATAAACTACAGTGAATAGTCATCTGCCGAAATTGAAAAACACTAAATGTGGCTCAACAAAGATGGCCAAGACAGATTTTTGGAGTCAGTTATAGAGATCGGGTCTAAATCAAGGAAATCCTATGCCGAACTGGGAGTCGACCCCTTAGTAAGATTGTGAGAGAGCGACGCATGAGGTTTGCGGGACAAAATGAATTACGCATAAGAAGAGTTGCAATGATATCCTAGTACAACTTGACGCCACTCATTCATGGAGGTCCTCATGGCAGGTGGGAAGAGGCTTCAGACATTACCAGTGACAGATTTTTATGGAAACAGCTTGACGTCAAATGCTCCAAACGGCGCGGGAGGGTCTAAGTCAGTAAGAATAGCACGTTAGGTTTTTAAAATAAAACTTTTTAATAGCAGGAAAATGCAGTGTAGATACCTCAGAAAATGCATTTTATTGGCTTTCAATACCAGAAATATTGCTTGGCGGCGGGGCTTCGCCCCGCGCTGGGGGGGCTCCTAGCGCTCCCCCAGACCCCCTTGCTAGTAATGGCGGGGAATTTACAATTTATGGAAACAGCTTAACAGCAAATGCGCCGAACGGCGTGGGAGTGTCTAAGTCAGTAAGAATAGCACGTTAGGTTTTTAAAATAAAACTTTTTAATAGCAGGAAAATGCAGTGTAGATACCTCAGAAAATGCATTTTATTGGCTTTCAATACCAGAAATATTGCTTGGCGGCGGGGCTTCGCCCCGCGATGTGAGAGCTCCTAGCGCTCCCCCAGATCCTCTTGCTAGTAATGGCGAATCTTCAATTTTTCCACTAACTCATGGAAGAACCTATTCTAGGGCACAATAAACGTCTTCCGAAAGAATGAAGGGTCAGAATGTAATAAAAAGTATGTACACATACACACATAAATACATATAATTTTATTTTCGCGGGGGGGGGGGAGAAAAAATATCCACCCACCCCAACCCCCCCCCCCCCCCGAAAAAAAATCCTGGCTACGCCTATGAAGGGCATCCAATCTAGCGACAAATACAAATTACACATAACAACATAACAGTGGATAAGTTGTGAAATGTACCTTATCTATATATATATATATACTACAGGCCAATAAACAGGGCTTTTTGTGACTGTACGCACCGGTACGGCGTACTGGCACCGTTTTGAAAAAAAATATTACTTTTCTTGTGTTTTAACGTATATTATTAATTTTTAGTAGTTAAAAGTTAGGCAATCAATTACTGAGCACCGGCACCTAATCACTGAGTACCGGCACCTATTTTTTTTATTAAAAAAAGCACTGTATATATATATATATATATATATATATATATATATATATATATATATATATATATATATATATATATATATATATATATACCCATACTTCAATATAAAATCATACCTAGTTGATGGTAAAACGTATTATTATGACAATTGCATGTGTAAGTTATTAAAGATAAATGAAACATATCGTACTTAAAGAAGTTCAATCTGCCTCCATCATAAGCTTTGTCCCAAACTGCCTGAGGTCCACCGGAGTCAATCGTCCCCTAGAAGAGGAGAATACAATAACGTATGCCTACTGCTTAATTGTAGCATTGTTACACATAGTAAATAGTATGCCTGAGTCAGCCAAGAAAACCAATGGCTTAGCAGAATTTAATTCATTGATTAACTTGCATGTCAAGATTAACTAGGAACACGCGCAGGACGAAATCATCTTCTTTTTTTTTTTTTTTGAAGTATCGTCTGTATTTCATAAGAGACGATACGAGATCTTTTATCGGCTTAAAACAAACAAACCGCACTTGGACACATAGTTGTGAAAAACATTGCTAAGAAAGCTGTAAAGATTTTAAGCATAAAAAAATCACTCTCTTCTTTATGATTTAAACATCTTACAAGCACAAAGAAGATATAAGACACCGATCACATAGACACAAAAACTAATTGGTTCCTTTGGCAAATAAATCGTTGAACAATATGTAGCTAAGTTATATAAATTTCGCATGTAGTGTTAAAGAGAAACTGGTATATGACCGTAAATCTTGTTTGCTATCGTAGCCTACAAATGTTTGCTCTAATTAAAACAAATTTCCTCACGGATAATAAAGATTATTATTATTATATTATAATAATAATTATTATTATTATTATTATATCGAAGCCCAACTAGGGGTTATGGTCAGAATTAATCATTGGGTTTATTATTGTGTATGATTATTGTGTATGAAGAACCAGAATTAACGGGAAGGCAGGTATTTCCACGCAAAACTTTATCACACAGAAGGCCCTACGGCTTTATTAGTCCGCGTGAAATAAACTTTGATACCTACCAATGCATCATCTATTATCATAATCAGAACATTACACAATACACAGAATGTATATAACACATAGTGCAATGAAAAGAAATATGTTTAAAAAAAATAGGAGCTATAAATCAGCACAATTCAAAAAAAATAATTAATTAGCAGCAATGACAATGCTTTTAAAGTAGATTGACCTTAATAAGTATTGCGAATATCCCTGTCAGCATGACCACTGCTTGAAACACGTCTGTCCATATGACAGCTTTTAAACCACCCTGACAAGAGTCAAAAGAAAATATAAATATATAATTTAGTAATAATCAAACAATCGTGAAAGCCTATAGGTTAAATATATAAATTCACAATTGACTAGAGTAACACTAATAATAACATCACTAAACTTCAGCTCAGAAAGTAAAGTATCAATAATAGATACAACAATGACTAAACCATAAATCATAAATACAAAATTACAACATAATAAAATATTCAGAAAGACATAGAGATAAAGGCACATTTCTTATTCCATATGCTAGGATAAAGTCATACACGTTCTCTTTCTTTCCCACTGCCATTAGGGCATGGATCGGGTCGCCTCAATCAACCAGGAAAACCAATGACTTTTTAAACGTTAAGTCTTTAATTAGCAAACACGGCTAGATTAACGTATGGATACAAATAGTAGGTAATTATCTTCTGTTCTGCAGTAACGTCTCTAGACTCCATAAGAGACATCCTACTTACTATAGGAGACATCCTACTTACTAAAGGAGACACATCCTACTTACTATAGGAGACACATCCTACTTACTATAGGAGACACATCCTACTTACTATAGCTGTGTAGACGACGGAGACAAATGATATGACGAAGATTGAACTCCACAGTGAAAAGCCAGTCACTGGGGACAAACAAACAAAATATATAATTTCATACGTAAATCTACGATAATTTGTTTAGTATCAATTTCAATTATCAATTCTAGGATTAAAACGTAATAAATTCACATTTTAAATATTTTCTTCGAGCTCTTTATATTACTTTGTACTCTTTTTTTTTTTTGGTTAGAGAAGAGAGGGGGTATCATTTTATTATTTATTCTTCCCCACCCACTTCAAAATCTCCACCTTAGCTAAAACATGTTTCTTGGGAGGGGGTGCCAATAAAGCCTCCGGCACCGAGAGTCAGTTATGCTCGCCACGCCTCTGTCCATTCTAATCTGTTAATAGTACTAACATTCATTCATTTACTATTGCATGTAGTACTTTGATTTATAGTCAATTTTAACATTTGGGTTTAAAGTCAAAGTTTAAAGTTTCGGTGCGTTACTGCACTGCTCCATAACTGACATTGTACACAGTTTACAGTGCAGTTACTTACCAGCCTCCAAAGCCACAGCTGGTCCAAACAAAACCACGCCCATATACCAAGTCTGTAAACAGGAATAACAATATAAACAGTGATTTTTAGACCATCGAAATGGGAGGCTGCAATAAGAAGACAGACATATAATGACTATATAATTCTGATAGCCTCGGTTATTCTTAAACGTTGATAGGATTAACCTGTATGTTCAATGTACAATTTGTTTGCTGTACTAGAAGAATTATACAGTTTTCCGAGAAGAAGGCTATCAGGATGACGAAACTAATTTACACTTTACCGTGGCTGCTTATGGAAATCCACGTGACCCAGACAACAACCCAGCTGAAGCTGAATAGGCCTCACCTGAGTACACTTGAAGGACTCCGGTTAAGGCTTAAAATTCTTATTAGAAATCATGGTGTCTTTATTATTAGGATATAAACTATAAAGTAACAATGAAATTAAACAAATGTTTATGATTCTATTACATTGCTTCAATTCAAACGCGTAAAATAAATGATTCAGGCTTAAGTTCTAAATGCCTTCGCAGGCCGAGCTACAAACAGATCTAAACAAGTAAGGACGATAACTAATTGAATAAATCACATTCACCAGAAGATCATTCACCAGACGTCACCCAAATCGTTTGGATCGACATCCGAAAATGTATCCAAACATTCAAAAACTGCTACCCCGAGCTAGATATATCTCTTACTTACAAAATCCTAAACCATCTCCATACAATTACGACGTATATGTTAGCTAGTTACCACAGGCACACACAAAGTGAAGACAAAGTGTTTTGTTTTAATGCTAGTTGAATAAAGCACTACTATCATTATAAAAAAAGTTTTCCTATCAATATTGTCATTGTAAAATACAACTTACATATGTTAAAACTCCCATAAGTGTTCCCAGCAATCGAACACTTCTTGATTGAAATCGAAGCTCTAAATACTGCAAAAATAAATAAGTATATTTCTTTTGATTTAATAGTTGATATAATCGGTCAAAATTTTACACAAATACAAGAATAAATAAAACTATATCATAGAATCGCAAAGTATTAAGATGTCTGTAAAACAATATAGAAGAAAGCTGTTTGAATGAAAGCCAGCAGAATTGAAGTTGTGTCTTATTTCAGCTACAATAAGAGAAGTAGAAGGATCATCTGCAAAAAGGGATGCAGTCATTTCTTGTATACATTTGGATGAGGCTTGCGTCAAACAAAACTGGTGGTCAGGGAAACATAAGCATTCCATTTTTCCCTAAATGTTGAGCTGTTAAATATATATATATATATATTCTACCAATCCTCAGCGAATAGCCAGTATTAGTGATGGTGGAAGCGATTCTTGTATAGTGTGTTACAGTCGCTAGGACATAATGGCAAAATGATAACAGAAGAAACAATAACACAAACAAATGCATGCCAGTGGTTTATAGATTAATGAACATATTGTGACTCTTACCTCATAAGCACTGGTAATCTTCAATGGATGTATTAAAGGTACTATAAATTCTATAAATAGTAACTGGGTCACGAAGAAGCCCAGTGAGGCCATGATGTTTTGAATGCCATAGACGTAAGTCTCGGCGGGAAAGCCCAGCATCATGATGGACGACTCGAAGCTGGCCATCAACGAGATGGCCACAGGAATGAAGTTCATGGTCCGGCCTCCCACGAGGTATTCTGTACAAAGAAATCGAATTTCAGAATTAGATTTTCTCATCGGGAAGGCGTGCCTGTCCGTCTTATTATAAGAACCATATTTATTTCGAATTCTAGTCAAAGCCATAATTAAACCACAATGGGAACAATATAGAGCCACAGAGTTTAAATAAAATATAATTGCAAAGACAAAAATCACTAAATTTGGTGCCTGTGGTTTTACGTTAGTTGTTTGTTTTTTTTAAAGCAAAAATACAATCACAATGTGAGCTTGCGCTCCCTGAGCTAGTTTTATATGTATTTTGTTGTATAGGTTAGATCTATTTTTATATATTTTATTTTTATAAGTTAGTGTCAGATTTTATAATTGTACTTCCGCATATTTATATAGGTTAGTGCGGGATAGTATAAAAGTGATGTATTACATGCTGTCTTAAAAACAGTTGAGTGTACATTTGACCAGTGGTCAGTACCATATCTGTCTGTGCGACAGCTGAAGATCTTTGTGGTCTGTCGTCTAATTATTTTATTATTCTGTACCTGGGACGGCCTGTAAGTTTGCTATTACTACTGCTTTTAGCTGCTGAATATTACTGCTGTGTTATTGCTGCTGTTACAAGCTGTAGAGTGTAGATCTAGGCTAGGAAATTTAGTGTTATTTTCATATTTTGTTTCTGTAGTGACTAGTGTTGTTGATATGGTGCGCAAAGGTGCACGCGTTCAATATAATAAAGTATCATTCTCCGCCATGACACTAATGGTTGTTGTTTGTTTATTGCTGACTATGAACCTAGATCATAATTAACATGGTGGCAGCGGTGTATTAATGATCAAAGGTAATCATTAATCAGAATATAAAGATTTATTGTTTGCAATAATAATTAGGCAACAAGTAAAGGGTTACGCCATACAATGGCAGCTACAAATTTCCTTCCTGTACCCGAGCCGCTCGAGGTAGAAGGAAACATGGCCGCTAATTGGCAAAAGTTTCACCGGAGCTGGCGAAACTATGAGTTAGCCACTAAATTGTCGGAAGAATCAGAGGAGGTCAGAGTGGCCACCTTTCTAACAATTATAGGGACAAAAGCGATGGACATATATGAAGGTCTTGAAATTGAGAAGGGAAAAGAAAGAAAGATGGAAGAAATAGTGAACAAATTTGAACGTTTTTGCATTGGAAAAACGAATGAAACTTATGAGCGCTATGTTTTCAATACTCGTGAACAGCAAGAAGGCGAGGACATTGAAAAGTACATAACAAATTTGAGAAGACTTGCAAAAACGTGTAGTTTTGAACGCCTGGAAGATAGCTTGATTAGAGACAGAGTAGTTCTTGGTATTAGACATGAATGCCTCAAAATGAAATTGTTACAAGATAGTAGTCTCAAATTGGAAAGGTGCAGAGATATTTGCAGAGCATACGAAACCGCCAACAAACAGTTGAGACAAATACAAGCCGACCCTCCAATCATTGAGAAAGTATCAACACCCTCAAGAATAAACATTCAGAAAGGTAAATGCAGGTATTGTGGAAGGATTCATGAATACATTAAAGAAAAGTGCCCTGCATGGGGTAAAATGTGCCTAGCATGCAAGGGGAGACATCATTTTGCTGTGATGTGCAAAAAGAAAATTCAGCAGGTGTCAGATGATAGGTCTAACGATGAAAGACAGCTGCAGTCGGACACAAGAGATGATGTCATGATGGTAAAAAATGAATGGGTGATGTCTTTGGAGAACCACAAAACGAAACGGATGACAGCAGTTATGACAGTAAATGGTCACCGTGTAAGGTTTCAAATGGATAGTGGAGCTGATGTAAATACCATCCAGGAAAAATACGTAAATAAGAATCAGAAAAGGCAACGCAAAGATTACTAATGTGGAATAAGACTGAAATGAGACCCATAGGGAAAGCCACTCTAACGACGAGAAATGAGAAAACTAACGAAACATTTGAGGTGGAATATATAGTTGTACCAAATAATCTAGCATGCCTTCTAGGTCATGAAACTTTAACAAAAATGAAGTTAATCAAAGTCAATAAAGATAGGTTCATAGCATCAGTAGTGAATAGCCAAGAAGAAGACTGTAGTCCAAAGTTTACTGGTGATTTGGGTGACTTAGGAGAAGTGTCTTTAAAAATTGATAGCAGCATTAAGCCCAAGGTTCTGCCGTGTAGAAAGATCCCTATTGCTTTACAAGAAAGAGTTAAGGAGGAGTTAAAGACCCTAGTGCAGAGAGGAATCATAGAACCAGTGATAGAGCCTACAGAGTGGGTTAGTCAGATGGCAATTGTGGAAAAAGCTAATGGAAAAATTAGGATCTGCATAGATCCACAAGCCCTGAATAAAGTTTTACTAAGGGAATTCTATAATCTTGCTACTTTAGATGACATATTGGCAGATTTGAACGATGCCAAAATATTCAGCAAATTGGATGTACAAGAAGCTTTCTGGCATGTCAGACTAGACACAGCGTCATCTAATTTGACAGCAATGATAACCCCTTTTAGATACAAATGGAAACGATTACCATTTGGTCTGAAAGTGAGTTCAGAAATTTTTCAGAGAAGATTAAATCTAGCACTAGAAGGACTGAAAGGCTGTTTCAATTACGTTGATGATATTATAGTGGTAGGAAGAGGAAGAACAAAAGAAGAGGCACTCAGAAATCATGATATTAACCTAAAAGAGCTGATGAAGAGATGTCAAGAAAAGAAGATTAAACTGAACCACGAAAAGTCTGTTTTTAGAACAGCTGAGATTAATTTTTTGGGTCATATTATTACAGAAGCAGGAATAAAACCAGACCCGAACAAAGTATCTGCGATTTTGAGTTTGAATGCTCCAAAAGATATTTCATCAGTCCGAAGATTCTGTGGCATGGTTCAATATCTTGCAAGATTTGTTCCAGACTTGTCGACAGATTTACAGCCCATAACAGAGTTGATCAGAAAGAACACACCATTTGTTTGGTCAGATCAATGCACACGAGCTTTCAACAAGATTAAACAGAAAATATCGACTCATGGCACATTGATATATTTTGACCCTAACAAAGAGCTTACATTACAAGCAGATAGTAGCCAAAATGGGTTGGGAGCAGCGTTATTACAAGATGGCAGTCCAATAGCATATGCTTCTAGATCATTAACTGATACTCAGAAAAGATGAGCACAGATTGAAAAAGAATTGTTAGCAGTGGTTGTTGGTTTGGAACGTTTTGACCAGTATACGTATGGCAGGACAGTTATAGTTCAGAATGACCATAAACAACTGGAAAACATCCTTCAAAAACCACTCAGTTCTGCTCCGAGAAGGCTACAAAGTCTAATGATGCGTCTTTATCGTTACGATATCCAGTTTCAATATGTCAAAGGCAAAAAATTTGTTCATAGCTGATACTTTGAGTAGAGACCCATCAGAGGAAAAGAGTGATATCCCTGATGTTTGTGTCAATACAGTCGGACTGGCAATACCAGATGCAGTGCTGGAGAAAGTCAGAATCGAGACAGAGAAAGATAGAACAATGCAAACACTTATTCAATATATCCTAAATGGATGGCCAGACAAACATAATAGTTTACCTGAACTCAAACAATATTTTTCACTAAGAGACATGTTAACATACGAAGACGGACTCTTGTTGAAAGGAGAACAAATAATCATTCCGATATCACTTCGCAAGGAAATAGAAGAAAAACTCCATGCAGCACATCTGGGAGTAGACTCAATGAAAAGAAGAGCAAAAGAAACAGTTTTCTGGCCTGGATTATCAGCTCGAATAAAGGAAATAGCCAACTCATGTTACATTTGTCAGAAAAATAAACCAGCAAATCAGAGAGAAGAATTAATACAGCACGAAATAGGTTCTAATCCGTGGGACAAGATTGGAATTGATTTATTCCAAATGTGTGACCAACAATATCTAGTTATAGTGGACTATTATTCAAATTTCATAGAGGTAGAAAACATGCAGTTGACAACAACACACGCAATTATAAAGAAACTGAAAGTTTTATTTGCAAGATATGGGGTGCCCAAAGTCTGTATATCTGATAGCGGACCTCAATTCACATCGGAATATTTTTCCAAGTTTATGATGGAATGGGGAGTGACTCATTTGAAATCTTCTCCAGGACACCATCAATCCAATGGAAAGGCTGAGTCAGCAGTTAAAATTTTGAAGAACATAATGAAGAAATCTAGAGAATCAAAGTCAGATGCTTATGAAGCTCTTCTGGAATTTAGAAATACTCCAAGGCAAGACACAAATCTAAGCCCAGTTCAAATGTTTTTTGGTCGGATGACTCGAACACTGATACCAAACAAACGGAGTAACATTAAGATTTCTACATGTCAAGAGAACATTATGAGAAGGAAAGAAAAACGTCAGATGAGTGTAAAAACATCTTATGATAAGAGGTCAAGAAATTTATGTCAGCTGAGAACTGGACAGATGGTCTATTTCCAATCTCCTAATGACCCTACATGGAGACGTGGAAGAATCCAGTCTCAAGTCAATCAGAGAGCTTACATTATTCGAGGTGACAATGGTGCAGTGTACCAAAGAAACAGAGTGCATATCAACCCGAACAGAGAAACAGAAGAAGATATATTCCCCGATACTGATGACAATATACAGGACAATAGAACTCATGATCAACACATTCGCCACTCATCAACTCATCATTCCCTGCGACCAACAAATCAGTTGAAGAAACCGACAAGATTCAATGACTATGTGTCTTAATGAACAATTGAATGTTGATTTTTAAATGTGATATGTGTCATATTCATTGAAGCGTATGTATGTTACGTTTACTTGTCTATGTTGTGGTTTAGTTTTATTTTTTTCTATGATACTCCCCGAAATGTTTTATTTTTTTTATTTTTTTTTTTAAAGAAAAGGGGATGTTGATATGGTGCGCAAAGGTGCACGCGTTCAATATAATAAAGTATCATTCTCCGCCATGACACTAATGGTTGTTGTTTGTTTATTGCTGACTGTGAACCTAGATCATAATTAACAAGTGTAGTGTTGCCTTAGACATTAGTGGTTAGTTATAGTCTGTTTCTGTTCTTGGTGAATACTAAGATGTTCTTGTTTTAGTTTTAGTTAAGAGTTGTTTATAGTAGTAGGATATTGTAGATCTAGACTGGTTTATTGTAGTGTGTTTGTGTAGATCTAGGTCTAGGGTAGTAGTTTTAGTGATTTAGTTAGGTAGTTGGTTTGGTTAGTTTGTTGGTGTTTGTAGTGTCGTAGATTTAGAGGGTTAGTATTAGTTTTCTATGTAGTGTATATATTATATTTTACTATTGATTTATTTTTAGGTAAATTAAGTTTCGTTTTGTTTCTTTATCCTAAACTAAAGTTTCGTTTGTGCTTTCATTTGGTTTAGGTTAGTATGTCTGGTTACTTAGGCGACTCTAGCCCCTTGGTCGTAGACTGAGGTGTCACAGATGAGCCCACCCAGTAGCGCTAACATCTGCCTACTGTTGGTAAATTTTAATGTTGAGCAGCAGATAATAGGTATCTCTCACTCAGCGCCTCCTGACCTGCTCACAACAAAATTTCATGAGTGTAGCGAAGTGGGGTTTTGAGGTTAAAATACTCCTCCAATAAAAAAAAATTAAGCACTACTTGAGTTACAAATTTCATGAGCGCACCAAATAGGGATTTTGAGGTTATCCACACACACACAAACCCGCCACTAAGACTATAGAAAAACATCCGTCACCAAAGCCCTATGAGCGTAGCCAATGAGAATTCGGAGGTTAAAACCATCGAACAATCCAATTAAAACAGAAAAACTTTAGCTACCAAATTCCATAAACGTATCCAAAGGGGTTTAGAAGTTACCCCTATCCCTTTTCCAGTAAAATAAAAAACTAAAGCAAAACTTCAACTCTACTTGAAATAAAACATGTCACACATTGGTCTGTTTTTCTACCTCTCTCTGGACTGCTTAATAAAGTGAAAGTGAATAACAGATTTTATATTTAACATACGATTTTTCGTTTTAAGAATAACAGGATAATGCGTTTAAGACGCATCAGAAAACGATTTTTTAAATACCACAATGAAAGCTCACAGCTCTACAAGACTCCCTTGCTTGCTAGGAAAGTGTATCTACTGTCACTATCTACTGTCCTTTCACTAACTACAGAAAGGCCTCTGTTTAAATGAAAAGCTGGCTGTAATGAACATTCGTTACGTAAATTTAGAGTATATATCAATATCTCTGTTTATCTATCTATCAAGGTTGGAAAAAATCTAGACTACGCCCATGGAAAATACACTAAACATACATATAGATACCTTGCTAGACCAATTTTAAGGTAGATAACACAGCATTAACCATTTACAGTGGAAAATAACCACAAAAAGAAATCATGCCCACATATAGAATACACCGCAGTTACATGCACTCACTGCTTTGTCTTCAATTATTCCATTCCAAACATCGATTACGAATATTACGGCATTGTATTCGATTCTTCTTCGATACCCAAGATAAAAGTATTGACTTTAAATCTTCGATTCTGTAGATTAAGGCCTTGTCTTAGATTCCGAAGATCAACTTGGTGTAGTATTTCACGTTACATCAAATTCAGTGGCAACAAGAACATTTTAATATTTGGATTGAGAGATTCAGTGACAACAAGAACATTTTAATATATGAATGCATATTGAGAGATTCAGTGACAACAAGAACATTTTAATATATGAATGCATATTGAGAGATTCAGTGACAACAAGAACATTTTAATATTTGGATTGAGAGATTCAGTGGCAACAAGAACATTTTAATATATGAATGCATATTGAGAGATTCAGTGACAACAAGAACATTTTAATATTTGGATTGAGAGATTCAGTGGCAACAAGAACATTTTAATATATGAATGCATATTGAGAGATTCAGTGACAACAAGAACATTTTAATATATGAATGCATATTGAGAGATTCAGTGACAACAAGAACATTTTAATATATGAATGCATATTGAGAGATTCAGTGACAACAAGAACATTTTAATATTTGGATTGAGAGATTCAGTGGCAACAAGAACATTTTAATATTTGGATTGAGAGATTCAGTGGCAACAAGAACATTTTAATATTTGGATTGAGAGATTCAGTGGCAACAAGAACATTTTAATATTTGGATTGAGAGATTCAGTGGCAACAAGAACATTTTAATATTTGGATGCATATTGAGAGATTCAGTGGCAACAAGAACATTTTAATATTTGGATGCATATTGAGAGATTCAGTGACAACAAGAACATTTTAATATTTGGATGCATATTGAGAGATTCAGTGGCAACAAGAAAATTTTAATATTTGGATGCATATTGAGAGATTCAGTGACAACAAGAACATTTTAATATTTGGATGCATATTGAGAGATTCAGTGGCAACAAGAACATTTTAATATTTGGATTGAGAGATTCAGTGGCAACAAGAACATTTTAATATTTGGATTGAGAGATTCAGTGGCAACAAGAACATTTTAATATTTGGATGCATATTGAGAGATTCAGTGACAACAAGAACATTTTAATATTTGGATGCATATTGAGAGATTCAGTGACAACAAGAACATTTTAATATTTGGATGCATATTGAGAGATTCAGTGGCAACAAGAACATTTTAATATTTGGATGCATATTGAGAGATTCAGTGGCAACAAGAACATTTTAATATTTGGATGCATATTGAGAGATTCAGTGACAACAAGAACATTTTAATATTTGGATGCATATTGAGAGATTCAGTGACAACAAGAACATTTTAATATTTGGATGCATATTGAGAGATTCAGTGGCAACAAGAACATTTTAATATTTGGATGCATATTGAGAGATTCAGTGACAACAAGAACATTTTAATATTTGGATGCATATTGAGAGATTCAGTGACAACAAGAACATTTTAATATTTGGATGCATATTGAGAGATTCAGTGACAACAAGAACATTTTAATATTTGGATGCATATTGAGAGATTCAGTGGCAACAAGAACATTTTAATATTTGGATGCATATTGAGAGATTCAGTGGCAACAAGAAAATTTTAATATTTGGATGCATATTGAGAGATTCAGTGGCAACAAGAACATTTTAATATTTGGATGCATATTGAGAGATTCAGTGGCAACAAGAACATTTTAATATTTGGATGCATATTGAGAGATTCAGTGGCAACAAGAACATTTTAATATTTGGATGCATATTGAGAGATTCAGTGGCAACAAGAACATTTTAATATTTGGATGCATATTGAGAGATTCAGTGGCAACAAGAACATTTTAATATTTGGATGCATATTGAGAGATTCAGTGGCAACAAGAACATTTTAATATTTGGATGCATATTGAGAGATTCAGTGGCAACAAGAACATTTTAATATTTGGATGCATATTGAGAGATTCAGTGGCAACAAGAACATTTTAATATTTGGATGCATATTGAGAGATTCAGTGGCAACAAGAACATTTTAATATTTGGATGCATATTGAGAGATTCAGTGGCAACAAGAACATTTTAATATTTGGATGCATATTGAGAGATTCAGTGGCAACAAGAACATTTTAATATTTGGATGCATATTGAGAGATTCAGTGGCAACAAGAACATTTTAATATTTGGATGCATATTGAGAGATTCAGTGGCAACAAGAACATTTTAATATTTGGATGCATATTGAGAGATTCAGTGACAACAAGAACATTTTAATATTTGGATGCATATTGAGAGATTCAGTGGCAACAAGAACATTTTAATATTTGGATGCATATTGAGAGATTCAGTGGCAACAAGAACATTTTAATATTTGGATGCATATTGAGAGATTCAGTGACAACAAGAACATTTTAATATTTGGATGCATATTGAGAGATTCAGTGGCAACAAGAACATTTTAATATTTGGATGCATATTGAGAGATTCAGTGGCAACAAGAACATTTTAATATTTGGATGCATATTGAGAGATTCAGTGGCAACAAGAACATTTTAATATTTGGATGCATATTGAGAGATTCAGTGGCAACAAGAACATTTTAATATTTGGATGCATATTGAGAGATTCAGTGGCAACAAGAACATTTTAATATTTGGATGCATATTGAGAGATTCAGTGACAACAAGAACATTTTAATATTTGGATGCATATTGAGAGATTCAGTGGCAACAAGAACATTTTAATATATGAATGCATATTGAGAGATTCAGTGACAACAAGAACATTTTAATATATGAATGCATATTGAGAGATTCAGTGACAACAAGAACATTTTAATATTTGGATGCATATTGAGAGATTCAGTGGCAACAAGAACATTTTAATATTTGGATGCATATTGAGAGATTCAGTGGCAACAAGAACATTTTAATATTTGGATGCATATTGAGAGATTCAGTGGCAACAAGAACATTTTAATATTTGGATGCATATTGAGAGATTCAGTGGCAACAAGAACATTTTAATATTTGGATGCATATTGAGAGATTCAGTGGCAACAAGAACATTTTAATATTTGGATGCATATTGAGAGATTCAGTGGCAACAAGAACATTTTAATATTTGGATGCATATTGAGAGATTCAGTGGCAACAAGAACATTTTAATATTTGGATGCATATTGAGAGATTCAGTGGCAACAAGAACATTTTAATATTTGGATGCATATTGAGAGATTCAGTGGCAACAAGAACATTTTAATATTTGGATGCATATTGAGAGATTCAGTGGCAACAAGAACATTTTAATATTTGGATGCATATTGAGAGATTCAGTGGCAACAAGAACATTTTAATATTTGGATGCATATTGAGAGATTCAGTGGCAACAAGAACATTTTAATATTTGGATGCATATTGAGAGATTCAGTGTGGGGGGGGGTCAAATTAGAGAAATTCGTTTTGAATGTCGGCATGTCGATATAGATACAGATTTCAACTATTAGCAAGGCTTTCGCAAACCTCCCCCCCCCCTTTTCCTGCCGCCAAAAAAATTAACCTTTTCATTAATAAGATAGACAAGGAAACAGAAGAAGTTATTTAACAAGAACATTATTTATAAAAAATTATTCTAAAAAAATATAAGCTTATATTAAGTGAAGTTTTATCAATTAGTTTGAATCAGTCATGTCATTAAATTTGTAATAGATCTAGACTAACAACAATAAATCTGTGCGATTAGAAATATTTGTACCAATTGTTTTTGTTTAACGCAATTTCATGTTTTTAGTTTTCTCAATATGCTATGATTTTATCACTTGGATCAGTTTGGAAAGGGGAGTGGGAGAAAGAAGTGTGAAGGTTACCGAGATCGCTTTTCGGAAGGAGTAATAAAAAAAAATAAGTTGGAACAGCCGAAATTCGAACTCGATGGTTGAAACCTATTTAATCCTTCTCAAGTCAACATATTAACCAATGTTTCATGGTGGCGGTTATGAAAATTGAAGGTTTTATAGTTATCTATTGTTAGTTTTAAACTTTAAAGCGGCCAAATATTTCTTTTTACATAGTTTAAAGGAGACTTATTTAGCATATACCACTACATTAGTCAGTACAATTTCTTTCCCTTGTTCTATACCAAACAAAATAATTAAGTAAATAATTAATTATCAATAGTTAATTAACTTTTTTATTGATTCTTGTTTTGTTAGGTCAAAGAGATACTTGTGCCAAAATTTAGCTTGATCAGATATTGGGTGTGGGAGAACTAACGTGTACAAACTTTTGACCCGGCAGACAGAGTGAGTTGATATCAATGTTGATAGACGACGATTATCTGATCATGTCGGATTCAGTGTCTGAAAATAGGGTACGGGGGGGGGGGTGAAAACTGGGTCACGAACAATGGTTCATAGACAACTGGTTCAACGACTATTCGTTCATGACAAATGGTTCATCTGAATACTAGTTTACTTGAATGAATGGTTCACCTGGAAATTAAATCACTGAACAAAAGGTTTATCTAAATATTAAGTCACCAGCAAAATGGTTCATCTGAAAACTATTTCACCCGATAAATGGCTCATCTGAACATGTGTTCACTCGGCAAATAAATTTACCCACCAAATGGTTCATCTGGAAATTAGTTTATCCGGCAAATAAATGTATCCACCAAATGGTTCATCTGGAAATTAGTTTAACCGGCAAATGGTATAATAACTATAACTGTTACTATTGATTACAATAGGTGATTCTGACAGTAGCAATTAAATTATTTTGCCTTCCTCTGAACCGATTTGCAATGAAATATTTATATAATATCCCAATATAGAGCCGTATGTAGCCTGTCCAATCATAGTGTGCGTGCGTGGTGTCCCGCATGGTTGGGCGACGTAGAGAATCATATATACAGATAATTTAGAGAATTATATCTTTCGGTAAAAATTGTAAAGTAACAATAGACTAATAGAACCTATTTTTTATATAAGTATTTAAATAGCTCGGTGGCACAAAACGTCGGCCTTTCATTGGTGAGGCATGAATTCAAATTCAGACTCATCAACTTTTATTACAAAGCTTATATCAACTCACTCTGTCTGTCTGTTATCTGTATGTCTGTCTGTCTGGTAAAAAAAAGTTTTTTCTCCCGCTCCCCATTCTCGGAACAAGTTGAAAGTTTACACAATTATTCAGTGTAACTGACAAGAGATGAATCAATCAAAATATTAACCAATTAGCTACTTACTTATTGATGATTGATTATTTTGTTTGATTTCAAAATAAGAGGAATAAATACTACTTAATGAAAGATGTGGATGTAAATATGGATTTAGTCCCCGTATTACGTTTTGTAATGTTTTTTTCTCCCACTTCCTATTCTCAAATCAAGTTGAAATTTTACACAATTATTCATAGTCGATGACCATACACCAATCAATAAAAAATATAACCAATAAGTGAATCAATTAGTCCTAATTAATTAATTTTGTTTTGTATAATGAAAGGGAGCTAAACCCTGGGAAGCGTGGTCGAGGGGCCAAGTACGCTTGAACTTGGCTTGGCTACCTATGAAGGGGGCTCGAGGTTCGACACCCGACTCGGGCAGAGTTGTGTTTACTGAGCGCCTAAGGCAGCACGGAAAACCAACTCCTAGATACCCCCTCCCCCCCCCCAACTGGTCCACAAAAGAGATTGGACCAAAAGCGCTCTGAGCATGCTATAAACATGAAGGTAGTATACAAAGGATATAATAATAATAATCTTCAGAATTAGCGTTTCTTTTCCTTAGATAAGCTTTTTTTTTTTAGTTTTTCTTTTTTTGCTTGTTTTTACCTCGATAGCAGACCCGTAAAAGTTGTAAGACCAGAAGAGTAGATTAAAGCCTTATAACTTTGATCATGTGTTTACAGAAATATAGAAAAAAATATAACTGAAAAGGAAACAATATAAGCGAGGTTTTTAAAAAAACAAAAACAAATTTAACTCTTGAGATTGCATTATGTTAGTTAAAACAGCGGTTATATTAAGTTATATAAATCAGATTTTTTAATTATTATTATCTTCCACCTATACAGTCAATCTAGTTGCTGCATTAAAACAGAAGAAGAAAAACCTAGTTTTTTAGCAGGTCTGAGACAGGGGTGCATCTTATCTACCTTCCTCATAGCCATCGACTGCATAATGAGGAGAGCAATGAACCAGACTGCCTTTGGTATTCCATGGCGTGAACAAAACCGAATGACGGACTTGGACTTCGCCGATGAGGTTGCACTACTCGGGGCTACAAATAAATGCATTCAAGAAATGACGGAGAGCCTAGACAGAGAGGCACCCAAAATTGGCCTCCGCAAAAACTTGGATAAGACTGAAAATTTTGCGATTCAGATATAAGGCAAAGGATGCCCCCGTCAGACTTGGCGAGTTAAAGCTTGAAGATTTGAACTAGTTCACATACCATGGCAGCATCGTAACAAACGATGGGGTTGTCTACCATGATGTAGCGTGCCGAATATGAAAGGCAGGGAGCATTTTCCAAAGGCTGCAGCCTATTTGGACAAGCCATTGGACTTGAGACAAAAATACACCTTCTTAACAGAATCGTCATCTCAACAGCAATATATGCATGTGAGACATGGAAGTCATCTGCCAAATTGAGAAAAGACTAAATGTGGCTCAACAAAAATGGTTGAGATGGATTTTGGGAGTCAGTTGCACAGATCGTGTCTCAAACAAGGAAATCATATGCCAAACTGGGAGTCGAACACTTAATGAGGTTGTGACAGAGCGTCGCATGAGGTTTGCGGAACATGTTCTCCGACAAAATGAACTACTCAAACCAATAGGAGGAAAGCGCAAACAGGAACTTCCTCGTAAAACTTGGCGCTACACTTTCATGGAGGACCTCAGAAAAGTGGACACCAGGTGGTAGGAGGCTTCAGACATTGCCAATGACAGATCTTAGTGGAGACAGCTTGCCGCCCAATGCGCCGAAGTCCTAAGTAAGTCCACATCTAGCGCAAAAAGGTTTTCTCGCTAGATGTGTTAGCCAAATTAAGCATGTTTATTTTATCATGTCTTTAAAGAGAATGACGTGAGTGTGTTTGTTTTTAAAAGTGTTTTATGGAGAAAAAAAAAGCTATTTTTGTCCATTGAATTGTGATTCACGATGTTTGTTGTGTAATTATTGTTATATCACAATGCTCATAGTTAGCACAGTGCCCCCCCCCCCACGCAAATATTAAAAGCTAGAAAATTACCTGATGTGGTTTTCTGACGTCCGCCAGAGAAAGCATAGTAAATACCAATGCCGACAGATATCACGATAGTCAAGGCAAACACCACAAAATCAGCCACATGGAAATGATGCTGAACCATTTTATTTTAGATTTTTGTCCTAGTCAAGTTTATTATTAAAACGACATTTAATTTATAACTGTAAACAAAAGCGTTGACTTTCAGAAATGTGCACACATATTACATACAGACTTCACGTTTTATAGCGCGTTTAACTATATCAGTAAACGTGTATAATAAATCAGCTCTTCTTGAATAGCATAGTAACGTAACCTCGTTAGAGACTAGAAACACGTTTACAATACTAAAAGCTCCCATCTGAAGGCTCGTGGGATGACAATGCAAAAGAAACCAGTTAAGAAATTAAGCTCTTTAATTGAGTTTTTGGAACGTGTCGAATTATGTCTAAAGTGATAAGTAATAGTGTTATGCCGTCTGTAATTTGTGATGCGTACCTTGGCATACATAGGACTTGTTTCATTGAGTAGGTTATTTTGTTCATCTACATGTTAGCTTAGACATTTTACGAAAAAGTAGGCCTACTTTAAAAAAACAAACTATTCAGACGGCTGCCAAGTCGTGGGATGTAGGCTTTTGCTACTAACTGGGTTTGAACCCTATTTCCAGAGTTATTATATATTGCAACGATCAATTCCGTAATGCGCTAAAGAATCTTAGCTTATAACTGGGAATCTGAGAACTTTTCATCGCCTTTACTGTACGTCTGCCCCCACCTCAACTGATACGTGTTATTACAAATGTCTTGCCAATAGATATTCAGAGTAAACATTTTCTCGCCATGTAAAGTCTTAGGAGATTTATCAAATTTTTCTGGCAAGTCTTCCATGTAGGCAACAATTGGTCGAGTTTTTTTCTATAAGTTTGTTGTGTACAATTGGTAGGGTTTCACGGGCAAATCTGCCTCGTAAGTTTTTTTCTAGCAAGTGTTCAATGCAAGGAAATATATGGCAAACACACAAAACTCAGTGCGTATGATGCACTATGATTTCAAAAACAAGAAAAATATTTTTAATGATACTTTAGAAAAGAAAAAACTTATCTAAGGGGAAAAAATCCACATTTTAAAACCATATATCACAATACTATAATAATTATTTCCTTTTTTGATAACAAACAAAATTGATTAATTACTACTAATTAATTAACTATTTGGTTAATTTTTTTTATTGATTCGTGTGTTGTCTTTGACAATAAGTAATTGTGCAAAGTTTCAGCTTGATCTGAGAATGAGAACTGGGAGAAATAATGTGTTCTAGCTTTGTGTCAGACACAGGGAGTGGATAGAAGCTTGGGACCCCTCAACTCAAGAACACATTAAGTGACTAGAACAGACTCAAAATAGAATTGTGAGATTTAAACAAATGAATTATTCCAATTAGACTATAGTGACACTTAAGTACAGACTAAAATGTAAAGTACCATTAATACCTTAAACACTGAACCATTACTTGCAAATGCAGAACAACAAGTGCTCGGAAAGACATAAAGATAAAAGATAAGGGCATATTTCTTATTCCATATGCTAGGACAATTTCGTACAAGTGCCCCCTTTTCCCTGGTTCCATTATGTCATTGAATAGTTTGCTTGGAAATGTAATGACATACAAGAGATTTAGATTAAAATTCATGTGCACGACTAGATTAACACACGTATACACATGGGACGTATTTAACTACCCTTTTGAATGGAACATCGGAAATTTATAAGATAAGATAAGATAAGATAATGGTTTATAAAAGATTTGATCCTAACAATCTCTCTCATCTGTCCCTTGATTTTAGTCGTAGGGGTAATGTGACAGATCACATAACCGAATTCCTCCACTTTTCTCGGTCAGCAGATGCTTTTAGCAGGATATGAAGGGAAAGGCCGGTCCATTCTTGTACGTTGTCCAGCCAGCCTTTTCTTCGTGCTCTCTCCACTGTACCTTGAAGGATGACTTTTAACAATGAGTCATGTCTTACAATATCACCAAACCAGCTCAGCCTTTGTCTCTTCACAGTATTGAGGAGTTCCTCCGCCATCCGAATATGTTCTTTGTTGTTTTAAATTTATTTTGCATTGATGTCATTAGAAACGAGGTCAGTTGTCATAATCTCCTCGGCTGATATATCAACAGAGTATTTTGTTATTTTTGATAACTTCCATAGTAGCTTAATCTCCAAGAGTTAAATTCTCTTATTTCTTTGTTTTTTAATTTCAGTTTTTCCTTATATTATTAGATAGCGGTGCGGCGATGTCAATGATTTTTGCGGCTTTTTCTTCTTTTTTGTTAATGATTATTATTGCTAAATGTATTGTTTCTTATTTTAGGCAGCTTAGCCAAGCATACATCACATGATTGGTATTTAAACAGAGACTTTAGGATTTTTTTTTATTTGCTGCAAGTTACGTGTTTCTGTACATCTTCGCAAGCACGACCAAAGAACTGTGTTTGTTGAAATAGTGATATTGCAAAGGTGCGTGCGTCTCCATTGACGTTGCCAATTATAAAAATGGACGTGGCTTATTTTGTAATTTCATAAGAACAGCCTCACATATTGAAGGCGACACGGGGTAAATAAACATAATGGCGCTGAACAAAAAATATATAGGCTATGTGAATTACGAAGTACATGTTTGGGCTACTTGGAATAAAAATAGTTGACAGTGTTAAAGTTGGTTTCGTCTCTATTGGAATACAAATAGTTGACAGTGTTAAAGTTGGGTTCGTCTCTATTTGAATACAAGGGTATCTATAATAACTTCAAAAACGTTGTTTTTTAAATGAAGCGCTTTTTTAAAAGAACTATATAATTTTTATAAAATACCGGTATAGTCCGTTCAATAAAAATATTTTCTTGTTTTCTAGCCAAATTAATTTTTTTTCTTTTTTTACTTTGAAAAATTATAACGGTCAAGTAGAGTTTTCCCAGGGGTGGTCAACGAGCTTGTAAATCTTTTCCCAACAATATAGACCTATATCAACTGTCACTTTTTTTTTGGAATATTGTTGGAGCCGTTTTCAAGATACGTGTCCAAGTTTTGACCACTATTGACAATCATCATCATCAAACTCCATTTGAGTGAGGGCTTGAGAGGCTCAAATCCTCTCTTGCAAAAGCCCTGGACAGAAACCCTGCTGTCTTGCGTAGTGCGTACACGTCACCATACAGGTCGAGAACGTTTGGTTTCCCAGACCTGTCGAGATGGAGATCACCAAGTCTGGGGGCAGTCAAATAGAATATGAGGCATGGTTTCCTCTTCTTCCCCGCAGCGGGGGCACCGTGAATCGAAATTTGGCCATAGACTCCGCGGGCTTTTTGGAACTTGTCCAAGCACTAAAACCACTTTTCCATTTCTGTTTTGTTTTTTATTATAGCCAGAGCTTGGTGAAAACGTACAGCCTGTTCCGTGGGTGGAATCTACCCTCCTTGGTGGGCCAAGGAGTCTGCAATAGTGTTGCCAGTCACACCTATTGACATTATATCTGGCGGCTTCGGAACGAGACAGCTGGAAATCACTTACAAAGGCCGCGAAATACATATTTGAGATCAAAAGAAAATCTACTGCCGAGGACAGACGTTGACAGCGAAAGGATAATAGAAATCGACCACCGGCTGACAATGGTTATGTCTGCGCTGGTGTGGCAAAATATGTAGGTTGCAGCAGGGACCACGTGAAATAATGCACTTCTCATTACTCTTCGGACTCGAAAACAAGCTTTATTTATTATATCAACTGATATGTAACCCATATTCATATAGCATATCTATTTTTTGAAAATGTGATCCTTTTTTTAAGTGTTAAATTTGTCAAACTTGTGAACTGATTGTTTCTTCTAAAATTATATTGAATAAATGCTTTAATTGAAAAAAAAAAAAAGAAACCAGAGACCATCTTACCTTAATGATTGTATGGAACACAATAAGAAACCAGAGACCATCTTACCTTAATGATTGTATGGAACACAATAAGAAACCAGAGACCATCTTACCTTAATGATTGTATGGAACACAATAAGAAACCAGAGACCATCTTACCTTAATGATTGTATGGAACACAATAAGAAACCAGAGACCATCTTACCTTAATGATTGTATGGAACACCATAACGTGGGCTACCTCATGCTTGATATGCTTGTGTTTGAGGATTGGAAATACAAAGACAGAAAGAAGAATGTGATTCATGGGAGGCTAGCTTTGAGAAGGTGCACCCGATGTAGTGAGATAATGTTTTTATTTTGTAAAATAAAGTTCACGAGTCATCACGTCACCAAAGGCTACTCAATCTCTTGAACGCCACCCCCCCCCCAAAATGAAAATTAGCATAATTATTAAGCATTGGAGAAATTAGTTGTTTTTTTTTTTTTTTGTTGTTGTTGTTTTTTTTGGTATTTCCGCATTCATTCAAGCATGTTTTAATCATGGAACTTAATAAATTAATGTTCAGGAACATTTTTTCGCATCGTGTTCTAAATCTAGATCTAAAAGAAAATTATAATCTTATCTTATCTTATCTTATATAATACAGACGTTACTTCAAAAAAGAAGATGTTTAGTATATGTATTTACATTCGCTTAACCAGGGTTCTTTCTCGGAAAGGAGGGAGTGGGTGGGGTAAAAAATGTTCCATTTTTCTATGTAATATTCATTTGTTATTAAGAAAAATAATAAACTCTATAATTTGTATAAAGTAGGTATTTTTTAATGTTTTTCTTGTTTAAGAATCAATTACAAATAAGAGTCCACATTTTTAAAGAACATTTCTTACATTGTCTATTATAATTATTTTAATCCATTATAAGATTTTCTAATCCCATATGTCCATCCTATCACGAATACGAACCAATTGGTTAGGCAGTGTTGAGTGTCCATCAGGTAAACTTTTTAAACATTTGTCGCTATAGATTGATATTTGACCTATTGCAATCGTTGTAAATGAAATGTTTACATTGATCTAAAATCTATATAATCCAGATATAAGTCTTTCTTAGTTAAACTTAGTAGGGCTAGATCTAACATTCTGACAATTCCTATAGTAAAAATTGTATTGAAAGTAGCCTACTAACAAGAAGTTGCTCCTTCATGATTTTAGACCTTTCGACTGTACATTTTATAGAATTTATTCATTTTAAAAGGTGGTGTGTACTTTTATTAAAAATGCATAGGTGATTTTTCTCTCCAGATTTTGATAGAAAAAAAGGGGGGGGGGGGTGCAGGCTTATAGTGATCCTTGCATTAAAACTATCCAAACTTTAGTTGAAAATATATTGGACATTTTCAAGGATCTTTTTAGATTCTATTTTTTTTAGATCGGTTTTAACATAAGTGCTTTTTTTTCACTTTGTTGTCATCCCCCAATTCTCTTGTGGGCCAGTATTGGTCTTGAGTCATTGACTCAAGCGCATTGAACCCTTTCACACCACTGATGCTACACCAGAGACCGTGGGCCCCTAATTGTCGTGGGCCAGGGTTCATTGAACCCCTTTGCGCCATGGATGCTACGCCACTGACAGCATATGAATTTTCGTTTAAATGCATATGTTTGTTTTAATGCAATTGGAGAAATCACATTATGCTATTACTATGCCCTATGTATTTTGTTCTTGCATAATCTCTGGACTAGATGATGACGACATATTAACCCCATGGTGCGGCTTTAGTGTGAACTGTCGGGAAAAGTTTAGATGTTTCGGGGACCGGATGTCGGGCATATCCCGTAGTTTGGGTTCACTGTAATGGGCAACGGCAATGCATTAGATCTAGATCTACCAGTTACAAATTACTGTTATCAATGGGCCTATGACCTTGACTAATAAAGTCACCCATTTTCTTTATTAGTATAAGAGCAGGGTGCCAGGACATTCTCTCTGTTGTCAGCAGCAGACGCCTTGGCTGGCTTGGCCACGTTCGTAGAATGCCACATGGAAAGAAAGCATAAAGGAAGGGTCTCGGATAGCAGATGCCATACACAACAGAAGCAGGAAGAAGGGTAAAAATGCAACTGCGCCTGGTGATTACATATGCCCAACCTGCGACCGCAGCTGTGTATCAAGGATTGGCCTCTTTAGTCACACAAGAAGTTGCAAAGGGAAAAGATTATCTCTCGAGACGTAAAATGCCACAGATAAATTATAACTAGAGGTAGCGCTGACGGTGTTATGGACTGGTAAAACAAAAGCAACTTTCTTAATCTCAGTTGTATGCACATTTATAAATGGGCATTTTTATGACCAATTTTATTTCACTTTTTTTTAGAGCGCCTGGATTTCCTTATACTGTACATGGCAATATAGCCTCTACATTGAAGTTAAAAGAAACAAAAACTCTCCTTAACTCGAAGAACATTGATGAAAACTATTCTAGTGTAGAAATTATATAGGCTACTATTTAGGCTACAAAGGCTACCCGGTCATGTGGTATGCGCGCTGGATTGTACTTCAATGGTCACAATGGTTTGAATCCTTTCCGGTCGCCATCTCCTGCCGTCCTGCAGGAGGTTTGGGCTAGAATGTAATTATCTGCAAATCTAAAAGAATATCGGAAACGCGTAAACCAAACAAATTAATTAAGCTATTTAGCATCTTTCTACACGAAATAGTATAGAATGCATGTGCAAAGTTGGAAATAGATAAATTATTTTCAAGTTTGACTTTGCTTGAAAATGACAGACTATTTCGATGGAATGACGGATTTCCTACTGTCATAACTCTCGGGAAGGCAACTCAACGAGGACAGGTATTTATTAACAGGACATCATAATTACATTGTCTGCCTTGAGCACAGCGCCTTCATAAATCCTAGACGTGAGCTAAACTTTGTTGTCTTCTTCAATGTCAACACTATATGCTGCGGGATAGGACACAGTGATAACTCTATACTTTGTTGTCTTCTTCAATGTCAACACTGTATGCTGCGGGGTAGGACACAGAGATAACACTATACTTTGCTGTCTTCTTCAATGTCAACACTGTATGCTGCGGGGTAAGACACATTGATAACACTATACTTTGCTGTCTTCTTCAATGTCAACACTGTATGCTGCGGGGTAGGACACAGTGATAACACTATACTTTGCTGTCTTCTTCAATGTCAACACTGTATGCTGCGGGGTAGGACACAGTGATAACACTATACTTTGCTGTCTTCTTCAATGTCAACACTGTATGCTGCGGGGTAGGACACAGTGATAACACTATACGTTGCTGTCTTCTTCAATGTCAACACTGTATGCTGCGGGGTAGGACACAGTGATAACACTATACTTTGTTGTCTTCTTCAATGTCGACACTGTATGCTGCGGGGTAGGACACAGTGATAACACTATACTTTGCTGTCTTCTTCAATGTCAACACTGTATGCTGCGGGGTAAGACACAGTGATAACACTATACTTTGCTGTCTTCTTCAATGTCAACACTGTATGCTGCGGGGTAGGACACAGTGATAACACTATAGTTTGTTGTCTTCTTCAATGTCAACATTGTATGCTTCGGGGTAGGACACAGTGATAACACTATACTTTGCTGTCTTCTTCAATGTCGACACTGTATGCTGCGGGGTAGGACACAGTGATAACACTATACTTTGCTGTCTTCTTCAATGCCAACACTTTATGCTGCGGGGTAGGACACAGTGATAACACTATGCTGCGGGGTAGGACACAGTGATAACACTATACTTTGCTGTCTTCTTCAATGTCAACACTGTATGCTGCGGGGTAGGACACAGTGATAACACTATACGTTGCTGTCTTCTTCAATGTCAACACTGTATGCTGCGGGGTAGGACACAGTGATAACACTATACTTTGTTGTCTTCTTCAATGTCAACACTGTATGCTGCGGGGTAGGACACAGTGATAACACTATACTTTGCTGTCTTCTTCAATGTCAACACTGTATGCTGCGGGGTAAGACACAGAGATAACACTATACTTTGCTGTCTTCTTCAATGTCAACACTGTATGCTGCGGGGTAAGACACAGTGATAACACTATAGTTTGTTGTCTTCTTCAATGTCAACACTGTATGCTTCGGGGTAGGACACAATGATAACACTATACTTTGCTGTCTTCTTCAATGTCGACACTGTATGCTGCGGGGTAGGACACAGTGATAACACTATACTTTGCTGTCTTCTTCAATGCCAACACTTTATGCTGCGGGGTAGGACACAATGATAACACTATGCTGCGGGGTAGGACACAGTGATAACACTATACTTTGCTGTCTTCTTCAATGTCGACACTGTATGCTGCGGGGTAGGACACAGTGATAACACTATACTTTGCTGTCTTCTTCAATGCCAACACTTTATGCTGCGGGGTAGGACACAGTGATAACACTATGCTGCGGGGTAGGACACAGTGATAACACTATACTTTGCTGTCTTCTTCAATGTCAACACTGTATGCTGCGGGGTAGGACACAGTGATAACACTATAGTTTGTTGTCTTCTTCAATGTCAACATTGTATGCTTCGGGGTAGGACACAGTGATAACACTATACTTTGCTGTCTTCTTCAATGTCGACACTGTATGCTGCGGGGTAGGACACAGTGATAACACTATACTTTGCTGTCTTCTTCAATGCCAACACTTTATGCTGCGGGGTAGGACACAGTGATAACACTATGCTGCGGGGTAGGACACAGTGATAACACTATACTTTGCTGTCTTCTTCAATGTCAACACTGTATGCTGCGGGGTAGGACACAGTGATAACACTATACGTTGCTGTCTTCTTCAATGTCAACACTGTATGCTGCGGGGTAGGACACAGTGATAACACTATACTTTGTTGTCTTCTTCAATGTCAACACTGTATGCTGCGGGGTAGGACACAGTGATAACACTATACTTTGCTGTCTTCTTCAATGTCAACACTGTATGCTGCGGGGTAAGACACAGAGATAACACTATACTTTGCTGTCTTCTTCAATGTCAACACTGTATGCTGCGGGGTAAGACACAGTGATAACACTATAGTTTGTTGTCTTCTTCAATGTCAACACTGTATGCTTCGGGGTAGGACACAATGATAACACTATACTTTGCTGTCTTCTTCAATGTCGACACTGTATGCTGCGGGGTAGGACACAGTGATAACACTATACTTTGCTGTCTTCTTCAATGCCAACACTTTATGCTGCGGGGTAGGACACAATGATAACACTATGCTGCGGGGTAGGACACAGTGATAACACTATACTTTGCTGTCTTCTTCAATGTCGACACTGTATGCTGCGGGGTAGGACACAGTGATAACACTATACTTTGCTGTCTTCTTCAATGCCAACACTTTATGCTGCGGGGTAGGACACAGTGATAACACTATGCTGCGGGGTAGGACACAGTGATAACACTATACTTTGCTGTCTTCTTCAATGTCAACACTGTATGCTGAGGGGTAAGACACAGTAATAACACTATAGTTTGTTGTCTTCTTCAATGTCAATACTGTATGCTTCGGGGTAGGACACAGTGATAACACTAAACTTTGTTGTCTTCTTTAATGTCAACACTGTATGCTTCGGGGTATATATATATAGTTCGTCCATCGTGGTTCGATGATGACCACATTGTCATCCAGGGGGCTGAGGGCTTTGCACTGGGGTTTTATGCCTCCTCATGTGGCTGGTGAGACCTATGTGAGCCCGGAATGTTCGGCCGCACACTGGGCAGGTTATTCCAGCTGGAGCTAGTGTCGCCTTGCTTTTCTTTTCTGGCGTTTTTTCTTCTGCCAGCGTTGTTCTTTTTTCCTCAGCAACCTGTGCGCCAGTTCTCACAGCGCGAGGCCATGATGCTCTGTCATGTGCCTCTGTCTCCCAGGTGCTTGGGTCTATGCTGAACGCCTTCAGAGAAGATTTGAGGGTGTCCCTGAAGCGCTTTCTTTGACCACCTAGCGAGCGCTTTCCTTGGCCATACAAGAGTCGTTTAGGGATGCGGTGGTCTTCCATTCTGTAGACGTGACCTGCCCATCGCAGCTGGGACTGCATCAGGATTGTGTGGATGCTTTGCAGACACGCTCTTCGAAGGACTTCTGTATCTGGTATTTTGTCTTGCCATTTGACATTTAGTATTTTTCTCAGACATGTCCTGTGGAAGTGGTTTAGTTTCTTTGCATGTTTACTGTACACTGTCCATGTTTCTGAGGCATAGAGCAATGTAGGGAGGATGACGGCTCTATAGACCCCTAGCTTGGTGTTTGTGGTGATACCACGTCTGTTCCAGACATTTGTAGACAGTCTGCCGTAGGATGCACTGGCCTTGGCGATACGCAGGTCGATTTCACTATCGATTTTTCCATTTCTGGAGAGTGTGCTGCCAAGATATGTGAATTTGTCCTATGCGTTTATATCTTGTCCATTTATAGTAATGCTTGGATCCGAGTAGGCTTTCCCAGGAGCAGGTAGATATAAGACTTCAGTTTTGTTCGTATTGATGGTAAGGCCAAAGTCTGAGCATGCACTTGAGAAGTCACTGACGATGCTCTGCAGATCGTTTTCAGAGCAGGCATTTAGGGCACAGTCGACAGCAAATAGCAAGTCTCTGATTTCTGCTGCGTTTGTTTTTGTTTTTGCTTTAAGCCGCCTCGGGTTGAATAGGCCACCATCAAATCTGTATGATATATTTATCCCGTTGTTTTCTCTATTTGTGAATGCATCTGTCAGCATAGCGGAGAACATGATACTGAACAGTGTAGGTGCTAGGACACAGCCTTGTTTTACCCCGTTTGATACTTCGAAGGGCTCTGATGGTTCTCCACTTTCTTGGACACGAGCCTTCATGCCATCATGAAATATTCTCACCATGGTTATGAATTTTTGTGGACAGCCATACTTTGACATGATCTTCCAGAGTACTTCTCTGCTAACAGTGTCGAATGCCTATAGCAAAGCATTAAACATACTCGGTCCTATGGAGAGAAAGCATCAGGACTGGTTTGATGAAAACAGTACTGAGATCAGAAAACTATTAGACGAAAAGCACAAGCTCCACAAATTGTGTCTGAACAACCCAAAGTCCCAGTCCACTAAAGATGCATTCACTAACATCCGCAAAAATGTGCAAAACAGCTACGCCAAATGCAAAATACCTGGATTAGCAAGAAAGTGGAAACAATACAGGAATTTGCTGACAAGCACGATATGAAGAACTTCTACCATTCGGGGTAGGACACAGTGATAACACTATACTTTGTTGTCTTCTTCATTGTCGACACTGTATGCTTCGGCGTAGGACACAGTAGGCCTAATAACACTATACTTTGCTGCCTATTGTCTGTTAAGAGATCATAGAAATTTACGAAACGAATCTCACGGGCTGCATCAGTGTCGAAAATCGATAAGTCCAGTGTTTTTATTACACAATCTCTACAGCTACAAATACAAAGAATTAAAATTATAGTCGATTATAATTTTGTTTTAGTTTGGTACCTGGTCGCTGCTAGGCGATCGGGGTCAGTGGTTCATTATTGAAGAAAAACAATCGCTCTATAACTTCTATAATTTGTTTTTATTGCTCGTGTGGGCAATATATAGGTCTATATATATATATATATATCACGTAGATCGATATCTATATATATTTCAATAAGCTAAAATCTTGAGTTTAAGAATCAAAGTCGTATTTTCTTCTAGCGTTATTTTCAATTCCACTAAGATTTCTTTGCAAGTTGATGTTTCTTTACCATGCTTGAATGCATAGTAAAAAAAAATAATAATAATCCATGATTAATGAGGATAGAAGTGAAAATATCAAACAAGAATAATGAGTAGGCCTAGAGGTAGGGCCTACTAGATGAAAACAAATGACAAGATTGAAACCTAACTAAAGTCCTGCATATCTTGGAATAACATGAATGAAAAATTTGAATTCATATAATTATAGATGCATCCTGGCTTTGGATCGGACTTAAGTCACGTTCGTTATCAGTTATCAGTTATTATCACTGGTTCGAACCGTGGCCGCCGGCGCGTTAACCCCTGTCGTCCTTCCAAGATGTTAAAATAAGATATGGTCTGAAACACACACCTATAGATCTATGTAACAATAGGTCTGTCTCACTGTCTGTAGTCTGAAAGTTATGTCTAAAAGATAATAGATCTATCTAGATCTATATTAGGGTATATTAGATCTAACAGCTCTGTTATGTTACAGTGTCTGTAGACTAGATCTAATTCAGAGTTGGCATCTTTTGGTTGTTAAAAAAATTAACTGTATACTGTATACGTATAAAAACGAAAGTAGGCAATCCAAGAAGGTAGTCTTGCTACTGAGATAGTCTACTCTAATCTAGTCTAGATCTAGATCTAATCTAGCTCTAGATTACATTGGTTAACAATTATATAGACCTAAATCTAGAAATGTCAACTAATAGTACAATAATCCCATCGTTCTTAGCAACTTGGCTAAAATTAATTGCACCAGGCGAATGCTACGAGGAATTTTTCATTAAGCTGAATTTTTTGCACGGTATTTCTCATTTCATTATCAATCATTTATGATGATTAATCATTAACAACAGATTATCATTCTCATAATATTAAATAATTAATATGTAAATATATGTACTATTTTCTATGATATGTCAAAGTCAATGATTTTGATGTTCAGTTTTGCCAACTGCTGACACTTTTTCAATAAAATAGATGATACTATTACTATGAACAGGCATACTTGAGTACTATGAATGTATGAATAGTATGAATGATTTGTTTAGCTAGATGTCTATGGTATAACGCTGGCGCGTTAACCCCTGTCGTCCTTCGAAGATGTTAAAATAAGATATGGTCGGAAACACACACCTATAGAATAGATCTATGTAACAATTGGTCTGTCTCACTGTCTGTAGTTGGAAAGTTATGTCTAAAAGATAATATGAGCCAAGAAATTTAGTTCAGCTCAGAAATATATTCAAATTAGATGCATCTATAATTATATATGAATTCAGATTTTTTATTCATCATTTCATGTTATTCCAAGATATGCAGGACTTTCGTTGGGTTTCAATCTTGTCATTTGTTTTCATCTAGTACCTCTAGGCCTACTCATTATTCTTGTTTGATATTTTCACTTCTATCCTCATTAATCATGGATTATTATTTTTTTAGATGTAGATCTATTATCTTTTAGACATAACTTTCAGACTACAGACAGTGAGACAGACCTATTGTTACATCTAATAGATCTATAGGTGTGTGTTTCAGACCATATAGATAGACTAGTCACTTGACTAGAGTCTAGAGCTAGCAGCTAGACACTCTTGACTTGAGATCTCTACAGTTACAGTCTACACACTGTAACATTCTTACATTGACAATAGTCTTTGAATCATGAATAGACTAGTGTCTAGTCAGGTGCAACCAAATCTAGATCTAATTCTAAGACTAGATCTAAGACCCTAAAAATAAAATTCTGGTAGACTCTGTTATTTAATTTGAATATATTTCTGAGCTGAACTAAATTTCTTGGCTCAAATGACCCCAATCATCATGATTATGATCATAATATCATGAAAATAAATGTATATGATAATGATGATTTCAAATCATTCAATGTCATAATTCATAATGACATCATGTCATGATCATTGACATTGAATCTTGATTCAATTATTTCATGTCTTTTTTTTTTCAAACACTCATATCATGATGGCAAACACTTATTTCATGTTAGCAAGCACTCATATCATGATGGCTAACACTTATTTCATGCTAGCAAACACTTATAATATCATGATGGCAAACACTTATTTCATGTTAGCAAACACTCATATCATGTTGGCAAACACTTTTAGCCCATGTGTTAAAATTTTTTTTCTTGTTGTCACAGTTCTGTGTGCAAAGATTCTGATAAGCAAATGCCTTGGATATGCTATCATCTGTGGTTCATGTATTGGTTTGTATATTGTCTTTTTATTTTTTGAATCTCATTTTTATTTATTATTTTAATTTAATTTTACTTAAATTTAATGTCAAGTATAAAAAACTTGAAAAATAAGATGTATTTCAATATTTGACTATTGAAAGAAGCCTCACAATGAAATGTATATTTATCAACTAACTTTTGTTATTATCACAGTGAAAGTGCCCCAACTAATCAAGATTTTAAAGGCTAAGAGTGGTGAAGGGATCAGCTTACCAAGCGTGACATTTGAGTTAGTTGCCATCTCAGCTACTTGGGCTTATGGAAAAGGACATAACTTTCCCTTCTCGTGAGTTATTTATCTGAAATTTCTATTTAATGCAGACTAACATTCTATATTGAAGGCATTATTAAGTTAATAATACATTTCTTTAAAGTTTGTTTTTATTATTTCAAGTATAAAAAGTTAAAGGTTATTTTAAAATGTCTTTTCAACGTGCCTAAGAATACTTATATAGTTGCTTAATATGTGTAAAGTTATTAATATCAATCACAGATGAATCAATTTAAAAACTACTGCCACCATAAGAAACTTACTGTAATAAACTGAGCATTTGTTCTAGCAGATGATTTGGTTGCATGCAGTCTGGATTCAGCAAAACATTAATTCATAAACCATTGTTTTGAGAATAGTCTGCACAAAGTCAGGTTAAGAATCTCTGATAGGTAAAAAAAAAAAAATAATGCAAAGTTTAAGATTAAGGCACTAACATTTTGATTAAATGAGAAAATAAATAAAAAGCATAAGAATAATTGGAGAATTCTGGAAACAATATAGAAAATAAATAGGTGTACATGGGAGAATAGTGGGTTAGTCATGCAGTTTTAGTTAGATATATACAATTTTCAAAGTTAATTTAGTACAATGCTTTGTGTCCTATTGGTTGGCTTGCTCAAGTGGTTTTATCATTCATTTGAATATATATAAGTTCCTCCTTCATGGTCGAAGATGAGCACATTTTTCATTTCCTATGGACTCAAAGATGGCTGTAAAGTCCAATCCTCACTTTAAAAAGTCAGCCACATGCGTGGG
This sequence comes from Biomphalaria glabrata, assembly GCF_947242115.1. Taxonomy (NCBI): domain Eukaryota; kingdom Metazoa; phylum Mollusca; class Gastropoda; family Planorbidae; genus Biomphalaria; species Biomphalaria glabrata. The sequence goes on along the minus strand of NC_074725.1, from coordinate 15,136,081 downwards.
TTAGGTCAGTTGCAGATAGACCTGCTTCTCTCAACTTTTGTTGGTTCGGCGCTCTTTCGCCCTGGCCACTCTTCTTGCTTCAAATCTTGAGACTCAGAGCTTAACAGCCATGAGGAGCTATCGAGAGCTAGTGCTTATATCTGAAGATATAATTTTAGACAAAGGACATTGGTATTTTTCAAAAAGGGAATGCAACATAGATTTTTTTGTTTTGTCTTTATTTGTATTTGCCACATTTTTTTTTTATTTATCATCTCAGATAATTTTGCTTTCTCTTGTCTTAAAACAGGAGCTATGTTACCAGAAAATATTTAAGGTGTGGGCATAAAGTGAAATAAAAAATCATGTCAATATCTTTTTTTCTTATAGATCGTATGGAGAATCAATATTTTTGGCAATACAAACCAGTATCATTGCATTCCTTGTGCTGGCATTTTCTAATCAGCTAACAAAGGGTTTAGTCTATGTGGCAGTTTATGCAGGAACCCTTGCATTTCTTTTATCACCTTCTGCTCCCATGAGCTTGTTGGTTGTTTTACAAGGAGCAAATATAGTCTTGGTTTCTTTTAGTAAAGTAAGTAGAAGTGACAAGTTCCACTTAAGATTTAGTTATCACATGAACCAACATATAGTATGTATGTATTTCATACATTAGAGATCATTTAAAACTGAGTGGTCAGTGGAGATTTTTCTAAAATAGAAAATTCATTTATAGTGATAAGTAAAGTTTGTTGGTAAGCATGCCACATGTCACCCTTGTTAAGCAATGGCCACTAAAATAAACTTTACATTACATGCTGGGTTTAAACAGTAATTTTTTTATGCAGCAAATGGGAAAAGTTTATAACTAAGAATCTCTAATTTTTGTTTCCTCTTTACCATGCCTCGTTAACCGTAGGCCACAGAAACAGATGACCTTTACATCATCTGCCCTATAGACATAAGGTCTGAAAGTGGGAACTTTACAATATCATGTCTGCACCAATAAAAGAGAAAGTAAAGGTACCCCTCTCAGTACTTGCTATCTATGATGTAAAGGCAGTAAACCTCATCTGTTTCTATGGCTGAATTAACAAGACTGTCACATTGCCAGTACAACAACCAACCATAACCAACCACCTTTACTGCTCCAGTGTATGTCAGATATCCATTAGAGTTTCATGGGCATCCTAAAAATCTCAGCTTCAAAATTTCAGTCTTCACTTGACACCCCTTAGTTTGAAAGCCAAGTACTTCACCATTTCCTTCACCACTCCTCCATACCTGTACCAATTACTTTACTTACTTTTTGAAAAAAGTTGTTTAGTCAATGATAGTCATTAGTACAAACATTTATTGAGTAATCACTTTTTAAAAAAAAGGAATATAAATTTATTTCAGATGATTCAAGCAGTATCCAACTACAACAATGGCAGCACTGGACAGCTTTCTGTTATAACAGTTTATCTCTTGTTTCTGGGTTCTATAGCTAGGATCTTCACCTCAGTCCAAGAAACTGGTGACATGTTTGTTGTCATCACCTATTGTGTGGCCACTCTGTTCAATGGCGTTATTGCTGCCCAGATGATTTATTATTGGAATACCACACCTAGTCCACAAGAACAGAGTAAGAAAAGTTCCTAGTGATACAGAACCATTCCAGATATTTTTAATATCAAATTTTACCATCAGTTATAAATTATATCCTTTTAATTAGCATGTAATTATTTTAATAGTGATTGTATATATCATATGCATCTTCTTTAAATTATTGTAAAACCTTCCAGATTTTAAAAAAATATATACTCAAATGTATTGCTTTGTTGGTTTTTATTATTGTTAATGTCTTTGTCATATCATATTATTGTCTATTTTAATATAGCCAAGAACTTACAACCACATCAAAATTAACATATACATGGTCATATGAGTGCATTCAATCAATTTCTTCTATGAGCCAAACTTCAATCAAATTTGTTACCCACACTTTTGAAAGATTTTCTAAAAAATGACTTAGGGAGAATAATGGTTAATTATTCTACTATACTGAAAAGTATTGTTTTGTATTACATGTTCCTTCAAAATTAAAGATAAAGATTATTAAATCCTAGCTCAAACCTCCTGCAGATGACAGGAAGGGTTTGATCTTTGGATCATCAGACCACTGACCATAGCGCATACCACACAACCATGCAGACTTCTTGAGATCAGACAGCTAAATAAGGCTCAATAGTCTCCCATCACTGTTGTCAACATTTGTGAATTATTAAAAAGTTAAAAAGCTTTGGCTAGAATTCAAATTTAGCATTTTGGCCACCATGGGCTTACATCTCTGGCACTATGACACATATTCATGGGTCTTCAATAGTTATGATCACTTGCTTTGAAAGAAACTGTACATGTGTCATATTGCTGTTATTTTTTTAATGTAACAAATAATGAACAAAACAAACCCAACTGATTTCTTAAAGGTGCAAACACTGAATAAATGTATGTATTAATTTTTTCTCCTGTTTCATTTGGACATTTAATATTAGTTTTACTGTTACCTGACACCGTATTCATATTAAAACTGACATTTTTACATAAGTTAAAGATTGTTATTTGTTTTTCACTTTATGGATAATTAATGATTCTTTCAAAAATGCAGTTTAAACCCAGAAAACCATCCTGTAATTAGATTCAATAGTAGTTATTTAAAAATGTACAAATAGGTGAGGGCTATAAGTCATCAAGAAACCTTTGTTAACTGTTGTCATCATAATTGGATCAACTGTATTTAAATTATGCTTTCTTTTTATAAATTTAGTTTGTGTTACATTACTGGAAATATAAAAATTTAAATATACTGGTACTAATAATTCCTGTTTCAATAAGTTGAAACAAACTTTCACTAGTTCTTTCAGAGCTATACCATTACATGTGCATCTAGTTCAGTTCTTTGCTTGTTAACATTAATAGAGATTCTGGTTAACTTTGTATGTTATTTTTTTTTTTACAACTTTGTTTTATGTTTGTGATTCATGTTTATTTGAATTGATCATGACATAGATTTTAGGAATTGTTGACTGGAAACAAAATCATACAAATTAAAATTTGTTAAAAAGATATATATATTTTTTAAATAATTATTCTAAATTATTACACATTATATAAGGTTACTGTAGCTGAGCGGTAAAGCAATTGGCTTCTGAACCGGGTTCTAGGTTGAAATCCTGGTGAAGACTGTGATTATTAATTTTGGGTTCTTTGGGCGCCTCTGAGTCCACCCAGCTCTAATGGGTACCTTACATTATTTGGGGAAATCATGGGCCACAGAAACAGATGACCTATAGATTGCAAGGTCTGAAAGGGGAACTGTACTTTACATATATCCTTAAAGTACCGTCCAGGGTATTCTAAGCTGAAATTTGTAGGTATGGTGCAAGCTGCATATTATCAAAGAGTCATTCAATACTAATTGTAAAGTGTTCAAAAGGTCCTAGAGTCATGTAAACTGGGGTACCATGATATATTCCTATTGTCAAGTTTTTGTTCTGGTCTCACTGTGAAAGTCAAGTTGGAATTGTAATGATCTTATGGACAGAGTGATATGAAGCTTAACACAGTTTTTGTAGCAATAATAACTTTTAAACCATCCACATTTACTTTCCACAAAGAATGTCGGGCATTTTTTAGAGCAGTCTAAACCTATAAATGTGACTAGGCACGTCCCTTTAAAATGTTGCATTTATATTAACAAATAGTTAGTAGAATTGTTAATTCTATTAATAATCCAGATGTTAATGAAATGATTTAAATAACTGAAAGTTACTTCTCTAAACAAATTGAAACAGCTTTGTTGAATGAAAATGGTGAAAGGGTTACACAGAACAGGTTTTGGGTTAGGGTTGGCTGTAATTTTTTTAATGTGCTTGTAAGTAATGCAAGGAACAACATTTAAACCATCCATTCCTTTTCATTTTTGTGTGCATAAAACCAAGAACACAATAATTAAATAGTAACAAGTAACTTAAAAAAAATAATTTATTTATTTATAAAAAAATAACTTTGATCTTTATGAAACTGATGATGATCTATAATATCTCATTTCTTGTAATGCTTCCCGACAATGGGTATGCCTGGGCTGGATGTGGTAAAATATGTAGGTCACAGCTGGGGCTACGTATCCACAGGAAATACTGCATTCCTCATTAATCTCAGGACTCGAAGACAAGCCTAATTCTTGTAATGCTGCATAGTTGCATGAAGTCTTTCCAGTGAGCTTTGCACAATCAGGTTCTTCTATTAACAGTCCAGTTCATGATTTAGCTAGCGAATGGGGTTTGAAACTTTCCTGCGCAAAATGTTCATGTAGGGCCTACATCTAAGTATTTATTCAACTTTTTTTTTTTACTGAATACAAAGTAACACTTGAGTCACATGCTGGAGTCACGTGCTGTAATTCCTTAAGCTGTGTTGAAACAAGAACAACATTTTTAAATACAATTTTTAAAAAGACAAATACCTCCATTTTGTAAATTAAAATAAATAATTTTAACAAATTAATTTAAAAACAAAATTGAGCTCAAACCAGATATCCGGTGTTTTTGACACCATCATCTCCTTGTACAAACGATGCTTCCCATTAGGCCAGGGGCATTGCTTTGAAAAATTATAATGGCCAAACTAGAGTTTTCCCCATGTGACCAACAACAGTGGCGTAGCAAGGTACTAGTGGGCCTAGGTTGAAGAATATGTTGATGCCCCCCCCCCCCCCCCGTATGACATATTTTGTGTGACAAAGAAATCCAGTAGTTTGTATGTATCAGTACATTTACTAAAAGATATCCCAATGCAAGTTCTTAAACACAGCCCTATGTTTAAGTATTGTTTGGCAAAGTGAACATACTGCGCAAGTGGCTGCTTTTGTTGAAACAATACATGGAGGCTATTCAGTGGCGTAGCTAGGGTGGGGGAAGGGGGTCCAAATTTGAAAATCCCCCCGGACCCCCTATTGAGGGGTCTCCCAAATGAGTTTCCGAAAATTGTTTTACATTAAATATCAAATGCCTTTATCTAATGTCAGGATGTTGCATGTCAAAATATAATAATAAAATACTCAGACACAAAGATAAAGCAAAGGCACGTTCCTCATTCCATATGCTAGGACAAATTTGTACAAATGCTCCTTCTTCCCTAGTGCTATTAGAGCATGGAATGGGTTGCCTGAGCTAGCCAGGAAAACCAGTGACTTGGCAGAATTTAAGTCATTGGTTAATACGCATGACTAAATGCATGACGCGAAGGACGTAATCATCTTCTTTTTTGAAGTAACGTCTGTATTATATAAGATAAGATAAAATACAAGGGCCCCTAAAGAGGTCAAGCCTTCCGGGCCCCAAAATCCCTAGCTACGCCACTGAGGCTATTGTACTGTTCGCTCATATTGAAAAAAAACATCATTACCTTGGTATCGTATGAAAATTTGTGCGATTTTATTACTTAGAGCATTTGTTCAGTCAGTCTTGCAGACTTCTGGTTCTCGCAAATATAAAAACATACAATTGACTCTCTGGTTGCTATTTCTTTGGGTAGTTCGTCCTCGAAGTTCACAAAACAATGTCAGAAAATAATGCTAGGTTAATAAAATTTAATTTTCTTTGTCTGCTGTCAACCATGATAGAGAAAAATTCCACAGATTGGATCTCCTCTAGGTGTTTTGCTAAATTGCATAGCCCAAGAGGTATAAATATCTCGTTTTGAATCTGTGGGACGAAGCTTATATATTTTTTTCTTAAGAATGTATGTAGGCCTTCTTCTAAGACATTGTCGTTGTTACTTATTTCACCTAAACGATACTCCACTAAATGAAAGGTTGTTGCATGCTTCAGTTAAAACTAACATTCACTATGCGATGAATTACTTTCAGTCAGTAACTGTCAACTTCTTCAATGTGCTCCTTGTTTACATCATTTACCGTTCTCAGTCGTGTTGTCATTTTGTTAGGCAGGCTTGTTGATGAAGTGAAGTCATTAGTAGGCCTATCTTTTTTTTTTTTTGACGATTCGGTTGGAAAACAAACAACATTGATGCTGTGTCAGGGTATAAACCCGAGACCATCCGAATGACAGTCTAGGCCTATAGCACATAGGCCTACCAGACGACAAGCAGCCATTCAAGTGAAAGACACTATTTCACGATAAATGTAATTGTCACTATATCTTAGAATATTTTTTTTTTTATAAACCTCCTCCCCAATACAGTCACGATAAGTAGTTAAAAGTCAACATCTTTAATGTTTCTATAAGCAACAAACAGAATAGGATGTTTCTTTTTCTTGTTTAATACCTATTTTAAGTCTAAAACTAGATTTATGGTAATAGAGAAAAAAAATCCATACTTTAAAATAAAGCAGAAAACAAAAAAGGTCATACTATCAACGTTTAATATAAACCTAGAGGGAAAACATAAGAAAGAATGAGAGTTTGGGACCCAAACGTCACCACCAACCCGCCGTCACCAAATTACAATCAACCTGATGGAAGCAGTTCCTTACACTGACTCTAGCTGAAACACAAGTTAATATAAAGTTTGATATGACGTTCAATATTTTAAGGAAAGTTTTTAATTTTTAGCCAACTTTTTTACAAAATTGCATTGTAGGGTAGGCCACAATTGGTCATTAGTCAATGGACAAGGCGATAAGAAACCCCCATGCGTCATGCTGTGTCGTATTTAGATTTGAAAATGCCTTAGAGTCTTTTGAGATATGGGGCCCCATATTAGTCCAGATATTGTATGTAACTACTAAATACTTCTTGGAAGCCCTAAGCTAGAGCTTATGTTGCATAGAAGGGCCCTAGCCCATGGTAGTTTCACCTAAATGGTCGTGGGCCCGGGTTCATTGAACCCCTTCGCGCCATGGATGCTACGCCACTGGCCAACAAGCTAGTATTCACTGTTACATTTCTAGAAAAAATCATTAAATCCGTTTTTGAAATCAGAGTTCAGTTTCTGCCCAACCACCCTCTATGAAGTTTTGACTTGAATAGATAAAGAGTCTAGGTATTGTAAAAAAAAAATAAGTCTAATAACATTTCTGAGATAATTATATATATTTTCAAATGATCAAACCAGGGTTTTCACTGTGTGGCCAATTAGTATTTTTTCCCCTTATATATATATATATATAGCTGTTTTTGAAATACCCGTATGTTTTAGCATATGGGTTTGTGTATATGTTTTTGAACAGTGAATGAGAACTTTATATTAAAACAAACACTTGATAAGTTAAGATCTTTCTTTGAAACTCTTTTAAAATAAGTGGATTTCTGTGGTAATATGAGCATTGTGTAGATAATCCAATGCCCTTCAGTCACAATAAATACCTCAAATTGTTCAACCTCAAAGCTTAGTCTTCCAGCTCTCTAACATAAATATATGCTACGTTCATTATTACTTCTACCTAAGACATGAGACTATCAACTCTTGTAGATTGAAGGACTGTATTTTATTTGGATATACAAGACAACAACAGCAAGTATCTAAGTTATCCATTTTATTTACAAAGTTTGGTTTTCTTTTAGAAATAAGTTTCTAAAAAGCATTTTAATGACAACATTGAAGAGGGCAAAATAAAACTGTACATTGGATCAGAGGCTCTTATTAATGTGTCTATACAAAAATTAACCCACATAAGGGGGTTTCTTTTTGTGTGATTCTTAGCAGGAGAGTAATACATTGGACCACTAAGTTTGTTTTTTAGGTTTCTTATTTTTTTAAATAAAATGTTCTTGCAAGAACATGTCAAATCATAAAGATTGATGTGCAATCCTCATTACATTTACAGTATATAAACAAAAAATAATAAAACATCAAGTTATGTACATGTATTAAAATAAAAATATATACTTTCTTTTTATAATCTAATCTTTGCAAACCCCCAAAACATCCAAATGTGAGATAAACATAACTCTTTAAACTAGGACATTGAGATACAAATCAAATTTACTAAAATGTCATTATTTACATTTTGTATGGACGTAGAAATGAGATAAATTAAAATGATAAATTTGCACAACTTCAAATTATGAGTCAATACTTCAAAAAAAAAAAAAAACAATAGCTTTTTGTAATTATCAGAGTAATGACCAACTGTTCTATGTACAATATGTACAAACTTAATGTAGAAAAAGAATGGACTGGGCGAGCACAACCAAACATAAATTGAAACCAAAGGAATAAATTCAAATATAAAGATCTGAAACCATTCCCTACTCACAGTCCACATTTCTATACATAATTTAATATTTAATAAAAAAAAAACAACTTTATTGGTTATCAATGGGGTATGCTCTCAGATAGATTCAATTCTGGTTGAATGGAATACATCTTCACAGCTTTAAGGAGGATTTTTGTTCACATCATCTCAGCATTCAATGTATCATTTTGGCCAACCTCTTTCCAAATTGTAAATTATTCAATCAATAAAATAGAGTTTAAGAGTTCATTTACTCTTTGCAATATACAATTTTTTTTAAGATAAATATTTTGGTACAGTAATATATTTCAGAAAGGTGAGAGAAAAAAATCTATTTATCCATATATATTTGATCAAATATTTTTGAGAAATGGGCATTAATTCTGAAATATACCACTGAAGTAGAATAATTGGATATTTTTGTATTCTATGTGTAATTATTGTATAAACCTAATATTTTTGTGTGTGTGCCTAAACTGATAAACTTAGGTCAATTAATCTATGTAAGTATTTGTTCAATCACTTGAAATGATTTCTCAACAATGGAGGTCCAAAGTAATGATGCTTTCCAAAATCAAAAAGTTGATTACTATTTAATGTCCCAATCAAATAATTCATTTAATAAGCAAGTTATTTTGTCATAATCAAGTTACAGTGAGACACAAGTAAGACAAATACTGTATACAGGTACAAAGGAAAATTACAACATCAAGTTGTTTTTCGTTCATCTAATTAGTTCTTCAAGATTTTTTTTTAAATCTTAAAATGACATCTACTATCAAACTTAATTGTATCCAATTTCACTAGATCATCTAATTTGTTTGTAATACCTGATGTTTGATAACATATTTTATTAATCATAGATAGCTATCAGTCTGGATTCTAGAAAATCATGAAAATAACAGGCTATTCAGGTAGAGTAGCTTGACAAAGTTCAACTGTGCATCTAGCACTAAGCAAGATAACTTAAAGATAGGTCCTGCCTAAATCCATTTCAACAGAAAGTTATTTATAAAGAAGAGGGGAAAGGAATTTAAATACAACAAATAAATTTGTACTTTATTTCAGACCAATAGGATCTCATCTAGCAGAAAATAATAATAATTACATTGTAGAAGAGTTTCCAAAAAACAAACACAAAATATTATTATAAAATCTATTTACAGATAGAGGGCACACATATTTAGTAAAAACTCATCTGCTTTTAAAACAATATGATTCAAATATTTATTAACAATAAAATTATCAATTCAATGTTTTTCCAAATTATTCCTGTCACCCAGCACACAGACCAGCATTTAAATACAGATAGAAAATGCTTTTGTAACATAAAATTAGTTCAAAAACAATTTCACCAGACAATATAATTTTATAATGGTGACTTGGTAAACTACCCCATTGGCTTCCAGAAGAGTTAAAAAAAACAAAACAATCACCATGGCCATAACTACACTCAGGAGTCCACAAAAGGTTGGTCTATTCAGATCAACACAGAGATACAACAAGGTTGACCGATGGCAAGTGTAGATGTCAAAAAGAGAATTTAAGCAGACCCCCGGTGGACAACAGTTTTGTCAGCATTAGATGTGGGTCTGCCTAGTCATGTACTACACCCATCCTTAACCTTTATTTTAAAAAGGCCTCAGTAATTACAGTTCTTAACCAGTCACTTTGGTAAATAACATTTTCCCAAAGTATATTACCAAAAAAAAAATTACTTTGGCAATAATAAATACAGTATATAACATTTTGTTCAGTATACATTCAATTTCATTTTCTATAGAAGTAGAATATTTCAAAGTGAAAACAAAAATAATTTTAAACTGACAAGAGTATTTATTTTTACTTTATTTAATGCTATTAAAAAAAAACACTACATCCCTGTTTAAGTACGACTGATTTATTCAAAGTCAAGTTTTGAACTTCTACAAGCAACTTCTACACACAAATCAACACTAAAAATGCAAACTTATGGTTACTGACATTTTACAAATATGCAAAATGACAAATTATGACTAGCAAAAAATTTGACATTAAAGTATAAATCATTGTAGACATTATTCTCTGTTCTAGTGTTATTAATCAATACACACACATAAACAACCATCAACTTTGTTGAGTAAAACTATAATACATGGATTCATTGTGCTACAATTAGACTAAAATGCTCCCATTTGAGTCTCAAAACTTTAAATTGAGTCAAGGGTAGCAAACTAAACTAGCCTTGTTACACAGAAAACTTATGGATATATATATATATATATATATATATACTAGAATAAGAAGACAGGGATATCAATGTTCAGGTAACATTAATAATACTTCAAATTTACTCATGAGCAGAAACAGTAAAAATAAACATTTTTTCTATTATGTAATAATATAAATGTATATGTTTCTGTGACAAAAATTATGTACACAATGGTATATGGACACAAATTCAGTAGAATAGCAAATCCTTAAACACAAGGACCAGTGATAAAACTGGTTAGACACATTTTCTTCTAAGCATCCAAAAACTGAACTAAGAACTTGTCTGTTGCTTAAAATATTCATCGGTGGTCACATAGCTAACAATGTCTTTCATCTCCCCGCTGTCCTCACCTTCCTCTTCCCCTTCAATGCCACGAGCCTGCAGGAGATTGTCAATCATAAATCCCCCCCTGCCTCTTCCACGCCCTTTAGCAGATCTAACCCTTCCGGAACCACTGCCATCCTTAGCAGACTTTTTCTGTGTTTTAGCACGTTTAGGTTTTGATGCGGCATTTGATTCAGCTGCAAGATCATCTCCTGACTGGCTTTGGTCAAGGCTGAGATTGAGGGAATCTTCTTGTGGTTTCAAAGTTTGCTTACTATTCAAATCAGGCCTTTGAGAAGACCGAGAATAGTCTTGACCTTGAGACTGAGATAATGAATTGGAAGGCGGGTAGCCACCTTCAAATCCTTGATAACCTTGGGACAAATAAGGACCAGGGCCCATAGGCCTGCTCTCAGTAGGGCCAATAGGTCTACCATCATTAGGACCCATCAGCCTCCCATCAGAGTGGCCCATTTTTTGATCTGGATGAACATTACCATGAACATGCTGCTGATGAAATTTAGGAGGATAGTGAGGGCCACCCATCATGCCTGAAGCTGCATAAGACTGCATCATTCTAATCTGGTTAGGGTCATTCATCCCTGGCCAGGAGCTCACACCATGTTGTTGTTGATAATGCATGGATTCGGCCCAGCTGTTCATGGCAGCAGTGCTAACTGCCGTTGTTAAATGATGAAGCTGTTTTGGACCAGATGGTGCAGAGGTGGAAAGGGATTCCGCTTGACTTGAGGATAAAACATCTGAGCTCTTGGAAGATGAGCTAGAATGAGATGGCACTGGCCTATGAGGTAGCTGAGCTGCTGTGTGTGGTACTTGATGCTGTGGATCTTTTGGTGGATCTTTGGCTAGCTCACCCTCAACAGGTGGTTTGGTTTCACTTGATTTGTTTGCATTCTGAGGGTTCTGACTATCCATTTTTTCTGTAGTAGAGTGGTCTGTTTCATTTCCAGAATTAGACTGCCTAAGTGATTTGGAAAACTGTGCATTCATTGCTTCTGGGTTCATTTTAGTGGTATTTGGGTTAGAGGCAGTTGTCTCTTTGGTACTAGGTGGGGCATTTTTTGTCATGATATTATAGCCTTGATTCATGGCCTCTGAATGTACACTATAGGGATAGGCATTTGGTGATCCCATCCTAGGTCCATATGGCGGCATATTCTGAGGCCAGGTGTTTGGGGGGTGCATAGCCTGACCTGGTGGATGACCATATGATTGATAATAGGGCCCAGGATAATGATAATGCCCATGAGCTGGGATTTGGTTGGGGCCCTGAACATTTGGTGGCCCGGCATATCTCTGTGGATATGGCATGGTTGCTGGGTTGACCTGATTCGAGGTAGGCTCAGTGGGACCTTTAACTTGGTTTTGTGGTGGGTTGGTGGTATAGGTCACATTTGGCTTTTGATCAGTTGGGGATAATGTCTGTTTTGAAATTTCACCTTTGTTGTCAACAATGTTGGGCTTGATGTCAGCACTGACCTGTCCCATTTCAGGTTTAAAAGGTGATGAACCTGATGTTGGAGCATGGTTTGGAGGCATATGAGCGCTTGGTGGCATGAAAGAGGCATGCTTGGGTGGATGGGCCATCGATAAAGAGTGAGGCTGGCTGTGTGCAGTGTAAGGAATTGGATATGGTGGCATATGCCCTGGGCCACCATAAGCCTGTTCCAGTGATTTATACCCTGCTACACCTGGCTGTACACTGAGATTTGCATCACCCATAGGGACTGATCTATGTACATCTTTTTCATCTGTGACTCCCTCTTGATCTCCCATGCCAGACTTAGATGATTTGGTAACAGCTGCAGTTGGTTCCGTAGCACCCATCGGAGGGCTAGTGACTTTCATTCTAGGTTTGGATTTGTTTTGAGCTTTGGAACGCTTCCCTTCTTTCCCTTCATTTTTTTTAACATTATTCATTTCTGATTTTTCTGGAGTGTATCGCTGCTTTTGTTCTGTTTCTACTTTGTGAGGAGAAACCATAGTAGAATGTTGTTCTCTGCTTCCATCTGTACTGGGCATATGTGAAAAAGATTGAGGCATACTATGTTCATGGCCAAGATTTTTGGTCATCTGACCCATGCTATTTAGTGGTGAAGACATTTGGTGACCTGATATTCCACCTTGGTAGTGACCTGGATAATGCTGATGCATGCTGTGATAAGGTGTTTGTATACCATAATATGGATGTCCCATCTCTCTTAAACTGCCAGGGCCCATCTCCCTTGGACCTCCTTGACCCATCTCTCTTGGACCACCTTGGCTCATCTCCCTTGGACCTCCTTGGCTCATCTCCCTGAGTCCACCAGGACCCATCTCTCTATGACCCCCATGAGCCATGTCTCTGGCACTACTAGGAACAATATCCCTAGGACCACTTGGGCCCATGTCTCTGGATTCTCCAGGGCCCAGATCTCTAAGAGAACCAGAATGAATATCTCTAGCACCACTTGGGCCTATTTCTCTTTCAGGTCTAGCACTTCCAGGGCCAATGACTCTTTCATTTCCTGGTCCAATGTCTCTATGTCCAGGAACCATTTCTCTTACATTTCCTGGGCCCATCTCCCTGATATTTCCATGGCCCATATCTCTTGCATTTCCTGGTCCAATTTCTCTATGACCAGGTGCCATTTCTCTTACATTTCCTGGGCCCATCTCCCTGATATTTCCATGGCCCATATCTCTTGCATTTCCTGGTCCAATTTCTCTATGACCAGGTGCCATTTCTCTTACTTTTCCTGGACCCATCTCCCTGATATTTCCAGGGCCCATATCTCTTGCATTTCCTGATCCAGTTTCTCTGGGTGCAGGAGCCATTTCTCTTACTTTTCCTGGGCCCATCTCCCTGATATTTCCAGGGCCCATCTCTCTTGCATTCCCTGGCACCATTTCACGCCTACCTTGAGATGCAGTTTCTTTGGGGAGTGGCATTCTATTTGAACTATAATTTTGCATGTAACCAGTAGGTATATCATTTGGCTGTTGCATGTGGAAGCTAGCATTCTGTTGCATGGATGAGTGGGCCATAACTCCTGGAGGAGGAGGTGGTTTATGTTGAGAGTAATTAGAGTGAGCCATTGGCTTGTGTGCTTGACTGATAACCTCACCAGGCTCCTGAGTTGGATATCCTTGGTTCATTCCAGGCTGGAAGTGATAAGCAGGGTTAGTGTTAGCACCAGGAGGATACATAGGATGTCTCATGGGGGACCCAATCTGATGCATGGGATTCATGCTAACATGGGAAGGGGGGAAGTGGGGGTGATCAAAGCGAGGAGGAGGCTGTCGGGAGGGTCCTATCATCGGCCTCTGGTGTGAAGAGTGTGGTTGTCCAGAATGAGGTGGTGGATGCTCGTGTGAGAATGAAGACATATCTTCTGGAGAGTGTGATGGGTGATAATGAGCAGGATTGGGTGCAAACTGCATGGGGTGTGGGTGACTTGTCTGACCTGGATAAGGGTAGCCACCATAATTAGAATGTAATTCAACAGGGGCCTGGGGAACCGTGCTGACATTAGCCAAGTCAACTTTCGAGGTATCCTTTTCTGTACTATCAGAAGACAATTTCTGGGATTTATTTGATTTTTGGTCATCACTGTCCTCTCCTCCTGAAGGAACATCTAAAAAGTTGGGAACCTTCTTTTTCTTGGTGACTTGTCGTTCTGGCTCCACCAGTAAGTTGTCAGAATTTTTATCAACAAGAGCTTGTGGTTTAATTTCTAGTTGCCCAGGCTCAGATAAGCATTCTTTACTTTTGCCTCTTTGACGGCGAGCAGGAGGCTTTTTTACTGTGCTGGCCTTTGCGAATTTCATCTCTTCTGTGCGCTCGGCCTCCTCATCGCTCACTTTTCTAACTTTGTCAGGCACATTATCCTCTGATGCAACAGGAGCATTCCCTGGCTCTTGCTGCTCGTTTCTCTTCTTCCCCTTCATTTGTCTCATCTTAGACTTTGGACCAATTCTAGGCTTACTTTTTGGCACAACTTCAGGCTTTGGTTGGATTTCTTCTTTTTTGAGAGTTTCTTCAGCAGGGGCTTCTTTGGTGGGAACTTCTATTGTAAGTGCTTCAGTTATAGGAACCTCAAGAGACGGTTTCTTCTTAACTGGTACAGTTTCCAGCTCAGCCTCAACAGGTTTTTGTTCCTCTTTAAGAGGAAAAGACTTTTCAGCATCCTCGTCAACAGTTTTGTCGGTATCTTCATCTGAAGATCTCAAAACATTTTTCTTTTTAAATTTAGGGGACTCCCCTGAATCTGAATCTTCTGTGGCACTATAATCAGTGTCTTCAGAACTGGATTTTTTTGTTTTTTTCTTTGAGCTTTTTTCATTTTTCTTTTGGGATTCAATTTCAGAGTCAGGGCTCTCACTGGTATCTTTCCTTCTTTTCTTCACCAGCTTTCTGAGGAGTTTTCTTCTTCGAGCTATTGAACTATCTGACTGTGAATCACTTCCTTCCTCTTCTTTGACTTTTCCTTTCTTTTTCGCAGTTGCAGATTTGGCTTTCTGTTTCTTTTTCTTGCCACTGAATGAGTCAGAGTCATCAGAACAAAAATCTGAGGTGCTCTGCTCTATTTCTGTTTCCTCATCCTCAGAGTCCCAGACATTGTAATGAACGCGACCTCGATTAGAGTTCCTAGTAGACCGTCTTTTGTTGCAGCGTTCATCACTCTCATAATCATCATCATCCACCACTGAAATATAATCAAAATATCTATTAACATCTTTTTTTTTTCCTTCTACAGAAGACTAAACCATAAGTTTACTATCAAAATTAAGTGCTCTTTAAGAGACCATAAAAAATTAAGAGGCATGCATTATAAATGATTAACATAAGGTATTAAAATTTAAACCCTTCATGTAAAAATAACATTTAATGTAAAGTACTGGAGTCATTTTGTAGTCATCACAAAAGAAACACATTTTCCAGCACTTACCAAAACTTTTAGCTTTCCTCTTAGGTCTATGTGAAGGGGAGTTGCTATTGTACCAGGTTTTCTTTGGTTTCCAATCTCCAGAGTCCAAGTTGGTAGAGCTGGCATCATCCTCTTCTTCCTCAGCATCACTTGCTTCTGAACTGTCTTCCTCACTATAAACATGTTTAAAAATATAAATGTTTCCAATACTTAAAAACATGCTAACAGTATGTATATGATATAAGTGAATATCAATCATTACATTAATTTTGCTGGATGCTCATAAGCTTATTTCTCATAGGTTTGCCATTCATAAGCAGCATCACAGTACTGACAATTACAGGAACTACTTGCAAAATGTAAATAAAGTAGATAGCTTGTAGAACATAATAAATATGAAGTTTATTAAAATCCATTTTTCATGAAGATGTTGATGAATATAATAAGTTTCAATGTTTCACTGAAAATACTTTCATATCACACTAAGTTCACTACTTCAGTTCATATAAAACTAATCATTTCAACTTACAAACTTCAAATAATAATTTCAACTCCAACTAAGGCTCAACTTACTTCTTCGACTAAAACATTTCAACCTTGACTAACTACTGTCAACTGTTCAACTAAAATTCTTTAACAAACTTCTCTTGACCACATACTTGTGACTAAAATTTTCCAACTCACTAAAACACGGATGGATGCCTGGTCGTGCAGTTTGCGTGCTGGACTGTCGCCCGGACCTATCAATGGTCCAGGGTTCAAACCCTGCCCACTCTAGCAAGTAACTTATCTACAACTCTGAAGGAACATCCGAAACATGTAAAACATTTTACAAACAAACAAAACTCTCAATCTCTCAAACAAACTTACTTCTGGTCATACCTGACTCATGTTTACTATATTTTCATGCACTGTATTCATTCTTTCAAGTACAATAAGGTACATTTAGTGAACTATTTTGACCGTGACACAGAACTTCATAATTCATCACTTTATTATGAGATAATGTTCACATCAGAAAAACTCAGAGGCATATTAAAATGATTTAAGTCAATTCTATAGAAAATGACATTGTCATTTAGTAATTTAATTTTTTTTTAAACATAGGTATTTATTTATAAAAACAATGCCAATAGAACTGAATTTTTATCATTAAAAAAAAAACAATAATAACCACCTTTGACCCTTGTCAGGATTTCAAGGCACCCCCCTAGACCCCAGTAGAGAAAAGCTGCTATAACAAGACTGGGTCTTAAAATTATTCTGAAAAATCAGATGACTGAGAATTTCAGGGCAATCCACAAAACTGTGCTATAAAAGTGATACCAATTAAAAGTATCCTGTTTTACACATAATAACAAAGAATAAGGTCACTTCATCAGTTCTATGACATGAAGGTCATACAAATGTGTTTTTTTAAACATACTTACTCTGAGAGTTTGAACTCTTCACTGTCATCATCTTCATCAGGTTCCTCATCACTGTCCAGTTTAGTCAGCTTACGTTTGGTTCTTTTCTTCAAAACTGGTGGGGGGGGCCCAGTATCTCCATCACGTAGGCGAATTTTCTCATCCTCTTCATCAGAGGCACCAAGTATGTTGGACATATCTTTGCCTCTTCTTATACCTGAGAACAAAGCAACAAATCTATGCAATTCACATCATTTAGGTTGGACATTTTGAAACACACATTGACAACACACAAGAACCATGTTTGAAGCTTTTAAAATAAATATTATTATAATACAATACATGTTGAATATTTTACTATCATTTGGGTTTACAAATACATATTTCTCTAATTTATAATAAGAATAAATTTGTATTTCACATTATACAGCTTTAATAATTTCCAAAATCAAAATTACTCTAACATTCTCATTTTCTAAATCAAATTTTAAAAGATTTTCTGATAAACTAATAATTAATTACCAATCTATACATGAGTTTTAAAGACTTTGATTATTCACTAGGTTGTAGCTAGACATGTGTCTAAAAAAAACAAATACCATTACATTAAAAGAAACCAAGGATAGAAAATAACATACATGTAACATACTGACCTGGAGGCTTCTCTCGTTTGCAGGGTTTGTCGTCTTCAATGGCATTGCTTATCAACTCATCAAACTCTTTAAACTGGTAGCTGACAGCATTTCTCAACCGACATGTGCGTTTGGTTAGAACTTCACCGTCAGGGCTCTGAGGATGCCTGGATCTGCGCTGCTTATGTTTCTCATGTCTGGACCTTTTTTGCGCTTGCCTAAGCGCCAGTCGCTCGGATCTGAAGGTTCTCTTAGGTGACTCAGATTCAGATGATGAGCTTTGAGAATCCTCTTGGGTATCACTTTCTTCATTTTCTTGACATTGTTGATCTTCTTTTAACTTCTTATCCTGGGTATAAGATTTGCGATCCTGAAATTCAGTTTTTAAATTGCATTGTTTTCACTTGATGCCTTAATAAATATATGAAATCCTATTATTTATATAAATTATAGTATTTAATCATATATATTAGTAAACAGAGACTAACTACTAAAATAAAACTTTAAATTGGTAACTTTGTGCTTACGCTAAAACATTTCTATATCAAAGCAGATCATAATATAAACAGAATTAATTCATGTCAACATCATGAAGAAAGATTTATGTTGTTGATTTTTTCACTAATAGAAAGCAAATCTGTTAAATTAGATGATGCCTGTAAAGTATGCTACAGAACCCAAATGTTTATATATACAAGAAAATAATTGTTCAGAGTCAACTTTGTGCTTGCCTAGTTTAGTAAAAACTAGCATTATTGTAAGGTCTACTACGATTACAAATACTTACCCCATGTAGAATATTGCTTATGTTAATACCAACAAATGCCAATCTTTCCTGCCTGTAAAAAAAAAAAATTGTTATAGGTCAAAATCTTTTCAATTTTTATTCACTTTTAAAATTTGTAAACCAAAAAAAATGTTTAAAGGATTTTCTTAAAATATCTATACTATAAAGTATAAAGTAAGGCGTATGTTTGTATGTGAATAATAGAAATCAAAACCACTTGATCTTGATAAAACTTGGCAGGAATGTTCCTTGGGTACTAACTTAGACCATATTGTATGTATTGTAGCCCTAAAACAAACAAAGACCCTAAAAAAAATAAAGTTGTCCGACTCTATTAAAGCTATAGTATTTATGGATCTAGGCCATGTTTACAATGTTGACATGAGAAAAGATCGAAAGGATTTAGATCTAAATCTAATTTTAAGAAATACACTTTACCCAGATAGTTTTTTACTTTGACAGATGAAAATATAAAGGAAGGTCCATTGATTTCATTATATAATAAAATTAACCTTCAAATTTGTGCTTCAAAACCATTTTCTTTACATAAATTAGTTCCTTATATCTGTGACTACAGATTTCCTGACGAACATTCATACCCTAGACAATACCATGCCTAGGTGTAAAACTCTAATATGATATAACTTCTCTTCGCACAGATAGTTTTATACTTTAACACATGAACATACTAATTATAGTCCATTCATTTCATATTTTGATCAAATTGAGATAGGCCTATATTCATTCATGAATCGCATACTTAAAATTATTTCGTTTAATTGTTTACTTTATAATCCCATTCATTTAACAAAGCTATCGCTCTTTTCGTTTTTAATAGATATGTATGTATCGGTTTCGGGTAAACCCATTTTCGCAAAACTAATTTTATTTTTGTAGCAAAAGAGAAAAAACTTGAAAGGATCATTAGCTGAGTTTAACATACATCTAAATCCAATCCACTAGATTAGTAAACACAGGCAATGTCAGGCTAGTACTATATATAAACATAAATATACTGACTTCAAAGTTGGCATTTCATATATGTATGGTGTGCTTAAAAAAATCATTAATATGCTAAGAAAATAAATACCTTTTACTTAATCTGTCCTTCTTTTTCATGGCATTATCCAAGGCTTGTAAACACTCAAGGAGTTTGGTGATCAACATCAACTACAGAGACAATAACAATATCAATTAGTTCCTTACACTTTGAGATAGACAGCATACACAACAAAAAAATGTATTTCCTAGACAAATCAAATAGATGCTTTTATGTGTAAGAAAGTTGGAAAAAAATGTTGTAAACCTCCTTATAATACAATATAAGTGAGATAAATATATAATAAATATCAGGAACAAAATTCTAAACTTCTCTATACATACATGTTCACATGGTGGACAAAACCAATCCCCATCTGGTATAAGCATGAGTGGAGGTCTCAGACAAGCAGTATGGTAACCGGCATCACATTTATCACATAGGAGAATCTAACGAGAAGGAAGTGAAGCATGTAAGCATTTATTAACCATAGTGCTGCCACTACCCTGTTCTCTACACTGCCTAAAGAGTTCTTTTCACCCAAAACCTGTAGTTTGAATTTAGGCATCGTTTTTAGAGGCATCCCATTAAAATATGATCATGCAATATGTATTTTCAATGCAGCTTTATGTTCTTCTAACAATGAACATTTTGGCCAAAAGCCCCTGCAAGGTAATAAAGAGTTCTAATCTCAAAGCCTTTTAAAAATGTGAAGTCTCTTTTCTTTTTTTTTACTTAGCAACCAAAAAAATGTAAACTCAAAAAAAAAAAAAAAGTAAAAATTTACCATTTCAGGATGATTATATTTTCCACACTTCACACAGGGTGTGTCATCATTGACTACCTCTTCATCATTCACATGCTCTGTGGAATTAGAGGGAAATGCTAGAAACGAAAATAATTGATAGTACATAGAAGCATGCTTCAGTGCAAACAAAGTCTAGGTGACTGTTTTTTTTTTTAAACATTTCATGTCCAATATCCTTTAGCATACAATATATTCTTTCACATAATTGTGGCACATTTACACAGAGATGAAAGAAGGGGAAAAAAAAAGACTACCTGTTCTTGCAGCTTGCCTCTGAAAATTTCTCCCTTTGGGCTTAAATTCTTCATCTCCTGACTCCTCTTCAGGGGTGAATGATGAGTCAAAGAAATCCTTGTCCAAGTTTTCTCCTTCAGTTTCATCTTCATCTTCTGAAACTTCACTTGGTGAGCTAGGTGTTGGAGGTCTCCTAGCCTTTAACTGTTGGACTCTCAGGCTGCGACGACGCCCACCACTCTCTTCCTCATTATCCTTGGCTAAAGTTTTGGGTTCATTTTTCTTAGCAGCTTTATTACTTTGTGCTACTTTGGTTGCTTTCTTCTTAGCTGCAGATGATTGAGCTAGATTTCGACCTTTCTTAGCAGGAGTGACTTCCTCTTCAGTGACTGGCTCACTGCTGGAGCCAGGTTTTTTTTTCTTAGAAACAAAAAAAAAACGCTTCATATTAATATAAAAATAATGTAAAAGTAAATATAATGATATAAGTAAATATGAATTACATTGTTTAAACAGTTTTGTTAAAATAGCTCTTAACTCTTGCAAAAATATTTAAACTTTTCTACAATAATTCACCTTAGATATCTTTTAAAATATGAAAAAAATTCTCTTAGATATCTTTTAAAATATGAAAAAAATTCTAACTTATTCTCTTCTATAATTTTCATCTATTATAATCCAAAATGCATAATACATAAATAAAATCTTTTTTCTTTAAAATTATCAGTATCCTAATAATAATAACAAACTAATAACATAAAACTACTGCAGGATTATTCCAATAAATTTAATAAGATGTTAAAACTAGAATGCACTGGTTCATTTATCAGTACTCATTTCTAATATAAAACAACAAGCATATTTAACGACTTCAGGCGTTTCTTACCTTTGCTCGCTTGGCATTAGCAGCATTTTCTTCTACATCATTTTCTTGACCCTTATTGTTACCAACAGTCTTTGCATTGCCAGCCTTAGATCGTGCAGCTTTCAGTTGGCCTCTGCTTCTTATTTCAGACAATGGGATCTCACTGTCATCACTCTCTGTATCACCAGCAGCTACTTTGGCAGCGAGGCCTCTGGCAGCAGCATTGCGTCCACGCCTAGATTTCTGGTTCTTTACAGCCTGCTTTGCCTTTTTCCCATTCGGTTCAGAATCAACAAAGTCATCACTACCTGGCTCAGGGGCAGCTCTTTTGAGATTGCGGTGAGGCTCATTACCTGAAGATTTCTGTAATTCCCCCCCTGCCATTTGTTGGGATTCTTGGGTAAATGTCTCATTTGTCTTCGTTTCTAGTAAAGTCCCATCTACAAGTGTATTCTTTTTATTAGAGACCTTTGGTTTTCTAGTTCTTGATTTACTGACCTGTTTTTGAGAGAGAGGTTCATGTTCACAAGCAGATTCCTCTGGTTCCAGTTGAGAATTATTCTCACTCTTAACAATTATAGAATCATCTACTTTTGCTATAGTGTCAGGAGTATTACTTGTATTATTGGATATAGCTTTGGATAAATTTAATGCAGTTGAGCTATTGATGTCAATAATTTTATCACTACCTGTAAAAGTGACATTGGCATTAGCTTCCTTTTGTTCGGAAGTTGAACACTCAATTGTTTTACTTAATTCAACAGTTTCTTTGGGAACTGAATCTTGCACAGATTTTCTTTCTTTAAAAATAGAAGCTTCATTACATTTATTTTCTTTAGAAACAGAAGTTTCAGTAGAATTAATTTCTTCAGAAACATCAGTTTTCATAGATTTATTTTCTCTGGAGACAGAAGCTTCAGTAGCTTTATTTTCTAGAGAAACATCAGTTTCCATAGATTTATTTTCTACGGAAACAGAAGCTTCAGTAGATTTATTTTCTCCAGAAATAGCAGTTTCTGTAGATTTATTTTCTTCAGAAATGAGAGCTTCACTGGACTTTTTATCTTCAGAAACAGAAGCTTCAATAGATTTTTTTTCTTTAGAAATGCAAACTTCAGAAGATTTATTTTCTTCAGAAACAGCAGAAGCTTCAATTGATTTATTTTCTTCAGAAACAGAAACTTCAGTACAATTAGTCTCTTCAGAGATAGAAGCTTCAGTCAATTTATTTTCTTCAGAAACAGAAGCTTCAGTAGATTTAATTTCTTCAGAAACAGAAGCTTCAGTCAATTTATTTTCTTCAGAAACAGAAGCTTCAGTAGATTTAATTTCTTCAGAAACAGAAGCTTCAGTCGATTTATTTTCTTCAGAAACAAAAGCTTCAATAGATTTATTGTCATCAGAAACTACTGTATCTGTTGATACATCTTTGTCAAAAGCCCAAGCTGTAGATTTATTTTCTTTTTCAACTGATGTATCAGTAGATAGATTTTCTTTAGGAACAAAAGCTTCAGTAGATTTGCTTTCTTCCGCGCCTAATGCATCAGAAGAAACAATAACTTTGGGATCAGAAACTTCAGATGATTTATTTTCTTCAGCAACTGATGCATCAGTGGATACATTTTCTTTGGGAACAGAGTCATCAATAGATTCTGCAACAGATGTCTCAGCCGCTATATTTTTTGTAGGAATTTCAGAAATGTTTCCTTCAGGAACAGATGCATTTAGAAGATAAAATTGGGTACTTTTGTTTTCTTCAGAAACAAAAACATCAGTAGATATCTTTTCTTCCCTAGCAGACACCTCAGCAGATACATTTTCTGAGGGAACTACTTCAGTAGTTTTATTTTTTTCTAAATCAGGTGTTTCAACTGGTTTAAATTCTTCAGATTCAGTGGGCATTTTGCCAGAAATAACACAAGTTTCTTTCAACTTCTCTGGCACTAATGCGTCATCAGAATTTTTTTCTGGAGAATTATCATTCTCTACAGCATGGAGCTCAACTGGGTTCCCTTCAACAGAGACACAGGTCTCAGAATGTTTGCTGCATTTAATAGCACATATTTCTGTACTTTTTTCAGGAGATAATTCTTCAGATTTTTTATCATGGATGTCAGAGGTTTCATTAGGCTTATCAGAGAATTTTACTTTATTATCCTCATTAATATTACTAGTTTTATCACTTGATACATCAGTGGCCAATTTTCCTTCTTCATCTGAAACTATTTTAGTACCACTTACATTTAAATTCCTTTTTTCTTCTCTCATTTCACCAGTCAAATGTTCATCTATTTTATTACTATCAGATTCTTTATCTATACATACGGTTAACTGCTGGGTTTCAATATTGCTTTTACAAGATTTATCACTAATATTTACAAGCACTGAATCCACGTCATTTTTGTCCTGACTTAGCTTTTCATGATTGTTCATGTTTTCTGTATCATCTTGTTTATCAGGAGGATCTTTGTTAGTATGAGGGCATATTACTTCATTGGCTGCTAGCATGTTAACAGGGATAGTTTTACAGAGTTTTGATTGAGAACTAGGTTCCTCTTTAGCAGACATAGAATCAGTGTTAGTTTCTGCTTCTGAGGAGGTCTGATCAGTTCTGGGTAGGGCTGTAGATGGACTGACTTCTCTGACTGATTCATCCACTCCTGTCTCTGGAAGTGTAATTTGTTTACTTTTGGTTGTAAAATCTATCTTACCCATTTCATTGCATAAAGTGGTACAGTCATCATTGTTACAGCTTCCAGCAGTCACCTCAGAAATTTTTATTTCAACTGATGTTTCGTCAAGTTTACTTAAGCACTGACTGTCAGAAATTTGTTCCCTGACAATTTTAGGTGTATTTACACTTGTAGACAGATCTAGTACTTGTTCACTTATCTGGCCTGACACTGATGAATCTTCACATAAGACTGAACTGCTGCTTGTCTCATTTAATGAAAGATTGTCCCCCTTATCTTTTTCTAAACACTTAGAAAATATGCTTAAATCTTCAGGACTATGAGTAGCTAGAGGTTTCTGCGTCTCATTTCTAATGTCTGTGACTTCCTTTACAGCACAAGGAGTTTCAGCGACTGATGAATCAACTTTTTCTAAAACTGCTTCTTGGTTGGATGGCAGCAATAAAAGTGAGCCACTACATTCCTCTGCTATCGAGAGACAGCTAGTAACTTCTTGCTTTTCATTCGTTTCCTTTAAGTCTATCACTTCATTCAAGATTTTCAATTCACATACTGTCTTTGGTCCATTTGCACTATCCTTAACAGAGGAAGTATTTTGACTTTGACCAAGGACATCACTGGCACCTGTCAGACTAGCCTCACCTTTATTGGCAGTTCCATTTCTCTCACGTGTTTTTTTCGTAGTTTTCTTAGCTTTGTTTGGACTTGCTTTAACAACTATATCCTCCACTTCTTTCTTCATAACTACTGTCTTAGGTTCTGGATTTTCTTGTTTATAAGCATCTATTGAGTCACATTTATGTATCTTTATTTCAATGAATCTTTCTTTACTGTCTACTGGAATTGTACTTTCTGAGCAACCATTCTCTTCAACTTTTATAATAGATTCTTTCCTATCTATGTCTTTTTCATGGCTGCCCTCTTTGCTGCTTGGAGAATCAGCTGCAATAAGAAAATATGAATAAAATAAAGCATTCATTTTTCAGATGATAGTGTAACAAATATATGGTGGATAAAAAACATTATGAAGGGAGTGAAAATTGATATTAACTCTTTCTCTCCTAATTAAAGATATCATCGTTGATTTAACCCCACTAAATTCAATTAATTTTGTGTTTTATAAAAAGAGCATGGATTCCCTTTTAATTCTACACCAAAAGTAATGTTTTCTGATTTTAAACAAACATGTTAGTGAAGTTTTATCAAAACAGGGTAAAATGTACAAATGGACGTGGAAAATAATTATGGAGATAAAAGTTCTTTCTTTTCTTTAAATGAACTCCTTGATTCTAACTAGCATTAGTAAGAAATAAGAGTTCTCAATGGGTCAAATAAAGTTCTAGCAGAGAATTGATTGCAAAGTCAAATTTTGATATGCAATGGATAAAATACAGTGTACATACCTGTACTAAGTTTATCCTTTTCTTCTTGACTACGATTGTCATTTTGTAAAGAGTTTACCAGCTTTGCTAGATCTTGTCTGTCACTGAAAAATAAACATCAATGCTTATTAACATGGAAAATTTCTGTTATATTCAGAAATAACTTATTTCATAATTAGGCTTTTATAAACTTGGGAAACTTGAAACACAGCTAATATGGACTCACTAACGAAGAGAAAATTAGGAGCCCTAGTTTAAGAGAACATTTACAGTTTTTCAAAGATGTGTCATTAAATATTTGAATTCAGCTTCAAAATGATATTAATTAACTGGATTTGTATTCAGTGCTAAGTTAAATGATACTCTTTCAATTCAACACATTAAGACTTTTCCAAGGTGATATATTTTTAAAGTACACCTTAATTCCACAAGGCAGTTTTGTTGAGAAAGATCAATCACTGAATATTTCAAACATTTAAGGGTTATGATATAAAAAAAATAATAAAACTATTCCATTCAAAATGTAAAGAATTCAAAAACATGAATAGTGTCAACTCACCTACAAACAAGCTGCCAAGTATTGGCAGCATCATCATCCTGCTCTTCTTTGTACACCAGTAAGTTCATGTCTTTATCCTGGAACATAGTATTATTTTATTGTAAATTTTTGTTAACTAATATTGCTGCTAATAACAACAAAGTGAAATGTATTTCCCACACTGATAAGGCTAGTCATTACTCCTTACCAAAAAATACCAATAAGCTTGACCCTCTTTATCTCTGCCAATGGGTAGAAAGCGCATGTCCTCGGCACTACTTTCATTAACTTTCTCTTTGAACTTGACATTGTAATCAAACTGACTCTCCAGAAGGTTCTTTGGACAAAATAATTTAGTTTAATATCTTTGGAAAAATTAATTTAGAATGCAAAATGAGCATAACAGAATCATATTAGACATAAGAGCAACATAGAGTAGGCCTAAGAGTTAAGTAAAAATTAAATGGATATCAAGTCAGTCGAATTCCATATTTGCAAGGATATTCCTTGTTTTCCAGAAGTATAAAAGAGCTACTGACTGCATTTTTGGTTCATGTAAGCTATTAGTTATAATCTTTACATAAGTCTAAGTTATCCATCACTGCACTGTCCTAACTGTATATTATTTGTCCATTGTAAAGATATTGAAGAAAAACACATTGTATTCAAACCACATTTTCATTTGTCTGGATGAAATAATATAAGTTTATCTAATACTTTAATTGTATCAAATATATTTTCTGGGAACATTTTTTTTAAAAGAAATTAAGCGTATTTGATTAATTGTTTTTCTCAGTATAGAGTTTTAGAATGATAGGTTACATGTCATAATAGCCAAATGTCAGCAAGTAAAAGCTCCCACTCTAAAAAAAAAAAAAAATTCTCAATGGCAATTTTCTCAAACTTAATGAAATCCAGTTCATATAACTTAGATCTCTTTCTTGCCCACATATATGAATTTTCAATTTAATAACCAACTTCAAAACCTCAACTGTCTCAATCTAAATGTTTGAGGAAAAAATCAATAAATGCAATATTTTTTTAGATCAGGGGTGTGAGGCTGTGAGATAAGAAATATACTTTACAATCAGCAGTACACACTTAAGGCCTACATTTTTTTTTTGGAGACTGAGTCTTAGATTATTATTTCACTAAAAAAACAAAAACATGATAGCTTAACAACTGATAATTTTTTTTTTTAAATCGTGTGTTATTTCCATAATGGTCCAAAATAATTAAAGAGAAAAATAATAAAAGAACAGAATACAATTATTAAAAAAAAACAACATTGAGCTTGTAACTCTAACAATTGTTAGTAGGCTACATCTGAAAGAAAAATGCATCTAAATTAATTTGATACATTAACAGATTTTTTAAAATTAGATTCTTATCTTTATCTGATCATAATAAAATACAGACTACTAATTACATAAGAGCTGAAACTTAGCCAAGTAGATTTATGTTCTCTCACTGGGTTAAGTCATCTGACTTTTAGTTCTTAATATAACTAAATAAATAATTTTATTTTGGTTTCAATAATAAAACAAAAAAATAAATACAGTTCATAAGAGATTTTATTATAATCTTACCTTAAGAATTCGAAGCTTTGTATCCAGCTTTGCATGTTTGTATCCATAACTCTCAACTTCCCATGCATCAAATTCAGAATAATGATGAATAAACTGAAGGGATGAAATGTTAATAATTGTTTGTTTCAAGGTATCACAATAAAATGTAATTTACTACTTTTAATTTATATATATCAATTAAATTTAATTTTAAATTTTCTATCACTTTTGAGTGTATCATTTATATAAAAAATAAATGACAGCAATATGCTAAAAAAAAATATATAATTTATAAATTATATGTAGCCATGCTTCATAATAAGTCTAAATAAAAAAATCTTAAATGGTAAAGTAAATGGAAATGGCAACAACCCATCCTCACCTTGTGATCTACATTTAATTTTCAGTGTCAGAACACTTTATTTATAGAATTACTTATAGCAATTAGCAGTGAAATACCTTAATAATGTTCTTTTCAAAGCGTTCTGGAGTCACAGAAGATTTCCCAATCCTTCTCAATAATCTCACATGAATATCAATTAACACATTGGAGACTGAAAATACATTTATTAATACATATATTTAGTTTGATTTTTGAGGTAGACAAGAATTTTGTCTTATTCCAATCTAACTAAGTTCTAAAAATAATGCATAAAATGGCTTAAAAGTGCGTATTTATTTGAAAAATAGATAAATTTCTTTTGATTTACACATTATCTTCATGGTGGTAATTATGGTAAAGATGTGGACCCAGTCTAATTTTTGATAATACAATATATTTGATATTTTGCTTTTTTGGCCCATCAGCCCAATTTAGGCCATGTTGTGCCCATAAACCCTCAAGGGTTACTTTCTGTTTATGGCTCAAGATCTAAATGTTAAACAGCTAAGTTATTTAAAAAAAAAAGGTCCAGTCATAGCTTAAAAAGTAAAAATTTATATAATCCAATAAAAATCTGTTGAAAATGTATATTAACAATTACTTTACCCTATCTCAAATCAAATTTTTGTTGTCAACCCCACCACCCAGATTAAGCCCAGTATTTTCCAAGGGTTGAAATAACCAAACAGTGTTTTTAAGTTGTCTGCTCCAAAATATTTCCCTCTAATATCCTGATATCTGTGGCAATCAAGGAGGATATGCTCCACATTGAGATAAGAGTCACAGTACTCACACAATGATTATTGATGGCTGCATTATTTTTCATTCACAGTTCATTTTGAAATTGCTTCTTTCTTTAAATATCAATGATTTAAAACTTCATAAATATTATTTTTATGATGATATTTACTCAATGTTTTGATTGAATCTTTAATGAAACAATTATATTATTTGTTGCAATAATGGCATATAATTAAAAAATAACTATAAATCTAGATACCATGACCTAGCATGCCGAATAGGATAGGCAGGGACAATCAATTTTCCTAAGGCCCCGGCCTACTTGGACAAGCCAAGCTATTGGACTTGAGAAAAAAAAAACACCTAGTTAACACAATCGTCATCAATCAGCAACATATGCATGCAAGGCACGTAAGTC
This sequence comes from Biomphalaria glabrata, assembly GCF_947242115.1. Lineage (NCBI taxonomy): Eukaryota > Metazoa > Mollusca > Gastropoda > Planorbidae > Biomphalaria > Biomphalaria glabrata. The sequence goes on along the minus strand of NC_074725.1, from coordinate 15,106,855 downwards.
ATTTGCCAAAATTGAGAAAAGACTAAATTTGGCTCAGCAGGCCAAGATGTAATTTAGGAGTCAGGTCTAAAACAAAGAAATCCTATGCAGAAACGGGACTCAACTATTTAATTAGGTTGTGAATGAGCATCACATGAGGTTTGCAGGACATGTCCTCAAGCAGAATTAATTATTAAATGCATACCATGAGTTGCAATGACATGGAGACCAATATGAGGAAAGCACAAAATGGGATATCCTTGTATAACTTGGCGCCACACTTCATGGAGGACCTCAGAGCAGTGAACATAAGGTTGGAATAGGCAAATAGATCTATGTTTTACGGTAAACTACCAGTAGCTGTCTCACATAATTTATATCTATATTTTGCAACACTTCATGGAGAACCTCAGAGCAGTGAACATAAGGTTGGAAGAGGCAAATATATCTCTGTTTTACGGTAAACTACAAGTAGCTGTCTCACATAATTTATATCTATATTTTGCATTACATTATTTTGAAAAATATAAATTTTTAAAAATGTCTTCTTCTTTGAGCTATATCCTTTTGATGTGTATGTCCAACACTAAAACAGTATTTGATTCTTTCGGAAGCTGGGATAGGGAGTGTAGGCCAGTGTTTCCCAAACCTTTTCTCTAACAGTTTGGAAAACACTGCTGTAATTTAACTTCAATTTCCATATTTATATACTGTGACAGTCTGGGCTTTTTCTTTTAGAAACAAGGTGTGCAACAAACCCAGACTTTGGACTCCTTTAATTTTAAAGGCAGGTAATTTCATCTTTTAAAAAAGAAACACAAATCTTTATGGACTTTAAGGTAGCCAAATCACCTGGTGTGATCACCTCTAGTGGGCATGGTATCTGGCTTCAAATTCAAGGCCACACTTTTTTCTTTCATTCATAAAGATATCTCGATGTAGGACATGATTACTCATTGAACGAATGATGGATTAAATAACCCCAATAATATTTCTTATAACAATATTGCCATGTCTGGGGAACAAGAATGAGTTAAATTCATTATCTTGCTGAACACCTCCTTTTCTTATTTGTATTAACAGCTAACAGTGTAAATGTGATTGGATTGTCTCTATGTATAGGTGAATGGAAGCTTATTTTGATTTGCCCATCATCATATGATCAAACAGGCTCATAATCTAGTCCTTATCCCTTACACTTACATGAGTGTGAGTTTCCTGAGAAGGTAAACATAATAGTATTACATACATGGTTACAGAGAATCTTAAAGGTATACCATCTAATCACAATCTAATCTTAAAACAATAAAAACTGTAATCTGCTTTGTAGAAATGGAAAAAAAATCAGGAACTTATCTAAAATTGGACATGCACAGTGCTAAAATGATTTTTGCTCCAAACATAAAGTAAATGAATTATTTCTACACAACAAATAAAGTGATGTGTTCCATGAATGATGATGATGAATCAGATTTTGACAGTGTTCCATTTTAATATTTTTTAAGAGCTTACTAGATCTAATTACTAACTTACTAACTAAACTCTATAAACAACTGGATATATTCTAAATTCATTGTTCCTGTGTTATATTCTAAATTCATTGAACCTATGATATCACAACGATGATAATAGCGTCAAACTATATGTGTCATAAAATCAAGCTTTTAAAATGGGTACAATTAGTGCATATCGATGTAAATCTATTTACTTAGAAAAATATAGCACATTTATGGTAAACCACAAAAAGCTGATACTTTGTACCCTGTACTTTGCATTACATCATTTAAAAAAATAACAATTAAAAAATATATAATTTAAATATTTTGTCTTCTTTGGGTTATATCCCTTTGATGTTTATTTTTGCACTAAGTGCACTAATTGTACCCATTTTAAAAGCTTGATTTTATGACACATATAGTTTGATGCTATTATCATTGTTGTGATATCACATGATTAATGAATTTAGAATATAACATTATAACACAGGAACAATGAATTTAGAATATATCCAGTTGTGTTTTTTTTTTCAGATGCCCCATTCTATTAACTTCTGAATTATGTGTTATAAAGAAATACCTAGAGCATGTGCTTGATGTGAAGAGATATTAATAAAACGAAAGGGCTAAGGGGGAGGTATAGAATGTAGATATGGTATTTTGAAATAAAAATGTCTTTGATAGGTAAAAAAAAAAAAGGGGGGGGGGGGGGAGAGAAACAGTCAAGACACTGTATCAAGAGATCATCAATAATTGATCGACCATTAAAATGTGACGTCAGCCTCAAATACATACAAAGACACTCCTTTGAAACATCACAAATACTCAAAATAATAATAATAACACATTTAACCACTCTCTTATTCTGCCTACACCCCCTTACCCGCGCTTTCTTCTTACGCAATTCCACTCTCCAACATTCACACGTTTTCAGTGCAAAGTAACAACGTAAATTTCAAGACTTAATCCAAACGCAGCCACCAGACTAAAATACAACAACAAAAAAATGGTCAGTGATAGCCCAACACACAGGTGTAAACCAGGCCACCAACACAGCCCCAAAACATTGTTAAAGTTGTAGTAAGAACAATCTTGAGGGGAAAGGGGGAGGAGCCATCATTTGAGTACCTACGGTCAAGCCGCTAATTAGGTCACAAACACTAGGCGTGATAGATATATAGATATGTTGTTTGTGTGTGTGTGACAAATACTAAGCGTGCTCTAAAATACTGTGGGTTTTTTTGGTCAACCAGGTGGTTTAGGGAGGGCGGATCTATCTACATCTATAGGTAACACAGCTCGCAAGCTACCAAGCTTTTCAGCACCCCCCCTTCCCCGCCCAGATCGAAAAATATCTAGCACTGACTTTTGGGCTGTTACATACACTGAGCGTGCTAGATCGGCGGCTAGTTACGTAGGGCCGCGTACCGTATGTTTTGTTTTTAGGTCAACCAAGTAAACTTGGGGAGGGCGGGATTATCTATTGGCTACCAAAGCTTATTAGGTTCTCCCTCAAATAAATAATATCTGGATTTAATTTATTAATGGCCTTATTATATATGTCTCAAAATAGCTTAGACCTAAATAAGTACTACGGTAATGCGTTACTGGGCTTAGAACCGTCAGTTTCTAAGCAGAGCTGATCAGTGATAGATTCCTTCGATGTGGACCATGTGAAAATGACTAAAATCTGTCTGTCTTGACATGGCGTAAAAAGAAAATGATATAAATAAAAAAAATATAGATTATATAATAACACTTTTGAAACACCATACTTTTCACAAAATTTTAAGATTATAACACTTTTAAAACACCATACTGTGCATACTTCTCGGCGGAAAACAGATTGAGCTTTCAACATTCTACTTTTAGGACCATTTTTTTGACTAATTTCAAATTAGCTATTATTGACATATTATATATCAATTTTATTGCCCAAGAATAGAGGAATTCAAAAAAAAATAAAATCAGAAGCAACAGACAATTATTTAACTTGAAAAAATGAGGTCAAACACACTTACCCCTAATAATGAAAAATTCATCACTCACAGAAGATATGTCTAAAAATCCATGAATTTCACAAATTCACAGTATTATTAACAGAAAAATGTGTCACAAAGTAAAATATTTTTATAGAACATTTGAAAAAAACAATAAAAACTAGTTTCTTAAAACATTTATGCCTATTAATTAGCCTCCCCAGACCCCACCTCCTCCGTAAAAAAAAATGGTTGCAAATGATACTTTATAATCATCCTGAAAAACAAAACCAGTATCAGTTTTGACATATTATATATCAGTTTTAATGCCCAAGAACAGAGGAATCCAAATATGGTTCATTCATTATCATCAGACAAGTATTAGACCATAAAAAATGAGATCAAACACACTTACCCCTAATAATGAAAAATCCATCATTCACAGAGGGTATGTCCAATATTCCATGAATTTTACAAATTCACAATATTATTAGCAGAAAACTATGTCACAAAGTAAAGTATATTTATAGACCATTTGAAAAAACAAACAAACAATTTTTAAAAATATTTATAACTAATAAATTAGCCCTCCCCCCTCGCCCCACCCTACCATAAAAAGTCTTTTTTTTTTTTCTTATATCTTCATGTTTTAACAAACTAATATCAATTTTAGATAAAGTTTATAGATGTATAATTTTAGACTAGAAAAGATCTTATATTAAATGAAATATTATCAAGATTTAGATCTCTTCTAGTTCTTGATCAATTTTTAGATCTAGGTCTAGACTACTATACTCTGACTCTAGTCTAGGCTTATAGATATTAGTTTAGTCCTAATAATAGGTTTTGCATAGTACATGATGTATTCTGTTTACTATCTCATATGATCTCAATTTTTGTATTTGTTGTAATTGTTGCTGAGAAAAGAAATAAAAACAACTTTTATTTGGTTTATAGATTCTATGTGTTTGTTGTTATTTTTAACTATGTCCATAAACCATAAGTAGATCTATATTTAGTCTCTATCCTACACAGCTAATAGTTTTTACAAAATTATTTAATCTTTCTAGATCTAGTAATCTATTAGATTTATGCCTAGATTTAGATCTTTAAAAGGAAAAAAAAAGTGTTTTTGCCGATATATCTACATTCTAGCTCTATCATCTAGATCTATTAATCTAGAACTACCAAGTATCCTACCTACTTGAATCTCTTCTCTATAGTATAATCGACTAGATCTAGATTTTTTCCACTTTAAGTAGTTTAAGATGTAGATCTAGAATTCTAGATTTAGAGATCTAATTAAGCCCTAAGTTTATAAGCTCCTATGAATTATATTTAGATATAAAATCTTAGATTTAATCTACATTTAGACTTAGACAAGATTCTAGATCTACACGTGTACATCGCAGTTACTAGATCTAGATCTAGAAATGACTAGATTTAGAATAAATTAGATCTCATATTTTTTCAATGTTAAAATCTAGTTTTAAGTCTATGAATAATATTTAGATGTAGAGATATATTTAGACTTAGGCTAGGGTCTTGATCCAAGCGTGTGGCCCGTGTACATCGCTACTTGACTATCTACTTAAATCTACTAGAAATGACTTGATTTAGATCTAAATCATCTAAAAGAATTTTTCCACGTTAAAATCTACTGATATAGACTCTAGTCCTAATTATATAAGTTACTATGAATTATATTTAGACATAGAATCTATTATAAAATCTTAGATCTAATCTACATTTAGACTTAGACTTAGATCTAGCAAGTCTAGATTCTAGATCCACGCGTGTACATCGCCACTTGACTATCTACTAGAAATGACTAGATTTAGCTCTAAATCATCTCAGATTTCCTAAGTCTATAAGTTATTATGAATTATATTATTATATTTAGACACAGATATACAATTTTAGATCTACATTTAATCTAGAGACTAGACTAGATCTAGATCTAGTCTGATCCACGCGTGTGTGCATCGCTACTTGACTATCTACTAGAAATGACTAGATTTAGCTCTAAATCATCTCAGATTTCCTAAATCTATAAGTTATTATGAATTATATTATTATATTTAGACACAGATATATACAATTTTAGATCTACATTTAATCTAGAGACTAGACTAGATCTAGATCTAGTCTGATCCACGCGTGTGTGCATCGCTACTTGACTATCTACTAGAAATGACTAGATTTAGCTCTAAATCATCTCAGATTTCCTAAATCTATAAGTTATTATGAATTATATTATTATATTTAGACACAGATATATACAATTTTAGATCTACATTTAGTGAATTTAGTCTAGAGACTAGACTGGATCTAGATCTAGTCTGATCCACGCGTGTGTACATCGCTACTTCACTATCTACTACTTAGTCTTAGCTACGACTAGTACTACTACTAGAACTAGAAGTGACTATATTTAGATCTCTAGACCTTTTCACGTTAAGATGTAGATCTAAGTCTATAACAAATTACTATGAATTATATTTAAACAAAGATCCAGATCTAAAATCTTTATCTTAGTCTAGATCTAGTCTAAATCCGCGCACGCTGGCAGCGCAAAAAAAAGGACGCATTTCCCGAGTCATGATGTTATTTGAAATGAAAACAAACGACACTCGTAGTGAAATGTAAAATATTTACCTAAGCAGTTGATATTATTTAAAAAAATGGTCTGTTATAGTTTCAGTCTATGATAAGGCTTAATAGATGTTGTCGGTTCCACTTATTCCGCGAGAATGAATAAAAAATTAAGCACGATGAAAAAAATTGATGAGGTCAAACTGTCCCGACACACTTCCGATGGGCTTTTAAAAAAACATGTTTTTTTAAAAAACTTTATTTTTTTTATACACCAAAAAAATAAAAAATAAAACACTATGATTGCTGAAATAAAAATAAACGTGTTTTGAAATTAAAATTGGTACCATTTAAATGATATTTTTATAAAATTGTATGCATAGTTTCACGACGCACAAATTATGAAATGGCATCGAGGCTATTTTTTTTTTATTTTTAAGATAAACTAACAACTTAATTTCTTTTCTTTTTTCTCTATCATTTAGAACAATCATTTCTAAACAGTAAGCATGCATTATTTCATAGTAATGATATAGGTTTATATGTTTCTTACCTTTTCAAAGGGGAGCACATAAATCCAAAAGTAAATCCTGTGTGTCTTTTTTTGCATACTTCATGACATTCACTAATGCACAAATTTCTTATAAAAACGAATTTCAAAAAAATATTGCTCAAGAAGCTTCCACAAACATAGGTCTACCCATCAGTAAAAGGAAATATACCACAGGTGTTGTATATATGGAGAAAATGAATAATGAACTTCAAAAATGCATTTTCAATAGAAAATCTGTTTTCCGCCTCTCGTGTGTTTGATAAGTTCTTAATATGTTCGATAAGATAAGATAAAGGTAAATAAGTGTTCGATAATTTAAGCTTTTGAAATCATCAACCTGACCCACTTTAACATTAAATATAAGTTTAACTATACTATGACTATGAGTAGCTATGTGATAAAAATTTGTGAAATTTTATTTTTTTAATTTTAATAGTAAATTATTAAAGATCTTGTTCTGAGCTTTCCAACGAGGTATAGAATGTTAATATAGGTCCAATTGATAAAAAAATGTTGTAAAATTTGACGCGTTTTCACTTATACATTGAAGCAATGGAATCCCAGGAAGTGAGACTTTCTGAAAAATCGAACTAAAGTGTATGTCATTTCGCTAATTTTCATCACTTTGATAAAAACTATATATCAAATTAAAGCTTAGGATGTGCTTAATTAAGTTATCCAATTGTTTTATAAAATTTATTTGCAGATTTTTTTTTTTCTTTTTTTAATCAACTAAAAATGACATTATTATAATTTATTTTTGTAATAAAATATTATTTTATTTTTAGATTTTTAAATTCTTTATAATACATTATGGAAGCACTTGTTCTGAGCTTTCCAATGATATATAGATTATATCTATACGCTCAAGAAGTTAATTTTATTTTTTTTTTTTAACGCATTTTTGTTCATACTATATGAGGTTTTCTGAAAATTGAACAAAAATGCGTAACTTTTCGCTAATTTTTATTACATAGCTAAATATATATATATAAAAAAAAAAGCATAGGATGTGCCTACTAAAAGCATTTGTTGTATAATATTTTATTTATATTAATTTTTTTTCTAATTTTCTTAACTATCCGGTATTATCTTAATGCTTTGTTTTGCAATTAAATATTTATTTTGCTTTATTTTATTTGTTTAAATTGTAGATTATTGAAGCAATTGTTATTTACCAAACAATAATATATATAGTTTATTGTTGTAGGTGAAACAGCTTTAAAAAAAAAGCATATTTTTTGATGCGTTAACATAGGATAATGTTTTCTGAAAATAGAACAAAAACATATTTCATTTCTTTAATGTTTATTATCAGATAGCTAAAAAACCAATTAAAAAAAAAAAGCTTAGGATGTTTTGTTTTTTTTACTTCTTTTTAAATATATTTTATTAATTTGTTTAATTTTTGTGTGTGTGTAAATGTAAATTTGAAGATATATAATAATGAATGACCTTATTGCCCCAGGCCAGTGCCATATATGGGCCAAGAAGCAGTAAGCGTAAACTATATATACTGTTCCAGATCACACTTATTGGCTCAACCCCCTCTATACTGTCAGCCTTTTTATTACAAACATCTAAAATATAGTACCTTACGTAGCTAGTGTACTGTTGGCTGCTTGACTACATTATGTACTGTTTTGTAATAAATTTGCAGCTTGTAAGATTTTGCCCCAGTGTGCTAATATTATTTAGTGGCCTTTAATCATCATAAAAATGATTGAGAAACAAGGGAATCTTCTATCACGGGTCCCCCCTTATGCTCTGGACCTGAGGAAGTTGCCCCACTCACCAACTTATAAGTGAATCAGAAGACATTCAATTGATTATTATTTTTGATGAAAGTATAAGCAATGTATTGAAGAAGGTTGATGTAATTGATGAGGGATAAATAATGAGTTTGTAATTAAGGCACTGGATATGATGATGGGTTAATATGATATATAATGAAGCTACATATTACTAGGTTACGCAAATATATAAATTGAAATTTATTTCTATATACGAATCTTTTATTATAAATTACCAAACAAGATATAACTCATTTCTGGCTTGAAAATATAATAGTATGATAGATCTAGAATGATAGTAATAGTCATGCTTTACGACACACTTTAAACCATTAAATTATTGCTTTTTCATGAGTTGGGTAAGCTCCTGAGCTAAGTTTTAAGTAATTTTTTTAAAATCTCATCATCTTAAATGCATTTTGGCTAAAGCATTAGTAATTTGTAAAGGTGCGGTGGTTGAGTGATAAGGGTTAGGGTTAAGGGTTGAGCTTGGCTTCCAAAACCAGGGCCCCTGAGGTTTAAATCCTGGAGAAGACTGGGACTTTTAATTTTGGTATCTTTGGGCACCTATGAGTCCAACCAGCTCTAATGTGTACCTGACATTAGTTGGGGAATAGTAAAGACAGTTGGTCGTTGCGCTGGACACAGAAATTAGTTTTATACATCACATGCCATACAGACCACAAGATCTGAAAAGGGATTTGTTTTTTTTCTTTTTATTTTCTTAATTTATTCAATTTTATATATGTATTAAGAAATAAATGAAAACTGAAGAGTAAACTAAAACAAAGCTATATAGAACAACACATGAACTGACGAAGGAGACTTGGACAGTAGCACACAAACATATATATATATATATATATATATACACATATATATATATATATATATTAATGGTGCACCGAATAGTACTATTTGATATTCGGCCAGAGCCTGATATGACCAGATAGTAAAATTTGATATTCGTCCGAGGCTGGATATCTAAGTGTCTTGTAAATAGCTTGTATTGCTGAACATTTTACGAAACATACCTATATTTGCTGGTATTATTTTTTTTTCCTTTATATACCTTATTGTTTTAAACTCTGTTACTGATTGATTTATTGAAGATTAACAATATTTATAAACAGAAATTAATCTGTGTAGCATGAGCGTGTCTGTGTGTATTATATATATATATATATATATATATATATATATATATATATATATATATATATATATATATATATATATATATATATATATATATATATATATATATATATATATATATATATATATATGCATCTAGATTTACAGCTGGATATAGACTGCCTATTCCTATATTTCTATCTATAAAGTCTAGGATAGACATCTGCACATTGAATGATTATTTTTTTAAATCACAGTAGAGTAAATACTGGGGCACTGCGGTTGAATGGTTAAGCACTTGGGTTCCGAACCTGAGGTCCTGGGTTCAAATCCAGATGAAGACTGGGATTTTGAATTTCGGGATTTTTAGGACGCCCTTGAGTCCACCCAACTCTAATGGGTACCTGACTTTAGTTGGGTAAAATAAAGGCAGTTGGTCACATAACACCCTGCTTGTTAACCGTTAGCCAAAGAAACAGATGACCGTAACATCATCTGCCCCATAGATCGCAAGGTCTGAAGGGAAAACTTTATTTTTTTACTTTTTAGAGTATCTACTGAGTCTAAATAGATCATAGAATATAGTGACAAGACTAGAACTAGAAAAATAGTAAATTTAGACTATTTTAGACTAAGATTTTTATAGATAATAATTATTTTATGATTATATAAATTACTCTTAACTCTAGGACTAGATTTATTACAGTCTTATCTTTTTAATACATCTAGATATATTTATTAGGCATATCATTACTAGATCTAGATGATTATTTTCAATCCATCTAAATTAGCATATTATCTATCTGCTATCTATCTTTCTAAACAAGACTAGTTAGATCTAAAGTCTAAAGTTTAGTATTAAAAATTAAAGTATTTTTACTCGAAGACCTGCCCAAGGGCTAAGGCTAAGTCAAGTCTAAGCTTAAGCATAAGCTTGTCTAGAATAGTTACTTAAAGTCAACAGTCTGTCTACACTAAGGCTAAAGGCAGGCTCTTTAGTCACTTTAGATGCTAAAGTCTTCTAAAGCTTGTTTAGAATAGTCTAACTCACTCAGTCCTCAGTAACTGACTGTAACTTAAGTCTAAGTCTAGATCCAGTAATAGATCTGATTTCAAAACTTCATAAATCTAGTCAATCTAATCTAGATCTAAGATACCAGATCTAGACCTAGTATATCTTATACTTATATCTACAATGTCTACACTTAGACTCTACTCATCTAGAATCTATTCTAGATCTAGTATCTAGGCCTAGTATTTTCAAGGCCAAGCCCATAAGTTAAGTATAACTTAGTAAAAGTCATAAGTCTAAGGCCCAAGGCAAGAAAGGCATTCTATCTATATGATTCTTAGATTCTATTAATTATAATTATTTTCTATATTTATTATAATTTTAATCTAGATCTAGAGTCTAGATCTAGTTAAAAGAAGTTATCATCTAGCTATGATTATAATTAGATTTAATTAGATCTAGATCTATGTCAATTTATGATTTATAAATTAAAATTTAATTAGTCTACAAATTAGATCTATAATCTACATTTGTGCAGTCATTTGAGCAATCAATAGATTATTACTTATCACTTAAGGTAGATCTGGCTGAAGAATCTATACTTATAATCTAGATCTAGAATTCCAGAGAACATTTTCATTACGAAGATGTTTTATTGTTTACACCTGACTACAGTAAAAAATAGGCCAAATTAGTGCACTGTAGTCACGTGACTGTAATTAGAAACTTATTTTGTTTTCGCAATGTAGATACTACATGCAGGACAGAAATGCTATTATTAAAAATCCTTGGGCCTAGAGATTTCAAATCTTATGTAGAAGTAACAGAAAAATGCATATACTACACACAAAAATAATGATAGAACAAAATGTGTCAATTTGTTCATTCAAAGATGTGTACGTAAATGCAAAAATTCAAGGTCAGTCCCATTGGCCGCCATATTAACATTAATGAACTTTGGGTACCTCACATAAATGAAGAGAAAAAAAAAACCTTGGACATACAAAGCAATGTAGATGATTTAGAACTATGTTAAAATGGATTATCTACACGAAATACAATATTTTTTTGTAAATGAAGCAATACGAGTCTTGTAATAGTTCTGCAAATAATAACTATTTTTATCACTCAAGTTCAACCCCAAAAAAATTTACATTAAATTATTATTTTTTTTTTCTTTTAGTTTTTTAATTTAAAAATGTATATTTTAAACCTAAAAAATCGATATGGATTCCTAAATAACATTTTTTATTTACTAATTAAGCAAAAAGTCATTGTCACTAATTTTCAAAGTAAAAAAAAATTAAAAATGGCCGCTCAGGTTTCCCGCAATTGTAAAACTGTCAACATCCGGGAATTTCGCATAGCTACTATGAGTAGTAATAGAATAAAACATGTCTACTTTTTAAGAAAAATGGATGAGGAGTTCACAGATACAATCAGTTTTTTTCTAGGTCTAATTTTTACGGAGATACACAAATTCAAACATAAAAAATGTCGGCGAATGAGCTTAACTTGTTCGATAAAATCATAAACGTAAGTTACTCAACTCTAGAATAGATCTAGATCTAGCTTGAAAAAGTGAGATCTTTTATTTTTTATACTCAATTATCTCTAGATTATTCTAGAATCAGTCGAGTCTATGCTATGTGACACAGTGACTATGTCTTAGACTGACCTAGAGTCTAGAAAGATAAAAAAAAAAAACTAAAAAGCATTGTAATTTCAATTTAAAATAAAAGTTTAAAAATATAAAATTTGTTGAAGTTGAGCATCGATTTTGACTTCTCTATCATTATGATTATGTAACAATTTTGTCGTTATGTATGAAATCTTACCATCACTATCTGTATCCTCTAAATATTTTTGCAATTCTGTATAGCTTATTTCTGGAAGTCCTAAAGAAGAGCTGTATTTGTCAAAGAAGGAACAAATAACTGCAAAATTTGGGTCTTTGTGACAGTCGCCTTCTCCTACTGACGCCATGTTTATTAGTGCTTTTAATATTGCCAACTCTCACAACAATTAATAAGATCGTCGTGAATGTTTTACAGACCTAGAGTCTAATTATCTTTTTAAAAATTCAAGCAATCAAAATGTTTTGGAAAAGGCTTGTCTAAATGCTTTCAATTTCTTTCTTGTTTGAATTTTTAATGCGCTATTACTATTTTTATGTATAATATCTTCAAAATAATACATTTGGCAGCGCGAGCGTTCAATTATGCTAATAATAGAACATTGTTAGCCAGATAGTCATTTTTATTTATTTAAAACTAAGAGTAGAACTATTCTATATTTTGTTTATACAGGAGCATGAATTAATTATTATTCATTTTTTATTATCATAAGCTTCATATAAATCTAGACTGTTGATAGACTAGAGATCTAGAATATCTATATATTTTGAAAAATTGAACTTTAAAATATTAAAACATGCATTGTATTTGATTGTTACATTGTATGCATTTTACGCTGCATTATAAATTTAGCATCACATCGATGATTGAGCTTTTCATTGATAAAGTAACTAGATCTATGGGAAAGGACCAATGGCGAACGCTTTTGTCCCAGTTTAGTTTAGAATTTATAACTCCGCAATGGTTAAACTTATAATAAAAATGAAAACATCTGCGGACTCCTCAGCTATTGGGCGATAAAACTAAATTTGATTATTTTTTCCATATCAGCTATTAAATTTATAAATCAAGTCAACTTGCGGTAGGGGTCAGACCTAATCAGCGAACGCAATTTTCGCGGGAGTCATAATGAGCGAAAGGCCGTAAAAAATAGCGAAATAGCATGTTAAAATATAGGAAATTATGCTTCAATTAGTTCTATCATCTAACTTCTTCCATGAAGCATTATAATTATTGTCCTCCTTGTGGCATTAGGCCTAAATTTGTTTTCACTTTTCTCGTGCTCCACATCTCCTTTCTCTGCTTGTAACTGATGTCTATATATAGCCTACGAAACTTGCGATCTATTTTTTTTTAAAAGAAAGAAAGAAACTACAAAATTCTATCTCGCCACCTTCCTATAGGCTAGTCCACGTCGTACTACTCTCCATTTCATAAACTCTCGTTACTGCAACTATTCTTTTTAAAAGAACTTTTGTTTAGTGCACTTAATCACCATCAACTCGATCTCACCCCCCCACACACACACACACAAGCTGATTGACCCAAAGGCAGATCCTGAATGCGATGGATTGATGGTGTTATGGAGACAGATCTACAACAGCTTGGGTTTCGGGCATGGAGACGAAAGGCTCAGGAGAGATCTTGTAATTTTATACATCTATATTATATGGTAACTCTTATATTTATTACTAAATATATAGTTCGCGTTTTTCCGATCCTGAAATCGAATATTTTCTCCTGGAAAACTCTTGGAAATCTCCTAATAATACTAATCTCAGAATGGTGGGGGAACCCTGTGAAAATGAATTCTGCACTTCTTTTAAACATTTATACACATATTAATATCATTAATTAGTAACAAGATGTTAACCAGCCAGTTAAAAAAAAAGGAGGACGGCAAAACAGAGCCCCCCCCCCCCCCCCCGTATAAGCGCTGTTAAGATCACTGGCATAGAGGAAAGTAACTGCCAGCAAATGACCTCTGAGACTGTTGGAGAGCTGCGAGTCAAACATTTTAGACGGAAAGAAAATGCGGGAAAATATGCTGGTCGCAACTGGGCGTAGTCATGCGAAACACGTAGTGATGCACTCATCCTTAATCTTCGAAATCCAAGACATTGGGTTAAGGTTAAAAATATGCCTATTATTTTAATATTTCAGTTTACAAACAATAACAATAGATAAGACAAAAAGAAAACAGACTAAATCAGTAACTAAATTATTATTAATGGCTTTTTAAGCTTATATAATAGGGGTTTCGCTGAATAGGTTTTCAGTTAAAAGGGTCATTTTGAGCGAACACCCCATAATATTTATTTTTCAACGGAATGAATAGCCTTAGCTATTCTAGCTAACTATTTCCTCATCAATTTATAAGTATAATATGCAATTTTATTTCGGCCGATGTCCATTGGTGCTTTAAAATCGCCATAAGTTCGGACCTATTCTCGTTTATCCGGAAACGTTTTGAGAATGAAATTTCCATACATGTCAACTTTGACCTTCAGCTATGCTTTATTTTATGAGGGAAAACGAAAGTGACTATGTGGGAAATGTATAAAAATTGACTCTTTGTAATACCATTTTCTTAGTTCTGCAGTTACTTTTGAAATAAATAAGAATGGATAAAAATTACGGGGAGGTGTTCGCTTTATATGCCATTTCGCTGATGGGCCTTTCCTATAGATCTAGATCTACTAGTCTTAGTCTAAAGTCTAACTCTAGTCACTTAGTCGTCTTAGTTACACTATGTAAGTAGTAGTACTGTAGTGTATTGTAGGCTATGGCCATGGCATAAGATAGATCTAGATATAGATGTCTAGATCTAAATTGACTCAAACTGTAGATCTAATCACTGTTCTGTAGATTTAATTTAGATCTATATTTCTAGATGAAAAAAAAAAAATTACAATGATGAATTTTTAATATTTTGTTTCATACTGTTAATAATAATAATTTTCAAGAAATTACATTATAATTAGATTTATTAGATTAGATTTAGATCTAGAATCTTAGATCTAGATTAATTAGAGTAGGTCTAAAATTCAAGATCGATAATTATCATAATCTAGATCTATATATAATACTAATAATAATCTTTATTATCCGTAAGCCGTAAGGAAATTTGTCTTACAATTTGTGCATTACACCAAACAAAAAACATTGACATTATAACTATAACTACTATAAGAAACCAAAGTGTACATTCACACCAGACTCACTCATAATTTACATGTGACAAAGTTTATAGATACCAGATTGTTCTTATTTAATGATTTGATTGCCAGGGGAACAAAAGAGTGTTTGTGTCTGTTTGTCTTTGCTATCGGTGTCTTGTATCTCTTTTGTGATGGTAAAATCACAAAATCCTGACACAAAGGGTGATTCTTTATTTCGAGGATCTTGTTACCTTTTTAATAGATGTTTGTCTCAAACAACTGCCCAAATGGGGTTTGTTTTTTGCCAATAATTTTGCCAGCAGCATTTAGGATTCTATAAAGTTTATTTTTATTTTTAATGCTCAGATTGCCATACCAGGCAGTGAAATTGAAACTTAAAATATTGCAGATGTGAGCGTGATAAAACATAGCCAATGCCTTTTCGCTAACATTAAACGAGGACAGTTTTCTTAGTAATCGTAATCTTTGCTGCCCTTTTTTGCTGATATAATCAGTATTTGCAGTAAAATTTAGTTTATTGTCTAGGATAGTACCAAGGTATTTAAAGGTTTGCACAATTTCAATAGTCTCTCCAGCTACAGAAACAATATCATTTTCCTTCTTGAGGCTTCTTGTCCCTTCGAAAATCTATTATCATTTCTTTGTTTTTTTTTACATTTAATAATAAAAAATTATCTTTACAGTATTTTTCAATGTGTTCTATTTCTTTGAAATACTCATTTACGTCTGAGCTCTCTGAGACAGCAGGGCAAGAAGAGCCGCATCATCAGCGAATTTTGTGAAGGAGCAACAAGAACTATCGGATTGAAAATCATTGGTGTACAAAATGAACCACAATGGCGATGTCACAGCCTCCTGGGGCGCCCCTGTGTTAACTATGCGTTCATTAGATATAACATTGTTTACCCTAACCCTCTGAGCTCTCTGGGTCAAAAATTCATTAGCCCATAGTATTATGTATGGACTAATCTGCAACGCTTTCATCTTTTCAATGAGTAAATGAAGTTGTATAGTGTTGAAAGCTGATGAGAAATCAATAAAGAACAATCTTACATAAGTGTTCGGTAAGTCCAGATGTTTGTAGACACAGTTTAAAATATTTAGGATGGCATCGTCTACACCTTTACCCTTTTGGTAAGCAAATTGTAAAGGGTCTAACTTATTACAAAGATCATTCAGAAGAAACATTTTAACCAATTTTTCTAAACATTTAGACACAATGGAAGTTTCAAGAACGACGTTGAGATATATATATGTAAATAGCAGGGCCAGGCTTAACTATTGTGGGGCCAAGTTTGGGTAGGGAAGTGGATAATAAGTGAAATTTAAGAGTTTGTATTAGAAAGTAAATTCGTCTATGCATTTAATCCATTCTTAACTTTATGAACCTTGCGTGTAGCAAAGTCATAGAGTATATCATAATAATTCTGTTTCCTACATAGATCACGCTCAATAGCAAGAATTACCAAATGTTTCAATCTATCTTTGAGAATGGTTGACCTCAAGTAATTCTTCATTTGTTTGAGGCGCAAGAAGCTTCTTTCACCAGATTGCACAATTATGGCTGATGCATAATGCCGCGCGTTAGATTGGCGTTTTCGATATTGAATGACACCCCAAAATGAAAATTTTTGTCCAAATATATTTCCGTATATTTTAAGGACTTTTTTTGTGTGTATATTTTGTGATTTCGGGAGATTTCCAGGAGCTCCTGGTAAATCAACAAGAGGGCGCAGGAAATCTCTTTTAAGTTATAAAATGGTTTAATTTAAAAATTTATACACCTTGAATTAGAGCGGGTCCTATGAAAGTGCGGGTCCCACTGCGGTCACATAGGTTGCAGGCGCAAAATAGCGGCGTATGCTACTCCGCCGGTTGACTAGTATTGTTAATATTGTATTTGGCTAGTAATATTTTTGTAAAATATTTTTACGGTAGCGAAAATGCATGTAAACAATGACATTCGATGAATAACTAATCTAGATTAGGTAATCTAGACATTGATCTAGATGTAGTAGATCTACTATTTTATTATTCTTAGACAATAAAATATTGACAATTAATTTTGAACGCCAGTTAAGGTAATTTCAGCTTTTAACGTCAGCATTTTAAGGATAAAATCTGCATTCCTGGCCAGTTTTTTTTTTTTTTATTTACTTTCAGCTTTTAAAATAATGACATTATCAGTATTAGATCTAATATTAGTGATAAAATAGATCTAGTAAGCCACTAGGCCTAGAGTATGAAAAAAGTAACAAATTTAAATTACTTATACATTTATGTCTTAAAACATTATTACTTTGTAGAATTATATAATCTATATTTAGTATATTATATTCATAATCTATATTTAGTATATTCATAATCTATATTTAATATATTCTATTAACTATCATATTATTCAGACCTTATAAAGTTAAATCAGTTTTTCACTGCTGAAAAGGTCTTTTTTTTACTGGTGTCAGCATGGTGAATTTAATAATAATCTATTACAATCGTCACATACAGCAAGTAATGATGCCAGCAACAAGCTCAAAAGGGAAGCAAATCACTGTTCATACTTGCGAAGAAGAAGATCAGGCAACATGCAGTGATGAGAGTTGCCAGTAGCTTGAAACAAGGTGTTCAGCCATGCTTCCAAGAATTAATACTTCTGTTTCTTATCAGTATAATCATCTTCTCATCTTCAGGAATGACACACATGCTGAATAATTTGGTTATGCAGGGTGGCCTGCTTGGTTTCTATTTAATACTAAGATCTTTCTCGATCCATGATGTCTGAGAAGCTGTAGGTAGTGTGGTAGAGAGTGGTGAATGAAATCATATTTGTTGCAGGTAAAGCTGTTTATAGTTTCTTTTTAATTTATCTGGCTTGCAAAATCTGTCATACCTGGTGTGATTGACAAGCCTTGAAGTTACTTTTATTTCTCGATATAGGGTATGCTTGAAGTGAAGTTGTTTAAATTACATTGACTTGTTGCTCATCGGTTTGTTGCACTTCTTGGTTGGCTGGCAATGGATTCACTATTGCAAATAGATGAAATCCCAGCTATATGTGTTGTGGTGATTTGCAGACTTCAACGCAGTACATGTCCATTCCCCAGCAATGGGTATAGAGTGGTTTATGGGAAAAACCATCTCTTCATCCTAGCCAACACATGCCCTTGTGTTGCTGTTGGTCAGTTTTGGTTTGGTGGCTGTTTCTTCTGCATGTGTGTTGGTCTAGGTCTGCATTGACTGTGATGGTCACTTGAGATTATCTTGTCTTGGCAGCCTGTATTACCTAGAATTTTTAAACTCTTTAATTTGTTCCTTCAACTTTGATACCTGTGCTAAGAGACCATCAGACAAATGCTCTTGGTCTCGAGATGTATCTCTACTCTGGTTCTCCCCTTGAAGGCATAGTTCATCAGTGCATGAAAAGTTATCTTGGAGTTTTGTGCTATAACCTTAAACAGTTTCCTACAAAGGTACAGATCACTGACTCCATAGGTAAATTGATCTCTCAATATCTCTTCTTTAAAACATTTTACCCTTTGATCCTGTCTGATGGCTATTGAGAATTCCTGAAATAGTCTGTGGCAGAACTCAAGCAATGACTTGGGTTTTTTTCTGCCGTGATCTAAGAAATGTAATTTCTGCCTCCTGCACTGTTATGATTTCTTTGAAGGCAGCAATAAGAGCATGGTTCACTTTTGATATGAGATATTTGGAGATCTACTTCTATTCTATCTGGACTGCTAATGCTAGATATGGTTACAATCTTTTCTTGATGAGTGTTACCAGAGTTTCCAGGAGTCTCTTATCTCTTTGCAAAAACTTCTATTCAAGGTTCATCATTCCTGCCACTCCCACTGCCTTATTTTTCTGGTAGGTTCCAGGATGACAGTATAATAATATAAATATTATATATTCAAAATATTTGTTTGTTCACAGTGATTTGAAATGGGTTTTTACAATTGAGCACCTGATATGGATGTTCTGAAACCAACCATTTTACAAATCGGCAACAGGCTTTACAGGAAAAATTATCTTAAAGAGAGTGAGAGTTATAATCCTGAAGATGAACAACTGTATTCTGAAGGTAAATGTTACGTTCCTTTTTAAGATGAGACTCTTTGAACAGTACACTAAAACAACAACGTCATCGTTTATAACTCATTTAATTTCCATGAACACTAAAACACTATTTTGTTTCTATTTCTCCATTTTGGTTCTCCTCCTTTCAACACACATTCGCACCATTTCACATTTACACTAACATGCGCACGTAACACCCCCTTTGTTCAACAAGTTCGATGTACATCGAACGTCCAAAATACAAATCACTGAATATATTATCAGACTATTCCAAGTTTAAAAAATTCTAAATTCTCTGTAACATACAGAACCATAATGTAATAACCAAACAAAATCATACACAATGTCATGTTAATACCAATACAATTCTATAACAAGTAAACAGTTATATTCATCACATTAATAACTGCTATTATGAGCAATTGACACAACTACTGTCAACATATATCTATCAATGATTTGCTAAATAAAATTGTATCACATTTCATTAATACAACTCCCCACTCATAATTTCATGCCTGTACAAAACACCCTCATTCCAGCCGCAATCAAATAGTTCACAAACAAAGTCCACCTTGCTCCATGCATATTGTATCCCCAACAATATGACTCACAATACTCCTAATACTATAGATTTAACCCAATGCTATTTACCTCTTAGTATTATCAGGCCTTTATAATGATTCTAGTCTTGACGTTTCTTTTTATGTATTTCTACCACACCATTTCGATAATTTTCTTACAAATGTAATTTTAATATAATAATTTTAATCAAACAAAATCACACAAAAATAAATAAATTGTACAAAATCTATGTATCTACTTTCTACTACTTATACTCTTTTACATTTTCTATGTAGCCTTTACTAAACTTCTATAAAGCAGTAGCCTTAACCTACATGAATATGTAACAACAATATCCAATTCATCACACATATATTTATTCATTGTAGAATAGAACAATAATTTGTTTCTATCATTCCCACCTTTTCTAATCATATCTTTATCATTCTAACATTATTGACATGCCATCCTTTCCGCTTCCCTTCTTTGCAATGATGTCCCATTGTGATCCCACTACATAATGATCTAGCTGTATTGTTTACTAGCCTGCTAATATCACTCTCTTTTCTCATATACACCTCTCCACTATTGTACCTTAATTCCTTAACTCTGCTTAACTGTTGACACTGTCTTCTAGTATGCCCCCTTCTCCCACAATTAAAGCATAAGATGTATGGATTTGTATGTCACTATGTGGGTTTAAATCGCTTTCCCTGTACCACTGATTATCTTACTTTACTTTGATTTGGATTCCTTCCATTTGCATTGCTTTCTACCTTATCTGTTAATTCTTTCTTCTCATGCTCTCTGCCACCCATGTCATCTGATATATGGGATCTTATGTCTTCTTCCACATCCCCCTTTCTACCTCGAGTAGACTTTATCCCATAATATCTCTTCCAATTCTCAATCTCCCTTACTGAACATATTTTCACCCCATGAATGTTCCCAATAATTAAATCTATCTCACCCTGCTCTACAACACAAGCTTCCACTGTCCCCTTAAAATATGGTGTGTCTATACTTACTTTAGCAATCTGTAATTGTACAATATTCCCATTAAACATAACACACTTCCTAGATTCACCTGTATATTCATGGTTTTCCTCTAAATTCTTATTGACTCCAATAATAGTGCTCCCTGTATCCCTGATGGTCTTGGCTGCCTTGTTTCCTATGAGTGTCTGAAAAATCTCCAATGTTCCATTATCAGATGACAATGATAAGCCTTGCTCTATTCTACCTTTCTCCCAGTCCTTTCTTTCCTGTCTGTTTCCTTGATATCTTCCGTTGCGGCTATCATATTGTCTTTCATATGTACCACCTCTATAATGTCTATCCTATGTCTCCCTTGTTTTGTGAGAGTTATTCTGTGTCTCACATGTTCTGTTAAGGGCAACTATTTCTTCTATATCATTGCCTCCAGATAATTTGTTCTCGGGATGTGCCAATTTATAAGCCCTTATCAGTCTTACTATGTCTTCTATGGATTTCGGTTTCCTCTCCAACAGAAATATTTTTAATTCCTCCTGACACTCGTAAATCACTTTGTCCAGCATGAGAAATGTCTTTAGACTGTCAAAGGTTTTTTCTACCTCAGCGGTTTCTATCCAGTTATCGAAATGTGTGCTCATTCTGTCCAGAATGTCCATTTGTCTTCAGGGTATTCCAGTTCTCTCATTTCTATTTTGAACGTTTTCAGAAAAATGTCAATGTCCATTTTGTCTTCGTTGAATATCAAGCCTTTATATTTTGCCAGTTTAATCCCTGTAGTGTCACTCTTTCTTTTATCACTATCTTTTCCTTGGTCTGTTTTCAACTTTTTTCTCCGCTGTCTCTTTTTCAAACGCCAATCTCTCTCTTTCAATGGCAACTAATTCGTTTTTCTTTTCCCTTTCAATGGCAATCTTTTTGTTTTCTTTCTTTTCCTTCATAGCTAACTTTTCATTTTCTTTTTTTTCCTTCATAGTTAACTTTTCTCTTTCTCTTTTGTCTTCCTTGTCTAATCTTTCCTTTTCTCTTTTGTCCTCCATGTCTAATCTCTCCTTTTCTTTTTCCCTTTCTATTGCTAATCTCTCCCTCTCCATCAACCTTTCTTGTACGTATTTTCTTAGTTCTGCCCCTTCAAGCTCCAATAACCTCCCTTCTTCTTTCAACGCTGCTACCTCAGCCTTGTCCGCCATTTTCTATTACTACTAATCGAATTGAATAATATTCTGTTTCTAGATCTAGACTTTAATATCTCTACTGTCTGTTGACAGGAGATCAACTGTATATAAAGAAATACGTAGGTTTTACCTTTACGTTGGGCGCCACTTGTTACGTTCCTTTTTAAGATGAGACTCTTTGAACAGTACATTAAAACACTAAAACAACAACGTCATCTTTTATAACTCATTTAATTTCCATGAACACTAGAACACCATTTCGTTTCTATTTCTCCATTTTGGTTCTCCTCTCTCCTTTCAACACACATTCGCACCATTTCACATTTACACTAACATGCACACATAACAGTAAACAGATTAGTTTTATTCTAACCATTTTGAAGGAAAAAAAAACAAAACTATTTAACATACATAATATTCATATTGAAGTAAATATTAATGTAGATTTAAAGTCAAATGGAGGATGTAATCAATTCATTATTCAATTCTTTATGTGGTCATATATTTAGTTTGTTTTATTTTATGAGTTTTAAGTTTTGGACATTTTTCAGAAATAAAGATTATTATGGCCTAGTTCAAATCTGTAGTATGGTAGTGGGTATATATGGGGTTTGAACTCAAATATTGTTTTAGAATATTTCCAATACTGACTACTGACTGAATAACATGTAAGTTTACCTCAGCAAAAGGTGATTGTGAGTACTAAATCACTCAATTCATAATGCAATTTGGGGTTCACTAAATATGTCACAACTATGAGCAGACAATATAACGAGACAATCATCAAACACATTTTAAACTATTGCAGGCTTGAAATTGTGTCATTGAAACTGAGGGAACAATTAGACTAAGCCTTTTCGGATGGCAAGGAATGGACCATCAATAAAACATTCCAGAGCACATACCAAATGACCACCCAACCATGTTTATTCAAACAATTTAAAACATTAAATAAATAATTAAAATAAATTTAAATTATAGTTTTTATATAGAGCTACTGCCGCTACTTTCATGCTAATAGCTTGCTCAGAGCGCTATGGTCCAATCTCATTTGTGCAGGAGGGGGGGGGGGGGAATCTAGGAGAAGGTTTTCGTGTTGCCTTTAGGCGCTCAGTAAACACAACTTTGCTCAAGTCAGGTGTCAAACCTCAAGCGCCCTTCATAGATAGCTAAACCAAGCCAAGTTCAAGCGTACTTAGCCTCTCGACCACGCTTCCCACTACATTAAAGCAAATTCCACATGTTCATTTCACAAGCTGTCATATTTTTTTAAAATATGAAATGTATTGTAATTGTTATGAGCATGTAATTTATGTAAACATTGTTTGCTAAATTCCTCTTACTGGTATTATTTTCTCATGAAGGTCCCATCACTGATTGTCTGGATAGAGATGAGCTGTGTGACAGCTCGCTAGAGATTGTGGAGACAAAGAGAGGGCTGAGTCTGTCACTAGAAGTCCCGAACTTCTTTTATAAGTTTATCATTGGGAAAAAAGGAGAAACCAAAAGGCGTCTAGAGACAGAAACCCACACACAGATACTGATTCCTAAAATGGGAGATACACATGAAACAGTTGGTAAGCAACAATCCATTCATGCATTAATATTTTAGTAATAGATTTTGTCTCGCTCACAAATGTTATTAAAATGTATTTGCACAATTATTCTGTTTCTTTCAGTCCCTGTATGTTTATCTGTTTCTATGCTCTTCGGCCATTGAGTTAAAGGCTATTATAATTACCAACAATCTTAAATTTCCCTTGTTAACATCAGGTACCCGTAAGTGCTGGGTGGACTCATGGACAACCTGGAATTTCAAATCAAACATCTACGCCTGGATTTAAACTATAGTCTTATTGAAGGAACATGAAAATAAGAAAATAACGCAAAATAGCTCACCCAAAACACTAAATAACTTACCCGTTCTCACATTAGGGAAATATGTTTTTTTGTTGAATGACAAATTCTGAATAACTTTCATTTATTAATATCAATCTAACCTTTGATTATAACAAATCTCATTAATAACATGCTACATGGTTAAAAAATTAAATTTAAAACACCATCATCCTCTTGCTGTCTGTTATAACAGTTTCTCATAATTTCTGTCTCCAAGTTTAACTTTACATTGTTTTCTAAACTCACAAGCACACCATAACATTGAGATTCCTGATTTATATATACCAAATGCTGTACCACATAAATATGAATGAAATATATTATATATAATTTTTGGTAAATTTAGTTGCTGCAGTTTTGATCTTGAAAATGGCTTAGTTGTTCCAGGTGCAAGTTAATTATATAAGTAATAATAGGTAAATTTTTTTGTATTTTATCTTTCCACTGCAAATGGGAGAACTAATGATTGTCTGTCATCAGGACTTTAAGTTATATATTGTAGATATGTGTGTGTAAGACTGTAAGAATTGAAAAAAAAAAGTAGTATTCTTTTCCCAAGCAATCTTTAGGGGCAATTTTTTACTTTTATATAGAATTGACTTGTAAAAAAAAGAAATAATATTGGAGTTTTATTTTCCAAGCTGACACTAGGTATATATGCATTTAGAACTGGGTGACATGTTTATGGGAAAATTCCTAAGACCACCAGAATTTGATGAGCATTTTACTAACAATCTTACAACATTGAGAAGTATAGAGCAACATGATTGTAGGTGAAAAAGTGTTCAACATTTGGATGTGCAAATCTTTCTTTTTTTTAACAGCCAAATTTAATTTATTTATTTTAACCTGAATAGTTATCAACGGCACTGACAGAAAAGGAGTTATATCTGCCAAGACAAGGATTGATGTTTTAGTGGACTCTGTACGCCAACGACAGCCGTTTACACATTTTTTGTCTATTCCTGTCTGCACAGAACACATTTGTAAGAGATTTGAAGATTTCAAAGCCGAAGTGTTAGAAAAATTCAGTGGGGTAAAGAATTTTACACTTTGATATCTTGCTTAAAAATAACAATACGATAAAAAAAAAATTATTAGTTAAATAAATTAAATTCTTTGACATTAAAAAGGAAAAAATTAGCTGGACATTAGAAATTTTAAAAAATCTATCTTTAAGTACGTAGCTTACAACCACAAGGGTCTCATTAGTGTTGTCTCAAGGGCAGTACATTATTGCCTCTTTGATAAGTGGGAAACAGGTTGCAGATGGGTATCACTGTTTTTAATTATCAGGCTATGTGTACTGGAATGTAATGACAGCATTTCATTCCTTATTACCTTTATATAAGTAATGTCATTTATAAAAAGCAGTTGCACATATTTTGCCTGAAAACATTAGTTAAATAGAAAATGATATTGGGCTCATCTTAGCCTTCCTAGGAGCAGTAGATGTCAAACAATGAAATAAACTTGAGCCAAGTGGCCAACTTGACAAGCAACCAAATTTGTTTTTCTCCAGGACAGGGGGTTTGATGCAAGTCTATTTCAGAATCCTAAAAGGCTTCACTTGACCCTAGGGACTCTTGTGCTTCTCAGTGATGCTGACATAAGGAGAGCCACCAACTTGTTACTGGATTGTGACCAAGAAATAATAAAGTAAGTCACCCTTTTTCAATTGGTTGTGATCATTTTGAGATAAAGTGGTTGCTGGTTAATTATTAGGCCTTACAACAGATGCCTACTACGCATCTCGCTTATTTATGAGTTACGCGCTCTTGGCAAGATGGCTGCTCCCTGTTTACTGTTATAGAGATGAGTTAAATTTTTCGTTTTGTTGTATTAAAATCAAACCAAATTCATTAAAAAAGCTATTTAACTAATAAACTAATATCTTTAAATTATATATTTAACTTAATTCAGCATTTTTTTTCCACTAATTAATTCAAATTAACAACTCTTAGCTTAGCCCTTAGGACTAGATCTAGACCTAGATTCTAGTCAAGTCAGTCTAGTCTAGTTTTAGTGTTAGACTTAGACTTTAATTAAGGCTTTAGATCTACTAATCATCTACTAATACTACTAATAATAACTAATAGTAATATTCTATATAGTTAATTATACACATAAATATATTGATCTAGAATTAGATCTAGTCTAGGTCCATATTTTGAATTTAATAAACCATTTCATTTGATTTGTCATTGTAAATTAGCTTTCAATTTAGATTTAGACATAAATTAGGCATTGTAAACCTTAAACTAGATTTAGACTAGACCCCTTTAAAAACTAAAATCAACAACAGTCATCATGAAATTGCTCTGGCTATTTATCCTAATAATTACTAAATACATACTAGTTGAACACAGAACCAGATCTACCTTAGTCAACACTAAACTTAAAAAAGAAACAACAGTCATAATCAATCATCACACTTTAGATCAAAGCAACTTAAAAAATAACCTAACATACACATCCATAACATTAAAGAAGATTACCCATCACAAATGGAAGTTCTCAATCAGACACAGCAGAAATAAATACCTATCACTGTTAATATTAATAGCAGGAGATGTAGAGTCAAATCCAGGGCCTAGATCTAAAGATAGATGCAACATCTGCAAAAAAGTATGCACCATGAAACAGAAAGCCATTCAATGTGACACCTGCGATGAATGGTACCATGCATCATGTCTCCATATGAATACACCTGTGTATTATGCCTTAGGCAACAAAGATGCATCATGGCACTGTGTACCGTGTGGGTTACCTCAGTTTACATCAGGACTGTTTGATTCCTTTGATGCAGACACTTCTAACCCATACAACATCCTAAACACCATCCCAAACCAAACTCACCAACCACTATTCAGATCCACTCCTGTTAAACCTAAATCTACTAAAATTAATACAACAGCCTCACTAAACAAACCTACTAAAGAAGTAACACCAAAATACCTTAAAACCTTAATAATAAATTTTCAAAGCATTAGGAACAAAACAGCAGATTTAGAAATTTTATTAGAATGTGAGAAACCAGACATAATTGCAGGCACAGAAACTTGGCTACATCCTGAAATTTATAATGCAGAAATTTTCAATAGTAATTATGAAATTTTTAGAAAAGATAGGGCTGATAATCATGGAGGAGTTCTTTTAGCAATAAAAAAACACTCTTATAGCAGAAGAAATTACCTTACCTAACTCAAAAAATATAGAATCAACATTTTGTAAAATTAATACCACCTCAACATCCCTAATAATAGGCAGCATTTACAGACCACCAAATTCTAGTTTAGAATACATGCAGGAACTATGTAATCAGATTACGACACTTAAAGAGACAAATAAAAATGCAGTTTTTTGGATTATGGGTGATTTCAACCTACCTGATATAAATTGGAAAACACTAACCATAGATAAACACCAAAACCTTAAGGACATAAATGAGCTTTTCATAGAAACTTTACACAACCTAAGTTTAGATCAAATCATTAAAAAGCCAACTAGATTAAACAACACATTAGATCTCTTCTTAACCAACAGACCTGGATTAGTAGTTGATTATGATATTATCCCTGGTCTATCAGACCATGAGATCATAAAAATACACAGTCAGATAAAAGCAGTAGCCAATATAAAACCCAAAAGAAAAATCTTACTCTGGAATAAATGTAACCTAACACAACTACACCAAGCTGCATTAAACTTTCAACAAACATTCTTATTAGAAAAAGACATTAACCAACCAGTCGATGACCTCTGGAATTTCATTAAAAACCATCTTAAAAGCATTATAGAAAATCAAATACCAACTAAATACACATCAAACAAAATAAATAAATGCTGGTTTAATAATAGACTAAAGAAGCTTTGTAAACAGAAGGAAAACCTATATAGAAAATTTAAAGAAACTAATGCAGAAAGAGTTTACAAAAAGTATATAAAAATTAAACACTTAACCCAAAAAGTAAGCAGACAGCTGCAGAGTGAATACATAAACAATGTAATATCTAAAGACAACAACAAAAACCTATGGTCATACATTAAGTCTAAGAAAATGGAAACAACAGGCGTAGCGCCATTAAAAGATGAACATAACATAATACATAATGATAATGAAACTAAAGCAAACATTCTAAACAAATACTTTGCATCAGCATTCTCAGCCCCAGGAGACAAAGACATATTACTGAATTTGAACCAAGTAGACAACATAGAAGATATAGTAGTACAAGAAAATGGAATTCAAAAACTATTAGCCAACACCAAACCAAATAAAGCTTCTGGACCTGATGGTATTCCAGCTAGATTACTCAAAGAACTAAGTAATGAGCTAGCCCCAGTGTTCAAAATACTCTTTCAGGCTTCACTTAACCAGGGCAGAGTACCAAAGGACTGGAAAGAAGCTAATGTCACCCCCCTATTTAAAAAAGGAGAAAAATCTGACCCAGGAAACTACAGACCAGTATCACTTACCAGCATCACATGTAAAATCCTAGAACACATAATATGTAGCAACATCATAAACCACTTAGACAAACATAATGTCCTCACACCATACCAACATGGCTTTAGGAAATATAGATCATGTGAAACACAACTAATAGGACTAATTGATGATTTTTCAAAAGGTTTAGATAATAGTGAACAAATAGATGCTATCTTACTAGATTTTTCTAAGGCTTTTGACAAAGTTCACCACCATAGTTTGCTTTAAAAATTAAAATATTTCGGCATTAATGGTCCACTGCATCAGTGGATTAAAGACTTTCTGATAGGGAGAGAACAAACTGTAATAATAAATGGCTCTAAATCAACACCGATAACAGTAAACTCAGGTGTACCTCAAGGAACAGTCTTGGGTCCACTACTATTTTTAATTTACATAAATGATTTACCAAATTTCATTAGTTCAGGAACAAAAGTCAGATTATTTGCAGACGATTGCATAATATACAGAACAATAAAAACAACACAAGACACAGATATTTTACAAAGAGAATTAGATGAATTACAGAAATGGGAATCAAATTGGAGCATGTCTTTCCACCCAGAAAAATGTCAGTTGTTAAGAGTAACAAAAAAACTAAAACAAATTAATTCCACTTATCTTATTCATGGCAAACCAGTAACACAGACTAAAAACGCAAAATACCTAGGTGTTATAATAAATGAAAAACTGTCATGGAATCCACATATTGATGAAACTACAAAAAAATCAAACAAAGCATTAGGATTTATTAAAAGAAATTTCTATAAATCAAATAAGAACATAAAACTAAAATGTTATTTAACCTTGGTTAGGCCAATAATAGAATATGCATCCTCTGTTTGGGACCCCTCAACTCAAGAAAACATTAAGAAACTAGAACAGACACAAAATAGAGCAGTGCGATTCATAACAAACGAATATTCACATTTGACTAGAGTAACACCTTTAGTAAAATCACTAAATTTAGAAAGCCTTCAGGACAGAAGGCTCAAAAGTAAAGTAGCAATAATACATAAAACACTGAACCATAATCTTCAAATACAAAAACAAAATTTAATAAAATACTCTGAAAGACACAAAGATAAAGGCACATTCCTCGTCCCATATGCTAGGACAAATTTGTACAAATACTCCTTCTTCCCTAGTGCTATTAGAGCATGGAATGGGTTGCCTGAGCTAGCCAGGAAAACCAGTGACTTGGCAGAATTTAAGTCATTGGTTAATATGCATGACTAAATGCATGACGCGTAGGACGTAATCATCTTCTTTTTTGAAGTAACGTCTGTATTATATAAGATAAGATTTAGTGCCAAAATGAACAAGGGTACATGTAAAAAATATCTTAAATCTGTTAAATAAACAGTTTAAAGAGAATGTCATTCCTTGGAGAACTTAAGATAATGCTAATGTTATAGTTGGTGAAAATAAAGGACTTCATGGACTTGTCACCAGCATTATAGCACTTTATTTTTGGCTAATTGCACTTTACATTTAGTGCATATTGCAGTGCTATATGTCAATGTTTCTTTTATCTCCTTATTGATATTCTAACAAGTCTTCTTTTAGGATTGATGCATTTCGTGTTACCTTGGCTCCATCATATCCAACAACACTCTACTGGATAAAGACATAAACAACAGGATAGCCAAGGCAATGGCCACCATGTCACGGTTGCAGAAAAGAGTCTGGGACAACATATTGCTGACTAGCAGGACTAAAGCCCTAGTCTACCGGACCTGTGTGTTGAGCACCTTGCTGTACGGAAGTGAAACATGGTCAACCTACTCATGGCAGGAAAAAAAGCTGAATGTCTTCCACCTCCGATGCCTAAGGCGGATCTTTAAAATAAGGTGGCAAGATAAGATAACAAATGAGGAAGTGCTACATAGAGCAGGATGCCAGGACATCCGCTCTGTTATCAGCAGCAGACGCCTTGGCTGGCTTGGCCACGTTCGTAGAATGCCAGTAGGTCGACTTCCACAGGACATCCTGTATGGCGATCTAATTGAAGGCAGGAGAGCCGCTGGTCGCCCACTTTTACGTTATACGGATGTATGCAAACGCGACATGAAGCTCTTCAAAATCGACACTGGCAACTGGGAAGAGGTGGCACTGGACAGATCCACATGGAGAGAGAGCATAAAGGAAGGGTCACAGATTGCAGATGTCATACACAACAGAAGCAGAAAGAAGGGTGAAAATGCAATGGCGCCTGGTGATTTTATATGCCCAACCTGTGATCGCAGCTGTGTATCAAGGATTGGCCTCTTTAGTCACACAAGAAGTTGCAAAGGGAAAAGATCGTCTCGCGAGACGTAAAATGCCACAGAGCATTTCGTGGATGCTTTCTTGCTTTCAATTTATGGATTTCTGTTATTTGGGAGTAATTTTTTTTTTTATTTAAAGAAATATACATTTGCCCCACAAAATACACATTTCCATTTCAGGATGCTACATGCTTTAAATTTAATGGATTTCTATTATTTGGGAGTAAATTTTTTTATATTAAAAAAAAATACACATTTGCCCCACAACATACTCATTTCCAGGTCTAGGAATACACATTTCCATTTCGTGATGTAGGCATCTCTGCCTTAAGTTCAAATGAAAGTTAATGTCACTAATATTATTCACTGTTTTTTATCCATTTGCTTTGCTTAGCAATAGTCACATGTATTTTTAACTGAACATTTTTAAAATGTCCCACAACTTTAATATTGAAACCTGAATGTCACACTGACCATTACATTACATCTCTAAAATGGATATTTTCTTCAGACCCACACTACAAGACAAAAGTCTGACAGTACAGATTTGTGGGCTTGAGTATATGAATGATGACCCCACTGAGGTTGATGTCCTTTATGCCAAGGTTCAAAAAGGAGAAGCATGTAAAAGGTAGTAAATTTATGTATGTGGACTTTTAAAAGTAGATGACTTATAAGTGTACATTTTTTGTATTATACTAATTAATAGTATTGTATCTAGCCTTTTAATTTAAGGTCTATAGATGGTAACTACTAAAGAGTGGCATGTTATCTCATGCAAGCAATTTTTTTAAACATTATCTTTATAACAAGTTGTTAATCTGTTCAACTCTGTGGTTGTGCCGCAATCAGGCTTTTCTTCATTCAGAGCTTTTTGAAGATATTATTTACATGCCTAATTTTTAAGCCAGCTCCATATCTTTCTGTCGAAATTGAACTCTGTCTTTAAGTTGTTTGGAAATATGAGTTCATTCAGACACCATCTGCATCGCCTTTCTTGATAACCTTGTTAGCATGTTCTATTCTATAATATGCTTTTCTGCATCCAATCTGACCAGATGAACAAAAAAAAAAATGGTGATACAGAAGATCCATAAAGACCTCATTTAGATATACTTTAATAAACCTTTGATACAGAGTCACTTTGCTGGACTTAAAAGATATAGTCATGTACTGAGTTGCTTAAATTTGCTGGTACACAGTATCAAAGTTTGTAAAGTTATAAAGTTCAAATTTTCTTAATTGTTTTTAAAATAATAAACATTAGGTCATTTTATATGCTTCCATATGTGTGAAGTAATTTGCCAAGGAGTTCACATATATGTTACATTTATGATGTCTTTAAGTAACTAATAAAACAGGTCAAGGTTGTCCAAATGTCTACAATTTTTTTTATCTTCAGAGTTAGTCTCGAAATTACTATATAGCTATAAAATAGTGCAGAGGAAATAATTGTGCTGGCCACATGACACGCTCATTTACTGCTGGCCACAGAAACAGATGACCTGTAGACCTTCCCTATAGATCACAAGTTCTGAAAAGGGAACTTTTCACTTTATAAGGAGCAAGATATGTAAAAATCAGGGTCCACCTCTCTCCTTATGATTATTAAAATGATTTTGTTTTATTTCACTTATTTACTACTATCTAGTGATGACTTTTTTAAACCACTTCTAAAAACATTTAAATGTTTAAAGCTATTACCTGCTTACATTCACAGGTTACAAACTATTGTGGATTACATAGCAGAAAAACTATGCAATTCTGGTTTAATGAAGAAAGAGTATGACAGAGTTAAGCTTCATGTGACTGTCCTCAATACACTGATGAGGAAAGACCCCACTGGAATTTTCGATGCTGCAAGGCCAGGGACAAAATTTAGGGAATCTTTTGATGCCAGTGGAATGCTTAGGGTACTTTGACCTACATTTTTCTTGTACTCTTTTCGTTTAGTGTATAAGCCATTTTGAGATACTTAGCTTTGATTAGTGTGAAAAGGGGGAGTTATTTAACATGGTAATAAATAGATCTGGTAGTTAGTTTTGTGATAGATGTTCAGTAATGTTTTTTTATATTTCTAAAATCATCAGAAAAATTCTTACACTATGTGATTGTGTAATTGTTATTGTGTAATCATTTTACCTCTTATAGTTAAATGAGATTATTAATCACAGGCAAGAGAAACAGCTTTATGATCTTATTCCTTGACAAGATATTTGAATCTTTTTTTTTTTATAGACATTCAAAGATTTTGATTTTGGACCATTATGTGTTGACAGCATACACCTATCTCAGCGCCACACTACCAGTAAATCTGGATATTATGAAAGTGCCTCTATTATAGAGTTACCATAATTTATATTTGTTATCATCAGCTGCAACAAATTTGTTGCATGTTATTTTAAAATTGTAATAAAACTAAACTATTGCTATGTGTTGTTTTTATTTATTAAATGACAAACACTTGTTTCAACTATGTTCAGTTTTATAACCTTTCAATAAGCCTAATCAAAAAATAGGATAACACAGCACTGGCTGGGGGGGCGGAAGGGGCATTCCAAAGCCTTAATCTAAATATGTAGGGTATCTTCAAAATAGTTACATTTGCAATGTAGTAAGGGCCTATAAATTCATATTAAATTTCTCAAGTAAAACATTATTTAAAGGGTCCTTTTTTAATAGGATGAATAATGAGCTGTAGATGTCAGGAGAATGCGTTTCTGCAGTGACGAATGCAAGAAAATGCTTTTGGCACAAGAAGAATTCCAAGCTATCAAGAGAAAGGCCTCAAGATGACTTTTTTTTTGTTTTTTTTTTCGCCGAAGGTTGAGAAACACTGCTTTTTTTATTTTTATACACACACACACACACATATATATATACATATGCTATATGCACCTATATGCATAAGGTTAGGGTTTGAAACAAAATCACCCCACTGGTGAATAATGAGTTGTAGATTTTAGGAAAATGCCTTTCTGTAGTGAAAAATGGAACAAAACGCTTTTGGCGCAAGTAGAATTCCAAGCTATCAAGAGAAAGGGCCTCAACATTACTTCTTTTTTTGTTTTTTTTCGCTGAAGGTTGAGAAACACTGCTTTTTTTTATTCTTACACACACACATATATATACAGATGCTATATGCATAGGGTTATGGTTTGACACAAAATCACCCCCCCCCCCCACTCCAAAGTTCTGGATACTAGCACAGTAACCTTTTTATAACTATATATGTTGCTGGATTTTTTTTTCCAATCATAGAGTTAACTATTTTCAATGTGCAGAAAGAACATATTTTTTAAAATCTAAAAGACTTTTATTTTGTTTTTTTTTCTCTCAATAAATCAGCAGACATTTAATCCTTGATTCCTTAAATGCCTAAGGGAAACAGCATAAAGGAAAAAAAAAGGGGGGGTAGTGATTTTCAAAAGAATGTTTTATTTGTAGGATGATAGTTACAAAACAAAAATCTGAAAACTGAATTTTTGTTAATGTTTCTTGAAGCTGTATTGAACTGTGATGCCAATATGAAAGACTTGATTTATATAGTACATAGAAGCATTAACTGTTGACAAGAAGTAAATAAAATCCTTACATTTGTTCTAGGAAAGAAATGGAAGTAAAGTAAGAAGCAAAGAAAAAATGAACATACTATTTCTTACAATATAAACAAAATCAAGCATGTAAAAAATTAAAAACCTTTTCTAGAAACTGAAATATCTTAGCTACTGCTGATAATCATAAAAATCATTACAATTTGGAAGACCTGGACAATTATTTCATGCATGCATACAACATTTTTCACTCTGCTTACTTTGAATGTTTTTTTTCATAAATGTATATTACTGGAATAGGTTAAATTGCACAGTGGCTTGGAGACAGAAGTTAAATTAGCTTATCTTAAGACAAGTAGATCTAGTTCAATGAAAAAACTGCTTAACTACTTTTGAGCTGGAAACATAAAAAAAAATGTACAGACTGTTTAGTTGCCAACTCTGTGTGTATTACAATAAACTTGTTTCGTCTTTTTTTTACTCCAAAATTATTCAAAAACATTTTCTGTGTTGCACAGCAAAATCTTAATAAAAATTCACATGGATTTATATCACTATCTTAACTAGTCACTAGTACCATACAGGGTGATAACATATAATAACAATGAAATATGAGAACACTTAATGATTTTGGGTAGAAATTTTAACTTTACAACAAAATAGCAATGAGTTTAATTTCTTTGTGTCCTCTATTTTTCATTCACAATGCTATAACAAGGGAATAAATTGACATCATTTTGAGCATACCAATATGTATCATGTATACAAGTTTGATTGCTACCATAGGTTGTGTTTTATATTTAGGCTAACCCTTATTTCATTAAACCCAACCAATTTATCTAGACAAACTTTTTAATAGACTCCTCTAGAGCTGAATCTTTTTTCCATGCACATTTATCATACAAAAAAAATAAGCTACATATTGGAGTGAAAAACTAGTCAAAGCAGTACCTTCAATTCTGATAAAACACTCTAACTGTATTTACACACAATCTTTTTTCTGATAAAATTACAGGAGCTTAACTCATAACTATTTATAAATAAATTATTATTTAAATAAACATTTTAAAAATGTAGAAATAAATATTAAAACAAGTTTTTAGGAAAAGAAAACTTAATCATGACAGATTAAAACTTTAGAAAAAAAAAGAAAAAACAAGAAATTAGTAACAGCCAATGAAAAACAAAAGATGTTTTGTCAGCCACCTTGCTACATGTTTCTACAAACTAAACACTTTTAAGTTATGAGGAAACAAAGGACCACAGTCAGCCTTGTTCCAATGTGTTCAAGTCTTTTGGCTGCATATTTTTACTTATGGCAATGGTAAGTAGATATTATCTGAGCCTTTCAAATTAAAAACAAGAACTACGTATCTGATACTGCTGTAGACTATGCCTCTGATCTCAACATTAAGTGGTGACAAAGTTTCAAAATTACAGAGAAGTTAGTTGACAATAGTCACAGCCGTTACATAATGTCTAAAATATAAAGAAGAGCAGTAAACAAGATTTATGATATGACATGTACAGCTCTTAAACCAAACTTTAAAATAAGAAGTGAAACCATTTGGAATCTCTATGAAGAGAAACGGAGATGTTTGGCTCCGAAAAATAAACATTTTCAAACATTTCATTATTGATACATGTGTAAAAATGACAAAAAATGCAATAGTTGACTTAACTAGATTAAGCTTTCTACACGTATTTAAAGAATATACAATGAACTTCATAAACTGTGATTAATAGGTTTAACATACAAATATTACATAAAACTTTTGTATACATAAACACAGTTAAAATATGATTAATGAGGTGTGATATACTTTAGTAAATTATTTAATCTTGTGGCCGTTGAGTGACTGTTGTTGTAAGTTTACTTTTAATTGTATGAGTTGTTTTTTTTTCTTTATGAGTTGTTTTATTGGGGTGGGGGGGCATATTTATGTTTCTTTGACTCATTTCTCTACTTAACATGAAGATTTTGTCACCACAATTCTACTGTAAAATGGGGACATAATGCATGTCATAAATATGATCTGTGAATATTTACAACCCTCAGTGCCCAACAAAAACTATTAACAATGTCAAGGAAAACAGAAATGACATATACCATTTTTGGTTATAAAAACAACTAAAAAAAAAGGCAAAACTCAATTAAATAGTTATCATTAACACTAAATCTGTTTTAAAAGGCACTCGAATGTGAAAAAAAAAAAAAAAGCTTTCTTAAAATACTTAATTGCTAATTATAAAAAATACACTAAAAATGATAGCAATCATAATTATAATTTTGTCATCTTATGTAATAAAAGAAAAAGGACAAAATGTATTAAATGTATATAGTAAATTTTAAAAACATGTTTCTTTAAATATTACATCTGATAATTTTTTAAAATTTGCTTCTAGTGCTTATTATAAAGTGGTAACAATAATGTAGAAGTATAATTCATGAAAAGTTATTCTTAAATATACAAGAGTACTGAATGCAAACTAGAGCAAAATTAATTTCCCGAAGATACTGTATCTGTACATATTTATAAATGTTTTGATATTTTATTAAATGACAATACTGAAATGCTTTATATTACCGTTTCAACACAAAAACAAAAGCATTTAAATGTTAATCAGTAACACTAGAAATAATTATGTAAAAAAAAAAGACAATAATTCTAATCTATAGGATAAATAGAGGCACTATGGCTGAGTGGTAAAACGAGTTCAAATCCTAGTGAAGACTGGGATTTTATTTTGTAGATATTTAGGGAGCCTCTGAGTTCACCCAGCTTAGTTGGGAAAAAGTAAAGGTGGTTGGTTGTTGTACTGGCCACATGACACTCATTAACTGTGGAACACAGAAACAGATGACCTTTAAATAATCTGCCCTATAGATCGCAAGGTCTGAAAGGGATACTTTACTTTACATTTACAGGATAAACAAGACAAAATAAAAGTTGGCATTTTAAGAGTCAGCGATAGTTTATATTTTTAGAACATTAAACTACAGA
This sequence comes from Biomphalaria glabrata, assembly GCF_947242115.1. Lineage (NCBI taxonomy): Eukaryota > Metazoa > Mollusca > Gastropoda > Planorbidae > Biomphalaria > Biomphalaria glabrata. Next base: position 15,069,460 of record NC_074725.1, on the reverse strand, counting down.
ATAAAGAGGACAAAAAAAAAATGTTTGCACTAGTCTATATTTTCAGAAGACAACATTGTTGCATTTAAAATCTAAGCAAGCTCAATTATAGGGGAGTTATATTCTTGATATTTAGTGTGTCAAAAGTAATGAGAAAAATGGAGTTGTTAAGGCTTCTGGTGCTGAGTTGTATAAAATAAAATGTTTTCTGGGGCGAAAATGTTGAATATTGAAGGGGGTGCTTGACTAATAAGCTAATAGGGTTGAAAGTAAAGTAGACAGCGAAACTCAAGTTAACCAATGAAGTTTACATGTAGTACCATGCACTACACATTAGCAACATCATTAGTGCATACAGCTATAATCGAAGACTTGAAGGGCACACAGAGCTTGTAGGTTACAATCAATAACACATGCCCTCATTATAACCCTATAACAAACAAAAAACTTAGTTTGTGATACATTCTTTTTAAAACTATGTTGAGCATGTACAATGATGTGTACATAAACTTATACAATGATGTTTACAAAAACGTTTACAATTATGTTTACATAAACATTTTCAATTAAGTTAATATAGTTGCATGCTCATAATATCAATCTTTAGGCTATGCACACTCAGTACTTCCCAAAACACTACTCCAACTTAGAGGCTACTGACAAAAAAAATGTACTGAAACAAACATTAGAAATAATTCTAGTTCCTTACATCTTGCTCCCAGGAAATGCATTTAGTATTAGAACAAATATTTACAAATAAGACTCTATAAAACTGAAAAGCTACAAGTGCATATTAAATGCTATACTTTGAGCATGATTATAAAGACAAGTTTAGAATGAAGAATAATCTCTTTTAAATAAACACAATCATGAAAAAAATAATAAAACCAAGAAAGTTGACAACTTGGTGGTGACTAGAAATCATGAACTTAGAAAGTAACAGACTTTATATATAACTGTTAAAAATGATCTCACAAGCTTACTTATATCACAAAGAAAATTAAAAGCTTGATGAATTATTTTTTACAATAAAAATGTCTATTTATACCAGCCATTTGAACAGACAAAAATGTTTGGCAAGTGACAGATATGAACATTAAAGCAGTTGGAATTAAAATAACTTTTTTGACTATTTGTTTTTCAATTTTTTTTACATCATAACAAACTTCATTACAAATTTACTGGTCAATTCAAACCTGAAATGCAACTAAGTTATAAGACTTTTTCTGATTTAATAGGCATATCCTCAAAAGCTGGTAGTATCAATAGTATGTGATTCAAAACAATATATGTATGTATGAAATAATACTTAGCAGTGCAGGCTCCTGTCTCAAACACAAGTAATCACATTGTCACTGAGGAATAAAAAGAAACATTTATCAAGAGATCACCAAAGACAACTTGAATCTATGTCAACACATTATGATAAATGATAAGTATATTTTTCAACTACGGGATCATGGAGCAGCAATTTGTTCTGAGAGTAAGGAAGGGAAGCCTTAAATTTTTATTTTCAGTACCCCAGTTCTTTTTAGTAAAAAAAAAACAAGCACTTTCAATTCATTAGTAACATACATCTATTATTAAAATTTTGCTTTTATTGTATCATATTAAAAAATCTTACAAACTATATCTACCCTCATTAATTACAAGAGTTAATTTGTTTTAATTTTTTTATTTCTGAAGTATTTTTTTTTGTGCAAAAATTGAAGCCTTACATGTCAGTGTAATAACTGCAACTTTAGAACATTTATGTACTGTAGTCTTAGAAATAAATTGATCAGGTATACCCTGTTTAAAAACAAACAATTATACATATATATATGTTGTGCTATCATGGTAGCAAATGTGCAGACCCACAATATAAAAATACTTTCTCACCAATGAACTTCATTTTATATTTCTTAAATTACATCTATTATTTACTAGCAACTAAAAAATATTTATTTTATTAACTAAAATTATCATGTTAAATTATGACTAAAGAATGAGATAATGAAAAGATTTAGCCCTTTTGCTTCATCTTGACTGATAGATTTCTATTCCATCTTTCTCAGAGACATGCCCAACTACAGAAAACTGATAGCTGAATGAAGCTATTGTTCTCAATTCCTTGCAAGGAAAAAGATGGTTATAATGATGTGTGTTGAGCCCAGAGCCAAAGAAAAAAAAAAAAAAAACTATTAAATTATAATATTAAAATAAAAAAAAATAAAATAAAATCATTACATAACAATGCCTTTTTCCAAAAAATAAGTTTTGCCATCCTTGGTAACCATCTCATCCAGAATCAATGGTACTTTATGCTCTGTATTCTTCATGGTATCATTTGTGTCATCAGGGTAGAATGCTGCATCAAGTCTGGCTGTGCAACGCTTCAGTTTGAAAAGCACCATGACAACTGAGCTCCACAATAAACAGGCACCTAGAAAAAAAAAAACAATTTTTAGTCAATTATTATATTTAGGAGAATTAAAAAAATGTTTTCTAAAAAATATCTTTATAATTTAAACTTCATTTTTTCTTTTATTAACATAATTAAGCAAACATTACAAGGCCAAGGTTTTAAAAAAAAAGTTTGTATTTTGTATGAAGCTACACAGGTTCCCTTTACCTGTATTTGGTAAACCCTATTGGTATTTAAAATTCCTAACTTAATTGTTTAGAATTCCATTTTTTACATCAATAGTTTATGTCTGTATTTAAATCATAAAAGACCAAAAGCAGCCATGGCACCTATTTCAAGAAGGTGAAATCAAATTTTTAATGGTGATTTTTCCCAGATGAGTGCAACTAAAAGTATTGGGGCAGCTAAAAGAAATGGTATAGATCAAAGGTTGTAGTTTTCTTTGCAACTGAAATCCTAAATAAATATCACAGCAGCTATCAACTAAACACATTTCCCCTTTTATCATGGTTATTGCTTGTATTGGTGACAATACCATATTTTTTTCCAAGCTGCTTCTTTTGGCATTTTAATTTTTGTATTGTTTTGTTTTTTTAATGAAGAGGTTGAGTAATACATCAATGTAAAATATTGATTATAATGGCTATTTTTGACCAAGTGAATGAGAATTCTAACAATGAAAATGATATTCAAGGATGAAATTTGAATTTGAACAAAATATGCATGAAAGTGTTTTAACAAGCAATACATCTGTCCAAAATGTTGTGGATTACTGGGTTTGTATTTTTACAGACATAACATTGCACTTTTTAATTAACTTTTACAAGTTTTATTGAGAAAATTTAATTTCAAATAAATTTTTTTTCCAATGTACAATTAGATTATGGAATTGATTCTCTCTAACAGTGCCCATGGAGGAAAGGGTTAATACATTATAAATGGCTACTACAAATCTTTACATTTGCATCTAATGTTAGGATTTGTGCATTAGAAACTATTGGTAAAGAAGAGTAAAAAAAAATGTATACAAACCAGCAAGATAGAAGGCATACTTAAAATCATTTTCATGTTGCAGCAGTAAGCCTGTGAAAACAAAAAAAGACTAAACATTGAGCTTCCAATGATTTCTACACAAAGCATAATGTCTGCTTCAAAAAAATAAATGTTTCAAGCATAAAGTTTAAATAATATTTATGAGCTAGTGTTGTTAAAGTCACCTGTTAGAGGTCCACCTAAAAGTGCTCCTAGAGCTATCATAAAGGACAAATAGCCATTTCCTACAGCAATGTATTCTGGTCCCAACAGCTCTCTAGATGCCTGAGACAGAAATGTGGTCCAGAAACCACTGTAGAAGCCAAAAAGCAAGGTGTAGCCAATCTGGCCAGTGTAGTCCTCAAAAAGCAGAGGGGAGATGCCTGTCACCACAATGCCCAACCCAATAGGGCATAAAGCAGAGGTCACTTCATCAAGTGTACTGTTTGGTCCCATGAACGCAAATATCATACGGCTGGCAAAGCTGGACATCCCAATGCAGGAGACAAGAAATATAGCTGCCTCAAAAGATGATCCTTGAGCCATGGCATAGGATGGCAAATACATGTATATGACTGTTGAACCAAAGCTCCAAAACAGGTTTGCAAAGCACATGCCATGAAACAAGGGGTGTCTTAGAGCAGTGCATGACAGCAAGGGCATCAGCTTTATCTCTTTGTCAAACTTCAGTGGTGTCATAACCATTCCACAGACACATAGGTTAAGAGCAATGCCTGAAAGAATCAGCATTGTCCCTCGCCAAGCAAAATGGACAAGCAAATGCCTAATGAGAACTGGAAAAGTTATGATTCCTGCTCCAATTCCAGCAACAACGATACTTAAAGCTTGGAATCTGCCATGGATGAAGTATTGTTCTACTGCCACAATGGAAGGGGAGCAGGCCAAACCAAAGCCTAATCCTGAACACAAAAAAAAAGTATATAGGAATTAAGAACTTGTATTAATTTGGTTAAAACATTTTGTTTTCATGTCAATAGGACTGTTACAATGCTAGAAAAAAATATGCATAAATTATACACAAACAGTAATAAAACATGACAAAAATATATAGTATAGAGAAATGACTTTCAACTAACCAGTAAGAAGTCCAAAGCAGAGGTAGAGATGAAACAGTTCCTGGGCAAGCATACAGAGCCCCAAGCCTGCTGAGGCAAGCAGGCCACCTAATATGACACTAATCCGGCTTCCCCAGTAGCTGGTTATGAAGCGAAACATAATGCCTATAGAGCAAGAAAGTTAGATATTCTTCATAAATAAGCTTACATTTTCTCAAATGTAAACAAACTTTCAAATATATGGGAAGTGTTTTTTTTTAAAGTATTTATTATGTTTTTCTTGTTATGTTTAGTCATATTACCTCTAAATGACCTGTCCTGTAAATATTTGGGTCTCAAAGGAACATAAAGTGTTTTTTATAACTAAATTTTTTAACTTTCAAAAACACAAATACTATGATAATAATTTGTTTTTATGTAAGGTGGTGAAGATAAATAAATCCTTTAATTCCAATGAAGGGAAACAGTCCAATGTTGACAAATCCTTTAATTCCAATGAAGGGAAACAGTCCAATGTTGACAAATCCTTTAATTCCAATGAAGGGAAACAGTCCAATGTTGACTAAGTACTTCCTTGCAAAAACATGTCCTAACTCTATCAAGTAACAAGCATCTCTCTCTTGCCCATTGATTTCATCTCCTAGCTAATTCAAGTTATGTTATTAATCTATCAACATGTCACTTCAGAAATTCCTGAATCACTACACTATCTAGATACTATAGATGGACTCTGGATAGATTATAATATAGATAGATTATAGATTATGGAATAATAGAATCTAGATAGATTATCTTTTGTCTAGTCTTAATCTTTTGAAAAGAGTTTGAAAAGAAACTTTAGAAGCAAACTAGACAGTGTATTATGAAATAATCTTACAATTATTGATATATATCTATTAGATAAGAATAAATAATGTAATTCATTTATAATGTAATGTTTCAGATGTGGCTTACAGTTAGAATTAATTTTTTGAATAGACTTATCAGAGTTTTATACAGTTAAAGACATTAGCTTTCCTTGTGAACAACAAAAATGCTATGGCTGATAATATCCAACATTGGGTTCAAACACAGACCAGGCAAACATGCTCTTATAATCAAATTGTATACAGCATATCCAGCAATATGTCTTTTTGTTTTTTACTTTTATTTCAGCTTTTCCTAACACAGCTGAGAAAATAAGGCGGCTGTGAATAATAGTAATTTATTTATACAGTTCTGTTAACAAACAAAATGTAGGCTCAAGGCGCTGTAATAACATTACAAACACGACAGCTAAAATGACAATTAATCTAAAAAAGTTTTAAACAGATTGAAAAAACACAACTGCTGCCTGCTGGTGCAACACACAAAAGTACATAGTACAAATGCTTCAGAAAATAATCTAAGTCATCATGATACGTTGGCATGGATCAATGATAATCTGCAAACAAGTTACACAAAAATTGAAGAGCTTTGTTCGGTTATAATAATAAAATGTTTTCATTAAGAGGTTCTATTAAATTTTTGTGACAGAATTTTAAAGTGTGATTGGAATATTACACTTGTTAGATATTATATTATTAAACAAATACTTATGAAAATGACTGAGCCTTAGCTTTGTGAAAGGAAGTGTCTATATATATATAGCATTAAATTACTTATTTAATAAAGCCTTAAACTTATTTTACAGTTTAATTGTAACTAAGTACTTACATGACAAAGCCGTGACATAGAGCAGAATGGATCCAATCCATGAAGTATCAAAGTGACTCTCATAAAATATATCCTTAAAAACAACATGGAAGACCCCCAAGCTGTATGTGATGCCGCACACAATAAACTGTGTTAGAAACGCTGCTCCCACCACCACCCAGCGCCAAGCGCTATCTCGGCGCGCCATTGGCAATGATGGCTTTAGAGTTGTGACCACAAACATTCAGGCACTAGGTGATAGATAAGAAAAAAAAAACTAGTTCAAAAAATGAGGCAATTTCTAAAATACAAATTAGTGAAAACTGAAAGGACTGCATTCATAAGTAATGAGCATTATTTAGAAAAAAAATACATGCTTAGGTTAAATGATTCTAAACAGTTTAGCCAAAAAAAAACATAAAACATTTGTTTTTCTTCTAAAAAGTAAACATTATCAATTGCCTATTCCAGATCTTCTAACCACGTCTATAACCTCTTTCCATAAATCCTTAATAAAATATTGTTTTCCACCATTACATAATTTTCATATCAGTTTAATCAACAAGTAAACTTAGTACCTCAATTGAAAAGGATTTAATAAATAATAGTAAATGTAACCTAATGAGAACTATGACCAAAACAAAAAGCAATCAGTGTCTAGTACAAAATTTAAAAATAAAACAGCGGACTGGGTATCAAAATCGGCCCGGGCATTATCATATAAACCGGCCCACAAATGGCCTGTCATATATTTTCGGTGGGAGGGGATTTTTTTAGCCCACTCCGCAATTTATATATATATAATATATATTAGTGTGTGTGTATATGTATTTAATCTTCATTACATTCTGATCTTTTATTTTTTCAAACGTTTTTTCTAGCCTAGAGTACTCTCTTCCTATAATTAGTGGAAAGACAGTACACACCGCCAAGGGATAGGTAGGGAGTCCGGGGGAGCGCTGTTAACTCCCCAAGTTATGCAATTTGTGTAAATATTTAGTTACTTATATAAATTCTTAATGGCCAACCACTAGAAATTGTGGATCACTTTTGCTATTTTGGCTCCATCATATCCAACAACACTCTACTGGATAAAGACATTAACAACAGGATAGCCAAAGCAATGGCTACCATGTCACGGTTGCAGAAAAGAGTGTGGGGCAACACATTGCTGACTAACAATACTAAAGCCCTAGTCTACTGGACCTGTGTGTTGAGCACCTTGCTATACGGAAGTGAAACTTGGTCAACTTACTGGCAGGAAAAAAAGCTGAATGTCTTCCACCTCTGACGCTTAAGGTGGATCTTTAAAATAAGGTGGCAAGATAGGATAACCAATGAGGAAGTGCTACAAAGAGCAGGATGCCAGGACATCCGCTCTGTTATCAGCAGCAGATGCCTTGGCTGACTTGGCCACGTTCGTAGAATGCCAGTAGGTCGACTTCCACAAGACATTCTGTATGGCAATCTAATAGAAGGCAGGAGAGCCGCTTGTCGCCAACTTTTACGTTGTACGGATGTATGCAAACACGATATGAAGCTCTTCAAACTCGACACTAGCAGCTGGGGAAAAAGTAGCACTGAATAGATCTACACGGAGAGAGAGCATAAAGGAAGGGTCTCGGATTGCAGATGCCATACACTACAGAAGCAGAAAGAAGGGTGATAATGCAACGGCGCCTGGTGATCACATATGCCCAACCTGCGATCGCAGCTGTGTATCAAGGATTGGCCTCTTTAGTCACACAAGAAGTTGCAAAGGGAAAAGATCGTCTCTCGAGACGTAAAATGCCACAGATACAGTTTTTAAAAATAACAAAAAAAACTTACTATTTCTTTTCAAATCCCAGAAAGTAGAACTTTATACCCATATTGAGCTGTGAATAAGTTGGGCGGTTTGCAATATTGTGGCTGTGTGTATGTGTTCAAGTTAATTTCTATTAGGCCTAAGTATTGTTAAAGAGCTAATTGTAGCGCCTATTTTTTTTTGCTGCGTTATATCAATGTTTTCTAACTTAACCTCTCTCATCCCTCTTTTTCGTTAACTGACAATGGAACCATCAGAATACGGGGGAGGGAAGGAGCAAAAAAAAAATGGGAGCGCCATCAAAGGTCCATGCCGACCAGTAAAATGATTAGGCCAAACACAGCCTCGAAGACATCAAAGCAGTCTATGCCGCTCGTGCATAGCAGAAAGTACAGTCTAACGTTTTGCAAATGACAATACGTACAGTGTATAGTGTATTTTTCTTGATATTCTTGTTGAATTAAAAAAAATTAATTGTAATAATAATAATTTTAAAAAAACAAGAAAACGTGTTCGGGCCTTTGTGTCTTGCTGCTGTCACTTTTTTTTTAAGTTGTCTGCATTAAAAAAAAAATTTTCTTAAATCGCGACCAGACCGGCCCACTGGGCATTTGCCCGTTTGCCCATATAGCCAGTCTGCCCCTTTGCCCATATAGCCAGTCTGCCCCTGCTCTGGACTCTACGTCTAGATCTAGAAATAGGATTTAGATTATTATAGAATAGACTGAATAGATATTGTTATTATTACTGTGATCTAAATTCTAAATAACTTATTAAATTTACTTAGACTTAGAATATAATATAGACTATAGATCTATATTTATATCATTTGATTTATAGTTAAATATAGTAATATAGAATAATATGTCTAGAGTAGACTCTAGATCCAGAATCTAGAATAATCTAGATGTAGATCTTAGTCTACAAAATTAATACTATTAATACTATTAATTGTATTAATAAAGTCTAGATCTAACATTTAGATCTGCATGACTAGATCTACATTAAAATAACATTATGAATTTATTATTTAATATTAATATTTTAATTAATATCCATTATTTATTTATTATGATTACCATTTACCAACATCTGTTCAACTGACCAACAATAACAATATTTATTCAAACAACTTACAAGTAATCAGTAAATCATTCATAAATCATATGATAAATTATGATAAATCTTAGGTCTTAGTATTCTTAGTTAACTTACAGTACTAAGACTTACTCTTAGTAAAACTAAGCTTTATTTAGCTTACTAACTTACTTACTTAACTAATAATAGACTAATTATACTAATAACTTACTAAGCTAAGTCTATAGTAGTATACTAGTATAGTCTAAGTCTAAGTTACTTAGACTTAGTATGACTTAGCCAGGCTTAGCTTACTTCAATACTATACTTAACTATACTATAATTATAATATTTGACTTATACATGAATTACATGTCATGAGTTACTACCTCAACTTCAAACTTCAACTGTTACTTACTACCTTAGTAACTTACCAGTCAGATATCATAAAGACTAAAGTAGATCTAGAATATCAATATATCATGGAATAAAGGAGGGAAAGTAAACACTTTTAGAATATATAGAGATACAGATGTATTAATCAGCTTATTTAAAAAATTATTAGGTAACGTAAACAGCCATTTTAATCCTTGTTTATAATTGTGACTTCTGACCCTTCAAAAAAAAAAAAACGGATATCCAAGTGAGTGATTCAAATGACCCTCATCATTAACCTAGTTCGTCCATATATTAATTCTCTGATTCATGACTTGCTCTCGTGGGCTAGATAAAATCTAGATTCTTGTCTAGATTATAACTCGTCTGTCTAGAATAGATCTCTCTTGTATTCTAGATGTATTGGAACAGGTTGCCTGGATCGGCCAAGAAAACCAATCTTAGCATAGTTTAATTATCCAATTAGCATGAACAACTAAACTAAAATGTTTTGTTGTTTGTTTTACATAATTCGGATGTTCCTTCAGAGTTGAAGATAGTTTACTTCCTAGTCCAAACCTCCCGCAGGACGACGGGGGATGGGAGCGGGCAGGGTTTGAACCCTCGACCGTCGATAAATCCGAACGACAGTCCAGCGAGCAAACCGCACGACCAGGCAGCCATCCATCTTTATATTATCTATATCTATATATACTATATCTAGATTTTAAAAAAAATGTATGGACCCCTTATGCTTAATTGGTCATTGCAAAAAAAAAAAAAAAGATAAACCCATCCCAGACGATGCAGTCCTAATCAAAGCTGATTGCAATAGAGGCTCACTAGACAATTTCAATCTCCGTCGTCCTTCTGGAGGTTTGGGCTATTATACAGTGGCGTAGCTAGGAATTTGCCATCATTTGGAGCCCGGGGGGGGGGTGGCTTGACCTCTTTGGGGGCCCCTGGATTTTGCGTAATATTTTCAAATTCTCCCCCCTCCCCACCCCCACCATAGCTACACCACTGCTGTTATTTAATTATCTTCAAATCTGAAAAAAACACATATAAGCATATGTAAAGCAACAAAACATCGAATTGACAGTAGTTACCATCTACCAGTATCTAAAAACAAACACAGGAAAGACTCATAAGTTCTAAAGGTCAATAGTTTATAATGTGCGTTGCTGAAATAGAAAGGATGGCTTCCTTGTCGTATATAGTATGCACTTCGACTTCATCACGATGTTCTTAAACTTTTATAACAAACAAACAATACCTTCTAAAGAAGCGTCAGGGATTCATGCGTAAAATTAAGACATTATGCCACTGGTAGATGTAGCTGGCCGCATGTATAGGTCTTTATATAGTCTATATATATATATATATATATATAATAGGCCTATAATTGTTATAAACTTGAGTCAAACCTGAGGAAAATCAGGAGTTTGTAGACCAGCAGGCCACTAGAAGCACACTTGCAGTGATATAAGTACCTACACCATGGGCGTATTAGTTGTTGTTGTTTTTTTTTTGGGGGGGGGGGTCTTGGGGGTTCGACTACCCCCCCCCCCCACGGGGAGTGGAATTTTGTGATAGATTTTTTGCTTTGATTTTGATTATTTTAGGTGAGATATTAATATTAAACCATCACTTGCCCGAGCGCAGCCAAGGTGGGTTAAATTTTGCAGCTAGACCTCATTTTCTATAAAACAAAACAAAAGAATAATGCAAACGACAATCTCCACCAACATTTCTTTATGATAAAACCCCCTCTTCAACATAATACTAAAGCATACATCATTCACCAGATTGTTTGAGCGTAGCCAAGAGCTTACGAGCTTTAAGCTTAAAAACCCTCCAGATGGTTTTGAGTTTAAAATCCCTCTACAGATTATATAGTATTGAGGTTGAGGTTGAAAACAGAAAAGGATGGAAGAAAGACTCTAAACAACTCTCACACCGTTCTTCAATGAGACGTTTTACGGCCAATGTGGTAGGAAGTAAAATGCGGAGGACCTTACCTCTAGTTCCGAGTGTCTTAACTCATTCACTGCGGTACGTCCATTCCATAGACGGTCTGTCTACCCCTAAACCCACGGAACGTCTTACCCTACCTTGGTTTCGTTGTATTTTAAAATTAATTAGGATAGGAGACTGGGAAACAAAAGATGTAACGAATTTGCATCTGCTTGAATCCCTAGTTTAAACTCCCATCCTCCAGATGGCTCTAAGTTTGGGAATGTTTGTTTGGGAATGTTTTACATGTTCCGGATGATGTTCCTTCAGAGTTGAAGATAGTTTACTTCCTAGTCCAAACCTCCTGCAGGACGACGGGGAATGGAAGCGGGCAGGGTTTGAACCTGGGACCATCAATAAATCCAAACGACAGTCCAGAGCTCAAACCGCATGACCAGGCAACCCCTCCAGCTGGTTTTGAGTTTAAGCCCCCCCCCTCTCCAGCTGGGTTTGAAGCTAAAAACCATCTCTTCAATAGAAAAACAAAACAAATTACACTTAAAGTTCTAAGAGCGTAGTTAAGGGGGTTTTGAGTTTGTTTAAAAAAACAACTGATTTTTTATTTTACCCCCCCCCCCCAAACAGATGGTTTTGACAATAAAACTTCCCTTTTTAATATGAAATCTAAAGCAAACTACAGTCATCAATGATTTGATTTGATTTGATTTGTTGATTTGAGGCACATCGGCACAATTTAGGCCATGTCGTGCCTGCAGTCCCTCAAGGACCACTCTCTCTCTAAACAACAAGGGCCAGATTCTATACAGTCATATAATTAAAATCAAGGTCTATTCACAGTTAAAATAGTAAAGGTAGTAAAAATTTAAATATTTGGTAAAAATCTAATGTAAATAGTGCATGTTCACAAATTCAGAAATCAGATCTTCGTAGATAGCCCCACTTCCCGAATAAAGCCCAGTACCTTCCCAGGGTCGACATTATTAAATAGTGTTTTTAGATTAGTGGCTCTAAAATATTTCGCCCTGACATCCTGGTATCTGGGGCAATCAACGAGGATATGTTCCACGGTGAGGCGAGAGTCACAGTACTCGCAAAGTGGGGGCTCCTCTCTCTTCAGTACAAAAGAGTGCGTGATGTAGGTGTGGCCAATCCTAAGTCTGGACATGGTTGTGCTACCACGCCTTGTCAGACCCTTAGATGTGGGCCGCCACCTGACATCCGCCACAATCTGCCTGAGTTTACTGTGAGTCTCAGCCTCCCATCGGTTCTGCCACTCTCGATAGGTGGCAGAGGCAATACTTTGTCTCAGGTCCGAGTAGGGAATTTGGGTTCCTGACACCGCATGATTTAGGGCTCTCTTTGCTTCTCTGTCTGCGGCTTCGTTTCCCTCAATGCCAACATGGGAGGGGACCCAGATGAAGGTGACATCCCTACGGTCGGCTGTTATTTGGTCCAACAGCTTCAGGCTCTTATGTACCAATGGGATGTCAGTCTTCATCCGCCCCAAAGCTTGCAATGCAGATTTGGAGTCGGAGCAGATTATAAATTTACTCCTTTCTGATGCTTTTACGGCCATAAGTGCAAGCAATATTGCGTGCAATTCGGCCGTAAAGATGGAGCAGCCATCGGGGAGTCTACGGGAGATTGTTTTGTTCCGAAAGGAGCAGGCACACGCGACCTTTCCCTCCATTTTGGATCCGTCTGTGTAGATGGTGCCACAATCTCCGTAGCTCTCCTGCAGTTCCCTAAAGTGGACTTGTAGTATGCTTGGGTCTGTATTTTCTTTTTTGAAATTAAGGAGGGATAAATTTAATTTGGGTTTATTCATTAGCCAAGGAGGATTCTGAGGGGTTTCTATTTTAGAGATTTGGTCAATGGGTGGGGTTAAATTTTGGATGGGTTCTTTCATTCGAAGGCCCAACGGCTGTATGACGTTAGGCCTTCGATTGTATAATTCTACCTCTGTGGGGTTAAATATGGAGTCAAAAGCAGGGTTCGTGGGGTTGGATTTTAGCTTGACTATATACTGCATTGCAAGCTTTTTCATTCTTATATCCATGGGGAGTTCTCCAGCCTCCACATGGAGACTTGGGATAGGTGATGTACGAAACGCGCCGAGACAGAGACGCAGGGCAGCATTTTGTATTGGTTCCAGTATTTTTAGGTACGACTTCCTTGCTGCTCCATATATTATGGATCCGTAGTCTAGCTTGGATCGAATTAGACTCCGATAGAGCAGCAGCAAGGTATCTCTGTCAGCTCCCCAGTCCGTATGGCTGAGTACTCTTAGTATGTTTAATGACTTTTGGCATTTCTTCTTAAGTTCCTTAATGTGGGGGAGAAAATTAAATTTGGAATCTAAGGTGAGGCCTAAAAATTTTGTAGTTTTCACGACAGGGATCTTCTTTTTGTGTATAAATAGTTCAGGGTCTGGGTGGAGTCCCCTTAGATTACAAAAATGCATACTAACTGTTTTGGAGTCTGAGAATTTGAAATCATTATAGTTTGCCCAACCCTGAATTTTGTTTAAGCATAACTGTAATTTTCTTTCTAAGGTGTTCATGTTTTTCCCATAAGTAAGAATGACAAAGTCATCAACATACAAAGAGCACTCTATGCCAGGGGACAGCGCATTTATGATGCTATTTATTTTAATGTTGAACAGGGTGACTGACAGAATGCTGCCCTGGGGTACACCCATTTCCTGGTCATGAGTGTCAGAAGCGGAGTTGCCCACTCGGACCTGAAATTTTCGATCTTTCAGGAATTCCTCCACAAAACGGGGGAGGTGTCCCTTAAGCCCCATAAGCGCCAGGTCACGTAGAATGCCATGTTTCCAGGTTGTGTCATAGGCCTTTTCTATATCGAAGAATACAGCTACTAGATGTTCTCTTCTGAGTAATGCATTTCTAATATAAGCTTCCAGCCTTACCAGGTGGTCAGTTGTTGTCCGCCCCTGCCGGAATCCGCACTGGTAGTTTGAGATCACTTTATTCCTTTCCAGGTACCAGACCAGCCTACTGTTAATCATTCTTTCCATGGTTTTGCAGATGCAGCTTGTTAGTGCTATTGGTCGATAGTTAGCTGGGTCAGAGCCGTCTCTTCCCGGTTTAGGTATCGGTATAACTGTGGCTTTCCTCCAGCTGTTTGGGAAAGCGCCTGTTTGCCACACACAGTTATAGACCCCTAGTAGGACTGCCAATGAGGGTTCGGGAAGGTGCTTGGGGAACTGGTAATGGATTTCGTCTTCTCCAGGCGCTGTGTCATGTGACTTGTCCAGCGATTCCCTCAGTTCCTCAAGCGAGAACGGTTTGTTCTAGTCTTCATTGTTCTCTGACCTGAAATCAATGGGGTGTCTTTCCTCCCTGGTTTTGACTTTTTGGAACTCTGGCGTGTAGTGTGCAGTGGATGATTTTTCTGCTATTGAGGATGCAAGGCAGTCAGCTATTTCTCTGGGGGACGTGACAGTTCGTCCTTGGTTTTTCAAATGCCCTATTGCATTTGATTCTTTCCCTTTGATTCGCCTTACTGCCTTCCAAACCGCTCTAGCAGAAGTTTTGGCATCCAGACTGCCGACAAAACTTCTCCAGGAATTCCTTTTGGCTGACCGTATGGTTTGTCTAGCCTTTGCTCTAGCTATCCTGAATAGCTTTAGGTTTTCCTGGGAAGGATTCTTTATAAATGCAGCCAGTCGTTTTTTCCTATCACCAATAGCACTTTTGCAAGCTGTGTCAAACCATGGTTTGCTAGGCCGTTTTGGATTTGCAGAGGTTAGGGGTACAACTTTCCTGGCTATACTTAGTAGCTTGCTAGCAAAGGTATCAGCTGGGTTCTGTTCATGGAGGATATTTTCTGTGATATCCTCAGAGCATCTTTTTTGGAATTGTTCCCAATCGGCCTTATTCAGTTTCCACCGCTGAGGTCGTCCCAATGAAGGGAGATTGTTAGTAATGATGATTGGGAAGTGATCACTTCCCCGTAGATCATTGCTAACTGACCATTTAAAATCGTCCAGAAGTCCGGGGACGCATACGGTGAGGTCAATGCATGTGAATGATCCAGTTCCTGGGTGCAAGTAGGTCGGTGATGCATCATTAAGTATGCATAAATCATGTTGGAGGAAGATATCCTCCAGCATACGACCTCTTGTGTCGGTATTGTTGGATCCCCACATGGTGTTATGGGCATTGAAATCCCCAAGGATTAAATAAGGCCGGGGGAGTTGTTTCAATAGGTCCTCCATGTCTGTTCGGTTTAATGGAGCGCCTGGTGGTAGATACAGGCTGCAGCAAGTGATAACCTTGTGAAGGGTTATCCTAGCTGCTACGGCCTGTAGTGTGGTCTGTAGTTCTACCCTCTCATGGGGGATGCTATCCTTCACAAGGATACAGACTCCACCTGATGCTCTCTCTGCATCCTCAACATTCTTGGTGTAAGCACGGTAGCTTCGGAAGCTGATGCAATCTTTCAGAAATGTTTCCTGTAAGCAGACAGCTACAGGAGTCTCAGAGTCCATCAGTAGCTGCATTTCCTCGTAATTGGCCTTGAGGCCTCTACAATTCCACTGTACAATTCTGGAATCCATGGCTTATTCTAGATGACCTACTTGGAGCTATTTGGCCTTGGGAGGCCCCCGGAGGGGTTTCCCTTTATTCCAGTGACCTTGGTATTTTTATTCTTGGGTTTGGATGGAGAGGAGGACAACCCCCTTTTGGGGGAAGTCTTTCTCTCTGGAGAGGGGAGATCCCTCTGGTTAGAGCGGAGGTTATTTCCTCCTCTCTCACCTCGGGCATCCTCTCCGCTTTGATTTCTCCCCTTAGGGAGTTGGTCAACCTCTAACTCGGTAGAGGTTGGGGTGTCTGGCTGGGTTCTCTGAGGAGAACCTGTGTCAGACATGATGTCTCCGGGTTCTCCCGGAGTATTGGTTTTGACATGCTGCTCAGTCTCCATGCTCTCATCAGCGAGCACAGAGAACCTGTTCTTTAGCATGACAACAGGGCTTTCTTGTTTCTTCAGATATGTGTTCTTTGGCGGTGTTTTCTTCTGAGTTGGGGGAGGAGGAGGGGGTGGTGGGGTCAATGTGTCCGTCTGTGTGGCTATGGATCTTCCTTTCTTAGCAACAGCCTGGGCGTAGGTCTTTGTCAAGCCGAATTGGCCCTTGGGTAGGGCCAGTACAGCCGATTTCGCCTGGCTAAAGGTACATCCGTTTCTTGCCTTGTACTCCTGCACGGCAACCTCCTGTTTCCACACAGGGCAGTCCTTGGAGTAGGCTGAGTGGCCAGCTTGACAGTTTGGGCATTTGAACTGGGCTGTGCAGCACTTGTCCTCATGACCCTCTCCAGCACATCTGGCACACACAGTGTTCCTCTTGCAGACTGCCGCGCCGTGTCCATAACCCTGGCACTTGAAGCACCTCATGGGGTTAGGTATGTAGGGCCTCACTGGAACTCGTAGGTATCCTGCCTTCACATACTCTGGCGGTGTCCTAGTTCCGAATGTGAGGATAATAGTGGCGGTTTTGACCTCCTCACCCTCCCTGCGCCTGGTAATGCGCCGGGCATGGGTGACTCCTTCAATGCCCTCCACTATTTCCTTCTCGGAACATTCCAGTAGGTCCCTAGAGCTGATTACACCTCTGCTGGTGTTCAGACTCTTGTGTGGCATGACTTCCACTTGGAGATCACAGAGTCTTCTGCATCTTAAAAGCCCATCAGAGTGTGTCTTGCTGTCTACTTCTACAAGGAGTTCCATTGTTTTGTGTAGCTTAGACACACTCTTGGGCTCTCCCACTACTGACTTGAGTCCCTTATAGATAATAAAAGGGCTCAACTTGGTCAGGCTTTTTCCCTCCTCTGTGCATCTAACCACCAGAAATGATGGCTAGGTGGCACAGCTTTTTGGGACCTCCTCTTTTTTATCGTCGATTCGGCGTTTCTTGCCCAGACATAGGTCTGGGGCAAGTAGTTTTGTGTGTGTTTTTTTTGTCCATATATATTTTGGTTAATTCGGCACCTGTGCTCCCCACCCGCCATCGAGTCCAACAAGGGGACGGGCCATTCGGATGTCCAGAATGAGCCCGCCAGGGCTACACAGGTGCTATACTCAGTCAGCTGCTACATCGGACATGTGTCCGATACAGCAGCTCCCTGATTGACCCTCCAGCCACCGCCCTCCAGCATAGGTCGACGACCTATGCTGGTAGCTCGGCATGACCAGCCGGTTGACCCAGAGCGGGCCATCTGGGTCTCAGGTCTAGGGGAACTTGGAGCCAAAGTATTGTGTTGTTGTGGTTTATCCTCAGATAGCCACCACTCAAACACCAGGATCTCTTTATCCCCCCTTACCCATCGCAGTCCACGGCAAACGGACTGGTCTAGGACGTAGTGAGAATTTAAAGTTAAGGAGACAGTGTGATGATCAATGAAGTCAGACTTAGGAAAAGAGGAGGCAGACACAATGATAGAAAAGAAGTAGGGCACTTTTGAGCTCCAAAAGTGCTAAGGAAAGAGGAGCGCAGTTTAACGTCATGTCTCGGGACGCCCAGTCATCAAATTCCAAGAGCGTAGCCAAGAGAGGTAACACACTTCTACAAGTCGCTTAAATTGGCTCCTTTAATAAATAAAAAATGACTAAATGTCAAAGATGGCTAAGACGGATTTTAGGAGTCAGTTATAGAGATCGGGTCTCAATCAAGACAATCCTATGCCGAACTGGGAGTCGATCACATAGTTAGGTTGTGACAGTGTCGCATGAGGTTTGCGGGACATGTTCTCCGAAAAAATGAATTACGCATACCAAGAGTTGCGATGACATGGAGACAATTACGAGGAAAACGCAAACAGGGAAATCCTAGTATTAGCCTACTTGGCGCCACACTTTCATGGATGACCTCAGAACAGTGGACACCAGGTAGAAAAAGGATATTAAAAAGTTTTATTTCAAAAACCTAATGTGCTATTCTTACTGACCTAGACCCTCCCGCGTCGTTCGGCGCATTTGGCGGCAAGCTTTTTCCACAAAAATCTGTCACTGGCAATGTCTGAAGCCTCTTCCACCTGCTCTAAGGACCTCCATGAAAGTGTGGCGCCAAGTTGTAGTAAGATGGCATCGCAACTCTTATTATGCATAATTCATTCAACGTCGTTGCTTCCGCCTGCACATAGACCTACCAATTCGCCGATTTCAGTTCCACTGGGGAATCCGACTATTGCACCATAGCCCATTTTGCCTTGTACTTCCTCGTGTAGCCATCTGTGTAAACCTTAACGGTATCCAGAGGCGGCCTTAAGGCATAGTGAGTGGGGCAACCGCTCTGAGCTCCGCGCGATAAAGAGAATCTTTTGTCACCGTCAGCTCATCGTACAAATATTCGTGGCCCTAATATGTCACTCGCCAAAGGACACCGCTAAGGCTACCTTTGGTGGTATCTTTCGGATATCAGGCTTTGTTTTCTCTCGTAGCGCTGGTTAGTGAAGTTGGTGTACATTTCTTGTTTACCTTTGGATCGATCAGCGTTTTCCGCACCTCTGAACTGTTTGTTGCCGGATATAGTTCGTCCATCGTGGTTCGATGATGACCACTTTATCATCCAGGGGACTGAGGGCTTTGCATTGGGGTTTTATGCCTCCTCATGTGGCTGGTGTGACCGAAGTGAGCCCGGAATGTTCGGCTGCACACTGGGCAGGTTATTCCAGCTGGAGCTGGTGTCATTGGCCTTGCTTTTCTTCTCAGGCGTTTTTCTTCTGCCAGCGTTGTTCTCTTTTCATCAGCAACCTGTGCGCCAGTTTTCACAGTGCTGCGCCATGATGCTCTGTCATGTGCCTCTTGTCTCCCATGTGGCTGGGTCTATGCTTAACGCCTTCAGAGAAGCCGGATGGAGGGCCACTGTATGAACGATAGTTCTTTCCTGTGGGAAGCCGAACTTTTGGAATAGCTATAACGCGGTATTCATAAAGGAGCCGACCTCTACCCACCCAGTCGTCCACTATGCTTCTGAGAAGGCAGTCGTTCTCCAGCCGCTTGTATTTTTCGTACGCTAACATAACGGTTCGTTCCCTCCGCAAGGAAATGCGGGTTTATCTGCCAAGATTTTACCAGCGAAAATTGGCGTAGTTCGAAATGTAGGTTACCATTTACCAGCGAAAATTGGCGTAGTTCGAAATGTAGGCTACCACTGATTAGATTAAGGTCTATACATAACATGCACGAATAGACATGAAAACGCGAAGGATGTAATTCTTTTCTCTTTTGAAGGAACGTCTGTCATGGAGGTATTTTTAAAATCTTTTGAAAGAAGTACATCTGTTATTTATAAGATAAATGAACCTTTTTGTTAGCTTTTCTATAGGCTACTTAATCCTTAGCCTACTGAGCTCAATGTAAAATAAGTTTGTTACCCTCATATTGGAATAAATTATGTCGTATTGATTATCCGAAAGTCCCCAAGCAGTGGCAACAGGCTGCATGCCACAATTTATTATTATCTATACATTGTTAAGGCGACTATAGGCCTAATCAGCCTAGGCAGTATATAGGGCACAGAAAGTTGTGAGGAGAGTGGGATGATCGCCTCAATTCTTTAACCCCTTCGGACACAAAGTCAGAATTTTGTTCCAAAAAATTATTTTGTGGGTGGGTTATGGTGTAATGGACCTCAGGATTGGGTCAAGCAAAACTTTTCTCCATCAGTCAACAAATAAGGGAATTACATCATGTGTACAAACGTACACAGCGTGACTCAATGCAGCTAAAGGGGACAAAATTTAACATAGTTATATAGAGAAAAATTATAACCAAAATAATTAAATAACTAATATAAATCAATTATTCATTTACTTTTATCAAATCAATATATTTTATTAAGCTATTGCATTATAAAAATCACTTTTCTTACATGTATTACATAAAAAATTGCATTTTGAGTATTTTACTTCGCCAATTGTGTCCCAATCTACCATTTGTACACCTTTGACCTAATTCTGCAACAACTTTTCAAGTTCATGCTTCAGAAGAAACCTAAAGCAAGCCCACATTCACACACACATGCTTTTACAAACAGTTATAGCAGGGTTGACAAACACTTGTGGAGTCCGAGGCTGCGAAATAAGAAAAAGACCATGTTTTCTATCAGCACAACAGTACATAAATAGTTAGATTTGTAAAAGAAATGTTTATTTGTAGTTGGCAGCCTTTAAAATGACACCCCTACCCCCTCAGCCCAAAAAAATCTAGCCAAGTTGCAGATAAAGCCTAGACAACAAATTAATGTCGTGAAAATGTTACTAAGATTGTAATAGGCCAACATACAAAAAACAACTATGCATTTTCTCAAATAAATTATTGGTAGCCTACTTGATTGTGGAAATAATACACTTCTAGCCAACATCCCAGCCAGAACAGAGAACAATGTCATCTTTTTTTTTTCCAAAGATTTGTTTAAAATATCCCAAATAGGTCGCTATTTCATATTTTTAAATAAGAGATGCCTTCATAATATTCTCTGATGTTAAAAATATACAAAAGTTTCTCTGTGTGTATCTTAAATATGGTCATGATGTGCATTTGAGGTAACGGTAATGTTTTACTATTTTATTAAAAATCCTCTTCATCAACAGAGCCTGTATAATGTACAGGCCTATTTGTATGTTAAGTTGACATTCGCGTACTGAATGATGGCTTTTGGATTGAAAAAAAAAAGGGGGGGGGGGATAAGACCTATCAGCATTTTTTTTCAAGCACAATTTACCGTAGATCTAGACTAGATCGATCTAAGTCACTAACATACATGAACTTTCTAGTGATTTAGCGTAAATTATGACATTACATATACCGGTATCGAGAACATTTAAATTGACTAAAATTCACTGAGTTTTCAAGTAAGGTGCGAATTATCTTCACTAGATATAGACTTATATCTAAATATAGACACTGTCACTAGCTAGATCTACGGACTGTCCACTTCTACAAGTAGGCCTAGATTTTAGGTGAGGGCAATTTTTTGGAGGATTTTATGAGACTTTTCATTTTTTTAAGGATCACTACGAACCTTGGTGCTGTAGATGCAGGGGCGGACTGGCTATATGGGCATTCAGGCAAATGCCCGGTACCAAAATGGGCCGGTGGGGCCACAAGAAGTAGCAAATGGATGCTATGTAACTATGTATCAAATGAGGTAGTTCCGAATCTCTGACCTACTTTATAAAAAGTCACGTGACTGTAGTCTTATACATGGCAATATCTTCCTATGATAAGGTGTAGATCTAGATTTAGTGCTAGCCTAGATATAGTAGTCCTACTAAATAATCATAACAATTAGTGAATTATTGTAACATACTTTTTATTACCGGTACCTACTTAAAAATGTATAGATCGAGACTATTTTCATGTTTAAATTACAATGAAATCAATGAGGTCGTTAATGTAAACAACACACCCACATGACTGAGAAGAAATCCGTGACTGAGGAGAAATCGGGAACTACCAATTGTTAAAATGTTTTATCATAGGTATGCTCTTATAAAAGAACTCTCTGAGAGTTGTGTTTAAAAAATCTGACTCTACAGTGTAATACTAATTTAATCTAACCCTTTCTTCGAAATAATGTAATAGCCTACATCCGTAGATAGTTCTTCTAGTAGGCTTAATCCTTTTAGGGCCTACACATTGAGCGATTAAAAAGCAACATAAGACCTATATTTATTATAAGGAGTCTAATATTTGCACGCGCACAGTTATTGATAAATTATCAAACTTAACCTAATAATTTTGAAGACAGGTACCGGTAGACCTAGAATTGGAATCTCGTCATATGATTTACCGGTAGACCTAGAATTGGAATCTCGTCATATGATATAGGCCTACAATTTTTTGGGCTGGATTGTCAAGAATTGCCAGGGCCGATTTTTACATCCAGTAACTATTATGCATAGATGCATAGGATATGATTCAGTAATTCCCACCAATAGTTCACAAAAAATATGTTGATGCCCTAAGGCAGTTCTGAACATAAATTCATTGAAATATGAATGGAAGAGTCCGTTGCTTGTTCCGAATTGGTGTTTTAAGTTTCGTTTAGCTCTCATCCACATAGTCTCCATGTATGGAGTGTGTGTATCGCTGTTGTTGGGGTCTACAAAGTTGTCTCGATGTTTGGAGTGTGTGTATCGCTGTCATTGTGGTCTTGATGTATTACTACAGAATGACTGTAGACCCCATTATTTATGTTTGCTATATTAGCATAAACAGCCCATCCATTAGATACTATGTGCGTACCAGGCAAAATGTGTTGTGTTATAGCTTGTGTTAATGTTGCTGCAGTGCGATCAGGCACTTCGACTAAAAAACATTTTTTGGAAAGTCTTTCAACACCTCCAAACACCCAGTGGCCTTCTCTCCACTGACCTCTATCTCAACAACAATTGGATCTCCATTTTTTGTCGATGCCACCGATTTCCAAAAGTCCGTGTCTTTCTATATAGTTTTCACATTCCTCTCTGCGAAAATTGCACGTCTATAATAGTTTTGCACGAAATATTTGTTTCATGGATAATGTTAAACTGGGGCATGTCATAACACCAACAGTTAATCAACTGTAACAACTGTTCAAGTGCTATGTGACTACCACTGAAGAACGAATTATCTCGAACTGATTTGCGAAAAGCACATCCTCGGCATGACCAACGGAAGCCGTCGATTCCTTGAGCATACGCGACCAATGTTGCTGGCTGATGACATATGATACAGTCGTGTGTATTTCTAATCAATCGACGTTTGGCTAACCAGGCCAGGCAGTTTTCTTTTGTATTGATTGCTGCTGACAATCTTGTTTAAGTCCACTTCTCATTTTTTTCTGCTGCTCAGTCATGATTTGATCTAAATTTACTATTTGAGTACGTCTTACAGCCATTTCTTTATTGTGCACTTATATAATGTTTTTCTTTAAAACAAGAACTTTTATGAGATCACAAGCACAAAGCAGATCGTAGAGAAGTTCAAAATAAGGATGCCAAACAACTGTTTCAAAAAATGTTTGAATTCTAGAGTACCGTATGTTAAGATGGGGATAGACGTGGGCAGGGGTTGAACAGGTGACCCTTAAGACGACACTTTGAAGCCCATACAGAATGAAGGTAGTGATCCGTTGTAATAAGTCCTCAACAGTAGATTGTCTCTGGGGGGAGACATGATATTCTAAGTAGTAATATTACATCTTAGTACAAAACCCTGTAGGACAGCAGGGGATGGAACTGTGCAGGATTAAAAAAGGTGATCATCATGATGGCATTTCAAAACCAAACGACGAGGCAGCGATCTGTTGTAATAAAGACCTCACAGTTAGATACCACTGTGTGTAGTCATGAAGTAGTAATATTTCGTCCTAGCCTAAAACTCTTGAAGGACAGCAGGAATGGAACTGGACAGGTTTCGAACAGATCATACAACCAGGCAGTGAGTCAGGCAGTTATCCGTTGTAACACATCCTCAACAATAAGATCAGGGTGTTTTCTGAAATAATTTAAAGACAAAAATGAACAAATGTAATATTTAAACTTATAATTTATATTTTAAATTATGTGTATAAAATGTACATTTAGGGCCTACATAATTGATCAAATATATTCTCTCAATGTTGCAATTGACACACAAAGAAATTTAATTTTAAGCCTAGAAGTCTAGAGACTTCTTTTAGACTTAACCTTTTTTTCAGCTTATTAAATTATACATTAATTAAATTTAGTTGTTTTTAGATCTAATCTTTAAATCCAAATTCTAATTTAAAACAAATGCTTTGAAGAACTAAACAGAAGCATACAAGACAAGATTACAAAGAGAGTTTGTGTTGACACACAAACTCAGAGACGGATCCCTGTCGGATCCGCATATTCGCAAGGAATCTCCAAGACGTGATTTTGTTTTGATTGTTAAAAGTAATAATGTTTCAAAGATTCATTTGACGTTTTAAAAAAAAATTTTTAGTCTAAATCATGGCTGT
Organism: Biomphalaria glabrata; assembly: GCF_947242115.1. Lineage (NCBI taxonomy): Eukaryota > Metazoa > Mollusca > Gastropoda > Planorbidae > Biomphalaria > Biomphalaria glabrata. The sequence goes on along the minus strand of NC_074725.1, from coordinate 15,045,065 downwards.
CGGGTAGTGCGGTTTGCGCGCTGGACTGTCGTTTTGATTCATCGATGGTCCCAGGTACAAACCCTACCCGCTCCCATCCCCCGTCGTTCTGAGGGAAGTTGGACTACAACTCTGAAGGAACATCCGAAACATGTAAAACAACAAACATTCTAAACTAGACCAAGAAATTCTAGATCTAGATTCTACAATGATTTTAATTAGAACTTAAATCTAAATCTAGTTTTTTAAAAAATGTTTAGAGTAAAAAAAAATCTAGATCTAGTGTAAAAAATCTAGTTCTAGTGTTTAAAAAAAATCTAGATCTAGTATAAAAAATCTAGATTAGATCTAAATCTAGCTATTGTATTTTTAAAATGCGAGTCACATTACGAGGTTTAATAAACATTACTATACCGAGTTGTTTAAGCATTTCATTTAAAGAATTTATTCCATATGACGTCAGAGGAAAAAAATCCAATACGTCACACGGCCTAGTTAGACTAAAAAATATCATCTATACGAGCAGCTCGTTGAGGGTTCAGAGACATTGGTGCACCGAGTGATTTCTTTTAGCATTTCATTTAAAGAATTAACTCCATATGACGTCAAAGGACAAAAATTCCATTACGTCACACGTCCTAGTTAGACTAAAAAATGTCATCTATACGAGCAGCTTGTCGAGTGTTCATAGACATTGGTGCACCGAGTGATATCTTTTAGCATTTCATTTAAGAATTAACTCCATATGACGTCAAAGGACAAAAATTCCATTACGTCACACGTCCTAGTTAGACTAAAAAATGTCTTCTATACGAGCAGCTTCTCGAGGGTTCATGGACATTGGTGCACCGAGTGAGATCTTTTAGCATTTCATTTGATGGTTAGTTAGACTAAATTTGTATATAACATACATATAAAGGAATTAAAGACGCTTTTTTGTTTTGTCTGTCAGTCTCTCTGTCCGTCATTTTAATAGCGAAAAAAAAAGACTAAAAGTTATTCAAAATCTGATTAAAATTTAATATCGCTTCCGAAATATTGCATTAGTTTTAAGTTTCTGTAATAGATTGTTCCAGATGTTTATGTATTTATAGTGAGATACCTTAAGTTAAATTTGTGGGATGGTCTGTTATGAAAATTAGATGTACCATAGCCTTATGGAGAGATTTTCAAACCATACTTTGGTGTTAGGAAGTTGTTTTCCTTAAAAATCGGAACATAATATTAACGATAATAAGATTTTCTAACGTTTTAGCTAGAAAGTTAAATGTAGTGTAAGAGAGAAGTGCGATTTTACATAAATAGAGTTAAAATATTTTTCATAAAAAATCCGGAACAACCAATTTTCGCAAAAAAAAAAACTTATTTCTTTAATTTTTAGAAGAGGGATTTCAAACATTTCGAAACAAACCTGAACATTCTTTACCGATTAAACGACTTTTATTATGTTTCTGCAAGAAAATTAACTGTAAAATAAAATAAAAAGTGATTTTCAATAATCGTTTCGAGTAAATTACTTTCTTATTTTAAAATCCTGAACAACCTATTGTCGATATTTTTGAAAAAAATAAAATCATTTGACATAAATTTGTTTTAAGTTGAAAATTCGGAACAGTTGATATGGATAGATAAACTACAGTGACATAGTGTCAAAGAATATAAGTGTAAGATTAGTAAATTATGCGATTTCAAACAATCATTTGACATAATTTATTTTTTATAAAACAATATCCGGAACAACTTTATAGTTATTGAAATATAAAGCGGTATAGATTATTTTTGTTAGCATTTATATGCTATTTACATTAAAAAACCGGAACAATGTGTTTCTTGCAACGTTTAAGCATGGAAATAAAATCTAATATAATTTAGAAGAGCAAAAAAATATTCGCTGGCATTGATTTGTTTTTCACAAAACATCCGGAACAATCTATTATAGATACTTAAAACTATTGCAATATTCCTGAATGAAAAATTAATGGTTAAATCAGATTTACAATAGCCTTCCTTTAGTGTTATTTGTTAATCTTATCGAGACCGACAGACCGACCAACAGACAAAACGCACAAAAATAAGCTTCTTTTATTCGGATGAGGGGCACTAAACAAAAAATAAATAAAATCTGATTTTTAAAAAAAAGTTTAAGGAATTGGTTTAGCATCATAGCATGTTCTGACGTTACGCTACTGCTCGAAATTCGCTGCATAAAAAGTCTATTTTAAAAAATGTGCGTGACATTTACATACAAAGTGCATTATTAGCCTTTATAAACAAACAGAAATGTTTTCTATTAATTTTAGCAGCTAGTTGACCAGAAAAAACACCTTTAACTATTATTTATATTTGTTGTAAACATTTCTTGTACATTTTATAAACATATTTGATTTAGTGATACTGAAAATACACACAAATTATCCATCTTTGTTAGCATATTGTAACATTGCCTCCCTTAGATTTACGTAATTGTTTTAGAATTGGTGTATTTTTATGAAAAAATCGCTTGCATAATTAATTTTATAAATTAAACGGTTTGCTTTTAGAAAACCAAAAGTAGCCGTTGCACCTAAACTTTTCAAGCCGCATTTAATGATGAAATAATAATTTTCATATCTCTTCTAGTTTTCGAGATCTGAGTGTGACAGACGGACAGACGGACATTTTGCACAAACCTAATAGCGGCTTTTTCCCCTTACGGGGGCCGCTAAAAATGAAGTGATAGATCTAGATCTAACATTTAAAATGTAAAGATTAGTGAGTTGAACAAAAAAATTTTTTTTGGAAAAAAAAAATAATTTTTACTTTGTAAATCATTAAAGTACTTTATTAGAACTTTCCACTGATTTAAAATTATGACTGTATGTTTAACGGCTAGAAAGTTATGATTATTTTTTTTGTGACGCGTTTTTGCTTAACATTGAACCCAATGGAAAAAGTGAGACGAGATTTTGTAAAATTCAACAAAAAAAACTCACTATTTCGTTAATTTTGACCTTACCATTTATTATTATATATCAAATGAAAGTTTATGATGTGTCCTACACAAGCATGTTATTAATTTATATAATGCTTAAGTAATTAAGGTAAAAAAAATAAGAATAATGAGGTCAGAAAACATTTTTTTTTACGATAATGCTTATAATTTCGTTATTTTTAATAAACAAACACAAAACCATGTATCAGAAGAAAGCTAAAGTTGTACATTTTCTATGTATATATTGATTTGTATATTAATTAACATAAAAAAAAGTTAATCTCATCAATGTTGGGTAACAAAGTCACTGATGACAGCTTACAATCAATTGCTTCATCTGGATATAAAGTTTCTGATGTATGATACTGAAGATGACATAGATGATACAGGTGATTCCGTATGGTAAGATTAGGTATTAGCTATGACATGAGTTGTAGGCAGTAGTTGAAGATGATACAGTTGATTCATTATGGTAAGATGAGGTATTAGCCATGACACATGTAGGCAGCAGTCGAATGCAATGAAGATCTAGAGTGTTAGTCCAACATTCATATAATACTGTTGATGGTGACATACTATACATTAATACAGGTGATTCTTAGTAAGTTCAGGTGTTAACCATAGCATGAGTTGTAGCCAATAAACGCTAAATACTTGAATTCAATGATGGTCTACTGTTAGTACAATAGGATGAAACACAAAGGGTCGTCTTGGCCAGGCGAAGCACAGCTTGAACATGGCAGGCAATGGCGTTAATTATGGGTAAGTTGAGGTGTTAGCAATAGAATGAGTTGTAGACAAATAAACGACTTGGTGGTGAGATGCACTGAGTTGACATGTACACCCTCTTGGGTTGTGGCATCAAACCCAAGAGTTAGACCTGGTATAGCCATGACAACTTCAGCGGCTTGTAGGTCTGATATAACAACAAGTTCTCTTACAAAATTTTCAATTGAACTTTTGTCAGGGAAATAATCAATAAGGATCCCCATTCTGTGACAAACTATCAATTACAGAGGGGATTCTTTTGGAGAGGACATTGTTAGAAATACAATCATAAATAATCAATCTGGCTATTACATTATAAGTTTTTTTGTCTTTTTTTTGTAAAACTTTATCATCAAGGACCAGTTTGTCACACTGAAGGGCCTTATGGATTGTGTCCCTCTCAGACAATTCTTTTTTATAATTTGATTTAATTTTAATTATTAAATGATTGTATTTATTTTTTGTTTCTATTAATTTATTTTTCAATTTAGCTATTTCTTCTTTGCCAGATTCAGTTTTAAGTTTTTTAAATTCCTTTTTAAGTTTTATAATAGTTTTGTTTTTCCTCTGCTGACTGCTTAAAGTTTTTAATTAATTTAGGATGAAAATTAACTTGTAATTTGAGTTGCTTCATTGTTTTCTGTGTGTCTGCTTCTTTCCTCACTCCTAGACTCTGAGAGCAAAGAAAAACGCCTTTTTAAGGCTTTTTTTCTGGGTGTAAGTTCCTCTCTTATGTTTGAAGCAGGGGGAATCGATGCATTTACTGGTGTAATTATGGTTTCTACAATTTGTGTTTGAATGTTGGAATCAGGATTAGGGACAGTATGAGAGGATAGTCGATAAAATATTTTAGAGCATTTTTTTGTTATATCATCAAGATGTCTAAATGTTTTTTTAGACTTTGTTAATGTTTTGGAAAATAAACTTTTTAATTTTGACAAGGTTTCAGATGAATGAAGTCCATAGGAAGAATATATTATATCTCTGTCGCAGTCGTATATGATGAGTCTTTAGCAATAAAAATATGAAGGGCATGGCCATATAAACATATTTTATTTGTAGTGCTAGATCCAGGTTCTGGTATATCATTTATTTTTCCTGGAGAAACTGAAACAGTCCTGAGCTTGTGAATGAACTGGTGCAGTCCTTTTCGTTTTAGGCATGATTTCTGAAAATAAAACTTCATATTAACACATTCTGCTGAATTTTGCCCTAGATTTATCAATTAAAAAATTGAAAGGCATCTTCTATTTTACTTCTAATCTGAAATATTTCTACTCTTAGTACTCTAATATATAATTATGCCAACTATGTCTATAGATGTATAGCATCATTATTATTGCTTTCATTTATGTGCAAATTATTATTATGGTATTTAGTGTTATGTAAAGAATACACTAAGTGAGTAAGTAAATTGGGTAGAATACATAGCAAAAAGCAAGCCAGATGATGATTTTTATGAAACATGAATGACTAATTAAAAAAGTTAATTTTACAATATAAATCTATATTATAAATATTAGTAATGTTACTAGTTAGTAAATGAAGCTTGATTTTAAATTACATTAAAGCTATTTATCACTTATGATAATTTATCATAAATAAAAAAAAAAATTCTAGATCAAAATTAATTCTGAAAACTTATTCAACTTGTTATTATTAATAAATTATTACATGTTGTTAATAAGACTAGATCTAGATCAAAATACTAAACTAGTAAGTAAGTTATGAATAAGAAAAAATTTATTTATTTTAATTTAAAAAAAAACTATTTCTAGTAGTCTTAAGTCTAGTCCGTCAGATCAGCTGATTCATCATTCATCAGCAATGAATGATAATAATGATTTTATTTTCGACAATTTGATGACTCATCAGAAGTCCGTAATTTTTTACACTTGTCACTTCATAGACATAAACCAATCAAGTTTTAGTATCAGTTTTAAAGCTGAATAACAGTGAATCAAATGATGAAGAGAAATTTGTGGCTTGAGTTAGCAAATATGGCGGAAGAAAATAGAGTTATCTCACTTGACAACCATTTAAAAATTATAATCAAAATATTTAGGAAACAACTGTTTTTTCAAATGCACCTTTAGAATAATGAGCGTATTTTTAGTATTTTAATATATGCAGAATACTAGGCCTTACATGGCCTGAAGCGTTTTTTTTTAATCTTATGATTATGAAATTTGTTTATCAAACTTTTTCAAAAACAGTAAAATCCCATAGCCAACAATGCTAACCGTATTTTCAACTTTTCATATAATGGGCATAGGATATTGCGATAAAACTTGGTAGAATTATAGCCAGGCATGATATCTAGAGTAGAAAAAAAAAATCTGTGATCACTTTCCTGGTAAAAACAAAAATAGGGGTATTTTTTATAATAAATTTAAAAATGATAAATAACTTATCGTAATTAAGCTTTTTTTTAGGCCATTGTTTAAATTTAAAGTAATCGATAACACAAGTTTAAAACTTCTCACATTTCATTCAAAAGTGTAATAAATTTCCAAGTGTGGCCTTCTATGCAAAAAAAAGAAGTCAAAAACGCCATCTCAACTTTATCTGTCATTTTTTACTTCCCCACTTCCGGGTTTTTTCGCCTAGCTATAAAGTTCTATTAGATCTATTTTTAGATCTAGACTACATTTAGAAATAAATCTAATAAATATAACATCTATCAAATCTATGCTTCGAAATTTTCAAATAAACACCTGTAGAATAGTTACTATTTATATATTTGTAAAAATCTATTAGATTTAGAATAATTTAGATATATATAAATAATATATCTTAATTTTATAGATCTAGATCTAGAAGGACAAAGTCGTACCACCAATTATCGATCATGTTTTTTTTTCCTTATCTTAAGTTAAGTGAGACACGTGAACATAGTAGATGTTAATAATCATTATCATGACATGATAAATCAGTGATGTTACTGTCTATAGATATGTGAAAATCCGTAAAACCGGAAGTAAAAAAATGCCGTCAAAATTTGAGATTCGTTTTTACTTTCTGTACATAGACCCTTGGTTGAAATCGATTATGATTTTAAATCCATTGAAATCGTAGCCAAAATGGGTGAATATGGATGCATTTTATATTGAGGAACATTTTTTTTTCATGTGTATTTTCTTACTTTTTTTTAACTTGAAGGTATATTATGTATTTTTATTTTTACAGATACTCATTTCAGGTAAGTCCTAAGAAGTTGATTTTTTTCCCCGTAATAGATTATATAACTGGCCATATTTCTGCCAAGTTTTATCAGGATACATTACTTTCTTCAATTGTTATCGATTATAATGTTGAAAACATAAATTTGCACTGCTCCCTATGGACTATGGACTTTTTTTTTGAAAACTAAACTTTCTAATGAATAAAATCATGCATAGGCTAGTAGATATAACAATTATGCATGTTTCTTGATAGTTTTAGAAGAGTTTCAATGTTTGGATCTATTTTATTTATAATTTTAAAGCCAGTTTGAAATAAAATTGTTTCAGACGATTTGATCCCACTTTTTAGATATTTTGTTAATTTCTGCCATCACAAAGCCGCCATTTTGTCCACACCTCTCTAACATTTCTTGTAGCTATAGACCCGATAATTTGTTTATTTCATCAATATTTATATTCTAAACAAGTGGAGTTCATAAATATAAATGAAATCACATTTGTGAGCTAGAAATTTACTACGAATACTAGGACTAGGTCTACAATTAAATTAATTAAATTTCTTATACTGACTGGTTCTTCATTCTTTAGTTTAAATCAATAGCACCCATAATTTAATAAATATAAACATGAAAAATGGTGTCGCCACTTTTCCCGCGAGTCGAAAACTGTCAACATCCGGGAATTTCACATAGCTAATAATAGTAGAATATTATCATTATAATCATTTAAAATGAGACATTTACATTATTCATTATCATAGACAGTAGGGATGTGAAATAAAAAAATTATCTTTGAAAAATCAATTTTTCGTTAGTACATCATTAAAATACTTTGAAAGAACTTTCCAATGGTGTATAAATTATGACTTAAGTTGAACAGTTAGAAAGTTATGATTTTTTTTCTGGCATTTTGACCTAGCATTGGTTGACATGGAGCATGTAAGAGGAGAGCGTCTCGCTTGCTCAGGTAGCTCTCCGGTGTCTTGTTTGGACCTCGTGGTAAAGAATGCAGTTTTTAAGGATATGGTCAGCACTCTCTGATGACACTCTACATGGGCAGATTTTCCTAGTTCCATTTTTAAGCTTCTGGAATGTATGTTGTCTCTTTCTGTTGTGTCCGATTCTGAGGCCAAAGATTAAAGGTTGATCTTGTCTGGGTATCTTATAATAAATGATAATGCTAGGCAGTGTTGTCTTTTACAGGGTCACTGGTTTGAGCCTTGGTTGGCGCAGTCCCTTATTTTCGTCGCATTTAATTCACTACTTTCTCTCATTTAAAAAACTTGGTCCCTGGTACTGCTGTTCATTTATGTTTAATATGTATGTATCATCATTTGTTTCAGCACCTAGCTTCACTTCTATATTTATCTTATAATAGGCATCATTTTTCTTGTGATTTGGATGAGGGCTTGTCTATTTCTCATTTATTTTTTTCACTATTAGTTTCTTCATTTCTTCTGGATAACGTGCGATGTTTAAGTGTGTGTTTGTTCTCCCACACTTGCATATTGTGTCAGCCTTATTATTTCCTTCTAGTTCTAATGTGCTGGTATTCATTGAATTTAAAACATTTTTTTTTAATGCTGTAGTTGTTGAGCTTTATAAGTGCTGCCCTGAGTCATTTCGTGTAGGAGAGTTTTCCAAGTTTTGGAGGATTGTTTTTACATTGGTCAGAAAGACAATTTGACTGTACAGGGTACTTGGGTGTTTTGCTAGCATGGTAGCTGTTAGTAGTGCTTCCCTTTCTGCTCTGTGGCTGTCAGAGAGCTGTCCAGTTATAATGGATTTTTCTAGTTTTTCTCCATCTGGTTATTTGATGAGTATTCCAGCTTCTCCATTTGTGATGGTTTTATGAAATGAACCATCCGTGTAAGTTCTGATCCACTGATTGTTAGGCTAACGAGTTTGTAAAACATAAACATAATGGAGTTTGAAGCTTTTAGCATGTGGCATATATATATATATATATATATATATATATATATATATATCAGCACAAAGGTACCAATGTTTTTGAGAGGCAAGCCCAGAGGAGGAGTTGAAGCACATACCCCGACCATGTGCCATTGCCACCAATGATCAAGTGATTACATGTCTGCCCACATATTGTTGGGGATGTGACACCAGGTAAAAATACTCTCTTGACAGCTCAGCTCTTTTTATGGAGAGTCAAATAGCCACAGTGGATATTAGACTAGTACCTGGTTTCAGCTATGCAATGGTGCCAAGTGGGGATCAGTGGTTCAAGTCCTCCTCATGGCTTGCCTATGTTTCACTGTTGTTTTTTTTTTTTACGTCGCCACATTCTCACACGTTTAAAACTGTCAACATCCGGGAATTTTGCATAGCTATATAATTTATAAAATACAGCTGAGCCTATTGCAATAATCTATTAAATCTATTATCATTTGAAAGCTAAGAACAAGTAATTCAAAGTATTTTTAACAAAAACATGAAAAAAACATTATATTATATTATTATAAAAATAAAAGATTATAGTTTTGAATTTTTTATTACAAATTAATATACATAAACTTTGTAAAACAATATATCATACTTTTATTGAACACTTCCTGAACTTTTTTCTGTTTTTTAATTTTTAGATATACACTCAAAATTAGCGAAATGGTACGCATTTTCATTCAATTTTCATAAAACCTCACTTACTGTAGTGTTAAGTGAAAACGCGTACAAAAAATTTGTTAAAAATGAACCGTTTGTCATATAGCAATAATTTATATATCATTGGAAAGCTCAGGGCAAGTGCTTCAATTATCTGTTATCAACATTTTGTTAAAATAGAAAGATAAGAACATTTTATTACAAAAATAAAAAATAATAACCTCATATGGAGTTGTTTAAAAATTAAAATAAAATTTTTAATAAATATATTAAAAAAAAACAATAATATACTTTTATTAGGCACACCCTAAGCTTTATTTTGATATATAAATTATAGAAAATCTTGTGCCATGGTTTCCCATTACTTTAAACTTTAATGTTAAGTGAAAACACGTCAAAATTTTATGTATTTTTTTATCTACTGGACGCATAATAGCATTCTATACCTCATTGGAAAGCTCAGAACAAGATCTTTAATAATATATTATCCAAAATAAAAAAAAAAAATTTTCACAAAATTTTGTCACATACCTACTACACTATTTATTATCATGAAGTTGAACTGAGTAACTGTAGTGTTGACACTGTAACTCTAGACTAGTAATAGACCTCTATTAGACATGTTGAAATTAAAAAATAATCACTTCCTTTCTGTGTAAAATACGGTGTATAATAAACAAAGAAGAGGTCGATAAATTTATCTCCGGTGTTTAAAAAACTTGTCCACAACTTTTCATGTGAAAAAAAAAATCTTTTAAAGTCGTGTACATAATGTACACACCGAGTACGAAGGGGTTAAAAAGAAGTGTTAAGTTTTATCGTTAGACCTTTCGAAAAAAAAAAAAACCCTTAAACTTTCATTTCACTTTAAAAACAGATCTTTAAAAAAGGATTTAGTAGACTTTAGGGCGTGCTACGGTACGTCCCTGGCTGCTTGGTCGTGCGGTTTGAGCGCTGGACTGTCGTTTGGATTTAACGAACGGTGGTCCCGGGTTCAAACCCTGCCCGCTCCCATCCCCCGTCGTCCTGCGGGAGATTGGACTAGGAAGTAAACTATCTTCAACTCTGAAGGAACATCCGAACCATGTAAAACATTTTACAACAAACATATACATATATATAGGCTTATGTTAGCCAGAAACTCATTAAACACTATTTTGGATTTTCACTTGATGTATAGGCACACTGGTAGTCGTAGTTGCAAACATGCTTAGTAATGGTTCAAGCTAAGTGATTAGCTGTGTTTACAATCTAGCAAGAGTAGGGTCCACATGGATGGGGAAAAGATGATAAAGAGGTGCATTAATTGAAAGCTCAGCTGTTTACTCAAAAACTAATAATTATGTCTACAAAAGTGCGATAACATGTGTTAACGAGTGTTTCCGGTTTTCTATAGGTATCATTTATTCATTATTATTTTTATTTAATTCAATATTTTTGCCGAGTTCCGCAAACATATGATCTTTCTTTAAAGTCTAAGTAAGCTTGATTAGTTGATAGACCTTGGCTAGATGTAAATCTAGATCAAATGTTAATAACCCGAACTAAGTTATAGATCTATAGAAGTATTCTACAGACGTTACTTCAAAAAAAAAAAAAAAAAAAAGATGATCATGATTACGTCCTAGACCTAGACTTTAGACTTAGACTAGTCACTAGAGTTAAGTAGTTTTAAGTTTAGAGTTTAGACTTAGACGACTTGACTTATTATTGTGACAATTGTCTTATACTAGCTAGACCTAATTACGGTAATTAATTATTAATACTACTAATTAAGTATTTACTAGTTTAAGTTTAAGTAGTTAGTAGTAAACTAGATCTCTAGATTTTTTTCAGTCTATCGGAGTGATAGTACTGATAGGGTTAGGGTTTAGATAATACTTAATAGTGAACAAATAGAATTAATAGATGCTATCTTACTAGATTTTTCCAAGGCCTTTGCCTTTGACAAATTTCACAACCATAGCTTGCTTAAAAATATTTCGGCATTAGTGGTACATTGCATGAGTGGATTAGAGATTTTCTGATAGGGAGAGAACAAACTGTAATAATAAATGGCTCTAAATCAACAACGATAACAGTAAACTGTGAGTAAACTCTGGTGTACCTCAAGTCTTAGGTCCACTACTATTTTTAATTTACATAAATGATTTACCAAATTGCATTACTTCAGGAACAAAAGTCAGATTATTTGCAGACGATTGTATAATATATAGAACAATAAAAACAACACAAGACTCAGATATTTTACAATGAGAATTCTAAAGATGAATTACAGAAACTGGAATCAAATTGGAGTATGTCTTTCCACCCAGAAAAATGTCAGTTGTTAAGAGTAACAAAAAAACTAAAACAAATTAATTCCACTTATCTTATTCATGGCTAACCAGTAACACAGACTAAAAACGCAAAATGAACATCAAACTGAATTTAATAAAGCATCTGGACCTGATGGTATTCCAGCTAGATTTCTCAAAGAACTAAGCCATGAGCTAGCACCAGTGTACAAACGTACAAAATACTTTTTCAGGCATCTCTTAACCAAGGCAGAGTACCAAGGGACTGTAAAGAAGCTAATGTCCCCCCCCCCCTTCCCCCCCCCTAATTTAAAAAAAAGGAGAAAAATCTGACCCAGGAAACTACAGACCAGTATCACTTACCAGCATCACATGTGAAATCCTAGAACATATAAGATCATCAACATCATAAACCACTTCTAAAGACAAACATAATGTCCTCACACCATACCAACATGGCTTTAGGAAATATAGATCTTGTGAAACACAACTAATAAGACTAATTGAAGATTTTTCAAAATGTTTAGATGATAGTGAGCAAATAGATGCTATCTTACAAGATTTCTCCAAGGCTTTTGACAGTTCATCACCATAGTTTGCTCAAAAAATAAAAATATTTTGGCATTGATGGTCCATTGAACCAGTGGATTAAAGGGAGAGAACAAACTGTAATAATAAATGGCTCTAAATCAACACCAATAACAGTAAACTCAGGTGTACCTCAAGGAACAGTCTTAGGTCCACTACTATTTTTAATTTACATAAATGATTTACCAAATTGCATTAGTTCAGGAACAAAAGTCAGATTATTTGCAGACGACTGCATAATATATAGAACAATAAAAACAACACAAGATACAGAAATTTTACATAGAGAATTAGATGAATTATAGAAATGGGAATCAAATTGAAGCATATCTTTCCACCCAGGAAAATGTCAGTTATTAAGAGTAACAAAAAAACTAAAACAAATTAATTCCACTTATCTTATTCATGGTAAATCAGTAACACAGACTAAAAACGCAAAATACCTAGATGTCATGGAATCCCCATATTGATGAAACTATCAAAAAATCAAACAAATTATTAGGGTTTATTAAAAGAAATTTCTATAAATCAAATAAGAACATAAAACTAAAATGTTATTTAACCTTGGTTAGGCCAATAATAGAATATGCATCCTCTGTTTAGGACCCCTCAACTCAAGAAAACATTAAGAAACTGGAACAGACACAAAATAGAGCAGTGAGATTCATAACAAACGAACATTCACATTTGACTAGAGTTACACCTTTAGTAAAATCACTAAATTTAGAAAGCCTTCAGGATAGAAGACTTAAAAGTAAAGTAGCAATTATACATAAAACACTGAACCACAATCTTCAATTACAAAAACATAATTTAATAAAATACTCAGAAAGACTCAAGATAAAGGCACATTCCTCGTTCCATATGCTAGGACAAATATGTACAAATGCTCTTTCTTCCCTAGCGCTATTAGAGCATGAAATGGGTTGCCTGAGCTAAACAGGAAAACCAGTGACTTGGCAGAATCTAGGGTCATTGGTTAATATGCATGACTAAATGCATGACCCGTAGGATGTAATCATCGTCTTTTTTGAAGTAACGCCTATATCATATAAGATAAGATAATATAATTATAAAAATATTATGTGTATATATATATATATATATAACGCACTTTCAAAGGACCCGCGCTAATTCTAGGTGTAAATTATTAAATTAAACCATTGTATAACTTAAAAAAAAACATCTTGTAAATTGTAAACTTATAAAAAATCGAACAAAGCATTTGGGTATATTAAAAGAAATTTCTATAAATCAAATAAGAACATAAAGCTAAAATGTTATTTAACCTTGGTTAATAGAATATGCATCCTCTGTTTGGGATTCCTCAACTCAAGAAAACATATTATATATAAACAAGAAAAAATAAAAAATACAGCAGTGAAATTTATTAACAAATGAACACTCCAATTTGATTACAGTAACACCATTAGTAAAATCACTAAACTTCAGGACAGAAGAATAAAAAGTAAAGTACATAAAATACTAAACTTTACCATAATTAACAATAGATAAACAAAACCTAATGAAACACCCAGACAGACACAAAGATAGATGCACATTTCTTATTCCTTATAGATTAAATGCAAGAACAAATTTGTACTATTTATTTCTACCAATATCCTTTGAACTGGCAACTGTTTATCGTTCAATCTGTTTTCCTAAAATAAATCTATGACACCTTGTTAACATTTTTTTCTTTTTGGAAAAAAAAAAATAATTGTGAAATGGTTTCCAATAAAAATATAAAAGGGGAGGTCAGCTTAAATATAAGTTATAAAATACTATAATTATGCCATTTTAATGCCTTTTACCTTTAACCTGTATTTTTTTCTCCATTTTAGATTTGTGGTTGTGACTTGTGCTAGCAGTTAATTAAAATTCTAGGAATTATGTACTCAAGTATATGGTATAGGACAAGAGCCCTACATCTTGTAAATAAATGAAGGAAAACTGCTTCGACACATTTTCTAGGCTCAATACAAGTTTATTGCTAAGATTCATTATGAGGAAAATAGCATCATACAGATCCAATAAATGTAGACTCACTGTCTTTCTTTTAATAACAGCATTTTTTTTCATGATTTTGATTGCAATGTATTCCTGCAATGGCTCCCTCTGTCTTAAAGCACCAGATCTTACCCCTGTTGCATATTCTGATTTTGAAGCATTTTTACAAGGTAAAGTCTTGAAACATAAGTTCAATATCAGTGCTATTGACAGGGTGTTCGAACTTGATCTGGAAGACAGAGATATTCTCATTTACCTTCACATTCAGAAAACAGGCGGTGCTGCTTTTGGCCGCCACTTAGTTCACAACCTTGACTTGACTTCAAAGTGCATGTGTGAGCCAGAGAAGAAAAAATGTGATTGTACCACAAAGAACAAAAAATACTGGCTTCTGAGTCGTCATTCCACTGGATGGGTCTGTGGCCTGCATGCTGATTGGACAGAATTAAATGACTGTGTTGATGAATGGTTTAAAAAAAATGAGCCTCCTACAAGAACACAGAGAAGGTAAGACTCTTTTTTTTAAACGAAATTCATTGGCTCTACAAAACAAATTCAAGGGCTTTTTATCAAACAATTCTTTGAAGGGATCGTGACATTAGTGTAATGAGAAGTTATACTGAAATTAGTTGTTATGATTGGGTCTAGTACATGTCTGTAAGGAATAGAATACACAGAAATATAGTCCTTCATTTGAAAACAAAATTTAATTAAACAAAATTAACAAGGACAGTTCTCTGAATAAGAATATTCAATCAGATGTAATAGCTTCACTAAGACTAGATGAACAAATAAACTAAAGAACCCATAAACTATTCTCTTTATAAAGTTTTTCCAATCGGTATATCTTCCAGATATTTATTGTAGCGTTAAATGGATTTCCTAACATTGTTTTTACCTATTCAATTATAAGTTAACAAATTCTTGAAGTTGATATACTACTTGAAATTCTCACTTGAAAAGCTTGAGAGTTTGAAGAAATATATACAATGAGAGAACATTTTACTAAATTCTGATCCTTCTATTTCTTTTATTTTTGAAAATTAAGCAAAACACTTGTAAAAGATTTTTCCACAGCAAGTATATAAGATGAAAGAAAAGCTCCTGTCTTTTTAAAATGTTAATTTAAGATTATGATTTCATTTTAAATAGAAATTAAGTTTTAACATTCACATTATAGAGATCACCCTTATTGTAGAGAATAATAACATTATAGAGATCACACACATTGTAGAGAATAATAATATTATAGAGATCAGTCACATTGTAGAGAATAATACTTTAAATATGTTGGAATAATAAATAATGTTCAGACTAGTATTCATACATCTGAGATGAACCAAGCAGTGGTTTCTAGATCAGGCAGTTCCCATATAGTTTTTATTACAAAGTGTCTTGTTTGGGCCTCTGGATAGAGTATAATATGCATCTTTGAAGGACATGGTCAGCTTTTTCTGGTGATGCTTCACAAGAGCGAGTTTTGCTAGTCGCAATTTTTACCTTCCAGAACGTATGTTGTCTTATTCTGTTGTGTCTGGTTCTGAGAGGAAAAATTATATGTTGTTCTTGAGAGCTGGTCCATGTCTCGTTTATTCTACTCTCTATTATTTTCTTCATTTCTTCCAGGTAGAGAGGAATTTTCATTTGTTTGTTCATTCTCCCATCTTTTGCCAGTATGTCTGCTTACTATTGTTGTTGAGGTTTACAAGAGCTTGCCTGAGTTGCTTTATATTTTAGGAAGCATCAGATTTTTTCAGTCTTTAAAGCATTGTTTTGGCATCAGGAAGATCTTTAACTTATACATCTTCAGCTCTGGATATTTTCCACTACTTCTTTCCATGTTGCTGGTAGGGTAACATTTCAAGGTTTTAGCTATCAGTTCATAAAGTCTTCCATATAGATTCATTTTGGCTTGTGCTGCCATGTCTATTTTCATTTTGACAAGTGTTACCATTATTTTGACATCAGCCTTCAAAATTTTGACATTGTTGCCAGTTCCAGTTACCTTGACCAAAAAACATGTTCATATGGCTAGTGTAATCTTTCTGTATTACTGGCTTTGGCTAGGTGTTCTCTTCAGCATCAAACATAAACAAACCTTTTCCAAGTTCAGACTCAAAAGTTCAAACAAATTTCATTATTTTTATGACCAGGCATGACTGTGATTGCACTAAAAGTACATCTGATACAATGTTCTGTTATACAGAGAATATGATAATGTGATAATTACAATGTTATGAAATAGACCTGATAATAAACTCCATGTTTATCTTAAAATTAAACCATCAGCTCTCATTTAATTGCATCACAACTTACTTTGGTCTTACTTGCCATAAATCTATTATATTGCAGCTTTGTTTATTTCAGATATCATTACATCACATTCCTTCGCAACCCTGTCAATAGATTTTTTAGTGAATGGCAACATGTTAAAAGAGGGGCCACTTGGAAGGCAGTCAGGCTTCACTGTAATGGAAGAGATGCAACATTGGATGAGGTACCATTTTGTTTCAGTGGCCCTGACTGGTCAGGAGTTTCCTTTGAAGAGTTTGTATCATGCCAGTAAGTTTGTCATATATATATATATTACCAGTGTTGACTGCAATCAAGATAATTTAATTGTTATTTTGTTTCTTTGAGATAGTTGTATTTTTCAGGCTTCATGAAGATATAGCTTTAAAAAAATTATGGAAAAAAAGACATTATATATATCTTAATTGTTTAACATCCAATTCTTTGATATGGGAACAAATCATGGGCCCTAGGCTTAATTATTTTTAACTACTTTATAGGGTCAGTGTGAATCTGTCACCTTGTTGCTTCTTGAATGATTTAGCTTCTGCTGGAATATTGTGATAGGTTTCTATGCAAAGCTATTCAGGCAACATGGGGTGTGGTGTTAGGCTCAGCTCTGGGCTTTTTGATGGGCTATGATGGTTTAGGCCTCCGGCATTGAGTTAGCTAGCTGCTTGGCATGTGAACACAGGGGCTCTTCTTGAAAGGATCTTCCACTCAAGGTGATGGCTGCAGATAAAATCATGAAAACAGTGGCCACAATAATGTATATATGTGCTATCAGACAAATGTACATCTACATGCAGGCATAACATCTTCCTTAAGATGATGAGGACTTATGTAGAAATGGTCTATAACAGGGGTGGGCAACCTTTTCCTGCCGAGGGCCGCATTAAAAAAAATGTGGGGACTGGGGGGCCGCACACCCAATTGAGGAATTACAAGAATTAGCAATTTCGTGAAATTATTTTAAGAATGATTTTTTTAAATTTCGCTATTGTCTGTTTACATCACAACATTTCACCACAAATGTATAATAGTACTTAATGTGAAGTATATAATTGTTTACTCTCGTGCAAAAAGTTCCAAAACTGTCGAACTAGCTTACTAGTTGTTGTTTTCTTGTGGCTGCTTTCAAATACAGTCAATCAGCATCGACGTGCTCTAACACTTGGTAATTTTCAAACAAAAAAAAGCTTGTTCACATATGAATGTGGCTCCAAATAATGTGAAAGTTTAGCTGCAAAGTTTTTTTTAAGTGCGGATATACAGCTTCTGGCACCCATGAAACTCCCATGAAAGAACTGACTGGAACTTCTCTTTCAGGTCATAATTTGTTAGGAGGTATGTCATCTGGAGCTGAATCAGCTTCTGCATTAAATGGTGAGCTGAGGGTATTGAAAACTGTTCCAATTTCTTGACGTCTTGCTTTCAACTTCCGCATTCAAGGAATAAAAATGTCTTGTATATTTTGTAACCATTTCATTAGAAAGTTTCACCTTTCAGCAAAGGAAAACGACAAAACTTAATTTCATTTGCTGGCCTCAAGAAATGGAATAGCTTTGTTTAAAAAGATTATAGATGCACATACATTTCATATGCAAACAAAACATTGTAATGCTCTTGATGATAAACAGAAGTCAGTCTTCAACTCTTCATTAGAAATATTTGTAACAAAGTCACTGTCAATGTCCTTTAAGGAACTGAACAATTTCTTCCTTTAGACTTCACATTCTTCTAATGCTAGGCCAGCAGATACTTCTTTGTTACCGAACATCGGAATGTTTTGTTTTCAAATCTTCAAGTACTTTTCAGATCTGCCAGTCAAGGCCACCTTAGATAATTGGCGGCCCTAAGTGAAGTGAATTTGGTGGCCCCAAATAAAATAGAAAAATAAAAATTAACAGCAAAAAAAACTAAAATTATGCAGTTTATTAAAAACCTAGTGTACTTCAACAATAACACAGAGGACAAGTTTCAGTATTTCTTCTCTAAAATAACACAATACATGTTCTGTGCGATGCCGTCGATAATCGTAGGCCCCAGGAAGCTGCATAGTTTGCCTATGCCTAAGGCCAATGCTATGCCAAATATGTTAACCTTTCTATGCATATGCAATAATTTGTATGATTCAATGCAGCTTTGTGTAAACTTTCCTGTAATGAGTTTACTGTTGGGAATGGATATTGCTCTTTATTTTATACAAAGCCTGTTTTAACTCAGTCAAAGCACGGTCTCCATCAGTTGTTACCCTTGCCATCTTGTACAAGCCAACCCAACACTTTCAACAAAATTCTTCATAGCATGGAATAAATACTGGCATGAGTTTGAGTCTTTGATTTAAATTTTCGAAATATTGCCATTTAAAATAATCCTCGTTTACTTTAAACTTTTTAGAATGACATTTAGAGACAATGTTTCTTTAGACCAGTTGTCTTCAACCTATTTTGGCCTACCGCCCCTATTTCGATTTTTTTCTTTAAAAAAATCCGCCAGCGCCCCCTTCTAAGAAAGCGTGAGAAGGCCAATTTGAACAAAATATCATCTATTTATTAATTTTTATGCTGTCAATAACACTTATCCCACTTGGGAGACGACCTCATGCCAAAGGCGATTGTTGTGAACTCCTTGGCCTATGACTGACGAGCTTTAAGAAGAACTGAGTTACAGAGGTGCCCCCTACCCCGTGAGCGTTATAAAGATTTATTCAGGCGCCATTTCGCTCTCACTGGCATAGAGGAAAGTAACTGGCAGCATTCTCTGGCAGCAGATAGCCTCTGAGAGAAACAGTTCGAGAGCTCTTACAAAAACTGCGGGACAAACATTTGATACTCAAAGAAAAGCCTTATTGAAGACAGGCGCAAAAGACGGAAAGAAAACTTAAATAGAACACCAGCATACAACGGCTTTGTCTGCATAAAATTCGGGAAACACTGTCTCAGTCGTAATCTTTGGAATTAAAGGCAAAAATTGCCAATATTATCGTTATACAAAAAATTGTGTCAAATAATTTTCAGTGATTACACACAAAAATTAATTGTAAAGACTTTCTTTCAAATCCTAAGAATTGTCTCCGTTTAAATTTTTGAATATTAGGGCCTTCTGTTTTTTGGTTTAATTGTAAATTTAGTTTTATTTTTTAATATAAATATTATTATTGCTGAATTCACTACAAAAAGAAATTAAGCTAATGGGAACCTTGTGCCCCATGCAGTCTGACAATATTAGAAATTTCAAGCTTTAAATTAGCCAAAACAAGGCGAAGGTCTCCTCTAGTGGCTACATCCAGTCTATTTCTTTGCTTATTCATTAAGTTTGTTAAGCACTGAATCTATGTTAACAATGTATGTTTACTGAAAAGCTAAAACATAAGCCAATTTCGACCACAGTTTTGGTATTTTACTGAAACATTTAAATGCAGCCACATCTCTGTTGTGCCTCCAGGGGCGTAGCTAGGAATATCCATCGTTTGGGGGCCAGGGGGCTTGACATCTTTGGGGGCCGCTGCATTTTGCGTAATATTTAATTTAATTAATTAAAAAAGCACTAATTTGTCCCCCCCCCCCTCCCCCTTGAATGGGGACCCGGGGGATTTGAACCTCCCCCCACCCTAGCTACGCCACTGTGTGCCTCCTATGTTTACATTCTTTTTACTGAAGACATAGTTTTGTAAATCTATTTTTTCATGCAACTCAATTTTAACATCAGTAACAGATGTTTAATAACTGTCATTTAAATATACATATTTAACATTTTAGAAGCGAATCTTAATTTCTTCATAGAGCATTGTTATGTGAATTGCATAGATATCGGTGTCCTTGGGCAGTAATTCATTTGTCAACAAACAAGTTCTGTGAGATTGTAAAACTCTTTAAAATAGATTTAATATCTCGATAAAAGAGAAAATAATATTATCAATAAAAGTTAATCTTTTTCCTAGCAGTCGGAGGTTCGTTTCATTCATTTGTGTTAGATGCCTTCCATGTAAAACATTTTTTTAGCCTTCTGTAAGTCATCGCCAACCGTTGAATCTTCCTGTTTTCTCAAAAACAAAAAAAGTGTTAAAAAAAACGAGCCATAACAATTAACAAATCCCTTTCGTAATCCAGCGAACTTCAGTTTACAAGAGTCTAACACCTTTTTCATCATTTGTTTCACAAAACTGTTGAAAGATGCGCTTATTTTCGGCATGGGTTTGTATTTTATTTACAATTTTATAATTAGATTCAAATAGAAATGAAATTGCGGGCTAAACTTTTCTTGTGGTGAATAGTGAATAGATTTGTTCTTTATTCTATATTACCTATGAAGTCATTGTAGCGTCCAACCACTGATGGTTTCCTATATGTCCTCATAAGCTACATAACTAGACAATTTTGAAATAATATTTCATCTCTAACAGAAAAAAAAGTCTTTTTGTGTTACATATGTTTTAAAATAAATTTAGTTTTAATCAATTTTTCAACAATATCACAAGTATTTAAAAAAAAAACTATGCATTTTTCTAAGAAGCCATTAAAACATATCCTGCTTTGTCGTTTTTTTTGTTTTTAATATTGTTTTAATTGTAGATTTTTATAATTGTTCATGAATATTCTTAAATTATTTTTGGAAATCGCTATATGTTCGTGAAGCGGACTTGGTTTCATAACCTCATCTTAAAATGCGATCAAAGTAGAACATACTTTTTTTCTAGTGGCCATTCACTACATCTCAAGGAAATATTACATGACATACCAGTGAGTTTTCGTAACAACATTTTAGCAATGTTTTTTTGTTTTTAAAAAGTGAAAATATTCTTTAAAATGTTACCTTTAATGTTATTTGCAATTAACATATCAATATATTAACATCTGTAGATAAAATAAACTATAATGTAAAAGGCGTATTACCTACTTTGTTTCTCAAATCTTAAACGTTTATACACGCCAGATCCAGGGACAATAGATACACTATTACCATAGTAAAAGAGTAAGAATTTAAAAATAGAAAATGGGATTCCCAAACTCAATTTCTAACGCTGTTTCTGTTCTTAAATTAGAAGCAAGTTAACTATAATTTGTCTATATTAAATTTTCGCAGCTTTATGTTGAAGAATTTTTAAATTTGTTTTGTTTCAGAGCACCTTTAGTTTTTTCTTTCCGCCTTTATGCCCAGCGCCCCCTTACCGCCCCATTTTGTGCCCAGCGCCCCCCTACCGCCCCCTTTGGCTCTCAGCGCCCCCCAAAATCTCGAAAACGCCCCCTAGGGGGGGATATCGCCCCCGTTGAAGACCACTGCTTTAGACTCTTCATTATAAGTGATAATAATCAAACGTTTGAATAATTTCTATAGATATTTACAATTATTTATTTTTAATATATTTGCATTTTTATATGTATAATGTCTGGACACATCTGATTTTTTTAGGTGTCCGCAGGCCGCATAAAACACTTCAACGGGCCGCATGTGGCCCGCGGGCTGCAATTTGCCCACCCCTGGTCGATAACATATAACTTTGTCTAACAAAGGATAATGATGTTCACTTATAGGCAACAAATATTTGAACTGGAAGGTGGACCTGGATTCTCAGGAATTGTTTCGAAAGGCCATGACTTGCCCATCCATTGATACGATATGAAAGAGGGAAGGGAAAAAGTTTTTAAAACTAGAGTGCAGGAGTTCTGAAAGGGTAGCCATAAGACATAGTGAATAAAATATATAGTGAATAAAATCCTTTGAGGAACTCTAAACTCATTGCTTCACATTAGATTCTATCAACCCATCATGCTGTCAATTGGCTACTTTAATCTGGGCATCCTTTTATGTTTCTGTCACATAAATCATCTTATCTCTCATAATTTATGCTAATGGGGGGAGTCAAGGGGAGTCAACTACCAAGAAAAAAGGAGATAGTGAAAGAGGATAAAGGGAAAAAATAGTATCCATTCTAGGTGCTTAAAAATACTCAGAATTTTGTATGTAAGTTTCAAATAATTATTAAAGTAAGAATTGACATTTTTCTACATTGTATTTGAAGATATTTCTTAAGTATACTTAGTTCATATAGGTTAGTCACATCAGTTTATGGTAAGTGAAGCTGGCTGAATGATGGCTTTAAATTCAATAGTTGAGAAATTTAGCATTTTAAATTTTTTTTTCTTTTTAATTTCCTTTTCAGGCACTGTTAAGCATTCAACTTTCAATTTTTGAGTAACTCTGCATCTATATCTTTCTATTTACTGTTTTTTTTCCAGGCACAATTTGGCATTCAACAGAATGACACGTATGCTCTCTAACCTCTCTAAAATAAACTGCTACAACAAGACAAATCGGAACGAAAAACTTGCAGGGGAGATCATGCTGAAAAGTGCTAAAGAAAATCTTCTGAATTTTTCATTTTTTGGCATCCTGGAAGAACAGGAGAAGACTCAGTTTTTGTTTGAAAATACCTTTGGCATCAGATTTATTGAGAGTTTAAAACCTAAGCCTATAACTCATGTGTCTCAGCTAAATATCACTCGTGCCATGCATGATGCTGTTGTGGACAAGACCAGGCTGGACATCCAGCTGTACCAGTTTGCCAAAGATCTGTTCCTACAAAGGGTTGAGAGCATGGAGGCCCACTTGGGATACACTGTGGAGGATTACTTCAACAGTGCTAGAAACTCTGCCAAGAAGGTTGAAAAAGTTGTCCCTAAAGAAGAAGAATTTCCAGAAGAGAATGAGGAAACAGAAGAGGATGACAAACAGGTCCAGTATCCAAGCAAGGCTACTGTGAACGCGCTAGAACCTAAAGCAAAGAGGTAGCCACTTAGCTTTTGTTACTTCCAACCTATAACATTATGGCCAGTGCTAACAAACAATGTGTGATAAGCAGAGCTTGCACCTGTACACAAATCAATTTGAAATGAACATTTTTTTTTTTAAAAGTGCTTTTTACTTGATTCGTTGAATAAATTTCTATCCATTTTTGTGTCAAATTAAGTCAGTGGTAAAGGGATAAACCTGTCCAAAAGCTTGAGCGTATCTATTCAAATACCTTTCCAAATCTTGAGTATATCCAAAAAGCTACAGTGCTCATCATATTTCTTGGATTAACATAACATCCTACATTGTGACCTCACAATCTGCTGAAGGATTCCTATTTAAAAAAAACTGTATAAAAGGGAAACTTTTATTTCAACAGACTTTTTGTATAGATATTATAAAAAATCATTCATCAAAAAGTCTTAAAGCCATTCAATACACTACCTTAGATAAATATATTGGCATACTTAATAGAAATCGCTATCAAAGTTTTTACTAGATCACGTAAAAAATAAAAAGATTGAATCACACCATTAATAAAATCACTTAGCATAGAAATACTGCTGTAGGAAAAAGTAATTTAGCATTAATGCAAACCATACATAACTTACAAATACTAAAATGCTTGTTGTTTTCCAAGGCACACAAATAGAAGCACATAAACGAAGAAAAACTATTTTTAATATATATTCCTCATCCTAACCAAACTTTTAAATATAAAAATATAATTTAAAACAGAACGAAAAAAAAGAGATATTATAAAACTCCTTTAGAATAAATTCATGTATGCATGAACAGGTTATCTAAATTAAGGCGAATACTCTAATTATATATATTGAAACAAAAATAACTAGATATGCTTAGGACATAATCTTATTTTTAAGAAACAACTGTGATAAGATAAGCTTCAGGCAGTCAGTCTTTAACCACAGGACATAGTCAATCCAAACAAAGTTTGTGTTGATCATCTGTTTGTATATATGTTCTCTTATTATGATTTGATCAAATTGTTTCAACTACTTCCCTACAGCTGTAAGTCTGTCAAAAAGATAAATTAATATATATTTATCCCAGGCTAAGATATATCACTGTTAATTTAAAAATACTAGTCAGTGAAAGGTGATTCCAGAAATATTTGAATCCTTTTCATTCTTTTTGTATTTTCATTTGAGAAATGTTTGATGCATATATGTGTGGTTTTTTTTTTTGTTGGTTTTTTTTTGTATTATTTAATGAAAAGAAATTACTATTGTAAAAACAATGTACACAATATTTTATGCCAGATAAGTTTCCTATGTACAATCTTTTATTTTTGAGTAACAACTTGATCTTGTGAGTTGAGGAAAAATTTACAAAGAAAAAAAGTAAAATATATGTTGAAGTTCAAAGTCTCCAAAGTAAAACTTTAGAGGTTTTACTTGCGGCAAGACGTATACTAGCTTATAAATAAAAAATAATACATTAGCTTATAAATAAAAAATAATACATTGGAAACAATCCACTTCAGTTTGTATGGCTATTGTATAGGCAAACTGATTGCTGATTTATTCAGTAAAAATACTTGTAATAAATGTAAAATAGAAATGCTTGTATTATTATTACAATTGTGTGAGGAACTGACATCTCTTGGCTGTTTACATAGTGTTCATTTGTCTAAGACAAAGAAAAAATTACATTTGATACCTATTTGTATTTTTGAGCAGGTTGGAAAACCTTGATTTAAACCATAATGTTAATATCAAGTTTGTGCCACTAATTTTGCTATAGAATGCCAGGACTCGTATTTACAGATTTATTGGCTCCTATTTTTTTTAACAATGATTCAGGAACTTCATAGGGTGGTTCATAGAAATGGAAAAAGTGACCATCCTTTTAGCATATATTTTCTAACCCAGTGATTTTATAAACCTACAGAGTGGATGTTTTTGAGATAGCAAATTAATATAATTTTATTGATGAAATTTTTATAATCTGATTTGCTTTATGACTCATAAGATAGGGGAGTTATTACAAATAAGGAAAGAAACATTACATAGGTATGGGTTGGTCTACAGAGAGTATCAATACAACTTATACTCTTGGGAAGTAACTCTAGGCTGTTTTGGCCACACTATGTTGAGCTGCCTATAATTTTTGTTTAATAAAATGGCATCTTTATTTCACTAGTTGTTGACTTGAATTCTACAAATATTGCAGTAACTGCCATAACAAGTTCATACTTTTTGTTTTTTAGTTTTATAAAAAAACAACTGAAATTGCTTTTGTCTTCTTCCTAGATTCTCCATCTTGAAGCATTAATGGATATAAATATCCATAGAGTAGTTTAGTTGTTAGACTTAAGTTATATTTCTTTTCATTGAGATACTTCTTTAAAATATCTAATCAAAAATGTTTTCCAAGCTTAAAAGGTAATATTGTGTATAAATATATATGGCCTCCTTCAGTCATGATGCGACTATGGGCATTACCTATGGTTGGAACTATGTCACCCACACAGCATTCCTCCATTCTCCATGCAGCTGATGTATCCAAAGGAACAGTAGGTGCTGATACAGTTTGGGATCAGCGGCGTTGCATACTCTGCCAGGGTGTAGCACTGTGTGCTGCAAACTGCCATTGAGCTGCAGGAGTCCTGATATTTTCCTCAGGGTTGACTCCCATATGAGGGTATAGCTGCAAGGTAGCAGAGGTTTGAATTTTTAGTTTTCCTACTCCTAGGTGAGTAGCCAGCCAAGGCTAACAGGCCCCTCCTGCACAAAGCTTACTGGTTTAGGCACCAGTTACTCACCTTTGCCCCACTTCCTGTTAGTGTAAACAGTTCCGTTGGACTTAATATCTGAGCCACACATAAGGGCCAGGAGTTGGACTGGTTGTCAGAGGCTATTTGAGGCGCATGTCATTGGAAGCGTTTTATAGGTAGTGGAGTAATTATTAGATCAGTTACCAGTTGCGGCAATGACAACCTTACGGAATCTGTTGTGTATATTTATTCTAAATCTACATCCCATAAGATTTTTGTTTCTTTTTGATGAGTTGTTGACACTCCACAACAATATATTTATATGGACTCAGAAATGTAAATCTAAGTGAATTGTTTTTATTTTGTGTGTGTATTCTGTAAAGATTTGTGAATTAGAAAAACAATAAAATTTGTATTTAAAATTGTAATAGTCTTTCAAATGAGTACATAGGATAAGTACATAAGTATATCATTTTAGCTAGACAAGTAAATTATACATTTTACTTTATTTTAAAAAGTAAACTTGTATATTTAAACATAACCAAGATAGTTTTATTAGTTGATAGTAAATGGCATAGTGATTGGATTCATATGTTCTATTTACTTATAATGTGTATCAGATGTAGAAAAAGAAAATTTATGCATTCGTTCACGTTCACAAAGTTGATAGATGTAAAAAATGATGCTTGTATGTACTCATCCACTCAGCACAAATCATAAGGCAGTGGTTTTGTTTTTTCTAAGCTTATCATTTTTATTAGCAAATAAGATTACAGAAAAGCATTTTTTTTTGTTACATTTTTTTGTAGTCTAACTGTTTGCATCTGTCTTAACTGTGACAGTTGATCACTGTGCACCCAAACTTAGATATTGTTTAGCTAATTATAAAAGCTTTTTCAATTGTAAATGTTTGTGTATTTGTTAACCAAAGTTAGGGTCCTGTTATCAGCATTCTCTTAGGAAAGAGTCTGTTTCACAATATTTTTTTTTGTGATAGTAATTTTAAAGCTGTTTGTAAAATAAATGACATGACCAATTTTACTATCACATTTTTTATACTAAGTACTGTTATACACTTCATCAAGAACATGTGGCTGCCTGGTCATGTGGCTTGCGCGCTGGACTTTCATTCTGATGGTCCTGGGTTCAAACCCTGCTAGCTCCATCCCCCATCGTCCTGCAGGAGGTTTGAAGTAGTAAGTAAATTATCTTCAACTCCGAAGGAACATCCAAAACAGTGTTTACAAAAACATTATTGTCCATTAAGATCCCCTTTCTAGTTGAGGTGTTACTATAAGTTTATTTTCCAATGAAACAACAGAAAGTGCAGGAAAAAAGTCCAGTGAATTAACTGCTGAAAACAATGCCTGCTTACTTCCTAGCAGCATAAGTATACTCCATTTGTCTCCTACCTTGGTAAACAATGTTTGATGATAAACAAAGGAAAATGTATCTATACGAAGCTTTAAAAACAATGATATTATTCATGTGATGCCAATTGTCTTTATTTCTGTTAACTTGTTGCATGTAGCACGAAGATATTGTTAGATGTTGTGGTTTATTTGTAAATTTTGTACATTTGGTTGTCTGTTTTCAATGCACTTTTAAGCTTATGTAGATGTTGTACATTTCAAAATCATAACATGAGAGTGTTTCAGCTTTATCTTCTTGTTGATGAAGAAGAGTTTTTTTTTTTTTTTTTTTTTTGAGACATTGCTATGATATGCCTAGCACAATTTTGGATGACATTTGATCAAATGTTTGACATACTGATTTGGTTTTGGTTGCTTTTCTTGAGTCTGAAAATGTGTGATGTTTTTTTTTTTCCTTCAATTCTTTTCATAGCACTATATCTTTAATATATTTAATTGTAAAACATTATTATAAGCTGGAGCAGGGAATTGTAAATGTACATTTGAAGTCTAAATGCTATCTGTACATAGAGCTTCCTTTTTAATGACCAGGTTATGGTTGAGTTAATCCTTTTTTTTTTTTCTATGCCTCCAAACATGAATTGTGTTTACATTTTAGTACAATCCTTTCAATTTGTCAAAAAAATCCTAACTTTACAGAGCTTTTGTCTGGGTCTGATTAGGAACAAATATCAGTCGACTTGTTAATATGTTCTTCCTCTTTTGTCACTTGCTTGGCATTGAAGTTTTCTTTTTTTTTCCCCAGTAAATACATCAGCCTGCAAAAAAAAATAATGTTAGATAATCAAATGTAGTCAAACTCTTTTTGATCAATCCAATTGAATAATTACATGGGCTATCCATTGTAAGTCCCCACTTAATGGGATTCTGTAGATTGATTGGAAATGTGCTTTCCTTTTACAGTACGCTGAGGCTTATTTCCTAGGTATGCTTACTTAGCATATCTGTTTCACTTGCTTTTTAGTCTGGAAGGGAAACTGTACATACAAACTTAGTACCATTCTGTCCAAGGGGCAACAGTTGTCCTACAGTTAAAAAATCTAGTCATCATTAACTTCTGTACTAGAACTATTATTATAAGTAGCAAATGTCTTGCTAGTGAAATCTTTCCCCATTTTATTCTTTGTAAAAAGCTAACATAATGCCATTTTTTAAAAGTTTTTTTTTAGATATTCTCTTTGCCGATTGAAGCTTCTTCCTCCTTTGATCTACTAACTCTATTTTAGCTTATAAATTTCTTTAGCACTATCTTAGGCACTTAGTCTTATTTCAAGCCAGTAGTTTTATGTTTGTTTTCTCTCCATGACTCCACTCTGCAGTAACCACAGCTCCCTTTTCCTCTGGCTACCTCTTTACATAATCACTAAAACCTTGATATTCACACAACGGGTATATAAAATAATTACTTTTTTTTTTTCTATGTTACTATTTAAAAAAAAACAAGATTTAAGAAAAGGAAATTATATTGTGAAGACTTACTAAGTAAAGACATCGTGCACTAAACTTTTATTAAATCCAAAAATGAATTACCGGTACCATAATCTTTTGGCATTTAATTATTCCTTCCATCATATTTTTGTTTTTTTTAAATTTGAGCCAGTAATTTTTTTTTCCACAAATTACATTTTTAACAATAGGTTGTGTCTTTATATTTATGTAGCACATTTAATGAAATTACAGTTTTTCTCCTGTTTGTGTGATATTATTTTTAAGAGGATATCAACAAATATTATCAAGTTTTAAAAACTATACAGTCTAGAGCTATGGTATCATTGTCTTCCATTTGGATGAAATATTTTGAGTTTTTATTCTTTGGCTATTATATTAAAAAGTCAATCAAATGTGATTTCTTAAATTAAAAATAATTCAAAGTATGTTCTTTTTGCGCTTTTTAACTTTTGTATCGATTTAGCTTTTTGTCGGAACAATGTTTTTCAACCATTTTATTATAATTATGAACTGCTGTAATGAAAATTAAAGTTTGTTTACCGGATCACATTGTTTTGGTTGGTTGCCTTATTTTTGTCTATTTTAGTTTGAAATCATTTCTTCCCTTCATTACTTATTATTCGTAGTGCAAAAAATAAATATTTGCTGAAACATTGTCTTCCTGGTTGTGCGTGCTGGATTGTCGTTCGAACTTGTCGATTGTCCCAGGTTCATACCCTGCCCGCTATTCCCATCCTCTTGCGGGACGCTTGCAATAGGAAATAAATTATCTTCAACTGAGAAGGAACATCCGAAACGTGTAACACAAACAAACACTTATCCTTTAAGGAGATGTTAGGGAAACTTTCAATTATTTTGTGTGTCACAGATTTACAATAAATAAGTTTTGGTTACTACTAATAAATGTCACTGTTTTGGATAGAGACATGCTCAGATTCAATTCTCATTTTTAAATTCATGTTTTATTTTTGTCATTTTGCTGGATAGAAAAGATAAAGATATGCTCTGATTCAGTTCATATTTTAAAATTATTTCTTTTAAATAGTCAGTACTGAAATTTTGATTTCTAAGTTTGGCTATTCATACCATGCCATCATCAGAAATTCCAGCAAAATTATTTGTAACTGCTATCATCAGGAATTCCAGCAATCAGGTTATTTATTTTTGTAACTGGGATTTATCAATTTTGGATGGCTGGCTGGTCATTTTGGATGTGTTTTGGACTATCTTGATGGTTGACAAACATGTCCTGTGGGAGTTGGGTTTCTTCTTCTTCTAGCCAGCTTTATTGCTGCTGAGCTGTGAGCTCTTTTGCAGACTGTGCCAAGGAAAAAAAGTGTGCTGTTTTCTTCAGCACTGCCGTACAGGGTGTTGGTTATGTTGGGCTGTAGTGGAAGTAGGGTCTGCCTAAGGTGGGTTAGGGAGGGGCATTCAAAGAGGATATGGTTTACGGTTTCAAAGGGGTGGGCGCATAGTCTGCAAAGGGGGAGTTGTGTGGAGTTTATTTTGTTCAGGTGGTTATTTAATAGTGGTGTGTGTCCTGTTCTTAGTTGGAAGATTGTAGATTGTTCTTTGCGTAGGAGGAAGTTAATACTGTCCAGTTTGTTAGGCGTAGTCATTTCTTTGTACATGGCTCTGCCTGTGTTTCCTGATGCCCATTGATTGAGCCACTCCTCTTTGTGATTGTTGACTAACATTGACCTTAGGGTGAGGAAGTTAACAGGTCTATTTGGTTGTTCCATGATGAACCTGCCTTTGATAGCTTATCTGCCTTTTCATTTCCCATGATGCCAATGTGTCCAGGGATCCACTGTAGTGTAATATTGATATTTAATTTCGATATCATCTGATGGATTATCACAATGAGTGTTGTCAACTCTCTTGGGCTGTTTGAGGTGCTGCTGTTAAGTGCTTGCAGAGTAGATTGGGAGTCTGTAAAGACAACAATATCTGATGGTGGTTGCACTCCTTCATATAATTTGTTTTCCACTGTCTGGAGTGCTATGGTAATTGCCTCAATTTCGGCTTGGAAGTTTGAGCAGTAATCGCCACAGGGTGCGCTTATCTCAAAGTGTTTATTTTTAGGGAAGACCAGGAAGGCACCAAGACCAGCATTGATGGTGGCTTTGAAAGCCGATCCGTCTGTATAAATATGGATAGCTGTTTTGTTTCAAGCGTGCCTACTTTGAGCTCCAGTGGATTTGATTCTTTTGTTAAGGTGTTATTTAGTAAATGTGTTTTGATGGTTGGTTGTTTGTAGTTTAGTCCTGGTGTAATGTTTGAAAATCTTTTAATTTTTTCTCTGTTATAGGGTAGGTGGTGTTTTAGGGCTAGTTCGTCAGTAAGTTGGATCAGAGTCCTTTGCTTTTTTTTGTTTTTCTTATTTCTCTGTGTTAGTAATTTATTTGGATGATCGTCCTCCAACCTTCTGTATCTCTCAATAGCTTCTAATGCTGCTCTGTTGCGCCTTAACTTAAGAGGTTCAATATTGGAGTCTATTTCACAGGCTGCTGTGGGAGTAGTTCTCATACCTCCACTAATTAGCCGCAAGGCTTGGTTTTGGATTGTATCTAATGATGATTGATAGGTTTTGTTGGCAGCTACTTGTATGGAGAGACAGTTATCCATTACAGATCTGACGTATCCAGTGTATAACTGTCTTAAGGTTTTCTTTTCAGCTCCCCAGGATGTTCCTGCTAGGTGTTTTATTATGTTTAATCTTTGTGATGCTTTTTCTTTTAAATCTGCCATAAAGTGTTTTAGAGTCAGTCTTTGGTCTAGTTTTACACCAAGATATGTTGGATTTTCTTCTTTAGTTATTGGCTGTGAGTCTATTTTTAGGATGTAGTTTCTTTTTGCTGTTTTGTTGCTGTGGCTAAAGATTGAATAAACTGACTTTTCTTTGTTTATTTCCATTTTCCATAATTTTGAATATGTGGAGATAGTTGTGAGGGCTCTATTTAGTTTGGATCTAATCAGCACTGGATATTTCTCTGTAGTCCAAATTAAAAGGTCGTCTGCTTAAAGTGCCTTATTGACCGAAATGAGGTCCGGGAGGTCATTCATGAAGATTAGAAAGAGAGTGCAGCTAAGGGCTGAAACTTGTGGTAGTCCTTCTTTCAAACTTTTTTACTAGAGATGACACCTTCGAATCGGGTTTGGATGGTTCTGTTTTTTAAGAATGCCCTGATCCAGCTGTACATTTTTCCATGGATGCCCATTTTTTTCATCTTCAAAAATAGACCTTTTCTCCACACTCTATCATAGGCTTGCTGCAAATCTATAAATACTGCTGCAGTGTGCTTGTTTTCATGAAACCCTTCTACTGTGTCCTGGATAAAACGAAAGAGGTGGTCTTCTGTTCTACTTGCTTTCCTGAAGCCAGGGAGTTGGGTTTAGGATATAGTTCTAAAAGAAACCCAAAACGTGAAACAAAAAACAAATTTGTAGCTGTTTGTTAAGTAGCTAAGCATGTCTAATGAACAAATACTTGGTGTAAAAATCAATGGACATTTATTTATTTTAATACAATAAGCAAGCAAATCATGTATGTACACTTCCTTTGTAGATGCAGAAAGATTAAAATTCAACCAAGTTAATGAAATAAGCAGCTTACATTAATATCTAACAATAAACAGAGACCATCTTTCACTACTTGAATTTATTCTCGAACTAAAAACAGAAGCTTTATCTCTTACATGAATACTCTTACAAATAGTACTGCACAGTTGATCAATGGCTGCATCAAACTATTTCAAAATAATGTGATTAACATCAGATCTCACTAGTCTATGGACTGCATGTTCAATAAAGTGATATTTATTATTCTCTATTTGATGCCAGTGCAGAGAACTTGTATACTAATTCTCTAAAGATTATAAACTTTTTTTTTTTTTAAACTTTCCTTAACACAATTTCATTTCAAAATTCATCCTTTAAAATTCTGCATTAATGTTTAATGTGTTACAAAGTGTTTATAAAGCAGAAGAAAGAAGTTGCTAATCAACACTATACTACTACTATTATTATTACTTTGTTTTCAAATTACTTTTGGCCAACAAGAAAAAGGCTACATAATAAAAGTGGGGTGATAACTGCAGATACATTGAAACAAAGATGTATACTTATTCAAATTTAACTGAAATGGAAGAACTTGGTGGAAGCTAATTGTGCTTTCTTACATTTGCAAGTGCAGTCTGGAATAGATGGAACTAATAAGAACTATATTATAACAGCGTTGCACAATTATTACTTTTTAGATTAGTTTCCTTAAGTTACATGATACATTAGATTGTTCATACTTGGTTATCCCAATCCAGAAATACCATAATACTAAATTAACAAGAACTATAAAAAACAAATAAAAAAATTTCTTGCTCACAGGAAAAAGGCTGAAAGTGCTACAGTGCCTGGTAATTAGATATGTCTAACTTGTGAACATGCAATGTGTATCAAGGATTGGTCTCTTTAGTCACATGAACGGTTCCAAAGGGAATGGATCATTTCTAGAAACAAACTAAAAGATGCAGCTGTTAATGTAATTGCCATAGTTGTCATAATGCTGTCCTTTCTAAAAAAAAAATGCTTCTTCAACCCAATAACAAGCTGAGGAGAGGATACAGCTGCAGTGATTAGAATGAAATTAAATTGAACATAAGTCAAATATCAATATGAATCTTCTGCTGAATAGAGGCACTAGACTGGAACCCTTTTAGAATGAGAAAGACAAAATTAAAGTGGTCAAAAGAAACCATAGGTATGTTTTTCAGGGACTTCACATCGTTAAGTAATGCTGACTTTGGACATAACAGACTTACATGTCTAATCAGAAAAATATCAAAGTAAATGTTAGACTCCACAAAACAGCACATAATGATCAACAGGGAACTAGTATTGGTAAAATTGTACTCATTCTATTAACAGATATAGAATAGCCTTTTGCTCAGATGTAACTTTAGAGAAATATTTTTTAATAAGTTTTTTCAACTTATCAGTGTCCATGAGACTCATTCATTTGTTGCCATTTTTTTAAATTTTATATATAGATTTTTTAAAAACAAGATTTAAGTGATATGTATGCCACCTACCAGAAGTTTTGTTAAGCAGTATATTTAACACATAAGCAATGGTCAAACTTTTCAATGACAGAATGAAGTGTATACAGATATCCTAGATAATTTGATTCCTCTAATAATAATTAGCTAACTAGAATAAAGATGCACTGATGGCTATAAGGCTATGAGATTAAGAAATCTCTTGCTAGAAAGAGTAGACAGAATAAAAGACTTTCAAAAAGTTAAAAATGGTATATGTTATGCAAGGGTAAAAAAAAAATAATGTAAAAAGTATTAAAATTGCATAAATGAAACAATGGTTAAAACAAATAACATATGCATTGAAGTATTGATGAATGTAATATTCCAACTCCAAAAGCCAGAAATAAGATTTGTTCACTATCCTAAATAGCTGAAACAAACATTGAACTCATGCAGACAATATTTATAATATATATTTATAAACATTCATGATTCTGTTAACTAGTCCAGCCCATGACGTGGAAGTGAATATAGATAGACAAAAAAAATAAACAGAAAAAAAAAAGGATAGTTGAAATAATTATCTTAAATTAAACGGTAAATTTATTTACAGAACTGATTACCCTATGTACACCAAGATCTAAAGTTTAATGCTTAACTTGTTTTAAAAAAAAATTATTTATTGCTGATTACAGTACAGCAATTGATTTGCTTTGATTTACTATGATTTGAGCTTTTTTTTTCCACACTAAAAGGTGCTTGAAACATAATGCTTCAATAACTAAGGCATCATATTTACATAGTAACAATAAGATCAATATAATAAAAGGAATGGCTACATGCCCTGGAAAAACTACCATTACATTTTCCCAGACCAGGATCTGTTCCAGAAGTAAAAAATAATGATTTTAAATATTAATTCACTAACAGTTCATATCTTTAAGAAAAAAAGTTTATTCTTTTTTATGAATGTTTAAAATGCCCTGTTCAAATAAACTATTGGCTTTATCAAAAAAAAAAAAATCAACAGAAAATACTCAAGAAATAAGAGGAAGAATTTCATTTTTTTAAAAGCATTTTTATACAATCTTACACAGTTTTAAGTATAAGAGACAAAAAACAAAAACAAACAAGGGCTAAAAAAAAAAAACACTGTAAAAATAAACTTTAGGTAGAACTAAATATTTCTTTTTTCTTGTACATAAACCCAGTCTCTTTGTATTGACACAAAACACAACAATTAAAGCATCGGCTGAATACTGTACCATGCTGTTGTAACAACAACTGAACATTGATCCCTTGCTCTATCAGTGAATCCTTTAATGTACAATAAGTGATGCTCATTCAGCCTTTAGGATCTGTACACATTTCATTCAACAAAATAAACCTATTGTTATACATTCATGCAGTCTCTCAAGAATAAATTGTGGTGATATTTCCAAAAAAAACAAACCTGATCCAAAAACACATTTCTGCAAATGTAGGCCTAATGATGACATTGATGGCCAAACCTTGCTCATTCTAACATGTTTATATTTAGCGCCCATTTTTAAATTGTAAAATTGCTACTGAAAAGGGAAATATCGATTGTGTTAAGCGAAGCAGCCCACTATGCAACGGAGAGAACAAGATTGGTTTGATGAATGATTCACTCCATAGCAAAGCTCAGAAACCAAGCTTCTTCAATGCACTAGGAGAATAGTAAGCTGTGTTCAAATATTATAATGGTCCTACCAAGTTTAAAGAACAAGAACTGAAACATTTCATACATACTGTCTTACAGCCAAGGTGATCATAGCAACTAACACAGTTTAATAAAACAGGGTCTGACAGACATCACCAAATGAAGCAATGTGGAGTTTGGAGGGTTAAATAATCTAACAATGAATAGAAAACTGGAAGCTTCGAGGACAAGAAAAGTCAGAAAAGCTATGATCATTAAAAATGGTAATGTGGGATGAGCTATAAATAAAACATAAATTAATTATTAAATTATTCAAAAGATAAACCAAACATAAAAATCAAACTTCTGTTAAAAACAACAATAACAAAATGTATACTACATATATGATACACAATAGTTTGTTATGAAACATCATCAATTAAAAATGAAATTAATTTTTGTTTTATAGCAACACAATCAGAGAGCACCATAGAATATGATCAAGTTCAAGTCATCCAAATAAAAACATAAATGAAAATCACAAATGAAACAAAAAATGAAATAAATAGTAAATCTAAACATTGAAATATATATATATATTTATTTTTTTTTAAAGAAAATACTTTTTTTCATATTTATTATTACAACTAAATGTTGCTACACTTACAGAAACGGCTGTAAATCATCAATATAATTTGGTTGATGTATAAAAAACAACAACAGATAAAGAATTCAAATCTTATGTTGCAAATAAAATAGGGAAAACAGTTTCAGTGGGAATTTTATACTTTTACTTCTTCAGAGTAATCATTCAAGACTCCAGGAGCCTGTTTTTGATTTGTTTATTCCTTCAATTATGTAAGCTTTTATGTAGTTTCATGTATCAGAACCACAGAAGTAACACCATAATTATAGTGATGTATAATGTATATAGTATAAATGAAATAAGAATATCAGGCCTTTGTTTAAAAAAACAAACAAAAAAACTTGACCTTGTACGTTATACAAACTTAGGATACAAGCTAAAATAGAAAAAAAAAATAATAGGACTATTTAGAGTGGATGCCAGTGAGGGACGGTCTACATGGAAAACAACTAAAACAAAACGATTTTAGCATAGTAGCAACATGGTTATAATTTCTTCTGTCATCTGATATATGCAGCACTTGTGGATAGCAATACGAGTCTTGGTTAAAAAGAAAGGCCTGATTGCAGAACTAAAGAAAAGGATCCTAGTAATGAAACTTAAGAGATAGGATTCTTGGTATCACCTACTAAGACTGCATCACAAATTAGGAGATTACAAACAGGATCATAATGGCTATTGGGCCCCACGATGACCTGTTGACAACTGTTAAAAAATGCAAACTAAAAAATTATGGCCATACCAAAATGTCCCCAGGGCTTCCTAAGACATTCCCTCAGGGAACAGTACCAGGAAAATGAAGAAAAGGCAGACAGAGAAAGTGATGGGAAAACAACACTGAAAAATGGATGGGCCTGTCATTGAAATAGATTCTATTCAAGGCAAAAGAAAGGAGAAAGACGGTCACCAGATAATGTGTGGTGCCCCAACGGTTCAACTAAGGGATAGGTGGTGAATGTGAAGTATTGTGAAATTCTTAGCACACATAAGAAACTGCAAGCACACAGTCTAGCTATATTTTATTTCTTAATAATGAACAAAAAGTCTAGACAAAAGTGAACATGTTTCTTTCTTTATGTTTGCCTTCCCTCACTGGATGCAAGATGTCATCAATTTGTCCAAACCCTAAAACATACATTGAGTATAAAATCCTATATGATTTTCTTTTACTTATGGAATTTAAAAAATGGCATTCTTTGACATTAAGACATCAAAAGTGCAACATTGAATATGTTCTGAAATATTCAATGATGAATCATACACATTCTTAGATTATTTCATTATACAATCAATATTTCTTACACAAAAGATTACATAAAATACAAGTCTAATTAATAATACAATCTTATTCAAATACATTTTCAAACTATAACAAAATTAATCATATGTAAAACCAGTGCATTTTTATTTCATTTTAAAAAATAGTAGGACTATTTAGCGAGCAAATTTCTTTTTTCTTTTAACAAGTTACTTAAAACCTTTTTGTATTCTAAAGACAAAGATCTTTATTTGAAAATATTTACAATCACACACACACACACAAAGAACTCATCATACAGAAAAACTATTACTAAAGGGTTACTGAGCTATCCATTTCAATGTTTACAATGATAAGAAATCCACACACATACATTGAACAATCTTTATGTAAAACATCATTTGGTGTTGTAAAGATTGTGTGCTCATCCTGTATTCAACGAGAAATCAAACATTTCATAAAATTCCAAGCAACATCTTAAAATTTCCTTCCTAGCATCAATTATCAGCTCACATGATACAGCCCAAGTCCAAATTTCCTTCCAAGCATCAATTATCAGCTCACATGATACAGCCCGACCTAGTTATATTATATGGTTTATATTTTTTCAAAACATCCAACATTAAAAAAATAATGGAGGTGATAAAGGTAGATTAATTCTATTACTGTCTTGTGGAAACTCAACATTTGATCCAGTGGTAACATTTAGCAGCAAATGAGAACTACTTCTTTTTATAATTAAACCTTATTGAATGTGAGTATATGGAAAAATTAATGCTAGTTATTAATTGAATGTCTTGTGCAAACAATTTTGACAATCATTGTGATAGAAATGTCATCTTCCAATGAGTTTATTTTTCAAGGTGAGTTGAACTGTTGGCCTTAGTTTTAGGTTCAACTGGTGAATTAAAGGAAGTACTGTATATAACCGCTCAAAGACTCAATGAGTTTTGTGTAACATAAAGTGTGCAAGATAGTACTTTGCATGTTACCACATTCATTTGTATCACTAACATTATTTATTAGTCATCAAACTAAATATCAACATTCCAAAAACAAAACAAGTTGTGTGTTTCAACTCATGTATATATAACTTTTAATTTTAATATAAAATCAAACTTTTTAAAGTAATTATAACAAAACAAGTTTGATATAACTAAATAAAAATCCCATTCTTTAGCATAGTACTAGGCTGAAACTTAAAAAAAAAAAAACAGAACAGAATGATGTAGAATCAGGATTTACCTTAGTTAATGCTCACTTAAAAAGAGTAAGTATGATTATCTAGCAGCATTTTTTTTTTTAGAAAATCATTGAATCTATTCAGCTAAATATAAATACAAAGAAAAAACAAAACTTGAAGACAGGTGAATGTAACATCTCATTAGTTGAGAATTTTCAATAACTGTCGTCATTTTCTGTTTGTCAACAAATTTCTTTCATGTTGTCTGTACAACTCACTTTTTTCGTTCATCTCTTCAATTCATTAATGACCAGATTTTTGAGCTTCTTTGGCAGCCATTATCAGTGGCACCAAACTTGCCAATGGTTTGGCTAATCTCAAAAAGGGGTGCTGTGAACAAAAATGCAAGAATAAATTGTAAGCATTCAGCAGTTACCAACTTTTAAAATCTAACCCTGTTGCTGATATGCATTACACCAAGACCATTAGTCTGTAGGATGTGGCAAGGAGCTATTGGTCTACACTGTCCACAGGTTTTGATGTTGCAGGTAGTGTTCAGGCCTTCTATAACGATGGTCTCGATTACACAAGTGTTATGTTCCTTTGCTTAGACTAGTAATGCCCCCTGTGCTTAGTGAGTTAGCCTTAGCCAAGATGGCATAATAAACATTCATGAGTCATTGAGAGCATTATATTAATTTGTCAAACAAGTAACAGGTTTCAATTAATTTGGTTAATATAAATTGAATTGAATAATAATTGAATTTTAGATATGAGTTCATTTATCTAAAAACAAATTATGAAATTTCTTCAAGAAATCACTTATAACTTAACAGCCGCATGGCTGTTTTACCATGTGGTATGTGCTCTGGGCTGTCTTTGATGGTCTTAATAGTCCCTGTTCGAACCCTGCCACCCCTTTCTCCTATTGAAGGTTCTTGCAAAGATGTAATTTAAATCTGAAGGAACAAGCTAAACAAAAAAGAAAGCCTTATCACAGGCTTCACTATGATTCCAAATAATTACATTTTCATTTTTAGCATGTAATGCTACTAACAATCTAAAACATAAATTGAATACATAGAAGTTGACTTCTCTAAAATATTGTATCTTACCTTGAGCAGTTCTGAAGCAGATGATCTTTTGTCTACATCAACATCCAAACATTTATCTAGAAAGTCTTGGAAGACAGGGGATAATTTGCTCTTCTCTTTAATCTCTGGCTTTCCATTGGTTGCTATTAAATACAATGCCTAAAGGGAAAAAAAAAATCAAAATTTCTATTGGTGATTTTTAACTGTTTGTTGAGATAAGTTGTCACACTAATATTTGATTGCAATTTATTTAATTCAATTGTATTATCTTATTTGATATAAAATAACCAAGCTACTTCAAAGGAATGTCTTAGGTCTTTCTTTTTCAAATAGATCTGTTTAAGCTAGTTATTGATTTTCCTGACCAATTTAAGCCAACCATTTTATGTTTAACACTTGGATATAGTGTTCTTGTACTTGTAAGTGTTTGTCCAACTAGACGAAACAAGAATTTTTTTTTCTATCCAAGTATTTCATTAGGTTATGATTTGTAAGCTGTTTTCATTTTTTATGCATTACTAATATATTCTATCCTGGAGTGTCACTTAAAAAATGATTTTAGTAATCTTATTACATGCGAATATTTACTTATAATAAACTTTGGTTGGGGGGTGGGGTGTTTGTGATTCCAATGAGATGACACAACGTTTAAATGACATTTAGTTTTATGTTCTTTATCAATTAGATATGAACTAATTTCTTTTAATAAATAAAATGCCTTATCTGATGTGGTATTTCTATCATCAATAAAGGGATTTCAGGTTAGCTTTTCATTTCTGGTAAGACTAAGTACTTAAGTTTTAGTTTGAATCACTGGTTCACTTTGAATAAAATATGCAATTTTTACTTTGTTTAAATTCACTTGGTCACTCTAAAAGATCATTAATCCCTATGAAAGAAAGTTAGTTCCATGCCTTCTAACACATAGTTGTTTGAGAGACATACTAGCTAAACCTTAATAGTTCCCTTTTCATTCATATTCACATCAATTGCTCAAGTAAATATAGACTTAGAATGAATGTAATATTTCAATTTTACCCTTAAAGGATTTTCATTGAGATATGGTGGTTCTCCTTCGATCATTTCAATTGCCATAATTCCTAAACTCCAGATATCTACTTTTGGTCCATATTGTTTCCTGAAACAATAACACTTAATAATGAAAACAAAACAAAAAAAACTAAACAAAATGAATTTCTGTGTACAAATATTTATCCTGTTATTCCTTCTTGTCACTGTGTCAAACCATTAATGATCTTTTTCTTAAGATCAAAATCATTGAAACTAGTATGACAATATTAAATATTTTCAAATAATGCTTTTAAGGACTATTAAAACATTTTTAGTATGATAGATTACTAACTAATCTGAACAAATATTAGCATTCCAATAAAGTCACTATATTATTAGGTTGGCATTTTTCTGAAACATACCTGGTTACAACTTCAGGGGCCATCCAATAGGGGGTACCAACCATTGTTGATCTTTTACTTTGTTCAGGAGACAATTGAGCACAAAAGCCAAAATCAGCTGCAAAAATATTTGTTTTCTATGTAAGTAATGGACTGAAATAATCATTTAAAAACTTTTTCAGATTCAACAATCGAATTTTAAATCAAAAATTTATATTATTTCCTCCCCTTCTAGTTTTATGTTTTTGAAAAATCAGTCTCACTGAAATGTGGACAATATTTGATTAAAAAAAATTTAGTTATAAAAACAGACAAATATTTATCATTGTCAAATCTATTTTATCAATTCATTTTAATTTTAAAACATTATATATTGTTATGACATTAACACATACGAAATTCCTTTACTCAATTATACTGATGCTACTCATTAGACAACTAGAGAATAGTAACATAAAATAGAGAGATGATACAGAATATATTTTGGAAGTGACTAGTGACACAACTATAAGATATATTTAGTCTGACTACAGGACATAAATTGATGCTGATATGGAAAATAAAATAATTTTAAGTACATGAGAATTTTTCTTTTAAGCAATTTTATCTGGTTCATTTTTACAATGGTCCAACTTTACAAAGTCTTTAAAGCTAAATTTAACAAACTGTTATTCTTCTGTACATAATAGTAAGTTGTGTCTATTGTGATATACATACTTAGTTTAACACTTCCATCCATTCCAAGTAGAATATTATCACTCTTTATATCTCTGTGTATAACTTGATTGTCATGAAGAAATTCTAAAGCTTGCAAACACTGGAGACAAGAGAAATGAGTTTAATTTTTAAAAAATCACTGCAGTAAAACTATAAAATACTTATAAAAATAAGACAAGGATTGGTAAAAGAATAGGAAATGTTATCACAATAGATGAAGTCTATGATAGAAATAATAATAATGGATGGTTAGAAGCTAAGTGTTTTAAGTAGATTTACTGTCATAGTCACGTAATAAAAAATTATTCAAACATCAAATAAAATCAATGGAATAATAACCTAATTTTTTGCTCATATTTTTTGTTATTTTCAAAAATGAAAAATAAAAAAAAAAATGTAGCACCTCTCTACAAACAGCAGCTATTTGGCCTTCATCCATACATGTCTCCGTCACAACATCTGTTAAAGAACCTCCAGCTAAAAACTCCATCACAACCTAAAGCAAGGAATCATCACAAAATTGTTATCATACTCTTGAAAGAACAGTGAAATTATCCCATTTGATTTAGGACAAATATATTATTTGAAAAACACATAAACTCATGGATTTAAATGACACAAA
Source organism: Biomphalaria glabrata (assembly GCF_947242115.1). NCBI lineage: Eukaryota > Metazoa > Mollusca > Gastropoda > Planorbidae > Biomphalaria > Biomphalaria glabrata. The sequence goes on along the minus strand of NC_074725.1, from coordinate 15,002,309 downwards.
TGAATATATTTGTAAATCATAACAACAAAAACTACATAACATAACTGAACATAAGGCCCTACTATTAAAACCTACCCAGAGCTCCTCCCCAACCAAATAGCTGTCCAAGTAGTTGACAATGTTGGGGTTTTGGTTTTCTCTCATGACAAGAATCTCATTAATAATCAGCTCTTTCTTGGGCTGCTGGGACAAGTTCATTGTTTTGATAGCTACTTCTCTCCCAGTGGCAACTTCTACAGCTATGTACACAGTACCTGAGGCTCTGATGGAGAGACAGAGAGAGTATTTGTACAGAACTAACCAATGAGAAAACACACAGATTTCATAGGAAATAAACACAATTATCTAATATGAAATAAATATATATATATCAAATGTAAATATCAAAAGGCTTGTATTATGATACTGCAATAATTAGGGTTAGTGAGTGCTTAGCTGTTTGCTAAACTGCTATATTGAAGTTTAAAGATAACAGGGTAGAATGTACAAATGTGAAAAACGAACAATTCAGTCAGAAGATGGAAAATAATTACGGAGATAAAGAGTTAAATGAACCAACTGAATCAATGAATCAGGATAGCATGCTCATTTCCTCTTTTATAGTATTTCAGGAGACTTTCTGTCTTACATAAAGTTAGTTATAGATATTTTTTTTCCCTTTCTTAGCACTACTTGAATGTACAATGATAGTTTTCAGTAGAAAACAAAATTCAAACTTTGGTCACAGCCCAGTGCCTTTATGTTCATGTGACAACAAGCAGGCCAGCTGTTGTCTCCAACAAATGTAGAAAAAAAAAAAGTGTTGACCAAAGCAAGATTGAACCAAAAATTAATGGAAACAAAAGCGCTAAATTAATAGTGATGATTCTTGTAATTCATTGTGCTAAGCCACTTGTCAAAATTTTGACGTAGAAACATTGAAAAGTTATCCCCTCAGACATTGTATTGCAAGGGAAAATCAAGATCAATAGTTAAACAGTAATAAGAATTTAGGTATATTTTATCTGACATTTTATAAGACAAGTAACCTCCAAATTTTTTAGGAGAAAAACTAGCTATTCATAAGGAAGCAAAATTTTGTATTAAATGAAAATAACAAACCCTTGTCCTATTTTTTCCATCTTTGTGTATTTTCTGTTCGGATCACCAATGGAGACAATAGTCCGTAATTTCTCCATTATTTCTTCACTGGTCATCTTTGTTTTCTTGGGTTTCTCTGTCTTGTTGTCAGTACTGCCATCACCAGACTTTTCATCAGGATCTAGAGGTTTAGTATACTGAAAAAAAAAAAAAAGAATATAAATTGATATAATAAAAATGATATGATAAAATAATATAATTTGATATATATATATAAATCAATTATATTCGTTCATAAACTTAAGCTGGAGTCTGTTGCAATCGTCATATTGTCTACCACTCTAGGCAAAGCTACATAAAATGTTTAGTAACCCTCTAGTCTTCTATGACTAGTAGAAGCTCAGCAAGTCTACTTTATTAAAACATCCGAAACAATTTTTTCTGGTAAAGAAAACAACAGACTGGCTAATAAAAATTGCTTACTATAGATTTAGTTTTATCTGGCCGAGCTGCAATGGGTGGAGGGGGAGCCTCCTCTTCTTCTTCCTCACCATTTGCTGATATCGTTGGACTTGAATCTTGCTTGGTCTGTATTAAATCATGATGTATGAATATCATTAGTCCCAAAGTTATAAATAAAAGCTAGCTTCAACATCTCTAAGTTAAGAAATATGCTCTAGAACTAGATATTTAAAAAATTAGGTAATTTTATCTTTATTCATATTTACCTGTGATATAAGTACAACAGTAGATGATTTCTCTGACAGATTCGACTTTGAGGAACTGGCACCTATATATTGTTGAAAAATAGTTTGAAAATATGTTACTAAAAATATTTTTTTTAAATTAAGAAAATGTCCTTTTAAATTGAAATCTTAAATAAGAGTCTATAGTTGTATTTATAATATACTGTCAACAATCTTATAAATTACTTAAATACCCTTCAAAAAAATGTTAAGATGTGTAAGTAACTAGATATAATTAAACAGGAAAAAGGTGATCACTAAATGGGTTGTAAGTACATATAATCATGTTGAGTTATATTTTTACTTGCATTACTTATTGAAAATGAAGCTTTACTGTAGCACTTAGCAAGTCTTTTAATGTCTACAGCCAGAACATTTTTTATATAAATACATAAGGATGTCCATTATCAATAGATTTTGAAATTTACAACAGCTATCTCCACCCATTTTAAAAAAAATGAAAAACTCACTTGAAGAATTAACATTAAGCATAAACTTTTCATCCTGTCTTTCTTTAGAGGATGTGTCATAATAGTTTAATACGTCAAGCACAGCTTGAGGATTTTTCTTCTGTTCCAACTTAGAAATATTAGCAGACTGGAGTAGCTTAGCCCAGGATTCTGGCATGCCCTGCATTCACATAATAAATAATTTTAAAATTACTCAACAAGAATGTATACAGACACTCATAAATCTAAGACCCATCAATGGAACCGAATATCTGTTTTGGAAAGACAGTTGTTCATTATTGAATTAGTTAGATTACACAATTTTCACATTAGCTAGAAAAACTGAAATACTCTTCTTCACAAGCACTTGACTTGTGTATAGAAATCTTTTTTTTTTTTGTTAGTAAATTAAATTTATAGAAAGTTAAATTTAAAAGAAAGTGTTTTTAAAGAAAGCACTAAGTGGCCTAGGCGTAGAGTAAACAGTTTCTAGAAGTAATGTTTTGAGGTCTCATGCTTGCAATTCTGAAGATATGTGGTTGCTATTTTGAGGGTAAACAGGAATATGTTGGGTAGTGGTGATTTAATTTCTTAGAATAGAAATATTCTCCAGGATCTAACCAGCTAGATTTATAATGCCTCAACATTTTCATGAGTAATAAGTAGAACAATAGTTCTAATTGATCTGTTACAAAATATTGTGTACTAATAACAAATAATCGCTCAGTTTGAACTTGTTTTTTTTCGCATACACATTACAGAGTAATTTTTTTAAATAGTAAGGACATAAATGGTGTCAATGGTAATGATAACAAAAATTAGAGAGAAAAAAAATATTATTATAATGAAAACACGACTTACAGTGAATTCTCCAGTGTGAGGATCAAAGCCCACATGGACAGTGTGCTCAAAGTTTGATGGGAAAGATATAACAGGCTTATCACTAATTAATTTCACTTTCTGGCCAGCTGAAGGAAAAAAAAACAATTATGATTTTATAACAGAGAAGAACAGTTGGGATGCTAAGTTAGAGGTCGACAACAAATATTTTAAACAAAACTACACCAGATTTACTGAATTAACTGTAGATTAAATCACAGTTGATGTGAACCAATGTAAGTTAGTAGTATTAAGTCAGTTGTACTGCAAGACTCTGACCTACCCTAGCTTGGTCAAAATGCTAAGTACGCTTGAACTTGGTTTGGCTACCCATGAAGGGGGCTCGAGATTCGACACCCAACTCGAACAGAGTTGTGTTTACTGAGCACCTAAAGGAAGCACAGAAAACCTTCTCCCAGATACCCCCCCCCAAAAAAACTGGTCCACAAATGAGATTGGACCATAGTGCTCTGAGCATGCTATAAGCATGAAAGTACGGCTAGATATAAAAGCTATATAATTTATTTTACCCTGCTGTTAAGTCCAAAAAAGTTTCTCTCATGGCTGGATATGTGACTGATTCTAAAGCATAAAGCATTTGTCTTCTTTTCAAACATTAGGATGGAATTCATTTAACAATTAGATTTTTAGTGAGATACTAAATTAGTCTTACCTTTAACAGTCTTCTGTTTTTTCTTTTCCTCTTTGTTGTCAGGTTCTTTGGGTAATGGTTTATATTCATGAGATAGCATCTCTCTACAAAATATTTATCAGATAAAAATATCATTGAAGTGGATATTTTATGTATGTTGAAAAAAATCTCACATTATTGCGAAAAGATTCAAGCCAATAAATCTGTCTTAAAATTTAATTTAAAAAAATAAAACAAAAAAGTTTTAACTAACCCTAACCCAGTTGGTTCTCAATAACAGACTAATCCATTCTAAAACAGGAGCAGCTTATTTAAATATCCACTAAAAAAGGAACTTTAACCAATGTTTTAACATGGTTACCACAAATTCTGATTAGAAAAACAGATTCCAATTTTCTTTCCTGCATAATGGGTCAGCCTACAGAAGTTGTTGACTGATTTCTGTCTTCTTATTTGGTACAAAGTGGATTCATTGCCATAATGAACCTCATCACAAATAACGACTAGAAATTTGAGCTCATTGAGATTTGCAGTTGCTACTAACAAACTTTGCGCTAGACATAAATACATTAATAAAACCTGATCAGCCTCTTCCAAGTCATTAATTTTATTTTATTTTCATTTATAATGAAAACAACACTCCTTCAACAATTTTTTTTTACAATTATATGCTATACGGGATTTGAACCCGGGACCTCTCGCATACATGGCCATTAACTCACAGGCCGACACAACAAAAAGTAAACAAAAGATACTCAAAAATAATATGGCACACAGCCCTAGTCATATGTTACATTATCGTCATATTCTGGTTATCAAAAATACAGGTCACAGGCCTCAGGTCAACACATGACCACTTTTGACCACTGGGTTACAAACTTCCGGCTTACACAGCCAACTGAAGGTCACAGGCCTCAGGTCGAAACACGACCACTTTTGGCTACACTATGGTTACAGGCTTCAGGCTTACACCAGCTGGGGTACTCCCAAACGTGACATATTTTTGTAACCTTTTTCTGAGGGATTCAACCTGTATTGAATCATCAGAGGGACTTTACCAAACGGATGGCTATAGGTGGGATTCTGTGAAGCTTGTAGGCTCATAGATTTCCCTGAAGCCTATAGTTCATCATGACCATTTTGTTTGTTTTTTTGGCTAAAAGTGGCTGGTGTAAGCCTGAAGCCTGTAACCATAGTGTAGCCAAAAGTGGTCGTGTTTCGACCTGAGGCCTGTGACCTTCAGTTGGCTGTGTAAGCCGGAAGTTTGTAACCCAGTGGTCAAAAGTGGTCATGTGTTGACCTGAGGCCTGTGACCTGTATTTTTGATAACCAGAATATGACGATAATGTAACATATGACTAGGGCTGTGTGCCATATTATTTTTGAGTATCTTTTGTTTACTTTTTGTTGTGTCGGCCTGTGAGTTAATGGCCATGTATTTACACCTTTATTTTATTCATGTAAATAAACCATGTAAATATGTTTACCTGCGACTTTGTAAAGTCTTTTGTTGCATACATTAGTTGAATTGTATACCTGGAGGTTATACCTAATAACCTAGGCAGTACAAGAAGGGACCAGCACACCTCTGGACGAACGTGCCAGCACACTTAACACTGACCTTTTGATCTAAATACCTAAATCTAGCTATAATTCTAATTGAATATTTTTAGCTATACCCGCTACTAGGTAATGTGAACTCATATTGGTTCATGAATCCTCGTTAGGTCACAATAATGAAAACAACACTCCTTCAACAATTTTTTTTTACAATTATATGCTAGATCTGGATGCATTTATACAACTTTTTCACTTTAGAGTCTGTGGGCAAGTTTTGACTAAATAAAGGGGTTCCCTGGTTTAAAAAGTTTGACAACTACTGCCCTAATTCATACCTGACAAAAAAAAAAAGCTTTTAATACTAAAGCCAAACATATATTTCTAAAGAATGCATAAAAAAATATAATTTTCTCCGATAAACACTACATTTTGTTGATAGAAAATTTTACAGAAATTCTAGTAGCTAGACTAACAAAATTATCCTTATTATATTAAGATTTTTGAATACACAAACCTTGTGCTTTCAAGCCTGACCGGTGGAGCTGGGGGCTTTTCTCCAATCTCAGACATGATGACTCATATAGATTGTGGTCCTAAATTTATCTGAAAATTGCAAATTTATACAAACTATTATTATATAAAAAACAAATAACATTGTAATGTATTTATAAGTAAAGTGCCCCATTCAGACATTGTGGTCTATAGGACAGATGATGTAAATGTCATCTGTTCTGTGGCCTACAGTTAAAGAGGGTGTCATGTGACCAGCACAACAACCAACCGCCTTTACTTTTCCTTAACTAATGTCAGGTACCCATTTAAAGCTAGGTGGACTCAAGAGGCACCCAAAGATTTCGAAAGAAAAACCCCAGTCATCACCAGGAATCAAACCCGGGACCTCCTGTTCAGAAGTAAAGCGCTTTACCCCTCAGCCACTGTGCCTCCAGTACTGTATAGTATGCATGTTAATAGTAAGTTTATTTTGGTGACTTAGTCTGTTTATACTAAGATCGATCTATTCTAGTATTCTACTTAGAATGAAGGATTTATATCTAGTCTTAGCTAAGGACCTAGCAGAAAGCTTCTTACATTCTACATTTAGAATATTCTGGACTAATTAAATTTAGTTAAAAACATTACAAAAAAGGAGCATTTGTACAAATTTGTCCTAGCATATGGAATGAGGAATGTACCTTTATCTTTGTGTCTGAGTATCCTATTAGGTTTTGTTTTTGTATTTGAAGATTATGGTTCAGTGTTTTATGTATAATTGCTACTTTACTTTTGAGTCCTCTCCTGAAGGCTTTCTAAATTTAGTGATTTTACTAAAGGTGTTACTCTAGTCAAATGTGAATATTCATTTGTTATAAATCTCACTGCTCTATTTTGTGTCTGTTCCAGTTTCTTAATATTTTCTTGAGGGGTCCCAAACAGAAGATGAATATTCTATTATTGGCCTAACTTTAGGTTAAATAACATTTTAGTTGTATAGTTGAATAGTTGAAAATTTTGTAATCATGAAATTCTGGTGAAAATTTCATGCAAATAACTTAATAAATAGTTAATAAGTTAAACCATTTTTATTGCGAAAATTTTCTTTTTCTGTCACAAATTTGTTTTTAAATATCATAGGCAAAATCTTCACCACTAAAATTGCTATAACTTCTGTTCTAATTAACTAAGAAACATAAAGGATGTATCAATAAACTCGGTTCAAAAAGCTCATATTAATTTCATTACAATATATTGAGTCTGAAATTTTTATCAAAGTACTTACTAACTAGATCTAATCTAAATCTAGTCTGGAATAGATAGTCTATATCCAGATCTATAGACTATAGATCTAGAATTCTAGATCCATATCTAGTCTAATAGTTATATTATTAAATAAACATAAAGTTAAACTAAACCAAAAAAGGCTATATTATATTCTAAGTAAAAAAATAAGTCTAGAAGTAGACTAATTAACTTTTTAAGCTTATTAAGTCACTAGTGTAGATTACTACTAATATTTATAATTATAAAATATTAGATCTAAATTATAATTATAAGTAATATATTTATAAGACTAAACTAACTTTAACTACTCATTACATATGATGATATGATGATTATTACTGTCACTAAGACTAAGACTAAGTCTAACTCTAAGTAAAAATTATCATTTGAAATTCATTTCAAATCAATTACAATAAAAATAAATTAAATCTGTAGATTCTAATTCTAAACCAAGTGCACTTTATAAAGGTCTACACAATTTAGATCTAGACTCTAGGTAGATCAAAATAAACCTAGATCTAGATGTCTATATGAGTCATAGAGTGATAAAATATTTGATCATTTGATTGATCAGAAAGCACGGGGAGACAAGGAAATGGGAAACTACGGGCAAGAACTCTTGACAATATTTTTTAATAACCATTTCAATCTCTCTGGTTAAAATCTTAAAAATCTAGTGTATTCGTAACTGGATTTGATTTAGTGTAGATATACTATAGATCCAATACTTACAAGATTTTTAAAAATATAATCTCGATCTGATAAAGACTTTATATCTAGATCTATTACTCTAAATATTGGAGTAGTAGAGGCAGTAGAGCTTGTTGCTAAATGTTACTTTGTATATCCAATCATGAGTGACCTGCTCCAGGAAGTAGACTCTCTAAATCTAGATAGAATGGCAACTTTTCCAATCTTTCATTAAGAAGATTTTAGATCTAGATTCTAAATTTATCATTTGCTTTTTTTTTTTTTTTTAATTTATAATTGCTCAAACAGTGATTGACGTAGAAAAGAAATAAAAATGTATTTTTAAAAATGTAGGTAAACAGTTTTGACTTTTTCTTACATTTTCAAATTACAATTATAAAGAGGAAGGGAGATAATATCTACTTTCGATTTCAATTTAACATACTGAGACCACTATGACTGAGACATTACCGAATCATTCATTGACATCAACATGATTCATAACTGAATCATTCAACAATTCAAAATCGCAATAGATCTAGAAAATCTAGATCAATATAGAGTCTCTACCTAGGGGGCCTAGCTAGGTTTACTAATTAAGTCAATATATTCAGGACCGGCCTTAGGCATAGGCAAACTAGGCAGCCGCCTTGGGCCTCCGATTGGTGGAGACCTAGCACAGGAGTCAAAAGCGAAACATGGATAAAATCTCAAACATAGCACCTGCCATCATAGCAGAACAACAACACGCGCAGTCAGAGCTATATTATATGGCACTATAATGTCACTATATAGTAGATCTATATGCCTACTACAAGTACAAGCCTCTACTATGATTAAAGATGTAGGCCTACTTGTTAGACTACACAGAAGACCAGCTAGGCCTAAGAGTGTTCCATTTGGTGAAATATTGAAACGTTATTTCTAAACTGGTGATCATAAATCGTCAATGAAACACATTGTACCGTGCTATCGGCGGCGCTATATCTATATTATTCGTTGATTTAGTGGAAGGTTTTTAACTCATTGCGTATTTTCAGCCTTAATTTTTTTTTCTATTTCATTTGGGGCCACCCTATTCACCAAAAAAAAAAAATAAACAAACAAAAAAATAATTTTAAATAAGGTCCCCGACTAGAAGTCTTATTACAATAGTGGTCATTACAGACCCCACTGTTAGAGGTTACAGCGTTCCCCAAGACGCCCATCTATCTTAAGTGGGTGAGGCCATGGGCACCCGCAGGATTTTTTGCAGGGGGGTGCAAGCTGCTCCCTACCATGGCTAAAAGTCGTAGCCTCAACTTTTTTGTTATAATATTAAAGAAAAGAACTGCCCCCTATTCGGGCCCTCGATATTAAGTGCACAGAAAATACTTCTTGTTCATGAAGTATTTAAAAAAAAAAAAGAAATAAAAACGTGAACAAAGTATTCACTGAACACATTGTTAACTTTATCCGTGAGGCCCGTGCTTCTCTACGTTCGATCAAACAAAAACTGTTAACGTTGACTGTTTCTGCCGAAATGCATCTATAACTTTATTAATGCATTGCTTTTCGTCGCGATGGACAAGCTGGCGATGAACGCTTGTCGTGCAGTTCTGATATTCATCTTTGCATTGCAAGACAAAATAAGTTGAACTGACCATTATTGTTGCTCGAAAAGCGAGACGTAATGAAGAAACTTAAGAATCAAGATATGTAATGTAAAGCCGTGTTCTGTAATAACTTCAAAAATCCATACATGTGTTGTTTTTTTCTCAGTGTGTCTGTTGACTGCGAATTCTCGTCAGCAGCAACTCAATATCCGGTATCAGGTTTTTCTGCCAGCAGTCTCTCATTCCTCAATATGACATCTCTGACGTGTTCCTCGGGATGGTTTTTGATTATGCCATTAAGGATGTGCTGTTGGGCGGCCACTATGTAAAGTTGGAAAGACTGCAACACCTTGGAAACTGGTTCAAGAACAGATGACTAATTAACGACAATGAAAAGACAAATCAGAAACAAGTGCAGTTTGTTTGGTTTCATTTGCAGTCGTTATTTTAAGATCCGCCAAACAGCCAAAGATCTAAAAGATGAGGCTTAAATCTCGAATGGATTCGTATTTTTCAGTTGATTGTTTCTCAAATAAAAGAGGCAAATTTAACACCAACGCTATCGCTAGGGACAGTTACGAAGAAAGAATACTAGCCATCAGGGGGCAGCCTTGGCCGAGTATTTTGTCCATGTCTAGACTGTACAATGACATTAGACATATGCAGTGCGTCTCTCTGAACCTCAGGAACTAAACCAATGAAGTCGAATACAATCGCAATCAACAAAACGAACACTCAAAGACATCTGCTCAGTGCCTGAGATATCTACAATTTCTTCACTAAAATACCCAGCAAATGCAGTTAATTCATAATATATTTTTTGGTTTCTTGCTGCTGCCAGTGCTCCGTTGATCCAAAAAAAAAACAACGTTTTAACTTGGACGTTGGCAAATGAAGAACTTTCTTGTATCTCTTCATTTGTAAACTGGTGGACGTGTTTCACCTGCTATTTTATCGAGCGATGACACCGACCGCAAGACGTTAAGACATTTACACTCTTTACTTTTGTTCAATAAAACTAGAACATTTATCACATCGAACGATAATTGGCAAGGATTTCTCCTCCAAGGCAAAACATAAATAAATAAATAAATATTCTAGACCTTAACCAAATTTTATAAAAGTAAAGTCTCGAGACGATTTTTTTCCCTTGGCAGTTTCTTGTGTGACTAAAGAGGCCGAGTCTTTGTAGGTCTACACATACACACTCACAACCAGCGCTTTAAGGAGTTTTCTTTCTATTTTAGTCCTAATGAAAAGGGAACGACCACCATGCATCAGCTTCATGAAGTAATAGCCTAATTGATATATAATTTAAAAAAAGACAACTTTTTATATTATTTGTCATTTAAACCGATGGACCATGGACACATATAGGCCTTTTTATATGTTTTCGCTATGTTGAAAATTAAAACCATTGATTATATATCCAGTATTTAAGACTTTATTATTTGTTAATGTTATGATTTTTAAAGCCTTAAAAAGCAGCAAATGTCAATATAGTGCGAATTAGTCCTTAGTTATTTTAATTATTTCTTAAAGCTCTGTGTATTTACCGAAAAAACTCATTCTCAGAAAATGCAATACAAGAGAATGTAGGCTACATATAGTAAGTTAACACAAGTCGTAGGTACGTTTACTTTTGTAGGTAGCTACCTATTTCTAAAGTCCCCTATAGGTCGACCTAGCTCATCTTTAATCTTACAATCGAAAAAAATGCCTTATTATTATAATATGTATAGTTAGTCAAGTATTTTGCATAAAACTGGTGCTACACACAAAATAATTTAAAGATTCATAATTTCTTATAGGCTATTTCCTTTTGCTATTGTCCATAGAACTACTTGCATAGGCCCTACGCAACACCAACCGGGCCTGATTCGACTGTAACTATTTTACGCCCTATTGTTTCTTATCGTTAGGCCAGGCGTATACGCTGAAGTAACATACAAATCGTTTGGGGCATTTTGTGTACTTTGGACTAAGTTTGTACTTGGTCTCACATTTCGTGTGTTTAAACAATCCAACACCAATTATATTTGCCTTCTAACTGGATACGCGGAAGGAATATCTTAGCAGTGTGAAGGTAAAATAGTTATCATTATAGTTTTCATTAAACTTTCAATAAAAACTAAAATCTTGAATCTTCTGGTCTAGTAAGCTTACATGTATCTATATTATAATTAAAACAAGATTACAAAGAGAGTTTGTGTTACACAAACTCAGAGGCGGCCCCCGTCGAAGTCGGATCCCTGTCGGATCTGCATATTCGCAAATAATATTCAAGAAGTGATTTAATTTTGATGTAAAATGTTTTACATGTTTCGGATGTTCCTTCAGAGTTGAAGATAATTACTTCCTAGTCCAAACCTCCCGCAGGACGACGGGGGATGGGAGCGGGCAGGGTTTGAACCCTGGACCATCCATAAATCTGAACGACAGTCTAGCGCGAAAACCGCACGACCAGGCAGCCATCCGATGGTCAAAAGTAATAATGTTTCAAAGATTCATTTGCCGTAAATTTAAATTTAAATTAAATTAAAAAATAGTAGATTAGTTTTAGTATATTAAAACATTACAATATTGATCAAAACGTTTGGAAATGAAAATCTACACTTTTTTTTTACACTTTAAGTTTAGAAATTGAAATTCTACATCTTAATCTAGTCTATTTTAGTCTAAACTAGATCTAGAAATTCTAGATATAGACTCTAAAATAATTTTAATTAGAATATAAATCCAGATATAGATATACTGTAATAAAAATCTAGATCTAGTTTAAAAAATCTAGATTAGATCTAAATCAAGATATCATTCCTTTTTTAAACTCGAGTCACATAACGAGGCTTAATAAACATTACTATACCGAGTTCTTTTTTCATTTCATTTGAAGAATTAATTCCATATAACGTCAGAGGAAAAAAAAAACACTACGTCACACGGCCTAGCTAGACTAAAAATCACATTCATCGATACGAGCCATTTATCGAGTGTTCATTGACTTTGGTGCACCGAGTGCGTTCTTTAAGCATTAGAATTCATTCCATATGACGTCAAAGGAAAAAAAAAACACTACGTCACACGGCCTAGCTAGAATAAAAATCGCCTTCATCATTACGAGCCATTTATCGAGTGTTCATAGACATTAGTGCACCGAGTGCGTTCTTTTAGCATTTCTTTTAAAGAATTCATTCCATATGACGTCAAAGGAAAAAAAAACACTACGTCACACGGCTTAGTTAGACTAAAATATGTTTTTATTAATACAAGCAATTTTTCGAGGGTTAATAGACATTGGTGCACCAAGTGCGTTTTTTTAACATTACAATTAAAGAGTCCATTCATATGACGTCAAAGAAAAAAAAATTCCATTACCTCACAATAGGCTAGTACCGGTACCATAAAAAAATGTCTTTATTTACACGAGATATTTAACGAGGGTTCATAGACATTGATGCACTGAGTTCTAATAGAATTTATTTAAAAAGGATCAAAGCCGCATTGTTTTTGCGTTTTGTCTGTCAGTCGGTCTGTTCGTCATCTTGATATAAAAAACAACAACAACTAAAAGTTATTAAAAATTGATTAACCTTTATTCTACGTTTCAAAACATCGCAATAATTTTTAGGTATGAACACAATTGAAAAGTTTATATAATAAATTGTTCCGGATGTTTGTATAAATAGTAAAAGAAAAAGAGAATTTCAGATAAATGAAATACCGTTAATTAAATTTTTTGGATGGTCTCGTATAAAAATTAGATGTACTACAGCCATGTGGAGAGATTTTCATACCTTACTTTGGTGTTTGGATTCTGTTTTCCTTAAAAATCGGAACATAATATTAACGATAATTAGATTTTTTAATGTTCTAGGTAGAAAGTTAAATGTACTGTAAGAGAGTAGTGAGTTAAAATATTTTTCATAAAATCCGTAAAAACATTATTTCGTAAATGAGAAGATTATTTGTTTATTAATTAGAAGAGGGAGTTCAAACAATTATTTGGCGTTAGTAGATTTTTAAATAAATTCGGAAATTTCTGGCGACGATTTGTAAGAAACAAAATCCGGAACTTTCTTTATCGATTACAAAACTTCTATGTTATGTTTTACAAGAAAATTAAATGTCTAAAAAGTAATTTTCAGTAATCAATTCTAGTAAATTACTTTTTTTAAAAGCCTTATGCGATTTCAAACAATCATTAGGCATAATTCATGTTTTATAAAACAATAGCCGGAACATTTTAACACTTAATGAAATATAAGTCAGTATAGAGATTATGATTTAGCATTAATATGCTATTTACATAAAAAACGGAACAACATATTATTGATAATGTGTTTTTGCAACGTTTAAGCATGGAAATTGAATGTAATATAAGTTAGAAGAGCAAACAAACATTTGTTGGCGTTGATTAGTTTTGCACAAATAAATCCGGAACAATCAATTTTAGATACTTAAAACTATTGAGATGTTATGGGAGGAACATTAAAGGGTAAATCAGATTTTCAATAGCTTTTAGAGTTCTAGTTTTTTAAATCTAATCGTGACGGACAGACCGACCAACAGACAAAACGCACAAAAATAAGCTTCTTTTATTCGGATGGGGGCACTAAACAAAAAATAAATAAAATCTGATTTTTAAAAAAAGTTTAAGGAATTGGTTTAGCACCTGATCATGTTGCGACGTTACGCTACTGCACGAAAATCGCTGCATAAAAAGTCCATTTAAAAAAATGTGCGTGATATTTACATACAAAGTGCATTATTAGCCTTTATAAACAAACAGAAATGTTTTCTTTTAATTTTAGCAGCTAGTTGACCAGAAAAAACGTCTTTAACTATTATTTGTATTTGTTGTAAACATTTCCTGTACATTTTAAAAATATATTTGACTTAGTGATACTGAAAATACACAAAAATCGTCCATCTTTGTTAGCATATTGTAACATTGCCTCCCTTACATTTACGTAATTGTTTTAGAATTGGTTAATTTTATGAAAAAATCGCTTGCATAATTAATTTTATAAATTAAACGGTTTGCTTTTAGAAAACCAAAAGTAGCCGTTGCACCTAAACTTTTCAAGCCGGATTTAATGATGAAATAATATTTTTCATATCTCTTCTAGTTTTCGAGATCTGAGTGTGACAGACGGACAGACGGACAGACGGACAGACGGACATTTTGCACAAACCTAATAGCGGCTTTTTCCCCTTACGGGGGCCGCTAAAAAGATGATTACGTCCTACGTGTCATGCATTCAGTGATGCATATTAACCAATGACCTAAATTCTGCAAAGTCACTGGTTTTCCTGGCTAGCTCAGGCAATCTTTTTATATTATTTTTTGATAGCCTATAAAAAGTGAATACTCTTTCGTATCTATGCCTTACAATTTGTGCATTAAAAATACATAATAGGCCTAACTATAGAAAAAAAAATAAGTTCACCCTAGTTTCACTCAAACATTACACCTGAAATGTTTACATCAGATCAATTCTATTCAATGGTTTAATTGCCAGGTAACAAAAAAAAAGAAAGTTTTTGTGTCTGTTTTTGTAAACGGTATCTTATAGTATCTCCTATGTGATGATAAAATCGCAAATGTCTTGCACAAATAGGGTTTAGTTTTTTTACTAAGCTAATACTAACTCACTCTTTTCTCCCACACCCAATCTCGGATGAAGCTGAAATTTGCACAATTATTTCTTTTACCTGACAACTCAAGAATCAATAAACAATAAAGCAATTAGTTTAATTAATTATTTTAATTAATTATTTTGTTTGGCATCTTGTACAAGGAAAAGAAATTGTACTTGACTGAAGTGGTGGTATAGGTTGAATTAGCCCCCTTTATACTTTGTAGAGAGAAATATGTAACCGTTCAAAAATTTGAAACTTACAAAAGATAACTATAGCCTAAAACCTATTTTCATAAGCACTCCCCACAGTGGTTAGTGTGTTGGCCTTAGGTGGCTTGAGCTCTCAAGTTTGAATTCAGGTCATTCAATATATATATGTAAATGGGTTTAAAAGCGATCACGGTAACATTTACGCAGATATCCCCTTCTTTCTCTCCCACCACTTTCCCTACTGGTCCAGACAAGTGATAGGATCATAGCGTATTGAGAAAGCTAAAAGAATGAAAAGCGCTAAATAAAAACAATTGTTAAAAATATTTCTAATCCAGGGGCGTAGCTAGGGATTAGGGGGCCCGTGGGGGGATTGACCTCTTTGGAGGCCCCTTGTATTTTGACATTCGACATCATGACATGAGGTAATGTACTTAATAAAAATATAAGCCTACTTTCAAATAGGTACAATGTATCAGTAAAGTTAGCACGAAATTATCATTAAGAATCATTTAATGAATAATACCGTTGTTTATTGGCGAAATAATCCACAAGTGACAAATCTCAATTCATATCGCTTCACGACGTGCTTTCTGTGCAGCAAAGGCATCTATAACATCATCTACATCAATACTGTCAATAATGACAATAAAGCCATGCTTAGCCTTTCTTGCGTCATTGTGCTCGTGAGATAGTATTTGATTAACTTGAGCTTTAAGAATGATCTCTCACATGACGCAATGGGAGTGGCCTGAGTTAGCAGCATTCAAATGGATGTTGCAAGGTTTGAGTACACATCGTTACCATATGAAGCCAGCTTCCTGAATATGTGAATTGATGATTGTGGCACTGGATTGTTGATGAAAAGTGCTCGTGCATCAATGACATCATTGAATAAGTATTTCATCAAACAGGAAAAAGGAAAACGGTTTTTCATCGGCGTGTCATCTTCCATAGACTCCAAGAGGTGTCTTGGTTCAAGAAGAAATTCAAAGGTGTCCACATGGTTTTCCAGCCTTTGGAATCTGTCCATCTCCATATGAAGTCTGTCCAGCACTTCTGCCGCAACACGTTTGAATTGCAGTTCTATTGACAGTACTACATCAAAATCTGGTTGTTTTTGATTACATGAACTCCACTACCTGTTCTTTGCTTTTTCGATAGATTTGGTGATCAGTTTCGTCCGTTTCTAATCATTTTGCAAAAGGCATGAAAGGGTTTTAATTTCTTCAGCAGCTTCCCGTATGTGTAGTCCAGACTTTTGTAGTTTCTTCTGAACTATATTAATTGGGCGCAGGAGATTTGACCAGAATTCCAGATAAGCAAAAAATTAATAATTTTCCACTGCACGAAGAAGATTCTGTGCACTGCTTCTATTGTTCATTCTTTCAGTTGTTGATTCAGAAAGTTTCTCCAACAGCTTGATGATTTTGTCGAGATGCAAGGAAACTGCCGACGTAGCTTCTTCTCTTGCGGACCACCTTGTATTACTCTCCTTTTTTAAACTCCCCACTCCAGCTTCAGTTTGGCCCATCTTTGGGGTGAATTGGAACAAAATTGAACAATTCATGTACAGTTCCAAAAAAAGGTGACAATTGCTGGATCTATCTCAGCAGAATGAAGAGCTGCTAGGTTGAGAGAGTGATTATCACAGTTCAGAAATGTTGCCCTAAGAATTTATGTCTAAGCGACGTTTCTACAGTCCAATGTCTTTAAGAGTTTTCAGAACAAGTTCTTCGTAATGTTGTGCATCAGGTTTCAAAATTTCAAAGTAATTCATTTATTTCGAAATTATCAACATCCAAGTAACGAACTATTAGGGAGACCTGTTCTTGATGAGAAACATCTAGGGTGGAATCAATCATCAGAGAAATGTAACAAACTTGCTTGACTTTCCCAACAAATAATTTCCAACTTTATTGCTCATCAAGTTAATGAACTCATTTTGAATTTCATGTGACAAATAATGTGTCTTCCTATATTCGATTCTATGTAAGTGGTTTTTCGTAACTTCATCAAATTCTGCAAGAACTTTCAAAGGTGCTAGGAAGTTCCCAGGATTGGGTGAATTCAGTTGTTTGCCGTGACCACTTAAGCTTGAGTTTGTTTTTGCTAGGTTTGCTCAATGCACTAGATGTCTTTTCTGATGCATCAGAAAACAGTACACAAGCAAAACAAAACATACATCCCAAGTGTGGAGAGAAGAGGAGCCAAGATCGGTTGTAGATTCTCCTGTTGGAAGCTTTCTGGTGAACCATGATGAGGTTAAACATTGTGATTTATTTTGGGTAAACTTTACTGGAAACAAATACCGCTCATCATTGCTTTGAAAAAATGTGCTACCCTTGAACACAATCTTTGCTCGCAGTTCCTCGGATAAAATTCCATGCTGGATCTATCCGAAGTCTTCGTACTTAACTACAGCTTCGTCCACTTCTGAAGAAAGTGATTTTGGAAGACCATCACTTGACTCATCATCTGTATCACTCACTTTAGATGTTTTCTCTGACTGTGGTAAAAGGTATTCCCCTGGAGCTTCTTCAGCACTACTTCTCTCATCTAGAGACATTTTCACATCTTCGACTGCTATATCTGTGTATGAATCATCTGAATAGAGATACTTTCCTTCCACACGTTCAAGTTCTCCTTGGTTTTCAGTGCTCTTATCAGGTTTCCTCTTCAATTATAAGGATGATGAAATAAAATACCGTATATAACAAGTTACCTCCTGAGAGAAACACTGCACTAGTCAGCGCTATGGAAGTTATTCCTTGAAATTGAGAGCAACCCCGCACGGAAAGTGTTAATAATCTGTGTGGCATACATACAACAGGGTCACTAACTTATATAACAACGCGAAAAGCCAGATTACATAGCAGTGACGTAATATTTAATTTATTTTAAAACAAATTTCGGACACTCATTTGCCCCCCTCTCAAGTGGGGGCCCGGGGGGATCTTCAAATTCTCCCTCCTCCTCCCCCACCCTAGCTAAGCCACTTTACTAATCGCACAGATTTTTTATTGTTAGTCTAGATCAGTGGTCTTCAACGGGGGCGATATCGCCCCCTAGGGGGCATTTTCGAGATTTGGGGGGGGGGGCGCTGAGAGCCAAAGGGGCGGTAGGGGGGCGCTGGGCACAAAATGGGGCGGTAAGGGGGCGCTGGGCATAAAGGCGGAAAGAAGAAACTAAAGGTGCTCTGAAACAAAACAAATTTTAAAATTCTTCAACATTAAAGCTGGGAAACTAAATATAGACAAATTATAGTTAACTTGCTTCTAATTTAAGAACAGAAACAGCGTTAGAAATTGAGTTCGGGAATCCCATTTTCTATTTTTAAATTCTTACTCTTTTGCTATGATCTAAGAGTATCTATTGTCCTTGGATCTCGCGCGTATAAATGTTTAAGATTTGATAAAGTAGGTAATACGCCTTTTTGATTCTAGTTTATTTTATCTAGATATGTTAATATATTGATATGTAAATAATTAATGGCAAAAAACATTAAAGGTAACAGTTCAAAGAATATTTTAACTTTTTAAAAACAAAAAAAAACATTGCTAAAATGTTGTTACGAAAACTCACTGGTATGTCATGTAATATTTCCTTGAGATTTATTGAATTGCTACTAGAAAAAAAGTAAGTTCTAATTTGATGGCATTTTAAGATAAGGTTATGAAACCAAGTCCGCTACACGAACATATAGCGATTTCCAAAAATAATTTAAGAATATTCTTGAACAATTATAAAAATCTACAATTAAGACAATATTAAAAACAAAAAAACGGCAAAGCAGGATATGTTTTAATGGTTTCTTAGAAAAATGCATAGCTTTTTTTAAAATAGCCTACTTGTGATAGTGTTGAAAAATTGATTAAAACTAATTTTTTTCTGTTAGAGATGAAATATTATTTCAAAATTGTCTAGCTATGTAGCTTATGAGGACATATAGGAAACCATCAGTGGTTGGACGCTACAATGACTTCATATGTAATATAGAATAAAGAACAGATCTATTCACTATTCACCTTGTGAGTTATGATACTCAAGAAAAGTTTAGCCCGCAATTTGATTTCTATTTGAATCTAATTATAAAACTGTAAATAAAATACAAACCCATGCCTAAAATAAGCGCATCTTTCAACAGTTTTGTGAAACAAATGATGAAAAAGTGTTAGACTCTTGTTGTAAACTGAAGTTCGCTGGATTTCGAAAGGGGTTTGTTATTTGTTATGGCTCGTTTTTTTTTAACTCTTAAAGAATTTTTGTTTTTGAGAAACGAGAAGATTCAACGGTTGGCGATGACTTAAAGAAGGCTAAAAAAAAAATGTTTTACATGGAAGGCATCTAACACAAATGAATGAAACGAACATCCGACTGCTAGGAAAGAGATTAACTTTTATTGATAATATCATTTTCTCTT
The DNA here is from genome assembly GCF_947242115.1 of Biomphalaria glabrata. Classification (NCBI taxonomy): domain Eukaryota; kingdom Metazoa; phylum Mollusca; class Gastropoda; family Planorbidae; genus Biomphalaria; species Biomphalaria glabrata. The sequence continues at coordinate 14,982,604 of NC_074725.1, read as the reverse complement.
TTATCGAGATATTAAATCTATTTTACAGAGTTTTAGAATCTCACATAACTTGTTTGTTGACAAATGAATTACTGCCCAAGGACACCGATATCTATGCAATTCACATAACAATGCTCTATGAAGAAATTAAGATTCGCTTCTAAAATTTAAAATATGTATATTTAAATGACAATTATTAAACATCTGTTACTGATGTTTAAATTTAGTTGCATGAAAAAATAGATTTACAAAACTATGTCTTCAGTAAAAAGAATGTAAACATAGGAGGCACACAGTGGCGTAGCTAGGGTGGGGGGAGGGGGGATTTGAATATCCCCCGGGTCCCCATTCAAAGGGGGGGGCCAAATTAGTGCTTTTTTAATTAATTAAATTAAATATTACGCAAAATGCAGCGGCCCCCAAAGATGTCAAGCCCCCTGGCCCCCAAACGATGGATATTCCTAGCTACGCCCCTGGAGGCACAACAGAGATGTTGCTGCATTTAAATGTTTCAGTAAAATTCCAAAACTGGTCGAAATTGGCTTTTCAGTAAACATACATTGTTAACATAGATTCAGTGCTTAACAAACTTAATGAATAAGCAAAGAAATAGACTGAATGTAGCCACTAGAAGAGACCTTCGCCTTGTTTTGGCTAATTTAAAGCTTGAAATTTCTAATATTGTCAGACTGCATGGGGCACAAGGTTCCCATTAGCTTAATTTCATTTTGTAGTGAATTCAGCAATAATAATATTTATATTAAAAAATGAAACTAAATTTACAATTAAACCAAAAAACAGTAGGCCCTAATATTCGAAAATTTAAACGGAGACTATTCTTAGGATTTGAAAGAAAGTCTTTACAATTAATTTTTGTGTGTAATCACTGAAAATTATTTGACATCATTTTTTGTATAATGATAATATTGGCTGTTTTTGCCTTTAATTCCGAAGATTACGACTGAGTCCAGTGTTTCACATAACTATGCAAACCCAACTGCGACCTACATATTTTCCCGAATTTTATGCAGACAAAGCCGTTGTATGCTGGTGTTCTATTTAAGTTTTCTTTCCGTCTTTTGCGCCTGTTTTCAATAATGGCGTTTCTTTGAGTATCAAATGTTTGTCCCGCAGTTTTTGTAAGAGCTCTCGAACTGTTTCTTTCAGAGGCTATCTGCTGCCAGAGAATGCTGCCAGATACTTTTCCCTATGCCTGTGAGAGCAAAATGGCGCCTGATTAAATCTTTATAGCGCTCACGGGGGAGGGGGCACCTCTGTAACTCAGTCCTCCTCAAAGCTCGTCAGTCATAGGCCAAGGAGTTCACAACAATCGCTTTTGGCATGCGGTCGTCTCTCAAGCGGGATATTGACAACATTAATAGATAGATGATATTTTGTTCAAATTTGCCTTCTCATGCTTCTTTTTAAGTGTTTTTCTTAGAGGGCGGCGCTGGCGGATTTTTTTTAAAGAAAAAAATCGAAAAGGGGGCGGTAGGCCAAAATAGGTTGAAGACCACTGGTCTAGATCTATTACACGACTGATCCAAATTAAATGATGCAACTGCACTTAATAAAAGATTCGTTGTTTTGTTATTTTTATATTTTAAAATATTTTTCTAGTTTATTTTAAAATCTTTTTAGCTTTCTCACCATGTATGTATACCATATCTAAAATCAACAAATAAAATAAATTCATATAGCGTGATTCTCGTAGCGTTTCATATGGAATCTTGAATCAGAAAAGAGAGAGCTAGGCTAGTAAGCTAGACATTTAATCCAAGTTTCGATTTTTTTCCCCTGAAATTTTCGAGTCCTTGCGAGGGCATCCCCCCCCCCTATCGGAGGCCCTAGGCAACTACCTACTTTGCCTAAGCAGGCCCTGCTGGTAGATATTGTAGATCGAAGGTTGTCCTAAAAATGTATTTCTGTCTAGGAAAAAAAAAAATGACAGACTTCGAGTCAGATGTTGTGGTTCTGGGGGCAGGAGTTTCTGGACTTGTCACCGCTAAATGTCTATTAGAAGATGGCTTCAAGGTCTGCATCATAGAAAAGACTTCAGATATTGGCGGCCTGTGGACGTACCGAGAGAAGGATTACGGTGTCATGAAATGTACACACATGTAAGTTGAAAAACTCCGAAAGATAACTGTGTTAATATTTTAGAGTAGCCCACTGTTAGACGCACTATCATCGGCCAAATCTGTTGGAGACACAGCAAATGATCTTCTGACCAGTTCTTTCAATTCACTCTCAGTGTTCTGACATCCAAAAGGGAGAGATCCGCTTTGATATTGCCTTCTCGTCTTTTCCACCTCGCCCCTCCCGGTTCTGTACCGCGTATAATTAGTATGGTGCTACCGTAAGCTAAACACGAATGGCTTCTTATGTTTAATTGTTTGTAACAATCTACAATATGTTGAATATTATGCTGATCCATACTTTATACATCTTTTATCTACACTTTTAGTTTTTCTTTCTTTCTGCCGCTCCACTAAAAAAAAAAACACACTTTGATGACCAGTGGAGTAGAAACCATGGCCATGGTGGTGCGACTGTGTTTATTTGGCCAAAGACTAATTATAGGGTCCCATAGGGTCATCCTCTAAGTTTCTAATTGGAGGAGTGGCACGATTATATTATTTACCTCGGGCCAACGGATAACTTGCTCACTATTGCTTAGAGCTCTTTTTTTTTATGGGGGGGGGGGGTATGCTAGACCAATATCACATTGTCTAGATGACAACTTAATTATGTAAAACTAGCCTTTATACATGTAGACTCATCAGTATTAAAAAAAACTGTTAGATTTTCGGGTTTTAAAAGGGTAGGTATACCATAATTAGCGGTAATTAAGAATGATAATCATAAGAAAGTTCGGCTAATTTTCATGTTTTCTCTCACGCTTTCAATAGAGATTCAAGATTTTAAAATTTATAGATTTAATTGTAGAACATTAAAAATGTTCACAGTTGAAGAACAATTTAAGCCTTATATGTCTCTATATTTATTTTATGTCTACAGAAATGTCAGCAAATATAACTATGCTTTTTCCGATTTCCCATTCCCTGATGACGTACCGGACTATCCTCACCACTCTGATATGGCCAAATATATTAAGGATTATGCTAACAAATTTCAACTACTTAAACTAATTCATTTTAATACCAAAATTATCGGCGTTGACAATACAGGTAAGTCTACCAAATATATATATATACATTTTGTTATGTAGAAGCCAGAACATTACTTTCCGGATGCTACATCTATATTGTCCTTGGATCATGTACAGGAAATAAGTGGTAGGAATAACTGTGAGTCAGTTAATGTGAATTTCGGTGTAGACTATATATAGCAGTGTACAATGAATTTCGTGGGAATTTTTAAGCCCTAATATTTATTTTAAAATAAAAACATTGTCTGTATTGTGTTACTTATAAATATAACTACACAACTCCAACATATAATAGAAGTTAATTTGTGTCTCAATGTTTTGTGCCAGGAGTAGTGATGGACTAAACTAAAGCCTAATATTTACTGCTTCATCATGTTTTGCCTAGAATCTCATCAAAATCATTTTGCTTTGGGCTTAGGATCACCCCATCCCAGAGAGCTTAGTTGTTTTTTTTCCATAACACTATCAAACATGATTTGAATTTGTTTGTTTTCTCTTGCCTTGGTAGCATCAATGTTGGCAACAAGGTTAAGGGAGTAACTTAAATTCCTAAGCATTTATATGCACTGGCAAAACGATTTCTCTGACCCTCAAGTCTCATCTGCCTATCTGCCTCAGTAAACAATAGTATCAAGACTGTTACGAATATTTATCATATCTAAGTGCCCTTTATATTTAGAGTTGTTAGTTTCAGTGACTCCACCCTATCTGAGGCATCATCTGCAACTTGTGAACGGTGATACCAACTAGTGAATGGTGAAATATAAACTGAAGACATTCTTTAAGTTAGTTACCTGTAACTGCTTTCTGTACTTTAAAAAGGATATTAAATTCTTTAAATATAAGGCTAGCCTTTTGCCAATGTCCTGTATGTTGCCTTTAACTGTTCTGTACGCCAAAGGCAAAGACACCATCTTGAATGTGGCTGGATCATTAGAGTGTAGTGTATTATCTTTTACTAGTTGACCGGCGGCGTACCATACGCCGCTATTTTGCAGGGCCAGCCATAGGCTACAGCAACCTATCCGACCGCAGTGAGCCCCACACTTTCATAGGACCCGCGCTAATTCTATGAGTAAATTATTAAATTAAACCATTTTATAACTTATAACAAATTTCTCGCGGCCGCCTGATTTACCAGGAGCTCCTGGAAATCTCCTGAAATTGCAAAATATATGAAAAAGTAATGGAAATCTCCGGAAATTATAAAAAAATCTTTTGAAAACTCATACAAATCTCTGGTGAATACAAAGTAGATTACTTGTTCTCCCACACCCCTCTTTTTAAAATTTAATAATTTACATCTAGAATCAGCGCGGATCCAATGCAAGTGCGGGGCTCACTCGTGTCGCATATAGGTTGCTGTGGCCCTGCAAAATAGCTGCCGTGGGTCGACTAGTTGTTATAATTTTGTTTAGTTAAACTAAAAGTTTGTAACTATCACTAGCCATGAGGCCCATTGACTCCAACTTCAGCATACATTTTTTTTCTCCGATTGGTCATTATAGATTATCTGTAATACAGCACTCGTTTTTTTTTTTTAAATCTCTCCTATATATAGTCTATATGGCCCAGCCAACTTTACAGATTATAGTGACTTATGCAATCATTTCCCTGGATTATTATAAAAAAACAAACATTTGAATGAGTATCCTAACCACTGGAATACCCCACCTCATTCTCCACGATTACAGGCCAGTTGGTCCATGGCTGTTTTTTTTTTTTTTATGTTCACAGCTAACCCTTAATTTTAAATCAATAGGGTCTTTCCCCTATCTGCAATCTGAGGATATGTTTGGTAAAAAATTGTGGCTCTCCCAAGGTTATAGGCCTACATTACAAATTGTAGCCTACCTATAGATATAGCATGAGCAAATGGCATTAACAATTAAGAAGCACATACTATATATATATAGATATAGCATGAGCAAATGGCATTAACAATTAAGAAGCACATACTATATATATATATATATATATATATATATATATATATATATATATATATATATATATATATATATATATATATATATATATATATATATATATATATATATATATATATATATATATATATATATATATATATATATATATATATATATATATATATATATATATAGCCTATGCAAGAAGGTTCGATATTATTGAGAAAAAAAAAAGGGCAATAATTCAATTGTTTTTCTTCTGCTAAAAGATGGTAAATGGGTTACCAGATGTTGTAAGGTTGACGAAGATGGTAAAGAAGATTTTCAACAGATGCTGATTTTTACAAGCTCTTATGTTGCTGTAGCCACAGGTCACCATGCTAAGCCAAACTTTCCTTCATTTGAAGGCGCAGATACTTTTAGAGGTAATAAAATTAAACTGGAATGAAGTACATCACTTTGATGTTCAATTTACAAGTATTCTTTAAATGAACACTCCAACAGAGTTACTAACATTTTGTTCGTATAAATTTAAAAATAGATTTTAAAAATGGAAACAAAAGTTTCATTCTTTTAAGAAAAAGATTTTCTAATAAGCAGGACTGGATTTAGATTTGATAAGTCCCTAAGCAATTTATAGAAAAGCAATAATCAATTTTATTCTTTTAAGAAGAAGATTCTCTAATAAGTGTAGGACTGGATTTAGACTTCATAAGACCCTAAGCTATTTGAGATAGTAATCAATATAACGCAATTTATCCCTTTGCTTTTTCTTCAAAACAATATTTAGCTACCTAAGCTATATTGCATGTAGGTAAATCCAGCACTGCTAATAAGCAAAAACATTAATTTCATTCTTGTAGGAAAAACTCTTCATGCTGTCAGCTATAAAGATCCTTCTTATAATGATTGTGCTGGGCAAAGAGTTTTGATTGTGGGTATTGGGAATTCAGCTGTGGATGTTGCTGTTGACTGTGCTACAATAGGAAGGTATTGGCAGATTAAGTTGTACTGTACACCTGAAGAATAGCTGCTCAAGCATTTTTCACTTTGTACTTAGTTTATACAGCATTTAAAATAATTCAACAATTCTAAGAGCTTAATCTTGATAAAATAGTTAAAAATTTAATTTATAGAGACTCTGTTTAAGTAGCTGAAGTGTTTCTTATTGTGTGCCATAACTTCATAGGACTACCAGCATTTGGCAAAGCTTTCTGACACAATCATCTAATCACTCCAGTGTATACCAATGGACTCCACATCTTTCACATTGCACTGCAGCATGTCTTGAGTCAGCCCTATTTACTTCTGTCATTTATGAGTTTCTATTTCAGAGCAATCTTTTCTGAAGCCCCTTTTGAAGGATGATAGGGCCTGTCTACCTAGTGTGTTTTAATTTTAAGCCTAAGATTAAATAGTTTGATTTTTTTAAAACTTACATCTGTATTGAACAGTGGCTGCCCTTGTTATGTGATATGTGCTCTGGACTGATGATTCTGGGTACAAACCTTGTTTTCCACCATCTGCCACCACTGTATGTTATGCACATTGAGCAATCACTTTTACTTTCTCAACGTATGTTTATGTTAATTCACAATAGAATCCAGTCTACCAGTCTAGTCTCCCTTTGGTTTTAAACTCAAAAGTGTTAAGTGCATTCAAAGTTTTATGTGCATTGTGTAATATAACCCAAACACTAATTGAAATCCTGCATTGTCAATCTATAATGAAACTTTCACCCCATTACATGCACATGATAAGAGTTTCTTATCCTATAATTTATTAGGTGCCCAGACGTGACAATCAGCACAAGATCCGGTGCTTGGGTGATTCCTAACTATATCTTTGGTCTTGCAACTGACCTGTATGCTTGTAGATTTTTCTTCCTGTTTCCTCGGAGTATAGCAAACTTTATAATGAGCCTTGTCATCATGCTAGTTAGTGGTAGCCCTTGGAGGTAAACTTATTTCACTTTTAATTATTGAATCTTTTGAATGAATTGATTCTGATAACACAATTTATTTTATATAGTAAGTTTAAAAAGATAAATTCTTCAATAAAAATGTTAGTAATTAATGTATTGTAAAATTGAAATAATAATAGTATTTCAACTATACCAGCTACCTGCTCTACAGGGATGGATCTACTTTGACTGAAAATGCAGTGGATCTCATTAGGCCAGATCTAGTGAAAAATCTGAAATTATCATTGACATTGTAGGCTTTGTCTCATAAGATTGAAAAAAATGAAAATATGAAAAACTTGCAAGAGGAATAAATGACTTAAGAAGTTAACTAATATAACAAAATACCCTATTTCAATATCAGTCAAAGGGGAAATGACTACTGAAATTATAGATATATTTTAAGCATACAAAGGAATTTTGTTACCTATCAGAGGGTGATGTTGCTGCATAATTATCACATCATGAAAAGATTCCTAACTGTACACTATTAAAGGACTATAATGAATTTTATATCCCTTTAATAAATATCCATCCAGGCAGTGTCAAAGAATGAGTATATATATATATATATATATATATATATATATGTAATATAATAGAATATAATAGAAACATAATAATAAACATTTTCATGAAGTTAGAAGATTAAAAAAGAGTGCTGTGAATTTGATGACCCTCCCTTAACCTACATATTGGCCAAATACTGATGCATATAAAGCTGTTTCTGCTGCAAAGAATTATAGTGGAGCTTGTCAGGGAATGAGTTGTGGCGTGAAAGAAAAGTCCATGCTGGTACATGATGGGTATAAAGATTTTAAGGGTATTTTATTATCTTCTTATTTTAATCGTTATCTATAGGCAAATATTGTAAAAGATAATAAAGGAGATACATAATTAAAAATTCATCTACTGTCCTATTTTAGATTTTTCACAGAACTTAATATTAAAACAATTAAAAACTTGTATGTTTGTGTGTGACATAAATGAAAAAAGCTGTGAGACATTCCATAATTAATTAAATAAATAAATGCCACCCACAAAGTATCAGTGTTGACTACACGTATAATAATGGTTACAATAGCAATACACAGTAGTCAGGAAACAATGGAAATACAAATGTGATTAAAACAGAGGGGAAGAAGGCAAATGATTTTATTTTAGTTTGTGAATTGGACCTGTGACATATTATCAGCTTGAAGGCCATGTTACACTAACCATATCTCATTTTTATATCTCTAAGCTTGCTTAGATATCTGGTCATAAAAAAAGTTAGGCCAGGTTACTGGAAATCAGACAGATCTCTAAGTACAGAACTAAAACTTGAAATAATGTTGATAAAAAGTACATTAGATATAATTATCTTCTCTTTTGAAGGAATGTCTGTTTATAAGATAAAAAGTAGAATTAGTCAATATTTTAAAACATTTATAAAAAAAAACTTTTTTCCCTTTTTATTACACGCTGAGTAGACAATCAACTCTAAATTTCTCTTTTCATTAAGATATTGCCCAATTAAGTAGAAAATTCGACATTCATTTCCTTTCTCAAAAGGTACTTACATTTCCTATCCAAGTACAGGTTTCAAGAAATAGACTTAATACTTACATAGAAATATGATAATGAAATTATGTACAAGGGAAGCATGTTAGAAGAGCCCTCCTGTTTAAGTGTTTTCAAAACTTTATTATATTAAGGTGAATATTATATATTTTAAATAAAGCCTTAAATTTTACCATTATTTGTCATTTATTAATTCTCCATGGCCTCACTTTGTATACTGCCTTTCTCGCACTAAATTCATTATGTGAGCAGTTAGACCTTTCGAATATTTGAATGGAGGATGCTTAGCTGGGCTTTAGTTAAAGTCTTTGGGGAAGTACTTGCCTTTGCAAACTGCAAACCCAAACATAGTCTGCAAAAGTAAGCCAGAATGAACACTAGCAAAGATTCTTACATCACTATTGTTTTAGGCATCAGCAACTATTGTTATGGACATTTATGCAATATTAGAAATGCATCATGCATAAGATCTTTTGAAATATAACAGAATAATTATTGTTTAAAAATAATTAAGGTTAATGTCAGTCACAACTATATTAACATATGCAAAATGTTTTGTTTTTTTGTATCTTAAGATGGGGGTTAAATCCTAAGATGAAGCCACTCCAAACACAGCCAACTGTAAGCCCAACACTAATACATCATATTCAGAGAGGAAATATTAAAATAAAACCTAATATTTTGGTGAGAAAATAATTAATGAATCAAATTAGCATAGTATGTTCCACTGTGGAGATCCAAACTAAATATTTTAGTATATCTAAAAAAAAGCTGGTGAATTTAATTGATTATTTAGGTAAAATTAACCCGCATAAAATATTTCTTATCTTTTTTTTAAAAATAAACATTCTATTATTTGTAAACTCTTACTTCATCTGCACCAACAGAATATAAGAGGTAACACTGTAAAATTTGTTGATGGAACATCAGCAAAATATGACAGAATAGTCTACTGTACAGGTTACACCATTGATTTGCCATTCCTATCCAGCAGAGTCATGGACAGTGTATTGCAATCTTCATCCAATAAAATGCAGGTAATTGTTTATGTGCCACATGTAATGACAGTAATTAACAGCAATGTTTCATTACATTACAATGAATGACTCACAATCAGGATAAGAAAGTTCAATATTAATTGTGTCTGGGAAAATAATATTTTACTCCATTCAACTGAATGGCCTGCATTATAATGTTTCTCTCCCCTTATCACTATATACTTTAAGTCCATAAACTCTAGTAGTCCTAAAGGATGGCTCACCTTTTATATTCTCTTCCTTTAGAAAAGCCCAAAAGGGACACCACTTTCAATGAGTTTGTCTTCCTATCTGACAAATGCATTCTTGTGTAGGTAAAGTTCCCCTTTCAGACCTTGTGATCTATAGGGCATATGATGTATAGGTCATCTGTTTCGTGGCCTACAGTTAACAAGGGTGTCATGTGGCCAGCACAACGACCAACCGCCTTTACTTTTCCCCAACTAATGTCAGGTACCCATTAGAGCTGGGTGGACTCAGAGACGGCCAAAGATCCTGAGATTAAAAATCCTAGTCTTCATCAGGATTCGAACCCTGGCCCCTGGTTCGGAAGCCAAGTCTTTTACCGTTCAGCCACAGCACCTCTGTACTCTTGTGTACATAGCTCTATATAAAAGTTTAAGTTTAGCAATAAAAGTGTGAAACACTGTTAAACAACTTACACACTATTTTTTTTATTATGTAATCAATAAACAGTTATTAATCTTAGATTTTGATAGTTATGCTAGAAAAATTTGTCACTCGATTTGCAAACTATTGCCTTAGACTGACAACTGAATAAAATATTTCTCGTTTATTATCAAAACAAGCATTTTCTTTATGTCAGTAATATTATAAATGTCTTTGCTCCAGAATTGGTAAGCTGTTCAATGAATGAAACAATCTATATTTCAGTTATATAAAAATGTCTTTGCTCCATACGTTGGTCACAGTCTTGCCTTTATAGGATTTGTTCAGCCAGCATCTGGAGGTATAATTACAATGTCTGAGATGCAAGCAAGATGGTTCTCTAAATTATGCAAAGGGGAAGTGAAACTACCAAACAGTGATGAAATGTCAGCAGACATAGAAAATGAGAAGGTACTTCTCTTTTTTTTTAAATAATTTTTTTGCCCTAATAAATGTATGTGACACAGGATCTTAAAAAATATTTCTAAATCTTTCTCTAAAATGTTTTTTTTAATATTTTTTTCTTTATTTTTTCAACAAATTGGCAGTAACAGCATGTTCATATAAAAGAGTAGCAATTGTTTGAAAAAATCACTCTTTATTACATTTTCCTAATTTTTATATAGTCCAAATATAAATGAAATAGCCAACTAATCTTTTTATTGGAAATATTTTTCTTAATTGCTTTATCTCTACTTTAATAATCTATGGGATTAAAAGAATATTAATGAAGGCTATGCTTTTATGCCACCAAAGAACAATTTGTCACTCTGCAGAAAATACAAAGTGGCAGATGGTATCAGACAGCAAGACATACATTACAAAAGGACCCAATAGTGTATAATGATGAGATAGGGGAAATAATTGGTGCTAAGCCTAAATTGTTTCAAAACCCTCTTCTAACATGGAGGTAAGCAAACTTAAATATATATGACATGTATATATAGATGACTTTTTAAAAATCCTGTGCTGTCATCATTAGTAGAATTTTTAAATTGAAGAATAAAAGAAGTAACAAACAATAGAAAAAAGAATACTTTTTTAAAACAAAACTTATCTAAGGGAAAGAACCACTAATCACTACCATTTATAACAGGCTTTATCTTCCTTTCTGATTAAAAAACAAATAATTAATTAGTACTAAATGATTCATTAATAGGTTGATTTTGGATGTATTGTCATCGAATATGAATAATTACGCTAAATTTCAACTTGATCTGAGAATGGGAAGTGGGAGAAAAAATCTCAAAATGTAATAAGGGGATCATTCATATATGCATCTACAACTCCCATTTAGTAGTATTTATTCCCCTTAATTCAATATCAAACAAAATAATTAATCATTAATAATTAATTAACTAATTAGTTAACTTTTTTTATTGATTCATGTCAGGTTCAGTGAATAATTGAGCAAAGTTTCAACTTGATCAGAGAATGGGAAATGGGGGCAAAAAATATGTTCAAACTTTTTACCAGACAGACAAGATAGACAGAGTCAGTTGATATAAGCTTTGTTAAAAAAAAAGGAATTCAAAGTGAAGAGTTGTAAGTGCTTTTTTTTTTAAATACTTTTTTTTTTCTAAAAAAAACTAAACCATTTTATAATTACACAATAACAACCCAGGATGCACTTTTAAGTTCTGGATTTAAATTCATAATGATCTTTTTGTAGAAAATTGTGAAAGCTATTATACTGAATTTGTTTGTTTTTTTAAGCAAATGGCAACAGAGATTTTCTTTAACAGATCTACTTTGTAAATCTATCATGAAAAATATAATTATATTTGTAAGAATTCCTGTATGGACAATACTCTGTTTTACTTTAAAAATAAACTTATTAAAGAGGTAACGAATGTTCATTGTGAATTTGTTCAAAATGTACTTAAGAAATTAAAATGTATTCAGATTGATATTCAGCTCTGGTGGAGCATCCCAGTGGAGGTTGAATGGTCCCAACACATGGCAAGATGCAGCTAAACAGGTGAGTAAATATCTTTAATCTTGTAGTCAACAGCTTTGTCTACTTTTATGTAACAAAACATGAAGGTCACAGATATGTCTTTGGACCAAAAATTCATGCGTTTTATTATTTTCATTTTTAGTTAAATATTATCATGCTGTCCTGTATATAATTTATATGCAAAAAAAAAAAAAAATGAACCAAATAATTAGGAATCAACAATAACCAAAATTATTGAGACTTTGCAGTGAATTTAATTTTTTTTTAAAATGAATAACGAATAATATAACAAATGGTGCATGAGTCATTTTTAGTACTTTTGAAAATATAATTAGTTAAATATATTGCTTCTCATTATCATCATCTCATCTGACATAGATGTCCTGTGAATCTTCGCAATACCAAATCCCTCCATTTTTCCCAGTCAGCATCTGTTTTTAGCAGACATCAAGAGAAAGGCCAGTCCATTTTTTATGTTGTCCATCCAGTTTTTCTTTTGATGGCCCTTTATTCCTGCTCCCTTCACTGCACTTGAAGGATGACTTTTGATAGTGAGTCATGTCTTACAATATGACCAAACCAGCTCAGCTTTCATCTCTTCACAGTATTGAGGCGTTCTTCCTTTTTGACAGTCAGAGTGTTGAGATGTAAAAATACAAACTCATTTGTCTTCTTTTCCTGGTATCTGCAGCATTTTTCTGTAGCCTTTCCTCTCATATGTTTCTAAGTTCTGTAAATTACCTTAAAAGTATTGAATTTATATTGTAAAACTAATTTAACATAAACAAGATTACAAAGACAGTTTGTGTGGAAACACAAACTCAAAATCGGCCCCCGAAGTGGTCCACCCAGGCAGGCTTCAATATTTTCAGAAAGAACATCCAAATGAAATTATATCAAAGACAAATGAGAGATAAGAATGGAGAAAGAAGGTTGACAGATCTTGTGTAGTGCCCCAACGGTACAGCAGATCAAAGGATAGGTGCAACTGAATGCAAAGTTAGATGTAAACCTGGTCTAACTAATTACCCTTTCAGACCTTGTGGTCTATAGGGCAGATGATGTAAAGTTCATCTGTTTTTGTGGCCTACGGTTAACGAGGGTGTCATGTAGCCAGCACAACGACCAACCACCTTTACTTTTCCCCAGCTAATATCAGGTACCCATTGGAGCTGGGTGGACTCAGAGGCGCCTAAGGATTTCGAAGTTGAAAATCCCAGTCTTCACCAGGATTCGAACCTGGAGCCCCCAGTTCGGAAGCCAAGCGCTTTACCGCTCAGCTACCGCACCTCTCCTGGCCTAACTTGAGTCTTATAATTGATGTAATTGTTTTGAAAAGGCTCAATCGCTTATTCGAATGCTCAAAAAAAATAAAAAAATAAATTTTCACAATAAAAAAAAAGTTTACGAAAATGCAGTTTACAAGATTACTATTCGTTTTAATTTAGGTCTAACTTATAATGCATAATAATTATCTTTTTCTCTTTAAAAAACTGCTTGCATAACTGATTTTAAAAATGAGATTTTTCGCTTTCAGAATAAAAAGTAGCCGTTGCATCAGAACTTTGAATAGTCTAAATTATTGTGATGTCGGATTTTCAATATCTTTTCTAGTTTACGAGATCTAAACGGGACGGACGGACAGACCGACAGACATTTCGCACAAAACTAATAGCGTCTTTTCCCCTTTCGGGGGCCGCTAAAAAGTAGCCGTTGCATCAGAACTTTGAATAGTCTAAATTATTGTGATGTCGGATTTTCAATATCTTTTCTAGTTTACGAGATCTAAACGGGACGGACGGACAGACCGACAGACATTTCGCACAAAACTAATAGCGTCTTTTCCCCATTCGAGGGCCGCTAAAAATTGATTAATATTAAAATAACGATGGAATTGGGTGAGTAATCCGTGTGGTATATTCAGATTCGGGTATGCTATTCTGCATCAATGTGGCACCCGGGTGAAAATGATTACTTGAAGAAGTAATTAGGCTAAATGAATAGTAAAACAAAACTCCTGTGAGATTGTTCAAGGGAATGCGAGAGCTTTCCCATTGCACGGTGCAGAGTTGAAAGAGAGCTTCCACTTCCCTATCAATAATCCATGCGCCGTTCCTGAAGGTGCCATTACACTAATGGCGAGTCTGGCACGTTTGGTTTGGTACAACATAGGAAAATGGCGGAGGTTCCCGGTGTACTTGGCCTTCTAGTCCATGCGCCTGTAGTGCCAGATATATCGGAAATAGCAATGCTTTACATAGGCATTGACTTGGATCTCTTCCAGACAGAACGGTTGTTCAAGCAGGCTTACATGCCTAGAGCTCGAAGAGCCTTCGGCTCAGCTCTTTTGACAATCAAATGGTAGATTCATAAGTTTTATCTGATGTCCCAATTTTAAAAGTAATGTAATGTATGAGTAGTGACACTGGAGACATTATGAAGTAAATTTATTTCATTCCTCTAGTAGAAAGCCTAAATAGATTGAACACACACTTGAATTTAATTTCAATGATTGATTCAAAATAGTGTTGAACATGAAGTTTGAAACATATTTAGTGAAGGACCCCATTTATTGTCTTCCCTTATATTTATATCCTTACAGGAAGAAGCAAGAATTTTCTATATGAAAGATTCATTATTATTTCTAACTAGTATTTTTATCTCTATAGGACATTTTTTTATTTCTCAAAAAGTAAATATTCTGTTTCTACAACTAAAACAACCTTGACCTTGACAATCTGAGGGCGGCATATTAGTTAAGTTTTGAAGACTTAGCCATATTGGAACATTGCATAAATTCTAAAGTTTTGTTTATGTATTAATTAGCAAATAACCATTGGTTTGCTATTTTAAATTGTGAGAATTCTTATTAAGATTCCATTGTCAAACAATTTGATTACTTTTGATTTGCAGGTATTAGTTTAACAAATGCTGAAACGTTAGTCCTACTCAAACATGTAATAACAGAAAAGATAAAAAAGTAATATATACAAGTCTAAAGAAAATTTTAATAAATTACGACCTCTTTTTTTTTTCCAGGTACGCAAAGTTCCAGTGCCATTTCTATGGAATTTGACAGGTTACTTTGTGATATTTGGATTTCTAGTTATAGTTTCACTGTTTATGAAATGTTTGTGCTGTTGTTAAAGTCAAAATTTTCGTTTTACTAAAATTGGGTTGTAATGGTTGTTTGAAAAATTAATAATTTCTAAATGTACTTACACCTTATTTACACATAACTAGACAGTATTAAGAGATGAAGCTAGTCATGACATATTGAACAAGACAAAGTCTTGCTGCTCTTTGTGTTAAGTCTTTGTTCTGTATCTTGTTTTATTTGTTAGATTTATTTGTAAACTTGAAGCAATTCTAATATAAAATACAAAGGGAAATGTCTTTTCTTTGTAAATATTTTTCACTTTTTATTAAATTTCTATCCAATTGATACATATATTAAATACATAAGAAATACATGTCTGTAGTTAAATGCAATGTTACTTTTATGCCTCTGTATAAAATATGAATATGTGTAAACATAATCTGATGTTTGTTATAAGGTTTTGTAATTAAAAAAAAGTACAAAAGAATTTAAACAAAAAATTATTATTATTAATTCAATACATAAATGATTATTAACATGTTAAAACATGGTGTAATTTTTAACACTATTAATATTTTTTTTTACCATGATTTCAGTATTAATTATGTATTTTTGTGTTCTAAAAAAAAATTAAAAAAAAAATAATTATATAAATAAAACTATGTAATACAATCACATTGTTCAAAATTTGTGGGATACTAGGAATACAAATTTAAAAATTAAACTCATCTTAGTTTTGAGATTTAACTGGCTATAGCAGAAAATTTTAGCAAAGTATTGATAATTCTAGTTAAATGTGTCGCAATGGCTTAAGCTTTTGGCTAACTATCAAGGTGGCTAGAGTTTGAAACCCAACTTGGGCAGAATTGTGTTTGCTGAGCGCCTAAAGGCAGCATGGAAACCATTCTCACATTCTTCCATTTAACCTCTCAAACCACTGATCCACAAAAGAGATTGGATCATAGTGCACTGAGCATGCTATAAGCAATGGTTTGCCTGAAACAGAACAGCCAGGAAAACCAACGACTTAGCAGAGTTTGAGTCATTGATTAACATGCATGAGTAGATTGACACATGAAATGCATAGGGCATAATTATCTTCTTTTTTGGTGTAACATCTGCAATCTATAAGATAAGCATGAAAAAACTATTTTATTTCAATAAATGCCTTGTAGTGATAATATGAAGAACAAAGTCATTAATTATAAATGTACAAAATCAAAGTTTGATTTATTCATACTTTCAATGAATACAACCAGGCAAAACAAAAAAATTTTGTCTAGACAAATTTAAGAAAAATATGAATACATTTGAAACAGCCTATACTGACATGGATATAAATACTATAAATTAGGGGTGCACCGGATAGTCGCTCCGGCTTCTGCCAAATATCCGGCACTTTTTACTATCCGGTGCTATTCGGCTCCGGTCGGATATCACTACCGGATAGTAAACCGGATAGTAAAAAGTACACCTATTTAATATGCATAAAGTGGACCTCGTTCCATTAATGTCTGTTGTAGAATGTATTAATGTTTATATTAAAACAAAATAATGTGCTTAAAAATAGAGCCATTATGAATATGCACCAAACATCGTTTATTATAAAGACAAGGCGTGTTAATAACGCAATAGAAATGAAACTTTACATCATAAATGCGCTTTACATACAGAGCAGCAATGGCTGACACTTTTTTAAATTTGTCTTGACCTTTGAGTAGGTAAGTTAACATTTTAAAATGCTACATTCCTTGACTACGTCATGCTGACCAGACGTCTGTCTAGCTGTGCGGGTATATCTCCAGAGGTAGAGATGAACAACTCCCACCACTTTTATTTGTTTAGTCCATCACATTGAGTTTTTTTTTATAGGCAGGTGACCACAAGTTAAATACGATGGACGTAGGTTTAATGTCAGCGTATTGACACTCTCTAGAGGTCACACCTTTCGAGGGAACTGAGTTTGTTTATTTAGTAGTTAATCTTTATTACGGGGGCTGGACTACCATAGCCACACCTCTAAGGTAACCAGGTATATTTCCAGATGAACAACTCCCTCCCCCTTTTATTTGTTTAGTCCATCACATTGAGTTCATTGATTGACAGGTGACCACAATTGACGTAAGCACTCTCTAGAGGTCACACGAGGAACTATGTTTGTTTACTTAGTGTGCCGAGTTACTTGAACATAAATCTCAATTAGTAAGCTGGACTAAAGATCACCTGCACCTAAACGAGTGATCTTTAGTTACACATAACACAAACCGCAAGATTATATAGCCCAGTAAGCCAGTAACTAATTATTTTGTAGAAGACACGAGCTAAACACCCCCTACTCATTATTTTATTTCTTTGGTCCTTGACACCCAATTTATTGATAGACATTGACCATTTTTAAGCCAGAATGAAAAAACACAACGTGCTAACAAAGGATATTACACTGTTAATAAATATTACGGTGAAATAATTTTTCTAACGTGTTAACTTGAATATTATTCCTGCAAAAATGTGTCTTGATTTGATAATAATATTCTTAAAAATTTGTGACAGTCAATTAACTCCTTGTTATTACACATTTTTTTTACTTAAGATGCGTACTTAGCCACTGTGTATCAGGCTAGGACGACTTTTACACACCTGACATCCATAGGCTTACTATCGTTCCCTTTTGTAACAGTTACTGAAACCACGAATAAAATAATTAATAAGTAATAATTAAGGAAGATGTTTGTAACATACTTTCTTTGCATTTAATATTTCTTACGTACGTTCTTTGCACAATAAAATAAAACAAAGATGTGCATATTTGCGTGTGTGTATTTTTTTGCCTTGTATTAAAATCTTTCGAAAGAAAGCTAATTTCATTGTTTAATTCTTTTGACTTAATAAATAACGGAAAACCTTACAGTAACTTTAAAATCGCATAAAATAAATTGAATAATAGTACCGCCGTTAGATCTAGCAAATAAAGAAACAATATGCTGGAGCGTAAAAAAAAAACAAAAAAACA
This sequence comes from Biomphalaria glabrata, assembly GCF_947242115.1. Classification (NCBI taxonomy): domain Eukaryota; kingdom Metazoa; phylum Mollusca; class Gastropoda; family Planorbidae; genus Biomphalaria; species Biomphalaria glabrata. The sequence continues at coordinate 14,964,220 of NC_074725.1, read as the reverse complement.
ACCCTTGACCTCTAACTAGTGGACGGGTATAATTTATCTATATGCTTGACTGACCATGTCAATGTGTTATCTTTTTTGACTGACACCCAACTCTATAGTGTGCGTCTGCTCAAGGAAAAAACAATGCTTGATGGTTAACACAAACAACTATACACACTACACTAGGACTACATGTTTAGGCTCACTAGGTATATCTGACCAGGTTGTTGGTCTGAAATTCATGAACACATACATCCGACCAGTATACAAGGCAGATTGCACTTTACTTATGAGATTTACATTAGTAACTAGTTAAATATATACTAACATTATTTACATTGACCTTTCTACACACATCTTTTACAGTTGGTGGCATCGTACATACACACAGACACACTCATGCTATACAGATTTTTAGAAATACTGTTAAGCTTGAATAAATCAATCAGTAACAGAGTTTAAAACAATAAGGTATATAAAAGGAAAAAAACTAAAACCAACCAATATAGGTATGTTACTTAACAGTTTCGTAACTAGAATGCTATCAAAATAGATTCAGTAAGTAAACTATTAGAACAATGTATATACATATCACATTTTACAATGAAATACTTATTCATTCAAATTGCAGTAATGAACACATAAACAAAATAGTTCAATATACCTTTTAAATTTACAATAGCAGTAAGATGCTCAAAAACAAGATTCCTTTCTTGAAATAAAAATAAATTCCAGTCATCCCAATTACAAATTAGAACAATAAAATGAACAAAGACATTAATTAAAAAAATGTTTTCACCTGTAACATTCCAATAATCTAATGAAAAAAAAAGGAGCAATAGAAATTATGTTAAATGCTAACCTTTGTTTTGGCACCAGCTTTTTTATCCACATGTAAATTAACAATATATTATTTTACAATTTTTATATTTGTGTTTTATTAAAAATGTATTAACACATAGATATGTAATAGAACAATCACAATGTTTTGTTTTTTTTTTTACTAATTTCAAATTTGTATGAAAAAGTCAAAATTCTTCAATAAATATTCTGTTTAAAGATCTATCCAACTGACAGGGTGAAAAATAAAGTCGAAGCTCAACATTTGTTGTGACCGGCACAACTCTTGTGAAAATGAGTAAATTTATGGCTATTATTAACTATATTTCTGAACAGAACAATAATTGCGAACATCTAGGTGGTCCAGAACAAAAATAAATCAACAAAAAACTCAGTATATAAAAAAAAACATAAAAAAGAAACTTCATGTATAACACACAATTCCCTTGTAGAGATTTTCCAAACTATCCCTGTCAGGACATCTCATACATATACCATTAGGCATGTTGTAATCGGAGTACTTTCAAAACAAAAAGCCAGTGATATTTATTTGTAATATTTTACAATTTTAAATGTTTTCCAAAATGACACCCTCTTCAAGGTTTGTGTAGGTACTCTGTTCTTTCCACCAGGAGGATATATCAGAGGAGACATTTTTGCCCACCAACGAGGAGTCTGTCGTCAGATTTGGAATAAAGGTTGTAGTACCTGAATCTGAGTTGTTTTCATTCACTAAAGGAAGCTGTTTATTGGCTGCAATATGAACACAATTGTCACATTAAGAGAATTTCACATTGATAAAAAATTTATTCTATCATATGTTGTTTTGGGTTTAATGTCATAAGCCTAGTTCTTTTTCATTTATTTTAATAGTTTAATATAAAAATATGATTTTTTAGAGCTCAAAATGACATCTTAAAATGTAATAAAATATATTGCTTTTGGTGTTTGAATGTAAAAAGAAATTATTTAAAAAGTAGTACAGAAAGAGTTAATGATGTTGAGCTAATGGTAAAACTAGCCTGTCAATAGTTGTAGGGCTAGAAGCAACAAACAAGAATAGGCTGGGCTAAGAATGTCACAAATGGTAGAGTAATATTATATTAAGTAGGCTGGGCTAAGAATGTCACAAATGGTAGAGTAATATTATGTTAAGTAGGCTGGGCTAAGAATGTCACAAATGGTAGAGTAGTATGTTAAGTAGGCTGGGCTAAGAATGTCACAAATGGTAGAGTAATATTATGTTAAGTAGGCTGGGCTAAGAATGTCACAAATGGTAGAGTAGTATGTTAAGTAGGCTGGGCTAAGAATGTCACAAATGGGAGAGTAGTATTATGTTAAGTAGGCTGGGCATAGAATGTCACAAATGGGAGAGTAGTATTATGCTAAGAGCAAAGTAAAAAGTAATGGTGAAACATTTAAGAATGTCTGGAGTTAAAGGAAGAATGTGTAATGATAATAACATACAAGAATTGGAAGCTTTACAACTGCGCCTTCTTAGACTTGTTCTATCTTTCTCTGACCTAGTCCCTCCTTCATTTAACGGAGGTGTTAAAAACTTTCTGCTCGAACCAGCCTATATTGAGGAAAAAAAAACAAAGAAACAATTACTCACTAATTGGCAAAATTGAAGAATTCATTTTGTATATACATATGCTATTAGTATTCAACAGAAAAGTAAGATTAAAAAATTTGTTAAAAATGCAATTCTTTATTTTAGTTAAAAAAGAAACTATGAGGTAACAATCAGATATTGTGCTTAACCTGTGACAAACTAGGAGGCTGAATGACAGGAGTACGAAGCTCCACATGGCCTTTCTTACGAGTACGTGGTGGTGCCTGACCATCCTCTTTGTTCTCCTCTTTGTTGTCAGGGTTCATGAGAGACAACTCCGTTACAGTAAACATTGGTTCATTTGTAGCCCTTAGATTGGAAATAATGTTGGAATGCTCCCTCTGAAATAAATGCAATCGTTAAAAATATGTTCTTAAATACTAATTGATTAATATTAAAATACAGTTGCACTTCAATTGTAACTAACTTCCTTAGTGTAACATTTTGCCACAAGAGTCCCAATGGATACAAAATCTCTGCTTGATAAAGAGCAGTGTTATGATATAAAGCAGGTGGGTTTAACATTACAGATGAACAAATCTCTGACAATACCTAAATTGCTCTTATTTATTGCAAGAGGATGAGCTGCACATAGCAACATTTGAATCCTTTTGTCATTCTTAAACATTTTCTTTGTTGAAGTGTTAAGGATTATGAACCCAATCCAAGAAAAAATTTACTTTCATATTTGTCTGAAAGTAAGTTTACGAAAATATAATTACCAACAAAATGAAGCCCTATTTGTAGAAATGTGTACATCAGAAGATACTGGGGCCACATGCCACACATAAAATGGGGTCTTAGGTAAAGAAAAATACTCAAATTAAGTAGGAAATCAATGATACCTCCTAGACTCCACTATTTTGTGCAATAATTATGGAAGCACATTTTATTATTTCTATTCAAACTCTTAAATACCAATTTAAAATATAAACTCTTAAAGATAATATATGAATATAACCCAATACAGTAGTGTGAGGCTATCAAGCACAATATAAAAAAGGGCTAAGTACCGTATCATACAAGTTGCTAAGTAAATGATTCATTGACTACAATGCTGTAAATCTAACAAGGTATACAATGTTCTAGAACATACAGCTCTGATTCTCTTCAGGCATTTGTCCAACCAATTTTTGATAGTTTGTTTTGCGACTTCCTCCTCTATGGTGAACTCCAGCTCCTCCCTAGCCAGAGACTCTTCTAGCTGCAGAGATTTACGGATGTCTACAGAACGATAGGACAGCATGCTAGAGAAAGAAGAAAACATTTTTTAAGAGTTAGTGAAATTGTTATGAATTGTCATCAGTTAATTTGTTTGTGGATACAAAATTTGGATCAATAAAAATTCTGATATAGAAAGAATGTACCTGAGAACATCATGGAAAGTGACTTCCCCTCCCTGATGCAGTTTTTCTATCTCGTAACACATATGTTTGAACAAGAGCCTGTCCCTTTCAAGGTCTACTTCTAATCTTCCTCGAAGGAGTCGCAGAAGGAAACGCACTCTTCTTGCAGGGATCATGCCCTGGAAATTGAAGATTAACATTTTATTATTGCCACACTGAAATTATTATTTCACATGTAACATCAGTTTCCACTAAGTTACTTCATGACAATCTTATAAGAAAACTTTGAAATCCTTTATCTCAGAAGGCAATCACTATGTCAGTTGTAGATTCAACACGCTAATTAAGTTACAATTTAATGCTCATAAAGGTTACCTAGGGTATTTTGCAAATGGCAAATAAAAGAAATTAAATAACATTAAAGAAATTAAATATGCCAAAAGCAAAGTATTTGTTAACATTATATGTTTTAGTATACTCTAAAAGGTTCCATTAGGTTGTTATTGGCAGAAGTGGTAATGAACATAAGCACTCCACAACCTATAAAATGCTTCCAATGACATGCATCTCAAATAGCCTCCGACAACCAGACCAACTACTAGCATTCACGTGTGGCTCAGATATTGGATCTGGCAGAACAGTTATCACTGACAGAAGAAGGGGGCAAAGACAAGTAACTGACCCCTAAAACAGCTTCGGGCATGAAGGGCTCATTGGCCTCAGTATACAAACCTCTGGTGCCTAGTGGCTATGCCAAAACATGGGAAAAGCTTAACCCTGAGGAAAAAATAATTCAACTAGCAACACCGTGCTACACCCAGGCAACGCTGTTGATCCCAAACTGTATTAGATACCTGCTGTTTCTTTGGACACATTAGGTACATAAAGATGGGGGAACTGCTGTTTGAGGAACAATGTTCTGACAATAGTTAATGCCCAGGTATTTATTTAAGACTAACCATATCTATTCCATGAATTATAAAGGCCACAAATACTCTAAAAAAAAGACTTACTTTTCTGTTGATATCAACTAAATTCCAAGTATTCTGAAACTGTCTGATATCATTGTAACTCAAGAGAGCATCTTCTTCATTAGAATAAAACAAGGAGAAGTTTTCCATGATGATGGCTGAAAACACACACACAAACATTCTTAATGAACCAATTATAAACAATCAATAATTACTAAACAAAGCTAACTTCATTCTAAATAACAAAAATGAAAATTGAATTATTTTTTTTACAGACATACATTAAACAATACATCTACAATAAATATCTTTGATGTTCGAGTATTGAAGAGAAAAACTATAAATTTGTTCTTAATAACACTAAAGGCATTACTCACCAACTAGAAGATTGAGAACAATGTAGGTGATGATGACATAGAAAGAACAGAAATAAACTATAGAAGCAAAATAATTTCCGCAGTCTGTTTGCCAGAAATTTCCTCCCTTTGAACAGAATGGGGTGCTCACCTGTCATGCAAAGGGAAACAAAATCTTTTAGTTAGATCACTGTTCTTTGAAAGCTTGTAAATGAACATCTTTTATATATATATATATATATATATATATATATATATATATATATATATATATATATATATATATATATATATATATATATATATATATATATATATATATATATATATATATATATATATATGATATATTTTTATATTTACAAAGGGCAAATAAACATTTATATTCCTAACTATGGTAGGTTGTTTGTATAGAGTCCACTTGTATGATGCACTTAAGTAGATAAAACTTAACACTCACCATACAATCATGCATGATTTTGTTCCAGTCTTCACCAGTCACTATCCTAAACAGCAAAAGTATTGCATTGAAAGCTGTCTCAAAGTTGGCTTGTCTAGAGCAAAAAAAAATGTTCATGGATTAAACATGTATGACATAAAATTATTTTCTGCCTCTCCCCTCTCCCTCCCAAAAAAAGACATTCCTTAATGGACATAAGCCAAAGATAACAAATTTCACTCTTATGTACAGCCTATAAAGATTTAAGAGACTTTGAGGTGTCTGGAGTTAAACCAATGGTGACAGTTGAGATTTCTGCTGAGATTAAGATATTTCTGAGTGCATTCAGTTTTAATGATTAACAGAAATTGTCTATGAAAATTAAAAATCAGGTAGCTTTATATACAACATTTGACCTAAAAATGACTTTTCCAAAAAGAAAATAGAAGCAAAAGTAAACTGTGTAAATGAATCAATCATAAAATTTGAAATATAACTACCCTGATGATTAGTCAGGAATAAAATTGCTCTTCATATTGACTTTAAACAATTTAAATATTTGATAAGTAATGTACAATAAAAAATATAATAAAAACTTAAAACAATAATAGATTTGGAAGGTTAAGGAAAAGTATAGAGTAAGGAAAAAGTATTTCAGTATCAGTATTTCATGGGTCTACCTAAACCAAGCAGTTGTCTATATATTTTCTCACATATGAGGCAGACTATCTGTTGAGGGTTGATTTAGGTTCTTATCAACCTGATTTAGAAAGGGTCATGTGTATGTGCCATGATTCAGCTGTTTAATTTCAGAAGCCAATTATTGTTATAAACTGTGCCAGAAAGAATAAGGAATAAGATAATGTTTGAGAGGATCTTTGAAACATTTTCAGGGAGCATTTTTGTTACACAATTCATAATCTCAGTGAAAAAGCATGCTATTCCAGCATCCTACAAGTGTCTCACCCAGCTATAAGCATTGCTTTGATACTATCTACTTTGAAATCCACAATTACCTGTGTACAATCTTATCCTCATAAGAGATGCTTTCTAATAGTGTTTAAAATCAATACCCAATACAAGTTAACTGTTGAAACAAGTCAGTACCTTCCAAGGTTGTATCCATATTTGACACTGCCAAACAGGATGACACCAGCATAGGCATAAAACAACATCAGTAAAAACATGCCCATGATGATAAACAAAGCTTTAAACAATGACATGACCACAGTCTGCATCAACATCTTCAAGGTTGCCTACAGAAATAGAATTAACAAGAAAATAGAAACAATGATAAATGTATGAAATGGAATAACACAAGATTTTGTAGCACTAGGAGAGGCATTGTGGCAGAGAGGTAAAGTGCTTGGCTTACAAACTGAAGGGCCCCGAGTTTGAATCCTGGTGAAGACTAGCATTTTTAATTTCAGGACCTTAGGGCTCCTCTGAGTCCACCCTGACATTAGTTGTGGAATAGTAAAGGTGGTTGGTCACTGTGCTGGCCACATGACACCCTCATTAACCGTGAGCCACAGAAACAGATGACCTTTACACCATCTGTTCCATAGATTACAAGGTCTGAAAGGGAAACTTTATGCAGCACTGGATTATAGGTAAATTATATTTAGATTTAGGGCTTTTCTTTAGGAGAATAAGTCTATTAATCTCATTTGTCAAGAATACTGAGGCCAATGAACAGCATAACAATATGTGAAATCAGTTCCACCAAAATCTACTTACATGTTTGCCAGTGACAGTAAAAAATCTTAGAACAATAACGATGTAGCCCAGCGAGTTAATGTGCTCTGACTGTAGAAATAAACACACAATTGTTACTCAAAGCTATTGTACCATCATACAAAAAAAACAACAAATAGTTAACTAAGGGTTCTAAAAATATGAACCCCTGAAAAATAAAATATGTTTACTTCATTGTACATACAAAGTTAAAAGTGTTTGTAAAAATTGAAAAGAAAGTATAATATGTAATCACTTTGAATGAAATTAGTTTAAAATGGTATCTTTATTTTCATATTTTTAAACCCAATACTGTTTTAACGGTTTAAATAGACAATGCTTATTACTTTTATGCAGAATAATTAAGATTTTTCAGTGTTACATTTTTGTAAGTATAAAATTGCTATTCGTTATCTAGTAAGTATTTGAGTTTTATGCTTCATTAAGCATTTAAACAAGAAAAACCATCACTTAATATTCTATCAAAGATAAGTCAAAATCTATAAAAAAAAATTGACAGAAAGCATCTATGTTTCCTACTTCTTTGTTTTTTTAATTTTCTGTTTATCTCCCAGTGTACTCTGTTGAAAACTTCACTAAATTATAGAGAATGAGTCAGATATAAGGATATACAGATGTGCTTGGCGTGCCACTCCCCTATTCAAATATAACTTATTGATCCTACATATATGTTGATAACGGCATAATATAATGCATATGATAGTTCAAAAAGTAGTAAAATACCCACTGCTACCTGTGATGAACTGTAGTGTAATATAATCCATATGACTCCAAGTAGTGTGACAAACATATCAAACCTATTTCTTCTGCTGGTCCAGTAGCCAGCAGGAGACAGGGCTATCATTTTCATTATCACCTGCAAGATAAGAATTAAACCAGTAAGTGTTATCTGTTGTTCTAGATAGGAGGTGAGGAAACTATATCAAAATATTTATTTCATTCAGTTATCTTTCTAAAGAAAAAACATTTTTTTTTACATTTACAATAAGGGAGAACATTTTTCTGAAACTAAAATAAAAATGAAACTTGAAGAACCCTTGTATAAGAATTACTATTGTAAACTAGAAACAAAAACTAATTTATCAGATTTATGAACCACTGCCTTAACTTGAATCATGTCCATTCTAATAATGAAATGTAAAATAGCAAATGTTACCTCTAAAAAGAAGAGCAAAGTGAAAGCAGTGGAGAAGCCAGCAAGAATGTACATGGTGGACTTGTTAGCATCATCTTTCCACTGCAGGAAAGAAGAAAATCATGCATCAATATTTATACAAAGAATTTTAGTAAACAAACTTAGAGAAATTCAGTTTTGGAAAGAGCATCACAACTTTCAGTGAAAACTACAGACACAGTTATTTTAATGCGTTTAAGAATGTTTTCAAAAGCAAATACTCCAAAGAATAATCTTTCCACCAAATAGTTAAATTACATCACAATGTAGGTATGGTAGTTGAATAATAGAACACTCGGCACCTGAACCAAGTGGATTCAGATTCAAATCTCAATGAAGACTGTGATTTGAGTTTTGAAATTTTTGAGCCTACCCAACGCTAATGGGTACCTGACATTAGTTGGGAGAAAGTAAATGTGATTGGTCATTTGTGCTAGTCACATGAAACCCTTGTTATCTGTCTGTCATAGAAACAGATGACATTTTCATCATCTGCCCTATAGATCGCAAGGTGTGAAAAAAAAAGGAAGGGGTTGTTGTTCAAAATAGTAAAAGAAGTACTATAGAGTAAAAGATGTGGATAGTATCTACTGATATACAAATAAAACAATATAATGAATGTGTTGCACGGGTGCTTGTGTACTTATAACCATTCAAAATAACAATAAAAAATGTAATTTCAAAAAAAGGATTTAATAAATAAATTAAAGTACTTTTGGGTAGTAATCAGCATATTCTCACTTTAGTATTGAATATATATTACACACCTAAATCAAGTAATGAGTATTAAGATTGTTAAAATGTGTTTAACATCAACTCCAAGGGCATTAAATGAAAGACCCCCCCCAAGATTATTAAACCAATGCCTCAAAATAAAAAAAAATATAAACAAGGTTACAAAGACAGTTTGTGTGGAAACGGAAATACAAACTCAAAATCGGCCCCCGAAGTGGTCCACCCAAGCAGGAAAAAAGGCAGGTTTCAATATTTTAAGAAGAATATCGGTATTAAATTCTATCAAAGGCAAATGACAGAGAAGAATGGAGAAAGAAGGTTGACAGATCCTGTGTGGTGCCCCAAAGTTCCAGCAGACCAAGGGATAGGTGAAAGTGAATGTGATGTTAGATGTAAACCTGGCCTAACTGATGTCTTATAATGAGTATCTAATTGATCTAATTGTTTTGTAAAAGGGTCAATCTCTTATACAAAGCCTCAAGAAAAAAGCATTTCCGTAAGAAAAATTTAAAAAATTCCTTTAGTTTTGTGTTCCGTGCATATCAGAGTGCTCTTCAGTTCACGCGATAATATGAAAACCTACTTATTAATTGTTGTTTTAAATTATGTCCAACTTTTTTGCTTAGTAAATAGATTTTTTTCTCTTTAAAAAAAAGTTAAAAAATTTTTTGTAAATGTAGTAATTAGTATGACAAAACTTACATAACTTAGCAATACAATTGTAAAAAAATAATATTTTTTGATCAAAAATGTAAAACGATTTGCATAAATGTGTTTAAAAAATGGCAAATAGTCATCTCCCTTACTAAAAAGCCTCCAATGTTTGTTACAATTAAAAGTGAATAGTTGTAAAAATGGTTTATTTTTATGAAAAAACTGCTTGCATAGTTGATTTAAAAAATTAAATTTTTTGCTTTCAGAAAAGAAAAAGTAGCCGTTGCATCAGAACTTTGAATGAGCTAAAATATCATGATGTCCAATTTTCATTTTCTCTTCTAGTTTCTGAGATCTAAACAAGACGGATGGACAGACAGGCCACACAAAACTAATAGCGTCTTTTCCCCTTTCGGGGTGGCTAAAAATGGCTAATTATTTTAACTTACAGGAACAGAAAGCATCAAACAGTTGGCTATTACAAGGAACACAATGAATCTCTTGAAGTATAGATGCTGAGTGATGTCATACACCAAAGTTCGGAACATATTTCTTTCTAAAAAAGCAAAATCAAAAAATTATAAATTATGCTACTTATTCAAAGGATAAGGCAAGTTTATCTATAACATGGAAGCCAAAAAGAAGAAAGCAAAAAACAACGCACTCCATGTATAACATGACATCACACCTTATTGGAAGACCTAAAATTTGTGGGCAAAAGCTAGCAAGAGGATTTGGAAGTCGTCTATGACCGATCTCTGTGGAGAGAGCTTGCCGCCCTATGCACAAGGGCTGCAGGAGGACCTAAGTCTAAGTTAGTATATTTAAGTATAGAAGACAATATAGAGATAGATATACTAACTAACTTAACTGAAATGATACCAATCCTAATCCAAACCGTAACTAAGTATATGCAACAATGAATTTGATTGGCACTCTATACAAAACAGTATACAATGAATAAAAAAACACATTTTTTTGTAATCTTATGAGACCGTATTTTTCTAATTACTACCAATTTTAAATGAAACTGACCTGGTCTTGGAGGTATGTGTAATGGCTGAGCAAGTTTTATTCTGCCTTTCAAGTCCAGCCATCTTCTCTGGTCCACAGTCAACAGTGCAGTGCCCTAATTAAACAAAAAATAAATCTTCTGTTAATATTAATTTTCTTGCAGTCCGTAAAATGTAGTTTTGTAAGATAGTAAAATGAAAGATAAGAAAGTGCAAATGTTTGTCTAGAAAGTCAAAGCTTTGACTTTGGGAAATTCCTAAGCTTATAGCAATTTTAGCACATTTTAATTCTTTTAAATACTAGGCATACCTAAAATAGATTTTCATGTATTGCATTTACACTGTGAAATATTTACAAGTAAGCTGTGTATAAATGTAAAGAAGTGTGCGTAAGACCTATTTTTCTATGATATGAACTGATTGTATTAATATAATTCAGTGTGTTAGGTGTATCCAGGATGTATATTGAGTGTATTTTGTGTAGACATTTGAGAACCAGGGTTATGTTTTTTTTTTCTTACTATAGATAGAAATCAGCATATTAATTGTTTCATAGGAAATAGTGTGATGGTTTAATATTTAACAGAATGATGTTGAGACTAGTGTAAGCTGTCAAGGAATGTCATATAGTACTGAGGAAAAGTTTTGAATGCATCTTTGTGCTGTGATAGAAATTAATAATTGGACTGTAAAATTTGATAGTTTGAACCTTTGTTGAAAAGAATGATGGTTGTAGATGCAGATGAGTTTCATATTATTATGATGGCTTGATATAAGAATATTTGGGACTGTTTTAAGGGAAATGAATGTCAGATGGTCAAGTTTATCTATGAGCTCTAATGATCTATGTGGCCAAGTTCTATTTTAACCAATCCAAACATTGATGACAATGTGACTACAATACAGTACAAAAAGTATTTATTTATTTCCTGACCTTATTTTCGCCATAGTTTGCAATGACTACACCAACAAAGAGAGTTAGACCAATCATGTAGCCAATAAAAACAAAAAAATGAATATAAATGGCTTCAGCCTGGAGAAAAACAATGAATGAGTCATTAGTTAAATTTGTTTCATAGTTAAGACATAAAAAAAGGAAACCAGTGAAGGATAACAGTTTAAGTAACAATTTCTCAAAAGATAAACAAATGTATTACATATTATGATAGTATTTTTCTTTCTTTAGCAGATAGCATTATTATTAACTTACTATGCCAACTCTTGAGCTGATGACATCACGAACTTCTAACCATCCTTCTAAAGACAACACTTCAAATAAAGCCAGCATAGCATTTCCAATATTGTCAAAGTTAAAATTACGGGGATTAATCCTTTCAGAAGAAAAAAGTTAAATAGTAAAAAATAAAAATTAAAAAAGGAAAAAAAAACATAAAATAAAATTATAAAAAACATGACAATGAAGGACCAGTGAACAAACTTACCAGGCTCGAGGTACATACATGGCAGGTACATTGCCAGGTTCAGGACTTAGTGCCATTTTGGTCACCAGCACCTCTACCAGGTATATACCATGACAATCCTCCTAGGATATAAAAAAAACAAACTTGATATAAGAAACACATAGCTTGTATGAATGAAAACTGTATGTGAATGTAGCAGGCTTGACTTACCTTGGTAGTTATGTTTGGATCATTACATTTAGCAAGCCTGCCTCCCAGTATATGGACCCCACAGATGGCAAATACAAACATAAGAACAATAAGTAAAACTGAGACCTATCAAGGGAAGAAAAAAAACATAATAAGTTATATTTAAAACACACACACACACACACACATATATATATATATATTACAAAAATGAACCAGACAACAGACAGATAAGAGGATGGTAACAAGGATTGGACTTGCTTAGCATCTGCAGAGTTCCTGAATCAAGAGTCAGAAAAAAAAAGTTGCTAATGAAGATTAAATCCTCCCCTAGGTAATGCAAGAATAGGCACAAGGTAATAGAATTTGTTAAATTATTCAGAATAAGAGAAAGAAAAGTCAACAAATCTAAAAGCATACTGACCAAAACAATTTCTTTGAACCCTCTCACCAGCTCATAGACAACTCTCCTCATGTGAGGAACAAGGCTGTAGATTCTGAGTGGTCGGCAGCACCTCAGTAGCATAAGAATGTGTTCCTTTGAATGGGGCTCTATGTTCTTAGGCATCCAGAACACAAACACTATGCTGACCTGGATTTGGTGGAAATAAATCAACATAGAATATTAGCGACTGCAGCTTTAAGCCTAATCAACAGATTAAATCCTGAAGGAGGTTGGGTTTTTTTGTGGACTTTAGCAGTATGTAGGAGTGATAGCTTAACACAGTTAATTCTCTTCAGTTTATGATTGCTTTTTTTTGCTAAATATTTAAGATCAGTCAATGTCTCAAAAAAAAAAAATGAAACACATAAACATTTACATTGCTTTGTTTACTATCTAACCACAGGAATATTGAAACAAATTATTTAAAAGAAGGGAGAAAAAAAAGGAAAAAAAACAAACTTTTAGCCTTAAGTTAATAAGACACTCAATGAACTATGATTTAAAAAAACAACTTACCCCATATATAAATAAATCAAGTATGCCTCTAAAATCATTGACAACAGCATTAGGTGTAAAGAGCAGACCATTAGAGATGATTTTCAAACCCATTTCTACACTCATGAACACAACAAAAACATACTCTGCAACCTGGGACACAATGAAAAAAAACATTAAGGCTATAAAAAATGGAATGACTTGAAGGGGTTAAAGTGATGAAGTGTTAATATATATATACAAAATTATTACTTAGAACTGCGCCTCCTTTGTAACTAAAGGCTGACCTTAAGTTTCTTTTCATTGTTTTGAGATCTGAACTACTTAGTCTTCACATCCCACCTTCCCTGGGTCTCTAATAAACAATGTTTTTCTACCTAACATTTCTGAAGATCACTATCAAACATGTAAGTGTTTATTAAACTAAGAGGAATTTTAGAATTATTTTCAATCTTTTTTTTTTTTATAGTTGGGTAACCAATTTTTTTTTTAAATCATAAAATTCAAGAGTTTTTAAAGGTTATAATTAATCAAAAATTTCTAAAGCCACTCAAGAACAATAATGCTAAGCCATCTAAGGTGCTTGCAGACAGGACTGGAAAACAGGTAGACTTCAAGCAAGGGTGTTATGGAGTGAATATGTGTGTTTCTGATGTAACCATAAGGAAAGTAGAGCAGATATTTTGGTTGTGTAAGCTGAAGAGTTGATAAATATTGGTGTGAAAGCTGAACAGGAGAAGATTAGCAAAAGACGTGAGAGAGAAAAGACATGTATTTTTAGTGAGTTAAGTCTTGTTTAAATTATTTTTTCAAGTGTGTAGACACTAGTAGACAAGTGAAAATGAAGATGTCAATTACACTTCTTGTGTATGCATAAGAATATGTTGAATAAATTGAACTGAAACACCACACATGTTTTTGCAGTCTTACATACTGTTTATTATAATTTTAACAGAAAAGAATCCAGTCTACTTAGGAACCTAATGATATATTTAAAAAACTCTTTTTCTGTAATACAAAAAACCCAACTTACTTGTAACTCAGGATTTTCCATGATTCTCTTTTTTGGTGTTTCAAAACACATTGATATGCAGGAGAGTATAGTGACAATGATCATCACCCAATCTAAGTAGGTCACCAGGCCCAACAGTTTACTGGAAATAAAATGTTACATTTATTGGTAAATGTATGACTAAAAAAGAGATGGTTTATAAAGGTCAATGAGAAGTCTATAATTTTTCCACATCACTTCTGATAAATTCTCTAAGGTTAAACCTCTGCATGAGGTATGGGCTTTAGGGTATTATCTTTTTCATTCTAGAAGGAAGTAGTTTGTATGAAAAAAATCATCAGATAGAAAGACTTTATACTGTATTCATAAGTTAAATTTTAAAAATTTTACAAATCATAAAAACTTGTAGAAAAAAAAAGTAAAGTACAGTTTCCTTATCAGACCTTGCGATCTATGAGACTAATCATGTAAAGATCATGTAAAGATATTCTTTTCTGTGGTTAAAGAGGGTGTCATGTGGCCAGCATAATGAACTAAAGTAAACAATGATTTAGAGACATTGTATTGTACTTCAACATTTAACTAGTTAATTCCTTAGACAATCAGCATTAATATAAAAAACTTAAAGACTTAAGTCTCTCTTACAAAAAAAAATTGAAACAAAAAATTTTCATCTCAGTTTTAAGATAGAGTCAATTCAAAGACAAAAGTAACAACTCACTGAAGCTGCTTATAGTTAGACTTGATTTTTTTCCCAGTGTCAGGATCTCGCAAGACGTAATCATACTTGGCATTGACTATCATTTCACAAATTTTCCGCACCTTACTTTCTCGTCCAATCAGAAAGAGTGGAGTATCAAAGTAGGGATGGTTTTCTCTCAAGTCTACTTCTTGCTGATTTCTGTGGATGTTCAGACAGAGTGCCTTTAGTGTTAGGAAAGACTAGATTTAATTAGTTGTGAAAAAGAATATTTGCAATGATGTTAAAAATAAACAAACCTCTTTTGTTCAGCCTGCTGCTTTTTCTGCTGAATATCTTTAATGTCAAGGTCATCCATACGCCGTACTCCCATCAATGTGGCATGTGGATTAATATCCCCATTTTCTTTCATGGCAGGGTGTGCTTTTAACTTCAGACTAGTTGGACGAGATCCTCCTCTGGTGCTACGACTGACAGAAACAAAAAGTAACATTTCAGAACATTTTCAATTCTAAAATTTGCAAGAGGCTTAGTATTTTCTAAACTTTAATTTTGAGTATGCTCATTTACTATAAATTATTGATATATACTTCAGGAAATGTTCAGCATTCATATGGAAAATTTTAGAAATAATCTATTTAAATACCTTCTCTCCATGCGAATCTGATGTTGATGGGCTAAAATGGACATAGTTCTTCCACCAACAGGGACTAGCTGTGCAGAACCACCACTGATTATCTTCTGCTGATTTGCATCTCTAAAAATAACAAACATTTTAATTAAATGATTGTATCAACATTGATAAAAGAGGTAATGCATTCAAATAATAATAATAATCTCTTCAGATTTGAAATAAAAAGAAAAGAAAAAAAGATTTTTGAAAAATTTGAAAGAAAACATTGACATAAAGACTGGCATAAAAGTTTGTCAAACTCAATGCAGTAAAATAGAGGATAACTAGTAAGTGTTCAAATACCTGTCAACTCACATAGATACAAAGAACTTCTGGCTGATTGTAGTAACCTTATATAGAACGCTAAGAAAACATGTCACTTTTGAAGGTTTCATTACACAAGAATGACAATGCAGTTCCTAACAACACAGTACACACTCACACACATGGTGACCTAGACTACGCCAGTTTGGCATGCCAGTACTGAGCAGTTCACAACACACAACAATGCACAACACTGATTGTCTAGACCACAGCAGTACCCAAAAGAAATGACAAAAAAAATACAAAGATGAATTTTTTAGGGTCCTTGGTCATTTCTATAAGCCTGCTGAGTCTTGGTTTCTAACAGCTGCGTTAAAAAGAAAAATCCATTCATTAAAGTGGGATGCTGAGAAAGCTGTTAGATATCATTTACACAAATCTATATCTCAATTACAAAAGTAGGAAACAGCATCAAAAAGTTATTTGGACTTATAAATGCTCTTATGACCGACCACTGTAAAGAAAAAAAAACTTTGTCCAAGTAAAAAGAGATCTTTTAATTTGCAAAAATGTTATCTCAAGACATAAGTTCAAGAACTAATGAGAGACAATCAAATAATAAAAAAACATTCAGAAATAGAAGAAATCATGTTTTAAAAAAGGTGTTTATCCTACCGTATAATGCCGACTATTGCTGACTTTTTCTCAACTGTTCCACCACTTCGAGTTTCCAGCATTGGAGATTTTATGAGTTTAATATGGGAGGACTTAAGCTCAGGCAAAATATTCTCTGGCTGATCCTGTGAATCCACCACCAGGCTTAGGCTACCCTCTGGACTGGTGAACTGTCTGATGAAGCTCTCACGAATGTCAGAAATTTGAAATTCTCCAGGCATCTTGTACAATCGCACCATTTGAGGATGATCACTGAACAGATATTAGAAGAAAACTTAACATTTTACTTTATAAACAAATAAAAAATAATGACTACAAATACATTAGATCATGCAAAAGATTTTTCCCTGATAATTTAGTGTAGACTTTTAGATTGTCAACAGTCAAGGTTAATGCAGAAGGATGAAAGGTAATCTTCTTCCAAGAATGAATACCTCTACCCTATTTAACTATTTCTTTCAACTAGAAAGGAAAAAAAGTGTTGAGACGATATAGTCATCTACATACTATGGTTATGTTATAAAGTGAGTGTCACCTTTCCAAACCAAACTTTAATAATGTTAATTACAATTTTGATACTTAATATTGTCAATATGGGAATGGTTCTTTGTAATTCTCATAAATTCCATCTGACAGACTTGCCAATTTTGACTAGTTAGGCCAATAGACTGATATAGCCATTTATACATTGTTGTTGTGCTGCTTCCTATTTTGTAAATTTTTTTGGGGGAAAAGTTATTTGATGTTATTTCCCTTGTACCTTTTATCTTTCATGTAAATGTGATATTTGATTTCATGGTAGGGTTTATTCTATTATTTCCTACCATTAAAAAAATACTATAGTTCTACACCTATCTAAAAAGTTAATACATACGGAAACTTGGAGAATATTCTAAGTCTCAAGGGCAGCATTTCTTGAGTTTCTAGACTTTGCTCTCTTAATTTCAGCTGGAATCATACAAATGAATGACACAAAGGTTTGAACTAATTGTAGAGCTGATAAAAGCAAAATTTTGAAGTTATTTAAATAACAAGCTGATATCAGTCAAAACTTAGACTATCAATTTTAACAAATTCCATTTACTTGTTTCAACTTTTTAATATCTTCATCCAACTCAAGGTTATCCAGAATGACTGCCACAAACAAGCTGATGACAATCTATAATGAAATATTGACAAGGGATTAGAAAAGACAAAAAATTGGATAATGCTTCACAATGCAGAAACAACAACAAATATTTTATGTATTTAATGAGATAAATTAGAAAAATAATGCTAAATTTCAAAGATTACATGACATAAAATGACTAATGTTATATCTAGAAGCTTGATTGAAACAGATTGTTTAAATGAACATTTATTTGTTATTATTGCGTAAATAATTGTAAATTTGAATTAAAATCATAATTAAGAATTTTTTTACATTTAAAATAAATCTTCAAACAAAAGCAGAGGAAGCTAAAAGCTAAACAAAGGTTAAAAAAAATAAAAATGTTATGCCCAATGCTTATACAACAATGCTACATTTTTAAAAACAACTAAATAACTGAAGAAAAAAAAAGAAACATCTAATTACCAGTTTTTATCATGCAACTGAAAAACAAAATGATTAGAGATAGGCTAGAGTGAAAATAGTGAAATCATTCAACATGAAAATAAAAGCATGCTTACATTGAGATCATATCAAATAGTATAAAGAATGGTGTCAAGTGATTAGGAGCAGTGTGTGATATAAATAAAAATACAAAGGCAGATTGAAGTTATTTTTCCCGCATTTTTTTTATAGGCTTTTTTTTATCATTTTTGTTTTGGCTGCTGCTCGGATAAAGTGCTAAAAAAGTGCAAAAGTAAAAAAAAAAAAAAAAAAAAGAAATGTAAAATCATTCCAAAACTAGTCAAACATATATAATAAAAAAATGTATGCAACCCATAATCAGGGAAGGAAGACAATAAAAATCTTATTTGAGGTGTTCAGTTTATGAAGAAAATGACAAAGGGTGGTCAGCAGCTGAATGAAAGGGTTCAACTCTAGATTGAGAATGCTTGCCTGGTTTTTATTATTGACTAACTGATACTATGTATAGGAGAAAGTAA
Source organism: Biomphalaria glabrata (assembly GCF_947242115.1). Taxonomy (NCBI): domain Eukaryota; kingdom Metazoa; phylum Mollusca; class Gastropoda; family Planorbidae; genus Biomphalaria; species Biomphalaria glabrata. Next base: position 14,945,372 of record NC_074725.1, on the reverse strand, counting down.
AAAAGCTAGTCAATATTGCTATCTTACTAATTCTAGAAATCTTAGAGAGGAAAATTATTGAGATTAAAATTAGGTCAATCTTTTTATTCCCCCCCCCCCCTTTATCCTTTTTTTTTCAGAATCAGATCAATCTGTTGGATAGAAATTCAGATCAACGAGATCAAATGCAAACTTGATGCTATCAGTTTAATTGTTGAAAGAGACGATGAATGAAAACAAAAAGTGTAAAAAAAAACAGATCAACATGAGTGTGAAATTTAAAACACAAACCAAATATCAAACATAAATATAGCTTTCTTCTTTTATAGCAACCAGGGTCAAGGTGAGACCAATTGCTATAGAGGGCCTAATACTGACTTGCAACATCACAACCTGTGGGAAGTTTAGACCAATAGCAACAAGCTATTGGTCTAAACTGCCTACAGGTTATCCCGTTGCATGTGAGTGTTCAGGCCCTCTATAACGATTGGCCTCTGTCAAGGTGACCTAACTAGAACCATCATTCCTGTTACTTTGAAAGTCTCATCATACATTATAATCTGATGCTCTCAAGAGTTCCTTTTTTTTAGAATCACACAGTTGGTTTTTTTGTTAGGAATGAGAAGGACGTACAGAGAGAACTAAGAGGAGAATCAAGTGTATTCATTTGAAAATGTTTTTTTTTTTATCAGCATTAAACACTTCAAACTTCTTCACTACCTGATTCTTACAGCTTAACATCTAACTATTTCTTAAGAACTATTTCTTAAGTGTTCTACTGGTTATTTATTTTTTAGAATGTTTTCTCTATATTCCAAAAAATGGATAACTTGTAGTTAAAGTGTTTTGTCATAACTACTGCCACATCAAGACAGATCATTTGTGTGATGAGTACCAGTTCTCCTCTCAAGCTAGTTGGCTAGCCCTAGATAACTTAAAATACTCTGACTAAAATAAAATGAATGCCATATGTTGAACAAATTATTCCAAACAATTTTTTAAAACAAAAATTGCTAACAATTACCTCAATTTCTGATCTGAATTGTAATGTTTAAAATGTTTTTTTTAGAAAATGGTTTAAAATGTTCTATAGATTATGATGCTAAGGCCAAATCCATTATTTTTGCCATTATATTTAAAAATCAGCAACCCCAGGAAATACAAATTTATTTTAACATTGAAAAGCACAGGTGTATAAACTAAATCTTTAAATAGCAGCATAATAAGAATGATCCGATCAATGAAGAATCTTTGAAATCAATCAATGAGAAAGAGAGGGTAGGATTTTTCATTGGATAGAATTCTACAGAACAAAAGTTGCATTCATTTGAAAAAAAAACTTACAAATGTGTGTTTGAAAATGAGTTGAACATATTGAACCAAAATTTGATCATGTCAAAGTTTAGAAGATACATTTACCTAATAAAAAAATGCTGAAAATTTTTATGTTTACTCTGATGTGTCCTAACCAGACATTAATGATTGGATAAAAAAAAATAAAGATAATTATTTAAGCATATATTTTTCCACATTTTATGCAGTTGAAATGGAAAATATTTATTTTCTTATTTCTAAAGATTCACACACAGTTGCAAGCATATAAACTAAAACATACATCCTAAAACACTCATGAAAAACAAAAATTCAAACTTTAAAAAAAAAGAAATCAATAAAAAACAACAAAGTCTTTGCACTATCAATGTGAAAATTCATCTAATAGTTTTTCTTTCTCCATAACTGTGTTCAATTTTATATATAATATAGAAGTAATATATACATTTAAATATGTATTCTGAAACTAAATGAAAACCTAAATAATTATACATGATGCATACAACAAATACACACATTAATAAAGTAATGAAAAAAAAACAACCATACAATCATTGGAAAAAAAAAACAACCTTATACCAACTAAAAAATAAAACTAATTATTTGTATAAACTATTTTTGAAAAAAAGTCACAATAAATCAAAACGACAGGTAAGGAACTTGGTCCAGTGTGAAGGTTTGTTCTGCCCTGACAGCATTCCTGTCCAACTAATGACATCATATGGCTGGTTACAACTAGTTGTACAGAGAATCTTACGTTATATAGTTTGTTAGCAAAGAAGCTTTTTTTTCCCATAGTAATAAATTGATTTTTTTTCCTGAACTAAAATATTATCAATTAGGAGTTTTTAAAGCATACATACAATAAGATTTGCTGTATTGAAAAGAAGCAGAAATCAATAATAGTATAATTTAAACTTTGTCATCATGAAGTTTAAGTATAACTGATAAATTCTGCTTGATACACTCTGCCAGTTTGAGCTGTTTCACGTCCTTTCCAGAACTAAAAAATATTTTGAGAATTCTAAATTAAAGAAAATATTTGAAGACTAATCAAATTCATTTTGGTTTAGTGAGAAAAACAAAAAATGCTGATCAAATTGCACATATTCAAAAGGAGGCTAGAGAATATGTGCAGTTCAATCAGCCACTCATGTAAAATATTAGAAACTATTAAAACCTGTAACCAGCCATACAACCGAGGAGGGTAGCCGCTTCACACACACTGAGAGCAGGTGACCTTTTTTTTTTGTTCTCATCCTGGAGTCCTCGTACTTACCAAGGTGACAAATAAATGGTAGAAAATGAAATAAATGGCCACAAAGGGAGCCACTTTTTCCCCTGTATTGTACATAGTAACATGCATAACTTCAATCCACCCTTTCTGGGTTAGAATTTGAAACATGGACATGAAAGCCTGTGAAAGGGGAGATAATACCATAAATACACACCAAAAATTAACTTGTTCAATTGGGAGTTGGGGGAGGTTAAAAAAAGAAATGCAAATAAAAAAAATGTGTCACAGTCATCATAGTCAATAACATGAACAAAAGAAAAAAAAATACTTCAACAAAACTATTGACAGAACAACACTCAGAAAAAAGTGCAATGGTTTGGCACAAACAAGAAGTGAAGAAAAACAAACAAAATATTTTGTTGATCTTAGAGCAGACAGAACATGCAAGAGTAGATTGTACTGAAATAGAGCCAAAATATTGAGAAATGTGAGGAGAAATGTGCAAGACTTATTTAAAAAAAAAAAAAGCACACGCTAGTCTGTTAGAGTTGAATATTTATGATTTATGTAGCAGAACATCACAGTAGGAGCAAGGAAATAGTTGTGTCTGTGTCAGCAACTGAGGTTCAGAAAAATAAATTTTCTAACGCAGAGATGATGAAAAAAAATGTAAATCAAAATCTGCTTTAAAGCATGATACAAGAAAGTAAAAAAAATAAAAATAAATATGTGTAGTTAAATAAATCATGTACACTAGTAGCCTGTACCTTACAAGTCATGGCGGTTAGTTCGTTAGCAGCTTACGCTTTGTGTTTACAAATTATGAGTAGACTACATTTGAAGAAGAAATGAATGAAGTTTACATGTTTAGATTTATTTTCTTTCTCAGACACGTGTTATATTCATAACAATTAATGCAAAGTGAAATAACTGACATAAAATAGTATGAGGTTACTGATCATGCATTTATTAGATGGTTGACAGTTTAGGCAGATCCAGATCCTACAGTGTACATCCATTTTAGTTGAAGAGTTTAAACTTTTGGCTAAAATATAAACTTCTCATCATGATAACTGAACACATACAATCAGCTTTGAAAGTAAAGATACTTTTTTGTCCCAATTATAACTTAAGTTATACAGAATAAGCATAACAGAGAGATATTTTCTGTTTTCCATAGTATCATAGAGGACATGATTTGCATCACTTAAAATGTAACTTTTATTACTTTTAGCAAAAACAGCATTAGATACAAAAATTGATTTCGTTTTTTAGAATGCAAAACTACTGTTCATTTTTCACTTGTATTTAATGCATATTAAAAATAGCAAAATGAAAAATAAAAAAAACTTTTGCTCACCTATCAGTTTTAGGTTAATTTTTAAAAAAAATCTATAGCAAAATGTTAACATAATTTTAATACAAAAGCCTATTGGTTTGTGACTTCAATCTGAAAATAGAACCTGACCAACGGTAAACGTAACAACCTCTCCACCCACATTTAGATTGAAGATAAAAGACAACAACACTGAATTAAAAAAAAAAAAAAAGTAGTTGGGTTTTTTTTTTTTTCATGAATAGAATATGGTCATCCTGAATAATTAATGGTCAGACAACACAGCCATTCTGTATAACTTATGGTCATTCTGTATAACTTATTTTTCTTTAGCTTCCATCCCCTACTGCCCTTATCATATGTACTTTATATTAGCACACTGTATAACAAACAAAGCTATCTAAACCTGCCATTTGGTTTTGAAGGAGATAATTCAAGAAAAAAGGTCTGGGATGCTTTTTTTTGTGTGTGCCGCAGGTGTTCCACCGCTGCTACTCACCACATTGACAAACAAATGGAAGACCATAAAATAAATAGCCACAAGGGCCTGAGTTAAGCAGTCTGTGAGACTATTCATTAGGTCTAAGGAAACATCAGTCCATCCCTCAGAGCACATGATTTGAAACATGGACAGAAAAGCCTAGATGGAATATGTATGTTGGTATTGAAGCATTCAGCGCTCTTGGTGGTAATTGTAAACACAATCAAAATGTGGAAATATAAGATGACTGCCATAGGCAGTACAAACAAAGATTACATTTTTAATTGGCTGATTAAAAAATACATTTGATAGCTTAAAATGTTCCTAAAATAAAAATATTGGTCAATTAATTCTTTGTTAAATAGTTATAAGATTTTCATGTATCGCTGGATGCAACTTCTCCTTTCAATGCATATATCAGAACAGAACCTGGCTAACTGAAATAAGCTTTACAAACTTAACAGAAATATTGTTCTTTACTAAAGTGAATTTTACAAAATTGTTAGCCAGAGGTCAGTTTACATTCAAATAAGTTCAAAATGCTTTGAAATTTAAATCAGTAGTAGTTATATATGTATATACATATTAAACAAAGATTTTTTGGTGAACTTTTTTTTCCCCCAAAATATCATAATTTCAGAATGAGAAAAGTGATTGCCATTTTAGAGAGATCTCTTGATGTTTTTTTTCTAGCTTTAATGATTCAGCTATTCCTATCAATATTAAAATTTCTTAGACTTTCATCAATACTTTTCCATAATGAAAGTCTTCCCAGTTGATGAATTATCTGAAGATCACATACCCTTACACAAAAGGAGATCAATCTAAGCCTACAAAAAAGAGGAGCACAGTCTTTGCCTAAATGCCAGATATCTTAGACATTTGCTCTATAGAAGAGTCACATTTTATGTTGTTACTTGTAGTGATAACATTGTTGTTTATATTTACAGGTGAACTATAATTATTATCTTTATCTGAAGCCTTAAAATAAAGAAACAATACCTGCACTTAATGACTTGTATAAAAATGTGTAAACTAAATGTAAACTTTTTAAAATATGAAAATATAAATTTTGAATATATTTTATAGCAGAGATTATGAGTATAGACAAAGCTTTAACTGGGCATATGAGAGGAAAGTGATGACAGAAAATACTGTCCATTATTCATTCATAGGTATATCTATAAAAAGTGACTTGACTTTTGACTTCAAAGAAAACTTGACAATGACTCATTCTTCTCAGAAATCTTGCTAAGGCATTTAATATTTACTATCATTATACCAACTTTAGATATGACAACACTCCAATAATTGGAAGGTTTGTACAACCTTTTAAAATGGTCAGTTTAAGCAAGTTTTCCTCCTAACATTTTTTTTTGGCTTAAAAAAAGGAAGGAAAAAGAAAAGGAAGAGCTGGGAGGACAACATCAAGGAATGGGCGGGTCTGTCTATTGAAGAGACTAATCCTGGCAACAGACAAAGAGGAATGGAGAGAGATGGTCATCAGATTATCTATGGTGCCTCAACAGTCTAACAAACAGAAGGTAAAGGAAGGGTGAAAAAAAATGTTAAGAAGGAAAATTAACAGTAGACAGGATTATGGTAGAAACCCAGATCAAAGAAGACCAGACCTGCCAAGTCTGTGGGAATTATGAACCAAAGTGCCTAAAAGTTTTAGTTTCTCTTTCATCAAAGAATTTTCAGGATTTAGAAAAAAAAATATAAAAATGAATTAGACAGAAACATGTTCATGAACTAAAACTTAAATATAAATTCTAATCCAAAGCAGTGTTTATATATTTCCCAGTACTAGTAACAACTAAGATGTGTGTAAATCCAGAGAACAAAAATAACAATATTTTGAATAAAAACAACACATCACCTGAAAACAAATATCATATTATATACATTTTTTTATTTTTTGTAGTATGAGATGAACAAGCATTAGAATAAAGTAAATCATTATAATATAAGAATTGTAATTTTAAAAATACACTGTCAATATATTTTGAATGCTTTCTAATTCAATAGAAACAAATATTTTACCTCTTTAAAAGTCTGAAACTTTTTAAAGCCTGGAATAAAACAGAACAATTGAAGACTTATGCTTGAAGCAATGATCAGTAAGCACATTGTGAACAATATCAAGCTGCCAAGCTTTTTGGGTGGACCAAATATCTGAAATATTAAGTCCAGAAACAAAAATCAGCAAACGTAGCTTTACAAAAATTAGCTGCTTTCAAGATATATGTGATATAGGGTTAACAGATTTAAACCACTTGGCTACAAATCGAGAGGGCTTCGCTACCTATCAAGGGGCTCGAGTTCGACACTTGACTTGCATAGTTGTGTTTTCTAAGCATCTAATGGCAGCAAGGAAAAATTATCCCAGATACCACCTCCTTCCACTGATCGACAAAAGATTAAATCAGAGAGAGAGCACTGAGCACGCTATAAGCATGAAAGATGCTCTGTATAAAAGCAATTTTAAAAAAAACCCAGTCATCTGCCTTCCCTTACCCCATAATCTTTTAAATGTAACAATAAAAAAACAATTCTTTAAATTGATAACATAGATAAAAGAAAACAACAATGCTATGCATCACTCCAAGTATCTAAAATCCTTGAAAGTAATCTCCTCATATTAAACCCTGATACCTAATGACCCAACATATAGACAATGGATTTACATATTTAAATTGTATTTAAAAAAAACAAGTAGACATATGCTGGATGTACAAGAAACATCTTTCAATTATAAGAAAGGACAAGTCCCCAGGAAGATCTTCTATCAGGTCAGCAGTACTATCTCTATGGTCATTGAGAAATAAGTTTATTTCATTGGTTGAACACATTATACTCAATCATTTTCTTAAATGCTACTTTTTTTTCTTTTTGACTTAAAAATATTTTTTTTAACATTGTTATATCCACACTTCTGTTAGCTCTGTAATAAAATTAATATACACATGTGTCTATGAAATAAATCTCATTATGCAAACAGCATTTTTTACTTACTTTGAAACAGAAACCTTCAAGTATTGGTGATGCTTTTATCAGCCTAAAGAGTCTTACAACCTAAAAAAACAACAATTTAGATATTAATGTCAATTTATAAAACTTGTCAATGAGAACACACATTCAAGAGCGCTTTTACACTGCTGCTATACACTGTGCTATGTACAAATACAACCTGCTATACAAATATGCACTATGCACTTTGCCATCGTCCAGGCATACTTCTATGCACATGCAGTTATACTATACTCATGTTCACCATGGCTTAGACTTGTATACACGGTCATATATACATACTTTGACTTACAGTTCAAACATGCTAACTCTTAAGCATTTCAAACTTGACACGAAAAGCTTGTTAGGTGTGTACCTGAAAGGAAGTCATTAATGAGCGGTACAGTTCAGGAATGATATGCAAGGTCGTTCCAAAGACAAGGACCAGCTCAAACTTGTGCAGAGACCGCTTCAAGTAACCATGTAATCCTAGACACCAGATTTTGAACACAGCTTCCAGTGCAAATAGAATAGTCAGAACAACCTAGTGTCATAATAGAAAATCAACTAATGTTAACAATGTTAAATTTCAGTTTCACATATTTTACAACATAGAAAACAGTGCAATTAACATTCAAATTTCATCCACAAATTTGGTTATGGATGATTTGAATGGCCATAAATAAATATACTTCTTTTTCACTCTTACATTTTTTTAAAGTATAAGTAATGGTCCACAAGGCAAGTGAAAATAGTTCATCAATTTCTTAACAAATGATGGCTCACTATGGTACTGAGTTAAAAAGTTAAAGATAAGTAACAGCTTGCATTCTTTACTTTAAAATAAAAACTTATATAAATCTATTGTTATAACCCTGCCTTGCACAACACCATCAGAGTTAGTGCAACAGGTGCACACTAGCTTGTGCACTGTTAGAGACTAGACTTGAAATGATACTATATAACTAGAGAGCTCTTATTCTTTCTTTTCACATAAGTAAGATACAAGATGCAAAACACCTTTTTTATCTTTTGGGGTATTATCTCCTATCATTCTTCTATGTAAATTTCACAAGTATAAACTACTGCTCGTGCACTTTGAGAGACTAGGAATGAATGTTTACATTGTAGCAGCAACTAAGTTCAGAAGCCTAGGGGCTTAAGAGAAGCTATGATAAACGCAGACCTTATTATTATGTGTTTGTGATGTCCTATAAATAAACCCTTTATCATTGAGTTGCCTCCCTGTTTTTTATTACAGTATTTTTACAAACATTTGTACCAAACCAAAGTTTAAACTTCAAGTTTCTTTGCCTTAAGCAAATAATCACTAAGCTGGCCAAGTAACACCAGCAAGAAGGCTTAAAACAATAGAAAGCTTGCAAAAAATAGTTCTAACTTATATATATTTTAGAAATAGATATACAAGTCACCTCTGAATAGTAAAAGATATCAAATTTTTCATTTGGATTTTTCTTGTGGTGATCAAAGCTCAGACTGGCAGCTATAACAGCATCAATGAGAACAAGAAGAAGGATGAATGTGTGGAAAAAATTAGACCTCAGGACTTGCTGAAATATTGGAGGAGCCAGGCCATGGGTTTTATTTTCATCCACCATCACCAGTTTCCATGAGCCACCATCATTTTGAATAACCTAAAGATAGTAGTACAGAAAACTTTGATGGTTTGAAAGGAATTAAAAAAAAAAAAATTTAATTTAAACTTTTTGAAATGCATATGTACATTTTGTTTGAATTAATTATCTAGGTTATCTGAATATATATAAATATGTGTAAATGGGCTGTTACGAGCAGATGAGACTCTTAATCATACAATAACAGACTCATATATGGTAGATTATGATGACTTTAATCTTGAGTCACAATTAATAATATATCAATAATAACTTTGATTACGTTACTCCATTTTCGGATTCCATCTTAACTCCCCTTTCAACACACATTCGCACCATTCCACATTCACGTTATGCTGCCCACGTAACATGGGCATTAAAAATTCAGCACTAGCATCACCTGACTGGCATCTGATTCTGCTGTTCCTCCACGTGAGCCCCACATCTGCTGAAACTGCACACGAATTTCAGCAAAAGTTTCAATAATGACAGCAATGAAAACATTCTAGGAAGAAAAAGTCAAATTTCGTTAAATAAAAAAAATAGATATGTTTAATAACTAGTTGTATACCACTATTAATACTCAACAATTGACTTTTTTCATATTTTGGGGGTTAAGGGTCAAGAAGATAGTTTAAGGTTCACAGCAGAATGACTTACTTTTACTAGCCATGCAAGGAAAAAAATCAGTGATAGAAAATATAAGTAGGCTTTGTAGCTCTGGAGGCTGTCAATGGAGTTGTACATGAGGAAAACCCAGCCTTCTTGAGAGGCTGCTTGATACACTGTGAACACACTCAGGGCTGCATGAATTAACATGTGAAGTTAAGATACAAGTTCAACTAATGAAAAAAGTTTAGCAGTTTGTAGTTATTGCAAACATATTATGAGGAATCATATTTAAAGCTTTATTTTACAAATCCCATGCTAATCAATAAAATACTAGTTTTACACACAATGAGGATTCCTCCCAACCCAGAAACGCTGATGTCATTAGATAGTTGTAGAGCTGCAATGGCCCTCATTGGATATTTTATTTTTAGCTTTATGTCAAGGTACTTTTGAACTGGACACTTTAAAGATACTTCTTAAATAGAGACCTCTCTTATTCTATCTTTCTTTTTACATATTAAGCTACAAGATTCAAAACAACTTTTTTATCTTATGGGGTATTATCTCCTATCATTCATCTAAGTAAATTTCACAAATATAAATGACTGGTCTGCAGAGTTCCCCAAGGACATGATTTGAGAAACACTTTTTTTTTTTTACAGAATACTGAAATAAAAATTGTAATAACACAGAAATTTCCATAAAGACACATTAACACATCAAAATTTTTTTTTTAAATGGAAATTAAAAATTTTTTTGAATGACGCTTTATACTGTAAAATAAAACAAAGATACAAGAGTTTATCTTTAATGTAACTAGGAAAATAAGACAACAAAAGAAGGTACTGACGTAAATGATCAAAACCATTGAAGCCCATGACTGCTGGGGACATAGCTAACTCCATACACACCATATCATTCTGGCATTGATAGCCAGCATCTGGGTCTGGTGAACAAAAGGTGTCTGGTACAGCCAGGTCAAACAGCGTGACATTACTGTGTGAAGAAAACATTAGGCATAATAATATAGTAAACAAAATAAAATATATAGAATTATGTAAATGGCAGGAGAATCCAAAAGCCATGGGTGTCTATATTAAACAATGATGTTGAAAAAAAAAGATAGTCTCAGTTGTAGTAGGTCTTTTGAAAACAAAAATCCAATTTAAGAAAATCAAATAAACATTTGATGTAGGTTCTACCTTGGATCTGTTCCGTTCCTGACACATTTGTGCTTCATTTTACCAAAAAACTGGACACCAAGAAACCCATACAATGACATGAAGAAAAGGAAGAAAATGGTGACATTATAGATCTGCTGACTTGAGCGCCTGGAAGCAGAAGTACAATAGAATTTTCAATTAATAAATTACTTCCAATGTTTTCTCTATACAGGCCTAACATATTTGAGTTTAAGCTAACATAAATGTGTATATGTTAGTGTAAGAAAGTAGAGCTTGTTCTAGTGTCACATGATACAATCTTTCAGAAGTATTATCTCATGTTACCATTGTTATAGGTTTAGAATGGGATTAGTTTAATCTGAGATTTCCTTTGAGCGACACAACTTTAAATAGCACTTTATTTGGACGGAAGTGGATCTGGGATAGAAACGACAGTTGAAGACACACTCCTTTAGCTTAAAGCAATACTTGATATTTGTTAGGAACTGATGACATTGGACTGTGCCCCTTCTTTGTGTATTAAAGAATATTTCAAGTTGAACACGCATTATCAAGTTTTTTATCATATGTTGTGAGTGTTAGCGAACCGCAAGGCCTGAGTGTGAGTTACTACTAATTTCTACATTTACATCTAATACCAACAACACCACAATACCATAAATGTAGAATCATTCCTCTAGATTACATTTCATTAACATGTTAGATGAAGGCTTACAATAAAATCCTTTTAATAATTATTATCCTGACTTTCCTTATAAAAGTCTTTATTTTTTAAATACTAATTTCTCAAAAGTCAACAAAAAAAAAAGTAAAAAGAAATGCTTTTGTCACTTCGATTAAAAAAAATTAGCATTTAGTTTATCTTTCAATTAGTCAAATAATTAATTGATTAATGGCCATGTCTTATATTCCAAAGATGAAGAATGAGTGCAGTGTTTCACATGTCAAATAATTATACATGATACAAAAGATGTGGGACATTTTGTTATTAAGTTAGATGTTAATATAGACGTAAACATTCTTAAATGAACACAGAGGATACTACATACTTGAAGATTGAGTTGATTCTGTTCTTTGGGAGCTGAAATTTCAAAAAATTTCTGAACACTCTGACAAGTATCAAAGGTCTGGGTGCTCTAATGATTCTGAAGTTATTTGCAAGAGATTCTGGTCCGGGATGAGCTGCTATTTCATAAATCTGTAAATAGAGAGTGCATACAAATATTTTTAATGCTTTGAAAATGTAGACTCTAGCCTATGTATTTGAGGTGAAAGATTTCTATAGTAACTATGTGTACATAGTTTAGGCCTTCCATTCTTTCAACATATCCTAAAAAAAACAAAAAAAATAACAACAACAGAACAATAAAGGATCTCATTAGAGTTTGCAGAGATGAAGATTTTAAAGAAGTGAACATTAGTTATTAATACTGGTTTGATTACATTCTAGATGGTCAGCATAAACGTGACTTGTTTCATATAAATATAGATTATTAAGAACAAGCCATACCTGCAAAATTACAGATCCCCACAAACATATAACCATTATACCATCAAATCTACACCATCTGTCCTTCATATAAGGAGCTTCACCCTAAAGAAAATGAAATGAGAAGACTTGAATGATAAACACTTATAGACTCATACTGAAATAAACAATGCTAATGAATGCTTATAAATACTAATTAAAAAAAAAAAACTTTTAAACAGACACATTTTCCAAAACTGCACAATTTCTATAGATACAATTAAGAGAGGTATAGGGAAGTCAGCTCATAAACAAGCTTTTACTTTTTAAAAATCCTGATACCAGAAAACTCCTTAAAATTCAAAACAAAAATTGTTTTAGAAAACTTAAATCTAAAGGAGGGGGCACAGTGGCTAAGAGATGAAGTGCTAGGGTTCAAATCTCAGTGAAGACTGGGATTTTAAATTTCTGGATTTTTAGGGCACCCCTGAGTGAACCCAACTCTAATGGGTACCTGACTTTAGTTGGGGAAAGTAAAAGCTGTTGGTCATAGCGCTGGTCACATGACACACTGCTGGTTAATTGTTGGCCAAAGAAATAGATGACCTATATATTGCATGGTCTGAAAGGGGCACTTTACTTTTAAAAACTAAAGGGATAACCACCCACACAAGTAGTAATACTTGTAGTACAAACACAAACCTTAAAGACACCCCTGATGCGCATCTTGGCAACTAGCTCTGCTGTGAACAACATCATGATCACCAGGTCAAGGATTAGTGTGATAGTCATAAGCATCGGGTACTCTTTAAATGTCTCTGGAGTATTGGCACTCACTGAGATCATGCTTACAAATGCACACAGTCTGAGAACAAGTCGCACCTGAACAAAATCACACATTAATTTTATAGATGATGATGACAGAAAGTTTAACAAATGAGAAAAATAATAATTAAGTTTCAAGATTAAATATCTATGAAAAATAAAATAAATATCTATGAAAAATAAAATAAATATCTATAAAATATACAAAATAAATATCTATGAAAATACAACATATATATGTATGAAAGATATGAGTTGATATTGTACTAGCTTATTTACTTTTGGACTGCTTAATTTCAGTTTTTGTAGACCTGCACATGATACGCCTTGTGGACACTAGATAATAGTTAAAAAAAAAAAGGAGGTATTATTTCTATGTATTCACAGTTATAAAGACTGCAGTGTGAGTTGTCAAATTACCAGTGTACACAGGGGTTAGTTGTTAGTTTGGTTTCTGGTTACTTTTAAGATAACTTACTTTATCGTAATTAAAATTATTTCCCTTTTTCTAACTCTCAGAATAAAATATATATTATATTTACTCGTTGTATGACATAGTTAGAACATACAAACTAAAAATGGCTTAATAAGAACAAGACAAGTTTACAAAAAAAAAAGTGACAATAATTATTTTCTAGGCAGTGATACAAAATACTAATTATGTTCAACTTCACTATATCTATTAGGGTAGGATATACATATATTTTAACTTACCCAGCTTTTATTGACCCATTCAATATCAGCATTGTCATTAAGGTTTTCATCTGGGCCATAGTCGGCCATTAACATCCCATCTTTGAAGCTTGTCTTACGGTTGACAAGCATTTTTGTGAGTTTGTTTGATTGCTCTACATGATTAATTTAAAATGGCTGTGTTCTAGCTGAAATGAAAATGTTGACTTAATGAATGTTGAAGTTTTGCCTTTAAATTGATCTTCTTACAGTAGACTGGATTTAGTTTTTTAGAAACAAATCTGGTTTAATTCTGAGATTTTAGTGTCTGTCCTATTTTATTTGTTGACTGGTCTTAACCCTATACTGTTCTCAAATAGTCTGAAGGATAGACCAGTCCAGACCCTCAGTTTCTTTTACCTAGACAATTGTTTGTTTTGTAAAATGTTTTACAAGTTTCAAATGTTCCTTCAGAGTTGAAGTCCTAGTCCAAACTAAATGGGGAATGGGAGTAGGCAGGGTTTGAACCCAGGACCATCGATAAATCCAAACGACAGTCCAGCGGGCAAACCGCACAACCAGGCAGCAAGCCAATTCTTAGATCTAGACAGTTAAAACACAAACCCTGGATGAGCACATAACCTGCACACGAGTATACCCCAAATAAATTACAAAGTAAGTAAAAACTAATACAACCAGCATCCTTATATACCCCAAGAGTGCAAAGCATGACTATCATATATATATATATATATCTGTGACAATCTGCCCTATTTGTTTTCTTGAGGTTTAGAATGAGATGTTCATAAAAGCTTTCTAATGTACATTTCACAACCACTCAGCTAACTATATGAGGTATAAAGACCCACCACTATGTCCATAGTTTCCATTATGCTATGGTTATGAATATAAAAAAATGTGTAAACCCCGCATCTTTGTATACCCCAAACAGCTACCATTCAATGACAATTGTAAAAATCTGAATAACCCACAGGTTATATCAATATTATTGAATATATGCTCAAAAATACAGTAATAATGTCTAGTCTATATAATAATAATTAATAATAATAATATAACGAAGTGCCTATTCCCAACCAGCTGGGAATAGGCTTTAGCCCTATTCCCAGTCGTCTGTTCAGGTCACATGAGGTCAAAGCCTTATTCCCAGTCAACCGGAAGTGGTTCTTATGTTAAAGGTCAAACAAGATGTCAGGAATCAATCCTACATGCTTTGTCCACAGTCACTGATTTGATTTAGAGTTTTAACATAGATCTAGTAAATCTTGATATAGTATTGTTCACTTCATAGGTATAGAACATGATCCATTGATTCTTATTGTGGTACAATCTCTCAAAGATATCCACTACTTCCACCACAACTTGGCCTTAGATTATAAAATCCTGTGTAGGATATATCCTACCCACCTGCCTCCCCTATTTCACCTTAGTGAGAACAATAAACTTAAATTTGATATACCCTATCCTATATTGAATAGAATCAACATAAACATTACTATGTGTCTTCACATGCTATTGCTTTGCAACAAAATTTAAACCCCATTCTCCCCAATTACATTTTTATCTCTGCCTAGTTTTGATAGTTCCTTTTTTATTATAGCCATCCTCAATGCACTAAGTTTAATAATGAAGATGGGAGAGGGAACATTGTAAACACATGTCAAAAATATCAACAAGCAGTATATAGGCCTTAAAGTCAATGCCAAGTCAAAAAAAAAAAATTAATTGGAGATTATGTGACCAGGAATGAAATGAAAACAAAAACAGTGAATAAATATATTTTATTTATCTTATAGCTATTACAAATATTCAGCTCAAACATTTAACAACAATATGACCTAACAATTCTATTATAAATAACCTATAAAGTATACATTGTTCCTTTAATTACATTAGGGAAAAAATAATAGTTTAATAAATTGTAAAGATTTATCAATATCAAACCAATTTTATTTTATAGCTATTTTCTATTATCTTCTTTTAAATCAGTCACTTTAAAAAAATAAAACATTTAACATTTAACTGAATAGGATTTGACCTAAACACAGTGGACTGGGAA
The DNA here is from genome assembly GCF_947242115.1 of Biomphalaria glabrata. NCBI lineage: Eukaryota > Metazoa > Mollusca > Gastropoda > Planorbidae > Biomphalaria > Biomphalaria glabrata. The sequence continues at coordinate 14,929,520 of NC_074725.1, read as the reverse complement.
TAAGGTTTTGACCTAATTTGACCCTGTTGACTGTGAATAGGGTTTTGACCTTATTTGACCCATCCATCCGGTTGGAAATAGGGTTGAAGCCTATTCACAACTGGTTGGGAATAGGGTCCGCCATAATATAATTATTATAATAAATAATAGTAATAGACGTAATACTTAGTAATAACTAAATAGTAGTATAAATTTTATATAGGCATAGGCCTATATTGCCCTATATAATTAAATACTCAGTAGATCTAATTAATCATCTATACTAGAAAGATGAAACAGATAGGGTACCACAGATAGATCTATATTTAATTATTTATATCATAATAATTAATATTATTTAGATCTAATTATATATCTAGATCTATAATCTAGTAGTAGATCATGATATGATCATATGTACACTAGTCCTAGACGTCCTAGTAAATAGTAATTTAGTTTACTATGTAACTAAATCTAGTAGATCGATGTTTTGTTAACTTAAGGCTCTGCAAGTTGATTTACATTTTAATTTAAAAATACATATAACATATACAATATATAAACATATAGATCTAGAGTCTAGGTCTAGATTTATATGGAAAATGTCTAGATCTAGAAGTCTAGATTAGATAGAAAAGGGTAGAAAAGATCTAGTCTATGAGCACAGACCTATATTAATATAGATACACTAAAGTCTAGATCTAGATCTATATATAGATCAGAAGTACTCACTCTAAGACCAAAATCTATAGATCTAAATTATCTAAATTCCTTTTTGTTGGAAAATCTCGTTTTTTTAAATTTTCATAAAAATATTAATATTGAATGAATATTAAATTTTAATAAGCAAATAATAAAGCGTTTAGTTTTAAACAGATCTATTTTGTGGAATAGTAGGGAATAATTCACATTAACTTTTATTTAGTATACAAACCATAGCTCTACCTGGCACACAATCCACAGTTTTTTTCCCTTGACCTATGCGAGATGTAGATCTAGAATATCATTATCTAGTTTTTCTATTTAAGAATTCGTTCTGTAGATATATAGAGTATACTAGGGTCTATCTAGATCTTGATTACGTCCTACGCTTGTCCAAATATGTTAAACAAGTACATGAAAAAAATATATTTAAATCTTAAATCTAGCATACACCCGAAAATACTGCATTACTGCCCCTTCCCCATTTTCTTTGCACTATGGTAGATTCTTATAACTGAACACCGACTTTCGGGAACTAGGTCAATTTTTTATTTTATTTTTTTATTTGGTGAAGGTTTAACTTACAAAAAAACTGAAAGCAGATTCTTATTCTGCAACTAAAGGACTATAAAAATAGCTGTGTTCCTTAGTATTACCACCCATAGTCAAGATTTTATTTTAAAATAAATTAGGTCACTTCATGCTCCTATTTTGAACGCAGTTTTTGGGCTTTCTCCATTAGTTGAACAGTGAGCACCGGTGTTGAACACCACTATGTAATAAATAAATAAATAAATAAATTATATCGGTGTTACTTAAAAATTATTTAGATTGTAGTTAAAGAAGTAGATTCAATTTTGCAATATGTATTTATAGTCTATTTCCTCATATACTCTCTCTATTTCTCTCTTTATATATATATATATATATATATATATATATATATATATATATATATATATATATATCGTGTATAGTTTATTTATTTAAATACCTATATAATCTATGTGTAGAAACAGACAGAAATAATTTATATAGATTATAGAGCTATAAATTAATTATTTTAATTTAATAAACATGATATTTTCTACTAGGCTACTTGTATTTTCTCTCTGTCTTTCTTTTAACTCCCATCCAAGGACCCTCTTCTTGTTTTCATAATTTGGATGTTCGTTTTGTGACACCTTAACATCCCCTCCCTCCCATAGATGCTTATAATTCTTTTCATGACTCTCTCCCCCTTCCCTCCACTGCCTGTTGGATAGTTTGTGACACTTCTCGCTGAGTGTATATCTCTCCTTACCGCCAGCTTATCTTGCGTGATCACATATGCAGTGGGCATGGTCTCTGGCTTCAAATTAGCAGCCCACACTTTTTCTTTCATTCATAAGTTATATATTCTAGATATCTCTATCTAGGTCATGTTTATTCATTGAAAAAATCATAGATTTATTAATCCCAATAATATTTCTTAATACGATTTTGCTGTGTTCAAAAAGGAGAATGAGCTGAATTCATTATTATTTGTTTGGACACCCCCTTTTTTTAATTTTATTTAACAGCTGACGGTATAAATGTGATTGGAATGTCTTTCTAAAGATGTTTGGAAGCTTATTTTGATATGCCCATCAGCCTACGATCAAACAGGCTCATGATATAGCCTTCATCCCTTATATGGGTATGAATTGCCGTGGGAGGTTAAAACAACAGCTTAACATACATGGTTACCGAGAATCTAAATAACTGCCATCTGCTTTGGAAAAACGGAACAAAATTACCAGAACTTATCTAAAATTGGACATGCGCAGTCCCGAATCGTCGATTTTAGCTCCAAACATAAAAACAAATGAATTACAAACAAAAAAAAGCGACCCGTTTAGAAAGGAGAATCCGGTGGGGTGTTCAAACTATAAGATAAGATAGTCTAGATTTAATTTAATTTTGGTCCAACAACATTTTTTTTTAAACACAGCTTTGTCTGAAAAGATAAGAAATAGATCTATATAAGCTAATTGTCACCAAAATGAGTATTCTCATTGATGAATAATTGAATATTGTTAATATCATGTAGTCAAATTTGGTCAAAGGTTCAATGTTATGTAGATCTATATCTTAGATGTATTGTGCCTGGTGGAACTTATCACTGAAGTAACGTCTGTATCATATAAGATAAGATCACTGACAGGAGAAGGCTAGCAACAGGAGCATAATCCAGTAAGCTGGAGGGGGCTCATTAGCCTTGGCTGGCTACCCATCTAGGATAAGAAAAACCACAAATCCAAACCTATGCTGCCAAACATGGGAAAGGCTTCTGGAGTCAACCTTGAGAACAATTCAACAGCCATTGATCCTTAGGCAGCTAGCAGCACAGTACCTCATCCCGGTAGAACTTGCAATGCCACTGATCCTAAACTGTATCAGGCACTTATAATTTCTTTAGACCAGGCATGTCAAACTCATTAAGGTGTATGGGTCACATAAAAAACTTACTACGACCTGAGGGGCGGCAACAAAAAATCAGTTGCAAAACAGCCTACTAGTAAATAAGAAATAATACAATAGAATACAATAATTTATGGCATACCTGTCCCTTAGTTAGCTAAATTTGTAGTACTATTTGGTAATTATAAATTACTATGATTACGCATTATTTTCTTTGTCTTGATGTTTGACATCTTTTCTGAGATACAATTTTATTAATGTCAGGTTGAAGTTTGCCACTGACACTTTCATCACTGATGACAAATGTTGATCAGATAATCTCGAACATTGAGGTGTTTTTATAGCTTTTATTATGGAAAAGAACTGCTCACATAGCTAGAATTCTGGCTGCAAATTTCCGCAATTCATCTGGCCGCAATTCAAAGTACCGTTCATGGTAAATAACTGTAAATTTTTGGCACAGCCAATTCTATTTTCTTTGATTTCAACAAAGAATCTGACTGCTATTCTATCAGCTCTAGTTGCACATTACCAGCTGCATTTTCAAAATCAAATGAGAATGGAGATACAAACAACGAAACTTCTTGCTCGTATGAAACGTAGTCACGAAAACGGCCATTGAAAGCATCTACTAACAATTCCAGGAGTAAGACATATTTACCAAATGATATAGCCGTATTTAATCTGTTTAGTTCCTGGCACGTTGAGAAGTGAACAAGAATTTCTTTTCATATTTGGTTTATCCAAAGTCGTTATTTTGCATGATAGACAGTGTAAGAGAATATACATTGTAAGCTAACTGATACCAAAATGATGATTTCTTTGATGCAATGGTTATTGCATAAAATAACTCATTTGATATGTTCTTGGTCAATCGAATAGGATATACAATATATTATAGCATTTGAAAATTGTAGCAAGATCAATGTTTTTCTTAGCTAATGCACATAAATTACTTTTATTACTCATACATTGTGGGGGATAAGATTTAAGCAAGAGGGTTTGTCTTATTTGAAAAATAAATTCTAGTATACAGTACTGCTTACTGCATTTGAGGTATTTGAAGTCTAAAGCTAATGTGAATTAAATCTATGATAGTATACATTGTATTCAGTTGGAAACATATATATATATATATATTGTATTTAAGTACTCTGATGTGTGTATATGTCATAAACTGCAGACACTACTCCTACTTTTACAAAACTTACTGCAGACACTACTCCTACTTTTACTAAACTTACTGCAGACACTACTCCTACTTTTACTAAACTTACTGCAGACAATGCTCCTACTTTTACTAAACTTACTGCAGACACTACTCCTACCCTTACTAAACTTACTGCAGACACTACTCCTACTTTTACAAAACTTACTGCAGACACTGCTCCTACCCTTACAACACTTACTGCAGACACTGCTCCTACCCTTACAAAACTTACTGCAGACAATGCTCCTACCTTACAAAACTTACTGCAGTCACTACTCCCACCCTTACAAAACTTACTGCAGACACTGCTCCTACCCTTACAAAACTTACTGCAGACACTGCTCCTACCCTTACAAAACTTACTGCAGACACTACTCCTACCCTTACAAAACTTACTGCAGACACTGGTCCTACCCTTACAAAACTTACTGCAGACACTACTCTAACCCTTACAAAACTTACTGCAGACACTGCTCCTACCCTTACAGAAACTGTGAAACATAAACTTCTTGAATCCCCCAAATTCTCTCAGACAGAATTTATTATTTCAACAATCCATCTTAGACAACAGCTTATATAGAAGTGGGGAGCAGCTGACAATAACAGCACAATACTTTTCTATGTCAGAAGAGTCTACAGCCAAAAGCATAAGACTGGCTAGAAGCAAAAGAATTATGTGTCTTGACAAACTTTTGAAAAATAAATGTTTCATTTCTTTCATTATTGAAAATGACATTTTTTTTGTCAATGTGCCCTAATTAGCTAGCCAGTTTTATATTAAAATATATCTTTTTATGCCAGTCAAAGTAAGCTACCATTACGATTACAATATAATATTAAGATAGTTGGACATTAAAACAATATTTTAAAATATTTTTCTTTATTATATAATATTCAGCATTGCAAAAAACAAGCAAACAAACAATTGAGAAACTTTTAAGTTTTAAATTCTCATAACAAATTATAAATCTCACTAAAAATGTCAATAAACATTTTTTTTCATTCAATCCAAATGATCTATACACTTGTAATATATACAAAAGTATTTTTAAAAAGATATATACATATAGCATGTAAAAAAAGCTTTATTAAATATGGTTGTAAGGAAAAACAACAACAAACCTATAAATAGATTCTTATTGATCAGCAATGTCTGTTAAATAAAAAACTTGATAGTTTAAAAAAAATGTACCTAATTAAAAAAATCATTTCAAAATAAACATTGTAAATCATGAAATGTTGCATTTTTTTAAAGAGATTTAAACGTCCATCACAGTCAGTTAAAAACATACTTTGAAACAAATGACACAAGTAAAATTGTATCTAAATTGGAATAATAGATTTTAAATGGACAAAGTCAACATACATAAATATAAATTGAAACAATTCAAAAAGAAAAAATAATATTATTTATTCAAATCAAAGATATTTTTATTTACAACTAAAAATAAATAAATGACTCCCCCATGTTTATAGCAATATTGCATAAAACATCTTATTCTTTACAACTTTGTTTCCAGTTATTTACATATATCATATACAAACATTTCATACTTGTATACTTGAAATAATTGCAAAATATAAAATTATGCACATGTACAGATTAAATGTCTTCATACAATCATTAATTAATGTTCCTTTTTAAAAAAAAAATTATTTTGAGTTGGCAGCATTTCAAAAAAATTAATTAAACAATGCTATGTGTGTGTTTAAAGAATGTAAAGTGAATGATTCTAATAATACTTTATGAATGGACTATGCATATGTCTTAAGAGTCCAAGCTCATAAGTAGTGCACATCCTCGTTTTACCCAATGGTCACTTGTTTTCTCTCCAGCTTTGAGGTCCACAGCCACAACAAAACTTGGTCTTCCTGACTTGCCAGCTCTGTCAGGGTAGTAGTAGCAAGGAGCAGTGTACATACCTGGCAGGACAATCACATAGATTATTAGATTTGAGCTAAAACTAAATGACTGCAAGGTCACATTTGATAGCACAAGAAAACAAAATGTAAATGCAGTTTCATATAGAGCTTAATGCATTTTTCTGAGCGTCACAATAGGTCTTAAAAGCTTTAGGGCAGAGAATATTTGAAGATAAAATTAAAAAATTATGATCAATGTAAAAAAAAAAGGATGGCTTAAAATGAATTATCTCTACATTAATCTTTGCCTCAAATCAGGATGAGAAATGCATATGGTTTTCTGAAATTAATTCTGAATGTTTTAAGATAAGACATTAAGCCTATATTGATCAATAAATGAAAGTTGGTTAGATTTTTTTTCTTTGTAGCATCAATTACAACAGGAGAAACATTGTAAATACCATCACAACAACAACACATTTTGAAGACTGGTTGAAGTGATTATGAATAAATATTTCTCAACAACAATTTGCAATACAAATAATTGTAATTACTACATCTGCAATTTTTTGTGAATTAATTGCTAAACATATCCAAAAAAACTTAAGTAACTTGAAATAGCTTTGATATTGAAACATTTCAAACTTAAAACAATTATTGCCAAAAATGTTTTATGTTTTTTTTTAATAGGAAACAAACATAATTTTCACTTAGGCATTAAAAATGTATCTTCGTGCTACTTTGAAATATAAAAAGTAGGATGTCTTAGAAAATGGTGACAAAAATAGAACAAAGTTAAGAGCCTTATAAGGCCTTTTTTTTTTCTTTCTTAACCAAAAATTACCCCATGCTTGGTAGGAACAAAAGTGTCTAATAAAAAAAATGAAAAGTTTATAAGGAGTGTGTTGTTAGCTTTAAAAGGTAAATTAAAATGACTGATTATAATTATCATCCTAAAATCAGTCTTTCTAAAATCCATTTAATAGCCTAAAAAATTAAGATTCTGCATAAGGTCCTATTATACATTGATAGTGTGCAAAAATGTCTTAATAATACCTCAATCAGAAAGACTATGAAATGAATATTCCTTCTAATTTCTGCTCATAAAATAACTTATTGATTTTTACTTTAAGTTACTGAGCCTAGGACAAAAATTTTCACAAAAAATATTGCTGTCCTTTTTCTAAATGCCAGTACACAAAAGAGTAATGTAAGTGATATTGTCAAAAGCCTAGAATGTCATCTTTCACAGTTGGCCAATCTCCTCCCAAAAAAACAACAACCAAGATAAGATAATAAAATTTACAATCTTTAGAACCCCTTCAGTCTCTTCAATATATTTTTGCAATTTAGGGACGTTTGGTTTGAAGTGAAGAGTAAGCTATGATACTTAAATTTAACAGAAAATGTGACAATTAAGATTTTGCTTAGCTTGTGCCTTGTAAACCAAGATTTGTAAAAATGTGTATAACTAGTCTAAAAAAAAAGTAATATGCCAGTATTTAATTAATAACATTTATTTTAGGTCATTGAAAAAAAGGCTTTGAGGATAGAACATTAACTTAGCTTTAAGAGTTGTAATTATTTCTATTTCAAAGTAGCTAGCATTATAGCTTATTAAAATTATTCAAAGCATTTTCTTTATTTAATTTTCTTTTAATGCAGTAAAACAATGTGAGTCTTTGTGTTTGTTCTTTTTTGAACTTGTACAATTTACAATATTGGTTTTACATAACTTACTGGCAATTGTAAGAATAAAGGAATTAAAAAAAAATATTTTTCAAAATAGATACTAATTTCTAATTACGTTACTTTTGAAAATGATTCTGATTGTAGAAACTTCTTACAAGAAACAATTGTAATGGGGGAATCTTTTTACCCTTCCTTATTGCATGAATTTGTGTAAGGAGGACACTGAAGTATAGGCATGCACAGTGATTTCAAATAAAATAATATAGGGAAAACTGTGAAAATGAGAATAGTTAAGTCAGATAATGTCTGTCCTAATCAAATAACATTATGCTATATAAGCAAACCTTTGGAATAGTGTTGTACAACACAATTTTGAAGTACTACAAAAGTAATTGTGATTTTTATCCTATAAATTTTGTTTAATGAGGTATTTAAAAGCTTGAAAAGAAAAAGTTTGAAAGCTATTTATCATCAACTACACATTTTAAATGTGATGTCTATGCTCTGTGCACATTATAATGATGAATTCTCTAATATTAGTATAATGATCTATTAAGTTGTAATATGTGTGATTTAGCTATTATACATAAATGTGATATTAACTTTTCTTCTGGTCTGGATCTGCTGAAAACTGATGTAAAGAAACATCATAAACAAAAAAGAAAACACTAACTAGAACTTGAAGTGATTAAACTATGAAATCGGAAACAAATGGTGAATACAAAAGTAGAACTAAAAAAAAAGCAATTACTCTCTTTCTTTTTCTTGGGGCCTATTGGAGAAAATATTTAATTAAAATACATTTGGAAAGGTAACAAAACACTATGCCTACATAATATTTAAGATTAAAACAAATATAATTATAATTGCATACATGGGAGAAAATTTAGAGAACCCTCGCACCACACTTATTAAAGCACAATACATTTTATTTACTGTAGTGGAAATAAACTTAACTTATAAATAAAAGAACATAAAAAAGTAAAAAAAAAAAAGAAAGGGTTACAGACCTTTGCTTCCTTTCTTCTTAAACTCAACAGGCTTGAAATGAATTGTTGGCATGCTGCACACCAGCTGCATTGGGTTAGCTTCAACCAGTACAGCATTTTTCTTGTCCCAGCCAGCACCTTGTAAGAACAGACCTTTTACATACACTCCATCCTGAAAAATACAATGAACTAAGGTACACATTACATTTTTATAATAAGACTAATACAATGCATAATAACATGTATGAATTCTGACTTTCCATAGTTCTTAGAAATATTTTTGAAAATGTCTTTAAAACAAAAAGCTTTACCTTTGCTGGTCCTGTCAAGTTACTATCATCTACTGTCTGAGGAATGAACTCCCAGGATAATGAATCAACAGAAAGCTGCAAAGAACAAAAGAAATTTTTGTCAGCAATAGTACATTGCTTTAGTAGTATTGGGTAGCTATTTATTAATCACTGTTTATACTACTAGAGTTTTGGTATTGACATGTACAGTAGATTCCAATGTACTATACAACATTACATCTTGATCATTCTGGTCTAAAAACCAGCCGGTCTGATAACACATATCATTACAAGATAACGTAAGCTTTACATTCAGGAATGAAACCTCATGTACATTATTAATAAAATGTTTTAATTATACGTACTTAAAAAACACAAAGTTTCAATCCATTACCTGCCAACCTATGCTGTCACATTTCAAATAACAACAATGGCAGCATTATAATTTTATTTACATTGAAGCTCATTGTCAATGAAAACAATTTTTGAATAATTTTCAGTGAATTGCAATTCCTATCATTGCTGTCACTTTCAAAGAGTATAATAATTGTGGTCCAATTAAAATAATATACTTATATAACCTACTGGTATTTATTTAGTTTCCAAAAGTTCAAGGTTAAATAAACAAGTAAATTTGGGGTTTAACATTTTGAAGTAGCATTTTAGTTAATAAGAAATCCTCAATTTTTTTATAAGTAAATACCTGTACTCCCAATTCTGAAATAATTATCTAAATAATCTATCAAGAAAGACAAAAATTATATATATATATATATATTTCATGTATTAAAATAAATGAGTAGCTAACAAATAGATAGTTGAAGCAAAGACAACTATTTTGATAAGACATTAAAAAAACATGTGAACTATTAAGGGTACCTGATTCTGTCTTGCAGCAGTTTGTAAGACAGCAGTAAGAAATCCTGTAGGAAATGTGAAGGCTGACATCCAGAAGACCCATGGTGGTTTAGCCAAAGAGGCCCACTTGGAAAACATGTCTACCCTCATGACTAGATCTCTTGTCCATGAAGCCAAGGGTTTCATTGAGTTATAAGCCTGGGTAAAAAATAAAAAGTTCAATTTAAGTAACACAGACTGTTATAATGTAATAGTTTTCTTCCCTAATTGTAAGTTTAGCAAAATCCAATATAAATAACTGAAAACATATGATAGACATCTTGTTATTTTGTAAAAAAAATGTATTCAATTAATAAAAGCACACAAAACTAGTTGTGTATTTATTTTAATTGTTTTCAATTAAAAAAAATTGAATCATATAAAAAAATCACAAACAAAAAAACAAACGAGTTAAATGGTGCATTTTCTAAACAAATTTATACTATTGCCTAATCCATTATTTGTTTTTCAGTCGAACTTATATATTGAGCTATGGGCATGTTTTAAGGGTAGTTAACAAAACAAAAATACTTGCGAACACATACATTTCCAGAGTACCTCTTTATTGTTATTAAAATTTTCTGTACAACACTGGAGGATTTCTTTTTATAAAAGGTTCTCAACATGTGTCAAGAAAAGATGTTTTATGACAAATTTTTTTTCCTAGAGCTAACGGTTCAATTCTGAATTAGTACTCTAGCCAACTGTATTTAATAGGCTTAATGGCCAATAAAATCAAAATGAAAAGATTGTATAAGTCAAACCTTTTCCCACAGTGGTGGCACACGACCATCAAATATACAGTTGAAAACAGTCTCCAGGTCAACAGTCATGACAATAAGACCTTGGATTCCTTTCTCCAGTGCAATGAGTGAAGAGCGGATTTCATTCAGTAGAATGTTGTAGCGCTGAATCTATGGAGATAAGTTATATAACAGGATTAACAATTCAATAATAATAATAAGGTCCTTGTTCCATAGACCTAGGGGTATTAGAGCATGGAATGGGTTGCCTGAATCAGCCAGGAAAATCAGTGACTTGGCAGAGTTTAAGTCATTGATTAACATGCATGACTAGATTGACCTAAGGACATGCATAGGATGTAATACTTTTCTTTTTTAATGTTACGTCTGTATTTTATAAGATAAGGTCAACATTTTAATTATCATAGTTAAATTTATTTAAAAAAAAAACAACCACTAAATTCATAATGGTTACATACTTCTTGTAACAGAACAACATTCAATGGAGATGGATCAACAGACAGGATCTTGGCTGTACCATCATAATCCATGTTTTCTGGTATTTGTTTGAAAATATTGGCTGCAAGGTCTAACACCTTTGAAATAACACAAAAAAATACCCAACATAAATTAAAATACCATGATGTGATACAGATTTTTGTGAATAACAATAAAAAAACAAGGTTACAAAAGACAGTTTGTGTGGAAACACAAACTCAAAATCGGCCCCTGAAGTAAAATGTTTTACATAATTCGGATAATCCTCCAGAGTTGAAGATAGTTTACTTCCTAGTCCAAACCTCCCACAGGTCGACGGGGGATGGGAGCAGGCAGGGTTTGAACCTTCGATCGTCGATAAATCCCAAAGACAGTCCAGCGCGCAAACCGCACGACCAGTGGTCCACCCAGGTAGGCTTCAATATTTTCAGAAAGAACATCCGAATGAAATTATATCAAAGACAAATGAGAGATAAGAATGGAGAAAGAAGGTTAACAGATCTTGTGTAGTGCCCCAACCGTCCCGCAGATCAAAGGATACGTGAAAGTGAATGTAAAGTTAGATGTGAACCTGGCCTAACTAGTTTGTGGTCTATAGGTCAGATGATGTAAAGTTCATCTGTCGTTGTGGCCTATGGTTGAGGGTGTCATGTAGCCAGCACAACGACCAACCGCCTTTGCTTTTCCCCAACTAATGTCAGGTACCCATTAGAGCTGGGTAGACTCAGAAGTTGAAAATCCCAGGATTCGAACCCGGGACCCTCGGTTCGAACTAAATAAGTTAATTTCTTTGAAAAGGCTCAATCTCATTTTCGAATTCTCAAAAAAAAAAAAAAAAAAATTTCCGCTATATAGAAAAATGTTCACAAAAAATGATGTTCATAAGATTACTATTTGTCTTAAATTAGGTGTAACATATAATGCATACTAATTAGCTTTTTCTTATAAAAAACTGCTTGCATAATTGATTTTTAAAAATTAGAATTTTCGCTTTCAGGAAAAAAAAAAGTAGCCGTTGCATCAGAACTTTGAATGGTCTAAAATATTGTGAAGTCGGATTTTCAATATCTCTTCTAGTTTACGAGATCTAAACGGGACAGACGGACAGACATTTCGCACAAAACTAATAGCGTCTTTTCCCCTTTCGGGGGCCGCTAAAAATGTATTCAAAAATTATTTAATAGAATATGACAATTAAAAAATGTTTTACTGAAGTTATTATACATTGTACATATATGTATTTTCAGAATTCTAAAGAAGGTTCTTTGTACAGCTCTAAAAAAATTATAAACTTTAAATAGATAAAAATGTGTAAATACATATAAACAAACTATTTAATTGTTAAATTAAAACCAACACAATTTATTTTAAATAAAAACACACCAGTTTTGATGTGTTCACAGATATTTCCCTTAAGAATTGTAACATGAATACAAAACATGCATGTCATATTGTACCTTATCTTCTCTACTCTCTCCAGATGAGCTGGATACTTGAGGCTGTAATGACAGTAGAGTATCAAACAACAATCTGGTCTCTTGTATCTGTGATGAAATGTCAGCGTTGGGATGTTGACCAAAGGCCTCTAGAAATAGAACAAACTGAAGATGCTTATTTTGAAACAAGAAAATGATAGAACTTATAGCAGCGGTTCTCAACCTTTTTAGCAGTAATGTTTTCTTTGACTTGTATAAAGTCCAGTCTAACCTGGATGATCCACATTTGGCAACATACTGACATATTCTTTATATGATGAGAGAGGACCATCTTTTGGAATGTAATAAGTTGGCAAGGATGACAGTCTAGAAAAGATACAAATAGGGCAATTTAAAAAAAAAGAGTAAATAATTTGATTGATTTAAATACATAGAACTATAGTGAAATTACACACGTTTTTCCCCGAGCCTTTTTATTGTAACAAATGACAGTAAAAAAAACAATGTAAAAAACAGACATCACAACAGTATTCACACATTGAGATCATGTTTGTAGATACTTCATGAAAAATGACTAAAAAAATGGACTGATGGTGCTTCGTGAGATGGTAGTTGTGACCAAATAAATTCACACTGCTTAATGAATCTTTTGGGGCTATGTTTTGCTGATGTGTAAAATACAAGCAGGTGGTGGCTATTGACAAAGTTTTCTGAATATGACCAGCTCTGACACCAGCTAGCAGATAACTTCCAAAAAAGATTGCTAGAGATCTTTTACCAAGGTCACATGATATACTTTGTAACTAATGTTCTACCAGACTAAAAACAAATCTACTGCTGAAGCCAAAGACTGTGAAAAAAAGGACTTGCATGTGGCAAAATATCTAGATCCCAGCTAGGAGTGCATAGCCACATGAATTAGGGGCATTAAGCTAGTATTATTAATATGAATAAAAATACTAAATGAATTATAAAAGCTTCATGAACACATTTTTACTTCTTTTTTTTTCAAGCAAAAAAAAAACAACAAAGCATACAACAGGGTGTGTTATTAAACATAATACATAAAATAAGGTTCTTTTTCTAAATGCCACTCTGGTTATAAAATGGTATGCCAATATTGGCCAGCACAAAAAAAATTAATGAACAACACAAACAAAACTGATGAGATTAACAAACAAGGGTTGTATAAAAAAAACTTTCGAGTGAACAACTGCAACTGTTGAAAAAAATAATACATTTACATATGGAAGAACAAGTTTTAAGTTTTCCTCACTTGTTGAATGGTACTGCCAAGACATTCTCATTCATGTAGTCCCCTATGTAAGTCATCAGTAACCTCCTATCCCAGTCATCTGTCACATGACCCCCATAGTTGATGTTGGCAATCAAGTACTTCAGAGCTTCCCATGGTGTCTCATCATAGCCATCAAGGTAAATGGATAGCAAGTTTTCAGAAACCTAAACATAAGTTTAAACATAGCCATCAAGTTTATTGGATAGCAAAGATTAATGTCTAGGAAAGGATCAAAAGTATCTGTGGCTTCTAGAAAAAACTTTTAAAATACTAAAAAAAAAAAAAAAAAAGAAGCATCACCACACATAATGGAGTTGTTTGATGTCAGAAGAGCTCCGTTCATGTCAGATGATAGAACTATTTTTCTATCAGACTTAAGTTCATTCAGTTTATAAGTTGTAGTTGCTAGTGTGATTTCTGCTTTGTTAACTCTCAATCTTGAAAATTATCTCTATTTGAGGATTTCAGTGTGTAACTTAATGCATTTGTAGTTTTATCTATTTAAAAACTTTTATAATAGACATAACTTTCAAAAACACCACACAACACAAAAAGTAAGACTAATCTATGTGTATTAAAAAAAGAAGCGTCTAAAACTTTAATGCGATAAAGTGCTTGACAATGAAATAACAAAACAAACAAAGTAGTCCCAAAGTAGTAGTTAGTCAAAGTATTTACCTCAAAATCTGAATCATTGAACTCATAGGCAATGTTCCAGCCCAGCATTAGGAACTTCTTTCTTTCTAACAAAACAGAGTGGAAGAAACAAAGGGTAAATAACAACTTCTTATACTTTTCTTGCTTGTGACAGCGAAGGAACTGTTGATCTGTTATCAAATGATAGAGACGCTTCATATTGGCTTTCAAACCCTGAAAAGTATTTGTTTACATATTAAACAACATAAACAAAATAAATTAATTTTTAAAAATAATATTGTATGTTCATTGTTTATGATAGCTTGATTCTTCCTTAAAGAAAATTCCATCTAAATACCAAATTAGCTGGAATTCTGTATGGGGTTCTCAATGTAACAACCATTTCCTCAACTACACAAACCCAGAGCCATAAACAAATGATATAATAATATCTACAGAATGAATCCATTTCTATGTTTAAGTATTTAATCTACTCATGAAGCTGTATATCTTTCTAAAGTGTTTAAGCCCTTTTGGTACCAAAAAAAAGGAAGAGAACTGTTTATCACTTTCCAATACCTCTTATGGCAAAACATTTACATGTCTTTAAATAAAAAAAAAAGTTCTTTCTTTCAATGAATCATACTAAAATAACAAATGCTAAACCAGAAATTACTTTAATTATTCACTAAAAATTTAAACTTTCATTTGTGAGAACAATAAAAAAAAAATGAGTACTGGGTACTTTAGACCTACTTTTGGTGGTTCAGTTGTCATTTTGATACCCGTCTGTAGAATTGATATTGGGAACTCTGGATGAGGGGATGAGGACAACCACAAGCGGAAGTCCGGGTGCGGCTCTTCAACTTGAAGCTGCTCTACCAATTTATCTAATTGGGGCATCCAACTCAATGATAAATGACAGTTTGCCAAGAATACCCACTTTCCCTAGAAGAATTTGAAATAATTAATGAAGATTAGCATTTTAAACATAATTTAGATTATCACTTAATTTTTCATTTAAGTATATGTTTTTTTTCTATGTAACAGAAGAAAAATGATACTACTGAGAACAGGAATATTTACTTATGAGAAAAAAAAATCTTAGGTTTTTAAATGTGTAGACCATCATGTGTATATTGTAATTTATAAGTTTGGAACATAAAATATAAAGGTAAAAAATAGTAATGTAATGAATATTATAAAAGCAGGTATGTGAACTCTACCTATAGTTCAACACTCCCATACCAGTGTCATACCTAGTCATACAAAAATGCTATTGAAAAAAAATACACATGCTGGTGATATATCATTTAACAAATTTATGGCTTCTTAAAGAATAAACTGGTTTTGGCACCTGGCAAATAAGTCAATTTATCAAGCAGAAACAAAACACTATGAAATGTATTGTAGGTTTCAAAAATACATTAACAACAAAAAAAGCAAACAATATTTTTTCCACAACAACATTCTCAATTGATCAAATTACCTCTCTCACTCCTTCCTTGATCATCCTTGTTGCTATTGGGGCTTGACCTTGACCTAGTGACAGAGCATGGAATCTGGAAACCATTCCACTGCTTTCAGCCAATTGAAGAAGACCACTTGTAGGATCCTGATAGATAATATATTTTAAGATGTAAGACCACATAAAGAACAGTATTGGAGGTGAAAGGCATAATATATACTATTACCAACTGATGCTCGGTATTCTGTTAACTGAAGGTAAATATGGTAAGCAAAGAAGAGTTTCTCTTTTTCTATGATGTTTATGAGGGAAGTGTATAGCTAATATTATCTTCACATCCCCAAATCGATGTTACAAGACAAGGTGAAGGCTTCATAATAGGTGACAGAGTTAATCGAAAAAAACAAAACTTAAGCACATAATTCTAAAATACTGTAAATAGTGTAAATCAATACAAAGGTTTTCATACTGAAAGCAAACAGGATAGTTATTGTTTAAACATTTTATCTTATCTTATCTTATAAAATACAGACGTCACTTCAAAAGATAGTTACGTCCTCTGCGCTTCAACTAGATCAATCTAGTAATGCATGTTAATCAATGACTTAAACTCTGCCAAAGTAATTTTCCTGGCTGATTCAGGCAACCCATTTCATGCTGTAATAGCCTTTAGGAAGAAGGAGTATTTTTTACTAATTTTTCCCAGCATATGGAACAGGAAATCTTTGTGTCTTTCTGAGTATTTTATTAGGTTTTGTTTCTGTATTTGAAGATATGGTTCAGTATTTTATGTATAATTACTACTTTACTTTTTAGTTTTCTATCCTATTCTATTCTAATGATTTTACTAAAGGTGTTACTCTAATCAAATGTGAATATTTGTTTGTTATGAATCTCACTGTTCTATTTTGTGTCTGTTCTAGTTTCTTAATGTTTTCTTGAGTTGAGGGGTCCCAAACGGAGGATGCATATTCTAATATTGGCCTGACCAAGGTAAAATGAAATTTTAGTTTTATGTTCTTATTTGATTTATAAAATTTCTTTTAATAAACCCTAATGCTTTGTTTGATTTTTTAATAATTTCAGCAAGACAAGGATTACATGATAATTTTACAATTATTATAACACCTTAGTATTTTTAGTTTTTAGTCTGTGTAACTGGTTTATCATGAATAAGATAAGTGGAATTTATTTGTTTTATTGTTTTTGTTTAAATTCATCTTTGAATGTTCTCATCATGTTTTATATTTTGTATTAATTACTAGTTACATGGTAAATAATAGTCAAATAAAGTAGTATTTAGGCTATACATTAAACAGCTAATAACAATCATTTAAATTACATGAATTTCTTATTTAATGTAACCAAAAACATAATTGACCTACCACGCCTGGAGAAAGTACAAATATCAATGGTGTCCTCGGTGTTGAATCTTCAACAACAGCTTGCATGTCAAGGACAGGAGGCTCTGTGAACTTGGATCCCAAGTTGTTGATGATAAATGATGTTGCACAGAAGGATACTCTGTCAGGACGAAGGGAGCGTACAATAAGCATGCGCTGGAGCTCATTACATGCATTATCCCACTCAGCTGTTTAAAAACAAGAATAATTTCTGTTTATTTTTCTTTAGGAATGCAAAGAATAAATCTAACGAGTTTACACTTTCAGCATAACTTTATAAATTACCTGGCAATGGTGTTGTTTCAGGCTCAGCTGATGTGTACCAGAGATTCCAATCACGTGGATACTGCTCAAAGGATTGGATAATACCATGGAAGTTGGTCAGTTTGTCCAATTCTGTTATGTTATCCCAAGAGTTATCTGACAACCAATTGGTGCAAGGGTTGTCCATCTGATTTTCTCTGTCTAATACCTAAAAACATATATCATTAAATGTCAGATCTTTGATGTTGATGTAATTATAACAAGTTTTCCTGGAATTTGGTGTGCACAGTATAGAAGCACTAATTACCATTTGACAGCTGCACTGGGAGATGACAGCATGCCAAAAGCAATCTTTTTTGGTGAGCTTAAAAGAGGACGGCATAACAGAGGTGGCCACTGTAAGCGCTATAAGGATTAACTCAGGCGCCACTTTGCCCTCACTGGCATAGAGGAAAGTATCTGGCAGCAGATGGCCTCTGAAAGAGACAGTTGGAGAGCTCTTACAAAGGCTGTGGGACACACATTTGAGACCAAAAAAAAAGCCCTTATTGAAGACAGGCACAGAAGATGGAAAGAGAACTTAAATAGATCGCTGACGGAAAATGGCTTTGTCTGCATGAGATACTGAAAAAATCAGGTCACAACTGGGTTTGAATAGTCATGTGACAATTGGCACTCATTCTTAATCTTCAGAATTGAAGACATTGATTATTAAATATAACAAAAAGTATTGTTTTAGCTCTTCCTAAAGTTGTTAGCTAGGTTTAAGGTTATACTTACAATGCCTCCTCTAAGGAAAAAGTTATATTCATCCATATTAAGTTTTC
This sequence comes from Biomphalaria glabrata, assembly GCF_947242115.1. Classification (NCBI taxonomy): domain Eukaryota; kingdom Metazoa; phylum Mollusca; class Gastropoda; family Planorbidae; genus Biomphalaria; species Biomphalaria glabrata. The sequence continues at coordinate 14,910,884 of NC_074725.1, read as the reverse complement.
CTGCTTGTTCCAAGATTTTAGCACACATTTGGAATGAGAAAAGTAATTTATGTTTCTCAAAGAGACCTCTGCATGTGTATCTGTTTTGAATGAAAACAAAAATGTGTCATTAAAACATGGTTATTACTGCTTTTACTGTTTTTAAGTACTGGAGAATTGAAGTCTTATGCATCTAGGTGACATTCACATTCATCTTACCTGTACACAGCATAGGTATGGTATTCACAGTCATCTTACCTGTACACAGCATAGGTATGATATTCACACTCATCTTACCTATACACAGCATAGGTATGATATTCACACTCATCTTACCTATACACAGCATAGGTATGATATTCACACTCATCTTACCTATACACAGCATAGGTATGATATTCACACTCATCTTACCTGTACACAGCATAGGTATGATATTCATTTAAGTTTGAGATTCTCTCATCCAACTTGGAAGACCGCTGTGATTTCTCAATGGACAATATGAAGAGCTCAATGTAGGAGTCCAGTGAGAATTGGTACATGGGGTCTATTCGACCCATGTCATTCAGAACAAAGAACAGAGTTGATGCTCGCTGGGCACAAGGCCTGTACCCCTGTGGATAAATTATTTCAGCACTTAGGCTATAAATAATACACGAGCGTCTCAATAAGTCTTCTTTCAAATTTAAGCAAGTGTAGCCTACATGATATAATTTTCAAAAACATATGCTAGAGTTTCTAGTTATATCATAGCAGGAGAGGAAACCAATGAATAAGTCATGCTGCAAGTCAGAAGTACAGCAGGAAAATGAAGGAGCTCTTCAATGCTATAAAGAGATAAAAGATGGGATAGTTTCAATGCCTTGAATACATAACTTATTGGTCTAAAGTGTACCATAAAAGTGATCACAGTAGAAAAGATGGCTTGAAAGTGTGAAGAGCTAAAGCAAATGACTTCTGAGTGCAGAACTTTGGATTTGTACATCATTACAGCATGTCAAAAGAAGTACATTAAAGAGAATATGGCTACTTTTAAACACACTTCTAGAATGTTGCAAGGTGCAAGACACAAAAATTATTCATAGGTAATGAAATACTTGACTTCTTATCCTCAAAGGGACATTGTTGGCCTGGGGTTACAATTAGTTTTATAGTCAACTTGGATAGAAAAACACTCATTGATGGAAAATATACACAGTTTTAAGACTGGATGGAAACTGACAGGCTGATTGGTATTGGTTTATCAAACATTAAATTTCAAGCAAAAAAAACGAGGACTAAGGTTTGAATAGAATTTGCTATTTTAACCTTTATTTTTTTATTGCTATTTTTAATTTCGAACAACTTGCTAGGCATCTTGAAACAAAAAAACCCAAAAAAAAAAACAAAAGCCTTCAGAAGATGTTTAAATGACAACAGTGTTTGAGACACAGGACAAATTTAAATATTCAAAGGATTTACTTCTCGAGCAGCATCAATTTTGATTTCTGTCTGTTCAGCAATAGTTACAGATTCTGTGACTTCCTGGGATGTTGTCTTAGACAGCTGTAGAGTGTTGACTAGCTGAGCATCATCTAGTAGTGAGCCTTTGGTCTCATTTAGTAACCTTAAATATAACAAATTCATTACAACTGTAAGAACAGCTGCATTTATTAGCTGTTTTGCTAAAAGAAAAAAAACACTTTTATTTTATTTGAAATCTGATTAAATATCATGCACTGGTATACACATGTACTAAATGTATTTATATCCCTTTAAGACTAAAGCTGCTCTTACAAAACATTCAAAAACTTCTTCTGTGTTAACAAAGTCATTCAACTAATATTCTACTTATTGATTGGTTGTCCTGGTTATCATATCAAAAGTTAATTTTCAGATTCATTGTTTTTACACACACACAAATAAGTTTGTACCCATGACTAACCCTTTTCTTGACCTCATTCATAAAAATTGTTAAAGTTATTTCTTTTGGGATCAAATCTTTAAAATAAAGAAAGAAAAAGACAAGTAAAATTGTCTTCAATGTTTAGAACATCAGAGACATGTGTACCTGAGAATTTCATCTTCACACTCCACTAATTTCTTTTTGCCAGCTGCTATACTTCTGACCAAATTGTCTTTCTGCTCCTCAAGTTCTGGTCTCTCTTTTCGAACCACTATACCTAGCAACTGAGCCTCCAAACCTAAAACAAGTAAATGAAGAAGTTTCAATGAAGGTACACATTTACACAAAAAAAAAAAATGTACAAATGAAACATTTACAAAAAAATCTATTTCTCACCTTGTTCTTTAACTGCAAAGTTTACAATTGTTGCTTTAGTAGAGGTCTCTGGTGTGTAGTGGGGATTACTCATCTTTGTTGTGATGTAGAAACGGAAAGCCTCATTGTATTCTATTTCCTTGTCTCCTAGTTTCATGATGTTTGCGCCACCTTGGTAGAAGAGAGGGTGTATAAAGTTATAATAACTTAAAAAACATTAACAATATATATATATATATAAATATATATATCATAATCGAGTTCGAGTTCCTTGTGGAACATAGGGCCTCAGCAAAAACATGCCACTCTCCACGGTCTCTTGCTAGTTTTTTTTATGGCTTCCCAGCTCTTTCTGGTCCTCTTGGCTTTCTCTAGTATACTGCACCACCATGTTCTTTTTGGTCTTCCTCTACATCTTGTTCCCTGGGGGTTCCACTCTAAGGTCTGCTTAGCTCTGTTGTTGGTACCTTTTCTAAGGGTGTGACCAATCCATCTCCACTTCCTCTCTAAGATCTGCACCTCTATATTTTTCTGCCCACTCATTTCCCACAGTTTGTTTTTTTCTACTTTGTCATACCAGTGTGGATATTTCTCAGGCATCTGTTGATGAAGGTCTGTACTTTTTTTGTTGTTGCTTCAGTTGTTCTCCATGTTTCAGAACCATACAATAGGACTGCCTTGACATTAGAGTTAAAGATTCTTAATTTAGTCTTGTTTGAGATGTGCAGAGATTTCCAGGTTGGTTTTAGCTGTGTAAATGTCTGACATGCTAGATTTATACGATGTTTAATGTCTTCATCTTTTCCACCTGATACACTTGACTACACTCCCAAGGTATGTAAAATTATCTACTTGATCTATGGTCTTAGAGTCCAATTCTATGTCTCCAATTTGTTTGTTGTTTACTTTAAGTACCGGTACTTTTGTTTTTTGGTGGTTTATTTTGAGGCCTGCTCTTTTTCCTACTTCACTTAAAGCTGTGACCTTTTCTTGCATATCCATCTTTAACATAATGCTAATAATAATGTGTTGTCTAAAACATACTTTTAATAGTAGTATATTACTGTCTTTATGATTTCAATATAATATTTAGCTGTCTTGTTATATTTTTTAGCAGTACAAGGTTTAATTAAAACTATACAATAAAATAAAGTAGTATACCACCAACTGTATAGAAATTAATACAATATTTCTTTTTGTGTAAAGATATTCATAACAAGTCTAATTACTTAGTTAAATGCAATACAAAGAAACACTTACCTATTTTCATTAGTGACTTATTGAGGACTGGATCAAGAGATGGGTCAAGCTTCTCCTGAACATTTTGTAGCAGTACTGGCATTCCATACTGAATGGCAGTTTCCAAGATGCGCATGTAATCAGACATCTGTAAATCTATTACTTTTAAGCCCTGTAATGTAAAAAAAAAGTAACATTTTTGTTTCTGCTTGTAGATTCCAGTGATTCAATTTTGAACTAATAATATTTGTTGTAGCATTATTTTTATTACATAGTGTACTTTTTTTTTCATTTTTCCATCGTTTCATTTTAAAATTTGGTATACATTGACATAATTTCTATTGATATTTTCATACAGTGACGTCAATTTAGGGTAACAAGATCAGACATTCCAATTTATTGACATGAGTTTATAATGCACAAACTATTAGTCTCTATTATCGCTTATAGTGATTCTCCATAAATTATTATGCTTGACCCTAATATTTAAATAAGTCAAGGAGCAAAGGGAAAACAAAAGTGTTTTTATTCTTTTAGTTCCTGTTTTACCTGACTATGTTCCATGTTTTTAATCCACTTAATAGCCTGACCTTGTGGGTCAACCATGAGTGGCCACCTTGTACCCCTTGTCACAATGACACCATTTTCTGTAGAAAAACCATCACTGGGCAGGCCCTGGATATTCCAGTCTCGAACTTGTGTAGGCTTAGCCATGAAATGGCAGAAATTGAAAGGTTCTGCCACAGGTATACCAAGTCTCTTAACCTGTTTCAAACAATTAATAAAAATTAAATCCAATTTTCCTGTAAGCAATAAAAGTTTTTTTTTTGCTGTTTTTTTTAAAAATAAAAATGGTCTTTAAAGTACCAGCAAACCCTTAGATTTTTTAAGAAAATGTTTTCCGAATTTCACATAAAATGAGCTAACACATGGTTAAGAATTTCTGTAAGCTGTGCTGCTTTATAAAATTCTTTAAAAAAAACAACAACCCAGAAATACAGAATAAGATACAACTTTGAAAAAAATGGAAATATTTCAAAAGGTATCCCTATAAACAGAACCACAAAAAAAGTAGATTTACTTCTGACATCCACTTTACGTTGACAATTTCATCTCTGTAAGTAGACAGGAAGGGACCCATGTAGGACATGAATGCAGCAGCAATCAGGACATCACCAACAAGATGTCCCATGCGTTCTTCCAAGTCCTGCAATTTAAATGAAATGTACACATTTATTTTCAATCGATAAAAAAAAATGTAAAAAAATAGTAACTACCCAGTAACTCATGTTACTATTTACATGTAATGTTTAAGTGAAATTGTAGTATGAGTGTATTTGCTGAAGCTTGCAATCATTGATATGTATTGCTTTGTTTAATAAAAGGCAAATTTCTTTCTGGGATAATAAAGATTATAAAATATTGGAATTAACAGTCAAAAACAATTTATAAAGAAATGTTAAAGAAACAAGTGAGTCTGTATTTAAAATCTAGTATAAACTTGATGACATCTAACATCTTATCTAACATCTTATCTAACATCTTATCTAAGCTAAAAAAATGTACACACAAACAGAAAAACAAAGACCTACTGAGACAGTCTGTTCCCATCGTATACGCTCCCCAGCCAAACCCGACACAAGTTTCTGAGCCCTGTCCAACATTAACTCTGTGTGCTCAGCTTTCCTCTTCAGCTCTTCCTTCTGGGCCAATTTTTCATCATACAAGATTTTCAATTCAGCCATTTTGGCCTCCACCTGTAAACATTTAGACATGAGCCAGCATTTTCAAAATGGAATGAAACTCCAATATTTATGAAATATAATGGTAAATATTTTGTGAACTAATGACAAAATAATCCTTTTCTAACCTTAAATCCACCATATTTTAAAAATGTGTAAATACTAATAAATTATGTCATTAAAAAATGTTTTGACAATTTTTACACTATTTAAAAACAAGACCTTCTCTAAAATAAATATAAAATGTTCATTTATGCCTAAGTTGAATGACTTTAATGAAGATGATCCACTGGTTTCTGTGTAATGACTGTCCACAAGAAATTAGCTTTGCAGACTTCTTTACCATTAAGGGATTATCACCACATATGATTATGATGTGTAATTTCAAATTTTTTTTTTTTTATCCTTTTAATTTTTTGTTTGCTGCAGATTTGGTGGTAGGGCATAAACTCTTCATCAAAAGCTTGTGGAAGTTTTGATAGAATTACATACAAACTAAGTTTTTTTCCTTCAATAAACATTTCTCAAGACTCTTGGTACAAACTTGCTTCTATTCTGTTTGCAAATTGAGACTCATTTAACTCTTAACATTTAAATCTGTGATTAGAGTGTCAGTACTGTAACACAATGCTCACCTCAGCTAGTTTAGCTTTGGCTTCAGCCAGTGCTGCTTGCTTTTCTCTCAAGACAGCCATGGCCGCATTTAATCTCTGCCTTTTGGGCTCCACCACCCTGTATATGCGACCATACATTTCCATGGCCCTGACCCACATGCAGAGTGACTTGGCAGCCAGTGATACACGACCAATGATTTCTGGGTGAAAATCTGCCTGGACCACATACTGGCCAATCTTTTTCAGCACTCGATCAGTTATATTATCTTTATCAAAGTTCATCAACTGCTTCAAGAAGTTTTGATCACCTGGTGATGTGAATGACAGTATTAAGTGTTTACAAAGTATTAAGGCTTAATGTATCTTATTTACTAGCATTCTCCACTGGCTACACCCATTGATTTGTTCCCAGGCTATATATTGTTTATTTTGCCATGGACTTTTTCCCTTACTTATAACTTGGACAGGCATAAATTTGAGTATCACTTTTATCTCCTGACTATTCCTCTGCTTTTCAGTTCTTATTTCAAAATATTTGATAGGCTCTATGATATTTTTTTGGCCTGGGCCCTTTTTACTTCCTGCAAATTGCAATGCTCACATAATAGTCCCCCCCCCCCCATTTGTAAATGCTTTCAATAAAACTGCCCAAATTTCAGCTATTCTATTTTTTGCTCAGTATATTCTAGTATATGATAGTTAATTGAAACAGCTAGCTTTAAAATACTTCCTTCTACTTCTCAACTGTAAATTCGATATCACTTTTTTCTCCTCCACCCTTTCGAACCACCTCCACCCTTTCGCACCACCTCCACCCCATAAAAACTTGAATATTACAATTGTTACATCTAATTGGCCAGGCCCACTTTATAATTTTTGCCAGTGAATTCGATTACCGATATCATTTATCCCCCCCCCCCAAACGCCTTAGATAATAGTCTGAGAATTCATTGACTTTTCAGCTCTTTATCAAAATATTTCAAAGACTCTCTGATGCTTTTCAGTAGTAGCCTATTTATTATTGCATCCTGTGCATCAAAAGCAAACAAAATATTCTGGCTGAAAATCCCACCCCTTCTTTAATGCTCCCCTAACATAAATTTGGTTTATGATTTATAGTTTATTAGGTTGAATTAGAACGGCTGACAAATATCAACCTCCCACACACAAACACATACTTCTGGCCTGAAGTTTTTAAAAAACAAATTGGGTGAAAGTTGCAAATAAAGAATCACTTTTGGTAAATTTGACAACTGCAGTTTGATGGTGAAAGGTGCTAAGTTGTTCTAGGCACATGGAAAGTAACAACAGGATATATCTTATGTGGTGCTCCAATGGTCCAAGAGACTAAGGGATAGCCTATAAATGTGCTTATTTTTTGGTAACTGTAAGTGGAAAAATTAGGGATAAATGAAACAGGGCTTTTGTGGTTTATATAGAAAGATTTATTTATTTCATTATATTTATTTCATTATATTTATTTATGTATTTATATATATATATATATATATATATATATATATATATATATATATATATATATATACATAATTACATATAATTGTTCTTTTTCTTTAAACATATTGTAATGACCCTGTCCTGCAGTGGGTCTATCGCTGTGTGCCACTGCACTAGAAACAACACAAGATCAATGGATGAGGAAAGTCAAAAGAGAACTGGGTGTTGTTACAGATGGTTGTTGATATTCACCTTGTTCTGTAATCTACTTATAAACATGTATTGTCATTGTTCCCTTGGCTGTTGACTTGCCTGACAGACATTTCAATACATTAAAATATAAAAAGCCAATGCAAATCCTACCAAGTTGTTTCTTGGCTTCTGCCCAAGTTGGATCATTGCCTCTCAGAATCATTACAGACTCCATGACTTTTTCTACCAGTGCAGGAGGGCGACCATACGATTTGATCTCTGTCATGTCTTTTTTATTCAATGACTCCAGAGCCTAAAAATGTGGACAAAAAGGATCAAGGTTTAAATTGTTTGGTGAATAACTAAAAAAATGTGTCCTTATGTATACATTTCATCAGGTAAATGCTGGTACACAATGTATGACAGATGTGCAAATATTATATCCACCAATATAAATGCTATTGTTTCCACTGCATGAAAAGAAACAAAAAAGAAAAACAATAAAAAGAAAAATTTGTATTATAATAAATGTATAACATACTGAATGTGCATTATAATGAATGTGTATCATAATGCATGTGTATTGCATTGAAACCGTATCTTACTGAATGTCTATCAAAATGAATGTGTATCATACTGAATGTCTATCAAAATGAATGTGTATCATACTGAATGTCTATCAAAATGAATGTGTATCATACTGAATGTCTGTCAAAATGAATGTGTATCATAATGAATATATATCATAATGCATGTGTATTATATTGAAACTGTATTACACTGAATGTGTATCCAACTGACCTTGTTTGCCTCTTCTAAGGCAGGTAAAGCTTCATTCAGGTCAGCCTGTGCAAGGTCAGCCATTTGTTGACATTTACCTTCTTCTTCCTTGATTCTTTCACTTTTTTGTGCTACAGACTGAAATGAACAAGCAGAGAAAAAAAATAAAACACCTTTATATCATAAGATGCAGAATAATGAAAGAATGTAAAGTTAAATTTATGCAACAAAAAACTGACAACAAATATTTGAAATAGTATGATAATTAAGACTAAATAGACAATTTTTTTTCAAAATACACCTCCTATATCAACTAATAGATAATTATCTTTATTCAATCTCATTATAATAAACTATTATGACATGGTTGAGATACAGCAAAGTGATTTATGCTATATTCTACTTTTTATTTCTCAAAGCCTATTAAAGTTTGATAATTTTTGTTATTATTATATATCTTCTTTATGTTTAAAAGTTGGCCATTTCTATAGAAATTGAGAGTTTACAGGATGGGTCGCTAGCCTTATGCCAAACCCTCTTCCTTTCTTTTTTGGTCTTGGGACCAGCAGTTGGTGGTATTACATATATAGATGCTAAAATCTTTTTGACAACATGTAACTTTTTTGATGGATTCATATTGTTCACAATTAAAAAATTTTCATACCTACTTTATAATAACCTTGTCATTATTTTTTTTTTACAACTAACTGGTTTTGCTTTCAGCAATACACACGCAATGAAGTAAAAAAAATGTGCAATGTTTCTATCTATACCTTTTGCTGCTCATCAGCTTCTCTCTTCTGCTGAACTAAAGTTTTCAAAAACTCATCACACTGTTTCTGATAGGCAGCAACTTTCAGCTTGGCATCCTCTAGCTCCACTTTCATTTTCTCCACCTTCTCACGAGTGTCATCAATTTTACTGAGACCATTGCGCAGCTTGTCCCTCCCTTCTGTCAGCTCACTGGCTTTTTCAACTAGCAATCTGATCAACAAAGAATTAATCATATATATTTAAACCAAAATTGAATTAGTCATTTATAATGGAAAAGAAAACAACTTCATTCATAGACACTATTCACAAATAAAAAAAAAGCATCCCAGGTTCAAATCCTGGTAAAGATTGTGATTTTTAATTTCAGCATTTTCAGGGCTCCTCTGAGTCCAACCAGCTCCAATGGGTGCCTGAAATTAGTTGGGGAAAAGTAAACGCGGTTGGTCGTTGTGCTGGCCACATGACACTTTCATTAACTCTGGGCCACAGCAACAGATGATCTTTACATCATCTGCCCTATAGATCATAAGGTCTGAAAGGGGAACTTTACTTTTTTACTAATTGGTAAAAAATCTAAAAATAATTAATGGAAAATTTATGCACAATAAGCTTATGACATAGTTTTGATCATGTAAATTGTCCTGTTCATTGAAGATAGTACTACTGACCAGCATCAAGGTGACAAATATAACAATATGTTTTTAAAGCAAATTTAGATTTGATCCTTCTGTACAATGCTATCTGATGGTGGTAGAGACATTCTAAAATCAAGACATGAATGAAACAAACCTTTTGTATCCAGCCACAAGTTCCAGATAGTTGGTAGGTGTGACATAGTTGTAACGTTTCATTTCCTCCAACATCTTCAGAGAGTATTCTCCCACTGACTTGTGCATGATGGTAAACATTTGAGCCAGTGCATGCTTGTTTTTCTCCTGAGCAACATTACATTAAATTTACATTTTTATATTTATCACAGGTAGATATAATGTCTAAATTTTTTTAATGAAAAATGACCAAAAAAATTAATTTTGGCTAAATTTTTCTTAAAGAAAAAAAAAATTATTACCAGGTTGTATCTTTCTTTGTCCTGTGGAAATAAAATCATTTTTTATTAGTTTATCTTGAATGAAACTAAAATCTAATAATCTTTACATAATCAAATACTTATTTTACAAAACAATCAAGTATAATGTAAACAATCTGCCATTTACTTAACCATATTTGTTTTGAATTCTGAGACTTAAATGTACATTTATCAGTCCTGCTTGATTAACTAAGTTGGTATTTAAAGAAAGTTAAGGCGAAAGGAAATATTTATCAGAATAGTCAAGAATATGCAAATAAGAAAAATAAAATGAGATCTGAATGCATTCAATAAGCAAAGTTGTTGTAAATTGTAGTCAAACTGAATTTCCATTTGATTGGATCAATAAAAATTATCTTATTTTATGTTATTGTTTTGGGTATATATTTGAAAATATTGCATCAGTCGAATAAATTTAAGTTCACACAACACTTACAGCTTCATCATTGCCAAGCACCATGTCAAATAGATATTTGTCAGCAACTTCCAGGAGTGCCTCAGAAGGCCATTCACTAAACCAATCAATGGTTGTGCAATTAACAAATGCTGGGAACATACGAATGCGATTCCTGCAAAACATAAAACATTATAAAAGTAAAACAATAAGTTCTAAGGCTTTTATACTTCTGAATCCTTAAAAAATAGTTTTATTGACATAATTTTAAATGCTTAAAAATTTTAATCTTCCCTTAATATGAATAAAAATATTTTTTTTTAATGCTGCTACACTATGAAATACTAAACATTTTATACATTTGCTTTTAAGAAAAAGAAAATAATAATGAAATAGTGTTTTAATTTGCATTCTTGTAAAAATAGAACATTAGCTTGACCTAAACGCCTCTCCAACTGGGCTCATGCACAATACAACATGGAGGTTGGCTCTGACTCTGTCAATCAGGAAAGAAAAGATGCTCTGATTTGTTTCCTCTATTCCTTCTTTCTTCACTGCATCCATTAGTGCATTTTTCACCTGGTCAAGGTTCACAAAAAATAAATTCAGAATTTTTTGTTGCCAATAAACTAATAAATTAAAAAAAAACAAAACTTTTATATAAGTGCAACTTTCATGCTTATAGCATGCTCAAAGCACTATGGTCCAATCTCTTTAGTGAAGCAGCTATCTGGGAATAGGTTTTCCATGCTGCCTATAGCACTCAGTAAAAACAACTCTGCCTGGTCGTGCGGTTTGCGCGCTGGAATGTCGCTCAGATATATTGATGGTCCCGGGTTCAAACCCTGCCCGCTCCCATCCCCCGTTGTCCTGCAGGAGGTTTGGATTAGGAAGTAATTATCTTCAACTCTGAAGGAACATCCGAAACATGTAAAACATTTTACTAACAAACATTATTACAAGTCAGGAGTCAAACTTGAGCCTTCTTGATAGGTAGCCAAGATGGTAAAGACAAGCAAATATTTTAATTTCAATTGATTCTTTTCATTATTGTTAAAGGATAAGAGCCTCAAAACTTAAAAATTAATTGTTAACCAATATATCAGAGGCATTTCTACATTTTAATAAGCCGAATTGGAGAAACTGTAAAGAAATACAGACCTCTTCAAATTCTTCCGGTTTATACAGATTAGGAACTTCACCACTGCTTAGAATGTTGTTAATATCTTCAAAAAATCCTTCCATACAAGCCTGGATATCATTGAAAAGGAACACGGTCGGCTTGTTGGCAACACCAGCCAGGGAATACAACTTCTTCAAATCTGTTTAGAATGTGAACATGTAAACTGTTTATGCATAGTTAAATACAGAGTTTAAATTATTGCTGCTGGTCAAAAGTTTTTCTTTTAGTTTTAGTCCATCTCCTAGAAAAGTTTTCCCATTACTTATCTATGGCGTGCGGTGGCTAAGTAGTTAAGCACTTGGGTTCCAAACCTGGGGTCCTGGGTTTGAATCTCCGACTGGGATTTTGAATTTTGGGATTTTCAAGGCACCCCTGAGTCCTCCCAACTCCAATGGGTACCTGACTTTATTGGGGAAAGTAAAGGCGGTTGGAATTTGTGCAGGCCACATGACACCTTGTTAGTTAACCATTGGCTATAGAAACAGATGATCTTAACATCATCTGCCCCATAGATCGCAAGGTCTGAAAGGGAAACTTTATATTTTATTTCTTTTCTAATTTTTTGATGCCATTTCAAAGATTAAAACAATTTTATAAAACTAATTAAAACTAAGGTAGGCATACATTTAAAGCCTAGTATAGAGATCTTCAATAAAATTAGTTAGGCAATAAAATGAAGTCTTACCATCTCTGAACTCTTGTTTGCGGTAGACCTTTGACACCTCAATCTGGAAGACTGAGTAGTCACACAAGAATGATGCCAGCCGGGTCAAACTTTGTCGACCACTGCCCCCAATGCCAATTAGAAGCATGTTTCCTCGAGGTTGCCTAATGACACGCACAATTTTTGATACTGAAAAAAAGTAATTAAAAATGCAAAGAATAAGTTCAAAACAAATTTTACATTCATTCAAACTTATTTCAATAGAAATGTCAAAAGATGTTAGCAAATTGAATAGCAAAATTAAAAAAAATGTTTCATTTAAACTTAAAACTTATCTTCAATTTTTTTTAAATGTTAAAGACCTATTCTGTGGTACATACTATGTTCAATAGCATCCCTGAATAGGACTAGGTCCATAGACACAGTGTTGGGTGTATTGTTATAATCATTTAATTGGTCCTGCATAAACTTCTTTAGTTTGTCAGCTGCCTGGATGTCTTCATAAACATTGTCAGGATGCATGAAGTCACCTGTAGGAATAGAATATTTGTAGGTCAGATCTAGTCAGTATTGGTAGCTTATTTATATAAAAATAATGTTGTCCTAAGGGTTGAAAGCATTTGTTTATACTTTTTACATTTAAAATAATTAATAATGGCCACGTTAGAGATAAAGGAACAGATTGTATTTCATTCAATCTGATCAAGGGTAGATTATTGTTAGACAAGAACATTTCTAAATAGTAATAATACTTATAGAATGATAACCAAGCATATAAGCTTCCAATATCCGGATGAACAACAGACAAATGTGAACAATACTATGACCACTTTATCTTTAAGTTTTGAGTTTCAGAAAGTGAAGAAGTAAAAGAGTTTTCTAATACCAACATAACAAAGTTAAGTCTACTGTTTCTACTTTTCTTCCTCTATGAGATCTCAAATGTACCCTCACCCATCTTTTGTGCTACGAATTTCAACAAAATTAGTCCCAACTATCATTTACTTCACTATTGAAACTTACCAAACAATGGTGGAATCTTGTTATGACAAATGTTATGGAAGGTCTGGTCAAATAAAACTCCAAGTTTCTCAGATAAAAGTTCAATGAATGCTGTTGTATCTTTACTGTCAATCAGACGGTCTGAGAAAACTCTGAGGCACAAAAAGAAAGAGAGAACACATTTTATTATTATTGTATTGTAATCTCTTAAACCAACAATTAATATTTATAAAAAAGGGAGACAAATTACACATGTATCTTTTAATGTGCTGACATTACAATTAATAATATAAATAAAAATAAAAAAAAAAAAAGTACATTAAAAATATAACGAAAAATATATCTAAAAAAAATGTAAGCACCTGAAGCACTCATGGATCCAGAGACGAGTCATAGCATGTTTTGTATCATGATAGTTTTTGTTAGCTCTAAGCAAACCTTGGAATACCTAACAAAGAAATTAAATATAAACATAATGAAAATGTATCACAGAGTTTCTAGGTTTATAGCCAAAACATAATGCAGTTATTGACTATACAAACTTGCTGGTGTTTGCAGTACTAGTGAAATATTATGGAGAACTAGAGACAAGCTCATCTCAAGTTTAATATCTCTATCAATATTATGTTGACAATAAATATTTTATTTTTTTTTTTTTGGTGATGGATTACATATATTAAATATATCTAATTATTTCTATAGTTCCCCCCCCCCACTCCTTTAACAATTTTTATTCCCATGAAATATTTATTCCCATTGGATATTAGCCAAACTGGTGGCTTCAAATTCTTAATGTTTACTTTGTGATTAAAAACTCTAATAACATATTTAAATTAGATAACTATCTCTCTCTTCCAATATTTTTAGATTATACCTTAGAAATGTCCCTGAGGTTAAACAGATAGTGGATTCTAGTGGGTGTTGGTAGGAACCTCTGAACAATAGCCTGGTACATTTCAATGGTGGCCTGTGTCATGACATCACCAATTGGTTTAACTTCCTCTTCAAAATCTTGTAGTTTCTGATTGATCATGCTGCCAAAGATTCTTTTGATTTGAGACTCCTGGAACAATATTTAAAAGAAAAATTTAATTTAATCTGTTACATTAGCTAATAAAAAAGTTTAAATATAAAACAACTTTTTATTTTGTTTAAAAAAAAGTGTCCAGGTTTTTCAAACCAGTTCACTGCAAATCATTTCTATCTCAAAAATAAATAAAAAAATTATACAAATATTATGTATTGATTTCTAACATGAATTAGTCTTCTAAAAAAAATTATGGGAAGCATGGTCTATAGGCTAATAGCGCTTGAACATAACTTAGCTACCCATGAAAGGAGCTGGAGGTTCGACACCCAACTTAGTGGAGTTGTGTTTACTGAGCGCCTAAAGGCAGCACAGAAAATCTTCTACCAGATACTCTCCTCCCCTCACTGGTCCACAAATGAGATTAAACCATAGCCCTCTGAGCATGTTATAAGCATGAAAGTAGTTCTATATAAAAGAAAGAAACATGCTGAGACCACCTTGGCGTACCTGGGGGAATGTCATATTGATTAAGTTGAACCGACTCTGCAGACGTCGAGAGATAACCATCCTGCCACCACCAGGTGGACCCATAGCTGAGACCAGAAGCATGTCTCTGATGTATTTGATGGACTGTCTCTCTCTGTCATACCAGAACCCATAGTCCAACCATAGTCTGATCAATTCCAATGGAGGCTTTATGTAACAAACAAAAATTAAACATTTTTAAAATATTGTATAATCTAATATTATAAAAAATCTTTCAAATGAATTATACAAAAATCAACATTATTTATATTTGCTATTCAAAAAATTTGTAAAATCTTTTAATCAAAACTTTTTTTGCCTATTAATTAAAAAGAGTTAATTTGTGAAAAATTGATTTACAAAGAAACATTTAATTTGAAGAATAAAAATTAACAACGGTAAAAAAAACATAGGATATGATTTACTAGGCTATTTACAAGAAATAAATTTAAGCCAACCAACTCCCATATCTACATAACTTTTATCAAATTAAACAGTTTGCTGTATCATAAAGTATCTAAGGTACATAAGCCAGGCTGCAATTTCCTAAGATAATATCATATTGTATCTATGTGCAAGTTACATTAGCTTAGATTACCTGAGATCCAAATGTATCCTTAGCTGGCATGTTTAGATCATCCATGAATGTGATCATTTTTTTGCCACCAACTGGCACATACACTCCCTTGGTTCTTTTCTCCACACGTGATTCAATAATATTTTGTACTTGGTTTGAGGTTGTCTGCAAAGTAGAAACCAATTTGAGGTACAATTAGCAATTTAAGAGGTGCAGTGAGTCCAGGGTTTAAATCCTGGTGAAGACTGGGATTTTCAATTTTGGTATCTTTAGGGCGCCTCTAAGTCCACCCATCTCTAATGGGTACATTACATCAGTTGGGGAAAAGTAAAGGCAGTTGGTCATTGTGCTGGCCATATAACACCCTTGTAAACTGTGGGTCACAGAAACAGATGATCTTTACATAGTGTGCTCTATAGACAGCATGGTCTGAAAGAGGAACTTTACTTTTTAAATAAATAATTTAGAGGCATGGAGGTGGAGTGATAAAGCTATTGGTAAAGGCAATTGGTTGTTGTTCTGGTCACAAAATACCTTTGGTCATAGAAACAGATGAGCCCTACATTATCTGCTCCCATAGATTGTAAGGTCTGAAAGGGGCCTTATTTTTTTTTAAATAATCCATGACTGTTATTTATCAGATATTTTTCAATTGTATTGTAAAAATACCTTCTCTATATTTAGGTCAAGTATTCAAAAAACCTAAAACAATAGGGTAGAAACGTTTGTGGTCAGAGGCTCACCTGAGCTGACATGTTGACAGTGAGCATGTTGTATTCCAGCTTGTCAAACCTGGACAGAGTGGACTCAATAACAGATGTCTTTCCTGTTCCAACAGAACCAACAAGCAGAACTGGACAATGAGTGCTGATCAGCTGACTGCAGATGTACTGGTATCGCACTGTATCCACAGTTGGCACAATCAGTTTGAAGAATGGAATGCTACAAAAATAAAATATTCAGAAACACTATTGATGCCTAATGGCTAAGTGTAGTGTTTAATTTTTAAAATTTTGGCTCAAATGGTTAAAGTGCTTAAAAGATTGTAGTTCAGGTTACAGTATGAAATATTCTAATTTGTTTCTATGTAAAATTTTTGTATAAGTTTTCAGTAAAACTAATTTTTTTTAATTAAAAAAATTTGAAAGCTCTAATTTTAATAATTATTATTTATTTTGACACTAACTGTGTTAATTAATAAAAGCTCTCATTTTAATAATTACAAGTTATTTTGAAACTATCAGTCAACATATCTTGTGTGGTGCCCCAATGGTCTAACAGACTAAGGGATATGTGAAAGTGAAGGATCAGTGCTAATTAGTTACATGTCGACTAACACCTAGAAATCTTGGTCATTAATGCTATTGATTTCACAAGTGCACTATAATTAAATGGTATCCCAAAAGAGTTACATCTTGCTCTTCTAGTTAATCACCTTTTAGACTTATCCTCAACATTCTCAAATCTCAACAAAGTCATAAAAACTAAATCTATAAAACACAAATGTGACCTACTTAGCATTGTATTTCCAGCCTTCTTTGAGTTTCTCCTCCCAGTGCATCCAGGTTTTACTCTTGACATCTACGTAATATTCATAGATGGAGTCCTTGTTAGGAAATGTCCCTTCCATCTCTCTCACATAGTTGTCAATTTTCTTCCTGCCTTCTTCATCTACTGAGCTGCAGATTGACCAGATTAAGCAGAACTGGAACCAAATTTCAACCATTCTGGAGAAACCTTCAGAATCACTAGGATCAATCTAAAAAAAAAAGGATATTGGAATTAAGTCCCAAGTTCTGAAGTAATAATAATAATAATAATAAATGTTAAGACACTTATTTCAAACATTGTTTTTTTTTTTTTTACAAAAATCTTACTCCATTTTCTACAGTCCCAAGGGCATCAAAGAGCCTACAAAGAGAAATAACTCCATTCATTTCTGCAATGGGAACAAGTTCTTTACAGTTCAGTGCTTTGAAATCCAGCATCTTCACCACATACTTCTCAAAACATTTTTTCAGCTCCTCTGCCAAAAGCTGCATAAAAAAAACAGTTAAAAAAAGAAATATAAAAAGGTTTTTCAGTGTCAGCATATAGGCAAATTACTTCAAGCATGATGGTTAATGTACATTATGGAAGAGTGTCACTGAAAAACTAGATTGTTGAATCTAGACCATCAATGAGAGTTTCTAAATCAGACAAAACTATTTAGAATTTCTAATGCAACAAAATGTGTTTCAAAATAAATCGACCCACAGAGCTTCTTAATTAAAACTGTGGATTTCTTTTATTTTTCTCAAAACATTTTCAGCACATCTAACAACTTCTTGTATATTCTAAAACATATTTTTATCAAATTTGTAATAGTTAATTAAAACACATCCGCACACAAAATAGGAGAAAACATGAACATTTAAAATAATGCATTTCTTTGCAAAGTAGAACATAACTTTCAGCTTTCTTAACATTGCTTTTTGGGTGTGATGGAGAGAAAGTTTGAACATGGTCGATGAATAAAATAAAATGAGTATAAAATGTTTCACCTTGTTTGTCTTTCTGTTGAGCCAAGAGTCAACATATGGCATCCAGCCCAAATCTTTATAGTCACAGTACACCATACCAGCACGAGAGACAGTGGCAGGGGAGGCCACGGACAGATCCTCCACCTCAAAAAGCAGTGATACCTGGTCTGGCATAGAGATACGCTCACCATTGATCAGGGTGAGGATTTTGTTATCGTCCATCACTGAATTCATGCTCTCAATCCACAGGGTGTCAACAGGGCCATCAAACACAATCCATTTCTCATCAGGTTTCTCATCTGAGGAAAACCAGCAGGAGCTCAGATTTATCCAATAAAATTTTGAATGAAGATAACAATTTTTAGCTTTGCCAAGACTTATTGGTAGAGCAATGATCTTTAAATTTTGTCATGCTGTAAACATTGACAAAATACATTGATCTCAATAATTATCGCTAGCAGACAAAATATAAGCCTCATAGACTGTTAACTTGAGTATTGTGCATTTCATTTTTGTTTATAAAAATGGGTTAGCTTGAATTTTTCTAGTTTTTCCCTAATTTTTGTGTTCAGCAAAACTGAACTAGCATGGTGTTGTTCCTCTTCATTTTCCCCCCCTATAAATATATATTCAATTTTGTTACTGTTCAATAAATTCTACATGTTTCACATAAAGTGAAAAGACTGAATCAGTTTCTTTCTTTCTTCTGCAATTTCTTCCTTTCTTTCTACAATTTCTTTCTTTCTTTCAGCAATTTCTTTCTTCCTTTCAGCATTTTTTTTCTTCCTTTCAGCTATTTCTTTCTTTCTTGATACAATTTCTTTCTTTTTCTTTCTTCCTTTCAGCAATTTCTTTCTTCCTTTCAGCTATTTCTTTCTTTCTTGATACAATTTCTTTCTTTTTCTTTCTTCCTTTCAGCAATTTCTTTCTTCCTTTCAGCTATTTCTTTCTTTCTTGATACAATTTCTTTCTTTTTCTTTCTTCCTTTCAGCAATTTCTTTCTTCCTTTCAGCTATTTCTTTCTTTCTTGATACAATTTCTTTCTTTTTCTTTCTTCCTTTCAGCAATTTCTTTCTTTCAGCAATTTCTGCATCTCCAACTAACAAAGTAGGTTATGAAAAGACTAAAATTTAAGCTTAACAAAATACTATCAAAGTGAACATAATGGTAATGAGTATTATTATTATTGAAGAAAACAAAATACTATCACAGTGAACATACTGGCTATGAGGCTTCTTATTATTTATTGAGAATAACAAAATGTAAAAATGTATTAAGTATAGTTCTAGTTCATGGTTTCACTTTAAGAAAGAAAAAAAAAAAACTTTTGCTGCCCCAGTGTCAGTCCTACCTGCACAGGTCTGTCTCATGACTGCTGAAAGAATGCCATCTGTCCATTCATTGGTGCTAAGATCAAATTCACCATACAGTTCCCCCAATGACAATGCTTTAGGATTTAATGGGAATTCCTGGAAGTAAAAGAAAAAAAAAATTTAAATGTGAATATACCACTCACCATTGCAGATGTATATTTCAGAAATTATTGTTTTATTGGTAAATAGAAAAATGACACTTTTACAAATGTTTATATTAAAAAGCTTTCTAATTTTAATTTTGTAAAAAAAAACACTAATTATTAGACAGGGGATACCTATGACCACTTTCTCTATGGAAAAAAAAGGAATAAAGGTATTTTTTGATATTAACATATTAAATCTGGCTTACCCTGACTTGTTGGAATGTTGGGTCCCCAGACTTGTTGAGTCTTATCATGGTGGCCTGAAGGACTTTCCAAGAGACAGTTTTGGCTGACTGGGTCCCTCCAACTATCATGACAGAGTGTCGTGAAGACTTTGTCTCATACAGTTGGACTACTTTCTGCATTGTGTGGGTATTGACTTGAAGCTTCTGTTCTTTTAATTCATCTTCAATGGCATTTTTGATCTGATATCAAGATATTTAGTTAGATAACATATTTTTTAGGGAATCAAAACAAAATGTTTAAACTACACTTTAAGCCAAAGCTACAGTTATTGATAAATAATTATTGATGGATAAGGATAATGATTAACAGAGAAATTTTGCATCAATGAAAATTCATATAAGGATTTACTAGGTAAATATTCAGATTGCTTTAAAATTGTGACACACTTGGCAATATAAGAACCAAAATGAAAAGTTTCAATTGATTTAAATATATCAAAATGAATTTTGTGGACGATGTCTGATGCCATTACCTTTGAGTAGTCAACAGTTGGTGTTTCTATTCCAGGGAACAGGTCAGACATGATTCCGTTAAACAAAGGCAAATCAATTGATGTCAGTTTAGCAAGATTCATGTCCTTCATTGATAACAATAGCACCTAAAATTCATATTTTTTAATAGAAAAAATTAACTAGATTTAATTGAAGAAAAAGATATTTCTTAAAAAAAAATATCTCTAGTTAAATAAAGTAAGATGTATTCTTATTAATAGAATAAGTAATTTAGGTATTTGATTACTCTGCAGGTTAGAGTAATCAGGTGCAGGTGCAACCTTGGCTAGAGGAACAGATTAATTAATGATCTGCTCAATAGTTATCTAGGTCCCGAAAGGAAACAAATGTTGGATGAATCTTTGTTTTGGCACTAATATGGGTTTTAGCCTTTTTGATTTGATTAATGTTTTTCTAAAATATTTATTCTGTTGGAATTAATGAAAACATATTTTTCAAATAAATTTGTATATTAAATAAATAAAATTTAAAAATAATGGAAATGTTAAATTGATATTGCTCTAATTGAACAAAACATTTCCAATGGATAAGGGAACTAACTTCTTCATCTGACAGGTTGGGGTTGGCTCTCTTCTTCTTTCCAGAATATCTGAGAAGAGACACAATGGCACGGAGCTGAAAGTCATAGTGATCTTGTTTACTTAGTTGCTGCATTGCCAGGTTGTATAGAGTGTAAGTCTTCTTGGCCAGAACCTAGAGACACAAAAAGTTTTATTTTCATTTAATTTTCATTGTTTTATTAGTTTGGGACATTCCTTCAGAACTGAAGATTGTTATGTCCTAGTCCAAACCTAATGTGGAATAGCAGGGTTTGAAGTGAGCATGGTTCAAACTTGGGACCATCATATGACAGTCAAAATCATGTATCACATGACCTGGAAGCCATCTGTCATCAAAGACAAGAACACAATTTAAATAGTGAGTTAATTATTTATATATTTAATTTTTTTTTTTATATTGAATGCAAATTATGTTATGGATGACCAGATCTATATTTAGTAACTTGATGACTGTGTGTAATTGGAGCTATGTTTCTTTAGCAAGTGGAATCTCTTTGAATAAATATCTCATAACAAGATAAAATTGGTGGCCCTGAAGGGAAAAAGTGTGATCAGGTGCTTAGAAAAATTCATACAATGTGATCCATTGCACTGACCTAGTTGTACATCAAAACCAATGGATTAAAAATAACTGGCAAATTGTTGAATTGAATAGTATCAAAGTTACTATAAACCTTTGTGTTATTAAAGCCTTCAGCAAACAGAGTTATTTCTGCAATAAGGGCAGAGTCTGGTACCACCATGGCTATTGGCCTGAACATCGACTTCAAGTTGTCAGGAAGTTCTGTTCTCCCAGCATAACCTATTTAACAAACAAACAAAAATTCATGAAGAAACCGTTTCAAAAGAATAAAATGAAAGTAAACAATTGTTTATTTATCATCCCTTCCATATAGTAGTACAAGGAAAAATAAGATTAAAAAGAGAAACACACAAAGTATTATATGTTGTTATTTTTTTGTTTGCATTCTTCAAAGATGAGTATTAGTTCCAACTCAAACCTCATGCAGGATGGCATTACATAACAGCAGGCAGGATTTAAATTTAGGACATAGTGATGACAGTTCCAAGCTCATACCACAGGACTAGACAGCCATCCATATTAAATCATCCCAAGACTAACATTAACAAAGACATTTTCTTACTATTAATAATCATAAACTGTGTAAGTTTATCTTAAACTTATCACAAATGATAGTAAATACACAAAAAAGGAAACAGAGACATCCAGTCTAGAAGAAAAACCTATTTCTTATTCAAGTGCAAACAGCCTAATTAAACATGCACACATAGTGGGACACATCTATACATTTGTCTGAACTTACCAGGGTTCATGGTTATGAAAATGCCACATGACCAGACCAAGTCAATATCACGTCCTTCAAATACAAATCTCTCTGAGTTGGCTGCTAGAGCACTCAGAATAGACAGAATTTGTTGAGCCACCACAGACAAGACTTCAATGTTGATTCGGTTGAACTCATCAAAACATCCCCAGGCTCCAGTCTAGAAAACATTCAGAGTAAAAGAAACTGAATAGTTTTTGTACCTAGATCTACATGAAATAAGTTCATGGACAAAATCTTATGCTGTTACATTTGAAATTATTCATGAGAAATATGTGGGTTTTATTAAAGGCTATCTCTTTTTTAAATGCCTATATTACATAAAGAAGTGTAGGTGAAATTAATTACTACTTCAAGATTTGAGCATGTAATTTCTTGATACTTTCTCTTTGGTATTGTCAAAATGTTCAAAGTAGATAAATATATAGCACAAAAAAATGAAATTATGTGAAGCTAAAATTCTATACAAATAAAAAAAAATATCATTATTCAGTTGTAGGTACTAGATCTAGATAAAGATATTTTCATTAAATTTTTTTTATTTACATTGAAAGCCTACTTTGTATGGATTGTATTAAAACTTACTTGAGCCAAACCAGAGAACATTCTGCCCATTGACTTATAATCAAGGCCCTCAGAACAGTTGACTACAATCACATACATCCCTAGAGCTTTGCCCAAATCTTTTACTGTTTCTGTCTTTCCAGTGCCAGCAGGGCCTGTTGATAAAATGAATTTCAGACACTAATTAATAGTTTTCAGACATTTGTATTGTTCATGTCAGAGTTTTTTATTGCAGTTATTCTTTTTTTCTAATACAAATAGTTCATATGTATTAATGACATTTGGAAATGTTGTTTTTTAAAAGTAGAATCAGATTTTTCATGTCAAAAGTTAAAATTTTGATTAGATACAATCCTGCAGAATTTACAAACTTGAAAAAAATAATTAGTTTCACAAAGCCATTTCTATTTATGTTTCCATCCTATGATATTACCTTTAAGTGTAATGCCATGGTTAAAGTCACATAACATCTGTCTGTTATTGACTACAGACATCTTACCTTTAGGGCTGCCACCTCTGTGTAAGTGTAGTGCAGTGGTTAATGTCACATAACATCTGTCAGTGAGTGGTGTTATCACCAGTCTGCCTGAATTTCCCAAGTACTCATAGCCATACTGGAACTGAGTGTTGGTTTGCTTGATGACACAATCATCATATTCCTAGACATACATGAACAATTTTTGTTTAAAAAAATAGTACAGGGTGTATTCCTAGACATACATGCACAATTTTGTTTAATCAAACATTATAGGGTGTATTCCAGACATACATGCACAATTGTTGTTTAAACAAATACTACAGGGTGTATTCCTGAATGCAATAGATTTGTGAAAGTTGGACAGTGAATGCTGAGGCTGAAAGAATTCAAGCCTTTGAGAGTAAATGCTACAGAAAAATGCTGTGTATGAGATACCAGGAAAAGAAGACAAATGAGTTTGTAACTTTTACAAGTCAACACTCTAGCTGACAAAAAGGAGGAACTCCTCAATACTGTGAAGAGATGACAGCTGAGTTACAGTGGAGGGAACATGAAGAAAGGGTCGTACAAAGAAAAGCTGGATGGACAATGTAGAAAAATGGAGTGGCCTCTCTCTTGATATCCTGTTAAGAACAGCTGCTGACCAGGAAAAGAGAGGGATTTTGTTATGCAAAAAATCACAGCACAATGGATTTAGATTTTTAGCAGATGAGGATGATGATATTCCTAGCAAACATGTACAAATATTACATGGTCTATTCAGCATAAGAACAAATTAGCATATTTTAATACAAATGTATGCTCTTATAAAAAAAATATTAAAAAAGATAATTATACACCAAAATTACAAGTGACGCGCAGAACTTACTTTGTCCCAGTAGAGTCTGAGCTGTGACAACCATTCAAATGAATTGACATCATTTACATTGGACTTGGCCAACTTTTCAATAATGTCACGGGCATGAACTTCAATGGTGACCACTGCAACAATCTTTGATCTCTGCATTTTGGTCAAGTTGCTTCTGATAGCTTCAGAGAATTTGTTCAGCATTATAACCTGAAAATTGATAGAACCAGCTTTCATTTACAAATAGATGTTCTCCCTTGGATAAAACTAAGAGTTATAGTCTCATCAATTGGCTGTAGTGAAATAAACCACATACAAATTTAACAATATTTTTTAAAAATCTTAACTATTTATTACTACAGGTACAAAAATAAAATATGATTAGTTTATTTTCTTTCTATTCCATAAAAAAACTTTTATAATCAACAATTAGTTTTATGTAACAATAGCTTTTATCATTTTTTTGTGAAAGTCAAATATGTACTTGTTTCTTTTTCATGCTCTTCAGAGCTCTCTTGTCTCCTCTTTCTTTAGTTAAGGCCAAAGCTTTAGTAACATCCTGAGTCCACTGGATCTGACCAGCAGTAATACACATCTAGAATATACACACATAGACCAATGCAGTTCACAGTTTGCCAAATTAGAAAGAAAAATGGTATTAAAACAACATTAGTCTTTTATTGTTTGCTTGACATTAAAAAAAACAACTATCAAAGTAATTTTCCAAACAACAAATTTAATTGTTATAAAAGAAGTCTGATCAAATTGCAGATAAAATACTCTATTTTTTTAAATACAATTCCTTAAAGTTTTAGTAGAAGAAAACAAAACTAAAAGAAAAACTGTAAGGAAATAACAGAAATAATGACAGATGAAATTGACAGATGACTATTCAAAAACAAATATATCATTAGGCATATGGTTTATAAAACACTAGATATTAAATACCATTTTATTTAATTAAAAATAAAATACAATACAGCTTATTTTACCAAAGAGAATTACAGGACTGACATAAGCAAACAAAATCTTTCACCAACCTGCCCAGGCCAGTCTTTGATCCACTTATCTCTTTTGTTTAGATTCTTCTTCAGGGCAGTTCGACAGTTTCTCAATATTTCTTTGAGTGTCCACCTCATGGTCTTCTCCACATCACACAGCCAGGCCTAAGTTCAAGTTCAAAAGAAATGATTATTACCTCCCTGACAAACAGAATCACCCAAAGACAAGCATACACAATTATATAAACACATATCTATATATATGTCAACTTACTTCTACTGGTCCCTCCAAGTAAACTGCATGTCCAAACTCTACATACTCTCCTTCACATGAAAACATACCGGCAGCCTCCCACTTCTGCTGCACACCACCCTTTAACACAAAGCAGAGAAAAAATCAAAATTAGACTAAACATATTGTGATTTGACAGCAGTTATATATTTGTTATGCTGGTGAATTAAAATTATTCAAATAATCTTGTTATTGGTATTTAAATTTTACATTTTATATAAACAACTGGTTTAAATCACTTGATTCTTGTATATGCATGAAACCTTCATAAACTTATGCTACATTTGAAATTCTAACATGTTGCCAGAAAGATAGCTAAAAAATCTACATCTAAAGAAAAAAGTTTACTCCACAATGAGCACTGAGACTAAACGAGGGCAAAACTAAAATCTGAAGAAATTAAAATAGTCATTGAGTTCAAAGATTTGATCAACTCACCAAATCTTCTTATCTTATAAATTACAGATGTTCCTATGCTTGTTAATCTTAATTGTGCATGTTAATTAGAGACTTAAGCTGCTAATTCAGAGGTTTACCTGGCTAATTCAGACAACCCCTTCCATGCTCTAATGGTACTAATTAAGGAGAACTATTAAAATGAGACATCTCAATGTTTTTACATTCTAGCTGCTTCCCATAAGTTTGCTTCTTTTAAAGCATGAAGTCTTCATTGAAAAGCAAAATGTAAGTCCTAAATGTAGCATCTTACTTACTTTACTCATCTTGAGTAACTTAATGTTATCAAAACATTTCTTCAAGTGAGGTTGAATGGCTTCAGGGTTCTTAGACTGACCCAGTATTTCCAAGAGGTCATCATTAGATAGGAAGTAAAACCTGGGGAAGATTTGTCTTTTGGTTTCTAGGTACATGTCCAGAGATTTCTGGATTTCTTCTAGTTTTCCATTCATCTCATTTAGTTGGTCCAACATGCCTGGCAAGAAAATAAGTAATACAACATTATTGTCATCATAATATTATTAATTAGTGGAGGTATGAGAACTACTCCCACAGCAGCCTGTGAAATAGACTCCAATATTGAACCTCTTAAGTTAAGGCGCAACAGAGCAGCATTAGAAGCTATTGAGAGATACAGAAGGTTGGAGCACGATCATCCAAATAAATTACTAACACAGAGAAATAGGAAAAACAACCAAAAAAAAGCAAAGGACCCTGATCCAACTTACTGACGAACTAGCCCTAAAACACCACCTACCCAATAACAGAGAAAAGATTACCAGGTTTTCAAACATTACACCCGGACTAAACTACAAACAACCAACCATCAAAACACATTTACTAAATAACACCTTAACAAAAGAATCAAATCCACTGGAGCTCAAAGTAGGCACGCTTGAAACAATCGAAAGCTATCAAAAAACAGCTATCCATATTTATACAGATGGATCGGCTTTCAAAGCTACCATCAATGCTGGTCTTGGTGCCTTCCTGGTCTTCCCTAAAAATAAACACTTTGAGATAAGCGCACCCTGTGGTGATTACTGCTCAAACTTCCAAGCCGAAATTGAGGCAATTACCATAGCACTCCAGACAGTGGAAAACAAATCATATGAAGGAGTGCAACCACCATCAGATATTGTTGTCTTTACAGACTCCCAATCTACTCTGCAAGCACTTAACAGCAGCACCTCAAACAGCCCAAGAGAGTTGACAACACTCAGTGTGATAATTCACCAGATGATATCAAAATTAAATATCAATATTACACTACAGTGGATCCCTGGACACATTGGCATCATGGGAAATGAAAAGGCAGATAAGCTATCAAAGGCAGGTTCAACTATGGAACAACCAGATAGACCTGTTAACTACCTCACCCTAAGGTCAATGTTAGTCAACAATCACAAAGAGGAGTGGCTCAACCAATGGGCATCAGGAAACACAGGCAGAGCCTTGTACAGAGAAATGACTATGCCTAACAAACTGGACAGTATTAACTTCCTCCCCCGCAAAGAACAATCTACAATCTTCCAACTAAGAACAGGACACACACCACTATTAAATTACCACCTGAACAAAATAAACTCCACACAACTACCCCTTTGCAGACACTGCGCCCACCCCTTTGAAACCGTAAACCATATCCTCTTTGAATGCCCCTCCCTAATCCACCTTAGGCAGACCCTACTTCCACTACAGCCCAACATAACCAACACCCTGTATGGCAGTGCTGAACAACTGAAGAAAACAGCACACTTTTTTTCCTTGGCACAGTCTGCAAAAGAGCTCACAGCTCAGCAGCAATAAAGCTGGCTAAAAGAAGAAGAAGAAGTCATCATAATATAAAGCATTTCATTACTACATTAAATTATTCTAGACTTTGTTTTTATAAAAGCTGGACATGATATTTTATCTTATAATTAGAGAAGTTCCTTCAAAAGAGAAGATAATTACATTCTTTGTGTATCCATGTGTTAATCAAGTCAAGCATGCTAATTAGAGACTTTAACTCTGCTAAGCGATTGGTTTTCCTGGATGATTCAGGCAACCTGTTCCATACTCTAATGGCACTACAAAAGAAGGAGCACTTGTATGACTTTGTTCTAGCATAAGAAATGTGCCTGTAACTTTGTTTCTTTCTGAGTATTTTATTAGCATCTTATTTATTTTAAAGCTGAAATAACCTGCCCAGTGTGCAGCCAAACATTCTGAGCTCACATAGGTTTCACCAGCCACATGAGGAGGCACAAAACCCCAGTGCAAAGTCCTCAGTCCCCTGGATAACAAAAGGGGTCATCATCGAACCACGATGGACAAACTATATGTATATAGAAAAGATATTTGACTTGAAAAGTTTGAACATCTTTAGGTAACAATTAAATACCAAAGATTATGGTTCACTTAGAGAGATTTGCTTTTTAATTTTTTTTTTAAAACTTGAAGCAATATTTTTCATAGGTATCAAAGCTACTGAACAGGCAAAATGTACCAATAAGCAAATGTGAGAACCAACCTGGATGATGAGTTCCACGCTGTGCATTCTTGGTGCTGTTCAAACGAGTCATGATCTCCTTCCAAGTCTTGTTGATAGCATCAAACTCTGCTGACTCTCTTGGCAACTGTTTCCTGATATCTTCACCCAGGAAAATATTCTGTAAAATAGTTTGGACATGAAGAATCAAACAATTTACAATTAACCATATACAGGATATGGCCAAAAATTAACGGCTCTATTGGAAGCCAAGGCTTAGACAGAGTGGCAGCAAATCTAAAAAAACAAACACAGTGCAAACAGTATCAGTGAAATAAATAGAAGCACTCCAATAGCTGTACAGTCAAAGTGATTATGTCTATAAATTTCTTGATAATAAAAATAGAAATACTAAAACAAAAAAACAAATAAATAAACATAACTAATAGATGTCACATCATTATTTAGTTGCATTGTGACATGGAATAGTTTTGAAGCACGAAATACACTCCATATCTGTGCTTGGGAGGTTTCACGTGAGAGACAAGAATCAACAGTTGAATTGTGGGGTGGTAATCACAAAGCATCTCTAATTACTCTAATAAGTATAATCGAAGGTCACTCAATAAGGAGTTGACACTAGATCCACTAAATAATGAAAAAGTTTTTAATAGCTGACATTGAGGTATTCAAGATATTTAATTAATACAACCAGTGCTTTTTTTGTGACAGTACACACAGGTATGGCGGTTCGGCACCTTTTTCAGTGTGAAGAAAAAATTATTACTTTTCTTGTATTGTAAAGTTTATTATTAATTCATTAGTAGTTAAAAGTTAGGCAATCCATCATTGAGTACCAGCACTTATTTTTTTTTTACAAAAAAAAGCACTGAATACAACAATAAATTATCTGATAGTGTTGCTTGTGAACAAGTGAAATTAATAATGTGACATGAAATTAAAGTCACTAATTAGATTATTAATAGGAGGTTCAACAGATCAGCAAGACAAACAATATTAAAAGAGAATGAGGACTGACCTCAAGGTACATCCACTGGCGCTGTACAGTCATCAACATCTCAATAGTCTCCATAATATGAGACAATGTTCTCTCCCAAAAGTCAACTTCTTTATCGAAAGCTTTGACAAAACGAGAAGCCTTCATGGTGGCCAGCTGCACTTGGTTGTCTTCCAGAGACTGGAATATCTCTTCAGTGGATCTGAGTAAAATGTGATTATAAACAGATATAAGATGCTTAAAGCAATTTCAGTTTAGTTTCTTAATGACCATTAGCTTTCATTATGACCTTTAGCTTTCATGTATACAATTTAGTGGCCCTCACAACAAAAGTCTTTAAAGAATGCAGATGAACAGCAAAGTTTGTTAAAAGCAAATTTTTCTTAGACCTTTAAGGGGTTGCAGTACTGGTAAAACTGTTGAGCACTCTGCTGTATGGTAGAGAAACATGATCCACATACTCTAGGCAAAAGAAGAAGCTCAATACCTTCCACCTCCAAAGTTTATAGGTAGATTTTAAACATACATAGGCAAGATCAATTCACCAAGAGGAAGTTCACTGGAGAGGAAGCATGGTCGAGAGGCTAAGTACACTTAGTTGGCTTGGCTACCTATGAAAGGGGCTCAAGGTTCGACACCCAACTCGAGCAGAGTTGTGTTTACTGAAGGCCTATAGGCAGCACAGAAAACCTTCTCCCAGATACCCCCACTGGTCTAAAAACGAGATTGGACCATGGTGCTCTGAGCATGCTATAAGCATGACTGTAACGCTATATAAAAGCTATAATTTATAATTTATTTAAGAGATTGGTGCATTCACATCTGCTTTGTTATCAGCAGTTGACACCTTGGCTGACTGGAACATGTGCACTAAATGCCACAGGGTCAACTTCCACAAGACATATTGTACAGTGATCTAAAAAATGGGCAGGAGTACTGCAGGTCATCCACTGATGTAAATAAGCTTGACAGAAAGCTCTTGTAGACAATTCAAAGTTTCACATGATTCAAAATAACAAACAAACTAAACATTAACATCAGTGCTTCTTAAAAGAGTAGGCCTACAAATGGTGCAGAAGACTAATTTTTTTAATATATTTTTTTTAAAAATAAAATTAATAAATACACCTTTTCTTTTTGATTTAATCAGCCTGAATGTTAAAATACTTTTGAAATAATTCAACTATAGTATTATGACTAGAATGTCTATCATGAGTACTGACCTAAGTTTAAAATGACCTTTGTCTTTATAAGGTGCCATATCCAGCTCCATATGTTCCCATGTCTCTTTGATAGCAATTAAGCCCTACATTAAGAAAAATAAAATATTTTTATAACAATATTTTAATCAATACCATACCATTTTCTAAGAAATATTTATTGTATATATACAGCTTCTTTTTCTATTACAGAATCAACACTAATAACTTTTTTTTTAATAGGCATTACTCACCACAACTTTTGGGTACAAATAGCTGACTATTAATTACAATGTGCCAAGTCATACCAATGCAATGCCACGCTAATGTTTTATACAATTTCAGCTTACCAATTCTATAGCTAATTCTTTTGTGGCAGCTCCAGAGATTTCATTGATTTGCTCAGCAAACTGATCAAAGCCAAACTCAATAATTTTTTCCAATGTAAAATCATCAGCATTGGGATCAAAAATGCGATTCATTTCATTCTGTAATTATACATGATAAACATGTTTAAGAAAGGGTTCTCAATGTTAATCATGTTTTCTGCCTAAGTTTTAAGGAGAAGAAGTGATTAAATAGCATCGACTTTAATGTTCCCTTACCCCAATCATTCATATTACAGAAAATAAACTTCTAGAAACTGACCTGAATTTGTTGCCAATGTCTGGGTCTCATAGCTTTATTTTTCAAATCTGTGATGAGAGGCATGGTTCTCTTAAACTGATCCACTTTATTCTTGCTGTAGTCTACAATCTCCCATTCTTTATCCTAAGTGGATTTATTATACGATGAAACAAAAAATGAACAAATATAAGAGAGCATCTTATTTTGAGTTGAATTTGAAGTAAAAAAAATTGCACAATTAAAAAACTAAATAACAATCAAAATATAGGTCTTTTTATTATGTGTCTTGTGAATTAGTAAACTGATTAATAAAAAAATATTTATTTTTCTCAGAAATCATTGCAATTATTTAGGTAAATAAGATAACTACAAACTTTCTATATATTCAGCAGCAATTTAAGACATATTTTCCAGCATATTATTTTCTAAGGAATTACAGTCTCTTCCTAGAAGATTAATAATTATCTATGAAGCCTAAAAGATTTTCAAAGAATCAAGTGCAAGTGTTTCTCTTACTTTCAGCACCCTGCTAAATCTGGCCAACTGTTTAAACAAGTTCACAGATACTGTCTCCATTTCCGTGGTTTCCAGGTCAGAAAATTTGCCATTTTTCCAAATCTCCCAGTTGGTCTCCCATTCTTTGGTGAGCTCCCAAACTGCCTTGATGTTTTCCAAGTCCTGAGACAGACACAGACAGTAGATCATTTTTAACATTATCATTGTTGTGTCAACTTTTAGATTTATTATTCCAAATCTTCCTAATGGTGTAAATGTTAAGCCACCGCAAGAGGAGGAAACATTTTATTTTAACATCAAACAAATGTTTAGCTGATTCAGAATAACAGGTAGGACATTACAGAGTCAAAAGTTTAGAGTCTGCCATTGTATAACAGAGCCAAAAGTTTAAAGTCTGCCATTGAATAACAGAGCCAAAAGTTTAGAGTCTGCCATTGTATAACACAGCCAAAAGTTTAGAGTCTGCCATTGTATAACAGAGCCAAAAGTTGAGAGTTTGTCATTGCATAATACAGGTTTATAAATAGAGATTTCGGCTATGTAATGCTGAAAGGTGTGATAGTGTGGATCTCAAATTATTCTTAGCAACCATGAGAGTGGCTGCCCGGTCATGCAGTATGTATGATGTTCAAACATTTCAATGATCCAGGGTTCTTACCCTGCCCGCTACCATCCCCCGTCATTACGCAGGAAGTTTGGAAGTAGATTATCTTCAACTCTGAATGAACATCAGAAAACATGTCAAACATTTTTAAAACAAAAAAAAAAAGGTTATAAAAAAAAAGTAAAGCATCAATACTGAACAAACACAGAAAGTCTCAAAGTTTCTAGGCTGACATGCCAGAGATTTTCTTATTGTAATTGTAGATAAAGATTGCTTATGTCACTTTCACTAGGTCAGTTTTATGTCACTGAGTGTACAATATAATATTGTGACCCTCAAGAGTGGTCTATGCAGGGCCAACTATCTTCTCATTTGGGAAGATTATATGTGCAGCTCTCTTTGGCTATGTGGCAAGTTTAGTTGGAGCCTGCTTCATCAGTGTTGCTGTCTGTGTGTTTTGTGTATCCAGAGTCTATGCCCTGGTCAGTGTCTTTGCTTCTTCCTAATCTATTTCTTTCAAAGGTTGGCCTACTGCTGTTGTTTTTACTGTCTCTTAA
This sequence comes from Biomphalaria glabrata, assembly GCF_947242115.1. Taxonomy (NCBI): domain Eukaryota; kingdom Metazoa; phylum Mollusca; class Gastropoda; family Planorbidae; genus Biomphalaria; species Biomphalaria glabrata. The sequence continues at coordinate 14,878,047 of NC_074725.1, read as the reverse complement.
GTCACCATTAAATTTGTTTATTGGCAAGGCCTGGAAATAAAATGTTCATATATATCAACTTCAATAACACTTACTTTCTCTAAAGAAGCAATGTCTTTAGATGGGGGCTGCTCAATCTTGAATATGTTTAGTCCTCTGCGAATGACCTGTTCTTGCTCCTTCAGGATATCCATTTGTTTGTTCACCTGCTCTATGGCTGCCAGGGCATCATCTGTTTTCACTAAAGAGCTGAAAGGACCATTGGTCTCAAAGTCTCTAAGCAATTCTGCAGCTTGCTTCTTAAAGTCTTCCGCTTGTTGCAGAAGGTTAACTTTGAATTTTTCCTGTTAATTAAAATATCAGTAAAAAAATTCATTTACATTAAAAAAGAAGCAAAATGAGTTAGAATTCTCATACAGACACGTTATATACAAATATTATATAACAGGCTGGCCCACAAGACAGTGTTACAGTTATTTAACTATTGCACTGTGTGTCAGAGTGTCCTGGAGTGATTGGAAGAATGTTTCAATGTTGAAGGAGGACATTTTGAGCATCTTAGAGATTAAATTGTTTATGTTTATTTTAACGGGTATGACAAATGTCCCACTGTTCTAGTGTCAAATTTATATATATATAAACTGAAAGCTCATATAAAAATATGGATGGTAATGTAATATAATGTTATGTAAGCCTACATCTATTATATAAATAAGAATGTAAGAATGAGAAGTGGGAGAAACTATGTGTACAAATATTGTACCAGACAGAGTAAGTCAATATAAGCTTTGTAAATCAACACCACATAGTTAATCTTTATGATGGTAGGGAAGAATGTTCCTTATGAAACATATTATATGTTGAAACCCCTCCCTCACTGCCACCAAAGGCACTGCTGTATATTTCTGCTAGTTATTATTAAAAGCTCTTCCATGTAAAATACTGCTTTAATAAAAATGTATGGGGTACGTATCCTAAGTCTTAAGTACGAATAATAATGTAATGTAATCCATTGTTATTTGAAATTCTATTTATTAAACTGATAGATTCTTTTTGACCGAGCTATTCTTCTGAATGGAGCTTTATTGTATATACTCTGAATTTATATTGACCAGAATGATAAAACAATTTTCAATGAATTAAAAATGGTTGATTTTGTCATATTGGTGCATTCAAATTGTATAGCACATCTAGGATCACCTTGTGTTTCTTCAACATAGCTTCTGAATCAGACAGAATTTGTTGGAAACTGTCCCACAGTTGAGGCAAATTAACCAGCATTTGTTGGACCTGAAACATTAGCAAAGAGTTAGAATTAGTGGCCAATTAAACAAGAGTCAGTGTAATACTTGTATCCATAAAAGTCAGTTAGTAATACTTGAATTCATAATAAAGATATATTACAAAGCTTCTTTTCAACCAAAAGTCTACATAAATAACCATCAGTCTACATAAATGGGAAAATGTGTTCATACATTTAATAGAGGTACACAACCTAAATGGAAATAAAAAAAAATATCAATATCATGTGATAAGTAAGTCTTCTGAGTCCCAATGTTTTATAGTTTGAGGGAAAGTAGATCAGTATTTTGGAAGAAACACATAGATTAATATGCAATATTAATATTTTAAATTAGAATGTGTGGGTGTGAAATCAGAACCTAATCAAACTTGAATGTGTGGGTGTGTGAGCTCAGAACCTAATTAAACTTACATGTGTGGGTGTGTGAACTCAGAACCTAATCAAACTTGAATGTGTGGGTGTGTGAACTCATATAACTTGAAACCTTCAGATTAAAAGTTAGATAATGAAAGTATATTTCCATCCAAGTAAGAGAGGTCTATTGGACAGGTGATAAGTAAGAGAGGACTATAGGACAGGTGATGTAATGTCACTTAGGGTGGCTGAATAGGGCTATTATGAGCACAATGACGATACCCTTTTATTTCCCTAGTGTGCCTAAGTGGACATCTTAAATTGCTAATAAAATATCTTAGAACCAAGTGGAGTGTGTGTGTTTGTATGGTGAGTGTGAGAAGTTAGTGATTCGTTGATAGCTATGCATTGTGAATGATGCAAGATGTCATAAGATGTCATGGGTACAACAGAAGACTCCAGGATGCCAGAGTGAAAAAAAGATGTGTTATTATTGTGAGTTTGATCATATACGTTGTTTTTTTTTTCATTTCATATATTGTAATAAAAGTTATATTTGGTTTGTTCACAAAAAAGTTATTTCAAGTTTAATAAATTGAAATATAATATGCCTACAGCGGTTTGTCTACCAGCAGTTAGCTACTGCAAGTCAATGACCGTCAACAACACCATCATTAAACAGTCACTATGTGTCTAAATGAAATGATGCCTCCAATATAACTGCAACTTATCTGAAAGTTGTCATGTAGAGGGGAAAGAAAATCAAAAGTAGTTGTCAAGTGCTTTTTAATTATTACAAATATAATTTAGTAACACTAAAAAGAGACTTGAATTCTTACATTAGTTGGTATAATCACTTCATACTTCTCCAGGATAACAAACTGCTCATTCAGGGGAGAAAACTTCTGCTCTAAGGAAGGAATCTCTGCATTCAGTTTGTCCCACAGACTTAGACTTTCTCCCAGTTCATCCAATGTTTGAGGAGGTTGCGCCACTCTGGAGAGTCGAGGTTTGAAACAAGTTATTCATTTTAAAGGTTTGTAGTAGTTTTAAAAAAATAGGTGAGGGGAATGTTCATTAAAAAATAAAAGAATACTAGAAATAAATAAAGAAACATGATGCTTTTCAAAACTGAAATGATTTCTCAATGAAGGACAATGAGATTTATCTATTCATATTACTTTGATACTTTACATCTACCCTATATCTGTTAGAGGTCTTTTTTCCCTTAGGATAGACAACAGTTACTCCAAAGTAAGAGATTCTAGAAAATTTGCACTTCCATTTGCCTTAAAAATCTTGCCACATTGATATTATAGTGTATCATTTGCAAGTTGCAAAAAACATTTTCTATCTAATATACTTAACAAACTTTTTCCTAAAAAAAAAAAAAAAAGACTCTATAAAATTAATAGGCAGGATGTATATCAGAGAGCCTTGTTTTCCCAGAGACTTACTTCACACTGTTTTCCTCCAAGTATTTGGTGAGCTCAATCAAAGAGGCAGTGGCAATCTCACGCAGGAGTGTGGTGAACTTGTTCTGCCATTCTTGGCAGTGGGCCAGGATGGAGAACTTCAAGGGAGAGCAGTCTAGCAGCACAAATTGAATGTTAAGAATAGTTTCCTGTGTCTGTACATTGTTAGCTACTTCATTGTACCTGGAGGACACATCATTAGCCATTAATGCTACATCTAATTCTACATTAATACTCATAATAGCCACTTCATTGTATCTGAATGGCACCTTGTTAAATATAAATTAAAAGACATATATCTAATAGTCTGGTTGCAGGGTATACAAAAAAAAAAGAAACATTTTAGAATAAAAATTGTTATGGCAAAGAAATATGGAGCCTAATACTTCAAAAATCTTATCTGAAAGTTTATCACTAAAATATGCCTTTTAATGAAAGACCTGTAACTGTAAAGGTATTTAGCGATTAATTATTTTTTTTTTAACTAACACAAACATAAATAAAGAATTTAAAGTAGTTTACTTTGATAACTTAAATTATAGTAAAACATTTAGAATAACCAGAACAAATAGAACCAATTATAAATGAACTACCTGGCTATATCAGCATCAAAAGATGAGTTTTGAGGATTCAGTTTTTGATATCTTCGAATGAAAGCATCTTTTTGTATCTCCCAGATTTCTCTGCAAGGAAGATCATCAATAATAATCTTTGCATAATTTGATATTCTATATGTATATGTATACTTTACTTGTGATTTGCATCTGTCATTCTTTGCCAGCACTATGTTAAGATTTTTTTTTATTAAATAAAAAAAAAATTGTAAGCTGCGAGTTTGTAAAGTAATTGTATTACCTATACGAATCCCATGTGCTGAGGTAATTTTGAAGATTTTGTGCATTGCTTTGCATGCCAAGATTTATAACATTCTGAATTTTCTTGATTTCTTCATCCTTAGATACCATTTCACTGATAGACTGATTGAGAAAAACATGTAAAGTTAGACACCATTTCACTGATAGACTGATTGAGAAACACATGTAGTGTTAGACACTATTTCACTGATAGACTGATTGAGAAAAACATGTAGTGTTAAGACACCATTTCACTGATAGACTGATTGAGAAACACATGTAGTGTGTTAATTTTTAAAAGTGTGAAGCCTGAAGTAACATTTTAATGTAAATGTATTGAACATTTTCAAATGTTTAAAATATAGACTTTTTTTTATTAAAACATTGTTAACTTAAAAATATTTAGTTAAATTTTAATATTGTCAGTTACCTCTCAACAATTACACAATGACTGATAGGTGTTGACAACATATAAAAGAAACATAATAAGCTCAGGAGCAATTCCTAAAAGGTCAGTTGCCACAGAGTCAAAGGCTTTTAGTTTCAATACAGAGAGAGTGAGGAGTTTTTTTTTTAGAGAAGTGTGTGTGTGTGTGGGGGGGTTGTGTTGCTATTATAGGATACTTCAAGTAATTAAATTAAAAAAAAAATGTTAACTACATATTTACTTACATCTTTGCCAGACTTCTTTTTACTTAACAATTCTGGTAAACGTTTGAAATCTGAAATTGCTTTGATGAGATGAATCTTTCCAATGTCTCCTACTATAGTGGCTAGTTGAATTAGTGTTGGTGAAAATTCAACCTAGAATATTAGAATTCACAGTGTTGAGTACCAAGAAAAAAAAACAATTATAAAACATGCATAACTGATAGCTCATAAAAATATTTCATAGTTTACTGGATCTAGTATGGACATTATGCTACAGTTTAAGAACCTAGACTTTAATAACTTGTCAGGTTACTTAGAATAAAATCTTTAGCAAAGATCCAATTTTCGTATACTCAATCTAAAAGTAGTAGATATGATAAAGAGATGTTGCTATGGGTTCCTTGCTACTGACAGTAAAAATGTAAAGCTTGGAAAGAATCACATATCAAAACTATTAAGTTGCTCATATTATCATTTCATTTGTCAGCCCAGTTATGACTTCCAGATCTTGATCTATTTGTGTAATTAAAGTCTATTAATAAATATGGTTTAAAGAGTGAACACAATTTCTGCATAAACTTGAAATGCAAACAATGTTTTTTTTTTCATTAGTACCTTGTCTCCCTCCAGGACAACCCTGACTCTGAACAAAGGATTAGGAGCAGACTTGCCATCTCCATTGATAGCTTTGGACAGCTCTTGAAGTGACCACTTGATGTTTAGTCTTTAAAAAGTAATGATGAGAGATAAGAATGACCTGATCATCAGCATATCAAGTTGTTACTGATTAAACTATTGCTAACTAAGACCAAAACTAAGACTGCTTTTTTATCCTTATGGAAATTTATTGTGATTACAAGGACTCTTTTCTCATATAAAGACAACACACTAACTTACAGCTGTTATGTTGTTGTTTTTTTTAAATTCTAAGAAACAAGTTTTACATGCCAGTCTGCACTGAACTTAACACTTGCCTGAAAGCCTCTTCCAACATTTTGTCCATTTTCTCCAGGTACCTTAGCCAGTGCTGCTGGACTTCAGCTCCATCATTTTTGTACACTTCATAAGATTGTCTTAGAGTAGAAACAATGGCTTCATGGGTTTCCCTCATTTTCTTCTGGATCGTTTCTCTGTGTTTTGCCTGTAATATAAAATTTTATAATCTAATGATCTTTAATAACTGATGTTTGACATCATTCAAAAAATAAAAACATTCATGTATATTTCTTTGAGATTAAAAAGCAAGATACTGATGCAAGAGAAGCAGCACTTGATGCAAGAGAAGCAGCACTTGATGCAAGGGAATCATCACTTGATAGCTTAAAAAAAAGTTTTTAATTACATTCAGAATTGCTGAAAATCTAGTCTGAGATATGTATTATTATCATTAGTGTTGTTCAGGCCCAACTGTCTGAAAACCCAGTTTAAATACATTATAATTCTTTCGCAGGGTGCTCCAACTTTTATGCAAGCATGTCAATCTATATTTTTAATACTTTTTCAGAGTCATTTAAGATAAATGAAAAACGAGACTAACCTGGTCTTCATTGAACTGCAAATTCTCGTAAACAACTCGAGCATCAATCTTCACTAAAAGAAGTTCACTTATTTTGACACACATGATAGAGATGTTCTGATTGGCTTGCTTGTAACCATCAACAACAGTCTAGTTGACATATAAACAAAATTATGTTTTAGAAAAAAAAGAAATCCACAATACATTTGAGTATTTTGAAATACAGCCTAAGTGTCAATAGCAAAAATTACTGACAACAACTAAATGCAGTAATGTATGGGAAAGGAAAATGTATCAACATGGACATTAGTGTCATCAATTACAGACATTCTAAGTTCAAGAGGTTCCTTTCTTCTTTACATTTTTAGGATGATCAGCTTCACACTTGACAACAATCCAAGTTGCTTAAGCACAACCCAAGAAAACATTCCAAAAAGCTTAAATCTGAATAAGGAATCAAATTTTATTACTCTTAAAAAAAAAGGTTATCATCATCATCTTCAGCTGTCCTTTGTGTTCCTAATGAAACATAGGGCATCAGTAAAAACACAACACACTCCAAGGTCTCTAGCTAGTTTTTTTAAATGGTTTCTCAGCTCTTTTTGTCTTATAGATTCATCCAGTACACTGTGGTGCCATGTTCTCTTTGGTCTTCCTTTGGGTCTTGTGCCCTGGAGGGTTCTAATCCAAGACTAATCTAGCTCTGTTGTTGCCATCTTTTCTTACGCTGTGACCAGTCCATCTCCACTTTCTAGATCTGCACCTCTATAGTTCTCTGTCCACCCATCTCCTAGAGTTTGGAGTTTTCTACTTTGTCATACCAAAAGTGTATGTTCCAGATATCTTGAACAAAATAAAATTATACATAGGCCCCTAAAAAATTAGTCAACTTAAATATTGTGATTTTAATGCAAGGGTAATGTGAGACAGTTACATTAGTGATTTTAATGCAAGGGTAATGTCAGACAGTTCCATTAGTGATTTTAATGCAAGGGTAATGTGAGACAGTTCCATTAGTGATTTTAATGCAAGGGTAATGTGAGACAGTTACATTAGTGATTTTAATGCAAGGGTAATGGGAGACAGTTCCATTAGTGTTTTTAATGCAAGGGTAATGTGAGACAGTTCCATTAGTGATTTGAATGCAAGGGTAATGTGAGACAGTTCCATTAGTGATTTTAATGCAAGGGTAATGTGAGAATGTTACATTAGTGATTTGAATGCAAGGGTAATGTGAGAATGTTACATTAGTGATTTTAATGCAAGGGTAATGTGAGACCATTACATTAGTGATTCTAATGCAAGGTTAATGTGAGACCGTTACATTAGTGATTCTAATGCAAGGGTAATGTGAGACAGTTACATTAGTGATTCTAATGCAAGGGTAATGTGAGACAGTTACATTAGTGATTTCTTAACAGAACTTAAGTAAGGAGAGTACTTTTTTTTTTTTAGAAAACTGACTTTCCTTTTATGTTAGATGAACATTTGGTAGGCTAAGTGTTCAGAAACTTTAGTCCAAACTTCCATCCATAAGTGAAGACTAAATCCTTTTCACTATCAGTATTTTGAGTTGATTGTTCTCTAAACATTCAGCCTCTGATTCTTTCTTTCTTCTTAATGCTCATATATAGAGCAACTGCCTGACAACTTAAGAAAAACAACTGAGAACCACCAAAGTCAAGTTATTTAATGGAGAACTACTAACCTGTATTGACTCACAGTGAGTCCTGCACTCATGAATAAAGTAGTCTACTGTACCCTTGGATGCCCAGGTAAGTTTTGTCAAGCCAGGATGTATGCGTTTGTCAAGGAACCTGATCCTCTCTCTAAACAGACCTCTTTCTTCCAGTGACAAGGCAGCAAGGATTCTAGCCAAAACAAAAGTAATTACTTAACATATAGTAGCTAAAAGTATATCATAAAAACAAAATATTTCATAGTGCATATGAAGTAGAGACCCTTTTTAAAAAAAAACATATTTAATGTGCTCAGTATGTTGATTAGATGTGTTTATTAATGTCTGGCAATCAAAAGAGCTGGCTATTCATGTTTGTGGCAACAGTTTGGAAGGACTGAAATCTCAATCCCTCTGGTCCCCACCACCTTGCTACAGGCAGGGACACTTGCATAATGTTAACTTCTGTATGTTTCAATTGCTTAACTTACAAGCATGCAGAGTGAATGTCCAACTCAAGAACTCTGACAAGCAGCCTATAGTTTGACTCTCTTAGCTATAGATTACAGTTGTCAATTCAAAAAAGAAGATTATTATGCCCTAGGCATTTCATCATACTACAGCCAACATCTCAGTCAAACTGCTGCTATGAAGTCTTGTTATAAAAGTGTTCTATTTGTTTTTCTATCATTTTCAGACATTTCATCCCATATATTAACAGCTTTTTAGTGATATGGTTGTTTGTTTTTTTCCCCACTGTTGCAAGTTAAGAATGTTAAAAATAGAAATATTTTTTAAAATGGGAGATAACCTGTTGTAGTCTCTGATCACCAGAAGCACATTTTCTCTTAAGTATCTCAGATCATCTTTCTTGGAGTACACCTCTACCACATAGTGGGGTACTTCAAATACAAGTCTCTCCCAGTAATACACCTCTTGGAATATCTTCAGCAACTGTCTGCAAACAACACACAATGACTTATTAATGTAAATTCTCAATCGAGGCTGAGTATAAGAACTCTTAAAAATTAGAATAATTAATTTACAAATACTTAAAAGTGTAGAGATATCATCATACATTATTAGGATAAAAAAAAGTCAGGCACATAGATTTACTTATACAAAATTTAACATAATATACTAATAAGGTAACTTTAAAAAAAAATATATATATAAAATGTTTCAAATATTAATCACATCTTCTTAAAAAAAAAATACAAACAAACTATTGGTGTCATCAAATTCTAATAAACTGGTATGCTGGTATTATAGAAGTTTTAAATATTGTTTACTTAGAAATTTGACTTGTGTCACAGAGTTAAAAACTTGCTTTTCTAATATACTAAACAAGTCTGTATTAAACTTAAAATACATTTTCTATATACCATCTAAAAGACATCAGTATGTGCTATAGTTAACTTACTTGTGGAAGTTCAAGTCTAGCATTGGGGGTCTCTCATGACTGCGGCACATTAATGGTGTGTCCAACAATTTCAGAGGCTCCTAATTCAAGAGAAGATATTCATTAGAATTCTTCACAAACAAAACAAATGAAAAAAAACACAATTGCAAAAAAAAAAGGCAAACCTTATCCACTGTCAGAGTCCACTCATAATAAGTTTTTCTCATGTACTCATCTAGTGCAGACACCAAAGCTCGAAATTGGATTCTAACCTCTTCACCTGACCCGATTTGAGGCAAGAAGTGTGCTCTATCTAATGCCTGCAAGTAAAGAGTTAAATGTTTTTGTCAGCTCTATCTAATGCCTGCAAGTAAAGAGTTAAATGTTTTTTTCAGCTCTATCTAATGCCTGCAAGTAATGGTCATTCTATGGCAAAATAGCAGAAAGACAATCATTATAAACTTTCACAATCATAAAGGAAAAAATGTTTCCTGTTAAGTCATCAAAATTAACAGGCACACAATTTTTTTTAAAATATTTCCATTTATTTGTAAAGCTTATAAAATAATTGCTCAAGCTATTTAAATAAAGGGTTAGAGTTAATTAAATAAGGTGTAAGAGTTAATCAAAGAAAACATGGTAAAGAAAAACACTGTTTGCGCAGCTAAGACTTACATTCATTCCCTTCTGTACTCTGTTCTTCAAAAGTCTGGCCCAGTGAGCTGAACCTGCAAACTTGGGGTGGGATGGGGTTAGGTCATGTTCTTTGGTGGTCAGCTCTCTCTTCACTGCATTCAGCTCTTCATTGAATAAGTTGTAAACTTCCACAGTCTTCTTATCAATGGTTCGTCTGACAGCCTAAATAAATGGAATAAATACATCCCTTTAAAAAAATCCTTAAAATGAAAGCGAAAAACAGTTCTTTTTAAATATAAGAAAAATTACTTTTTAAATTCAACTTCAGATCTAAGATTTATATATTACTATCATTATAGACAAACTAAGCCTGTTGATTGTTCCCATGATTTATATTGTTTATTATAGCTTATTATAGGATGGCTGCCTGGTCGTGCAGTTTGCACACTGGACTGTCGTTTGGATTTATAGATGGTCCAAGGTTCAAACCCTGCCTGCTCCCATCCCCCATCATCCTGCGGGAGGTTTGGACTAGGAAGTAAACTATCTTTAACTCTGAAGGAACATCCAAAACATGTTAACATTTTAGCTGGAACATTCCCTCCTTTTCAATTTTTAAATTTCAATAAACGGTCCACATTTCTGCATATTTTTTTGCATTAGTATATGTGATACAATGAAATTAAATAACCCACTCTCTTTCCTTCTCTCTCTCTTTCTCAGGAACCCTCATTTTTTGTTAATTTTTTAACCTGCGCATCATAATTTTTCCAACACAGACTTTGACTTGGAAGACCCGGTTTATAATGCTCCCTCCCACATATACTTTAAGTTTGTGAATTCTAGTATCACTTTTGCTTATTTTGCTTATACACATTAGTGTAAAACAGTGTTACTGTTCATAAAGAAACTTAAGTGCCCTGGTGCCCTAACACATAATAATACCATATTATTTAACTTCTGTTGTTTAATTTTATATATCGAATGGAAGGCTATTTTTAACTGATTTACATTTTTTGTCAATAAAAGTTTTTCAAAAGTAGAAAATGTCTTTTTTTGTAGATAAACAATATTCTAAAAGAGTAAGAGTGTAAAAACAACAATCCAACTGACTTCTCTTGAGGAGAGATGCATGAAGATGTCCAACATTTCCACACCACCTTCAACTGTCTTCACTGTGTCAAATGCTGAAGATATTGTGTTCTGCATCATGACTTCTAGATCTTTCACACCAGCACGAAATCTATAGAATAATTTCAATTAACATTTGGAATAGGAAAAAAAACAACTAATTACAAAACATTTTCTTGAAAATAGTTTTGAAAAACCCATTCTTACATATGAACGTCTCCCATCTTATTTGTTCCAAGCAAAATATTGTTTATTGGGCTATTTCAAAGGAAGTTTAAAATTCCAAGGGACTGTTGAAGTTTAATTGGATCTCAGTAATATTGAAGTGGAACTTAACTTAGACAATTGCCTCTATTGTAGTTACAAAATGGATCCATTTTAAGCTTAGGTTTTTCTTTGTCTTACTTGTTGTAGTTGTCATGCCATGAAGTGGCTTTCACATCCAAAATTGTCATCTTTTGACTTCTCAACATTTGAAGAATCTTCTCAAACTGGGACTCCACTTCTAGCAAGCTGCGAACAATCTCTGGGCCTTTCTGGCCAGGAAAGTGAGGCATTTCTGCTTTGGTGCCATCAATTTGTCGAGCGAAATGAGACTGGGCCTCACATACCTATATTTTTTTTAGATATTAAATATGTTAATGCAAAAAGCAAATAAATTTACTATTTTTCCCCTCCCTTCCAAAAAACACAAAAACCCACAAAATCCTAGAAAATAAACCCCACATTCAAATGTTTTAAAAGGATAATTGTAATAAAACCCTATTACTTTTCAAAATTTACTAAACTTATTAAACACTATCATAATGGATGCCTGGTCATGTGGTATAGGCTCTAAATTGTAATTTTAATGGTCCTTGGGTTCAAACCCTGCCTACTGCCATCCAGTGGGAGGTTTAGACAAGCTTATTATAATCTTCAATTTTGAAGGAACATCCAAAACATGTCAAACAAACAAACAAGCATAATTTATAGCTTTTTACTAACAGTATATTATATTACTTAAACACACACAAACTAAAACATTAATGAGTATACTCTTATTCCACTTGTCTGGAGTCCTACAAATGTTACATCTCTGTTAAACATTCAACTTGAATATCATAATAATTAAAAGAATCCTACAAACCTCTAGCATGTCTTTACACCTCTGTATGAATGCATCAATTTGAGCAAAGATACTACTCCTGTCTAAGACCCATCCCACAGATGAATACTTATGATGAAGCCTGGAAATCTAAGACAGAAATGAATGATAATATTTAATTGAAATAGTGCTTTAAAAAAAATCAACTAAAATATAAAAAAAAACAGAGGTTTTTAGACTGGACAGTTCTCTTATTTTAACTTTTAGTGATATACATCAGCTATTCATACTAGTTAGCAGTTTAGCACTACCCTAATGTACAAACATAATATAAATTGCATTTTATATAAATATCTATGACATATATAAATTTTATTTTTTAATTACGATTTTGTTTAAAGTTAATTTGGGATCAACCTTGTTCATATATCAACTTTGTATTGCAAGTAAACTTTAACCTACCTTGTTCATATATCAACTTTATATTGCAAGTAAACTTTAACCTACCTTGTTCATATATCCACTTTATATTGCAAGTAAACTTTAACCTACCTTGTTCATATATCCACTTTATATTGCAAGTAAACTTTAACCTACCTTGTTCATATATCAACTTTATATTGCAAGTAAACTTAAACCTACCTTGTTCATATATCCACTTTATATTGCAAGTAAACTTTAACCTACCTTGTTCATATATCAACTTTATATTGCAAGTAAACTTCAACCTACCTTGTTCATATATCCACTTTATATTGCAAGTAAACTTTAACCTACCTTGTTCATATATCAACTTTATATTGCAAGTAAACTTTAACCTACCTTAAAAAATGTTTGTAAAATGTTTTGCATGTTTCGGATGTTCCTTCAGAGTTGAAGATAGTTTACTTCCTAGTCCAAACCTCCCGCAGGACGACGGGGGATGGGAGCGGGCAGGATTTGAACCCTCGACCATCGATAAATCCGAACGACAGTCCAGCGAGCAAACCTCACGACCAGGCAGCCATACCTTGTTCATATATCAACTTTGTATTGCAAGTAAACTTTAACCTACCTTGTTCATATATCCACTTTATATTGCAAGTAAACTTTAACCTACCTTGTCATAAATATCCTTCCACTCCTCACAACAAGTTATACAGTCATTCAAAGATTGTTTACCAGTCACCACAAAGCCATCAAATATCTTGTCCAAATTTATTTCTACGGAACAGCGCCGGATTATTTCATTGCTCATCTGCAAGGAAATATTTTATTTATAGTGTGCCATACACTTTAAGACATATACTTTAACTGAATAAGCACATAAGCAAGAATAAAACTAGCTTTATATTTTCATTATATTAATAAGAATAACATTTCTTTTGTAACTTTACACAATAAGACAGTTTTTATTTAGTTATGTTTATGCATTAGTCTTAAGAATCCAAAGAATGTTTTCAACTGCCAATGACTTTTAAATTTGAGAGCTGACTTGAGCTGAGTTGTGTTTGCTGACCATCCAAAGCAGGACAGAAACTTTCTCTCCAATATTATTCATCCAACATAACTACACACAAAAATAGAACAATAGCATACTGAGCATGCTATAACAGGCACCACAGAAAAGCACACACAAAATCTAATTTTTAATTAGAACAGAATCGACCTATCAAAAAAAATTAAGATAGAATTCTATCTTTTTAAAAGTTAACAAAAGATATTTTGTTAATCTTAAATAATCTGGCAAACCTTTTTCAATATGCCTGTTAATCTCTCTCGGGATTTGTAGAAGTCAGAATTGACCCAGATCATTCGGATGAGATTCAATATTTTTGGAAGAAGTTTTGGAATATCTTTAGGCTTCATTTCAGATAATTCATAACATGGGTCTTTCAAAATACTCAAAAATTTGAGATTGCTTTCTGCTTGCCTTGATCCTTCCTAAAATAATTCAGATTTTAAGCTCCATTACTAAAAGTAATTACAATATCTATACAAATACCAGAAAAAAAAAAGTTGTTTTTTAAATGAATGATAACTGCCAAGAAATAGAATTCAATTTGCATCTATTTATTATTATTAAAGGATAAACAATCAACTTACAATGATTTGCCCTGAGAGTTTTAAAAATGGTGTTACATAGGATGATTTAGCCAATTCCAAGATTTGTGTAATTTTTTTGACCCCAGGTTTGTCCAACTGGGTTGTGATGCCTGAGAGGTCAGCACAGCGATTCTTCCAAAACTCAATTTCATCAAGTGGACCTGAGTTCTCTGCCATTTCAAAGGCATCTTGTGTGCTTAGCACCTCCTTGATCTGCCTGGCCCAGTGGATCATTGAGGCTGAAAATATTAAATAAGAAAATAGCATACAACCATGATAAAGTATGGTATAAAAAGGTGAAGGTCACTGGATGACTCAATGTTAAGAAGGGAAGGAGGCTGATTAATGTCATAGCAGAAATATAATAACTGTTAGAGACATCACTGACCAAACCTTGATAAGGGTGGAATCCTTATCAAATTTATTCATTCTGCCTAACATGGGCGTAGCCAGGATTTTTTTTTTGGGGGGGGGGGTTAGGGGAAGGGATTTCCCCCCCCCCCCCCGAGGAAAAAAATATTTGTATGTATCTGTGTGTACATAATCTTTATCACATTCTGACCATTCATTCTTTCGGAACACGTTTATTGTACCCTAGAATTGGTTATTCCTGTAGTTAGTGGAAAAATTGTTGACTCCCAGCCATTGCTAGCATAGGGGTCTGGGGGGAGCGCTAGGAGCTCCCCCTAGCGCGCTGCCCTGCCGCCAAGAGCACTATTTCTGGTATTGAATGCCAACAAAATGCATATTCAGAGGCATCTACAGTGCATTTTCCTGCTATTAAAAAGTCTTATTTCAAAAACCTAGTGTGCTATTCTTACTGACTTAGACCCTCCCTGTGTGTGTGTGTGGGGGGGGGGTTCATTTCATCAAACAAGTTAAACAGAAAAAAATGCTTTTTTAAAAAGTAAAATTACATCAACTATTTTGAATCAATCCTAACTGTATGCATCACTCTCCTGGTCTTGCTAATTTCCCTTATCTGTTATCTTGCATGTTAATAAGAATTGCATTAGCCCTTTGGGGGAAAAGCAACTTTCAATGACATAGATCTCATTACTGCAAGGCTTATTTATTGCTACCTTAAATTAGTAAATTTTTCATATCAAACAAACTTAATTAATTAGGAGTAATTGATTAACTAATTGGTCAATTTTTTTATTGATTTATGTGTTGAATAATTGATCTGAGAATGAGAAATGGGAAATATAACATGTAAAACTTTTTGACCATACAGACAGATGGAGTGATATGATAAAAACAATGTTATAGTTTTTACAAAAATTTTGCATTTCAAAATACCCAAATAACTTTTTAAAAAAAATGTATGTAGAATCAGGCAATTAAAAAGAAAACATATTTTAAAATATTACGTATTTTGTTTGTTTCTTATTTAAAAATGCAACATACTTTCAAGACGTTGGACAAGGTCTTTGTTTTTAGCTGCTTCCTCCACAGATAACTTCATGCCTTCAGTTGTAATATATAAGACAGTTTTACCCTCTAGTTTCCAGCGGGTATCAGTCAGTGTGGCTAGGAATCTGTGCAGCTGAGCAGAGAAATCATTCTTGATACCTAAACAATAGTTCAGGAAAATCATCCCAAACAATAAATTTAAACCTTAACTAGAAATGGGTTGTAAAGTATAGTTCTTTTTTTTTTTTAATGGTCTGAAATATGGTTTCACAAAAGAGCAGTTACTACTAAGTAAATAGACTACAATATATGGATATAGTAAAGAAATCATTACAGTTGACAAGCATATTTGAGTAGTATAACCACCAAGATGAAATTCCAGTTTCAATTTTACTTGCCAGTTGATATATAAAAGTAAACTGATTTCAGACTAATATCAGAGTAAAAATACAAAAGTATAAAAAAAAAACTTTTAGCAAAAAAAAACTTTTAGCAAAACAAATTAGTTCTTCAAGACTTCTACCAGCCATACACTTTAAAAATATAATCTCAGCAAAACACACACACACACAAAGACTGTTATATAAGGATACTGTCTGGCCATGAACGGTTCTCAAAAAATATTGGTGCATAGATGCCCATCATGATTCTCAACAGGCTTTCAATGTGATTTCCCTTGACAGAGCCATATTGCACCACCTTAAGAAAGTTTTGACTAGTGATTTCTGGAGCTTTGGCCCCTTTTATGAAATAGCATATTTGCTGTACAGGGTAGAATGGTATATTCCAATCAACAACTAAGCCTCGAACTTTGTCTTTGAAGGCTACAAGGAGGCGTATCATTTTATCACTTATAAACTTATTAATGATTTCATCATCTTCCTCGGTGTATTGTATTTCATTTTGACCAGAGAGTGCAATTCTTTTTTTAATCATATCAATCTGAAAAACAAAGGACAACTTTTTGGTTTGTAAGAACACAAAGATGACATGTATGTTAAAAGACACGAAATAAAAAAAAAATTAGTTGACTTCTGTTGGTGAAGTACCTTTCAGCATGAAGAACATTGAGTAGTTGATGGGTGAATGTCATAATGAAGTCTATTTAATTCTTTAAGCCTGAATGTCAAAACCTTATTAGCAAAGTGACTTGATAAACCTGAATTCTTTATGTTTCTAATTTACTTATCAAATTAATTTGATTGCAGCATATGAGACGTTTTACTCAGATACTAAAAAAAAAAAACCCTCCCATAACATCATTTTAAATGTAGACTAACAAGCAACGAGGCAACAGTTTTTCAAACAAAGTAAAACACTACACATGTTCCCCCTGTACTGACCATTTCTAACAATGTGATAACTTAGTCATTTAGGACAGTAGGCCTTTATGTTTCATAATTTACATGTCTTAGATGCTGCTTCAGAATTGAAGATTATTACATGCTAGCCCAAACCTCCCCCAAAATGGCTGGGGATGTGGGTGGGCAGAGTTCAGTATATGAAATATGAATTACATTATCTTGCATCCTTGTGACTTTTAAAAAAATAAGTACTAACAGCCTTGTTTTAGTCAGCATAACATTAACAAGGATCTACTACTAAATATGAAGCAATTAAATCATGTTTAACAACTGAAAGGAATCTTTTTCAGCGTCACATTTATGTTTTAACCTTTAACAAAGGCCAGCCATGTAATTGTAGGCCTTAGGCAAAGTGAATTTGGTGGGCCAAAATGTAAATTGAAAATAAAAAAACGAAAAAAAAATGGAAAAATAAAATTACCTAATCTATTAAAAACATATATCTGTACCTATATAGAAATCACACAATATGTTTACAACACGTTCTTTATTACTACTTGAAGATGACCATAAGCCTCATCATTGCTTAGTCTGTACCTTCTGTGACCATGTTCAAGCCTTTATCCTGCAAATTAGCAGATTCCTTGACCACTTCTTTATGGCCATCCACTTTTTGTTTGCCTTTTGATGCACTAGACTCAAAATAACATCTTGACATTTTCATCAAAAGGTCTTCTAACATTGATTAACAAGTAAATCTAAACTGTGTTTAATAAACCTAGAGTCTTGGTAAAAACTTAGAGCTAGCCTAGAAAGTAGAGAGCAACAGAGTTTTGCTATGTTTCAAATTTGATCCTAGTTTTGCTGTTTTTTTGTCTCTAAAAAAGTTTATTTTTAGTCCTATAATTATAGCTTCTATATAGAGCTACTTTCATGCCTATAGCATGCTCAGAGCGCTATGGTCCAATCTCATATGTGGACCAGTGGGGGGAGGGAGTGTCTGGGAGAAGGTTTTCCATGTTGCCTTTAGGCGCTCAGTAAACACAACTCTGCTCAAGTTGGGTGTCAAACCTCAAGCCCCCTTCATAGGTAAGCCAGGCCAAGTCAAGTGTACTTAGTCTCTCGACCACGCTTCCCACATGCGAGGTCCCCACCAACCCCTAAGCCCTAGGTGGCTGCCAAGTTTGCCTATCTTTAAGGCTGACCCTGCTTTAACCCCTTTGCAAAAATCTCACTGCAACTTTACTAAATTGAGCTTTGCATGATACTGATTTGATCATATCACTCAAGGTTGTAACTCACTATCACTCAAGGTTGTAACTCACTATGACTCAAGGTTGTAACTCACCACATCTGTCTCAGGCTGTTCATCAGGAATGGGGGGCTCCTCAGACCTGACAGATTCATGATCACCCTCAGCTCCTGCCTCATCTAGATCAAAGAAAAGATTTTTTGTTAAGCTAAGATGTCAATCTTAAAAATGAAAAATTTTGCAAGTTTTTGTTTTTTGATTATTTTATTTAAATTTTATTAGCAGTGAATTTCTTGAATGTATATAACTATTAACTACAGGCATAACAGTTTACAGTAAGCACAAATGGATGTGTATAAAGTACTAGAACAAAATATTGTCTTTGTTTCACTTGTGACCAAATGCTAATTTGGCTTATTTTTAGTACAAATCCTAATAATATAGGCCTATAATGTTTTACAATTTACAGACTTCCTTACAAAAAAGAAAAGTCTGTTTATTTTCTATCATAAATGGATCACAGTCAAACAATACAAAATTTAGTATTGTACATAACAATTTCATATTATTTCCTTATTACTATCAAAAAACATTTCTTTTCATAAACCCTGTTCAAATTTGTATTACTTCATTAATATAATGCATTTTTTAAAAGAGTTTTTAATTAATTAATCATTACATCTAAGAATTGATAATTTTTACTTTACTTACAGATTTACCATGCATGAACTGGGTAGTATTAATTTCATGTAAATTTTTAGGCCTTTTAATTAGTAAATAATATTTTACTGAATTGAAGAACATGTTATTATTACGACATTCCAATTGTCATCACTTATCCACACATTAGACTGTATACAAATATTAAGACAAAAGACCTATATTGTAGGCCAGAGAAAAAAAACATTTTAAGCTAATTCAGATGTTTCTGTTAGACAAGATTATACCACACTACTATACAACTATCAGCTAGAAGAAAAGGGATGAAAGTGGTGCAATATAAACCTAGAACCATTTTAAATTAACAATACCAACTAATAATCTGATAATATATGAACATATCTTTTTTCTAAATATTATGTTCTTCAAACTTGGCTTAATTTAATTTTAAAATATTATCTATAAAAAAAGGAAGAATATTCAGCCTTTAACTTACCAAGTCTTTCTCCATCCTCTGGTAAGTTTACTAGTAGTAGAATAAAATTTAAAAATTAGCTATGGTAATATAAATAAATAAAAAAAAATTACAATCTAGTAGTAGTAATGGTGAGCAGTGCTATGTTTTGACTTGAAAAGGCACAAAGCTATTTGAGATATAGGGCTCTTAATAAGTCCAGATATTATATGCCAGTGCTACATATTCCTTTGGAGCCCTAAGCTATAGCTTATGTTGCTTATGATGGTGAGACTCATTGGCAAAGAACATTTACATTAGAGGGATCCCCAGTCATCCATTTGTTTTACTTACAAAAGATTTATAGGCTAAAATGAAATAAAAAAGGGCTTCAAATTATTGGTCTCAATGAAAGCTGCTTCTGTTCCTCCTCTCTGAAGGTAAGTCCGTAATTCTAGCATTAAAACCCCTCATTTGTCTAGATCTCTAGGTAGGGTATGGAATACAGGCTCAATGTATTTTTGCTTTGAAAGGGAGTTTGAAATAGGCTAGTGGTTGTGCTGGAACTCAGCCATGTATAACCATAATGTGTGTGGGTGACAATATTGATGGTTGGTTTTGAAATAGTGTTGGTTGGCTCACTTCTGTAATAAACATTCTAATTTTGTGTCCTTGTTTCTTTAATTATACTAAGTTTATTCATTTATTAAAATTCTGTTAATGGGTGTATAAGTCTGTCAGGGGTCCAGGCCTATACCTAGAAGTAGTTAACTTCAAGTGACATTCCAAACCTGACAAACTTCCAAGGGTTTATTATTTTAAATGTAAGATGGACTGAGGTAAAGGAAAAAAAAATTAACAAAAAGTAATTATCAAATTAAATGTTTCAATTATTTTAAAAAATTTGTTTCAATTTTATAATTTTTTTCCTGATAAAACAAAGAATTAAAAAAACAAATAAAATACACATAATGTTTACTAAATACTAATGAACAAATATGCAAGATATTCTAGAAATGTATTTATGTGTTGATTATAAAATATGTCAAATCAACAAGTCTTTAGATTTTGTAAGGCCTGTACGAATGTAACTATTTTTACAATCAAAATTAATTTTGAAAAAAAAAAAATTACAGTCAAGTCCTTCTGATGAGACTTCACCACTGGTCACTGAATCCCTGTCTCTTGCTGATTTTCTTAACACACTTTTTCTTCTGCCTGATCCTTTTTTTGAATGTTTTCTAGAAGATCTAGATGAATCCCGCTGAGAGTCTCGCTGAGAGTCTCGTTGGGAGTCTCGCTGAGAGTTTGGAGCACTCATGATGCCTAATTATGTAAAAACATCTGCATAACAAAAAAAAAAAAAAGCTTTATTAATTTGGAAACTAATATAATAACCTAGTTATTTATAATAAACAAGGCAATGGTCATGGTTCATTATTATCCAATTGTACACAGGTTTTGATTCAATATTGTCATTTTCTTATTTACAGCATAATACATAACCAGCAGACTGAATATGTTATATAATTTTTGGAATTCAGGGGGCTCGAGTTCAAATCTCTGAGTACCTAGAGATAAAGGGAAACTTTCTATCAGATACCTCCTCCCCCCACAAGTCCAAAAAAAGAACTTGGACCATATAAGCGCTCCTAGCATATGCTAGAGCATAAAAGATGGCTGCCTGGTTGTGTGGTATACAAAACTGTTGTTCAGATGTTCTTGATGGTACTAGCTTCATACACTGCCCACTGCTATCCACCATTGCTCTGTGAGAGGTTATAGGGCTAGGATGAAATTATCTTTAAATCTGAAGGAATCTCTGAAACATGTACAACAATCGAAACAAACAAATATGTGCAATACAAATGCAATTTTTTACAAATTTACTGAGTGCTAAAATTATTTTTAATAGCTATGCTGGTTGCATATATGTGATTAATATGTTAACTGACCAAAGTCACTCTTAACAGGCCTTATGAAAAAAAAAAAGAAAGAGCTAGTCTAAATCTTATCTTATCTTATATAATACAGACATTACTTCAAAAAGAAGATGATTACGTCCTACGCGTCATGCATTTAGTCATGCATATTAACCAATGACTTAAATTCTGCCAAGTCACTGGTTTTCCTGGCTAGCTCAGGCAACCCATTCCATGCTCCAATAGCACTAGGGAAGAAGGAGTATTTGTACAAATTTGTCCTAGCATATGGGACGAGGAATGTGCCTTTATCTTTGTGTCTTTCAGAGTATTTTATTAAATTTTGTCTTCAAATGACTTGAATGACTTGAACCAATGTCTCCTAGATCAAAATTCTTTCTTTCAATAATGCATTTTTCCTCCTTAAAACATTAACTTACTTCTAGATCTAGATTCTAGATCTACTAAGCTACTTGTTATGTAAGGATAAATTTGGTATGATGGGAAATCTTTTAATGGCGAGTTCTTTTTTAACAATATATGATTTAGATATTGATTTAGATATAGATCTCTATATGAATATTTTATAATTATAATATAGATCAAGATTTTCTTAGTCACAATTTTCAAATTTGTATCATTCTGTTAGTATATTATAGTCTTAGGCTTTAGATCTATATAGTCTAGATATCTATATAACTATATAGATCTATAGCCTATAGCTGCAATCTCTGATTACCCTGAATGATTTAGCAATCTACTCTAGACTCTGACAAGCTGAAATTGAGACTGCTTATAGATGTATATCTATATCTAGATTATAATAGTAGATAGGGCAGATTCTAGTCAATATATATGTAAATAATCATGAATAATGATTGATTGAATAATCTAGTAAATTTAGTCAAATCTAGGAGTTGTTCTAAAGTAATCTAGACTTCTAGACTCTAGTAGGAGTCTATGTCTTATATAATAA
This sequence comes from Biomphalaria glabrata, assembly GCF_947242115.1. Taxonomy (NCBI): domain Eukaryota; kingdom Metazoa; phylum Mollusca; class Gastropoda; family Planorbidae; genus Biomphalaria; species Biomphalaria glabrata. The sequence goes on along the minus strand of NC_074725.1, from coordinate 14,855,912 downwards.
CCATATCTAATCAAGTATTAGTATTGTCAATCAACTTTATAATTTATCAACTTGAAAATCAATATCAATGCAATGACATATTCATCATATTGAATTGACAAAATAATAATAATAAAATTAATTATTTCATATGATATCCGATATCCGATATCCAGAATCTTGACTTAAATCTAGATCTAGTAATCATTATGAAATCAGAAGTAATCAAAAATCAAGTCTAATCAGACTACACTACTAGTACTAGACTGTCTTACTTACTCTAACTCTAGCCCTAGCCTAACTCAACTACAATCTAGACTCTAATTACTAACTGACTGAGACTGAATACTACTCTAAGTTCTAACTCTAACTTACCCTAAGCCTAACTGCCTAAGCCTAAGTCCTAAAAGACTTAGATTCTAGGACTTAACTTAGATTCTAACTATTCTAATTCTAGATCTAAATCACTAAATCTAAGTCTAAATGATAATCTAATATTCTAGATGACTAGTCTAGACTCTAGATCTAGAATAGTTAGGCCTATTAGATATCTATATTTTTAAGGGGAAATTAAACATTAAATATCTTTACAACAGCACTTACGTATAGTCTACCAATCATTGTTAGATTGTGATACAAATATCAACATTTCTGCAAGTGCTGAAGTAGCCATATTCAAAATTTTCTTGGTTGCTAACTAGCGTTCTTGACAACACACCAAAGCGCATGTGCAATCAAGTGACGTAAAAATTTCTCCCCGTGAAAAAGGGACGAAAGAAGAAGATACTGTGTTAAGACGACAATAATACAAAACAAGAAAAAAAAAAACATTTTAAAAAATACTTTAAAAAAAAGAGCTTATATTAAGTGTAAGTGTATCAATTAGTTTGTATCAGTCATGTAATTAAATATGTAATAGATCTAGATTGTTTAGCACAATTTCACGCTTTTAGCTTTGTCTGGACCAGTTGGAAAAGGGGTAGAAAAGGGGGGGGGAGGGGTCGGGGGAAGGGGTAGCCTATCAGTGTTACCGTGCTCACTTTTTAAAAGCATTGAAAAAATTGTTCACTCATGGCTCTAGCCATCTCAAGGGGACTAATTCAACTTATTCCACCACATCTGTCAAGTACGATTCTTTTCCTTGTTCTATACCAGGGGTGGGCAACCTTTTTGAATCGAGGGCCGCATTTCTTTAAATTTGGGAAAGGCGGGCCGCATATGTATATACAACTTAGAAAGATACTCTAACTAACTTTTAATTCATAGTTACATTGTATTATATTCACGTTTCTTTTTTTCCACACTCCACGTTAAGGAATTACAACAAGAGTTAGCAATTTTTGAAATCAATTAATAATTTGTTTAAATTACTGTTGTCTTTTTATATTACAATAACCCATTAATATACAGTTGTTCTTAATGTGCAGTATTTTACTTTTTACACTCGTGCATAATGTTCTGGAACTGTGGAACTAGCTTACTAGTTGTTACCCTTGTGGCTGCTGTCAAATTACAGTCAGTTAAAATCGACCAGTAATTATACTTGTTTAGTTGCCCCCCACCCAAAATATAATGCTTGTTCACTGGATGAGACAATATATGTTCCGGAAGTTAAATGTCGGGACGAGCGAAACTTGCCCTTTTGGAGCATCACCAGAGAATGCTGACCATGTCCTTCAATGGTGCATACTAAATCAGAGACCCGAACAGGACTCTGGCCCAAGGCCCTCCTATAGAACCAAAACTATTCGAAGAACTGCCTGATCTAGAAAACATTGCGCGGTTCATCTTAGATACTGTTCTGAACCCCCCAACATGTAAAATGAGAACGAAGAAGAAGAAGAACAGATGTATGTGTGCCCTAAGACTGAGTGTGAACAGCAGCACATTTTGTAAAGTGTTGACATGCAGATTCTGGCACTCATAAGACTCATGTGGAAGTACTGACTGGAACTTCTCTTTGCTCTAGTTATGTTCTCTGGAGCTAAATCAGCTTCTGCGCTAAATGGTGAGCTAATTGTATTGAAAGCCGGTTCTTGACGTCTTAAAATTTGCTTTTATAAATTGCAAAATTAAAGAATCTAAATAAGTGTTGTACTTTCAATCATTTCACTAGAAATAATTTCACCTTTCAGCAAAGGAAAATGACAAAGCCTGTTTTCTTTTGCTTGCTTGTAGAAATGGGAAGGCCTTGTTTGAAAAGATTTAACATCCATTTACATTTCATATGCAAAAGACTCATTGCAGTTGCAGTTATGAAACCTGAAATCTGTCTGCCACTCTACATTAGAAATATTGGTTACAAAGTCACAGTCCTTCAAGTAACAGAACAGTTTCTTCCTTGAGATTTTATATTGTTCTCCTTTACCTTGCCCATGCTATGATAGATGAAATATTAGATTATTTTATTCATAATCGAAACTACCTGTGGTTAACACTCCTAGCACTAATAAGTCTGATTATTGTTATTACCTACCATCTCAACTGAAATTTTATTCAGCTTTGTGCAATTTTTCCTGTTTAAAGTTTATGGTTGGGGTTTAAAAAAAACAACATTTTACTCAGTCAAAGATCGAGCTCCACCAGTTGTCACCCTTGCCATCCTGTTCCAAGCATACCCAATATTCAACACAGTTCTTCATAGCATTGAATAAATACTGATCAGAGATTAAGTTTAAAATTGAGTGTATTGATGTATAGCCAATAAGCATAGTCTTCGTTTGCTTGAAACTTTTTATAATGACAGTTTCAATAATTTATATTTATATTATTTTTAATATATTTGCATTTTTATAAGTTCATACTGTGGGCACACCTGACTTCTGTAGGTGTCGGCAGGCCGCATAAAACACTTCGGCGGGCCGCATGTGGCCCGCGGTCGTAATTTGCCCACCCCTGTTCTATACCAAACAAAATAATTCATTACCAATATCTTATGAAATACGGACGTTACTGCAAAAAATATGATTACATTCTACGCGTGTTCCTACTGTTCTTAGGTCAATCTATTAATGCATGTTAATAAGTGACTTCAATTCTGCCAAGTCATTAGTTGTTCTTGCTGACTCCGGCAACCCATTCCATGCTCTAATAGCACTAGGGAACAAGGAGCATTTGTACAAATTTGAATGCGCCTATATCTTTGTGACTTTCTGAGTAGGCTATTTTATTACAAAGCTTATATCAAGCCACTCTATCTGTCTGTCTGTTTATCTGTCTGTCTGGTAAAAAGTTTTAACTTGTTTTTTCTCCCATTTTCCATTCTCGGATCAAGTTGAAACATTGCACAATTATTCACTGTACCTGACAAGACTTGAATCAATAAAAAACAAAACGAAACAAAAAAACAATAAATTAGAAAATTAGTTATTGGTGCTTGGTGTATAATTATTTTCTTCGATATCGAAATAAGGGGAATAACTGCTACTAAATGAGAGATCTGTATGTGTATTTGGATTTAATCCCCTTATTAGGCCTACATTTTGTCGTGTTTTTTTTTTCTCCCACTTCCCATTCTCGGATCAAGTTGAAATTTCGCATGATTATTCTTAGTCGATGACAATTCACGAATCAGTTTATTTTTTTTATTTAGCAGAAAGGGTGTTAAAACCTGCCATTTTCAGATAAATGGTAGTAATTTGCGTTTCTTCTCCTTGGATAAGATTTTAAAGTTATTTTTCGTTTGTTTGTTAGATTTTGTTTTTTTATTTGATGATTATGGTTTAATGTTTAATGTATAATTGCTACTTGACTTTTGCGTCTTCTGTACTGAAGGGTTTCCAAATTAGAGTGATTTTACTAAAGGTGTTATTCTAATCAAATGTGAATATTCGTTAGTTTCTCACTGCTCTATTACGTATGATATTGAGTTTTTAACGTTTTCTTGAGGGTCCCAAATAGAGGGTGCATATTCTATAATTGGTATAGGTATTTTGTGTTTTTAGTTTGTGTTACTGGTTAACCATGAATAAGATAAGTGAAATTAATTTGTTTTAGTTTTTTGTTACTCTTAATAACTGACATTTTTCTCTGTTGAAAGATATGCTCCACTTGGATTCCCATTTCTGTATTTCATCAAATTCTCTTTGTAAAATTTCTGTTTCTTGTGTTGTTTTATTGTTCAATATATTAAGCAATTGTCTGCAAATAATCTGACTTTTATTCCTGAACTAATGCTATTTAGAAAATCGTTTATGTACATTTAAAATAGTAGTGGACCTAAGTCTGTTCCTTGGGGTACGCCTGAGTTTACTGTTGTTGGTGTTGATTGAGAGCCTGACTACCTAGAGTATGTTTATCAGAAAATCCTGAGTCCATTGATGTAATGAACCGTCAATGCCAAAATATCCTAATTTTTTAAGTTTTGTCAAAAGCTTTAGAAAATGCTAATAAGATAGCATCTATTTGCTCATTAGGCCTATTATCTAAACCTTTTGAAAAACCATCAATTAGTCCTATTAATTGTGTTTCACATGATCTATATTTCCTAAAGCCATGTTGGTATGGAGTAAGGACATTATATTTGTCTAAGTGGTTTATGATGTTGCTACATATTATGTGTTCTAGTCAGTTCTTGACCTAGGATTTTACATGTGATGTTGGTTAGTGATACTGGTCTAATATCCTGGGTCGTATTTTTTTCCTTTTTTAAATTAGGGGATTGACATTAGCTTCTTTCCAGTCCATTTGTACTCTGCCCTGGTTAAGGATTATGAAAAAAAAGTATTTCGAGCACTGGTGTTAGCTCTTTGCTTGGTTATTTGATTATCCAGCCGGAATAGCCTACCATCAGGCCCAGATGCTTTATTTGGTTTAATGTTCGCTAATAGTTTTTGGATTTCCTATGTTGTCGAAACGGTTCACATTAATGAGAATGCTGATGCAAAGTATTTATTTAGAATTTAGAATGTTAGCTTTAGCTTCATTATCATTGTGTGTTAAGTTATATTCTCCTTACTGCATTCCTCATTTATTTTCGAACTCGATGACAAACCTTATTATTATTGAATGTAAAAATAAGATGGAATCTCGGGAATTGCTTCTTTATAATGTTTTTTTTTTTTTTTTTTTTGAATTTGTTGCAGGATTTCTTCTCTTGAAGACAGAGATCGCTGTACATCGACTTCTTGTGGCGATTCAGGTAACAGCACAGTCAAATAGCTGGTCTGCTCATTGTAATACATAACGTGAAATATACACACTTTTGGCAATTTACTCTTCTGCTGGTGAATTAAAAAGCGAAATTCGTTCAAAATATTGTAACAATGCCCATAACACCGTTTCTCAAACTGTGGGAGCGCGACCTCCTGCCAAAGATGAATTGGGGGGGGGATGGGAGCAAGTCAATATTTTTTCAAGGGACAGTAAAAAAAAATTAATTGTGGTCTCTCCCAAAAAATGCGAATCGGCTCTTGTCAACCTGCAAGATGTGTAGAGGCGGTAAGACCAGGGGAGTAACTTACAATGGTGTACAGTTAGGGTTGGTTCAGAACAATTCAAGCAGTCTCACTCAATATAAGCCAGGTTTTTTAAAGTATATTTTTTTATAGTTGACTTCTTTTTTGTTTTTGTTTAGAATAACTTATGCTTCGCGTCTATGTCTCTGTGATCAATTAGTAACAAACATATTGACAAAGTAGTCAACTTCTATAGTTGATTCTTTTTATCGAAAACAAAAATCACATATTTGTGTGCAGGCTAAAATAGTAACATAATCATAAAGGTTTCTAAAAGTCATGCAATAAATAACGAAATTATACCAAAAACAGAAAAATTCTGCTCTATAGACTAAGTGTTAAAAAAAGAATACGTTTACGGCGCCTTTTAATTCAAAATAATATAGACGCTGTCAATCTCATACTATCGTATGCAGTATGGTGTGATATGTTGGCTTGTATGGTTAACATTTGGTATCTCTAGTTTACGTTTTGCTTATGAAAAGGAATACTTGTATACTTATAGAATGAAACATATACACGATAAGCATCATTGGATGTTTTAATAGTATTATCAATTTACAAAAATTATTACAATAATTAATAAATTAATTAAATTTATGATAATTAAAAATACAGTTACACGTTTTATCATAAGTAATTGTACAGGCAAAAGTTCTCTACATTCAATATAAACTGAGATTCGTTTGAGTAAACTACCTGGAACAGTTATAGAAATAATTTATTTGGTAATGTCCCCTACACCATGTTCCCAGACATATAGCTATGAGATATGTAGATCTACTTTTACTCAACAGCAAATATAGAGAAATTTAGCACTAATTACTAAGAGAGTAAGGGTAGTTAGAGAATTTATTGTTGGCATTGTAAAAAGTAGTACTTTGCTTATTTATGGATTAAACACAAAGAAATACGAAGTTGAAATACGTGAATGTCTGACTCTAACAAATACCTTAACTTTTACATGAGAAAAAATGAAATCTAGATATTATCATGGTTGGTGGTATTATTATAAATAAGGTATTTCATGTACTTGTTTAATGGCGGTTTGTAAATATTTACAAGAAGATTTCAAAATAACTTTTAGTAGTACTGGGAAAAGAGCTGGAGTAAATGATTAAAAGGTTTTAAAATGTACGAACACTGCCAAAATATTGTTTCGATAAGGGTATCCCATAGTCATAATACGCAGGACAAACTTTAGTGTGTAACAGCGATGCCCAATCATGGTCTGCTTGCCATATCCGGCCATCTTTTTTGCACTTCTGCCCAGAGGGCATAACGATGCCCCAGAGGTCTGGGCGACCTTTTGCTGTGACGCGCTTGTTGGAAGTTTATGTTTCCCAGGCAGAAAAAGTGTTGAGCGAAACTGGTAAGAATGGTTAGGGCTGGCTGCAACCTCAAGGCATTTGGTTTTCTTTGCATGCTTCGCCATGTACACCAACTCTAGATTGTACACCCCACGATACATCATGGCCAAGTTCGTAACGATGTGGGAGCAAATATATATGCACTTAATTAGAGATTGGAAATTTAAATTGTATACATTATAAAAGTTAAACACTGGCTGACAAAAAGGAGAATCTCCACAATACTATCAAGAGACGAAAGCTGAGCTGGTTGGGCCATATTGTAAGATATGAATCACTGTCAAAAGTCATCCTTCATGCCACAGTGGACTCTGCAGTGGAAGGAGCACGAAGAAAAGGTTTTCCAAAGAAAAGCTGACTAAACAGCGTGAAAGAATGGACCGGCCTCTCTCATCTTCTCCTGCTGAGAACAGCTGCTGACAGTGGAGGGCTTTGGTTACGCGAACTGTCACAGCGCCCCAACGAAGAAAGTGAAGGGACATATGAGAGCAATATAGTATTCATGAAACATTCAACTTGAAATATTTCATGAAGTTCTTGCTTTAAAAGTTTTGTCAACGCGCGTTCTGATCAGGCACGGCTGGAAGCATATTATATATATAGATAAAGACGTTCTGAATTTAATGTATAATAAAACTTGAATTTCAAAGGGCGATTGAAGAAAGGGGAGGTAAAAGTAAAGATATCTCTCTGTGTGTGTGTATGTGTGTGTTCATCCCTAAGTGTACCTTTGTGAGGACGGTGATGGGTCTCGGGGCATGTGACTATGAGGCCCATTTCAAGTACGTAACTTCCGACTACACTGCATGTTACAGTATCTGACGAATGCGACGAGATACGCATTTTTCTTTCATTCTATCACGTTATGTTCCATACAGGACAAGGCTTCATATTTTAAAGTCATTGATTCTATCCCTGTTCTGTATCTATATCTTCCCATTGTTAAGTCATTGATTCTATCCCTTTTCTGTATCTATATCTTCCCATTGTTAAGTCATTGATTCTATCCCTTTTCTGTATCTATATCTTCCCATTGTTAAGTCATTGATTCTATCCCTTTTCTGTATCTATATCTTCCCATTGTTAAGTCATTGATTCTATCCCTTTTCTGTATCTATATCTTCCCATTGTTAAGTCATTGATTCTATCCCTTTTCTGTATCTATATCTTCCTATGTTAAGTAATTTATTCACTATCACTATTTTCTATATCGGTCTCCTAATTACTTAATAGTAGAGGACTATTCTGTTACGATTATTATATCATTTTTAGACTATATAAGGCCTATTTCTGACTCAGTGAACACTATACAGACTATATCAACAAAACTCTTGTGTTTTTAAATAAAATAATACAAACATGTACAACTTTCAAATTAATATTTTCTAGAGCATGCAGAAATTAGAGAATAATTAGGTCAGTTCTAAGATTAGATACACATATTGTTTACATAAATATACAAATAAATATACACTTACAAGACAAACCAGTGGCCTATTTACAAGGATTAGCGAACTTCGCTCCGTACCACTCTTACGATAATAGATAAATGCGAACACATTATATGTACAGTCTTCTTTAGCTAAATGTGAATACCATATATTAAAATTAAATTTAAAAAACCTATTCAAAAGGATATCATGTGCTACATGGAACTTACTTGAGATACTTAGACTTACGTTTGACAGAATGGAATAGAAACACAAAGTTCACTGTGGGGAGGGGGGGGGGGAGAAAGGTGTGAAAGAAAGTTCAATTCTCAGTTTTAAACATGAAGACTGTAAATTACAAATATATTCATCTTTGCCTACTAACATCATAGCAGATTGTATTTAATGTTATTTTCTCCCCAATCTGACAATTGATACAATAAAATCAGTTTGACACGATTGCATAATGTCGATGTGCATAGATGACAAAATACATGAAACAGATTGCTGTAGGGAACAGAGTCTAGGGCATAGTTCTAAATGCTAAGAGACATTGAATGATATGGTAGTATGAACCCAACCTTTGTTTCCTATTGCAATGATTTTCAAGTTCTATAATGCAACGTCCCGCCATTTTGTTTCTCTTTATAAAGAGAGTTTCAAACTTTTCTTTATCACTCTTGTTGTTTATCAAGGTAAGTGGGAAACTGATAATAACTTCTGACCTGTTCCTTTGTTAAGTTTTTTTTTTTAAACCTTTGGTCAGATATATTAAGTCAGTCACTAATCTAAATAAAAATTCAATCAGATTTTTTTTTTCATTTATGCTTTCCTTAAAATTAATTCATCCATCTTTAGACTAATGTGCTTAAATTTTATATAGATTACATTTGGTTTATCATTTTGAAATCAAAGCTAGAACTCGCGCAAATCAATCGATATATTTATCAAGTGCTGGTGATTTAATTGAACAATAAATGAACAGCCATCTTAGCAAAACATGTTAAAATAGTTCATTAAAAAAACAAAACAAAACAAAAACAAGCCAAAAAAAAAAAACGTAAATAAAAAATGTTGAGGTATTTTGGTTCCAAGAATATGAGAGAAGATTTAAACAATCCGGAGTCATTCATGGTACCATTATCATTGTTCTTTAAATATAGAGAACTAATTAGAAAAAAAAACAAAACATTTCTGTGTTACATGAGAAAAAGATTCAACTTTCTTTCTGTAGTTTCGTAATTGCGTCATTGACTTGTGTCCTAAGTGAAAAGAAGATTTTCTCCCAGCTTTTGTCATTCTAATCCATCAGGCATTCTGGGATAGAGTTTATTAGTAAAACTGTTTACTGTTACCATGGCAGCAGCGTTTCGAAGTTCATTCTTCTGTTGAGAAAAGAATACACAAATCCTATTGTTCATCAACTCTTGGTAGAAGAAGAACAAAAAGTTGTGTTTGTCGTCTGATCACGTGATGGTCTTGGTGATTGTGTTTTTGTGATTATCCTTTCGATTAGACAATATGTTCAGACCCAGAGTGAAAGGTGATTCCGAAAATCGAATGGTATCGAAGAAATGGGAAAGTTTTTTTTTCCCTTTCAAAGGTTTTGATGAACTGTTGGGGTGGGGGGACTTGCCAGAAGCACCACACCCCTCCCACGTCACGTTGAACACACAAGAAAGCAGCACGTGGCAGATGACGCGGAGACACTAGCGACACTGGTTCAGCTTGAGTGTCTTGACACACGTCTTGCACTTGACGTAGCAGCACCAGTAGTACTTGCACTCGCATCGCTCCGACACCTCCATGGTGAAGTTATCATGGCCTCGGCCACAACACATGGACTCACAGTTCCCTGGCCCACGGCCTTTGGCTTCACACAATCTGCAAAAGGAGGGAAAAAAATAAATCAATATTAACAAAACCAACAATTCTGTTTTTATTTTCTTAAATAATTAAACTTCCTCTTTTCAGCTTGTAAATTCTTCATTGGAAAAAGTCGGGAACTGGAAAAGCCTGGACACGGTAATAGACAACGGCTCTAAAGATTTTCCCAGAAGTTAGACAGTTAATGTATATCGTAGGGAAAAAGAATGACTAGCTCATTGGCCACACATGGAAAAACTCTTGTTAGAATTGTTCGAAGTATTATCTTCTAAAATTAAATTTGGTCTAGACAATGTTTATCTTAAACAGACATAGCGGGTAAATAAATTAGTGGATGTTGAAGAACATTTTTCGTAACGTCTTTTAAGTCTTGATCTATAGGCCTAGCATTGGGATTTAATATACTAGGAGTAGATTTATGGATTCGCTTAACCAGGATTTTTAAAGGGGCAGGGGAATAGGGGTGAAGTAAAAAATGTTTCTTTTTTTTTTTTTTAAACTTATTATTCATAGTTATTAAGAGCAAAATAATAGTTCTTACAAATGGTGGTCATCTGTATAAAGGAGGAATTTTTTCTAACTTACAAAGTAAAGTAAAGTTTCCCTTTCAGACCTTGCGATGATGTAAAGGTCATCTGTTTCTGAGTTGACTCAGAGACGCCCTAAAGGTCCCGAAATACCCCAATCTCCACCAGGATCCCAACTCGGGACCCCAGGTTCGGAAGCCTTGCGCTTTACCTGTCAGCCACCGCGTCTCCTGTTTTGTATGTTACTTGTTTCGAAATTATCTCCAGTTTTGGGACGATATCAGTTTAGTCTTTGAGGGGTGTGTGAAAAAGGAATGATGAAGTGCGTCTGCAATCTAACGTAGTATGTTCATTGTGCTTTGGGGCTCATTTCCTTGCTGCTTTTATGCAAATCAGAAGACACCAATCTCGGATTAATACAAAATTCTCTAATATCCAACGGGATTCAAGCGTAAGTGTCATGGCTACTTCCACACTTTATTGGTAACAAAATTCAGCTATACACCCTCAAGTTGGTCAAGTCCAAATCTCCTGAAGGAATGTAGTTGAATTGAAGTTGGCCGAGTCCAAACCTCCTGAAGGAATGTAGTTGAATTGAAGTATGCCAAGTCCAAACCTCCTGAAGGAATGTAGTTGAATTGAAGTTGGCCAAGTCCAAACCTCCTGAAGGAATGTAGGTGAATGAAGTATCCCTGGTTTTCACCTTGGACCATGAAGAAGACCCACACTAATTTCAGAAAACCAAGACTTTTTCTAAGCGTGTCTTACTTTCTAATCATATTGTAAAAGGAGTTAGTATAGCTAAATTTGCGGGTTTGCAACGCAGAAGAAAGACTTATATTCTTTAAAGTAGAAAAACTAGATGGACAAATGCCTGATGAAACCACAGCGCGGCTCAGCTCTGATACTAGGATTTCTGGTCTGAATATACAAAGAAAAACGAAGAAAAAGGACGAAAGCGCCCCCACGTTTAAGTATAGACACGACACGAGAAATGATTAACGATTAAGACGTAGCAAAACATTATGTGATATACTGTGCCGAAGGTAATGGGTCCAGGTCCTGGCCGACGGGAATTGAGATTATAAAGACATTATAGCATTAACGCAGCTCTGAAGAAGGCATGCCATCTGTTTGACATGTTTCATATGTTCCTTTAGAATTGAAGATTATTGCATCGATTATTATTCGAGCCAGGAACCATGGAGACGACAGACGATAGCACATAGGGGAAGAGGTGGCTGAGCGGTAGAGCGCTTGGCTTCCGAACCGAGGTTTCGGGCTCGAATCCTGGTGAAGACTGTTTTTTTTTTAATTTCATGATCTTTGGGCGCCTCTGAGTCTACCCAGCTCCAACCTGACATTAATTGGGGAGAGTTAAGTAAAGTAGGTCGTTGTGCTGGCCCCATGACATCCTCGTTAACCGTGGGCCGCAGAAAAGATGACCTTTATATCATTTGCCCTATAGATCGCAAAGTCCTAAAGGGGAACTTTACTTTTACATAGCGCATACGACACGACCAGGCAGCCATCGTGTGTAAAACAAAAAAGTAAGGTAAGGCAAGTTGTACTGGCTACCTTACATCCTCGTAAAAAGTATTGTCAGCCAGAGAAACAGGTAACTTACAGACACGTTTACCTGCCCCTTTGAACACCTAATTCTTTTAAGAAACTCGACCTTTGTGGTTTCGTACTAGTTTTTAAAAATGTTTAAAAGATAAGGCCACAACATAAAAAAAATTATAACAAAAAACAAACAAACAAGTAAAAACATATCCGAAACAAAAAAAACAAAGACAAGCCTCATTTGTTCTAATCAAAGTCTAGGCTGCGAAAGACAACAACAGTGTTGACACATGGGATACCCACCTCCCACTGGTACCGACCGAACCCGTCTTGTCATCGGGACTGCAATAGTCGGGGCTCTTTTCATAGTAGACTAATTCGTCATCCTTGAAAGATTTGCCTTTGTGGATGGGGACCAGGACTTTGTCCTTCTTCTTTCGTTTTCGTCTCACCTGTGGAAGTGAGGACAAAGTGTCAAAACAACAACAACAACACACACACAAATCTAAGGGGAAACTTCACAAAACTCTACCATATTTCATCAGTTTCATTGAAAGTAGTCCTCATCAACTCGAACTTATGCTTTGGCTTCAAATAGTACAATAGAGGAGGGGGGGGGGAAGAACATCAAACGAAATAAAAAAAAAATAAATGTCAAAAGTAATTTAGAAAAGTTAAAGTAAAAATGTTTTGAAAAATGATTTACCTGGAGACATTATCTCCCCCCCCCCCCAAAAAAAAAATACTCAAAGGGAATTACCCAATCACTGGTCATGGGGTATCTAGTTTTTCTTTTAAAAATAAAGAAGGAGTCTATAGAATACCGCTTAGCGTTCCATATCATAGAAACTTAAAGAATTATTTGACTTGGTTAGACCAGAACAGTTAACCCCCCTAACAGCTTCAACTTTTAAAAAAAAAATTGTTATCGTATAGAGCATCTTTCATTCTTATTGCATGCACAGTGTTTTATAATCCAGCCTCTTTTGTGAGCCAGTCAGGTGCAGTGGCGTAGCATCCATGGTGCGAAGGGGCTCAATGAATCCAGGCTTACGACCAAAAGGGGCCCAAAGCCTAGGACGTTCCATTGCGTTTGAGCTCGTGACTAATTGGGGCCCACATGAGCAGATTAGAACTACCTGCATTTGAATGTCTTTTTGGTAAAATATACAAACTACTCGATTTATTGCATGAGGCGTAGGACGTAATCATCTTCTTTTTTTAGACTAACGTCTGTATTATATAAGATTACCCGGGCCCACCAGTACCTTGCTACGCCACAGTTCAGGGGAGAGGGATCTATGAGATAGTTGAATGTGAGCTCTCAGAGAAGATTTCAAAGAGTCCCAAATAACAAAGGAGATCAGCAGATAAACTGGCAATCGTAGCTCAAAAGAAAAAAGGAGTGGAATGGTCGGTGCTGCTCTCATAGTTTGACCCGACAAAGTTGATGTAGTTACTTAGAATGCCTACCATTGACAAATACGGAGAACATACGTCTCTAAGTACTGTTTTTGTACTCAGAATGATACAAGCTAGATAGAGGAAGACCGAGGATATGAGCGAGTGAGAGAAGCACCACCAGAAGATCCTACTTTTCATCGTTAGACCTAGTAACAGATCTTCTGCTACTTGTATTCGCGACGTCTGCCAGGTAGGATCGGGTGGAAAAGTTAAATTAAAGTAATTACTTTTTCTTCTGAAAAAAAAAGCTGCTATTGCGTGGATTTGATCAGATATACACATTGCAAAAAGTGAAACAAACATTAAAATAAACCCACAGCAGCATCTGACTTTTTGATGTGATGTTTTTTAAAACAAATCTTTATAAAGCATTAAGCACACCCTTATACATGTATATATTTTTTTTATTATTTGTTCCCACTTATTTACCTCAACCGCCAATGCGTATCTCTCTTTGAGGAGAGCTCCAATGGTGTCGAAACTCGGCAATGCCCTCCAGCAGGTCATGATGGAGCAGGAGCCAGATACCCCATGACATTTGCAGGCCTTGGTTAAGCTGTCTGCTACAATCTGTGGGAGTATGGAAGGGAGACACTTAAGAAGAAAAAACAAAACACCGCCAAAGGAAAAAAAAAGAATAAGTATTAATGTATTTTAAAAACCATGTATTACAAAAACACCGACTGACACTCGAGTCTTTCGAGTCTGCCTGCTTACGTCCTTTACGTCTGCAATGAGTGTCAGTAAACGTGTTGCCTTTTGTAATTAACTTTTGCAAGTGACATCAATTTTTGGCTTCGGCATCGCGCATTAGTTTTATTTAAAAAAAAACAGACATTTTTTTAAAAGTATAACATTTACGTCTGCTTCTTTTCCAATGTATATCTGCCAGCTTATTATGAACGTCTGCTGCGTTGTCTTTCACTTGGGCCACTTTGTCTACTACGAAATGTTTTTAATTTACCTACCACCTTTTGCGGAAGCGCTAAGAAAATTTGATTTCTGAAGTACTTTAAAGTGCATACAAACTATGTGAACTTCAAAAACCTGGCCTATCATCAGTTTCTTAATCCTGTACACCGGATACACACAAAAGAAGCTATTTATAGATTTTTCCCGCCACAGATGAATATCTCTAATAAGTAGATCTATACGTTACAAATATTAGTCTTTCGCAACAGTTGCACCTACCGTTGAGGTTTGATAGTCTATCTGTAGAGATTGAACAATTTTTTCGCGACTTAAATAGAATAATTTAAAGTGTATGTACACGCTAACTGCGACTTCACAAAGCAGAACTGTCCTAAGCTTTGTGTGGACGTTACACAATAATCTATTGTGACCTAATTAGCCTACACTTCACTATTCAGACCTTTCAGTTTGTGTGACTGGTGATGTAAGCCTCATCTGATTCTATGGCTTTATTGGCTTATATTTAAACGAAGATGTCATGAGGCCAGCACAAGGACCACAGGAGATTAGAGAAGAGGTTTAAGGTTAGTCACTTTGTAAGTCAACAAGTATTTCTGAATACGCAGTGGTTATTTTGTTTCATTAAATAATTGCCGGAAGTGTTTCCGCATTTGATGATGAGTTTAAACCATGGTTGAATTGAGCAGACTTGAACTGAGCAGACGACTGAGGGGCTTTGCTGGAAGAGTGACGTCGTTAACACTGAGCTTAAGTTAAAGAATGTAATGGCGCCCTTCCACCCTTCTAAGTCATTAGAATGATAAGTGTGAAAAAGAGCAAAGCGAGTCATCCTTTATGTATCAGCTCATAGAAAGAAAGGAATTTTCGCATTAGTTGCAGTGTTTTAAAACAAGTAATAGTGTCTTTCATCTCAGTTCAGTTGGCTCGTCTGGCAAGGTTCCTTACACCCAATTTAGTAACGACCTTTTTGCAACTAATAGGAGTCCATTTATTCAAGATATATATGTAAACTTATAGAAAATAAACGACTATCTTTCAATAGAAAAAGTTCCCCTTTCAGACCATGTGTGGGGCAGGCATCATGATGCAGCATTGTTTTGAAACTCTGTGGGGCAGACACGATACAGCTTTGTTTTGATACTCTGTGGGGCATGCATCACTATACAGCATTGTTTCGAAACTATGTGGGCAGGCATCACGATACAGCTTTGTTTCGAAACTATGTGGGGCAGACAGTGGAGATGATGAGATCAATTTCAATGATGAAGGCTAGAAAAAAAAGTCGCTGAGACGTGAAAGAATCACCAGTAGTGCACCAACGAATAAGCAATTAGCAAAGAAAATGGTCATATGGAAAACTCGCGTCTGCTTTGGGATTAGAGTTATCATTGTAACCATGTTCTCGAAGGGAAATAATCTATGACAGAATGTGACGCATGTCATCTTGAAGTTATGGGAACTGTCTAGGATAACGGATTAGCACTGTTCTTACTGAGCACTAGACATGACGGGTGTGCACTGGGGAATGTCGATAAAGCTAACCCAAACCCTAAAGGACAAATCGACACATTTATCTAAGAACCAGCCACCTCATCCCCTGCCCTCACTCTATCTACATATTAAAACATTCACAAGCTGTAGGAAAACAAAGCGACAGTTTTCAAAAGTCATAAGTGACACATTGCCTTATCCAGATGAGATAAGTTGTCCCAGCCAGATGTGACCGTTTCCCCCCCCCCCCTTGAAACCTCTAGACACATGCATAAATTGTATCAGAAAGGCCCCAGTACTTTCTTCTTCTATCTCCTCATCTAAAAAACAACTATCAAGGAGTCGCCGAGTTCAAATAGAGCAAGTCCTATTTAGAGCCGACTCTCATTCAATTGTGTTCTCTTAATCTCTACATTCATCTAGGACTTCCTTCCATTCTGACTCCGCCCTCTAGCGATCACGCCTGGACCACACGGAAAAGCATAACGAATATTTCGTTAGAAGCCTCCCTGACCTTTAATTGACAAAATACAATTCAGAAAGTTGTTACCAAAGCACGGTTCGTTGAATGCAATTAATAGTAAGGGCAATTGTTTCATTCTTAGAAACAACAAACAAAAAAAAGCAACAAAAAGACTATAGATCATAAATTATTTATAAAATCATTATCTTTTGATCTAACAGTCGCTACTTCCTAAGTTAAAATAGGCTAACTGTAGCTAGTTTTTACGCCATACAAATAATAAAAAGCCCACCATTTCAGTTTCACTTGTTTGACGGCGAAACATTTTTTTCCTAATTGACTGAATTCTATCCATTGTTAGGTTGTTGTTTTTTTTAATAGAAACTCTTTGTAAGGGATGGGCGTGGTGGCTGAGGGATTAAATGCTTGGCTTCCTTACTTTGTAAGGGAACGGGAGATGTTTAGTAAAGAAAAAAATATGTTTTATAAATGTTCAAAATAATATATTAAAAATTATTTTTTTTTAATCAATAATGTAATTTCTAAAAATATTTTAACAGGTTACAAAGACTGTTTGTGTGGAAACACAAACTCAAAATCGGCCCCCGAAGTGGTCCACACAGGCAGGTAAAAAGGCAGGTTTCAATATTTTCAGAAGAATATCGGTATTTAATTCTATCAAAGACAAATGACAGAGAAGAATGGAGAAAGAATTTTGAAAGATCTTGTGTGGTGCCCCAACAGTCCAGTAGTCCAAGGGATAGGTGAAAGTGAAGTTCGATGTGAACCTGGCCTAACTGATGTTAAATAATAATTATCTAATTGAACTAATTGTTTTGTATAAAAAAAAAAATTCTTTAATTACGGTATGTATACGGGAAACTACTTATTAATTGTTGTTTTAAATTATGTTCCACTTTTATGCGTATTAAATAGATTTTTTTCTATAAAAAAAAGTAAACATGTTTTTTTTTGTTTGTTTTTTTGTAAATTTAGTAGTTACTATGACATAACTTATATAATTTACTGATACATTTGTAACAAAAGAAATTTTTAACAAAAAATTTAAAACAGTTTCATAAATGTGTTAAAATTATGGTAAATAGTCATCTCTTTTACTAAATAGCATCCCGTGTTTGTTACTATTAATAGTGAATAGTTGTAAAAGTAGTGTATTTTTATGGAAAAAAGTGCTTGCATAAGTGATTTTAAGAATTAGTTTTTTCGCTTTTAGAAAAAAAAAGTAGCCGTTGCATCAGAACTATGATGTCGGATTTTCACTATCTTTTCTAGTTTACGAGATCTGTACGGGACGACGGCAGACAGACCATACAAAACTTATACCGTCTATTTTTTTCCGGGGGCCCCTAAAAGGCATTTTTAAAACATACAATTCTTCCTTTATACATCTAATAGAGCGATTATTTTACTCTAAACAACTAATGAATATGAGAATTTAAAATGAGGAACATTTTTTTTTATCCCGCCCCGTTCCCTCTCTGCCAAGAAAAAATGGTCCTGATGAAGAGAACGAATCAATCTACTAGACTTTATACTATTCTAATGAGAGGACTTTAGTTCTAGACTCAAAAGACGGGGTGCTAAATGTTCCCAAAATATATATAAATAAACGGTGGCAAGGAGAATCGTTAGAGCCGTTTTCGAGATCAGTGTCTAATTTTGTTTTTCACTCAGGAGGTTTTTTGATTATTTTTTTTCGAAGAATGTGCAACACGAATAGAGAAATGTGAAAAACAAAAACGAATTGTAGCCCAGTCTTTTTGCGAAGCTTATATCAACCCACTCTGTGTCTGTCTGGTAAAAAGTTTCTTCACGTTATTTCTCCCACATCCAATCTCGGATCAAGTTGAAATTTTGCGCAATTATTTCTTGTACCTGACAAAACAAGTAGCAATTTAAAAAAATATCCTATTATTTAATTAACTATCGGTTATTAATTTTGTTTGGTATCGAACAATGGAAAGATATCGTACTTGACAGATGTGGTGACATAGGTTGAATTAGGAGGCTTGAGCCCAAGCAGAATTTAAGTCTTTGGTTAACATGCAAGCCTAGATGCATGACGCATAGGACGTAATCATCTTTTTTGAAGTAACGTCTGTATTTTATAAGATAAGAGTGAAGAAGTTTTTTTATGCCTTTAAAAAGCGATTACGGTTACATTGACACAGACAGCCGCCCTCTTGTCCCCCCCCCCTTAATCCATTTCCCAACTGATCCAAACAAGTGATAGGATTATAGCGCATTGAAAAAGCTAAAAGCATGAAAATGCGCTAAACAAAAAAAAACAAACAAAAAAACAACAACAACAACAACAACAAAAAAAAACAATAGGTAAAATTATTTCTAGTCGCCCAGATTTAGCCTACATCTATTACAAATTTAATCACATGACTGATTGGAACTAGTTGTACCGGTCGTTGTGTTTGCAGCACCAAACTTCTGGTAGACAACTAAACTGTTGTAGACGTAATATATATTAACTAATTAAACTTCAAATAACTCGAATAACTTCCTTGTGAATAATAGTACATATAACTTCATTTATAATATAGACAAAAATCAAGTTGATATCAAATAAATGTAGTAGACTTGAGTAAACAAATTTTTTTAACAAAATCTAACTTACTACAACAACACAACCTTTCAGTCTCACGTTCTGGAGTTGTCTGTCCTAACTAAGACCAAAAGACGACAATGCTACCTATGTTGCATCATGCACAACCAATCGCTTACCTCTTCCGACCGTCGCCATAGAAACATACATGCGCACACTCCATAACACTAGTCACGTGGTTCCTTCTTAGTAGTCGTATTTGCCTTGATCACACATTTTTTTTCTTTCACCTTTCATACAACATAATAGGAAATATTTTTTTTTTGTATCAACTATTTACCTAGATAAAGTTACACGCAACACACACACTTAGTCAGTCGTAATTAAACCAATTTCCCACTTTCAGAAAAACAGGACTAGATTACTTGAATTACTGGAGAACACTCCACTTTCAGAATAACAGGACTAGATTACTTGAATTACTGGAGAACAGAAATATTATTCGGACAAACTTAAAACTGTTTGTCATTCCATAGAATGTAGGTCGCAGCTAGAGTAACACCTTTAGTACAATCACTAAATTTAGAAAGCCTTCAGGACAGAAGACTCAAGACTAAAGTAGCAATTATACATAAAACACTGAACCATAATCTTCAAATAGAAAAACCAAATATATTAAAATACCCAGAAAGACACAAAGATAACAACAGTCACCTCGATCCATATGCTAGGACAAATTTGTACAAATGCTCCTTATTCCCTAGTGCTATTAGAGCATGGAATGGGTTGCCTGAGCTAGCCAGGAAAACCAATGACTTAGCAGAATTTAGGTCATTGGATGATATGCATGACTAATCATCTTCTTTTTTGAAGATAAAGTAAGGAATAGTGCATTCCTCATTAATCTTCAGACTCGAAGACAATGGCTAGGCAAATTAGGAAATGGAGAAATCTTTTGCTATTTGGCCTGAAATATGCCTAGGAGTTTACGACACACATACTAGTTACTCCCGTGTCTTTTTTTTTTTTTTTCACAACCTTCACTCTTTGGTTTTACATAAAATATATGTTTAATCCTCTAAAACAAGGGGAGACAAACATAACAACAACAGCAGAACATTACGACACATTCGATTAACTCGCCATGAAGTTGGTGACCTAAAGACAGTGTCATAGACTAGATAGACGTTAAAAAAGAAAATTACGTAGAAAGTTTTTTTCTTCCATTTTTCATATGTCAGTGATGTCTGCTTTAAAAAAAAAAAAGAGTACATGCAACCTTAAAAACTCAAGACTCTAAATATAGTTCTATCAAACGTAAGCCAACATTTATTTTTTTTTAACATGGCTGTTTACCTGTATGGACATGTTTGTATGTGTGTATTCATTATCTGTTTGTTGTATGTTTGTGTGAGGCTACAACCAGGTCACTTTTTTTTTAAAACGAAATCTTTGGATTCACTTACTGCATTTTCTTTATTTAAAAAAAAAAGTTTATAAAAAAAGCCCAGCAAAATAAAATGTCAGACGGGCTAATTGGGTCGTAGATTTAAACGAAACAAAACAAACAAAAAAATTCGCTCGCTTGTCATTTCTTTGAACATGAAATCTTGCGAAGAGTGAAAGTAATAAATTATGATAATTATCCCGTCATGCATCACGCTGAAACTTCCAAAACACCTGTTTCTTTTTGTGACACCTGTTTGCTGTTACACCTTGTATGTTTAATGTGAGATGTAGGGAAAAAAAAAAGAGTAACGAATTATAATTCACTTCTGATGACGTCATCTCCAAGTAATTTAAAAAGTCAAAGCTGCACCGAAAAAACCTCGGGGCAAAAGGCAAACACGTGCTAGTGGACATTGGATTAAGACTTAGAAGGTTCTCAAAGTATTATATATTAAACTACTCTTGGTCAAGAGTAATAGACTAGATCTAGAATCAAGACTAGGACTATCTAGATCTAGAATCTAGACTAGGTCAAGATCAAGATCTAGAACTAAATCTAGACTAGACCTAGAATCTAGATATAAAATCTATACCTAGAATAGAATTCGTATGACTTTCCATGTTTAATCTTAAAATTGTTAGACCTATAGAATTTAGCCAATATTTTGATCAGGACTAGTAGGCCTACTACTGGATACTAATGCACTATGCTGTTCGCATGACATTCACTTCTTAATGTGATAGCCTACTACTGTTTACATAATAAATAAGTCTGCACCTCTAAACTGTAAGAAGATAAACTATTCATTAATAATTTATAGATGTAAATTTTGTTCAAATTGTTGAATACGTTTAAATCTAAATCTAGATCAACATCTGGCTTCTATTTAGTTTAATTTAGATTGTTGTCTCTAGTGTAGGCCTATAATGAGGATATATCAAAATTACGCGCTATAGAGTTTTAACTTTCAACTAAAATGAAGTTCGTTTTAAAATTATTTTTTTACAATCAACATTTGAATCAGTATTCTATCCATGAGTTAGTTAATAAATGGAAAATATATTTTATAATGATCCATTGATACTTTTTCCATTGTGACTATATATGTGCATTTTTTTATACCATTGTGCGAATCTATGAATGAAGCTTGATTTATTAATGAAGAAGTCTGTGACCTTTTTAAAAAAAACGTACCCCCCCCCTGAAGTTTTTCATTGAAAAATGGTGTATTTTTTTGAAAAATCTGCTTGTATAGATAATTTTAAAAATTAGATGGTTCACTTTCGGAAAAGAAAAAAAGTAGCCGTTGCATCAGAACTTTGAACGACCTAAAGTATCTTGATGTCCGACTTTCATTTCTCTTCTAGTTTCTGAGATCTAAACGGGACGGACGGACAGACAGGCCACACAAAACTAATGGTGTCTTTTCCCCTTTCAGGGGCCGCTAATAAAAGCAACTAATAGTTGGTATTGTGGGCTACAATGTTAAAGTGAAAAGTAATGCAGACTTAGTTGTCTTTGACTGAAATAATAGCTTTTAAACAAAGACTTTTAAAAAGTGTTTTGCTGTAATGAAAATAGTAAAATAAAGCGAATAGTAAATACCAATGTAATTGTTATTATATTTTTTATTTTGGGGTATAAACTTTCAATGCAATGCTTCCCCCAGTCACAACTGGAAAAAATAACACCTAAAAGAAAGGGGTGGGCTGGTGCTACCAGAAGGGACACCCAGTACGGATACGTAAAGATGTCTCGGGTTAGATCCGTTCTTCTGATAGTCGACCATTGCATGAACAAGTGATACAAAAAATAAAATGAACAGTCGATCAAGATTAAAATCTTGAGATTAAAATGGAGATAAAAGAAACAATGGCCAAGGGACAGACATAAATTACAAGCGGTTGAAGCGTGACTGTTTAAGGATCAGTGTTCCTGTGGTTCTATACGACACCCTCGATACGGAGGTCACGCTCTATGTTGTGGTCTGATACATATCCCAGAATACGTTACAACTAGAATGTCTTTAATGTCGTTTGTTTTAGTTTCAGTTAAAAAACAGAAAAAGTTAGAGAGGATCATCTGTGTTGCCTACACACGCCAGTTAATTAAATAACCAATAACTATCTCAATGCGAGTTCATTCTTACTGTGAGGCTTTGTGCCTCCTGGAGATCAAATATCCCTCCGCCGGAACTTACTTCAAACGGCACTTTGCCTCGTGGACTTGATGCGCTTCCGAGTTACCACGTTCAGAAAGTTAGTCCCGTAACGTCTTCCAGTCTGGTGGTCCGTTACAAGAGTGCACACATGAAGAAGGGGAAGGGAGATGGAGAGTCCCAGTCAGTGTTTCTTTTTTTTTTTTCTTGTTCTTATTATAAGCAATGTACGGACTTCACACAGACATTGGAAGATTCATGGGGGGAGCTTGTTATTTACAGCGGGGACAGTACAATATCAAAGTCAAGTGCAACATTGTTTAACTCTTTCTCTCCTAATTGACGACGCGAACGTTGATTTGCCCCCCCCCCCCAATTCAACTAAATTGATCTTTGGATGTATAAACTTTAATTTGTGTTATGTAAAAAGAGAGTGCTTTCTCCTACAATCTAATACCAGATATAACATTTTCTGATAACAAACACAAAAAGTTAATGTAGTTTAATCCTAGCAGGAGAGTGAAATACAAAGGAACAAAACGAATACTATTGAAACGAGGAAATTAATTTACGGAGAGAAAGAGTTAAGGAGGAAGACAAAGGCTCTCACTATGATTGCTCGTTCACACAACAACAGTGAATGAATGGATTACGCTGAACCTGTATATTCGATTGAATGACAAAGCTCAAATCGCACTGATGGTCGACAATGACGTCACATATAGACAGAACATATTGACAGAGCTGGATCTAAGTTTGTGGAGGCCCCGAGGCAGAATTTTTTGTGGAGGCGCCTACACTTTTTTGATTGCTTTAATTTATACAAATCTATTTATTAATCCATTTATTAATAAAAAAAAATTACTAATATTTAAAAGCTTGCCTATTATAAAAGAAAGAGAGAGAGAGTACTTATATTTTTTTTTCGTTTAAAAAACAAATTAAATTATTTATTATGCGTATTTTAGTAACAAAAATGTAAATGTTTAGGGCTCACACAATTGAGTAAATCCCGAGTACATTACGAGAATATGAGCTCTCCACAACCACGACAGTTATGAAAACTATTAGATTTAAAGTATTGTTGGTTAAAATGCAGAAAAAAACCCCGTAAAGTTGCTGACCCGTCGAAATGTGAATTGTTTTCTCTATTGTGGAGGCCCCTTACTTGTGGAGGTTCCTAAGCCGTAGCCCACTTGCCCTTCCTTAAATCCGGCCCTGCATATAGATAACACGTAAGCATTCATAACATGATAGAAGGTTAACCTTCGGGTTCAACACTTGGCAAGTGGTCTCTAAAAGAAACGCAGTGTGGTCACTGTGGAGTACAGCTGAATATCCACATCATTAGAACGTTCTTGATTTAGTTTGTTTCTTAGAGACTCACGTCCATCAGCTCATCAGGACTAACGTGCAAGCCATCAGAGATGAATGACAACTTACAGTAAATATTTGGGAGAAGGTTTCCGGCAGTTTTCGTTCTGCCTTCGGACGCTCAGCAAACACGAGTCAGGATTCGAGCTCTATTCCCTTTGTTGGTTGACCAAGCGGCTTTAGCTTCTCAACCACATATCCCAAAAGGCTACTCTGTGATGTCAAGTGATTTCGTAATATTTGTTATAATGCAAGGAAGTGACGTTGTTTACAATATGGCTCTTATTGTATAATTTTTACTTTTATTTCAGCTTCAAAATGGTGATAAAAGGGAAATAACTTTTTGGTTTATACTCTAGTTATGTTCGGATACAATTGGTTGTGACAAAAAACATTCATGAAAGAACTTCAAAAAAAAAAAAAAATCTAAAAAAAAAAAAGAATCCACACCCGTACACAAAAAGTTCGACGAAGTTAGGCTTTGCCAGGGGTAGTGAACTGAGTACGAACTGTCAATGTTAGTTATATCCCTTGGTCGTGATAGCCCAGAGTTACAAAAAGGGCGATGTGAACATATGAGAGTCAAATTTCCAGTGACGGATTCTCTTCCATGTAGAGGCTGTGAACTATGAGGTATGGCTACATCAATGGATCTGTCTGTCCTTTTCTCCATCTATCTCCCAATCTTGCACGTCTGCAATGTTATTGGGAGTGCATCTGGAACATGTTTGTATCTCTATAAATACTACGTGACCAGTGAATCAAATCACAAAAGCTGTGCTATATACGTTTATTTGAGATTCTTTTCCATTTTTGTCCAAAATAAAGCTTATATTAACTTACTTCGTCGGTCTGCGGGGATTCTTTTACACTTTTTCTCATTCTCGGTCGGATCAAGTTGAAATTTAGAACATTTATTCATTGTCGAAGACAAAACAAGAATCGATCACTTCAAAAAAAAAGTTAATCAAATATTGGTTAATAATAATTTGTTTATGTAGAGAAAAGGAAGCTAGAACATGCAACATTGAGAAATACGACAGTTATTGAACGGTGCTCTCCTTTCACTAAATATAAGATTTATTTAAAAAAAAAGGATTTTTTTCATGGATAAGATGTTGGCGATTTTTACTATAAATGTTAAATTTTGTAATAAATGGCGCAGCAATTTTGGAATCAGATGCCCGGCAGATGGGCAAGACGTGGGAACTGTTGGAGAGACTATCCCAGAACCGAGACGTCTGGATGATACTGGTTGGTGACCTATGCCCCAGACGGAACCACAAGGAGAGATGAAATGATGAATGTCCTCGTTATAAGAGAAGTAGAATGGACAAGAGAAGTTAAAAAGAAACCTTGGGGAAAGAGTAAAAATACAAAAAAGAGAAAGATATGGCGATAGTTGAACGAAATAGACATATTAGACACTGTCAAGGAAAGAGCACTGTGGCCAACTTGATCATGAGGTATATATAACATCTCCCCTTACCTGACGACCGGCCTTGAAATTATGCCTGTTTAACATGGCTTTCTTGGAGATTTTTTCTTCCCCCAGTTTGTTCGTGAGTGTAGCGTCCGTAAATGTCTCTCCAAAGATGAGCCCGAACTGGACATCGTCTCCGCACCCACCCCACTGAAACAACAGAAAAAAAAAAACAACAGTAAAAAACATTTTCTTATTAGTCTTATTGCAATTACAAAAAATAGAAGTATAAATAATTCTTTTTTTTTCAATGATTGATTGTCTAGTTTCCAGATTGTTTAGGTATTGGCAAGATCCAATACAATGATTAAACATCAAGTATCAATATGTACAAGTATTCTCATTTGGATAGCGAGCAGGGGCGACCGCCCAAGGCCCACCGTCAGAGACTCTGCTGCGCATTCTCATGTACATTATTAAAGCCGCTATGGTTCTCCTAGAAAATGGCTTGTTACTCAAAGTTGTTGAAGCCTTTACGGCATTCGTATTAATTACCATGAAAGCTCTGATATTGATATTTCGGGGCAAAGTTAGAGTTAGGTCCTACATATGACATTCTCCCAGGGTTAGGTTCAACATATGACATTCTCCAAGGGTTAGGCTCAACATATGACATTATCCCAGGGTTAGGTTCAACATATGACATTCTCCCAGGGTTAGGCTCAACATATGACATTCTCCCAGGGTTAGGTTCAACATATGACATTCTCCCAGGGTTAGGTCCAACATATGACATTCTCCTAGGGTCAGGTCCAACATATGACATTCTCCCAGGGTTATGTCCAACATATGACATTCTCCTAGGGTCAGGTCCAACATATGACATTCTCCTAGGGTCAGGTCCAACATATGACATTCTCCCAGGGTTATGTCCAACATATGACATTCTCCCAGGGTTATGTCCAACATATGACATTCTCCCAGGGTCAGGTCCAACATATGACATTCTCCTAGGGTCAGGTCCAACATATGACATTCTCCCAGGGCCTCGAAAACGGCTAAGTAATCACTGTCTCTAGATTGGACTTGTATGATTTTCTTGTTGAAGTGGAAGTCTGTGGTGAGCTCCAAATATTACAATCAAAGATCATTTCGTTCAAGAAACATGTAGCCTATAGAGCAGTGGTTCCCAAACTTTTTTGTCTCGTAGACCCCTTGCCATGGTTTTTGATTTTCGGTAGACCCCCTGCTAAACTTGTATTGATTTTTGCACATTCATCAACATTTTCTAAAACTAATTTCTAACTGTAGTGAGTCTCAGAGTGAAAAAGTAATTTAAAGCTTCATTTGAAGTTATACAGATGTCATTTTTATTGATAAAATTTAAATTTAAACCAATTAAAATAACAAAATATATATTTCTGGAATCACCAAACACACTGGGAATGTGTTTTTTGTAGGCTCTTCATCCGTTGCTACGGATATTATGTTTCATATAGAATGTGTTGTTCTATGAAGTAGTCCTTGAAACATTAAATATTAATGTATTAATTTGCTTTAGGGATTATTGTACACGTTTACACAAAGAGCAGTTTCTCTTGTATTTCTTGATCTTTCATGTGTGGCTCAAATATTGGGTCCGCAGAACTGTTTTCACTAACAGAAGAAGCAGGGAAGGCAAGTAACTGGCACCAAAACCAGTAAGCCTTGGACAGGCGGGACTCATTAGCCTTGGCTTTCTACCCACCTAGCAGAAGGATAACTGAATTCAAACCCCTGCTGTCCTTGCAGCTATAAACATGAGAAAGGTTTTGTGAGTCAACCCTGAGGAAAAATAAGGAGCCAGCAACCCTTAGGCAGTTTGCAGCAAACAACGCTACATCTTGTCAGGGCCTGCTAGACCGCTGATCCCAAACTGTTTATGTCGTTTGAAAAGAATTACATAAGAAGCTTTTAATGTTATACCACCGATGTTCCCTTGAACTGTATTGTTGCAAGAAATTCATTTAATAATATCAGAAGTAGTTTTATGTAAAACAGTTTTTAAAACTATTTAAACGGCAGGTTTAAATCAATGTTTTACCAAGAGTGTTCTCCGTATTTGGCTATAAGTAAAGAGATACTGTCAGACGTTCACAAAACATCATCTTCTCAATATGATGTCGAAGAGATATTGTGTGCGTCTATTCTGAACTTATCTTTTTCAAACTTTTATCTTTTTATCAGGGTGGCATCGTCTCAAATGATCCTAAAGCATAATTAGTTTCATATCGTCATAAAAAGGTACTTAGGCAACCGCTTGTTTGACAAGGAAAGAATGAATCGCAATTTTAAATAATCAACGGTGTACAATCTTCATTTCTTTTTGTTAAACATAACTTACATGTAGACAAAATTAAGATATTTAAATAAGTATTGAAATTAAATACAAATATTTTTCGTTTGAATAGCAGGATAAATATTTAAAGGTAAGGTACAAATTATATATTAGTGTAGGAAATAATAACATTAATGGGAGTGAAAATTAAAGTCTCAAATGAAATGAAATGAAATCCATTATCGTAGACCCCCATGGACATCTCAGAGACCCCCAATTTATTGTTTCACTTTCCTAGACCCCTTGGAAGTCTTCGTAGACCCCTGGGGGTCTATATAGACCACTTTGGGAATCACTGCTATAGAGCCTGGAGTCAAGATCTGAAACTGAAACTTAAACTTGATCTATTTGTAAAGAATTGAGCTCGAAATGTTCCAATCAAAGATCATTTCGTTCAAGAAACATGTAGCCTATAGAGCCTGGAGTCAAGATCTGATACTGAAACTTGATCTATTTGTAAAGAATTGAGCAGAAATGATGCACTCACGTTAGACACGTTAGATTAAAAAGTGTCAAATAAGTTTGACACTGACACACACACACACACGAACACACACAGCTGGAGTCATACATCAAGGGCGGGGTTTACCTTGAAATTGTCTGTTGGCGCTGCGGATGGCAGTAGCCCACAGCTGCACTTGGTGGTGACGCCTATGCTACATGACTTTGATATGGAATGGACTAGCGCCGCCGATGAGATGCCGTAGACGTAGGCCTGCTCTCGAGTACCTGGAAATAAGACCAAAAAGAAAAAAGAAAGAGCTATAAAAATCTTAGAGAGAGTTAGGGAGGCGTGTAGAAACAAAACTGAGACGAGAGGTGGCGAGAGAAAGAGGGATAGGAGAAAGAAAGAGTTGGCAAAGCGAAAGAGAGCAAAAGAGGGCAAGGAGAAAGAGAGAGAGAGAGCAAGGAGAAAGAGAAATAGAAGGCAAGGAGAAAG
Source organism: Biomphalaria glabrata (assembly GCF_947242115.1). NCBI lineage: Eukaryota > Metazoa > Mollusca > Gastropoda > Planorbidae > Biomphalaria > Biomphalaria glabrata. The sequence continues at coordinate 14,827,046 of NC_074725.1, read as the reverse complement.
AGAGAGAAAGAGAGAGAAAGGGAGAGAGAGATAAAGAAGGGGAAGGAGAAAGAGAGAGAAAGAGAGGGCAAAGAGAAAGAGAGAGGGGGAATAGGGGAGAAAGAGAGATAGAGAGAAGGCTAGGAGAATAAGGGGGAGAGAATGAAAAACAGGGGGAGAGAGAGAGAGAGGAAGAAAAAAAGAGCAAAGGCGAGATAGAGTTAGAGAAAGTGAAAATGTGAAGATATTGAGGGTTGCATTGGAAGGAGAGAATTCTTAAAATAAACTCTTATAAGTTTTTAACTTCCTGAACTACCGGTCTCAGGGTCACGAGTTCCTATCCTGGCGGAGGCTGTAATTATTGACAAGGTTTTGAACTCTGTGCACTTAAAAGGCAACAGTGCAGACAACACATATAAATAATAATGAACTCACAAGATAACGTTTACTTCCCCCTCCACAACTGTGTACTGGTATAGACGTAGCCTATAGCTTTTAATTGCGACCAGACTTTAAGGACAATAATGATAAAAGTGATAAAAACATCGAAACACATCTACACTGGCAATAGGTCAGACTGTTATGTAAGAATGAAGTGTCACAGGATCAGAACGCAGTGGATTGAGTAGATCAAGGAACGAAATTATGACTTTGTAATAGAATGTAGCCATACATACGGAAATAAATGTGGGCTATAACAAATCTACAGAGGAGCATACAAAAAGTTCCCCTTTCATAAATTGTGATCTATAGGGCAGATGATGTAAAGTTGAATTAGTCATGTACATGTCCCCTCGTTACAGTCGAACTGAACGGCGTGTAAGATCTATTCAGTGGAAAGATGGAAAGCCCTGATAACGGAACACAAATATTAGTTTAGGTTGAAATACTTTGCAGATGATACGAAGCAAATAAAGGAGTCGAGTAAGTACAAGTATAGACAACATTTATGAACTCTATGGCATATCATCAAATACGGATAAGTAATTAGTGAATGATCGCACGCCAAACAGGACTTCAGGTTTAATTACTAAAATTAAAGTCAAATATATTCCAATGCCTCTAAATGCGGGCTTATTAACGGGCCGAGAAGTCCACTTGAATGAAGATAACTACTGCCCCGGCCTAACATTTCTGTCAGGCCATTACGTCACCGGTGAATTATCAGCCAGGATAACTTCACACTGGTACAGAGATATCGCCAATGTGCCTTGTCTATTTATGAGCTTGTCTGCCTGCCACCTTCGTTGGTGGCGCGCCGCCTGCCGCGACAACCTGGGGTGGCGATTACAGGTAGGGTTAACAACAGCATGCAACACATCAGATGTGTATTGGTTCCTATTCACCGTGCACATCCCAGGCGGATTTTTTTTGAAATAAGATATTACAAGTAGGAACGATAAATGTTTTTAGCGGCCCCCGTAAGGAGAAAAGCCGCTATTAGGTTTGTGCAAAATGTCCGTCTGTCCGTCTTTCACACTCAGATCTCGAAAACTAGAAGAGATAAGAAAAATATTTTTTCACCATGCGATGCAGCTTTGAAAAGTTTAGGTGCAAAGGCTACTTTTGATTTTCTAAAAGCAAACCGTTTAATTTATAACATTAATTATGCAAGCGATTTTTTTTTCATTAAATACACCAATTCTAAAACAATTACATAAATGTAAGGGAGGTAATGTTACAATATGTTAACAAAGAAAGATCATAGTAAGTGTATTTTCAGTGTCACTAAGTCGAATATATTTATAAAATGTACAAGAAATGTTCACAACAAATATAAATATTAGTTAAAGGTGTTTTTATTGGTCAACTAGCTGTTAAAATTAAAAGAAAACATTTATGTTTGTTTATAAGGCAATGAATGCACTTTGTATGTAAATGTGAAGCACATTTTTAAAATGGACTCTTTATTCAGCGACTTTGGTGCAGTAGCGTAAACTAATAGCGGCAAACCATGGTACTAACCAATTTCCTCAAAATTTTAAAAATAAACAGATAAATTTTATTTATTTTTTGTTCAGTGCCCACATCAGGATTAAAGACGCTTATTTTTTGTGCGTTTTGTTTGCCGGTCAGTCTGTCTGTCACGTTTAGATAACAAAAACAACAACTCTAAAACCATAAACTTATATATTTACTATATCTAGACTGGACAAGGAGATTTTTAACACTAAAAAGATAGCATAATTTATTTTATAATGTGCATTTCCTGGAGGGATCGTGTCACCAACCAGGAAGTTTTGAAACGGGCCAATAAGCACAACATCTATGCTCTCCTTCAACAGAGAAGACTACGCTGGCTCGGTCATGTCACTCTCATGCCAGATGGAAGAATCCCTAAAGACATCCTGTACGCTGAGCTTGCAGAGGGAGTCAGACCCAAGGGCCGCCCAAGACTAACCTACAGAGATATCTGTAAGTGAGACATGAGAACCACGGGCATCGAACAAAGTATGTGGGAGGAGATAGCCCAAGACCGGACAGGATGGAAACAGACTCTACGTGCTGGTAAGAACTTCGCCGAATGCAAAAGAAACGAAGCTGCGTCAGCAAAGAGAAAGAAAAAGAAAAATGCCTAGCCAGTGACTCTATAGTAGTGGTAATTGTCTTCCGAGACAAAAGGAGCCATATATACAAGAAAATGCGTTACTATTGCAAAGTCTGTGAAATTTCTTTTATAAATGGTAACGCTAGAGCCATTCGTGACTTCTTTGGGTCAATTTTGAAAGGGATTATTATAATTTTTTTTTACTCTATTACGGACCATGCTTAAACTTTAAGTGATCCTTTTGACGTCAGTCCGCCAGCCCTTCTGGGTGACGGCCCAACGGGCATTTGCCCAAAAGCTCATGAAGCCAGTCCGACCGACCCATGGTTGCTCTTTATCACTTTTCCCATAGACTTTAAAACTAACCAAGATTTAGGCCTAAATGTATCACTTTAATTAAGCGAACATGACATATAGGCCTATTTTATAAGATAAAACCTCTATGTTTTATATAATGTGTAGTAGGTGGGGAGATACTTTTGTTTTGTTTTTCCTTCTATGTTTGATATCCATTTTTTTTACTATAATAAAACAAAATATTCCTATGCGTACGCAAATATGTATTTTTAAGCACTATAAAGGCCGTTTCAATCAAAGGGAGGCAACAATGATATTTGATTATTTGATGTTATGTATCCTTCGTGAAATGTACGCTACAACTATACAAGAAAGTATTGCACACTCTTTCTTTCCATGTGATTTTCAAGATCCTTCGGAGGCAGCGCAAGTGGATGTGACAAGTCAAAAACTCGCTGTCAGAGTCACTCAAAATTATCACAGCATTAATTATTATTTTTCATTATTTATTTATTTTATTTTAATTATTTCCCCTTCCTACCCCTAAATTCTCCACCGCGCACCACCTTTTCCGCTCCAGGCTAGACTTAGTTGACCACATTGGAGATAGCTAGGCCACGTCTTTCAATTTATCTTCCCTTGACCGGGGCAAAGATACGCACAGACTTTGATCTTATCGGCAGGATGTCTGACAGCCGCAGTGGACACCACCTTGTGTGGAATGCAAGTCACTCCCCCACCTCCCTTTCTCCTATGTCTCTCTTTGATCTAGGAGACCACGAGGACAAACACGCCCATTGACCTCCCAATGTGCGAATCCCATCCCTTGTCGGACTTCACCCACGTGTAAGATAATTCTAAGCCTAGGACATTTCCTGTGTCCGCCCACATTTTCCAGGCCTTTGTATATAAGGTAAATTAAATCGAGTCAGACTCTCTCTTTCTCATTCGAGCTGAGCTATCGAGTCTGGACTATATCATTTATTCTCCCTCCTAGAGGAATACCTGGTGGTAAGCCGAACTTAATCACAAGTTCCATCTTAATTACTTTGTGCATATTTCCATTGGATATTATCATGTGTATTTCGCTTAGTTCATTTATATTTAATTAGTGCATTGTGTATTTCTCACTGGCGTAAGTAGAAAACATAAACATGTCCTATGTATTTATTTGTTTATTGCATTACTCTATTAATGCTACGTTGCTCAATTGATCGTTGATGCAACCATGTATATATTTGTACATCTTATTTTATTTCCTTTATCTCGGCTGATCGCCTTGATAATTTTACTATCGCACTAATACTGCGCTTAGAAAGGAGATATGAATTATCTCCCCTGTAGCCATTTCACTCTAACGAGAGTTGCGCCGCTTGAACGGACACCCTCTCCATTCAAGCGCGCTCCATTGTTCTCGATCGACGGTCACCACCACCCAATTAACCCCCCCCCCCTTTTTCTTTCTCTATCCACCTGTGTTGTTTATTTGAGATTATTATTTCCCCTTCTATGTACATTTTATATTATTACTTTCCCTTTTATGTACATTTTTATATTGCTACTATCAGCCATCTATTATTCCAAATCCCATTTGTCATCATCTCCCCTTTTGTGCTCAAAAGCAATTTTACCAATCTGACGAATGCACCTCAGTCGAGGGCATCGATAAGATGCATAAGAGACATGTCCTAACTTGTCTTTATTTATCCGCAGCCTCCCTCAGGTGTCTGCCTATTTATTTGCTATCGAGAATCACCTACTGCCTATTTATCTATTGGATCAATCACCTATTTATTTATTGGATCAACGATCTATTTACCTGCATCTGTGCTTAGTGCTATTCAGCACTGCACTTGCCTACTGAGATCTACTCAACTCTACCACTTGGCTCTATCGGCATTGCCCGCCTATTCGACAGCCCACCTGTCAAGCCATTAGGTGCGACGTCCCTATAGATTCAGATCTGTGTGAGACGTCATAGCTACGCCAACCCTCTGCAACTCACTGGACATATCCTGTCAACTACGCTGCCACGGCAGATCAGCTCTGCCCGCAGTAACCTTGTGCCCACGGTAGCCGGCCACCCGCCCTACTGTGCCCACTACAGATATCAGAGCTTTGGACTGAAACTCCACAAGAACTGAATCACCGGCGTCCCTCTATCCGCTAGAGCGCCACCTCCAGCTGCAGAACCCCAAGCCGGAACACAGCCAGCTGCGACATCAACAGGACAACCAGCTAAGTCAGAGGACAAAGTGACATACTCTCTTATTAAATGCACGAGTGATGATTAAATCTAGTATTCACTAGAGATAGATGCAAACCCCCCCCTCCCCCCTTTTTCATTCTTATGTGTATATTTATGTAAATAAATATTCTTTTATTTTAACTTTTGTATCTATCTTTCATTGCTTGTCTCGTTGCGTGTCTGCTCCCCATTCATATGCTGATAGGTTGGTGTGTGATAGCTTTAAAAATAATCATCCCCTAGACAATAAACGCGCCAAACACACGTCACATTTTCACCACCTGTCACAGTGGAATGGGTTTATTTTTCTCTCTTGCTTGGCGTAGGTAGTCCAAGACTAACTGCAGTACAGTAGCGAACTCAGAACACATGCCTTGTAGACCTCCATTTTGGTCGCTGTGGTGAGCTTCTGGTTTCCCAAACGCTTGGTCTGAGTCTAGCGAAGGTCGATGAAGGCTTCCCTATGCGTTTTTTTTTTAAATCTCTTCTAGAGACAGGTCATCTTGAATTGTGGACTCAAGATCCTTGCGCGAACGGGCCTTCCCAGCATCTTTACAATCCTCAGACAACGCCGTCAGGGCTGGCTCGGACATGTTCGCCGGATGGGGGACAATCGCATCCCAAAAGTCATTCTTTACGGGCAACTCACGTCTGGATCAAGAAAAACTTGTCACCTCACCCCCGTTACGTGAATTTAATAAAACAGGAACTCAAAACAGTCAGCGTCGATACTGATCATTGGTAAGACATAGCCCTAGACCGCACTAGCTGGAGAGAGATGGTGACCAAAAAAGCTATGGACATTGAAAAAAAAACATGGGCCTCAGCTCTGGAAGAAAAGCATGCCATACGAAAAATGGCCAGCACCTCTACCACTAAAGCGAAAGCCACCTTGACCTGCAATATATGTGATCGGGAATGTCTCTCCAAAATAGGGCCCCACAATCACGTGACAAGTTGTTTGAGATGAACCAGAGACGTTCTACGACTGAAGGAGGTCAACTAATATAAGAAAGACGCAAGCGTAAACCGTAGTCTATTTTTTGTAAGATTTCTAAAATTATCACTACATATTTGGAGATTTCACCGCGATTTTGTTTTCATTTGTTAATAGCTAATTATCCATGTGATCTAGATAAATCTACTTATTTTTGCTCTTCAATCGAAAAAAAAAATTGACCTACATTTGGGAACATTTTGTTTTTGATAAACACAAACGTCTAAAAACGCTACGTTTTATTTGCATTAGGACATCATTAAAAACAGCATCACCTAAACACGGCTTCAAACATATCTGCAAATAAATACAATTTTAAATCGGCAACATCGTGACAGCTTAACTGGCCATGTTCAGTGTGCTGTCAGGTAGCACTCCTTTTTTTTTCCAAAGGAAAAATTACAAAAAAAAAAAAAAAAGATTTGGCTTAGTTAATTAAAAGAAGAAAAAAAAAAGCATTTCATAGTGGGGATGTTTGGAAAGTTGAGACACATTTATATGGAACAACGGGATGGTTGGGGGAGACACTATCATAAAGTACATTATAAAATATATAGACAAATTATCATCGCGAAAATGTTTGAAGACATTTTCAGGGAAGGAGCAAAATAAAGTGGCAGATGGCAATAAATGACTAGCCAGGAACAGTGGCGTAGCAAGGTACCAGTGGGCCCGGGTTAAGGAATGCGAATTGGGGCCCCCCTCCTATAAGCTGAGCGTGACTGAACCCAAACTGGGCTCTACCGCACCTAATGAGAGAGTACATGTCAATGAAGACAAACTTCTACGCCAGACAGTACACACGGTGCACCTGCTCCTCGTGGGATAAAAGAGAACAATTTCCTCAAGCTTTGGATCTGTTCTGTCTTGTCCTGTCATGGATTGTGTGTGTGTTGTCTAATGCTACTTCACTTATTCTAATGCGAGTCAGAACACTTCCAAGAGATACAACAACTATCTAGAACATACTTAATAAAACTTGTGAAGACTTTAACTGATGTTTGTTTACAGATGGGGATGATCGGTCGTATTAATTGGTGGTCTATTCACTATCCATCTTTCTACAAGCCAGAGCCATAGTCTTCTCCTATCATGTAGGCCTACCCGTGCTCTGCAACGTTATTCGTCTAACTACCTCACTACTTTTAACGTCGCTAAATAGTACAAACAATGCACAATATATTTATTTACAAAACTAACATAATCTCTAAACTAAACTAGGTCACTACAGATCATTGGAAGGGCCAATGTCATTGGTCAACCGTGTAACCATTCGGGATTCCGAGTCACATACTTGATCTACTTATATTCAGAATGTGTATTGGTCGTCCCAGGTATGGAAACTTCTGGACTTCCCACAACGCAAATTGTCCTGTTTTACATCAGCTTCGTCTAATTAGGAGACGATGGGTTTTAAGGCACCTTTGTAAAGAAATAAATGTTCAACGAACTGAGTAGAATGTCGATTGTGATCGCAAGCTGGTTTCCATGCATTGATCTTTGTCTTCAAACATTTGGAAGACATATTGTGCGTTCGCATAAAATGTTGTAAAATGTTTTACATGTTTTGGATGTTCCTTCAGAGTTGAAGATAATTACTTCCTAGTCCAAACCTCCCGCAGGACGACGGGGGATGGGAGCCGGCAGGGTTTGAACCCTGGACCATCGATAAATCTGAACGACAGTCCAGCGCGCAAACCACACGACCAGGCAGCCATCTAATTAGGTAATAATTGTGCGTTTGCAGTGTAGTATGAGGACCCTTCCATGCTAAATTCAAATCTACTGTTTACTCATACAATTAATTCAAGTAAAAAACGGCAAATATAATTCATCTAATAGAACACTTTCGCAATGAGTTAGCTTACATGTAGTTATTGTTATTATTATTATTATTAAATAAAATATTTAACACGTTAGATTTAAATGAAACGCTGTACTGACAATTTAAGAGTTACTTTCCTTAGATTACATTGTTATTTTGCTCGGACACCAGAAATAAAATTTAAGTAAAATAAACATGATTTAATTTTAAATAATGTAACAATGTGATGCAATTAAACTCTTATAGTCAACACTATTCCTTACTTAACCCCGTTTGGGACCCTAGTGGTCGTGGGTCCAGGCGCAATGAACCCCTTCGCCCATGGTTGCTACGCCACTGGCCAGGAAAGCTGAAACGAAAGTGCATTGAAAGATAGTAATTTTATATCTACACCGGAAGTGAAATTATTGCCTCATAAGCTCACCGAAGAAGCTGTGTAGAAGTTGTAGACTCTTTTCATTGAGTAGAAAAAGAAAAGTAAAGCATCCCGTTCAGACCTAGCGATCTATAGAGCAGCATCAGAGGATGTTAAGGGTGTTTATGTGACCCTCGGTGAACGAGTGTGTCATGGGGTTAGCACAACGACCAACCACCTTTACTTTTCCCCAGCTAATGTCAGGTATCCTTTGAGTTTGGTGGAATCAGAGGCGTCCTACAAATCACGAAATTTAAAATCACACTCCTCATCGGGTTTTGAGCCCGAGATCGTCAGGGTAGGGAAGCTAAGCACTTTACCACTCAGCCATCAAGCCCTCTGCCCTATTTGATAGGATGGGAGGTGGAAAATGGCGTGTACTGCAGCACGAGCCCCAAATTGATTTCGGCAGTGCCACTCCGCTGCGCATTATAAAATACATTTAATTTTCATTTTTTTTTTATATATGTGCGAGTGTTGTAAAAAAAAATAATATGAAGTTGTTAAATTGGCTTATTCCGGATCTCCAAACTGTGGCACTGTTCACTGGGGATGTATATGAAGCTTTCCTTCGAACTCAGGTTTCAAGCCTCCTCAAGGGAAATTATTCAATTTATACCACCACATATGTCAATTACAATTTCTTTCCCTTGTTCGATAAAAAAATAATTGTTAATTAACTAGTTTGTAATTTTTTGTTACATTAACTTGTTTTGTCAAGTGCAAGAAATAATTGTGCAAAATTTCAACTTGATCCGAGATCGGATGTGGGAGAAATAACATGCAATTTTTTTTGCTAGACAGACAGACCGACAGGCAGACCGAGTGAGTGGATATAAGCTTTGTAAAAATAGGAAGAGATTTGTGATAATAAATATGGGGGAGTGAGATAATGATTTCAAGATTGCAATAGCTATTAAGTTTACAATTAGCTGAGTCGGCAACACCTGCAATACATATGCCTAGATATGCATAGATATCTTAAACATATGCCAGCATAACAGTTCTGATACCGCTGTTATATGCCAGTGCATTAGCCAACATATGCCTACCTCTCACCAAATCCTTGGTCAATGTTGGCACTTTTAAAATGGAGCTGCAGTTCCATCGTCGATCGGCAAACTGCTTCTGGCAAGTCTCCACGGACAGCAAGGCCGAATGGACCAGCGTGGGCATTAGGTCAAGGTTCTCTTTGCACAGTTTCATCTGCCTAGGAGTTAGTCCGGCATTCTTGGAACAGTTCCTAGTTGTCTCCCATGGCCGCTGTTTGATACGAAACAAGGCACTGAAAGAGAAGTCAAAACAAACAGGACTGAAAGGAATTGAAAAAAATAAATTATTTGCATGTTCAAATCTTGTGTAGTGCGATTTTGCTCGTAGCCTCGTAGGTCTTTATTTTTTTGTTCGTATGTCTATCGCCTATGTTTGTGCTCGTAGGTCTATGTGTTTGTGTTCGTAGGTCTATATGTTTGTGCTAGTAGGTCTATGTGTTTGTGCACGTAGGTTGTTTATACTTGACCACTTCCTTAAGTTTAAATTAACTGATCGTTCAAGAGCCGAGCACTGCCAGGCTCAATATCTTAAAGTTTCGAATGTATATAAAATTGCATATAAATAAATAATTATATACAAATGTGGTGTAAATAGCAATTTCGGGACACTATAAAATAGAAGAAGTAACCCATTGGATACTTAAACACTTATCTATACGATAATCTTATTGACCTTATTCCTATTCACTTAAATTCATAAACATTGTTTTTAAAATCCCTATCAGAATCCCAATTTTATTTGTTCTTATTGTTCAGCGAATCCTAGCTACTACGGTGAAGCCAAAAAGAAAAGATCCGCTGTTCCAACGCTCGCATGTCCACAAGATGTCAGCATTAAAAGTGCCACTGTCACAGATTGGCTCCTCTTTGCACGGAGCTGTGAACTCCTTGTGGGGCACACCTCGAGAACACGCCATCAGAACGCCGATACATGGACATGGAACTGTGTTTGTTAATTAAATTTAATCAGGCGATTTCAAGTAAGTTAACTCGAGTTCAATTATCTTGAGACAGAAAGGGACTTTCCTTATGTTTAGCCAAATGAATAATAGAAAAATATGGAAAGTGAATCTCTATTTACTAACTTACTTTAGAAAGTGAATCTCTAAAAGTGATGTATTAACAAGTAAAATATTTTAAAAAATACTTAGACTATTGTAAGTTTAAAATTTTTAGCGAACGGCCTAATTCTCTATACAAGGTTTAGTCGCCTAAGTTTAGTACATTTTCTTTAGAAAACAAAATTAATAAATAACCACTAATTCGTCAGCTATATATAGCAAGCTTAAATGAAATCATGTGTTGTCATCGACAATTCATAGTCATGCAATACTTTAACTTCATCCGAGAATGGAAAGTTCGAGAACTATCGTGTACAAGATTCCACCCAGACAGACAAAAGGAGTGAGTTAATATAAAAAAGTTTCCCCTTTCCGACCTTGCGATCTATGGGGCAGACAATGTTAAGGTAATCTGTTTCTATGGCCAACGGTTAACGAGCAGGATGTCGAGTGGTCAACGCAACGACCAACCGCTTTTACTTTCCCTGACTTAAGTCAGGTACCTATTAGAGTTGAGTGAACTTCACGATAATATAACATTTGTAAAAATGTGTACTAATAAAGTAAAAATCAAACAACATTTCAGGAGTTTTGAATCCTGTCACTACGTACAAAAGTGTATAAAGTAATATGTAGAAAATGATTTGTTCAAGAAACCAATGTTTTAATAAGAAATTCATAGTACAAACTATTTTTTTTTAACAGACAAAAATTTTATACAGGAAAATGAACTAAATTGCACATTGAAATAAAAATAATTAATACTTTGCATTTTACATATTCTCAATTGACCGATAAAAAAAAATGTTCAACAAGACTTATCTCTCTTTTTATAGTAAGACTGCTGGACATTTTCTAAACAATTTTTAGAGAGACATTTTTTGTCCATGTCACATAGATACCAATGTCTATGTATTGGTGCAAGTTGACCAGAGCCCGGTTCTAACACCGCGTGTTTGTCAACGTCTCAGTATTGGGTACAGCAACTCTGGCTTCAGTCACAAGACTTTTCAATCGGATTATCAACGGGATTGACCAAGGGAAGCGGTCACTTCACAGTACTAAACTTGTCGGCGTGTACAAAGCACAGACCACAGGAGTGGACAAAGCACAGACCACGCAAGCGGGGGGGGGGGGAGTGTCTCTCTATGTCACGCTAATTCCCCTCCCCCCTCCCCCTTTCCCATTCCCAATCATCTGTACCACTCCCATTCTAAAATCCACCATCTCGTACTGAAATCAACTGCATGTGGACACCATCCCATGTAATTTACTGCACAGCGCTACTTACACAGGAAACATATTACTGCACAGCGCTACTTACACAGGAAACATATTACTGCACAGCGCTACTTACACAGGAAACATATTACTGCACAGCGCTACTTACACAGGAAACATATTACTGCACAGCGCTACTTACACAGGAAACATATTACTGCACAGCGCTACTTACACAGGAAACATATTACTGCACAGCGCTACTTACACAGGAAACATATTACTGCACAGCGCTACTTACACAGGAAACATATTACTGCACAGCGCTACTTACACAGGAAACATATTACTGCACAGCTCTACTTACACAGGAAACATATTACTGCACAGCGCTACTTACACAGGAAACATATTACTGCACAGCGCTACTTACACAGGAAACATATTACTGCACAGCGCTACTTACACAGGAAACATATTACTGCACAGCGCTACTTACACAGGAAACATATTACTGCACAGCGCTACTTACACAGGAAACCTATTACTGCACAGCGCTACTTACACAGGAAACATATTACTGCACAGCTCTACTTACACAGGAAACATATTACTGCACAGCGCTACTTACACAGGAAACATATTACTGCACAGCGCTACTTACACAGGAAACATATTACTGCACAGCGCTACTTACACAGGAAACATATTACTGCACAGCGCTACTTACACAGGAAACATATTACTGCACAGCGCTACTTACACAGGAAACATATTACTGCACAGCGCTACTTACACAGGAAACATATTACTGCACAGCTCTACTTACACAGGAAACATATTACTGCACAGCGCTACTTACACAGGAAACATATTACTGCACAGCGCTACTTACACAGGAAACATATTACTGCACAGCGCTACTTACACAGGAAACATATTTATTACATGCAATCTTCGGGCTAATTAGTTTCAAGTGCCTCATTTTCAGCACGAGAGAATTTTTTTTTTTTTTTTAGAAAAAAAACCTAAAGATTTTTTTCTACCGATAGTAAAATCTGTCCTCATTCACTGATTACCTTAAAGAAGTGGTTCCCAAACTTTTTCTTTAACGGAATACATTCTGAATATTTAGCGAAACATTTGGCTTTTTGTTTTAGAGAGATTAATTCACGCGGTGGCCTAATAGTTAATTTTTCCAGTAGTTCGTGGAACACCTATTGAGGCCTTGCGTAGCACTAGGGTTCCGCGGAACACAGTTTTGGAAACACTGCTCCAGAGAGAAATTGTTTGTGTGTTTAGACAGTAAACTAATTGATTGACTTTGAGCTGAATAATGTTAGCCGCACTCTTTCCATTTAGCAGAACTGAATCACATTTATACCTGAGTTAAGCTTTTACTGTCTTTAACAATGTTTGTTGCCCTACCATTAGAATATGTCTAGTGATATTGCAATACAAATTTAACTGATTTGACTTTTTCATTTTAGGCGGATACCTTTAATAGCTAACCATTTGGTGTATTCGGTGTAGAGAAAATAAGAAGCGTTGATTAGCTTTAAAAGAGCTCTTCAACTTTTTCTTTTTCATAAGTTCTAAGCGATTAAAGAGTCATTGTAAATTATTTTAGCCCCACGTTCAATTCTAGTTATGGCAATTGACTTGGCAAAAGACAGAGAGGAATGGAGAAAGACGGTCTACTAATCGTGTGTGGTGCCCCAACAGACATAGGAATAGGTGAAGCTGAAAGATATCTAAATCAGAAGGGATAGGTTAACTCTTTCTCTCCTAACTGACGATACCAACGTTGATTCCACCAGAATGTGGTAAATAATTACGGAGAGAAAGAGTTGAAACGCATGTATCGAATCGACTTATCCCAGGTTTGATCCCTGCCTGCGGTTATACCCAGCGGGAGGAGTGGGATAGGATGTAATAATCGTCCATTCTGAAAGCGTGGTCGAGAGGATAAGTAGGCCTACGCTTGAACTTGGCTTGGTTACCTATGAAGGGGCTCGAGGTTCGACACCCGATTCGAGCAGAGTTGTGTTTACTGAGCGCCTAAAGGCAGCACGGAAAACCTCCCAGATAGCACCTCTTCCCCTCCCCCCCCCACTAGTACACAAATGAGATTGGACCATAGCGCTCTGAGCAAGCTATAAGTATGAAAGTAGCGCTATATAAGAATTATTATTATTATTATTATTATTATTATTTAAGGAACATCCAGATTATGTAAAACAACACTAAAGCCGGGGTGGGGGGGGGGGTTCATTAAGTGTAAATGTATAAAGTGTAGGGATTTACTAGAGCTGGAAATTACCCGATAACATATTCACACTTTACCTATAATAAGTATACTAAGGAAATTGTTAATTAGGTATAATTAGGCAGTCTCTGACGAATCTATAGTATTTCGAACGCGGGGGAGGGACAGACTAAGCTCTAGCGGCAAGCCCAGTGAACCAATTTCTATTACCGCTTGATTGCAGAGCTCATGGACTCTATGGACCAGCTGGATTCTATGGAACCGCGTAGTAGACTGGCTGGTACAGGTCCGGGTGGTGATTTTAATATTGGCCCGCAAGGGGAAACACACTGACGGGTTTTGTGCTGTCTGTCTGTCACCTTTAGATTTTAAAAAAGTGATTGAAAAATGGATTTCACCATCGTCTGTATCATTTACAAATAGATGTTGGTCTTCAGAAAACGAAACATTCTGTCATTATTTCAACGAAATATGCAAATTGTTTTACACCATTTGTAACACGATTAAGTATTATTATTTGATAAATTTGATATGCTATAAATTACTCAAAGGTAGAGAAAGCTCCACATCCTTTCCCAAAAACATCCCATCATTATCATCTGGTTAAATACGGTAATGGGCCTAGAACAGGGGTGGGCAAATTACGACCCGCCAGAGTGCTTTATGCGGCCCGCCGGCACCTACAGAAATCAGGTGTGCCCACATTATATACTTATAAAATGCAAATATATTAAAAAATAATATATATATATATATATATATATAAATTATTGAAACTGTTATTATAAAAAGTTTCAAGTAAACGAAAATTATGCTTATTGGCTCTACATCAATATACTCGATTCAAGAGACAATCTCTGATCAGTATCTATATCAATACACTCAATTCAAGAGACAATCTCTGATCAGTATCTACATCAATACACTCAATTCAAGACACAATCTCTGATCAGTATTTATTCAATGCTATGAAGAACTGTGTTGAATGTTGGGTATGCTTGGAACAAGATGGCAAGGGTGACAACTGGTGGAGCTCGATCTTTGACGAAGTAAATTTTTTTTTTTTTTTTTTGGTTGTTGTAATATCCCAACCATAAACTTTAAACAGGAAAGTTTGCACAAAGCTATTTTCCTTTGCTGAAAGGTACCACCAGACGCAACGAAATGATTGAAAGTACAACACTTATTTAGATTCCTTAATTTTGCAATTTATAAAAGCAAATTTTAAGACGTCAAGAACCAGTTTTCAATACCAACAGCTCACCATTTAGCACAGAAGCTGATTCAGCTTCAGAGGACATAACTCCAAGCAAAGAGAAGTTCCAGTCAGCACCTCCACAGGAGTCTCATGGGTGCCAGAATCTGTATGTCAACACTTTAAAAAATTTGCTGCTGCTCACACAATTTGTGTACATATACATCAATTCTTCTTCGTTCTCATTTTATATGTTGGATGGTTCAGATTAGCAATATCTATACACCTATGTATAATCTACCCATATCTGAGATGAATCGCGCAGTGGTTTCCAGATCAGGCAGTTCTTCGAATAGTTTTGGTTCTATAGGAAGGCTTTGGGGCCAGAGTCCTGTTAGTGTCTCTGATTTAGTATGCACCATTGAAGAACATGGTCAGCATTCTCTGGTGATGCTCCACAATGGCAAATTTTGCTCGTCCCGACATTTAACTTCCGGAATATATATTGTCTCATCCAGTGAAGAAGCATTATTTGGGGGTGGGGGTGAAACTAAACAAGTATAATTGCTGGTCGATTTAGACTAACTGTAATTTGACAGCAGTCACAAGGTTAACAACTAGTAATCTAGTTCCACAGTTCCGGAACATGCACGAGTGTAAAAGGTAATATACTGCACATCAAGTAGAACTGTATATATGTGGGGTTATTGTAATATAAAAAGACAACAGCAATTTTTAAAAAGTCCTTAATTTGATTTCAAAAATTGATAACTCTTGTTGTAATTCCTTAACGTGGAGTGGGGGAAAAAAGAAACGTGAATATAATATAGTGTAAATATGAATTTAAAGCCATTCTACACAGTTAGCTAGAGTATCTTTCTAAGTTGTATATACATATGCGGCCCGCAATTTCAAATTTTCAAAAATGCGGCTCTCAATACAAAAAGGTTGCCCACCGCTGGCCTAGAATCTAGGCTACTACTCAGTTCAGCGAACAGTCTCAAGCGAGCATCTTTAAAGGTAGCTCTTGGATTCCATATTCAAATCGTTAAGAGCAGTGATGCTCAAAATACGGCCCACGGGCCATATCCGGCCCGCGAAGTGGTTTCATCCGGCCCGCGAAACGTCTGTACAAAATGCAAAATATCCCCCTTCACTCCCCCAAAAAAGGTTGAAAAATATATCTTTACCTATGTTAGGGCCCTCACTTTTTCTGTGATGGACTAGTACCATGATGATGTGGAAGCAGATCTGCAACAGCTTGGAATTAGGGCGTGGAGACGAAAGGCCCAGGAGAGATCTGAATGGAAGGATGTGTTAAAGCAGGCCAGAGCCCTCCATGGGCTGTAACGCCACTGGGATGGATGAAGGGATGGATGGACTAGTACCATGACATTGAACATCTGTACGTTTATGAAATGGGAGAGCCGAAGAAACTACAAGTGGATATTTCGAGCCTACCAGGACAAGTGAACGGATCTTTACTTGCAACATGATAACAAGCAAACATGTTTGTTTTGGAAAACGTGACTTTAAAAAAACAGAACAGCAAAATATAAATAGCACTATAAAACAAATATGACGGCATTCTTGGTTTGAGCAGCGATTGCTAAACTACGTCTAGGGATTGGAGGATCGATGGGAATATTTAACAAAAAGAGACAGGAAAATGAGTCGTTGTTAAAGCTATCTACATTATTTCTCACATTTTAAGTAGACAAATGAAGCCAGTTTCCCATTAATTAATGTAAATACTAGATCCACAAGTTTCTAATAAAAGTGTTTCAAGGCAATGTTATTTCGTTTTGTACATTTTCCTTCATGTGGCCCGCGCCACGAGTGTCGGAAATTAAAATGGCCCTCAGGTTGAATCAGGTTGGGCAACACTGGTTAAGAGTAACCGTAGCAAGCAATTTAAAGATATCTAATGTTGGATTTTCTATACAACATGCAATCGTGTGAATGAAATGAGGGTGTGTGATCCAGCTACATATAGGAAATAAATGAAGCGTTGCTAGCTCCCTGTAAAGGGACACCAATAGTTACAAGATCACATCCCATTTGCTATACCATAATGTCGTCATTAACCAGCGTCTTCCCCCTGTTCTAGCTGGTGACCAGATAGCCTCCCTTGACTTGATTGTTACCGACAATCTCCGCCATTTAAACCCGTTGCCCTCTCGAATTCTTTGTCTCCCGGTACTATACGGCTACTGGAGTATCATTTTTGTTGTGGGGGTAGGATGGATGGACGACACTTTTAGTCGTCGTAGTAATGTGTCTTCCCTGATTCCCCTCTCACACTTCTTTTTTTTTTTTTTTAAACTAAAACTGTTTAGTAGAGACACCAACCAAGGGTGGGGGTAGGCAGGGCGTCATAGGGTATTAACCTTATACTTACGGAACCACCAATCAGAAACACACACACACACACGCCCTGTGTCATGGCTAGCGGAAATGACGTCATTGATGTAAAGTGATGGTTTTAAAGTAATGCTGATGGTTAGAACATGATGGTGATGGTTAGAACATGATGATGATGGTTAGAAAGTAATGGTAAAGGTTGACAATGATGATGACGGGTGAAAGTGATAATGATGGTTGGCAGTGAGAATAATGGTTGGTTGAAAGTGATGGTGATGGTTAGAGAGTGATAGGTGTGATCGTTGTTCTCTGCCCTACTTCCAGACGTGTCATTGCGTTAGTTCTTCTCCAGCTCTATACCCTCTATGCTCTCTCTCTCTCTCTTTCTTCTCTTCCTCTCTCTCTCTCTTCCTTTTTATTTTTTTTTTATTTGTTTCAAAGATCTAGCTAATTTATTGTGCTGCTTACTTTGATGATGCTTGAAGCTTTAGGGCTGAAGCAAAGGATAATAAAGATGACATATGTCATTTAATAAAGGCATTTGGAAGCAATAATTACTGACAGAAAGAAGAAAATATGGTAAGGTGTAGCAGTGACATGTCAAATGGGTTTCAAGCTAACATTCAGCCCCCCTCCCTATCCCAAACAAAAAAGTACTTTTATTAGGACCTGTAATCGTCACCCTGGGCCACACAAGGTGACCCCACCCGCCTAAATCCAGCTCACATTCCTTCACGCTCGCTTTGAACAAACAATTCTCTTTCAGGGTCAACTGCTAAAGAAGCCCGAGGCCGAGGCTTCTTACAAAGACACTGTTTTCAATGACATCTCTCTATAGGGTATTGTCTCATTACATTCTTCCTGAAGGCCATCGACGTCAAGAAACGACATTAGGAAGCTTATCTTTAGGTAAGCGTTTTACTAGACCGTCGGGTGGAGCTGAAACACTCAGTATGAATTGACATCACGTGACTTCTGCACTTTTTAAAAACCTATAATGATCACTTTTTTTGTGTGTGCTTTTTTCCCCTCTCATACCCCTCTCTCTCACACACTTTGATAACCATTCTCCCATAACCCCCCTCTCACTCTCTCTCTCTCTCTCTCTCACTCTCTCTCTCTCTCTCACTTTCATAACCATTCTTCCATAACCTCTATCTCTCTATCTCACTTTCATAACCATTCTTCCATAACCTCTCTCTCTCTCTCTATCTCACTTTCATAACCATTCTTCCATAACTTCTCTCTCTCTCTCACTCTTTCTCTCTATCTCACTTTCATAACCATTCTTCCATAACCTCTATCTCTCTCTCTCTCACTTTCATAACCTTTCTCTCTCTCTATCTCACTTTCATAACCATTCTTCCATAACCTCTCTCTATCTCTCACTTTCATAACCTTTCTCTCTCTCTATCTTACTTTATTAACCATTCTTCCATAACCTCTATCTCTCTCTCTCTCACTTTCATAACCTCTCTCTCTCTCTCTCTCACTTTCATAACCATTTTTCCATAACTTCTCTCTCTCTCTCTCTCTCTCTCTCTCACTTTCATAACCTCTCTCTCTCACTTTCATAACCATTCTTCCATAACTTCTCTCTCTCTCTCACTCTTTCTCTCTCTATCTCACTTTCATAACCATTCTTCCATAACCTCTCTCTCTCTATCTCACTTTCATAACCATTCTTCCATAACCTCTATCTCTCTCTCTCTCACTTTCATAACCTCTCTCTCTCTCTCACTTTCATAACCATTCTTCCATAACCTCTATCTCTCTATCTCACTTTCATAACCATTCTTCCATAACCTCTCTCTCTCTCTCTATCTCACTTTCATAACCATTCTTCCATAACTTCTCTCTCTCTCTCACTCTTTCTCTCTCTATCTCACTTTCATAACCATTCTTCCATAACCTCTATCTCTCTCTCTCTCTCACTTTCATAACCTTTCTCTCTCTCTATCTCACTTTCATAAGCATTCTTCCATATCCTCTCTCTATCTCTCACTTTCATAACCTTTCTCTCTCTCTATCTCACTTTCATAACCATTCTTCTATAACCTCTATCTCTATCTCTCTCTCTCTCTCACTTTCATAACCTTTCTCTCTCTCTCTCACTTTCATAACCATTCTTCCATAACTTCTCTCTCTCTCTCTCACTCTTTCTCTCTCTCTCTCTCACTTTCATAACCTCTCTCTCTCTCTCACTTTCATAACCATTCTTCCATAACCTCTCTCTCTCTATCTCACTTTCATAACCATTCTTCCATAACTTCTCTCTCTCTCTCTCACACACACTCTTTCTCGCTCTCTCTCACTTTCATAACCTCTCTCTCTCTCTCTCTCTCTCTCACTTTCATAACCATTCTTCCATAACCTCTATCTCTCTATCTCATTTTCATTACCATTCTTCCATAACCTCTCTCTCTCTATCTCACTTTCATAACCATTCTTCCATAACTTCTCTCTCTCTCTCTCACTCTTTCTCTCTCTATCTCACTTTCATAACCATTCTTCCATAACCTCTATCTCTCTCTCTCTCTCACTTTCATAACCATTCTTCCATTACCTCTCTCTATCTCTCACTTTCATAACCTTTCTCTCTCTCTATCTCACTTTCATAACCATTCTTCCTTAACCTCTCTCTATCTCTCTCTCTCTCTCTCCCACTGAAAACATTCTCCTCTCTCATACTCTCACTTTCTTTCTCCATTTTCTCTCTCTCTCTCTTTTCCATATCACTGATCCCCCCACCCAGCCCCCACTATCTCTCATCAATCTTTTTCCCTCCATCTCATTCCTCTCTCGTCTTTTCCTCCCCCCCCCCTAACTTTACCTCTCTCTCTCTCTCCTCCCATCTTTCTACTTCCCATCTGAATCTCCATCCCTCGCTCTCCTTGCTCCCCCCCCTAAACCACCTCTTTCTTTTCCTCTCCCCCTCACTTCACCTCTCTCTCCCTCTCTCTCCTTTCTACTCCTCCCCCTCCCCACTAAACCACCTCTCTCTTTTCTTCTCCCCGCTCCTCTCCAGCGAAACTGTCCATAGTGACAAACACATTTCCATTCCACAGTCTCTCTTTTCTACTTTTGGCATTCCCGTCAAGACAAGTCGCACCCGCGCCGCAACCTGACCTCTACAATGTGAAAACTAATCTGATCAACAGGTCTGACACATGAATTACTGAAGTTACCCTTCTAAACGTTTTCGCGCGAATATGAGCAGACGCGAGGATCATGCACACTGTGATTAAACTAAGCTGATAATTGACTTAATGATACAAGGAGAGTTTCAAGTGATGCAGTTCCAAGAACGCCTGCAGTCATTGTTTGAATCGGCGTCTGCTTTCTCGCGCCATTGAAAGAATTTTGTTTGTCCTTAAAACTCAGTCGCGATTGAATTGTGGCTAAAACTATTTCGTCGCATGCAGTTCAGTTCAGTCTATCTATCTATCTATCTATCTATCTATCTATCTATCTATCTATCTATCTATCTATCTATCTATCTATCTATCTATCTATCTATCTATCTATCTATCTATCTATCTATCTATCTATCTATCTATCTAACTGACCAGGCTCAAACTGACCCCTATCTTCATAACAGTGTATTCAGTACTTATATAACTAGTACCAATGTTCAACTGATCACAAAGTCCTCAAGCCAAACTAAACAAACACGTCAACACTTTCTCCCAGCACACTTCTTTACAAACTTTATATCAACTCACGCTGTCTGTCTGGTTAAAAGTTTGTTCACGTTATTTTTTCCACTTCTAATAATTATTATTCTAATTATTTCTTGTATCTGACAAAACTAGAATAAATAAAAAAAAAATTAGTTAATAAACAATTGGTAATTAATTATTTTATTTCTATAGCTCCCTCCAAGCATAACATCTTGTATTGTCTGTATAATAACAGCTAGGTAAACTCCAGAGGTGTGGTCCTGGGATGGAGGCAAAGAAAGGCAAAGAAACACAAATGAAAAGGGAAAAGATACTAAACAGGTGACTCCAGCTAGAAGGAAGGAAACACCTGCCCATGAAATGTTCGCCCCCGTAAGCATCGCTTCACGACCCGCTCGCGCCTCCACCTATCAGGGGGCCTCTCCACCCAGTCCTATCCCCACGCCCAGCTAAAGATGGATGGCAAAAGACAAAAAAAAAAGTTGCTTTGATAGTATCTCTCGCGAGGAGGGGGGGGAGAAACTAAATAAATTGAATGTAAAAGCTGATGAGACAACGCCCCTCCCCTACTCCTCTTCCAACCGTTTCGTTTTTTTTTTAACCCTTTGCCTCCACTGCACCAATTGGAGGGATCACGTGACACTCGTGGACAAAAAAAAAAACAGGGGGGTGGGAGAGAGAAGGTAGCCTGTAAGAGTGTGACAAGAAACCAGTCCACTCCGTCATTGTTGCAGATACACAGGTTACGTTCTTGTAAAACTCTGGTTTGACTTTACGCTCACCCTTCAATCTTGTGAACGGAAGACGTTGCACCCAAAACAAAATAGTTGCTGACTCTCTCGCTGACTCTCTCGTCGACTCTCTCGCTGACTCTCTCGTTGACTCTCTCACTGACTCTCTGGTTGACTCTCCCAACTTCAAATTTAAATTGTTTCTAATTGGAAGTGCAGGCGACTAGTTTATAATAGATATGTTCACTACACTTCTAGTCTTTCTGAACCCCCCAGCCTCGTTTTGAAATGAAGGCTGAAAAATAATACATTTATTTTCCGGGTGGGGTGTGTGTACACATTCCCATTAGTATTGTCAGGTTTAGAAACTGTTGATTGCAGTAGAGTCTCAGTAGTAGATCTAGTAGGCAGCTAGGCTACTAGTATCAATGACGATGTTTAGTGGCTTGAAAGTAAGGTGAATCGAGACATAAAAACGACTTCGTTGGGAGTTCCATCAATACTTTATACACTTTAGAAAGTGAAGCTTAAAACAACAACAAACTGGCATTAAGGAATGTTTTGTGTGTTTAAGGTCAGTTTTGTGCTATCGTTTGATTCCTTTACTCTTGTAATGCTTTATGTGCAATGTACACTTGCAAGGCAATTTCCTCAAGAATAATAAAAATTATTATAAGTATTCTTCGTATTCATCTTTTTCTCTTTAGTGTTATTATTCTAATGAATGAAAAGACATGAAGATAATGATGATAGTTGACATTGTAATGTTGCCTTTGTCCCAGAACGGTAAAGAAATCGAAAATGACAAAGCAAAAAAAAACAAAAAAAACTAACCCTAATCTTGAAGATTAATTGATTGTGGAAGCTGGTTAAAATTGACATTTTTCAAATGTGATATCAGCCGAAGGGGTGGAGACTAATGACCTCGCAGACTTCATTCTCATTTGCATTGTTAAAGTTGGAAATTGCTGGTAGTAGTAGAGTTTCATTAGCAGACATTTTGATGCCTTTCAAAATTCCTACGAAGATTCTAGTTACCAGTCTGAGGGCGTCACCACGGCAGACCTGTCACATCACCAAAACATCTCTAAGTGGACACTGTTAAGTAGATTACAATTAATTTTGTTTTCTCTTTAACAAACTTGATCCTGTACCACAAAAAAAAATCTGAATCTTTATTATGTCGTATTTTTTTTAAAAATCTAATATATAAATCCAAACCGTATGACCCATCTTGGTGAAACTTGACATGAACATTCCTTAGATACTAGCGGTGATAAGTGAAGTTGTCCTAAGACAAGATAGTTTACTAGATTTACATATATTTTAACTATTAAAACTGCATACATGCCATTTATAATTTAAGCAATTGAGCCAAACTAAAATTGAACGAAAATATCCAAGCGAAGCCGGATAAAACAACAACTTAGCTAGTAATTAATTAAAAATTATTAATTTCAGCTAAGTATTCCACCCACGTTCTAAGTGGAGAATAATAGCCACTTTAAGAACACTCTGGAAGAGTTTTGATGTTATGTTTTCAGAAATATTATCGACTAATCCCCCTAAATCCAAGGCAGATACATGCAGAAAGTATAGCGGTTTAAAAACCGTGCTTCCATATATTTCTATAAATATCCCACTGCTTCAAATGATACAGTTTTTTTTTTAACTGAAAAGATTACGACATCAACATTTTTATTTTCATCAGATGAAATAGATGTCGCTAAATGTGTTTCTCATTGGCATGTTTGCTCTGGAGATATCTAAAGGCCTACTCGTGTCGTTAATATCGCTATACCTATTTGTGGCAATGGAAAGACTACATAATCAGACCCTAAAGCGCTACTTCTGGTTGCAAATGATTATTTCTCTGTCTGTATCACCAAGCAGACTACGCGTTAACGATTTCCCATTGATGTGTGTGTATGTGTGGGTGTGTGGACGTGTTTCTTGACTTCTGCTGGGATTAATAGCATTAGCAGAAGGTCGTAAAAACTAAGAAATGAGAAATATTTTGGCGGCAGAACGGGAAACAAGTCGGCCTGGTGAGGATGGCGACGGCCTTACGGTCGTAGAGGGAGCAAGTTTCCAAGTGGGGCGGTGAATGGGCGGTGAATAGGAAAGAAGAAAAGGGGAGGGGGGAGAAAGGGAAAGAAAAAAAAAGGGGGAATGAACGCAGGTAGGAATGGGAATGTGTTGATAATGTACATAAGTTATATCCTCTTGGCAACATACTTGATTGCTTTCTGCGCGCTTGTTTGCTGCTTTCCTTGCTTTTTTTTTTTTTTGTTTCTTTCAGTCCCCTACTTCATTGAATGATAAGATGGAAGGGGAGAGGTCATAATTGAAACAGAGAGAAGGAATAGAGGAAGGGAGAGTGAGAGAGAGACAGAGAGAGACAGAGAGAGAGAGAGAGAGAGAGAGAGAGGCTGTGACATTGGTGAAATTGAACTCGAGATGGCGATAATAAGGTGAAATTAAAGTTGCCCGTGACGTGATGAAAAGTTGCTCGCCTACTGTACAGTTACAGATGAATTAGTCAAAGTAATTACAGCGTACAATGAACAATGGGATACTTTGATAATCTGCTGAGATGCAATGATTAAGGAGATAAATGGTAATAAGAGATTAAACAAAGAGAAAGACGTACACCAACCAAAGAGATAGAAAAACAAAGGATTAAAGCCTAAATTCAATACAAGATGAAGTTCTCTTTAGTTTGGATTGAGACTTGCTATAAAAAAAAAGCCGGCTACTCCCTACCCAAACTGGACATTTTCATACATGGAGTCAAATGCATAAATAGCAGGCTTATTATCTGGTGTCCAGAATACGGAAGTATTGGATAAGCGAAGTAGTTAAATACAATACATCATAATCCTGGACTTATCAGCACCATAGAATTTGATTTCCAAGTTCGTTTAATTATAAAAGAGAAAGTAAAGTTGCCCCTTTCAGACCATGCGGTCTATAGGGCTGATGATGTTAAGGTTATCTGTTACTTTGGCCAACGGTTAACGAGTAAGGTGTAATGTGGCTAGCACAACGACCCACCGCCTTTACTTTTCCCCAACTAAAGTCAGGTACCCATTACAGTTGGGTGGACTCAGGGGGCGTCTTGAAAATCCCGCGTCCTGAAAATCCGGAAGTTCAAAATCACAATCATCACTGAGATTCGAACACAGCACCCCAGGTTCGGAAGTCAAGCGCTTAACCACTTAACCTTTTTATTATAGCAATAAGTAATGTTTTGCGCCCCTGAAAGGGGGAAATAGTTTTGTGTCGTCTGTCTGTCCGTTTAGATCTTATAAACTATTTTTGAAATATTGAAAATCCGATGCCACATTGAAGCTTGCAAACTTCTGGTGCAACGGTTTATTTATATATAGAGAGAGAAAAGTTGTTTTTTAAATGAAATATCTAAACCAGTTTAAAAAAATAAATAAATTCAAGCATTGTTAATGATCGGAATCACTCTACAGTTATGATATGGGCGTTGAGATGGTTGTTAGACCTCAGCTCCTTTTATTTAGAAATGCTGACATTGATGACCGCAAGGCGACACAAGGGAATACAAGAAAATATGAAACAATTCCAATGATATATTTGAACGTAGTTTACTGGTGAGCCTATCGGTTTGCTCCCATACATACATCAACACAATATCCTTGATACGCCTTTACACCGTGCGTCGTTTTCAAATAGCTTCACATTTGATCATTTTTCTTCCAAACACACAATGAGTTGAGAAATTCGCCAAAAGGAACCTGAACTCAAAGAGCGATACTTATCTTACCGCTCTGTACTTAAAAAAAAAAATTTTTCTTTTGTTCTGCATTAGGACTATCGTCTCTCTCTCTCTCTCCCTCCCTCGCTATTGGCTTCCTCTTTAGATGCGTGTCGTCCATAACTCACAAAACTCTACGGATGCCGCACCGCGTGCCCCCCTTCCTCGGATCTTAGGATAAAGATCAAGTAGAAGGCACTACTTTAATGACGCCAGAAATTACACGTCACAAAGTGGCAAACACGCGGAATGCCGCCCGATTCAGAATCGGCGTCTAACCAAATAAATTCCGAAGACATTTTTGAAAGATCCCGGCGGCCGGAAGTCATGGGTCAAATACAGAAATAATGCTCAAAGTTGTTTTTTTTTCCCTTGACATTAATGGGATGAGAGTTGAAAAAGATTATTAGATCTATATTTTTCAAAAGGTTTAGGCAAAAATAAAATTGAAGATATTATATTTCTAATAAATCGCCAAGCTACAGTCCAGCATGACGCAACAAGAACGGGCAGTCTATTTTAATCAGACAAATTCATTAATTCATAAAGAAACAAACAGAAACAAAATGTAAAGGCATTATAGATTCAGGAGTTAAAGTCATGTGTGGGACAATTTTGCACATCGTCTTCTATGTCTAGATTTAAAGGCCGACATTTGGAATTATTTCAACATTTTTATGTAAATCTACAATATATACGTGAAAATACCGCGAGATCTATCACAAGATCTCTTAAACTAGCGCACGTATCCGCATCTCATTTCGTACACAGGTTCCTTCACCTCCTAGGTGTTCACCAGGAACGAGTTTTTGACATACGTCACCTGACCGCCGCAATTCGCGAATAAACCGAAAGTTCTATCAAACCTTTCTATTTTATTTTCGGTATTTCCCCAAAAGGCCGCAGTCTAAATAGAAAGCATTTAAAACATATCCCTACAATAGGACTTTCTGTTATTTCTTTTCTCTTAAGCGAGCTACGTAAGACTGTGCCTATAAACTTAAAGTTGGCATGTTTCAAAAATATATAATGTGTAACAAAATTTGCGTAGTGAATATAAGAAAATAAGAGAAATAAGATTAAATTAGGAAGTACTCTTATTATTTCTTTACAAATATGACATGCTTTTAGATTTATTATTATTTAGAGAATGAATCTTGATGAGGCTAAGGGCCTCCACGTAAATCCTTCTCATAGCCTCCACTTACTAAAATACGGCACTGATCAGACGTGAAAATAAGATGGCCACTTTTAGAAACATTAGTAGTTGGATAACTGATGAGAAATTGACCGATTTCTTTTGCAGGATGTCACCGGGCAATGCTTCTCAGCCTCGCCATGGCGCTCGGGTGGTAACTCGTTACAGGAGACGATTAAGGAAGCAAAAAAAAAAAAAAAAAGAACTCCTGTTGCTGGGCCTAACGCCCGAGTCCATTGCACTGGCGGGGATGTAAGAAAGCCCTAAAAAAACATGTCTCCATCCACATACCGTTCCTCAAAGAGCCGTTTTTTATATCGGACACTTTCACGACTGATGTGGTACAGAGAAGGAATATGGGGGAGTTTTCCCAGTGTGCTCGGTCTTTGGCCTCGCTTCTAATCCGATCGTCTTCGGATACGAGCCATCGGTAATAGAGATGTAATAATTTGCACTTGCTTGAAATTTTCCCAGACAGAAGTTTGTTCCGACAGGCAGATGGAGGTAAGCTTCCGTGGGCACAGAGTTCCAAAAGTCTTAGACTCAACTCCTATGACAATTATGAAGAAGAAGAAAAAGAAGTGGCCAGAATGTCGTGAAATCAACATAAAGCCAACTGCCTTTATGTTAGGCCCTTCTTCTAGATCAACATCTCTAAGTAAATGTGTCACATAAGTCTGAAGGTCAATGTTGTTTTACTTGTATAAACAATAAATAACATGTTGACATTTCGAGAAACAACAGTAATTTTCTAATAAAACTAAAAATAGCCAAGGAAGCTAAAAATTAAGCAAATGTCTTTTCAAAATAAGATTCAGGTTCTTTCCTGTATATTTGAGAAGCTAATTTTAGAGAGGGCATATATATTCCAGACAAGACATTAAGCTTCATGTTAAGTCTAACATGTAAAAAATATCGAGGAGTAGTGACCGCCATATTCCATTCCAGCAGTAAGAAATATATGACTTTATCGGGGATTTTAAATTTTCCAGGTCGCGTTTCCAGTGTAGATCTTAAAGTAAATTTTCCTTTGTGTAAAGATGTGTTTTTTTTTTTATTAACGAAGGTATCATGTGGCTAGAAGAACTCATTTTATTTTATCCAAGCATAATGTACATAGCATAGATATTAGAACGTAGTTTTTAAAAGCCGATTAGATAACAGACAGACACGCACCCAGCTTGGTAAACAAATACAACAAATAGAGAGTACAGCTTTTCTAGATCTGGGCCACCCCTAAACCAACTCAATGTGTCCCGAGTGTAAGCACTACCTGCAATCAAATAAAAAAAAAAGCCTGCGCCGTAAAAGTAGTCCCACCTATGTATTGTTATATGTCAATAAAGTACGTTGAGTTAATGGCACTCGACTGTTTCATTCTATAGTCTACTCAGCTATGAGAATTGAGAGCTTATTTTATCATCGTGTTTGCTTTCGACACTCATCTCAGAAATGTAAAGAAAGGAAAGGGAAAAGGGGAAATCGGTTGTTGGAAGGGAGAGAACTTCTGATAGCACTTCTGTTAGTATAATGTCAAAGTAGAAAGTCAAATGGGGAATGTTGGGGAGAGGGCGGGTGTTGAATTCTATGTCATTGAAATATACTCTAGTGGACCAATCTAAGACATTGAAATATACTCTAGTGGACCAATCTAAGACATTGTCTTCTATTCCGATGATTAAGAAAGAGTGCAGGATTTCACATGAATACGTTGCGAGCTAGATATCTTGCCAAGAATGATCCAGACAAAGTAATTGTCCACCCGGAGTAAATTTAAGTTCTCCTTTCATCGTCTGCGCATGTTTTGGGCGATGGCTTTTCTTTGTCGCAAGTGCTCTCCATCTGTCTCTGTCAGAGGACACCCCCCCCCCACACACACACAAACTATAGGCAGCTTTTAGCTAGTGAGGGCGAAACGAACCAACACAAACACAATGTAAAGCCACAAAATTAAATCATCTACATTCGATACTATAATTATTATAATTTAGAAAAGTAAAGTAAAGGTCCATGTCATGGACGTGTCATGTGGTCATCACAACGACCAACCGCCTTTACTTTTCCCCAACTAATGTCAGGTACCTATTAGAGTTGGGTAGACTCAGAGGCGCCCAAAGATCCTGAAATAAAAAATTCCAGTCTTCACCAGGATTCGAACCTGGGACCCCGGAAAGACAAGCGCTTTACCGCTCAGCCACCGCGACCTCGACTATATTACGTGCGGTCATTAGTAGTCCCATTGTTTCAATACCTCTATTCAACTTCAATCTTCGTGGAACCAGGAACCTGCCTAAACTCGGATCAGTAATGAAAGGAGTCTTACCGGTAAGTTCGACATAATCAAGCTCAATTAACAGCCCAGCTAATGATCTCTACACAAGACAGTGCGCAACATGCCCATGTACGTCTATTTTTTTTTATTCCGCTCTAAATACAGAAAGACATTTGAGTCGAATGCGGGAATTTCCGCTGAGCAGTGTTCAAGACGTAAGCCAAATTTAATTTACAGATGATTATATTTTGAAAAATTATAACTGTTAAGTTTTCATTGTGTGGCCAATTATGTAAACGTTTTTTTTTCCCCAAAGATATACATAAAATATCAAATTTCTAGGAAAATCGTTAGAGCCCTTTTCGAAGTACCCGTCCAGTTTCCAGGTTCCACCCAGTTTGAACGCATGAAGAATAAGCTATCTAATAGGAGGAATGGTTAAAAGAGAGAAAAACAGAGAGATGGAGAGAGAGAGGGAGAGAGAGAGAGAAATAGAGAGAGAGATAGGGAGAGAGATAGGGAGAGAGAAATAGAGAGAGAGAGAGAGAGAGAGAGAGAGAGAGAGAGAGAGAGAGAGAGAGATAGGGAGAGCTATGAAAACCCGAACCAAATTTTAAAATAGTTTTGTTAACAAAGCACATAATTTCTTGCCAGAGAAACCAAACAAAGTTGACTCTTAGTGGACTCATTTCCTGTTACCTTCCATGTTTTTTTTATTGAAGAAACTGTGTGTATGTTGGGGGGGGGGGGGGAGCGGGGGAGCCAGATTCAACCCCCACAGAAGCACTACCTTTGAATAAACTGAAATGGAAAAAAAAAATGTTTTTATATTTCTGTCGCTTCTTTCTTCTATTTCATGGTCCCTGCTCACACATGTCAGTAAGCTGCAGAAAATAATATTAGCTGTTGATAGTGAAAGCTTTAAAAAAACACAACACTTCTCAAGCTTGCACACCTTTCTACAAAACCCACACGCAGATAGAAGAAGCCATAAAAATAAAAAGCTCTTAAAAGTAGAATATGGCGCCTTAGGAAGCTCTTCTTTCGAAAAAAAAAAAAAAAGATGAAAATATACAAACAATAATTAACATAGTTCAAAGCGGTGTCAGGGTGACATAAGCCTCGCGAAATGTGAAAACCACGAGTCTGAGAATTAACAGCCCCCATCCTGGGCCTTGCAGTGTCGTCACGCAAACTGAGGAGAGACAGGGGCGGGGAAGTCGCTCTCTGCCAAGTTGTTCCAGCCATGAATTTTACGATCCCAGAAGGGAGATGAGTATCGCAGTTTTCATTTGAGTTACTTCCCTTTCATGTCGGAGAGTTGATGGCGCTGGGGTCTGGATAGCTTGAGAGAGAACGTCCCAGCAGCCAATAAAATTAAGAAAAAAAAAAGGAGGGGGGGAGAGATGGAAGAGAAAAAAAAAGAGGGGGGAGGAGATGAATAAAATTCTGAGCATTTAACTGGTTATTCTCTTGTCTTGTAGGGCTAAGGTATTAGGATTGCAGGAATTAAAAAAAAAAATAATAATTTGGAAGAAGATAGAGGTACGACTCGCGTGTTCTTCACAATGGCAATATGCACGTTTGGGTGACTCTTTCAAAGAGTGAATGAAGAATTGGGAGATTGATTGAGAGTAAGCAAGTGAGTGAGTGTGTTGAATGAGGTGGGAAAGGTAGTGTAATTATCTGTGTGTGTGTGTGAGAGAGAGAGAGAGAGAGATCAATACGAGGAGCAGTTGAGGAAATGAACGAGAGAGAGAGAGAGAGCGAGGGAAATATTAAAATATTAAGTAGGCAAATTAATGATACAGTTGACAATGTTAACCTGTCAGTGTGACCCAGTGAAAGTGAACCTGTCAGGGCAACCAGGTGAACCAAAATCCGTAAACAATACACAACAAATCCTAATGATTTCTTTAAGCAAAAGGGCCCCATTGTAGCCCTTCAAAAACCAAACAAATGGGTTGACCAAGAAATTCAATGTATAATTTTTTGTACACAATTTTGTTTAGGATTCCATGCATGTAGCAATGTTGTGTCGACTGAGCAAGAAAAGAAACAATTGACTCGCTATCAGAATGCCAGAAAAATGAAATTTTAGTTAATTAACATATTGTCGTACAACATTTATGACATTTCTAATAGGGACTCGTCGTATTCTTGAACCCTGGCCTACTGGAACCTTGGTATACCACTGAAGTTTGGAATCGATGCTGTTGAAATATGTTAACTTATTCTAGATTCTGTCTTTTGACTTGTTCTACATACTGTCTTTTGCAATATATAAAAAAAATGTCTGATAACATTTTTAAAACATTCGTCAAGAACCACTAAATTATTATCATATATTATCATATTATTGGTTTATTGCTTTGCAGTGATAATCTAGTATTACGACATCTCCCCTACAGGTTACAGCTCCAGAGAAGTATATTTTTTACGACTACAGTAATCAAAGTTGTTAAATTTTTACGACATTAAGTGGTGGAGGCTGGGAAGACAGGTTTTATCGCAAAGTGTTTGTGATACTTTTGAAATGAACTGGGATGAATATCTTGTAAGCTTATCTTCATAGTCACAGTACTCAGTACAAACGGAGACTATAAAGTCCTATTGGCCAAATCATACGCGGGGCGCCTGGACTTGAAGGTTTTAAGAGAGAGCCGGATGTTCGCAGTGACGAAATGTTTTTCAAGCTTTAACAAAAGAATATTTTGAGTAAAACTTGACCAACAATACTTCTTAATAATTGAGAATTTACACACACACACAAAAAATACAAAAAATTATACTCTGGAGTATCTTAACATTGTCTCGGTTAGTGTCTAGAGAAGACTTATTCTCCTAACATTGTCTCGGTTAGTGTCTAGAGAAGACTTATTCTCCTAACATTGTCTCGGTTAGTGTCTAGAGAAGACTTATTCTCCTAACTTTGTCTCGGTTAGTGTCTAGAGAAGACTTATTCTCCTAACTTTGTCTCGGTGTTTAGAGAAGACTTACTCTCCTAACATTGTCTCGGTTATTGTTTAGAGAAGACTTACTCTTCTAACATTGTCTCGGTGTTTAGAGAAGACTTACTCTCCTAACATTGTCTCGGTGTTTAGAGAAGACTTATTCTCCTAACTTTGTCTCTGTGTTTAGAGAAGACTTACTCTCCTAACATTGTCTCGGTTAGTGTTTAGAGAAGACTTACTCTCCTAACATTGTATCGGTGTTTAGAGAAGACTTACTCTCCTAACATTGTCTCGGTGTTTAGAGA
The DNA here is from genome assembly GCF_947242115.1 of Biomphalaria glabrata. NCBI lineage: Eukaryota > Metazoa > Mollusca > Gastropoda > Planorbidae > Biomphalaria > Biomphalaria glabrata. The sequence goes on along the minus strand of NC_074725.1, from coordinate 14,794,642 downwards.
AGACTTACTCTCCTAACATTGTCTTGGTTAGTGTTTAGAGAAGACTTATTCTCCTAACATTGTCTAGGTTAGTGTTTAGAGAAGACTTATTCTCCTAACATTATCTCGGTTAGTGTCTAGAGAAGACTTACTCTCCTAACATTGTCTCGGTGTTTAGAGAAGACTTACTCTCCTAACATTGTCTCGGTGTTTAGAGAAGACTTATTCTCCTAACTTTGTCTCGGTGTTTAGAGAAGACTTACTCTCCTAACATTGTCTCGGTGTTTAGAGAAGACTTACTCTCCTAACATTGTCTCGGTGTTTAGAGAAGACTTACTCTCCTAACATTGTCTCGGTATTTAGAGAAGACTTATTCTCCTAACTTTGTCTCGGTGTTTAGAGAAGACTTACTCTCCTAACATTGTCTCGGTGTTTAGAGAAGACTTACTCTCCTAACATTGTCTTGGTTAGTGTTTAGAGAAGACTTATTCTCCTAACATTATCTCGGTTAGTGTTTAGAGAAGACTTATTTTCGTTCGCGTAAATACGTTTTTTAAAATTCTTTTGAAAATATTCTTATTAAAAAAACAACAACAATAATTTAATTTAAGGTGTGCGTTTGTTTTCTCTGAATTGTCAAGTGCTTCCAATTGTGGTGCTTTTAATATTGTGCAGTTTAAATGCAATCGGTGGAAAAACAAGTAACAGAAAAAACAATTGAAAAGACAATTCCTCCTTTATGAAGCTGGGAACTTTTTGTAAGAGAGATTTCTGAATAACTCATGAATGATAGCTAACAAAAAAGGAACATTTTAACCCCGCCCCAATCCCCTCCGCGCCCGACCCCCCCCCCCCCCCCCCCCCAAAAAAAATCCTTATAACGTCCATGTATAAATCTACTCAGAGTAAATAAAAAAATCTAGTTTGGTTATATAGATCTAGACTTTACAACATTAAAGGACAGTAGTCTAGACTTTACAACATTAAAGGACAGTAGTCTACACTTTACAACATTAAAGGGACAGTAGTCTAGACTTTAAAACATTAAAGGACAGTAGTCTAGACTTTAAAACATTAAAAGGACAGTAGTCTAGACTAAAATACTGGGTCTAGTTGGAGACATGGTATAGAAGATTTTAATTTGGTCTGTTAGCCATTTGTGTAGCCAGGATTTTCTTTTCGGGGGAAGGGGGTTGCCTTACCCCGCAAAAAAATATATATGTGTGTGTGCGTGTGTGTGTACATAATTAATCTTTACTACATTCTGACCCTTCATTCTTTCGGAAGACGTTCATTGTACCCTAGAATAGGTTCTTCCTGGAGTTAGTGGGAAAATTGTAGACTCCCCGCCGTCGTCAGCAAGGGGTCTGAGGGAGCACTGTGAGCCCCCACAGCGCGGGGCGGAGTCAAGCACTATTTCCGGTTTTGAAAGCCAACAAAATGCATATTCTGAGGTATCTACAGTGCAATATCCTGCTATTAAAAAGTTTTATTTTCAAAATCGTATGTACTATTCTTACTGACTTAGATTCTCCTACGTCGATCAGCGCATTGGGGGGCAAGCTGCTTCCACAAAAATATGTCACTTGCAATGTCTGAAGCCTCTATTAATTTTTTACATAAGACAGTGAACAAAATGTTACTGAACCTCTACTTGTGGGAATTTCCACTGACGTGTGTTCAGGATATAGATATGGAGACCAAATTTTAATTTTATGATGATTATATTTTGAAAAATTTTAACAGTCAAACCAGTTTTCACTGTGTGAACAATTAGCTAGCAATTCCTCCCCTCCCCCTCCAAGATATACGTGGGAGGACTCTGGAGCCCCATAAAAATTCCCAAGTTTTCAAGTCCGGTCTTCACTGAGAGTTGAAGTCAAGACCCTCTCGGTTTGGTAGCCAGCGCTTTACCACTTGTAAAGTTCTACCTAATTCATTCGTCCGATACTTGTAAGTATTTGTATTTTATTTGTAAGTATTTAAACTCCAAAAAACAAGCAAAAAACTGCACCAGATGGTTTCTCTCCTTTCTCTCTATCTCACTCCTCTCTCTCTCTCTCTATCTCTCCCATAATTTCGCACAAGCCTCCACATAACATAACATACAACACACGTAGACGCATCTCCTCCCCCCCCCCAATAATGGATTTAGAAGGTTTGAAGCAGTGATCTCCGACTTAGACGTCATGTCTCACAAGTCAGCATCACATCACATGACTAAAACAGTAACACGAGGCTCAAAATCTATGTTTGTAGAACCACTGGTTAAAAGAAAAAAAAAACAACTTACGATAAGACAAAAGACAGATGTGTCGGATAGGAAAACAAAGGCATATGGTTGGGATGGCCTTTAACAATTAAAGGGGGAGAAACTATCAACTATCAGAGCCGGACTTAACGAGCTCAGAGCCCACGGGCCTTCAAACCAAAAATTTCCGCTTTAATCTTTATTGTTGACATTATAACTTAGGAAGCTTTTTTTTTTTTTTTTTAAATTGAATTAAACCAAAACATAATATGGTGCACACGAAAAGTTAAGTTATTGCAAACTGTTCTATAATAAACTTAAAACGCAGCGTGCATGTTTGTTAGTTTGTAATTCTAAACTTTTATGAATAATGGATAATACATAAATCGATAAATGGCTGGTTCTTGGGTTGAGTTCCTCGTTTAACTTTTTCTCTCCTAATTGACGATATTAGAGTTAATCGACAAGATGTTCTGAAATTCTCTGTGTCAATTTACGCCACATGAAACGATCTTTCCCTTTGCAACGTCTTTTGTGACTTTCTTTACGCCTACTCTCCATGTGGATCTATCCAGTGCCTCTTCTTACCAACAGTTAGTGTCGATTTTCAGAGCTTCAACCTACCTACAGTACTAGAGATTTTCTCAATTAACAAAGCAATGTCAAGGTGTTAAATTGACCGCGTCTGTTAGGAACTTATATAAAGGAAGAATTTAGCTATAATTTTAACCCTATCTCTATGTGACCCTTAGGCAGACTGTGGCACACCGTGCTACAGCCTGGCAGATCCTGCGGCGCTACTGACCCCAAACTGTATTGGATATTTCGTTCCTTTGGTCAAATCAGCTGCGCGGAGAGGGGGGAAATGCTGTGTGGGCGACATCGTTCCGACCATAAACAATGCCCAGGCTTTCATCTCACTTATTCAAAGCCCTAACCCCAAAACTGGAGAGGACACTCCAGCTTCGCCTTTGGCGTCGGCCAAACACAGGAAGTGGCAGTCACCGGTTATAAGCTCAAATGCTCAATTGACGTAGAGCAGAGCGCCAGGGGTCACTTTCGTCGGTGGGAGGGATCCTAGGATTCCAATGGACAGCTACCGCCCGCCTCAAGCTGGGCAGCCCCCAGCCAATAAGGTGCTGTCCCGTCATGCCCGTCTTCCTCGTTTGGGTACACGAGGATAGGACAAATTCTGAAATCTCTATGTTTGGCAGTTGATCTTCGAATCAAACCTTCGTTATACCCGCAAAGTAAGTTGTTGTTTTTTTTAAACAAAAGCGTCGTGATGATATATAAGTTTCAGGGAAACCTATGAGCCTACAAGCTTCATAGAATCCCACCTATAGACATCCGTTCGGTAAAGCCTATCTGATGATTCAATACAGAGTTGAATCCCTCGCAGACAAGGCAAGAAAAAAAAATGTCACGTTTGGGAGTACCCCAGGAATGCATAACATCGGGGTAAAACTATACTGCCTGGAGATCATTTGTGGCTATATCTTCTAATTAATCACATTATATAAAATACAATAATGACTAAAGATATACTTAGCCCAAAGATCTCCAGAGCAGGGCACATTTCTCCTGAGTACCACAAGACTTAAGGCTGTGTTGGCCTGAAGCCTGTGACTCCAGAGTGGCCAAAAGTGGTCGTGTGACCTTCATTTTTGTGTTTACACTGATGTGTGATTTCCCGGATTTGACAGTAGATTGTGTATTTAGTTGTAACCTATGACTAGAGCGGTTTGCCATACTTTTTAAATATGTAACTTTGTGAGTTGATGGCCATTTATTTACACCTTCATTTTACTCTTTATGTAAATAAACTTTGTATATATGTGTACCTGCGACCTTGTTAAGTCTTGTTTTGCATACATTAGTTTAATTGTATACCTAGAGGTTATACTTAATATTAATAACCTAGAGAATACAAGTAGGGGCCATATGCCACTGGACGAACGTGCCAGCACACCTTTAACATTGATTTGTTGATCTAAAATACCTAAATCTAGCTATTAGTCTGAGGGGAGCTCGTTATTAACAATAAGTCGTACGGGGACTGTTATTGACGATACATCTCATAGACTACCTTTAGAGCTACACCCGCTACTAGGTAATTTTAACGGATCATATTTGTTTATGACTCATCTTTATATGTTTATATGTAACAACCGTATACACCAAAAAGATAGCTATTTATAATTTGTAGGCCTACGAAAATCTCCAATGGCTAGAGTAAACTCTGGCCACCATTTTATTTTTCTTCTTTTTAGCTTCTCTCCCATGTTTGGGGTTTTCCCGAAAAATAGATCCTTATGGAATTTTAACTAGAAATACCATAGACTATATATACATTTCATAAGGAAATACTTAGGACAGGTCTACGTGTAATATTTTGCCCTAAAAAATAATAATGACAATTGCTTCGATTCCAACGATTAAGAATGAGTGCAGTGTTTCACATGACTAAGCAAACCCAGTGGCGACCTGCATATTTACCCGCATCTCGTGCAGACAAAGCCGTTGACCGCTGGCGGTCTATTTTAAGTTTTCTTTCCGTCTTCTGCGCCTGCCTTCAATAATGGCTTTTCTTTGAGTCTCAAATGTTTGTCCCGCAGCCTTTGTGAGAGCTCTCTTTCTATTTCAGAGGCCATCTGTTTTCAGATACATTCCTCTGTGCCAGTGAGGGCGAAATGGCGCACTTTCAGGGGGCACCTCTGTTATGCCGTCCTCATTAAGCTCGCCAAAGAAGCAAGCCTTTGGCATGCGGTCGTCTCCCATGCAGGACAAGTGTCCGACCCAGCGAAGTTGTCGAATGGTAATAAGAACTTAAATACTGTCCACAGTAGTCTGCACCGGACACAAGCAGAACATATGCATTGTTTAAATGTATGATTTGATTTCAGTGCCTAATTAAGATGTGAGTTACATTTGTGGGAAGAATGGTGGAAAGGCTAAGTTCGCTTGAACTTGGCTTTGCTACCTAGGAAGGGGGGCTCGAGGTTCGATACCCGACTCGAGCATTGTGTTTACTGAGCTGCCTAAAGGCAGCACGGAAAACCTTCTCCTAGATATCCTCTCCCCACTGGTCCATAGCGCTCTGAGCATTCTATAAGCATGAAAGTAGCGCTATGTAAAAGCTATAATTTGTGGTTTTTTTTAGATGAGATGCATGCTATGTTCAATGTTTTTATCTGCATTTACAAAACCATTAGTTGACACTCTGCTTTAACTCCCGATACACTCCAGGACAGAAAACTAAAAAGTAAGTTAGCAATAAGGCATAAAACACTGAACTAGAACTGCTGTCTATACAAAATCATAACCTAATAGAATACTTTAAAAGAAAAATATAAAGGCGAAATTCTTTTTCAATGTGCTAAACCAATCGTGTGTAAGGGATCCCTATTTCCTAGTGCTATTAGAAAACGATCATGTTGCCTGAATCAGACAGGAAAACCAATGACATAGTAGAATTTAAGTCTCTAACGTTCACGACTAGATCAAGACAGTGATGCGCGTAGGACGTAATTATCTTTTTTTTTTTTTTTTTAGGAAAATCTGTAACGTCTATACCTTATAAGTTATGGCGCCATAAATAAAAACAATTTATGTATCCCATGCTGCTTAGCGGGTCAACTAAACATGTCGTCTGCTCACCCCCCTCCCTTTCCCCCCACCTGCCTAGCTCCCTTTTTTTTTCGAATCCTGACAGGCGGACTGCCGAGCGGCCAAGAAGGCAGCTACCAGCTATCTCCCATCCCTCACTGTGACACATTCTGTTTTTATTTTTAGGTATAACCGATTTACAAACAAAGGTGACTTGACGTTTTTGGTGTTCTGTTCTTCTATCCATCCCAATGTTAGTTCTCGTGTGTGTGTTCTGTTCTTCTATCCATCCCAAAGTTAGTTCTCGTGTGTGTGTAGAACTATAAATAAATATTCTATGCGCACGTTTCATTCTGCGGGTCATCTGTCATAATAGATATAACTCCTGTCAGGCCTACGGCGGGTTAGCACCGGGCGACCCCCGGACCGCCTGCCGATCGGGTAAAAAAGAACACCGCGAAGACAGTTTGACTGCCCGTATCTGTCCCTGTCTCAAGTCTCCGCGAGACACAAGACAATGGAGCGAAAAAGAAACACTAAACCAAGGGCTCTCCAGAATTTTCACAGCAACTCCTTCAAAGTTGAAGTTGAAGACAAGCAAAAAATAACGCAGGAAATCATTATTTTCTTGAGCTGATATGCGGCTGATGTCGCACTAAATTTATTTCAGCCATTCAAATCAATCAAGGGTACCTCTATAGAATGTCCTCATAGGGTCGAGATATCGCCCCTTTTATGACCATTGACTTAAAGGGAACGCTTTTAACCCAGATGCCCTGAATTAAGGATTGGTTCTTCGCCTATCCTTCTGTCAGGAGGTCCCCCATCAAATAGATGATCATTTAATCACAAACGTCAACTGTGAGACACGAGCCCTTTAGTCCTGCCTGGGTTCCCCTTTCCTAGCGAGGCCGAAGACCGATCGCACGACAGATTGCTCCATGTTCCTATATTGTACCGCCAGTAGACGTGAAAGTGCATCACCTACCTGCATGCACTATCTGTTCACTAAAACGCGCTGTAGGAGCCCACGGGATGAAATGTTTCTCTTCCGGTTAGCACCTATAGCCTATCAGTGGTATCACAAGTATTATCGACTTTCTCAAAAATAAATAAATAAATACGAATTAAAAAAGATTAAAATACGCGATCTGTGGACATTGTTAAAGACCCCATGAGATGTAATGCAATGTATCTTGGCCTACCAAAGCACTATAGTCATCAAAATGTTTTTATTGTCTACATTGTTTCAAAACCATGAGATATATCTAAGATTGTAATGCCTAGCGTTATTTAACAACTTAACCAGGACAAAACATTCATCACATCTTTGTTATTCCATACAGTATTAAAATTACCTTGGACCATGTGAATAACAAAAGAAAACAAAGTCGTTGACTTTCCTGGTCTACTTCCAGGAGCTCAGTAACGAATGTAAAAAAAAGTAAGTACCCCTTTTAGACCTTGCGATTTATAGGGCAGATAAAGTAAAGGTCATCTGTTTCTGAGGCCTACGGTTAACGAGGGTGTCATGTGGCCTGCACAATGACCAACCACCTTTAATTTTCACCAACTAATGTCAGGTTCCAATAAGAGCTGGGTGGATTCAGAGGCGCACAAAGATCCCGAAATTAAAAATCTTCGCAGGGATTCGAACTCGGGACCACCTATTTCAGCCACCGCGCCTCAAAATGTAGCAACTCTTTAAATATTCATTCAATAATTTAGTGTTGTTGTTTTTTTTTACACTCCTACCAATGATTTACAATTTCTCTTGTTTACACCAAACCTGAATAGTTGACTTGTAACAACAAAAATACATTTCTAAAGATAGAACAAGTAAAGTCTCAACAAAGATTTTTTTTTTTTCACTTTTGTAATAGCAATTATTTAGTTCTTCATATTTTATGAATGATAGGTTTTAAACTATGAGACTTTTTTTTTTATCCCGCCCCGATTCCCTCAAACTACTCAAAAACAATCCTGGTTCCTGTGTGGCCAATTAGCTAATAATTATTTTCCCTAAGATATACAAAAACTGTCGTTAGAGCCGTTTTCGAGATCCGTGTCCACCCAAGTTTTTTTTCTTTTTGTATTTTACTTTTTGATGTTTGTTTGTTTTTTTACCCACATAAAAAATTGCAAGCTGATAAGACTGATTGTAACCCCCCACCCCCCTCCACAGTAAAACTAAGAAACTTCCCAGTTCACTTTTAGATGGTTTTCTATTGCATCGAGTTAAACAAGAAATTGCAAATAAGTCATAAGACATTAAATAAAGGAGGCCGACTTGTTTTGCCACTGAGCTATTTAAGTACTTGTCAAAAAAATTGAAATCTTGATTAGTCCATTTTATGATTGAAATTTTTGTCGGACGACTTGATTCTCTACATTAGCCTACTGTTTTATAATGCACATTTTCCATATACACAAAATTAATTAATTACGATAAAATGATAAAACTGATTGGCTAGTTGTTGTTTGTTATTCATTCATGTGTTGTCATCGACAATAAAAAGTGGTGCCAAGTTTGAACTTGATCTCAGAATGGGAAGTGGGAGAAACAGCGTGTACACGATTTGCAGCAGACAGCAAAACAGACGGAGTAGGTTATTATAAACTTGGTAATGACAAGCAAAATATGTAAGAAATTCTTTAAAAATAAACAAAGCTTATCTGAAGGTGAAAAACTCCGTCCTTAAAACTTTATCTACCGATAATGTACAAGTTATTTCCCTTATTTAATATCAAACTAAATAATTAATTACCAATAGTTAATTGACTAAATGAGTAATTTGTTAATTGGTTGATGTTTTGTTAGGTACAATAAATAATTGTTTAAAATAACTGTTTAAGGGAGAAATAGAGTTAACACTTATTTAAGGGGAGTAGACCCAACAAATTTAGCCATATATGTAAATACTGCAGTATTAGTTTCCCTTGTCGCTATTAAAAAAAAAGTAATAAATTACCAGTACTTAATTATCTTATTGGTTACTTAAAAAAAATGATTCATGTCTTATCTACGTCAATGAATAATTGTGCAAAGTTTCAGCTTGATCCGATAATGGGTGTGGGAGAAAAAACGTGTTCAAACGTTTAACACGACAGACAGACAGACAGAGTAACTTTATATTAGCTTGTAGAAAAAACAATTTGTTGAAGGAAGGGAGGGTGCATAGGAAATGTATGTATGAAATTTTTAGACAACAATATCAATCGTATTCAAAGCATTTTAAATACTTCATAACCCATTTACTTTTCTTCTCCCCCCTCCCCCAACTTCTCTATGACTTCACACGAGACCAATGGTTATAGAAGGCTTGAACACAACCCAAGAATCTTCAATAGTCCCCAAATGTTCATCTCAATTATTGAGTAGCATATTGTGGGGAGAAAAAAATGCCGGATGTAACAGATGGGTTAAAATTACAATATTTTTTTTAGCAACATCTAAACTTACGTAAAAATCTTGAAAGTAAAAAAAAAAGGGGGGGGGGTGAAATGTTGCCAAAATGTTAATTAGTTTCAAAATTGAAATTTTCAAAATGATCTATAAACTGAAGTGTCTCCGTGGCAGGAATTTTCATACGTTATTGAAGAGACGAGCTTCTAGAGAAGCATCTGTTCGCTTGGTAGACACATTTGTAGGCACATAAGACAGTAGGTGAAGTGCTGATTAATGTCAAAGGCCACTTCTTCACTTCGATGTCTTCTTCGGTGGTAGAGTTGCATTCAAAGTCTTGAAGACCACACCGATCATTCACCTGTATAAAATCATCTCATCATTCCCAACCCTTCTCATTCTAGCCATCACTCAGCAAGGATGCCATCAACGCTACAAAGTCTCGCCAGGTCTCTTTAAACAAACAAACCATCATCACAATGATGTGCTAATAATAGAGTAATAACAAAAAAGTTTCGTTATTTAGACCTTGCGATCTATCTGGCGGATGATGTTAAGGTCATTTGTTTCTTTGGCCAACGGTTAACGAGCAGGGTGTCATGTGGCCAGGATATCAACCAACCGCCTTTAATTTCCCCAACTAAAGTCATGTACCCATTAGAGTTGGGTGGAGTCAAGATCGCCCTAAGTTCAAAATCCCAGTCTTCACCGAGTTTCGAACCCAGGATCACAGGGTCGTAAGCCAAGCGCTTAACCACTCAGCCACTGCGCCCCAATTATAGATTATCGAACGTATTTTATCCCTTACAGGGGGTGACCGCATGCCAATACGACTTTTTGGCGTGTTCAAAAAAGGACGGAGTAATAGAGGTGTCTTAAGGAAGTGCTAAAAAGATCAAATCAAGCGTCAGTTTGCACCTTATGACACAGAAATAAAAGCAGCTGACGACAGCTTCTGAAAGAGTCGGTAAAAAGCTGCTACAAAGTCGCAAAGATAAAAAAAACAACAACAAAAAAAACCTGTCAGAAGACATGCGCAGACTACGCCGCCTCCTAAGGCAACCTCCAAACTTCCCCTTTCAGATCTTGTGGTCTATAAGGCAGATGATTAAAAGGTCATCTGTTTCTTTGGCCTACGGTTAACGAGGGTGCCATATAGCCAGCACAACGGCAAACCGCCTTTACTTTACCCCAACTAATGTCAGATACCCATTAGAGCTGGGTGGACTCTGAATAAGTAACAGCTTGTTGAGAGACATAGATCTGTGTCCCACAGAGATGATTTCAATGAAGTGGAGAGCACAATGGTCTGTATAACACTTAAAACGCTTCCCCATCGTTCCATCTTCCTGTCGTTTTGTGCATCATCCTCAACAGCAGCCTCTCCTCAACAGCTCAACAGCATCCTCTCCTCAAAAGCTCCCAAATGTAAACAAAAAGAACGCAAGAGGCTGACAATGCACGGAATACCAAACTATTATGTTGAAGGGTCACATCTGCTGTGTCGAAGCCAAGGAACAGGAAGAAATGATCAAAAAGTGAGGTCAATGTAGGGGGAGGGGGGAGAGGGGGAATGAAAGTTGCCACGAGGTCACTCATACATACATCAGTACGAAATAACTGCGCAAATTGTGTAGATCTAAATTAATTCTTCAGTGAGACTATGCCGATTGATTGGTAAAACGCTCGGCTCACTGAGGAAATATGAATTTGGAAGAAAGTAAAAGGGGACTTTGTGTTGACCACTTCATTTCTTTTTTTTTTATCGTTGGCTACAGATTCAAATGGACATCACCAGGCTCATAGACCTTAAGGTGTTGAAATATATTCTATTTTTTTACACCAACACACGATAGTGTCTCTTTTTTACAGGCCTTCGAAAGGGGAATAGCCGTTATTAGTTTTGTGTTGTCTGTCTGTCCGTACGTCCGCCCCGTCTGTCTGTCACGTTTAGGTAAAAAAAAAACGATAATGACAATCCGATATCATAATATGTCGAAAATAAAATACAATGATGGAAAGCAAATTGCGATGTTCAAGCTGCAAATCTGTCGAAACCGAGTCTTAGCAAGCAGGAACCTGCGATTAAAATTTCAAGCCAATGCGTGCGTACATAGTAAGAATATTAAAAATCTTCCCTTATCCTGAGGAGGAAGACAGGGGGTCATTCGCACAAAGTTTATGGCAAGACCCAACAAATAGGCCTATCATTATAATTTTTTATTCATTATTTTATTAAATGATGAGTGAATTTAAAAAGTCTGGAATTTCTTGAAAGTTCTAAATGATTTTGTCATGAACCTGTGATTAGGTAATGGAATCTCCTTAATTGGGGCTCCACGTAAACCTGAAACCAGACAGAGCAAGAATTTATCTTGCTTCGCTTTTAAATTGAGCCAATCACCTAAAATCCACCCTTCCTTTTGATTGAATAAAAGGAATTTATTAAGATGCGCCTTAGTTTCGTTTGCAATCGCGATTTTATACAAATTGTTTATTATGCGCAATTCAAATGAAATCACGCCACCTGGCATCTCTCTCACTCGTTCTCTGTCTTCTCTTTCTCTCTCTCTCTCTCTCTCTCTCTATCTCTGTCGCTACTTTCTCTCTCTCTCTTTCCTAATGATAGTTATGTGCCCGTGATCTTTATTATAAAGATGGACCAGATGTCATGACAATGGTGACAAATACGAGCAGTCTTTCTTGTCTCATGTGCACTTTCCCAATCCCTGAGATTTCGTTCAAATTTAACAAGGAATTCTCATGTTTTGCGCAACTTCAGACACACGATCAAGCGGCCCCCAGCCACCAAACACCAATACGCTTCAAATCTGCAGGTTTTAGCCGCTCGCGCGCCACTGCCTGCGAAGGCTAGCGTACTAGACGGCGGGGCGAACTTATTAAAACCAGACGTCAGACGTGCTTAGATAATATGACGAGCTTGGATAAAAAAACAAACAATGTTTAGATTAGGAAATCTATAGGGAAGAAGAAAAAGAATGTCTACGTAATTCCAACACGCTAAGTCTGGTCGTTTTCCAATAGGTCCGGGATGTTAACAGTGTTGCTGGTCCGCCGGTTTGAGTAGTCACGTGAAACACTGCACTCATTCTTAATCTTCGGAATCATTACTTAATCGTTTTTGAAAGATGATGCCTAGAATTTATTTTTTTTTGGTCAAAGATTCTACATTGGCAATTTACACTATGAGCACCATACAACTTTACACATTGTAAGAAAAAAAAAGTGGCAATGAGTTTATTAACCACTAGCATGACCCACCAGCTTCGCCAGTTGATTTGTTCCTAGGCTATGTATTGTTTAATTTGCCATGGACCCCCTGCCATTTATCGTACAATGTAATGATATAACATGAAACGCTCACCAATACATTCCTTTGGCCAACTAATACAATGAATTGGACCAGCCCGTAAATTGAAGTATCACTTCTCTCCACCCCGACCCCCATAACAAACAGGGTCTAATTTTTTTTATATACTATCTGACACTATTCTAATGAGTTTCAGTTTTTTCATATGCACAATATTGTTACGTATTTCTGAATCTTCTGGCTAAATGTACTAGTTGGCACACAAATAAAAACACTGCAAAGAACTTGACGACTAAACTTTCAGTTTCATATAACTTTAATGACTATTAACTCTAACAATTCGTTACTGTAACATGTAGCGTAGAAGACTGTACAATATCTGTCAGTTTACAGTTAGCTATACTTTGTTGCAATTCATCTCTTCACTTCGTTGCAATTCATCTCTTCTCAGATTGCATCGAGCCGTATTCCACAGAACAGACCAACGACACACTTCCCAGTGTCGCTCCAGGTCTCACTAAGCTGAACCAAGTCGTATTCAAGTCTACCGAATCAGAGCCGTACACGTCTTACATCGACTGTATCGACTGTAACAGCTCAAGTCCACTGTAGTACGCTGTATAGACTTTAACGACAGTAGTCCACTCCAGTTAACTCTACCCTAGTTAACTTGCATCGAGTCGTACACATCTCTCTTCTACTGTCTCGCACAGTAGACAACAGTACCGACGACTCACTCACGACTGACTTTCACATTAACTCTCTGGCTTATATAGAGTCCCTAATCGATCCTCCAAAGTTCCACAAACACTGCTAGTATCTTCTGGAATAACACGTGAGGAAACGTCACATCCTGTCTTTGTTTATACATGTAGATTCCAGAAAACATCGGCTGCAGTGTCATCTTGCCGGGGTCACAAGTTGTGACCTCTATCTGTCACTGGACATTGCTAGTACCTTTTGGAATAACATGTAAGGACACGTCACATCCTGTCTCTGTTTATACATGTACATTCCAGGGAACACCCGCTGCTGTGTTATCTCGTCGGGGTCACACGTTAACCTCTTCCTGTCACAGGTCATTTGTAACAATATGTTAGTGAGTTCGGCCCTTTTTACAAAGCTTCAATCAACTCACTCTGTCTCTTTGTATGTCTGGTAAAAAAGTTTGTACACGTTATTTCTCCCACAACCAATCTTTTGCACAATTATTTCTATTACACAAGTATAAATAGGAAAAAAAACCTATTATATAATGAACTATAGATAATTAATTATTTTGTTTTGGTATCTCGAACAAGGGAAAGAAATTTTACTTGATTGATAAGCAAGTATAAGTTGAATTAGTTCCCTTTATTGTTTGTAGAAAGAACAGTTTGTCAATAACTCTAAAATCTATTTTCATAAGCAGCTCTCTGGCATATTGGATTGGCTTGAGGAGGCTGAGGAGGCTTCAGCTCTCGAGTTCGAATTCAGGTTCGCTCACATCTTTTTTAAAAAGCGATCACCCAGATGCCCCAATTCTCTCTTCCCCCATTATGTATATATATTAAGTATATCACTTGATAGGATCATAGCGTAGTGAGAAAGCTAAAAGCATGAAATTGCGCTAAACAAAAACAATCGGTAAAAATATTTGTAATCGCACAGATTTATTATTGTTAGTCTAGATTAGATTCTTTACAAATTTAATTACATGACTGATCCAAACTAATTGATAAAACTAAACTTAATAAAATTGCGTTTTTTTTTTTTTTTTTTTCAAAACGTATTTTTTTAATTGGCTTGTTTCTTATTACATATTGTAAATGGTCACCTAATACTTTGACCTTTATTTTTGTGCACTTTGCATTAAAGTAAAAGTACCAGCATTTCAACAACTCCCTTTTGGCCAGTGTACTCTAGATTATATTACGTTTCATTGGAACGGGTCGATTTAAATCCCCCTCCCAGACACTCTCACGTCTGGCCAGTGAACTCATTTCTTTCTGACCTCCCTTTTTTCCGCTCCTCCAAACACTTTTTAGTCTCTGTTACATCTAATTGCACGGCCCGCTTTGTAATCAAGTGTTTAAAAAATCATCTCAGGATCGAGGTTATACATTCAGTTTCAACTCTTATGAAGATTGAATTTCTAAATTTAAATTGGGCGAAAACTGCTTAAAAATATATACATAAAAAAGAAAATGTCCTGAGGTTTGAAGTCTGACCCTAACCGGGTGTTTGTCTAGGTAAATGAAAATGTGTTTGATAACTGAAGTATAAGAAGACATCGTTGAGAGCTGAGACCTAGATCTAGATGAATGTCGGTAATATATAAGATAAGATATGATAAGATTACCATTCATTCTTCTTAGGTCTAGTTCTACTGTGAGAATTTGTTGGATTTTTAGTTGAAAATCTATACTACATGTCCGGTCATGTCCATCAAGACCAAATCTTTTATTTTAAATTACAGACGTTCCTGTTAACAGAAGATAGTCGCAATAAAATAATAGGCTACTTCAGATGTCAAAGATTTCTTGTATATGTCTAAATGTGTAGAATCCAAGAAATGTACTGGATTCAAATATTACCTAATTTATGTAGTATAATGTAGCGTGATGTAGCGTAATGTAGTAGAATGTAGTGTAATGAAATGAAATGTAATATAATGCAATACAAAAAAGGAAGGAACCCACTTCAGACCCTGCGATCTACAGGGCAGATGATGTAATTGCCATCCGCTTCTATGCTCGACTGTTAAGGAGGGTGTCTTGTGACCAGCTCAATGGCTAAGTTTTCACCGAGATTCGAACCAGAGAACCCTCGTTTGGGAGCAAAGCGTTTTACTACTTATCCACTAAGTCCAAAAATTGCAATGCAATCCAATGTAATCAATCAAAGTGTAATGGATTGAAACATAATTTAATGTAGTCAAATGTCTAATGTAATGAAATCTGATGTAATCGAAATGTAAATGTAATCAGTTGTACTTACAGCCACTTCACCGCGACACATCTCTCAGCACAAAGTAACAGCACCAGCACCATACGCAGCACAGTGTACAGATTTGGCGGTCTCATCGTGTGTCTCTACTGCAATAATCCTACAGGCACCGCTCCCAGTGTATCCGCATTGTCACACGTCCGGCCAGCAGAACAAACAGAAACAGCCAACAAACCTCATCCTTCGCTTTCCTTCACACCACTGTCGTCTGCTCATCGGTCAGCTACTCGCCGAATGAAATACTCTCAAATAGTCCTTGAACTTTCTGGAAATAGTGGCTTAGAACTTCTTTTGTTAACGATGTCTCTGACAGGTGGAAATTTATCTTTTGTTTCAGAAAGATATTGTTTTCAGATATGTTTTTTTTTTAACGTTTCTCAATAAAAATGTCCTCTTGTGTTAAATATTTGGATTAGTTTTCACAAGTATATCACTTAGCTATAAAAATTCATTGTTTCCTTTTTGAAATGCGTCCATATGTTGTGTGATCCAATCGTCCAATTGTAATCTTTTTATAGACTGGAGTGATTACTTTGATGTATCAAGATGTATTTGTAGATCTGTTTGAAAGATGTTCCACGTACATATTTTAATGACACTGTACGTAATTATTGAATATTGACGAATTGATCGCTCTACAATACAGGACCTGAGAATCAAAAAAACAAAAAGTAAAATAAATAAAGAATTTATCGATATTACAAATATGTCTTTTATTAATATTTTGTTTTAGAAAAAAAAAAGAGAAAAAAAAAACACTTCAGTGTAACAACAATCTAGAAAAATTCTGCATCTGGATCAACTTCAAAGGCGGAGTAAAAATGTCTGAATCTGATGGGGATTCCCCCGAAAAACTTTGTCAAGAATGCTAATTTGAATTTCCATCTTGCGAATAAATATTTAAGACTTCTAACAAAAGATCTTAGAAAATTGTAAATAAGTGTACACAAATTACTTTATTATTAAAAAAAAATAAATATCTATAAATTCTATAGTTATGTAATTAGTGATTTGAATCTACAGCGCAACATCATAGTAAGTTTCTAACACAATGAGGAGTGAAGGTGAGAAATGAAATATATTCGGTTCATATCAGAAGTAAATGTATCCCGCTGTCAGTACATCAGATCAAAGTGTGAACTGTTTTTGATTGGGAAAGGTTTAAAACTCCAAACCACACTGTCTACGTTTTATTTTATCGTATAAATTACAGACGCTTATTCTTAACAGAAGATAATTACGTCCTACTGGCATCCATGTGTAAGTCTAGTATGTGTTACATTTGGGCTAACAGGAAATAATCTTCAATTAGGAAGGAACGACTTTCGCCACCAAAAAAAAAATGTAGATTATGGACAATGGGTTTACCCGTAAAGTCGACATATTCATATCAAATATAAAATACTAACCCGACTGTTAAAAAGCTTCGTTCTTTAAATTTAGCTACTTTTTTTTTATTTGTACGAGTCGACCCACGACGTAGCATACGCCGTTATTTTGCAGGGCCGGCCTTAGGCCAATGCGGCCTATGCGACCGTAGTGGGCTCCGCACTTTCAAAGGACCTGCGCTAATTCTAGGTGTATAAATTATTAAATTAAACCATTTTATAACAGATTTCCCGCGGCCTCCTGTCGATTTACCAGGAACTCCTGGAAATCTCCGGAAATTGCAAAATATATGAAAAAGTCCTTGAAATATCCGGAAATTAGAAAACTCATACAAATCTCCTGAAATATATAGACAAAATTTGTCATTTTGGGGTATCATTCAATATGGAAAACGCCAATCCTACGCGCTATAAAAAAAACGGCATTATGCAATAGCCGTATTTGTTGAATCTAGTGAAAGAAGCTTCTCGCGCCTCAAACTAATGAAGAATTACTTGAGGTCAACAATTCTCGTAGATAGATTGAAACATTTGGTAATTCTTGCTACTGAGCGTGTTCTATGTAGGAAATAAAATTTCTATGATATACTGTATGACTTCGCTACACGTAAGGCTCGTAAAGTAGTTCAGTTCTGTACGTAGTGAAGAATGAATAAAATGCAAAGACGAAATATTTTCTAATACAAACTCTTAAATTTCCCTTATTATCCGTATCCCTACCCAAACTTGGCCCCGCGAAATCCGTTTCGCATAGGGCCCCACAATGGTTGAGTCCGGACCTGCTATTTAGTGACGGGTGAATACAAAGTAGATTACTTGTTCTCCTCCCCCCCCCTCTTTTTTTTTCGCCGCTAAAACTACGTGGGGTAGAATTAAAAAAAGAGTGATCTTTCCATGATTTCTTGGTCACAACGGTTAAGTCCGGCTCCGCTAATTTGTGACGGGTGAATACTACTTGTTCTTCCCCCCCCTTTTTTTTTTTCGTAGGGTAACTCTAGTCCGACTTTTAGACATAAAAGAGTGATATATCCTTTACTTCTTGTCCAAACTCTTGAGCCAAGAAGAGAATTATATATATATATATATTTTGGGCCCGCCGGTTGTGGAAGAGATATTAAACATACACTACGGTCTCTGCCATGATCTAAGCAACATTTATGCCAAGTTTTATTATGATTGGTCAAACGGTTTTATTTTCAATGCCGGACATACATAAATACATACATACATACATACATTTATGATATATATACATACACACACACTTACATACAAATACCTTACTTTCTGCTTTATATATTAGTGCCACATCAATTGCTATTGAATTACTTTTTGTAAAGAGCACCTTTCATTCTACAGGACGAGCAGAAAGCGCTTTGGTCCAATCTCTTTTGTTTTTTGTTGGTGTGACTACGGATAAGTTAGACAAATGTCCACGTGACACCTATTCAAGCGAGAAACATTTTTAGCATGCATTCACGTGGCTGACAACGGCACGTGCCATGGGAGGACTCCATTACCTCCACGTCCGTCTCCTCCACTCCCAATCAACCTCTCCATGTTTCTTTTTCCCCTTCCAAATGACCAGGACAAGGATGGTACGATGGCCAGTCGTCGACTTCTGAGTCCCCGGCATTCTCAGGCAGCGAGTTGCCAGTACAAACTGACAGGGGAAATAAATCAGTCACCTTTGAGGTGAGAACATGGTAGCAGTCCGGTCATTGTCCTGGTCTGATTTATACACGGATAGTTTTGTGTTGTCATTGTAAACCAACTAAATGTATTCAATATACTATTAATACTTATATAAAGAGAGGATTAATTAATTGACTAATTGGTTTTTATTGTTTCATGTTTTGTCTATGTCAATGAATAATTGTGTGAAGTTTCAACTTGATCCGTGAATCGGTGTGGGAGAAACAGCGTGTACACACTTTTTACCAGACAGACAAACAGACAGAGTTGATATAAGCTTTGTAAAAACAAGCAACATAAAAAAAAGTTTTTTTTTTTTTTTTTCAAAATGACAATGTCTTCTTTAAAGGCCTTCAGCTGGCCAACCTTTCTGAGAGCGATTATTTTGTTTTATATAACTAATGAAGGTTAGATTTATATAACTAATGAAGGATAGATTTATATGACTAATGAAGGATAGATTTATATGACTAATGAAGGGTAGATTTATATAACTAATGAAGGATAGATTTATATAACTAATGAAGGATAGATTTATATAACTAATGAAGGTTAGATCTATTTAACCAATGAAGGATAGTGTGAAGAAACAAGTCCTTTTACGTTTAAAGTGTCTTTTAATTGTGGATCATTTTAACAAAACACATATACAAGGCAACGTTATGTACAGATCTCTTGCTTCACTCGCTGACCTTTTTTCTCTCTCTCGTGTTTACACACTAGTCACTTCCCCCAAGTCCCCTAACTCTCGATACTCAACATTTGACCGTGTGTCACGGTTGACCACACAGCAACCGTGTCACCACAGTCCTCCCAGGGCAGAGAAAAATTTTGATCGTATCAAAATTTCATGAACCGAATAGTTTGGGTGTACATTAATAACGTTTAACATCGACAAAAAAAAAAAACAATGACATGTAATACAATGGCATCTTCAATTATGAGAGAACTGATAATGCCTATGACGACAAATAAATTTTCAATAATATGTTATTGCAAGGGACATTTCCAATTGAACTATCGTAGAAAGCTTTCCTGTTATATTATACAACTTATATACAAAAAAATACACGCATTTAGTTTTTTCTATGTAACAATAATCTTTTGAATGCCAACATTGTCAGGTGAAAATTGCACAATTAGTTAATACTTTATGTTACATCAAAACATCTTCTAATTTAAGGTAATTGTTTACTATGTGTTTCTTTCATACCAGTTCCTAAATGGACATTTATGACTACAATCAATGCAACAAACTTAAAAAAACTAAATTGTAGTACAACTTTCACATCTCTGAATGAAATTTAAAAAAAAATTCAGAAGCGTAATGTTCATTCAATTTTTACAAGACAAATTTTAAAGTTATCATACAAGTTATTTGTTAATTTTTCTCATCATCTGACTAATGAATGAACCTAAGTCCAGCGGTCCCTAGACACATCTTGTCAACACGTCAGCAATCACGTTGATTTGTCCCGGAATAGC
The DNA here is from genome assembly GCF_947242115.1 of Biomphalaria glabrata. NCBI lineage: Eukaryota > Metazoa > Mollusca > Gastropoda > Planorbidae > Biomphalaria > Biomphalaria glabrata. The sequence continues at coordinate 14,774,510 of NC_074725.1, read as the reverse complement.
TTGAACTGTAAAGCTGAAGTCTTGAAGTTTTAAAGCCCATCTAGTGATCCTCTGGTTGGCTAGCTTATTTGTATTGATATAAGCTAGTGGGGCGTGATCTGTTAACAAGATGAAGGATTTCCCAAGCAAGTAACGGGATAGTTTCGTTATGCAGAACACAATAGCTAGAGCTTCACGTTCTATCGTGGAATATTTCTGTTCTGCTGCGTTCAGCTTTCTGCTAATGTAGTAAACTGGTCTTAGCGTTGCATCACACTTCTGCATTAAGGTGCCTCCCACTGCTGTGGAGGATGCATCTGTTGCCAAGTAGAAAGGGTTTCTGATGTCTGGAAGCTGGAGTACTATGTCGTCTGAGAAGACATTTTTAATGCTTTGCAGGCATTCCTGTAGTCTGGAGCTCCATGTGATCTTGTTTGGCATGCCTTTTTTTGTCAGTTCAATTAGAGGTTGTGTAATACCTGTGAAATTTGCCAGGAACCGTCTATAGTAATTACATAAACCTAAGATGCTTCGGACTTGTCCCTTTGTTGTAGGTAATGTTAAGTTGAGTATCTTGCTTATATTGTCTTGTAGTGGTCTGATCGTATTTTGCTATATTCTGTGCCCTAGAAATTCAATCTCTGTTCTGGCGATTTTAACCTTACTAGGTTTTACTGTAAGCCCGTTGTCTTGTAGTATCTGGAATACTTGTTGCAGACCAGCAACGTGTTCTTCTAATGTGTTGTGGAAGACGCAAATGTCATCAAGATAGAAAATGACATCAGGTCTTTTCCCTATTAGTTTTGCCATCATTCTGTTGAAGGTCGCAGGTGCGTTACTAAGCCCGAAACTCATGTAATTCCATTGGTAACAACCAAATGGAGTAGTGAATGCTGTAAGTGGCTTAGCATCTTCGTCTAGTGGAATTTGCCAGTAACCTCTGGCTAAGTCAAGAGTAGTGAAATATTTTGCACCTCTAAGTTTAGGTATAATGTTCTCTATGTTAGGCATTGGGTATGTATCTTTCACTGTGATGGCGTTTAGTTTCCGGTAGTCTACACATAGACGCATCTTTCCGGTTATTTCCTTTTGTTTCACTAGGACTGCTGGAGCTGAGTATGGAGATGTGGATGTATCAATTATTCCCATTTTTAGCAGCGTTTCAATTTCTTTTTTCAGTATCTCTTCATGGTGTAAGGAAACTGGATATGGTTTGGATTTTGTGGGCTTTGTATCAGTCAGTTGGATAGTGTGTTTTATGGCAGTTGTTTTACCCGGTTTGTCTGTGAATATTGGCGCCCATTGAGCTAGCAGTTTATCAATATCTTGCTGAACTGGATACTGGAGGTGTGATGTATCTATATCTTTCACAGTTTCACAGCTTTCAATAACTGGACACGGTAATTCATCTGGTTCCTCTATTGTTTCTATCATCATAACTCTCTGACTGTCTTGCGTGTCTTGCTTAGCGTTCGTTGAAAGAGTAAATGGTCTGGGCATGTACAGCTTCAGCATATTGATGTGAAATACTTTGTCTCGGCCTCTGATGTTTATACTGTAGTCGACCTTCGAAATCACCTTTGTGACTTGGAATGGGCCCTGCCATTTTATAAATAGCTGGTTATTTTTGTCAGGCAGCAGAACCATGACATTATCACCAACTTGTAGTGTTCTCAACTTTCGCCCCTGATTTAGCTTTCTCAATAGTTCTGGTTTCTCTCTGTTTGCTTTTGGACGGTTTCGCATGCTTTGATTATATTTTGTCTTGTCTTGATGACAAGATCGTATCCTGTGTGTACGTCATGTTCTATGTTCCTATTTACTAGAAAGTCTCTGTATAGTGACATGGGTCCCCTAACAGGTGAGCCATAGAGCATCTCGAATGGTGAGAAGCCCGTTGTTGTGTGTGTTACTTCTCTGTAGGCGAACAGTATGGGGCTGATCAGCTTGTCCCAGTCTGTTGGGTTGTCCTGTGCTACTTTGTTCAGCATTGTTTTCAGTGTTGAATTCAGGCGTTCGCACATCCCATTTGCTTGGGGGTGAAAACGGGCAGCAAATTGTTGTTTAATATTCAGAGTTTTGCAAAACTGTGCGAATTCATTTGATTTAAACTGGGTGCCTTGATCACTCAGTATTATGCGAGGGTAACCTGTTCTTGCAAATATTGCTGTTAGTGCGTCTCCGACATCTTCGGAAGAAATTATTTTCAATGGTATTGCTTCTGGAAACCGTGTGCACATGTCTACAACAGTCAATATGTAGCGATGGCCTCTTCCGGATATTACTGGCATTGGTCCAATAATATCTACGGCTATCTTTTCAAATGGCATTTCACTTAAGTCTGTTGTTTGTATTGGAGCTTGCATATATGTTCCCTTTGCTCCATGTATTTGGCAAATATGGCAGGATTTTATGTAAGCCTTGACTTCTTGCGTAATTCTAGGCCAAAAAAACTCATTCAAGATTCTATTCAATGTTCTCTTTACTCCCATATGTCCGGCAAACGGGGTGTCATGTGCAAGCTTTAAAATTGTTTCTCTATACTTCTTTGGAACTAGCAATTGTGTCTTGCCTGCTTTCAGATGAATTTCTCTCACATAGACACCATCTTCGCCTATCATGATTAACCCTCGTCTTGGTGGAGCTTCACTTTCTATGAGTTTTATTAGATCTGGGTCATTTTTCTGTTCACTGACAAATTTTTCTGTTTTAATGTGTAGTGGGTCTTGACTTTCTGTGGAGATTTCATTCGGGTTGTTCACTTGATTATGGCTTCTCATATCGCTATTTTCTGTTTCTGTATTTTCATTTTCATTGTTATAAGGAACTTGTATGTTATCGTTTGTATTTAGCACTTCTTCTGCTTTCTTCTGAGCTCTTGTAGTAACCATGGAACATTTCTGTGTGTATTTTTCTTTCCACTTGTTCAATTCTTCTACTGTGCAAGGTTTAGCGCCTTCGATACAGCCAATGATAAGACCAATGTTGTCAGGCTTATTGTCTAGTACTAAAGCCTCATGCCAACCACTGATGAACGGTGTGTGTATGTTGATACGTGCTACCAGGTGTGTAGTTACTTGACCAGTGTAACCAACACAGTCTTGTCTTCTTCCGGTGTACTCTTGTGGGTTGACGTATTCTTTTGCGTATTAAAATTGCAGTTGCACCTGTATCGTACAGTACGTTGGTCATTTGTTCTCCCACAAAGCCTGGGTATACCTGCAGTTTATTAGTGTGTTTGGCAGCAAATGCTCGATCTCTTGGTCTGTCGTTCCAATTAGTTAGTAGTACTTTTCCCAAAGATATACATCAACTGTCAAATTTCTAAGAAAATCGATAGAGCCGTTTTTGAGAACAGTGTCCATCTATATTGGCCTATTTCAATGTTTATATATTTTTATAAGTCTATGTCTATACATTTCTACGTCTATATATTACGTTTATTTCTTTCTACGTAGATGTCTTTTTATGTTTTTACATTTCTATGTCTATATATTTAAACCACTATATATGTCTACGTCTACATTTTTTTTATGTCTGTGTCTATATATTTTTATGTCTATATATTTATATGTCTATATATTCTTCTATATATTCTTATGTCTATATATTCTTCTAAATATTCTTATGTCTATATATTCTTATGTCTATATATTCTTATGTCTATATATAGTCTATATATTCTTTGGTCGATATATTCTTCTATATATTCTTATGTCTATATATTCTTATGTCTATATATTCTTATGTCTATATATAGTCTATATATTCTTTGGTCGATATATTCTTCTATATATTCTTATGTCTATATATTCTTATGTCTATATATTCTTATGTCTATATATAGTCTATATATTCTTTGGTCGATATATTCTTCTATATATTCTTATGTCTATATATTCTTATGTCTATATATTCTTATGTCTATATATTCTTATGTCTATGGCTTACAGTTTGTTGTGTAAACTCGATAATGAACCATGAAGCCAGTTTCTCCCGCCCGCACGTGACAAACAGACCGCGACACAGCCATTCCTAATTAGCCACGTTACTCAAGCTACGTGGACACAGAAATCACGAACTGTATTAAACATGCCACGGAATTTACAGAGGTGGAGATTCTAAGATTTCTTTAGGGCGATTTCAAAGGGGGGTATGTTGATTACGATAGAGCATCAAGTATCGTATTTAGTTAATGTTTTTTTTTAAATCATTATTAAGATTGATGACATTTACAAAAACGCAAAGCAACACAGAAATGATATTTTCCGAAAGAGCAGTCATTCTATTTTACACAAGATTTCATTTTTTTAAAAATCTTCTTCTTCTTTATAAATGCCCAAAGCGTAGAGTGGAAGACTCTTGAAACCCATGGAGTTCGACCTCCAGCTGCCTGCCTGGACAAACTGTTCTGTCTGGGAAAAGTTCCAAGCAGTTGTACATTTAGTACATCCCCATCACCGTTGACTCGTCTCCCCATAACGATCAGGTTACAGGCCAATCACATATTGTTTAGGCGGTTAGTTGTTGATCACAGACGTTAGCTAATCCCTTAGAAATCTTGAGCTTAGTTTTTCAATGAGGAATTTCTATTTGAAAAACGTGAATAATTTAGACCAGTGATGCCCAACGTAATTCGACTTGCGGGCCATTTCATTTTCCGACACTCGTGTCGCGGGCCACATGACCGAAAAGGTATTAGAAGCCTCTGGATCTAGTAGCCTACTTACATTAATTAATGTCTGAAATTTTTCTTTCTTTTTTTTACGCGCCTCTACTTAAAATGCGAGCGACATTGTAGCCAGTTTACCAACAAATCATTTTCTTCTTTTGTTTCTCCTCCAATCTCTTGGCGTAGTTTAACAATTTTTTTAACTGAGACTCAAACCAAGAAGGACAACATAATTGTTTTATAATGCCGTTTACATGTGGTTCTTTTCTAAAACAGCCAAACTTTCATTATAAATCAAATATGTTGGCTTATTATCACGTTTCACAAAAAAAAATTAAATATCCGTTCAACTTTTCCTGGTATATTCTAACTTCAGAGTTTCTTCGGGTCTTCCATGTCATAACGCACATGTACTAATGTAAAAGGCCATTGTATCAATCCATCAGAGAAAAAGAGAGGCCCTAACGTACTTCAAGATACTTTTCAACTTTAAAAAAGAGGGGGGATTTTCTACACTTTGTGTCGACGTTTCTGCGGGCCGGATGAAACCACGTCTCGGGCCATATTTGGCCCGCGGGCCGTATTTTGGGCATCACTGATTTAGACCGATGGAATCAAATGCGTCTTTCTTGAAGCTTACCAAAAAAAAAAAGGATCGCCTTTGACATGCGGTCATACTTCATACATGTTGGGCCCAGCAGGCACCTGTCGAATGATAAGCAGTGCTTCCATAGTGTCCACACCAGCCTCTAGCAGATTATGGTTATTTCTAAGGTGCCCACCCCCCTCCGCCCTCCTTCCACCAGGAAGCGATATAAAGATGAAATTAAGCACCATTCTGCACTCAACTGCTTTATGTAAAGCAGCTTTCCGAGGATGGCCTCTGACAGCGAGACAGCTGGAGAGGTCTAGCCTGGGTCGCGGGACACATTCGAGACCCCAAATAAAGGTCATGGTCGAAAACATCCGCAGATGCCGAAACAAACAAAAAAATTAAATAGACGCCAAAGACAGCTTTGTCTGGATTAAAGACAGCTTTGTCTGCAATAAAGGCAAATAAATGTGTTTGCATGGTCATATGAAATACGGCTCTAATTTTATCTATGGACCCCAAAAAAAAAATGCTTTAGTATCCCTAATTTATTATTAGAATTATATATATGTTTCAGTATTTGAAAGCGGGCGCATTTTTTTTAAAATATACACTCATTTAAAACTTGTCTTAGAACAAATCTATAAGCATATGCATACTAAAGAATGTTTATTTTTTTGTTGTTGTTAAATTATACCTCCAAACACCATGTTACATTATTTTGACAATTACCAAAACAATATAAATGTCACCGGTCTATAAATAATTGCCACTGTGCGATATGTCGACAATACAGCATTGCTAATTCATGGTATACGTGAATGATTGGGAATGAATTAAAATAAGAAATATCCGCACAAAATATATTTAAAAATTACATTTCTTCTTGTATACAACTTATAGAACGATAATTTATTATCTTAGACTAATGAATGTTTAAAAAAATAAAATAGACCATCTTTTACATGTATAATGTTATCACCAATTGCAACTTGTTAGATAACTATATTGCCATTTAATTATCTGAATTATTTATAATCCGGATAGATTCTTCGTAAGTATTCCAATTTCATATAAAATTGGAATGAATTACTTCTCATTGACATATTTTTGCTGTAGAAAAAAATGGATTTTAAAGGGCTTCCAATCAAAACCAATTGTCATAGACGTCTGTACGAAGTGGCAACGAGCTTTTAGTCTTCACTGCCTACAGGTTGCGACGTTGCAGGTCAGTTGTGAGGCCTTTTATAATGAATGGTCTCGTTCCAATAAACCTCATTTACCAATCATAAACAAATACCTCTCAAGTCACGTGCTTACCCATCTGTTCTATACAGCTTACCTCCAATTTTGAATCAAGGACATCACGTGACCTATTTTTTTTCGACGTTTTATCCATGGACATCACGTTTTTAGTGAATGAAGTCTAATAGTAGACAAATTCTAATTCACTGCTTGATTCGTGATGAATGGACATTTTTTTTTTATTTGTTTAACCAGAAGTTAGCAGCCCCAACATAAGACTAGACACCAACAGCCTCCAAAATACTCAAAAGGTCGCACTGAACATTTATCTCTCTATACAGCCTCGTTTGATATCCTCCACCCCTTTCCCTTCTGCTACAGAGTAACGACATTGACACTAATTTCCTGCAATCTTCGGGTTTCAAGAGAAAAAAAAAAGGGTGTACGTTGCGATAAAATCAAATGACTTACCTGAGACCTTCACCTTGAAAAAGGGGGGAGAGAAAGAAGGCATCAACAAGTCAATTCAACGACTAAGGTGGTACACAAATACTATCCTTGACTTCAGCGCTTGGTATCGCTGCGTAAGTGTCCATTTCAAATCGCCTACGGTCATGTTTCTTTCGGACCAACGTGATGTCCGTTAAAGAGGCGGAGTGGCGGGGGGAGAAATGGCTATTGTAAAGTGTTTATCCAATGTCCTGGACTAACGGAGGTGTACAAACAGACGCGGTCTAATGCCTTGAAAAGGAAAAAGAAGCGGGGGGGGGTGCTTTACCCCTCTTAATTGTTCACCCCACTATAACAAGCACCTGTGGTTAGTATGAGAGATCAGAGAAAGAGGGTGGCGGAGGGAAGATACCAGTCCGTGTGTTGCCGGAGGGGGGGGGGGTGCGAGGAGGAAGAGGTGGGGTTGTCGGTAACCAAGGTAAACAAGATGGCGGACGCTCTGTAGACTAACACGTCACCCAGGTGTTGGTTTAATTGGAAGTGAGGAGGAAAGCAGTTTCCGTGAGTCGGAGAGGTTGGGGAAGGGGGGCGTGAGTGTGTCGATCTGTGGATGTGTGTGTGTGTGTATAGGAGGTGAAGGAGTCGCTAATAATCCCCCGTCTCCCTCTTTTTTTTTTTTAAAGAAAGCACTTCTATAACTGGATCATCTTCAACAATAGTGATGTCGGAAAAAAGTAACGCCAGGCTGTAGAGTAGTGTAGAGTGTAGAGGGATTGAGTTCAAAGGGTATTAACTAGCTCATGTCGGAGAGATGAGTAGGGTCCGCTAATGTCACAGAGCTGTAACTGTAGCTTTCGCAGAAAGAATACTTATACTTTGAAAATAAGACGCGCAAGCAATACTATGACAAATTTGCTAGCCTTGATGAGTGCACTTACTAATACTTTTGCTAGCCTTGATGAGTGCACTACTTGTACTGTTTGTTAGCCTTGATGAGTGCACTAGTAGTACTATTTGTTAGCCTTGATGAGTGCACTACTAGTACTGTTTGCTAGCCTTGATGAGTGCACTACTAGTACTGTTTGTTAGCCTTGATAAGTGCACTTACAAGTACTGTTTGTTAGCCTTGATGAGTGCACTACTAGTACTGTTTGCTAGCCTTAATGAATGCACTTACTAGTACTGTTTGTTAGCCATGATGAGTGCACTTACTAGTTCTGTTTGTTAGCCATGATGAGTGCACTTACTAGTTCTGTTTGTTAGTCATGATGAGTGCACTTACTAGTACTGTTTGTTAGCCTTGATGAGTGCACTTACTAGTTCTGTTTGTTAGCCATGATGAGTGCACTACTAGTACTGTTTGTTAGGCTTGATGAGTGCACTTACTAGTACTGTTTGTTAGCCTTGATGAGTGCACTACTCTTACTGTTTGTTAGCCTTGATGAGTGCACTACTAGTACTGTTTGTTAGCCTTGATGAGTGCACTTACTAGTTCTGTTTGTTAGCCATGATGAGTGCACTACTAGTACTGTTTGTTAGCCTTGATGAGTGCACTACTAGTACTGTTTGCTAGCCTTGATGAGTGCACTTACAAGTACTGTTTGTTAGCCTTGATGAGTGCACTACTAGTACTGTTTGCTAGCCTTAATGAGTGCACTTACTAGTACTGTTTGTTAGCCATGATGAGTGCACTTACTAGTTCTGTTTGTTAGCCATGATGAGTGCACTTACTAGTTCTGTTTGTTAGTCATGATGAGTGCACTTACTAGTACTGTTTGTTAGCCTTGATGAGTGCACTTACTAGTTCTGTTTGTTAGCCATGATGAGTGCACTACTAGTACTGTTTGTTAGGCTTGATGAGTGCACTTACTAGTACTGTTTGTTAGCCTTGATGAGTGCACTACTCTTACTGTTTGTTAGCCTTGATGAGTGCACTACTAGTACTGTTTGTTAGCCTTGATGAGTGCACTTACTAGTTCTGTTTGTTATCCATGATGAGTGCACTACTAGTACTGTTTGTTAGGCTTGATGAGTGCACTTACTAGTACTGTTTGTTAGCCTTGATGAGTGCACTACTTTTACTGTTTGTTAGCCTTGATGAGTGCACTACTAGTACTGTTTGCTAGTCTTGATGAGTGCACTTACTAGTACTTTTTGCTAGCCTTGATGAGTGCACTTACTAGTAATGTTTGTTAGCCTTGATGAGTGCACTACTAGTACTGTTTGCTAGCCTTGATGAGTGTACTACTAGTACTTTTTGCTAGCCTTAATGAGTGCACTTACTAGTACTGTTTGCTAGCATTGATGAGTGCACTACTAGTACTTTTAAGTTAGACTTATCTTCTAGCCTAGACAGTCTATACGAGGCTGATGTGTACCGAACACATCAAGGCATCGCCTTCTCTTTTTTCTAAACAAAGCTTATATCAACTCACTCTATCTGTCTGTTGTCTGTCTGGTAAAACTGCACAATTATTCATTGGCATAGATAAGACACAAAATTAACCAATTAGTGAATTAATTAATAGGGATTAATTATTTTGTTTGATACCAACAAGGGAAGTTAATACCAACTATACGTGAGTTGCAAATAAACACATCTATAGAACAAGTAAAGGCATATAAATATCTAGGCGTTATCATCAACAACAAGCTTTCATGGGAAGACCACCTTGGAACTCTGACAAAGGAAACAGCCCAGCGATTCTCTTTTTCTATACAAACTCAATAGCTTTAAACTAAACAAGAAGATCCTTGAGACTTTTTACGGCGCGACTATACAAAATCTGCTAACATACGGAATAACTTGTTGGCAAGGCAACGCCTCATCTAAACTGTTGCGACGTCTAGAAAGCATCATTTAAAAAAAAGCATCAAAAATTACACTAACAACATTACGACATTTAAAGGAACTTTTTGAACAAAAGTGGCTAAGAAAAATCGAAAAAATCTTGGAAGACAACGGCCACCCGCTCCATCAGAACTACGCCAGGTCGTCGCGAAGTGGGCGACTGCTGTCAATCAAAACAAGAACGGAGCGGTACAAAACTCGTTCGTACCTCACTCGGTCAGACTCTATCACCGCCACTCATTGATCAGGGAACATGAAATGCACCAATATACCTGTGTGTAGTCGCTGAATGAACTCTTTATGTTGTCTGTTGTATTTATGTGTATTTTTCTGTTGTGTTGTCTTTATATGAGAAAATCACAACAAATTTCCGTAAGGATCAATAAAGCAGTCTTAGTCTTAGTCTTAGTCTTAATATGGCTAAATTTATTATTTCCTCCTCCCCACCCCCCCCACCCCCCCCCCCACGCATTATCTGATCAAGTTGATACTTGAAACTTTAAACAATTATTTATTGTACCCAACAAAAAATGAATCAATTAAATTATTAACCACTTAGTCAACTAGTTATTCGTAATGTATTATTTTGTTTGATATCGAAAAAAGGAAATAGCTTCTACATTTTAGAGATATAGTTGTAAGGCAGAAGTTCTTGCCATTAGATTAGCTTTGTTTTTTTTTAAATGGATTTCTTATTTTTCGCTAGTTTCCTGCCAAGGTTGGATAACTTATTTAGTACATTGGTACATTCCATTATTGTTTCAAGGGTGAACCACAAATGGGGAGGGGGGTTTAGAAAGGTTTAATCTAAAGAGCCTCTCTAGATATGCGAGAACAACTTTGTCTATGTGTGTGCGCGCGCTTGAGTGTGTCTGCTGCTATTTGCATGGCTGTGTATATATGTAAGAGGGAGGAGGTGCACGCAACGGTCTTATCGTGTCAACCGGCCGAGCCTAGACCGAGAGCAGAGGGGAGCAGTAGGTAGCGGCGTTAGGTTCAGAGATAGAATTGTGTCTATACGATTTCTTTTTTCTCTGTCTTCCTCATTTTTTTTTTGTTCTACACGAGAGGTTGAGTTTAGACAATTTGCTATCAGAATCATTAGAGATAAAAATGTTATTAGAAGGCAAATTCCAAAAGAAAAAAAAATTAAATGAATGCCCTGCAGGACTGGACTTCATAACCCCGAGATCGTCCTGTGAAACGTGTGCCATTTAGCGAGATGAGCTATTAATAGCATTTTATCGAGGGGGGTCGGGAATTTATGGAGGTTCGTGGATGTTTTGACAAGTTGACTCAACAGTCACAGTGGATAACTAAAATTACGCTTTTACATCAGTGATTAGGTAAGTGGTCACTTCTTACATCAGTGACTAGGTAAGCAGTCACTTCTTACATCAGTGACTAGGTAAGCAGTCACTTCTAGCATCAATGACTAGGTAAGCGGTCACTTCTTACACCAGTTACTAGGTAAGCAGTCACTTCTAGCATCAATGACTAGGTAAGCGGTCACTTCTTACACCAGTGACAGGTAAGCAGTCACTTCTAGCATCAATGACTAGGTAAGCGGTCACTTCTTACATCAGTGACTAGGTAAGCAGTCACTTCTTACATCAATGACTAGGTAATCAGTCACTTCTTACATCAGTGACTAGGTAAGCAGTCACTTCTAGCATCAATGACTAGGTAAGCGGTCACTTCTTACACCAGTGACAGGTAAGCAGTCACTTCTAGCATCAATGATTAGGTAAGCGGTGACTTCTTATATTAGTGACAGGTAAGCGGTCACATATAGCATCAGCGAATAGGTAAGCAGTAACTTCTTACATCAGTGACTAAGTAAGCAGTCACTTCTAGCATCAGTGACTAGGTAAGCGGTCACTTCTTACATCAGTGACAGGTAAGCAGTCACTTCTAGCATCAATGATTAGGTAAGCGGTGACTTCTTACATTAGTGACAGGTAAGCAGTCACTTCTAGCATCAATGATTAGGTAAGCGGTGACTTCTTACATTAGTGACAGGTAAGCAGTAACTTCTAGCATCAATGATTAGGTAAGCGGTGACTTCTTACATTAGTGACAGGTAAGCGATCACATATAGCATCAGCGAATAGGTAAGCAGTATCTTCTTACATCAGTGACTAAGTAAGCAGTCACTTCTAGCATCAGTGACTAGGTAAGCGGTCACATAGCAAATGTCTAAACTTAGGATCTCACGCAAGCGACAAGGTAAGCGGTCATATTCAACAGATGCTAAAGCGTACCACTTTTCAACCATGCCTACATCATTGGGCCAAAAAATGGACGCTTTGCTTTGTTTTCATTAAAAAGTTGTGGTTATTTACGTAGGTCATTTTTTTTAATTTAGAAAGCTAACTCTTATTACCCAGATGTTACCATAAAAAAAAAACATAATAAAGTGAACCGATAGATGTCTTACTAATTAATGTAAATGTTTTTTTTAAATAAAAAAAAACAACACAGAAGCTATTTCTTATGTCTATTCATTTATCTCGCTAAATGGCACAAGTTTCACAAGGGCGATCTCGGGGTTATGAAGTCCAGACCTGCAGGGCTGCCAGGGCATTCATTTTAAGTTTTCTTTTGGGGTCGCCTTCTAGTAACATCTTTATCTCTAATATCTCCAATAGCCTCTTGTCATGAGTAGAATGGGCCGAGCTTTTAGTTAGTCTCGGTTTTCCTTTTTTGAAAAAAAAAAATTGATCACTACCACTTTAAATTTATATTTAAAATTTCTCTCATAAACCGACATTTTTTTCTTACGATGTTTCCACAAATTTTTTTTTTCGCTTAAAGTAAAATATTCAAAGACCCATAAAATCAAATATTTTGTAATAGGATGAGGAGTCTGCTGGATGAGGAGTCTGCTGGCCCACGTCGCGACGTCTGCTCTATGTGGAACTATAAAAAAAAGTATCCCCGCCCCCTCACCAAGTGTTAAAATAAAACAACAACGGTGCATGCTTGCTAAACATTAATGTGCCAAATCTTGGCGGATTTGTTTTTAAAGTGCCTATGAAATAACTTGGAGTTGCACAATTTGGCTAAAAATTCCATTAAATTTTTATTTTGTCTTTAGTATAAAGAAAATAAAAAAATAAAATTTAATGACATCAACATTTTTAGGAGTATTGCAGATTTATTTTAATTTTTTTTTGTTTTTGTGCGCAGCTAACCATTTTACGTTGAATGTATTTAAGTGAAAGTCACAAAAGCAGTTATTTAGCACGAAAATGGTGTGTCAGTCACAAAAGCAGTCATTTAGCACGCATGTAGTGTCAGTCGCAAAAGCAGTCATTTTTAGTATTTTTTTCAACTCATTTATCCTTTGTACTCACCTACATAGTCTTAAAACTTTCTCTCAATATATCTTTATTTCTCTCTCATACTCTCTATCATCCACTCCAGTTCTCTTCTCTCTCTCTCTCTTGTCTCCCATCTATTGAAAATATAATTATGTATGAAATATTTTGGAAATTTTACGAGTTTGCCTATTTTTATTCAACTAATCCTTCACGCCAATTCAAAATCTACTTTATGCAATAAAAAATTATCAATATCAAAAACTATTAGAAAAGTATTCTCTGTAAAGCTCAGATCTTAAAGCCTTGATTTCTGTTGCTCCTATAGCAAAGCAAACATTCTCTTCTATAGACACATACTAGAAAAAATTATATGTTGACTTGGACAAGAACCAATTTATCCTTAACTTTCGTCTAGATTATTGGAGTATATCTTCTTTTTTTTTTTTTACACTGGGCAGGGCAGGTATACCGGTGCGGCGACAACTGTATGCCAAAGGAAGTCTTTTCTAGCGAGCTGAAAGATGGCGACGTAACAGAGGAGCCCCACGGAAACGTTTGAAAGACCAGCTTAGGCGCCAAGTTGATTTAACTGACTTAGAAGAGAGAGCACCTGGCTGCAGGCGGCTTCAGAACGAGACAGCTGGAGGTCACTTCTAAAGACGCGGGATACACATGGAGACCAATAGAACATCCAGTGCCCAGGACAAATGTACACGTACAAATGAGAATCTAAATCGACCACCGGCGGACAATGGTCATACTGCACTCGAAAACAAGCCTTCTCTCTCTCTCTCCCTCTCTCATCTCTGTCTCTCTCTTTACGACTATGACTTTTGGACTAACCATTTGAGGCAGTCTGCCACCTAAAATTCACATTGATTGTGTCATTTCGAGGTCATTAGACTTAACTAAAACTATTCAGTTAGCCATCGAATTCCTCCTTCCCTACTGCTCCTCCCCAGGAATGAATTTCAAGTTGCAGGTAAAAAAAATTAACAAATCACTTAAGAAAAAAAAAAAGACAACGATAGGATGTCAAAGTATCAATATGTGTGTGTGTGTGTGTGTGTGTGTGTGTTTTACTCATCGCATTGTGTTACTGTAATTTGAATATGTTCTATTACGAACCAAAAACCAAACAATCTAGCTGCATTATGTTCTAACTAGACACGAGGGCAGTGTCTCTCATTTATTGCTACTTGACTCTGATGAACTTATAACACAACGCACCATTTATTTTTTTAGTTGATCTCATCAATTTTACGACTTCCTACATAAAAATCGCCGCGCCATCTGCCCGAGTGCCTGCCCTAGTAATGAGTAGGCCCACTGCATTTTATGCTTATAAGACCATAAATAAAAACGACATTTTTATTCTATGATTAAATTTTAAACTTTGATATTAGCCTCTCCCAGAGACATAAACTTTATTAATCAGACAAGAAACATTTTTAAAGACTTTGTACAATTTAATAATTATATATCATGTTGTAGGATTGTCCTCGTCAAAGGTTGTTATAGCTAGAGGTGTCAATATGCATAACCTTCAAATGTCTATTATATGCTTCTGAAAAGCATGCCTCATTAACAGGTTGTGACAACTTCCCAGACTTCGCTATCCTCATAGAGGCGTCTCTGTGGAAACGATCGTTGGAAAAAACAACAACACTATTATGTCAATAGGGTAGCTAAAAATAAGACTCCCGTTGAGGTGTATAAGAACAGTGTGAGAACACTTTGATTTACCGGGTCGGGAAGGAAAGAGATTACCAACAACGATGTCTCAAACCCACTCGCCGTTCTCCAAGAGACTGTTTCATAAATGGCGACGACTTGCGTGGTACAGTGAAGGAAAGGTGAAAAAAGTCACTGGAGTACTCGGCCTTATCTCTAACCCGACTGTGCTGAGTCCCGAGACACTAAAAAAAGAATTGTGATACATGGACATCTGCTAGGACCTCTCTCCCAAACAGAACAATGGTTCAGTCATGCCGGCGGAAGGGAGCTTTCGTTGGCCTAGAGTTTCAAGAGCCTCGACTAAACTCTCTCGACAATAACAAATCTGACAACTAAATCCAGCACCAATATTGCTTGCAAAGCTTGGATGTTAAGCTAGGAGAAACTATTTTTATTAATAGGTGAAGGCGGATACCTGGCCGCGCCTCTAAAATCAGGAGCTTCGAAAAGATGGAGCTCGCCTGTTTTGTAAGACTATTCTGCCTTTTGGTGCTAAGAATTGGAGGATTAACTTCGAAGAAAAATCAGGAGTGGAACTTCATGGATTTTCAACCACCAAGAGCTTCTGTAATGAGTTGCTGACAAATATATTGCAGAGTATTCTCTCGGACCACCGAGAGGGACGCACGGACCACTTAAGAGCCCTTTACCTACGGCCCAGAAATGTGCCCTCAATAGGGAAACTCTGAGCGCATTGATATTTCTCTCGGACAGAAGAAATTCTGTAAACATTCTGATCGTACAAAAAATAAAAGCAGTAGATTAATAGAGTATTGTTATATTCTTAAGGTCGTGCTAAAATCTTACATGAAGTCTTAAGATCGCAAAGTTTGCTGTATATTTGGAGTATCAATTACATCTTTCTCACACTTTCAAGTTTTTGATCTCCATATGTGTGTGTGTGCGTGTATGTGTGTGTGTGGGGCTGTTAGATCTATATAACAGCAAGGAAAAAAAAATGTTCCTCCCAAGAAATCTTGAAATTTGACTGTTATGCAAAATTGAGTCGAGAGAAGCCAAACATTCTAAAGTAGATCGGCTAGACTGACTGACAAGTGTACTTTAACATGTCAGTCTGGCCGCCTTTGTTGCGTTGGATTCTAGATCAGTTACATTTTAATAACACTGTCCAAACTACAGGATTTAGCCAAAGGTTAAGAAAAAAAAATCTCTGAATTCATGGCACAGTGGGATGGGATTTACTAATCTTATAAACATATACATTATGTTTTGGGGGGGTCTTGGTGAACAGGTTGAAGGGGGGGGGGAGAGTTGGTGAGCTGTAGACTTACAGAAAACCTTTTTTTAAAGTAATGTTGGATCTATGCTCTAGGTGTATGGGGAGGTAAATCAGCCCCCCGCCCGGCACGTCTTGTGGTATATCCATAGTGAGACATACATGGTTCTTGTATGACATATACATCTTGTGATAGGTAGAGCATGGAGTTTTTTTTTTAGAAATTTAAACTTGCGAAATTTACTTCTCAAACTTGTGTACGTCTTGGAGATGTGCGTCTTGTGACATGTACGTCATTTCACTTAGTGCCTGTTTTGAAGTGCGCATCTTTTAGCATTTATCTCTAATGGAAGGTGCCGACCTATAACAGTATGTACATGACTTAGGGCATGTACACCTTACCGAATGTACGTTGTAAGGCACGTGGAGCCTACAGAATGTACATCTTAGGGTATACACTGCTTACAGAATGTACATCTTAGGGTATACACTGCTTACAGAATGTACATCTTAGGGTATACACTGCTTACAGAATGTACATCTTAGGGTATACACTGCTTACAGAATGTACATCTTAGGGTATACACTGCTTACAGAATGTACATCTTAGGGTATACACTGCTTACAGTATGTACATCTTAGGGTATACACTGCTTACAGAATGTACATCTTAGGGTATACACTGCTTACAGGATGTACATCTTAGGGTATACACTGCTTACAGAATGTACATCTTAGGGTATACACTGCTTACAGGATGTACATCTTAGGGTATACACTACTTACAGGATGTACATCTTAGGGTATACACTGCTTACAGAATGTACATCTTAGGGTATACACTGCTTACAGAATGTACATATTATGGTATACACTTCTTACAGAATGTACATCTTAGGGTATACACTGCTTATAGAATGTACATCTTAGGGTATACACTGCTTACAGAATGTACATCTTAGGGTATACACTACTTACAGTATGTACATCTTAGGGTATACACTGCTTACAGAATGTACATCTTAGGGTATACACTGCTTATAGAATGTACATCTTAGGGTATACACTGCTTACAGAATGTACATCTTAGGGTATACACTGCTTACAGAATGTACATCTTAGGGTATACACTGCTTACAGAATGTACATTTTAGGGTATACACTGCTTACAGAATGTACATCTTAGGGTATACACTCTTACAGTATGTACATCTTAGGGTATACACTGCTTACAGAATGTACATCTTAGGGTATACACTGCTTACAGAATGTACATCTTAGGGTATACACTGCTTACAGAATGTACATCTTAGGGTATACACTGCTTACAGAATGTACATCTTAGGGTATACACTGCTTACAGTATGTACATCTTAGGGTATACACTGCTTACAGTATGTACATCTTAGGGTATACACTGCTTACAGAAAAGACATCTTAGGGTATACACTGCTTATAGTATGTACATGTTCGGGTATCTACTGCTTACAGTAGGTACATCTTAGGGTATACACTGCTTACAGGATGTACATCTTAGGGTATATACTGCATTTGGCATCTACAAGTTTTCTATTGACGTCGTCTAGTGCGTACATCATTTTGTGTACATCTGATTGGGAAAAGGGGGGGGGGTCATGTACGATATGCGTTGTAAATGTGTACTTCTACTGACGGCACCGCCGTTTTTTTGCGATAGTCGTTTTGACGCGAGAGGTTATGGTGATAATGTATGAAACCTAATATACAGTAGGTTTTTTTTTCACTATACTAAACTGCAGTATTATATATTATATTTATTATGTATATAATACATTCTCCCATCCCTCACGAATGATTACGTTTGACTATTTCATGAACGCATATTGTGAACTATAAATGGCTTTTTGGTCGTATGATCCAATCTCATTTGTGGACCAGTGGGGGAGGGGGGGGGGTATCTGGGAGAAGGTTTTCCGTGCTGCCTTTAGGCTCTCAGTAAACACAATAATTGCACAACAAACTTAAAAGTCAACTCTGATGGACACACACACAAACTACTGCTCTTTACATACAGAAAACGTTTTAAACACAAACACAAAACATAGATTTGTATCATTCTCTTTTAGGACATAATAAAATGAGCAGTGGCGTAGCTAGATTGGGGAACGTGGGGGTCCATATTTGAAAATTCCCCAGGGCCCCCACCGTATATATAAATTGATTTAATAAAATTGGTAACGCCAAAACATCTCGCGCCGAAAACAGTTGCGCTAAGACGGCTGCTCAAAAAACGCCCTGCTTCGGTACATCCTCTGCGATTCTAAGCTTATAGTGTGAACGCCTTACTCTCGTTTTACGTCTTATAGACCCCAATTTTTTTTTACTTAACTAGACTCCTCTGGAAGTCGCGGAGCCCCTATAGACCACTTTGGGAATCACTGATCTAGATCTATAATTTGACGTAATGGGCTGAGTTTTCCAAAGTGATCCTGGGTATTAACTAGGAAAACATATACAGGATTATTATCTTTGTCTTTAGGCTGCGGTGGAGGGTAGTCAATAATTTATACCTAGGGCTATTTACTTTTTTTTTTAATGAAATTCTCTTATAGATCAATTTTTTATTATTTTTTCAAAATTTTATTTTGTTCCTTATATTATAATTATAGTTTTCATTAATATTAATATGTTAGAAATGAACGAGTATTCATTCTCTGGCACTGTCAGGGTCGAGTTTCGATTGCAAGTTTACGGCGCGAGATAAGTTTTTATTGTTCATCAGAAAGGTGCAGAGAGATTTGCAGAGCCCACGTGACAGCCAACAAACAGTTAAGACTTTAAAACCGCAATGGTGCATGTAAATAAACGGACAGACGAACAGCACGAAACCGATAACGGCTTTTTACAATGTGGTACGTGGACCGGGTCGGCATGACGAACATGAGAGTTCCGCAGAAAGAAACTTTTTGGACTGATGACTCTCTCTTTATATTTTTTTTTTTTTTGACTCGTGAATAGATATATTTACAGCCTACATGGTAATTTACAGATCTGTATTTCCGTTAATAGCATACATGGTAATTTACAGATCTGTATTTAGCTTCGTGCCTTCTTGAGTTTAAGGATTTTGAAACATCTAGGACTTGTAGAGTATCACCAGTATTTCCAGAGTATCACCAGTATTTCCAGAGTATCACCAGTATTTCCAGAGTATTACCAGTATTTCCAGAGTATCACCAGTATTTCCAGAGTATCACCAGTATTTCCAGAGTATCAACAGTATTTCCCGACCAAATCTTCAAAGCTGCATGAGGCCCAAAGACACTCCCCCCACCCCATTAGAATAATAACTATATGGAGAGCTGCCAGATCAGGAAACTACTGCGCAGTTATAAGACAATTTGTCCAATGTCTAAATGAGAACAAAGAAGAAGAAACATATATCTTAGATTCTTTACAATCGACAGATATTTATGTTTCAAAGGAAAAAAATTATCATTATAAATATCTTACAAAAGCACAGCCACTTATGTCACCAAATTTTCTAACCATATAATAACAAAAAAACAAGGTTACAAAGACAGTTTGTGTGGAAACACAAACTCAAAATCGCCCCCCTAAGTAGTCCACCCAGGCAGGTAAAAGGGAAGGTATTAATATTTTCAGAAAGAACATCAGAATTAAATTCTATCAAAGACCAAAGACAGAGAAGAATAGAGAAAGAAGATTGACAGATCTTGTGTGGTGCCCCAACGGTCCAACAGACCAAAAGGATAGGTGAAAGTGAATGTGAAGTTAAATGCGAACCTTGCCTAACTGATGTCTAATTGATCTAATTGTTTTGTAAAGGGTCAATCTCTTATTCAAATCCTCAATAAAAGAAAAAAAATGTCCGTAAAAAAATAAATATATTTTTTTAGTTAAGTGTTTTATAGCCTAGTGGTAGCACTTCAGTTCACGCGATAATATGAAAATCTACTTATTCATTTTTGTTATAAATTATGTCCAACTTATATGCATCTTAAATAGATTTTTGTTTGTCTTAAAAAAAAGTAAACATTATTTTTGGGTAAATGTAGTAGTTAGTAGGACAGAACTTACATAACGTAACAAATGTAAAAAATGTTTAACAAAAGTCTAAAACCATTTGCATAAATTTATTAAAAGTATGATAGGTGAATATCTCCCCTCCTAAAGAGCCACCCGTGTTTGTTACTATTAATAGTGCATAGTTGTAAATTGGTGTATTTTTATGAAAAAACTTGCATAAGTGATTTCAAAATTAGATTTTTCGCTTTTAGAAAAGAAAAAAGTAGAAGTTGCATCAGAACTTTAAATGGTCTAAAATATTATGATGTCTGATTTTCACTAACTTTTCTAGTTTACGAGATCTAAACGGGACGGACGGACGCACAGACTGACAGATGGTCAGACATTTCAAACAAAACTAATAGCGTCTTTTCCCCTATCTCATTAAAACAATTAGATCTAGATAAAATCTGAAAACCTTGTTAATTTGAAAAAAAAAAGTCTGCAATGAATCTGTGAATAATAATTTAAAAAAAAGGGATGATTTGTAAAATTATGTAAGATATGTAAGATTATGTAAGATATGTAAGATTATGTAAAATATGTAAGATTATGTAAAATATGTAAGATTATGTAAAATATGTAAGATTATGTAAGACTATAAGCATAGATTAGTTAAAATCCCAATTTCAAAATCTGCATAGACTCAAAGGAAACTAAAGCGTAGCGGGTACGGGCCTAATTGGCGTGGGAAGATAAGCAGACGGGAACAATAAAAGGGAAAGGGAAAGGGGAGGTGAAGGAGGCAAAGGGGCAATAAGGTGATGCAAACAGGGCGTCATAACCGAGGCAGTAAAAGGGGGCAATAAATTTTATGCCGAGACAGAGAGCAGCAATAAAGTCGAGGCTCGTGAACGGGGCCCTAGGCGAGGGCCATCAATGCAGCCGTCTGCTCGTGTAAGAAATGGTCCTATTTCCCATTGGTCATAAAAATGATAGCAATACAACACCGGGGGAAACAACTTGTTAGTTTTGTAATAACCTCGGTTGTCTCCCTCCCCTACTCTCTCAACTACAATGCTGAAAAATGATTATATGTTTACGTTAGAGTGTCTGTGTGTGTGAGTGTAGTCTGTGTGAGAGTGTAAATGTCTGTGGTGTGTGTGTGTGTAAGTGCAAGGGTCAGTGTGTGCATCCCTTTAGTTAGAAACGTGGACTTCTATGCGTTTTTGTGAAGCAATTAAAAAAAAAACAACCAACTAGTTGACAGAGTGGAAAAGGGGGGGGGGAGGAGAGGCTGCATTTCACAGCCCACACTAATAATCTGGGAGATTTACACTTGTGATCCTGTAGTGTCAGGTTGTTTGGTGACATGACATGGCTGGTCAAGTGACATCAGATTAGACCCTAAGGCTGTTTCCACTCTCCAAACAAAACCACCGGAACACAACTTGCAGATAGGGCTACGAAGTACGAAACTAGCGTGTACAGGAATCTAGTTTCTAGGTTTAAACTCGTCCCAAACGGATTCAACACAAACACTTCATCGTTTCTTTACGATCTTAATTACATTCTATGATTGATCTCCCTAAAATGTTTAGTCTCTTAAGGAATGTTCACTCTAAAGATACCAATGTTCATGTCAGGGACGGCCTTAGGACTAGTCAAACCAAATAGTTGCTTAGGGCCTCCGATTGGTGGGGGCCTTGCATAGGAATTTTTTTAGAGAGAAAATTGCGAACCATGGATCAAATCTCAAACATAGCAGAACTCTCTGGCTCTGTGTCTACCAGCCTCGTTCTCAACTCTATGGCTCTGTGTCTACTAGCCTCGTTCTCAACTCTATGGCTCTGTGTCTACTAGCCTCGTTCTCAAACATAGCAGAACTCTCTGGCTCTGTGTCTTCTAGCCTCGTTCTCAAACATAGCAAAACTCTCTGGCTCTGTGTCTACTAGCCTCGTTCTCAACTCTATGGCTCTGTGTCTACTAGCCTCGTTCTCAACTCTATGGCTCTGTGTCTACTAGCCTCGTTCTCAAACATAGCAGAACTCTCTGGCTCTGTGTTTACCAGCCTCGTTCTCAACTCTATGGCTCTGTGTCTACTAGCCTCGTTCTCAACTCTATGGCTCTGTGTCTACTAGCCTCGTTCTCAAACATAGCAAAACTCTCTGGCTCTGTGTCTACTAGCCTCGTTCTCAAACATAGCAGAACTCTCTGGCTCTGTGTCTACTAGCCTCGTTCTCAAACATAGCAGAACTCTCTGGCTCTGTGTCTACTAGCCTCGTTCTCAACTCTATGGCTCTGTGTCTACTAGCCTCGTTCTCAAATCTATGGCTCTGTGTCTACTAGCCTCGTTCTCAACTCTATGGCTCTGTGTCTACTAGCCTCGTTCTCAAACATAGCAGAACTCTCTGGCTCTGTGTCTACCAGCCTCGTTCTCAACTCTATGGCTCTGTGTCTACTAGCCTCGTTCTCAACTCTATGGCTCTGTGTCTACTAGCCTCGTTCTCAAACATAGCAGAACTCTCTGGCTCTGTGTCTTCTAGCCTCGTTCTCAAACATAGCAAAACTCTCTGGCTCTGTGTCTACTAGCCTCGTTCTCAACTCTATGGCTCTGTGTCTACTAGCCTCGTTCTCAACTCTATGGCTCTGTGTCTACTAGCCTCGTTCTCAAACATAGCAGAACTCTCTGGCTCTGTGTTTACCAGCCTTGTTCTCAACTCTATGGCTCTGTGTCTACTAGCCTCGTTCTCAACTCTATGGCTCTGTGTCTACTAGCCTCGTTCTCAAACATAGCAAAACTCTCTGGCTCTGTGTCTACTAGCCTCGTTCTCAAACATAGCAGAACTCTCTGGCTCTGTGTCTACTAGCCTCGTTCTCAAACATAGCAGAACTCTCCGGCTCTGTGTCTACTAGCCTCGTTCTCAAACATAGCAGAACTCTCTGGCTCTGTGTCTACTAGCCTCGTTCTCAAACATAGCAGAACTCTCTGGCTCTGTGTCTACTAGCCTCGTTCTCAAACATAGCAAAACTCTCTGGCTCTGTGTCTACTAGCCTCGTTCTCAAACATAGCAGAACTCTCTGGCTCTGTGTCTACTAGAATCGTTCTCAAACATAGCAGAACTCTCTGGCTCTGTGTCTACTAGCCTCGTTCTCAAATCTATGGCTCTGTGTCTACTAGCCTCGTTCTCAACTCTATGGCTCTGTGTCTACTAGCCTCGTTCTCAACTCTATGGCTCTGTGTCTACTAGCCTCGTTCTCAAACATAGCAGAACTCTCTGGCTCTGTGTCTACTAGCCTCGTTCTCAAACATAGCAGAACTCTCTGGCTCTGTGTCTACTAGCCTCGTTCTCAAACATAGCAGAACTCTCTGGCTCTGTGTCTACTAGCCTCGTTCTTAAACATAGCAGAACACTCTGGCTCTGTGTCTACTAGCCTCGTTCTCAAACATAGCAGAACTCTCTGGCTCTGTGTCTACTAGCCTAGTTCTCAACTCTCTGGCTCTGTGTCTACTAGCCTCGTTCTCAAACATAGCAGAACTCTCTGGCTCTGTGTCTACTAGCCTCGTTCTCAACATAGCAGAACTCTCTGGCTCTGTGTCTACCAGCCTCGTTCTCAACTCTATGGCTCTGTGTCTACTAGCCTCGTTCTCAACTCTCTGGCTCTGTGTCTACTAGCCTCGTTCTCAAACATAGCAGAACTCTCTGGCTCTGTGTCTACTAGCCTCGTTCTCAACTCTATGGCTCTGTGTCTACTAGCCTCGTTCTCAAATCTATGGCTCTGTGTCTACTAGCCTCGTTCTCAACTCTATGGCTCTGTGTCTACTAGCCTCGTTCTCAAACATAGCAGAACTCTCTGGCTCTGTGTCTACCAGCCTCATTCTCAACTCTATGGCTCTGTGTCTACTAGCCTCGTTCTCAACTCTACGGCTCTGTGTCTACTAGCCTCGTTCTCAAACATAGCAGAACTCTCTGGCTCTGTGTCTTCTAGCCTCGTTCTCAAACATAGCAAAACTCTCTGGCTCTGTGTCTACTAGCCTCGTTCTCCACTCTATGGCTCTGTGTCTACTAGCCTCGTTCTCAAACATAGCAGAACTCTCTGGCTCTGTGTCTACCAGCCTCGTTCTCAACTCTATGGCTCTGTGTCTACTAGCCTCGTTCTCAACTCTCTGGCTCTGTGTCTACTAGCCTCGTTCTCAAACATAGCAGAACTCTCTGGCTCTGTGTCTACTAGCCTCGTTCTCAAACATAGCAGAACTCTCTGGCTCTGTGTCTACTAGCCTCGTTCTCAAACATAGCAGAACTCTCTGGCTCTGTGTCTACTAGCCTCGTTCTCAAACATAGCAGAACTCTCTGGCTCTGTGTCTACTAGCCTCGTTCTCAAACATAGCAGAACTCTCTGGCTCTGTGTCTACTAGCCTCGTTCTCAAATCTATGGCTCTGTGTCTACTAGCCTCGTTCTCAACTCTATGGCTCTGTGTCTACTAGCCTCGTTCTCAACTCTCTGGCTCTGTGTCTACTAGCCTCGTTCTCAAACATAGCAGAACTCTCTGGCTCTGTGTCTACTAGCCTCGTTCTCAAACATAGCAGAACTCTCTAGCTCTGTGTCTACTAGCCTCGTTCTCAAACATAGCAGAACTCTCTGGCTCTGTGTCTACTAGCCTCGTTCTCAAACATAGCAGAACTCTCTGGCTCTGTGTCTACTAGCCTCGTTCTCAAACATAGCAGAACTCTCTGGCTCTGTGTCTACTAGCCTAGTTCTCAACTCTATGGCTCTGTGTCTACTAGCCTCGTTCTCATACATAGCAGAACTCTCTGGCTCTGTGTCTACTAGCCTCGTTCTCAACATAGCAGAACTCTCTGGCTCAGTGTCTACTAGCCTCGTTCTCAACTCTCTGGCTCTGTGTCTACTAGCCTCGTTCTCAAATCTATGGCTCTGTGTCTACTAGCCTCGTTCTCAACATAGCAGAACTCTATGGCTCTTTGACGACAAGCCAACCTCTAAGTCTCTACTATGATTTAAAGTTTATTCCATAATTTTTATTGCATAATTGATTTTGATTTTTAAAAATTATTTTTTCGCTTTCAGAAAAGAAAAAAAGGCATTGCATCAGAACTTTGAATGGTCTTAACTATCATGATGTCGGATTTTCACTATTTTTTCTAGTTTACGAGATCTAAACGGGAAGGACGGACCACACAAAACTAATAGCGTCTTTTCCCCTTTCGGGGGCCGCTAAAAAACAAAATTTTCAGTTATTTAATCATCGGTAAATAATTATTTTGTTTGGTATCGAAAAAGTGAAGTAAATTTTACTCATTGAGAGAAGTGGCTGTATATGAGGTGTTATTTCCCTTTTTTCGTTTGGACACGTTTTTTCCCCCCACTTTCTATTATAGGATCAAGTCGAAAGTTTGCATAATTATGACAATATATGAATTAATAAAAAATTAAGCAAATCAATAAGTGGTAATTAATTGATTCTGTTTTATGTAAACTAAGAAGCTTATTCCTGCACTACGAGATCTATGGCAGTGATTTAGTCCAGCCTTCCTAATGTAGACCGTATACAGATTTGAACACTCCAAAATGCAATGCCTGTTTTTAAGACTTTTTTTTCTGTTTCTAGCTTATTTAAAACATTGATTAAATGCGTCTTTTATATCACATCAACAAGATGATGGGATACTCCAGTCTTCAATAGATAGTGGGGTTTCTATCGACACAGAATAGTTAAATTGAGAAATGAGAGAGAGAAACAGTAAATGACAAAGAGACACTTAGAGACACAGAGAGACACAATGGGACCGAGAAACACACATAATCACGTAGACACACCGAGACACAGAGAGAGAGACACGCAGAAAAAGTTACACAGAGAGACACAATAAGGCAGTTACACACACCGAAAGACACAGAGAGAGACAATAAGAGACACGCTTAAAGAATTGAGAGATAGAGAGAAACACAATAAAATAGAGACACACAGAAACACAGAGAGAGACACACACACACTCACAATGACGCAGAGACACACACCTTGAGGCAAAGGGACAATTAAAGACAAAAGCACAGAGAGAGGCTAGCAGAGACACAGAGGAACAAAGAGAGACAAGGACTTAGAGAGACACAGCGAGAGAAAGACACTGAGAGAGGCACACACCCAGAAAAACGGACGAATAGAGGCATAGAGAGAGAGAAAGAGAGACACAAATAGAGAGACAGACAGAGCAAAAGCGAGACACACAGAAAAATAGAAACACTGAGAAAGAGAGAGAGAAATTGAGACCAAAAAAAAAAGCGATAAGGAAACGAGACTTAAGAACAGTTATAAAGAGCAACAAATCAAAGTGGCAGACGGCAGGCCAGGTTGTTCTACAAATTCAAGTCATTTCACCTAGTGCCAGCGCATGTAGCGAGGAATGAATGATGGCCAAACTGGCATCTCTCATATCAAATCTCAAGCGTAACCATTTTGTAAGCAAAAAAAAAAAAATTAAAGGAGGTTAACTTTAGTACTTTTTTTTTTATTTTTATACTATTGAATGATTTGATAAAAACTACCTACAAACAGCATTTTGACTCTACAATCCATGGATCGCTCTGGCCTTCTTCAACACATCTTTCCATTCAAATGTCTACTGAGCCTTTCGTCTTTATGCCCGAAAATGTATTGTAGATCTGCCTCTACATCAGTGATGCTCAAAATACGGCCCGCGGGCCAGATCCGGCCCCCAATGTGGTTTCATCCGGCCCGCCAAAATGTTGGCACAATGTGTAGAAAATCGCCCATTCAAAAAAAAAAAAAAGGTTGACAAATGTATCTTTATCTACGTTACGGTCCCCAATTTTTTCTTTAGTTAATTGGTACTATGACCTTTAATATTTGTATGCTTTTTAAATGGGGCTCTGAATGTAGAATCTATCAGAAAAAGTGAACGGATCTTTACAAAATAATCAGCTAACATATTTGATTTGTAAAGAAAGTGTGACTGTTTAAAAAAGAAAAACGTATAAACGGCATTACAAGACAAATATGGCGGCATTCTTGATTTAAGCCGCTAATAAAAGATAACTATGCCTACAGAGTGTAGATCGGTAGGAATATTTACTAAAAAGAGACAAGAAAATGAGTCAGTTGTAAAGCTAGCTATAAAGTTGCTAATATTTTAAGAACAGAAATTAGGCCATTATCTGACGCGTAAAAAAAAAAAGCTTCAAATATACAATTCATTAATGTAAGCACTTAATATAGATCCAAGGGTTTCTAATCAAATAACTTCAAATTCAGGTCAATTTTCTATCGTTCGTATACGTTTTCGTTGATGTGGCCCGCGACACGAGTGCTGGAGATTAAAATGGCTCGCGGGTCAAATGAGGTTGGGCATCACTGCTCTACATTATCAATCCATCGTATTCGTGGTCTGCCTTTGAGTCGCCTGCATTTTGATTTCTGCCGGTATACAATTTTCGCTCCTCTGTTCTCTGACATTCTTTCGAGGTGACCTACCCAACTTTGTTCTCCCTCCCCCCCCCCTCCGTCACTAGAGAGGTCTTCATATAATTTCTCCTGTTAGGTATGTTTCTTTATTATTTTTTAAAAAAAAAAATTTCCTTTTTCATGTATCTAGCAAATTGTATTTGTCGGTGTCCAGGCTTTACTTGTGTACAAAACACGTGATCTTATGGTAGCTTTGTAAATAGTTTTCTTAGTTTAAAGAAGAAAACAAAAAGTAAAAAAAAAGAAGGCAAGGGTTTATTTAGTGGCGTAGCTAGAAATTTGCCATAATTTGGGGCCCGGGAACTTGATCTCATTGGGTGCCCCTGCATTTTGCTTAGTATTTAATATTAAGGTAAAAAACACTCATTTGGGAGCCCCCTCAAGTGGGGGCCAGGGGGACTTTCAAATTATTCTGTTTGATTTCAAAATAAGGGGAAAATATACTACTTAATGAGAGGTGGATAGCTATATGGATTTATTCCCTTTATTACGATTTGACATTTCCGCCCCCCCCCACTTCCCATTCTCTGATCAAGTTGAAGTTTTGCATAATTATTCATAGTCAATAACAATACACAAATCAATTAAAAAATTAACCAATTATTAATCATTTAGTACTAATTAATTAATTTTGTTTTATATAGCAGAAAGTGAGATAAACCCCGTAATTTTCAGATAAATGGCGGTACTGAGCGGTTCCTTCCCTTAGGTAAGCTTTGTTTTTAAAAAGTATTCTTTTTTTTTTTTGTTTTCCGTTGCTTGTGTCCTATATATTTGCACTGGGACACTGGGAGGAGAACAAGAGACTCAATGTACTAGTATCAGATGACAGAGAAGGTAAAACGAGGCAGACAACAAAAAGATTGTATTCCTACGCCCAGATTGAACAGCTGCTATAACAATAGGTGGACATTTCATGACTATACCCTTGAATTACTCACCAGAACCGTCATTAAATGACGGTATTAACAGGTTGTTTTTATTATCTGTGTCTGGGTGGTTCAAAGTTTAACCATCTGAATGATCTCACACCATGTAGACTACATGGAAAGAATTTTTTTGTTTTCAAAGAGGAACATTTTTAGTAATGACATGTTCATTCCCCCCCCCCCCCCCAGATTACTTTTCCTCCGCCTTTACCCTTACATTCTCCACTCTTCAACACCGTCATCGCAGCTTGAAGAAAAAAAAAAGGAAACATTCCTTTCTCAAACCGGAACTTGTTAACATTTTAGATATTAATAGACTCACCCCCCCCCCAGGTCTCTCCCCTACCACCTAAAGAAAGAGGCTTGTAAGGAGAGAAAAGGTTAAAAAGGATCACTGGATGATGGATACAGTCTGGGTGGATGTCGGAGCGGGGGGACTGGATGATGTGCCGAGGTGTAACAAGAGTAGGAAATGATGGTCACTTGCTCCCAAGGTAACGATGGACGATTCTGGTTATTTCCGCAGCGATTCGATTCACCTTAGCCGTATGGTTTCAACGATACCCCATGATGTTTCGATACCTAAAAACACTCATCAAATATCGCAGTTTTGCTTAAATTTTTTTTCACAAGAAACAAAGGGTCAAATACTGAAACGATTGAATACTCAACCAATGCTATCATGATGTACGGCTAAGTGGCATAAACCTTAGCGAGGTGGCTCTAGTTCGAATCTTAATGTAGACTAGGCTGAGATTAGTAGGCCTATTAATTATGTTGGAGGAACTCACGAAATTCATCCATCTCTGAAGATACTTGATGTATTAAAACAAAACAAACGAAACAAGCTTATAAAAGTGAAAGAACCCCACACTTACAAGCTTTGATTTTAAAAACGTATTGTTTTTTATATTGCTTGTTTGAAACTTCAATTTAAAAGAAATAAGATTTAAAAATGTTTAGCAGTTACGAAATAAAAAAAAAGGAAATAGCATTTCTGTTAGCTAGTTTGTAAAATGTCTATAACTTTTACTTGAGTAGACCATAGAAAAACTTGAAATCGAAAATATAAAATGGACGGCCACCTTCTGGGGAGCAGACAGGAGCTTGTCAGCAGATATACAGTGCTGAGAATAATGACCTAATGATATCTGATGTATACAGCTCACCCAGAGGCAAGACCACGTGACATAGGTGTTGATGCGCGCCAGGTGTGTCTTGCGTCTGCCGGACACTGGCAAATTGCTGAGGAGTACAAAATAAACTAGTCTCCGGAGAGGGTGAAAAAACTAGCTGTCCACTCAGAGGGTGAGAGATCTAACGTGCTGTCCACTCAGAAGGTGAAAGATCTAACGTGGCTGTCCACTCAGAAGGTGAAATATCTAACGGGCTGTCCACTCAGAAGGTGAAGGATCTAACGTGGCTTTAGTTGGTTGTCCACTCTAGATGTAAAAGATTTGGTTATAATGTAAAGAAACTTTCTTGATATTTGTTGTTGAATATGAAACTCGTATTCTTTGCTACCTTGCAAGTTTATATTGACATTTTTTAAATATTCTACTTCACTAGCGTTTTTTAGGGTTCACTAATCTTTTTTTTTTTGTTTTGTTTTCTATATTTTTGTTTGACAACCTACAGATTTGTGTGTTTTCCAAAACTATTTGAGTACATTTATTTCTATAACTTGTTCAGCCCCTACCCAATCTGAAAATTAGCTTTCCCTACCGTCTGCGTATTGCGCCGCCGAAATATTTCTAAAACTTTACCAAATCTTTATCATAGAAATGATAAGTTTAAAATTTGGTTTATATAATTTTTTTTTCTCCTTAGCAGTTTAAAAAATGATTTCAAACAGTTCTCCCGCCAGTGTACTTCCTGTCCATGAGGCGGTGCACGGGAGAGGCAGATAGCAGACGGCTGCTCATTTTTGAGGACATTTTTTATTCTATTGATTCAGTAGGTGCAACAGCATATGGAGTAATTCCGGTATCACTGTAGAACTCTTTTTCACACTTTTTACGATGTTTTTTAGCAACAAGCTTTTTTTTTTTTTTTGTAAAGGCGTAGACTTACACCACTTGATTGAAGCTTAAAAAAAATCTCGTAATATGATGATAGTGTGTGTTTTTATTTTTAAATAAATAATGGAATAAAAAAAACCGGGATAAATTGATATAATTTTACATTGATGTGAGTATATCATTAAAACATCTAACATAAACATATCACATTCAAGTAGCGACAAAAATTGACCAGTGTTCTCGTTGGTTCACGAGTCAATATGAGCTTCAGATAATGAGCCTAGACATGCACCCTTTTAATCTATTCAATTTGCACCCATGTAAACCTTCTTAAATACAAACTTTGCTTTTCTTTTATTGTACATGATGGATGGATAGTGGTCGAAGATGAGCACATTTCACATTTTCTATGAGCAAGGAGATGGCTATAAAGTTCTATCCTCGCTTTAAAAAGTGGGCCACACACCTGCATGGGTAAGTTGGATCTACTGAAGATAAGCCTGCTTCTTCTCTCAGCCATTTGTAAGCTCTGCGTTCTTAAATGCTGGCCGTTCTCCTTGTCTCGCATCTCGAGACTCCGACACCAACGGCTTAACGCCATCAGGAGCGATAGAGAGCCAGTGGTTCCAAGCCGTGAAGGAGCTCTTAAGGGTGACTTTCTAATGCTTGTGTTGACCCCACTGAGAGCGCTTCCCTGCACACAGCTACCCCTGAGGAGGTCGTTCGGGAAGGTTCTTGTCTAGTCTTCGGACCACATGTCCCACCCAATCGAAATTGGGACCTTCTTGAAGGGGCGTGGATATTTGTTTATATGTGACAACTGTAGGACTTCAACGTCTGATATGTGGTCAGACCAGTTCACCTGTTGAATTTTTCTTAGCGTAGCTGGAAGCCGTTGAGGTTTTTGACGAGGATGGATATGCATCTTTTTGTTTTTCTTTGGTTTTAATGTAGCTCCGTTCAAGTTTCTCTATTCATAAAAAGCATAGGTCAACTCTGTCAGTCTGTTTGTCTGTCTGGGTGAATTCTTTAACAAATTTTAATTCCGCTTTCATTTTCAGGTCAAGTTGAAATTTATCCCATTTTTTTCACAGTCGAAGACAATACGCGAATCAAACACAAATTAACCAATTAGTAAATCAGTTAGTGGTAATCAATTAATTTTGTTTTGTATAGGTGAGTTAAGCCGTGCAGTGTTGAAATATGTGGCAGTGTTTGTGTGGTGCTTTTCATTGTTTAGTTTTGATTTTTAAAATTCTGTTTTTTTTTTGTTTTACGAATTGGTATTCTATTATATAGTTATATATCCTTTGTGTTCTACATATATCTACAATGAAATTTAAAATCTGTATATATTTATCAATAAAAGTCAAGTTTCTTTGTTAACAAAAAAGACTTTCTAACAATATTACCAATTCATACAAAAGTTAATAAAAGGGTAAGGTGGATTAGCTTTCTGAATCTACAGCCCAACCAGCGCCCATCAACAAGCATCATATTCAGCTTTTTTGATTGACGAAATTTAGACATTTGTGTTGCTATAGACGCCATATTTGGGTTGCTATAAACATCCTTTTGGGTTGATATTAACATTTTTTTGTGTTGGCTGCCTATCTAAGAGTCGGGTTAAAATAGCCTCTTTGACGTATCGCGTCCTGCACCAGAATCTCCTCAGGCGTTAATTGAGTTTAAAGTATGCTGAGGGGGGCAACCATTTTGATGTTGCACTTTTCAGGTGACTTTCAATTTCATTTGCCCTAAACAACCCCATGTTCCTACACCGCCAACCCCAACCCCCTGTGTTTTTTTTTGCTGTTGTTGACTTCTGCTTGTATATGATAATTTGATCGCGCTTGTGTGTGTGTGTTTAAGCTAAGATAAATAGTGTTTATGTTTGGGTGTGTGTGTACTTTGATTGCTTCCTAAGCAGTTCTACTTGCTTAACACCTAGCTGGAGCTCAGAATAATACCAAAAAGGTAACGTAACATGACTTAATTTTTTTATGAGGTAATTTTGATACAGTAAGTACATGCAGCGATCTTCACCTCTGGCCTGCTAAGTGCTCTGTCTTTCTATACCTCGAACTAAAATCAAAGCAGGGGGAAAAGATTGGGGAAAATGGGAGGAGGGGGAGGAAAGATAGATTCATGCTCAGAATTTAAAATTGTTACTAATTAAAGATATGTTCCTTTTCTTTTTAAAGCAATCCCCGTGTCGGAAGAGTCGCTAAAGGTTTTATGCTGTCTGTCTGTTCGCCTGCTACATTTAGATATCAAAAAGCTAAAAGCGCTATCGAAAGTTGAATATCAGCATAAATTGTGTTGTGCTAGAAGTAGGTGCCACGGTAATAAGCGGTAATCTGAGAGCAATCTCCACCTCTTTTTGATTTAATCCAATAAGAAAAACGTTTTATTTACTAATTTGTATATGAATTAAAAGCAGGCCTATATATGCACTATTTTTGTGAAATCAAACTATGCATATTACATCCACATGTAAAAACTCGAGACCGAAGAGGCAGTGCGTGTAAATCCGCTATCGTCTGCTGTATCACTCCGCGATTGCTTTGTGTGAACGTAACGAGCGAAAATAGGTGGAATTTTAAACTGTGAGGAAGATCTTCAGGGGCTCGGTGTACACTGTTATGTACAGCTGAGTACATTAGATCGATGTGCGCGATGTAGAACTGGTGTAGACCTTGTGAACCATTGGACAGATGAAGTAAAGGTCATCTGTTTCTATGGCCAGCGGATAACTAGGGTGTCATGTGGCCAGCACGACGACCGAACGCTTTACTTTCCCCAAATTATGTCAGGTAGACAGGTATCCAATACAGTTGGATGAACTCTTAAAATCCAAAAATTATAAATCCCGTCTTCACCAAGATTCAAATCCGTGAGCCGAGCAATAAGGACTGGTACGCATACTTCAAACTTGACACGCCATATCGTAGTGCTTAGTTTAAAATTGATACGCCACATTGCAATAGGCACTATAGAACTGATGCGTCACAATGCTTTATGTAAATGAGGAAAATGAAGAAGGGTTTTATATCAGGAAAGTAAGAAAGAATCACAGCAAATCTCTTGAACTGTTGACTCAGTGACTGACTGATGTGTATGTGTGACAGAGAGGACCAACTTACAGAGAGTACGGCTCAATATGAGATGAAAAACAAAATTTGACTAAGAAAATACAAAATACAATTGGAGGATCAATTATTAGCAAATATACGGTTTCAATCGTTCTTCCGTCTTCTGCGAGCCTTAACTCTTTCTCTTCGTAATTATTTAAGACTAAGACTAAGACTAAGACTGCTTTATTGATCCTTACGGAAATTTGTTGTGATTACAAGGACTCGTTTCTCATATAAAGACAACACAACAGAAAAATACACATAAATAAATAAATATTTACCACATCTGGTGGAATCAACGTTGGTATCGTCAGTTAGGAGAGAAAGAGTTAATGTTGAATAAGTCTACGAATGGTAAAATAAGGATAATCTTAAGAGAGAGAGAGAGAGAGAGAGAGAGAGAGAGAGAGAGAGAGAGCGGTTAGTTAGCATTTGAGCTAGTATCTAGGTATACGTTTACAAGCTAGATCTATGCATAAAATATATTTGTTGCGCTATAAAGAGGCTCAGTAGTGTGATGGTCGTTCTCAACTTCTAAATTTAGGTTTAGACATAATGCACATTTATTTTACCTTCAAAAAAAAATATCTAAAAATATATTTCAAATATGTTTTGAGATATTTTTCAGTGACTACATACTTTATGCATCACCAACAATGCACATTTTGTTTTCACAAAAAACTTAAGTGGGGCTACGCTTTTAAATCCTGTTCAGGACTCGGCATAAAAAAGGGTCTCTCTCTCTCTCTCTCTCTCTTTTAAAGATAGATTTGTCATCAAGTACGCGATAC
Source organism: Biomphalaria glabrata (assembly GCF_947242115.1). Taxonomy (NCBI): domain Eukaryota; kingdom Metazoa; phylum Mollusca; class Gastropoda; family Planorbidae; genus Biomphalaria; species Biomphalaria glabrata. Next base: position 14,740,034 of record NC_074725.1, on the reverse strand, counting down.
GGATATTAAAACATTAAATGTTTTATTTCCCGCCAAGAACCCGAGATATACCTTCAGCAGACGAGCACTGGGTTATCTCCCCTCTCTGGTAACGTCTGCTAACTAAAGATGTTAACGCCGTAATCTCCATCAGGGGTACACCCCTCCCTCTTTCCCTATCTCTGACGAAGCGCCGCCATTGAAGGACTCCTGCCCCACTCTTTTAGTTTTGGCTACTGGCTACCTTAATACAAAATTGCACTAGTACATAATACTGATCAGGCAATAAAACAGACACGTGGCGGGAAAGGAAGGATTAGCGACATCTTTCTTGCTTCTTTACAGGCTGCTCAAAGGTATAGGCTGCCCTGATAGATTTTAATGGACACCAGAGAGAGAGAGAGAGAGAGAGAGAGGGAGAGAGAGAGAGAGTGAGAAGAGAGAGAGAGAAAGTGTGTAAGAGAAAGTGAGAGAGTGTATGCAAGAGAAAGAGAGTGAACGTATTAGGGAGTAAGTGCGTGTGTGTGTGCGTCTGTGCAAGAGATTGTGTGTGACAGACTGAGTGAGTATGAAAGAGAAAGTAAAGCGATTAATAAAGAGAAATGGCTATAGATTAACAAAGAGAAATGTAACGAGTCTAATAAAGGAAATTTAAAAGAGAGAGAGGGTGGATAGTGAACAGAGGGTGGAATGAGGCAGGGAAGAGAGACAGAAGGAGACAGAGAGAGAGAGGGGGTAGTGAACAGAGGGTGGAATGAGGCAGGGAAGAGAGACAGAAGGAGACAGAGAGAGAGAGGGGGTAGTGAACAGAGGGTGGAATGAGGCAGGGAAGAGAGACAGAAGGAGACAGAGACAGAGAGAGAGTTGCTCTGAAAGGTAAAAGAAAAACAAAACAAAACAATCGAAGACTTTAAAAAAAACAACGAAGTGTTGTAAAGAGCAGCCAAGAACGTAGCCCTACTACTATTGTCCAGATAAGCCTGAACGTGCTCTGTATCACAAGACATTTGATGGGTACCTGTTCTCTTGGAATTGACTCAAAGGCGCTCTGCCTCTGATACACCAAATTGTTTTGTTTCATTTATCGGGATGTTGATGTGTGCAATAGATAGTCCTTATTTTTAACTTTCTGAGCATGTTTTTTTTTTTTTGTTTTTGTTTAGAGCCCAACTCTGAGATTGACTGCCTCCCGCACCACACCATTCCCCAAGCAAGAAAAAAATAATTCTTTTCTAGCAAAACATAACCAAAGCGAACTGAATAACCCGCAGAGTCAGACATAACATACAGACTCGAACTGCAAGAGCCACGCTGAGCTTTACTGACATATTATTCAATAATAATATAAACATCATTTTATTACATAAAATATTCTACCGCAGCCCAGATCCACTCGACTTCCACATAGCTTAATAGTACACTGTCTCCTACAGAAGTAGTCCACATTGGAAGAGCAGAGATATTAGATGACACATGTTGTATTCAAAGCACATTCAGAAAACAATTACACACCCCTGGTGTTGTTCTTGGCCAAACCGGGGGTGGGGGTGGGGGGAAAACAACAACAAAACATTAACATATGAGTGTGTGTGTGTTTAAGTCAATGTTAGATTGGTTAGGTTGGTGTGTTTAGTCTTTTCTCACAGGGGGGATGTGACTCAGTCTGAGTGGACCAAAATTAATCCCGTTAAATTTATGACCACCGGCTTATGCCACTCGGAAAACTATTTGATACCAAGGGGCTTTACTCTAGAAAACCTGAAGATCACAGAACAAATCGGAGTGCATTATTGGATTAGTCACTTCATAATGGTCTTCTGATGGGGAATTTAAATTTACAACAGTTTTACAAAGAAGAATTTGAGATTTTCATTTATGTCAGAAAAAAAACAAACTATAAATAGCAAGCCTATTGGTGTCTCCGGTGTAGAGACAAATGGAAGTGCTGATACGATTTTTGTTTAAAGTTATATGATAATTTTTGTGTTCAACTCACTCCTTCATGGAGAAACATGGGGGGTGGGCGGAGAGCTGATCTCAAAAATGGCTCTAACGATTTTCCTAGAATTTTAACAGCTGGTGTATATCGCTGAGAAAAGAATTACTAGCTCCCACTTGGGAAAAAAATCTAGTTTGAACGTCATAATTTTTCAAAGTAAAAATAAATAAATGTAAATTTGGCTAGAGTCTAAATCTAGGTCTGGATCCTACATCGGTTTTGCAAGGTCTATCGCGTTCTTGAAAGGACTATCGCGTTCGGGAATTTCCGAATGTAAGGCATTATTGATTCAACAGTTTAATAAATTAATGTTAAATTAAGGTAAATTTTGCGCATTGTCTTTAAAAAAAATCTAGATGCTTATTAAATGCTTATCGAAATGCTTATTATTGGAATATTAAAAGTTGTACTAGATCTATACATTCACTTCACCAGGATTCTTTCTCGGGGAGAAGGGGGCGGGGTAAAAACATGTTTTTAAATCTAACATTCATTAATTTTGAAGAGAAATACAATCGCTCAATAAGTTGCATAAAGGTGTCTTTTTTATAAAAAAAAAAAAGTATTTAAAATGTTGTTCTTGTTACCACCCGCAGGAACAAAATGCTCTAAGCTCATTCATTTGTTGCTCAACATTATATGAATATATCTCCAATAATGAAATAATTTAGGAATAAAGTTAGATTCTAAAGAATCTTGATTGTGTCCGAAAATGACCTTTTTTTTATAAGCATTGACGTCGTTAGGGGATGCGAGGGGTGCGGACCGCAACGGCTGACAACCTAAAGTGATCTAATGCCCACACATTCTTAATTTGACTTTATTTGACCTGCTCTCTTCTTTGTGTTGTCGACGCCTGGAGAATGACGTTTTTAGAGCTCAGAATACAGGATAACACTTTGGCGACTGGGCTCTGCTTACAGCATCTCCTCAAGTATAAGTTTGAGAAACAAGATGCTAAATGCAGTGGCGAAGCATCCATGGCGCGAAGGGGCTCAATGAACCCGGGCCCACGACCATTAGGGGCCCACTGCGCTTGGGCCCATGACTCTTGACTTGTTGAGAACTTGAAAGGCGACACCAAAGTGAAAAAATAAATTCACTTTTGTAAAAAAAAAAACGATAAAAAAATAAAATTTAAAAAGCACCCTCAAAATTTCCTGAATGTTGTTTCAAAATTGATATAAACTTCAAAACCAGTGTTTGAAGCTTTAATGTAAGGACTTGCTTTGAATCAGGTTTTGTAAATTGTAATGGTGGCTAGCCCTAACCGTGCGTTTAGGGTGACAATCGTTTCCATATCGTCCCATTTTTTTTTCCTTGTCTGTTCATAAAACCATTGTTTGTATTACAGGAATGGAGGGGGGGGGTGATGGGGAGAGTTTGGTTAAGAAACAGGGATAGTCCTGATCGACACTAATTACAATATCGATACAGCTGCAAATTATTCATTTTTTTCAAAGCTGAATATGTTTTTATTTTGTTTTGTATTTAAAATATGTAATATCAATTTCTATCTTATTACAACATCATAGCGTTCAGGCTGATCCGTCAGCTGGTAGGCGCACCAACATAATCATTAATTATGAACAATTTTGGATCTTCGCTCTTATTAATGAACATGAAAATCTGATTTTGTTTTGACCACTCGCTTATGCTCCTATATCTGCGACTATGAATTTATAATTGATGAACTCCAACGGGTATATTACAATGAACAGTGTATTTGATCATGAACTATATACAACTTCTTAATAACCTTGACTGCTCAATATTATTATATGCTCGTATATCTGCGACTATGAATTTATAATTGATGAACTGCAGCGGGTATATTAGTTTGAACAGTGTAAATGATCAGAAACTATATACAACTTCTCAATAACCTTGACTGCTCAACGTGGATGCGTTAACCTGTTTGTCTTGTGTGTTATTGCTATAAGCATGAAAGTAGCGCTATATAAAAGCCATATATATATATAAAGTATAATCTGGTAGTCTGACCAAAAAAAAAATTAGTCTGACATAAAAAACAACAACTATTGAATCCGAAGAAGTTTACATTGTGAAATAGTGTAAGACATTCAATCAAGACGATGCGTCCTCGAAAGTATACAAAAACATCAGAAAATTGCTAAGAATATTAAAATTTGACAGGAAATCAAAGCATAACAGATTCAAAACGAGATAATAGATCTGTTGGGCAATGCAGTTCTGGAAAAAATACCGGAACTATAGGTCACTATAGGATATCAATTATGTACCATTTGTCTCTTTCATTGGTGACAGCGCTCAAGACAAATAAAAAGTTGATATCAAATTCGTATTATTTTGTTGATACTGTTTAGTGATCTCCGTTGACGGAACATCCAAAGAAATAGAAATTAGATAGTCATTTCTAGGTTTTCATATTTGTCAGTATCAAACGTCAGCAGAATTTGTTGAACAAATGCTCCAAGTAATTAAAAAAACAACATTATCCTTAAATAAACTACGAGGCTAAAGCTATGAAGGTTCTTCCAATATGATTGAATACTAGAAGAAGAAGCCGCTCGCGCATTAAGAAATAGATGCACTGGTTTCTTACTTTGCTACTTAGAAGGCCAGAGAAATGTTCAGTCAATAAATATTCGATCTATTTACTGTAAAATAATGGACGTAGAACTAGATACTAGTTTGTATCAATGCTTCAAAGTTTGACACTTAGGAGTGCTTTAGGAGTGTCAATGTGTGGAATGGGAACTAGAACTCATAAAACATTTCTTTATATATTTGAAACTCCGTTAACTCGTTTCATTCTGTTCAAAAATCGTCAATCGTAATAAGATGATTAAAAAGCTACTCTGCTTGCATTGGAATGTCTTTTTGTCAATGTACCGATACACTCAGATTACTCAATTGTTTTGCCATACATTGTATTCGTCTTATTGGGGGCCCACCAATATATTCTTGAACCCGGACCCACGGGTATCATGCTACGCCACTGGCTAAATGGTACCTTCGGCTATGCATGTCCGGATAGATTTCCACTTTTCATGGCCAATTCATTTCTTGTGATAATGTTTGTTTTGGTTTTGTTTTTCTAATGTTGAGGAGTGAGGCGCTTGTTTTACAGTTATGTACCAAAGAAAGTTCAATAGTGTGATACTACTATATACATTTAATCATTGTATCTCGCGTCTTATAAAGAATAGTTGATTATACTCTCATAAGTCATGAATTTGAAGTCTAATGGAACAATATACTTAATTAATTGTCGGCTATGAAGTATAATTGATATTAAATTATATTTAAACAAGGTTACAAAGACAGTTTGCTTGGAAACACAAACTCAAAATCGGCCCCCGAAGTGGTCCACCCAGGTAGGCTTCAATATTTTCAGAAAGAAAATCCAAATGAAATTATATCAAAGACAAATGAGAGATAAGAATGGAGAAAGAAGGTTGACAGATCTTGTGTAGTGCCCCAACGGTGCAGCAGATCAAAGGATAGGTGCAAGTGAATGCAAAGTTAGATGTGAACCTGGCCTAACTAGATCCCCTTTCAGACCTTGTAGTCTATAGGGCAGATGATGTAAAGTTCATCTGTTTTTAGTGGCCTACGGTTAACGAGTGTGTCATGTAGCCAGCACAACGACCAACAGCTTTTACTTTTCCCCAACTAATATCAGGTACCCATTAGAGCTGGTTAGACTCAGAGGCGCCCAAGGATTCCGAAGTTGAAAATCCCAGTCTTCACCAGGATTCGAACCCGGAACCCTCGGTTCGGAAGCCAAGCAATTTACCGATCAGCTACCGCGCCTCTCCTGGCCTAACTGAAGTCTTCCTTCTCTCTCTCTCCCAATCTCTCTCACACCTTCTCTCTCTCCCTCTCTCTCATACGCTCTCTGTATCCCATTTTCTTGTTCATACTGTGTGATTTTTTCTCTCTCACGTATTCTCTCACACAGCAGCCCCGGAACTCTCAGCCTCTCTCTCTCTCTCTCTCTCTTAGGCTCTGTTACAATGCTACAACCAGTACTTTTGTATACAAAAACATCACATAAAAAGAAACTAAAATGTTACCAACGAAGAGGATGGGAGCTACCCCTCCCTTGGTATTACCCCTCACTCCCCCCCCCATTCTTTATTCGCATCCCCCCTCCCCCCCCCCCCAGCGAGGTCATAACACCCCAGTAGTCCCCGATGAACCCACCTTCCCGGTACTGTGGTCCTAATGCGGACCACATGACTACACCGACTGCCTCAATGAAATGTATTAACTCTTACAGAGCAGTGACAAGATGCCCGACACATTGCGGCAACCACAGGGCCTGATTCTGAAGTACACAAGCAGCGCCCCCTTCCACCACCCTCGCCCCCGCACTACCTCGCTTCTCCGCCCTTAAAAGACCGGACAACAGAAATGTAGAGCAGTTTAGAAAAAAAAAAAAGAGTCGTGAAGAGTTAGTACCCTTGAATAACATGGCCGCCCCTGAGGAAGTTTGTCTTTCAAATGTTAAAGTAAACCCTCAGCAGAGTTTTAGGTAGTTGACAAGAGTGTACATCCTTGTGTTCTTCATTCATCCGATATCTTCTCTCTCTCTCTCTCTCTCTCTCTCACACACACAGTCTGCCTAGTTGTGTGATATGCGCTCTGGACTTTAGTTCAATGATCTTAATGGTCCTGGAATCGAACCCTGCTCGCCGCCCTGAGGATGTAATCGGCACCTTCGATATGGGGTCATGGAGGTGACAAGGTCATACTCTTCAAATCTGAAGGAACATCCGAAACACGTACAGCAACACTCTGCCTCTCTCCCTATCCTATGTCTCTCTCCCACTCCACTCTCTGCCTCTCTCCCTATCCTATGTCTCTCTCCCACTCCACTCTCTGCCTCTCTCCCTATCCTGTGTCTCTGTGTCTCTCTCCTACTCCACTCTCTGCCTCTCTCCCTATCCTGTGTCTCTCTCCCACTCCACTCTCTGCCTCTCTCCCTATCCTGTGTCTCTCTCCCACTCCACTCTCTGCCTCTCTCCCTACCCTGTGTCTCTCTCCCACTCCTTGCTCTGCCTCTCTCCCTATCCTCTGTCTCGTGTCTCTCTCCCACTCCACTCTCTGTCTCTCGTTATCCTGTGTCTCTCTCCCACTCCACTCTCTGCCTCTCTCCCTATCATGTGTCTCTCTCCAACTCCACTCTCTGCCTCTCTCCCTACCCTGTGTCTCTCTCCCACTCCTTGCTCTGCCTCTCTCCCTATCCTCTGTCTCGTGTCTCTCTCCCACTCCACTCTCTGTCTCTCGTTATCCTGTATCTCTCTCTCACTCCACTCTTATACACACTCTTTCAGTTTTTTTCTTCATTTCCTTTCTCTCTCATACTTTCTCTCTCTCCACACACACACTCTCTCTCTCTCTCTCTTTTTCTTTTCGACTCATGAATAAGGTTGCCACCCATGGGTAAAATTTGTTTTTGTTCTGAATTAGAAAGAAAAAGTGAGACAGACAGACAGACGGACAGACAGAGAGAGGTGAGGAAATTGAAAAAAAAAAAGAAAAAAAAAAAAGACACGGGCCAAATATTAAAGTCCAATATTTGTAAAATATAGTTGCCCCCCCCCCCCCATGACACCAACAGCAAAGACTAGTTCTGTTTCAGTAAGGTAGGGAGTACTCTTGCCAAGTGAGATGGTACCCTAGTGATGAGAGATGCTTTAAAATATTTAAAATTTTGAAGACGTAGTTGATGAAGTAGGGGGAGGGGCAGATGGGAGGAGGGAGGTTAAAGGTCATACATGTTATCATCTATAGGGAGGTAAAGGTCATACATGTTATCATCTATAGAGAGCAGAAAAACTCATAAAAGAAAATAAAAAAATAATCACAAGAACTTCTAATATATACATCTCAAGAGTTGACGGAGCTGGGGGGGGGGGATGATCTCTGTACGTGCTGACAATGGAAAGAAGACAAAGATATCACAGCAGGCAGAGGCGTAGCCTCCGAGAGACCCAATGTTACAAGTCGTTTTAGAAGAGTGGGTTTTAAATTGATAGAGCTGTTTCCACCTTTCTCTCTCTCTCTCTCTCTCTCTCATATTTTTTTTTCAACAATTAAAAACTCTGTATGACTTTTTCTCTTATCTTTTTTATGAATCTTTTTCTTAATCTCTTGTCAGAGGACTCTCTATTTCTCGCTCCCTTCCTCTCCTTCTTTCTCTTATTGTTAAGATTTTATAATTCATATGACACTCTTTATATGTTACCTCTCTTTCTCTCTCTTTTAAGCGTACCATTCAATCTCTTTATATCTCTTTTCACTCGTCCTTTCTCTTTCTCTCCATCTGCCCGGTCACGACTTGTTCAGTTTGAGAACTATTAGCACCCCCCCACACACCCTCCAAGATCGTGACAGACCAGAGTAAGTGTACGTGTAACACCCGAGACACAATTCCTCCCCATCACAGGAAAGAATAGGATGTTATAGAAAGGCTAAGTATGTATAGTTTAAAAATCTCACTCATCTACCGCCCCTCCCCTAGCCTCGTGGGTCAGCGGGTCTACCCGTATCTCTTGTGTTAATATTTAGCCTGAGAGTTCCAGCGAGACTCTCTAAGCAGTGTAACAAAAAGTGAAAAAAAAAATTAAATAATATATATTTGTAGGGAAAAAAAACAACTCTTTTCATTGAACTAAGACCGAATAGCGGAGAACTTCAAACAGTGGTATAGTGTTACCTCCCCCCCCCTCCCTTTTTTTTTAAAAGTCTCTTGGAATCTCCGCCTTTATAAAGCCATCAAGTGGCTTCTGTCTTTCTTCGGCGTGTTTTTATCTCCACGGAGGTTTGTGTTTGTGTTTGGGTTTGGTGTATCCGTTTGTGTAACTTTACTTTTTTTTTTTGCGTCATTCACCACAAGTCCCATTCTGCCGCCACCAAACACCCTCCAACTTTCAGCGCCTTGCTCGTCACAGACACCAGTAACCGGATTCCCTCTCCCCCCCCCCAACCTTTTCCCTACCTATTTTAATCACTTTTCTGTTAGTTCTAAAAGATTTTCTAATTTGCACAAAGCTGTCATGTTTATTTTACTTCTGCTTTTCTTTTTTCATTTGTCGTGAAAGTCGAAGGGCACACATTTTGACTCTTTCGTAACTTTTGACCTCCTTGGTTACTTCCACTTGTTGATGTGATTAATATGGTTCTGTTGAAAAGGTCAATCTTGGCATGTCGCCCCTAAGATCATTTGATCCTGTCATATGGCCCCTAAGGACATTTGATCCTGTTATGTGGACTCTAATGCGGTGGATGAGCGTTTGGCTTCTGAACCGGGGTCCCAGGTTCGAATTCTGGTGAAGACTGGAATTTTTAATTTCGGAATCTTTGGGCGCCTCTTAGTCTACCAAGCTCTAATGGGTACCTGACATTTGTAGGGGAAAAGTAAAGGCGGTTGATCGTTGTGCTGGCCACATGACATCCTCGTTTACCGTAGGTCACAGAAACAGATGACCTTTACAGCATCTGCCCTACAGATCACAAAGTCTGAAAGAGGAACCTTGCCTTTTTATGTGGCTCCTAAGGTCATTTGAACCTGTCCTATGGCTCCTAAGGTCATTTGATCCTGTCATGTTGCCCCTAAGGTCATTTGATCCTGCCATGTTGCCCCTGAGGTCATTTGATCCTGTCATGTTGTCCCATAATTTTGGAATATTGTGTTGTTTTGTATAATAGGGAAAATGAAAATAACGTTTTGATCAGCCAAAGTGGTCACGTCTGCTAAACTGTTCAGTCTGTAAGAAGAAATATTTGAAAATGTAAATTTTTTGTACAATACATCTTTTGCAAAACCAGATCTAGGTGATGGCTGTCACTCGTATTTCTCTATTATTCTGTCCAATTTATTTATATTTTTTATTGCAACTTGTAGAGTGAGACAGAGTATACGCAGCCTGGAATCATCTCCCTTACTTAATGTATTGACACGAGTTATCTCCTTTACTTTTTTTCCCTCTTATACCGACTCCAAAAGACCCTCAAAACGTAATTGCTAGCAGATGCACATGAAAGGGATGATTTAAAAGATAAGAACTAATATAAATAATAATATAAGAATTAATTAAAGCAATAATATAATAAAAGCGATCTGTTAGACTCCTTCTGTCGCAGAACGACTATAATTCATCTCGTACAGCAACTATTTCCTGTGCCAGGAGAAACATTATAAGCGATAACGCAAATAGCATTGTTACTGTAATGATACCAACAATGATACCAACAAATATATAAATATACCATAGTATAAGTACTACTTTATTGCAATACTAAAGTTGACCATAAATTATAAAATAAGGACGAATCAAAAATGATCTCCTACAGAGATTTTTTTTTAAATTACAAAACTTCAAATCTTTTAGTTTATAGAATCAAATCTTGATTACTTACATATTTTCTCTTGAATTTTAAAATTTATTTTATATTAAATTATTATGTTCTTGTTACATGCTATATCATGTAGGCTTTCATTTATCATCTATCAACTATCACCTGGTATTTAATGTTAGGTATTTTGTGTTATAGTCTTCCCTACTTTCACGAATTAATTCTTCATTAATTTGTCTATAGTTTTTTTCTTTCTCTATCTCTCTCTCTCTATCTAGATAATTTCTCTGTAGCTCTCTCTTTCTCCATCTCTTTGTAGCTCTCTTTCTCGCTCTCTCTCTCCAGCTCTCTCTCTCAATTCTCTAGCTCCCTCTCTTTCTCTCTCTCACTCTCGCACAGCTCCCTTCAACTCATCGAGTTTAACAACTAAAAGAGTTAAAAGAGAAAAAAAAAGAAGGTGAGAAAAAAAAAAGGTCACGGCTTTCGTTGTGGTGAAGAGTCCAGTCCATGACGAGTGACTGGCTTCAAATATTTCCTTCATTGGCTTTTGATTCCTTCGATCACATTCAGCCCCACTCCCTCCGTCCCACGTTCTTGTACAACCTCTCTCACTTCTTTCTTAGTGCCTCCTCTGATAGCATAATCAGGAGTTTCTTTACACCTATATACCTATATAATAATAATATGCCGCCCCCCCCCCCACTCAAACTCGACAAGGCTTTCACCATTGTCAACTCCTATTTCAGAATTACACACATAGATACAAAGAATAAAAAGAACAGAGAGGCTGGAGAGAGACAGAGGAGAAGAAGAGATGGAGAGACGAGAGGGTGACAGAGAGAGACAGCGAGAGAGAGAGAGAGAGAGAGAGGAAATGGAGAAAGAGAGTTGTATAGAGAGAAAGAGATATTTTAAGTAAAGGAGATAAAAGGACAGAGGCAGAAAGAGCGATAGGAAATGGAGGGACAGAGAGAGAGAGAGAGAGGATTAGAGAGACAGATAAAATGAGGGATATAAAGAGGGGAGGAGATAGAGATGTTGACAGGTCAAGAGAGAGAGAGAGAGGAATGAAGAAGGAAAGAATTAAATTTTCAGCTTCGACTATTTAAACACTAAAGACTCGAAGTTTTACCCTTTGCTGCTCTGATCCAACTCCAGTATGTAATACGCCTTGTACGGTAAACAAAAAATAAGGTTTGGGTGTCAAATGTAATGGGATCGGTTAATATTGACTCTTCAAATTTCCTTTCGATATACTTTGGGTTGGAATCGTCAGTTCTGGAGATGGTAAAAGCCTGTTGGAGGGAAGGGGAGGGGTACCGCGATGACATCTGCCCTTGTCTTGGTGTCTGTTATGTGAGTGAGTAGAGTGGGAGGGGCTGGAGAGCATGGTGCTACTCACGAGCTAGTAGTCTAGATACTGAAGAGCACATTGAAACTTGATCATGCAAGACCATCGCCTCCAGCTATTTTAACTACCAGTGTTGAGTTTTTCTTATATTTTTTTTACAGTTGTAGACGAGGTGTTAACTATCTTAGAGTGTGATTGTGTGTGTGTGTGTGTGTGTGTGCGTGAGAGAGAGAGAGAGAGAGAGAGAAAGAGGGGATATGGGAGGAAAAATCGGCGTAGGTCGTACGATTCCTCGCTAAGTGTCTCTCACGCGAGCAATATATATATATATATAAATGCCAATTAAAATAAAGAACGAAAAAGCTTACACAATTGTATGTCTGATATGCTCAAAAGTTACACTTAGATTAAAAGACCGGGTCATCGTTTCAAATGCATAACTTTCTGCGCACTACATTTCACTATAAACAAACAACAACTTTGGTTCTTGGTCTAGCGCAAGGGATTCTTGTGAGTCAGACACAAGCGCTACGTATTAATGTTGATTTCATTTACGACTAGGGGGACGATAATGAGACTTAAGGGTCTCAATGTACGCCCTACACAACATGGAACCAGATGCTACGCCTAGTCGCCTAATATTTGTGTAAGTCCATCAGTCAATGAAGAGTGAAATGAAAATAAATTGTTGGGGAATCGCACACAAAATACATTTTAAACTCAAACATCTGCTATTCGTATTTTGTTATTTTAAATCCAATCTACATTCTTCAACAGCGAAAATTAAAATTAAAAAAAAAAGAAGAAAAAGCGCTATAGAGAAATGTATAAACCTAAAGAAAAAAGAGAAACAGAAAAAGATTGGGAGAAATAATTAGACAAACTTAGGACGCCATATTGAAATCCAGTGCTACCAACTAAATAAAGAAAGGGAAATAGCTTATGGCCTATGCATGTTTAAGTGTAAGTGTATGTGTATGTATATAAATGTAGGTATGTAAGTATGTATGTAAGTACGCATGTGTGTAGATATGTAAGTATGCATGTGTGTAGATAATAGTAATGTATGTATTATGTATGTATTATGTAGGCCCTATGTATATAAAATATATGTATGTATTTATGTATGTATGTGTGTGTGTATGTATGTGTGTGTGTATGTATTTATGTATGTGTGTATGCATGCATGAGCGTTTGTGTGTGTGATTACAGATTGATATGAAGAAAAGGTTAACAAAAAATCAGATATCGGGTGTTCACTATATAAATGTAGACATGTGTCAGACAGTATGTAATTATTATTACCATTATATATTTGGTTCGGTCTCTACTGCATCTGGAATTTATTTATTTTTTTGTGTCGGGGGGAGGGGGATTAATTTTCCAAATCTACACCTTAACAGTAATAAACCCTAACGCCCCACTGGCTCTCCTCACTGGATCCGCCGTTGAGTTCGGTACACAAAGCAGGAAGCAACTTCTGTAACAAAATTTCTACGTCAAAAAATCAAAAGGTTTGAGTTTAAAAATAAGATTCTTTTTGTGACAAGCAAAATATAGAAACATCCTTTTTAAAAAAACAAAGCTTATCTAAAGTGGAAGAACTCCGCCCTTACAACTATATATCTCAATAATGTACAAGGTATTTCCGTATTTGATATCAAACAAAATAATTAATTGACTAATTGAATATTTTTGTTTATTGCTTCAAGTTTTGTTAGGTACAATAAATAATTGTTTAAAGTATCAACTTGATTGGAGAATACGAGAGGGAGAAATAGCATCAACAAGTATTTAATGGGACTAAACCCAACAAATTTAGCCATATATGTGAATACTGAAATATTAGTTTCCCTTGTAGGTATCAAAAACAAAATAATTAATTACCTGTAATTAATTGTCTAATTTTTTTTGTTGTTGTTATCGATTCATGTTATGTCTATGCCAATGAATAATTGTGCGAAGTTTCAACTTGAAATGAGAATAGGTGTAGAAGAAATAACGTGGACAAACTTTTTACCAGACAGAAGACAGACAGAGGGAGTTCATATAAGCTTTGTGAAAATTCAAAAAAAAAAAAAAAAAAAGGAAGCCACTTCTGGTAGCAGAATCTCAACGTGCAACAGGTTTGGGTGCAAAAATAAGATAAAGAACTCAAAAAACGTGATCAGACGTTCCTCTTGCCGTTCAACGGAACAAAAGATATGATTCAACGAAACAAAATATATTTATCTTTTAATGTGACAATAAAAAAATAAACATTTTCAAATGCAAATGAAGGAGTGACTAACGTCTTCATTAGCATTTAAATGACCCGCCTTTGTCAACACATTTTCATTTCTCTACGCCTCTGCCCAACACATGCTGATGTTTATATGGTCTGGGTACATGGAGGGAAACAGCAGACGACGGCTTAATGTTTTCATTTACGCTGCGAGTGTAAATTGAAAGGTTGTTAATTTACAACCATATTTTTTTTTCTTTTCTTCGCTTGTTGCTGCAACACACGCTGGGGCCCCGTGCTAATCTCACGGTGGCTAGCCTATTCGCACGGTGGCTATTCTATTCGCACGGTGGCTATTCTCAAGCCGGCTTTTTTTTTTTTCGTTTCTTTTTGTGCCTGTTTTGTAATGAGTCGTGTTCGTTATTGACAGGCGTGCTTGTAGCACAAACAGTACAACACAAACGGCACCTCCCCCGTCTATTATAGACGTTTTTCAAAGCGTTGATTTTCCCTCTTTATAATTTTTATGTCGGGGAATAATAAAAAAATATATAATTGAACTCTATGGGAGGGGAAGTAAGCGGGTTAAGTCGTTTAGCGGCTATTTAGAGTTTCAAGCAGCGAGTTGGTTTTTGTTGCTCCAGTCGCTAGTGGGGAATTCAATGCGGCGGGTAGCGATACAAATAAGTGAAAACTTGAGGGGGAGGTGGGGAGTCCTTCAGGCTAGAAGAAGTCGGGGGGAGGGGGAGTTGAGCCTAGAGTGCTGTGTATGTGTGTGTGCAATTACGCGTGTGTATGTATGTGTTGGAGGGGGGGAATTAAGCTTGTAAAATGTATTTAAAAAATTGCTGGACATAAAATTGTTGAAACATTTAGTAGCATGAGAGAAAAAAAAACCAGGACAGTTAGGAGACAGGGGGGGGGAGGGAAGAATGAGAGGTAGGGAGGGGAGAGAGGGGGAATGAGAGGCAGAGAGAGAGGAAAAATGAATGAGAGGGAGAGGAATAAGAGACAGGGAGAGAAGAGAGGTGAATCGGCGCCTTCGGGTCACGGAGGTCACGCTTCGACATAGAAAGCCTTAGCTCTGACCAGGTCGCGGCCTACGTCATCACTGGTCAGAGGCCAAGGTTATGCGTCACTGATTGATGCGTGTGTACGTAACCACTCAGTCCACTGTGTTGCTGTGTAGTTTACATAGACAGAAAGATTTCTTTTGAAACAAATAGAATCTTCATCTAAATATGATTTAGACTTTTCAAAATATTCATCATGGATTAAAACTCTAGATCTACAATGGTGAACAAATGTCTCGTTTTGTAAAGGATCTAGATCTAGCACTACTAGTAACTAGCAGATATGCTTTCCGATTACCAAAAGATGATGAATGGTGGCTTAGAAAGAAAAAATGGCCAGCGGTAATACCTTCGGCTTAGTAGAAGGATTAGATCTACGTACCATTAAAGGAGTACTCAAAAGTAAGTAAATATTTCTAGATCCAGCATATTAACATTATACATAATTAATTGACTTTTATGCTTTTGATGATTAACATGATAATCATTATATAAAGTCAAAGTGGGTAGATCTAGATTAATCTAGAAATCTAGGCCTAGCCTAGGCATTGAATACTTGATCTAGGCTAGGACGATGTAGATCTAATTGTAAATCTATTCATTTAATAACGATTCTGTCAATAATTATAGAGTCTAGATCTAGTTTATATACCAAGCTCACGGAGGTCACGGGTGAATGCCAGATACTAAGAGAAGTGAGAAATAAGAGACAGAGAGGAAGCGAAGGGAGATGAATAAGAATTAGAAAGGGAGATAAGGCACACATTTACAAGTTGGAGTGAATCAAAATTTCCGGAGAGACACAGTTTTTTTTTTAAATTCTTAAATATTAGGGGAGCAAACTCATTAGTAATAAGTGAGTAAATAAGTTTAAAAAAAAAGAAAGGCTAGGCCTCTATATTGTCCTCGGGAACAACAAATACAATTTCGTCGCTGTTGAGAAGTTGTAAATCTCAACTCTAGCGTCAATGTCAAAAAGTACACAGCTTAAAAAGCAACTTTCGTCACCCCCCCCCCTCCTCACTCACCTCCTAGATACAAAGCCTTGAAAGCGATGTGCATCGACTGAGTGCAGAAGCTAAAGAGTTCCAATACCTACACTAATGCTGCACACTGCTCTGTAAACTGTTGAGACTTCATCACAATGGACCCTACGGCTGACTTTTATCGCTTTCCTGACAACCCGCTGACCAGTCAAGTTCTAAGAAGTTCGACCATTATCCCCAGCAGAAATTGTAACGAAAGGTTTAACTCAGTCCAGTATGTCAGGAAATTCTCAAATCTCACTAAAGGTTATAATAGAAAGGGGAATCTGGAATCTAAATATTAACCATCAGGTCCTATATTTCATCTAGCAGGTCCCATATTGCTGCTACCACTTTCCCATGTTTTAGCTTCTAGGTTCTAAATTTTGTCTACTAATTACCATTTTTCAGCTACCAGTTCCCATATTTTAGCTAACATTTACCGTATTTTAGCTAGTAGGCTCTATAGTTTGTCTACTAATTACCATATTTTAGCCCTCAGGTTCTATATTTAAGCTACAGTATCCATAATTTAGCTACCAGTTCTCATAATTTAGCTACCAGTTCCCATAATTTAGCTACCAGTTCTCATAATTTAGCTACCAGTTCCCATAATTTAGCTACCAGTTCTCATAATTTAGCTACCAGTTCCCATAATTTAGCTACCAGTTCTCACAATTTAGCTACCAGTTCCCATAATTTAGCTACCAGTTCCCATAATTTAGCTACCAGTTCCCATAATTTAGCTACCAGTTCCCATAATTTACCAGAATCCATATTTCCTAATATCCCACTTCATTCCCCTTCTCTCACTATTTCCTCTCTATCAAAGAGCCAATGTTTTTCTTTCTGTCTTTATGCCCTCTTAATCACAAAGACCTCTGGGTAAAATTTCAATTTTTTTCTGAAACAGGGCTTTAAAGGGCTGAAAATGTGGATCTGAGCTATCAAATGACAACCGCCTCGGTCTATTGTAATGTGTAGGCCTTAAGTTAACATAACATCAATATCAGCTTGTGGTAAGCAAGGTGTTCAGAAATAATCCATGAAGTGTCCTTGAACTATTGCTCAGACGAATGTACAAGCTTTACTAATTATGTATGCTTTGCGACCCAGGTAGGTCGTCAAGCCTGCCACTAGTACCACGTACAGATGTTGTATAAATTGTTAGGATTCACAATTTTAAAAATGTTTCTGTTGCTAGAAGTTATTATATACAATATTATATGCAATAGTCTTTATGTTTAAATCAGAGTATTTTCTGAAGATTCAACTTTGGAGATATTAAGGCCGTGTAAAGCATATAATGGTACTATATTTAATTAGTCCGTTTGGTCCCTTGTACAGCATTTGGCGCAAAGCTTTCCCAGTACACCTAACAGTATGATATTACAATGTGATATAACAGTATGATGCAATAGAGCAGCATAACAGTATGATGCAAAAGTGTGATGTAACGGTATGGTGTAACATTATGATGTAAGAGTATGATGTTACATTATGTTGCAATACTATGATATGACTTTATGGCGTAACATTAGGATGTAACGATTGACTCTTGACTGTAACACTATGATGCAAAACTGAATGCAATTACTTTTTTTTTTAATAATAATAATAATAATAATAATAATCTTTATTATCCGTAAGGAAATTTGTCTTACAATTTGTGCATTACACCAAACAAAAAACATTATAACTATAAGAAACCAAAGTGTACATTCACACCAGACGCACTCATAATTTACATGTGACAAAGTTTATACCAGATTGCTCTTATTTAATGATTTGATTGCCAGGGGAACAAAAGAGTGTTTGTGTCTGTTTGTCTTTGCTATCGGTGTCTTGTATCTCTTTTGTGATGGTAAAATCACAAAATCCTGACACAAAGGGTGATTCTTTATTTCGAGGATCTTGTTAGCTTTTTTATAGATGTTTGTCTCAAACAACTGACCAAATGGGGTTTGTTTTTTGCCAATGATTTTGCCAGCAGCATTTAGGATTCTATAAAGTTTATTCCTATTTTTAATGCTCAGATTGCCATACCAGGCAGTGATATTGAAACTTAAAATATTGCAGATGTGAGCGTGATAAAACATAGCCAAGGCCTTTTCGCTAACATTAAACGAGGACAGTTTTCTTAGTAGTCGTAATCTTTGCTGCCCTTTTTTGCTGATATAATCAGTATTTGCAGTAAAATTTAGTTTATTGTCTAGGATAGTACCAAGGTATTTAAAGGTTTGCACAATTTCAATAGTCTCTCCAGCTACAGAAACAATATCATTTCCCTTCTTGTCCCTACGAAAATCGATTATCATTTCTTTGGTTTTTTTTACATTTAATAATAAAAAATTATCTTTACAGTATTCCTCAATGTGTTCTAGTTCTTTGAAATACTCATTTACGTCTGAGCTCTCTGAGAGCAGGGCAAGAAGAGCCGCATCATCAGCGAATTTTGTGAAGGAGCAACAAGAACTATCGGATTGAAAATCATTGGTGTACAAAATGAACCACAATGGCGATGTTACAGCCCCCTGGGGCGCCCCTGTGTTAACTATGCGTTCATTAGATATAACATTGTTTACCCTAACCCTCTGAGCTCTCTGGGTCAAAAATTCATTAGCCCATAGTATTATGTATGGACTAATCTGCAACGCTTTCATCTTTTCAATGAGTAAATGAAGTTGTATAGTGTTAAAAGCTGATGAGAAGTCCATAAAGAGCAATCTTACATAAGTGTTCGGTAAGTCCAGATGTTTGTAGACACAGTTTAAAATATTTAGGATGGCATCGTCTACACCTTTACCCTTTTGGTAAGCAAATTGTAAAGGGTCTAACTTATTACAAAGATCATTCAGAAGAAACATTTTAACCAATTTTTCTAAACATTTAGACACAATGGAAGTAAGTGAAACAGGTCTATAGTCATTCATTTCCTTCGGTTTGGAAACCTTTGGCACAGGTACAATTATAGATGACTTCCACACAGGTGGTATCTCATGGTTTAGTAATGAAGTAGAAAAAATATCTTGGAAAGGTTCAGCTAGTTGTTCAGCACATCCTTTTAAGATTCGCCCTTTTATTCCATCAGGCCCACCAGCTTTCATTGGGTTGACGTTTTTGAAAATGTTACAAACTTGCTCTTTAGTAATCGCTAATTCTAAGCAGTTGTTAACATTGACATCCATTAAATACGAGGTTATCAACAAACATAGAGTTGCCTTGGGAGGGGCTCATTGATACCACTGTTTTAAGAAAACATTGAACATCTCCTCCTTTCGTTCTCCTCCGAACCCCTCCCCTCTCTCCCAGGTTTAGATATTTTGGAGGAAAAATAAAACAAACTCTTGACTCCGCGAAGGTATTGGATATTTCTCCGCGAAGATTTCAGTCAGTGACACGAGAGCCCGCGCTAAATCAACACCTATTTTTTTGGGGGCGGGAAAGGTGAGTACATTGGTGTTTGGGATGTAGTGGAATGTTGTGCACAAGTTTTCAGACGATTTGTTGGTTTGAAAGCTTCCTGTTTACAAATGACATTTTAGAATCAGCGATTGGAAACCCGACCTCGTGATTGCCGGGGCTTAGGAACTAGTATACATGGAGATTAGGAGAGGTGCGGAGTAGGTGTGCGTGTGTGTGTGTGAGCGAGAGAGTTCGGTTGAGGAAAAGGGAAAGGAAGGATAAGTGTGTACGTTAGCGAAACAGAGAAGACGCGCGTGTGTGTGTGTGTGGATAGATAGATAGATAGATAGATAGATAGATAGATAGATAGATAGATAGATAGACAGATAGATAGATAGATAGATAGATAGATAGATAGATAGATAGATAGATAGATAGATAGATAGATAGATAGATAGATAGACAGATAGATAGAGGGAGAGAGAGAAAGACAGTAAGAGCGAGCAGAAGAGTTTTCTGAATATAATAGCGCAAGGGATAAAGCTACTTTGAGAAAGAGAGAAAGAAATGATCCAGAAAAAAGAGGGAGAAAGAACGAAAGAGAGAATAGAGAGATTAAAAGAGACATAGAGAATAAGAGAGATTAAAAGAGACATAGAGAATAAGAGAGATACTAAAAGAAAACAATGACTCTATGTATCAAATATTTCAAAAGTTGAACTAAAAAACAAAAGCCTACTAGATGAAGGTCAGGGTCACACAGCCCACTCATCTATAAGAACTTATAAAAAAAAAAAACAGACAAACGGTATTGAGAGGCGAGCACAAGTTGAACGATAATCTGGAGTGAACCGAAATGATACAAGTGTACAGAGGGACAGACAAAACATTGTAAGACAGACACACACCACGCCTTTAGTTAACTAAACATACAAGATAATGGACTAAACAGAAGACAATAAAGCAAGAACAGACACAAGGGGAAACAAGCCGAAGTGAAACAGAAACAAAAAGAAACACTTTGATATATGCAGTTAAGTTGAGTGCAACCTTAGGGGAAGGTTAAACTTGTTAGCAACGTGCAGTCTTTTTGAAGGATCAGAGCTAGGGTCACATGACACGTAGATAGATAGATAGATAGACAGACAGACAGACAGACAGATAGATAGATAGATAGATAGATAGATAGATAGATAGATAGATAGATAGATAGATAAAGAAGAAGAAAGGATCCTTTACCTTACTGTTAAAGAACATGTGAATAAGCGCAAAGTTGACACTTACATTAACCGATGAACAAGGAAAATAAAGAAATACTAGTCGACTGGCGGAGTAGCATACGCCGCTATTTTGCAGGGCCGGCCATAGGCCACAGCAACCTATCCGACCGCAGTGGGCAGTGGACCCCATACTTTCATAGGACCAGCGCTAATTCTATGTGTAAATCATTAAATTAAACCATTGTATAACTTATAAAAGATTTCTCGCGGCCGCCTGATTTACAAGGAGCTCCTGGAAATCTCCTGAAATTGCAAAATATATGAAAAGTCATGGAAATCTCCGGAAATTATTAAAAATCTTTAGAAAACTCATACAAATCTCCTGAAATATATAGACAAAAATTGTCATTTTGGGGTGTCATTAAATATGGAAAACGCCAATCTTACGGGCGATAAATAAAAACGGCATTATGATTTAGCCGTAATTGTGTAATCTGGTGAAAGAAGCTTCTCGCGCCTCAAAATTAATGAAGAATTACTTGAGGTCAACAATTCTCGTAGATAGATTGAAACTTTTATTGTATGTCGCTATTGAGCGTGATCTATGTAGGAAATAAAATTTTCATGATACACTGTATGACTTTGCTACACTTAAGGCTCGTAAAGTTCGTGTGATAACTCTATCAGCAGAAATAAAAGAGTTATCTTTCCTTTACTTCTTCTTCTCGTTCAAACTCTTGAACGAAGAAGAGAATTATATAGATAGAATATCCAGAGTCATTGAACAACGCTTTCTTTTCTTTTCGACAGCATATAATTGATAACCAATTTGTCTTTTGTTACTGATTATAAATGTAGGACTAGAGCTTGCTAACAAAGCTGTAAAACTTATTAAGACTTTGATTTAAGTTTTCAACTTGCTAGATCACCTGTACATGCTTTTACTTTTTTCAAATAAAGTCGTTAGAGGATTGTTTTTTTTCTGGTTTTGTTTTTGGACTCTATCCCCATATCACTGGCCATGTATTTCAAGAGACTATTTCCAGTTTGTCACTGAATCTGAACTTTGCCTGCTCTAGTGGAAAACATTTCTCCTGCCTCATTATCTTTCCCGTAGATCTAAATAAAGTTTGCTAGAGTCCGGCCCTCTCACGATTTCTGGCAGCAAATTGAAGGAGGCAAATTTGTGGGCCTCGGCCTTGTCAGGTAGTGGTAACTGAAGTCTCACAATAAATGGATGCATTTAAATGATCATCTACTGTATATGGGAGTCTTTGGGTTTGGTGAAATCCTTCCCTTTCATCAAGAGTCCTAAAGCTTTTGGTTCGATTCATTGAGTGAACAATCACATCACAGATATGCTTCCAACAGGCGTCACGTTGGCCCAAATCTAAACCATTTCAGTTCTCATCCGCCCCGCCGTCTTCACATGGCCTGTCTTAGGCCACTGCAACCTACGCGTCTTCATTATAGAACGTCCGAATTAATAGAATCTCATTCTGATATGCTTTCTGAAAATATTGAAACCTTCTTGGGTGGACCACTTCGGGGGCCGACTGTGAGTTTGTGTCTCCACACAAACTGTCTTTGTAACCATGTATTTTTTTTTTTTTACATTTTTGTTTCATAAAACTAATAACGAATAAGAACAGAACTGGATAAAATGGTGAAGTCGACGAGTGAACAACTGAGAGCATCAGGATCACGGATGACGTCATAGTTACACATACTCTCCGACTCAAGTTTAGTTTCTAACATCGTAAGAGTTGAGTGGTGGTAAAGGGGGGGGGGGGGGGAGGCTGTGTGATTTGGAAGAGGAAAGAGATCTGCGCCACATTGAATCTACGTCTAGATCGGGCCAATGAAAAGTTCCAAAGTGTGAAATACCGACTGCCGGTCGCAGGGCAAAAAGTTTGAAACATTGACAGAAGATACTTCAAGTGTTTGCTCTTCGCACTTGGACGTTAACTCTTTCGTGTCGGCAGTGGATGAGTTGAGCTTAGAGGGGTGCTGTAGCGTAAACTTTGGTGGTGTGCAGAGAGTTAATGCGGTTGCATTGGTAGTTTATAGTATCTATCTATCTATCTATCTATCTATCTATCTATCTATCTATCTATCTATCTATCTATCTATCTATCTATCTATCTATCTATCTATCTATCTATCTATCTATCTATCTATCTATCCATCTATCTATCTATCTATCTATCTATCTATCTATCTATCTATCTATCTATCTATCTATCTAACTATCTATCTAACTAATCTATCTATCTGTCTGTCTGTCTGTCTACTTATTTATCTATCTTTCTATCTATCTGTCAGCCAGTCTGCTTTTCAGTCTATCTATTTATCTGTCTTTATATCTAAATTGTCTTTTAGACTGTCTGTCAATGTCAAATCAGGTTTTTTGGTAGTATATATATATATATATATATATATATTCTGTGTTGTGTTTCTATTCATATGTTTCGTATATTATGTACAAAGCGAATATCCATCCTATAATTATTTCCAATTGTTCCTCTGATAGATATTTCAAACATAATAAAGCAGACTGAGTAGTCTGAGCTTGCCAAAGTGATTCAATAGATGTATTCAAGAAAACAGAAATGCTTTTCACAAATTTATAATTTCCAAGGCTATATTTTAATACCTATTTTTTTAATAACTTCATTATAATAAATATGTTTTATATTTAAAAAAAAACAAACAACTTGGGATCATGAGGCAAATAAAACTTTCAAATTAATTTTGTTGAATTCTTTTCATAATTGAATCTCTGAAGCTTATGTCAACATCGTACGGGGGGAAATAGTTCAGACAACGAAGTCAATTATATGTTAACCCATCTCCAGGTGAAGTGGGGAATTTTATATTTGAATGCGGCCGGAAGAAGTCTGAAGCTAGAGCCATCGATAGCCACCAAGTCCAATGAAGTTCGGATACAGATTTAGATCTAGCCGTCCTAGTCTAGACCAGACTTTCTCATTTCTGTTGCATATAGCGTAAAAACTTCAATGCCACAAACTATTTTTATCACGTTCGTTCCCTGATAGAGTTGTGCGTTTATTCTTGACGGTACGATACAGTGTACGTTTATTGTTGGTACGGTACTGAAAAACATTCCTCTATTTATTTGCACTTTAATATTCACTAATTGCAGCCAATTAGTTTATCAGATGCGATAAACGATCTCTGAATGTGTGAGCGCGTAATGGGTGTGTGTGTGTGTGTGTGTGTGAAACTTGAAACATGTAAGGTGTATGTGTGTTTCATTAAGTTTTATTTAGAAAACCAACTTCTTGTGACTTTGGCACATTCTTCCTACAAAAATGATTTCGCTCAAAGTCATCGAAGTAGTATTCCAATAGTAGAACATATTAGCAACAAAAGTAATTGAACACAAAGTAAAAAGTAAAAAAAAAGGTAAAGTTTCCTTTTCAAACCTTAAGATCAATAGGGCAGAGGATGTAAAGGTATTTTTGTTTCTTTGGCCCACGGTTAACGAGGGTGTCATGTGGCTAGCACAACGATCAACCGCCTTAATGTTTTCCCAACTAATGTCAGGTACCCATTAGAGCGGGGTGGGCAGTGAGGCCCCATAAGATCACGAAATTAGAAATCCCAGTCGTCACCAGGATTCGAACCCTGGACCTCCGGTTCAGAATTTCAGAAATCAACAGAAACAAATAAACTTCAGAAGTACAAATATGTTATGAGCCCTCTCTTTATGAAGTCCATCTTGAGTTAATTACGCGCCTGTGCTCATGCCAGTTCTCTCAAGCCTGTACCTTTCCAAGCGGTGACCACCGTACGTGCTTACGAATTGGAAATAAATCTTTCACATACACTTGCAGCATTTGACCAGGAGGGACACTGGCCGTTCACTTCCTGACTCATATGTGTTCAAAACTTCTGAACATTTGACACTGAGAGAGAGAGAGAGAGAGAGAGAGAGAGAGAGAGAGAGAAAAGAGAGAAAGAGAAAAGAGAGAGAAAGAGGGAGAAAGATAGAGAGAGAACGAGAGAGATTGATTAGATAGAGAGAAAGTGAGAGAAAAAAAAAGAAAGAGAGAAAGAGGTAAAAAGATATATAACGAGAGAGCAAGATTGATTAGATAGAGAGAAATGTTTTTTTTTCTATATTTTGTGCCGAGAAAGAGAGAGAGAAAGAGAGAGAGAAAGAGAGAGAGAGAAAGAGAGAGAGAGAGAAAGAGAGAGTGATTGATTTACTAGCCATATAAACACTTATAAAACCCACAAATGATGTGCTAATATGTTAACTATTATTTAATGACACGTTTTCTTTTCTAGTTAAGTTTTATTTTAGCGACCTCCGTAAAGAAAAGCCATAAAATCCATCTTTAAATACTAGAGAAAATTCAGTTTCACAATCACATGTTTGGTAATATATAAGTAGGCGGAACAGTTACTTTTGGTCTTCTAGAGGCGTATCCTATTGTTATGTCTACCCAAAAAGCATGTGGTATACACATTAAAAGTATTCTTAAAAATAAAAATTTAGAGGCTGTTGATTTTAGTTTTAAAAAAACTGACAAATCTTAATGAAATTTTGCGCATTATTTGTAAGCAGTGTAATGTGTGAGCAAGACTGGCCCGCATGTGAATGTGCCACCCAGGAGTTTATGTTAAACACAAACTTCTCTATTATCTTATTTTTCTTGATCCGCCCGACAGAGTTTCATAATAGAACCTTTGTTGTAATAACCCCGTCGCTTTGCAAATCAGGATCTGGCTCTGGGCCTACATAATTAGTGTTGTGTCTTTCATGAATGTAGTTGAGACTTTGCCTAGGAATTATATAGTCTTTTAATGAACACATATGTAGTGCTTAAAAGCAAAGCGCTTAAACGTTTGAGACAAAGAGTCCAGAGTTCAATTCTTTCTGAGTACTTTTTATTTTTATTTGTAATTGCATTTGTATAGCAATTAGCAACCTTTCTAGCTAATCAAGTGCCCAGTGGGCTCTGGTCCAATCTCTTTGGTGTTCTGGTCCAATCTTTTAGGTGCTCTGGTCCAATCTCTTTGGTGCTATAGTCTAATGTCTTTGGTGCTCTGGTCCAATCTCTTTGGTGCTATAGTCTAAAGTCTTTGGTGCTCTAGTCCAATCTCTTTGGTGCTCTGGTCCAATCTCTTTGGTGCTATAGTCTAATGTCTTTGGTGCTCTGGTCCAATCTCTTTGGTGCTCTGGTCCAATCTCTTTGGCGTACCTTTGGATGGCTGCCTGGTGGCGCGGTTTGAGCGTCGGACTGTCTATCGGACTTGTCGATGGTCCCGTGTTGAAACCCTGCCCGCTCCCATCCCCTTTGTCCTGAGGGAGGTTTGGACTAGGAAGTAAATTATCTTCAACTCTGAAGGAACATCCGAAACATGTAAAACATTTTACAAACCTGGGGGGGGGGGTGAGTAACTAGGAGAAGTTTTACGTGCTACCGTTAGACACTCAGCAAAACAACAGCTCAGGTCAGGGATTCAAACTCGAACCCCATGGATAGGTAGCCAAGTGGTTTGTGCCACACATCCCACATCTCGCAAATATTTCATTTCAGCGTGTGAGACGTAGAGGAAGACGTTATGTAGAAGACTGTATAAGATCTTTGCTTGCGACACTTCTAAGACTTAGCCGTAGACCATCGTGTCGAAGCGGTTCATTAGGTAACAGTCGTGGATCCTACCTAGTACATCTGTTCATTCAAACCTCCCTCCTTAAACCACCTCTTCCTTCTTCACAACCAGGTAATTTTTTGTTTTTGTTTTTGTTTTCGTAAAACTTTAAGACATCATTAAAATCTCTTTTAGCAGGTGCCATTGTAGGTGTGACAGAAACCGGAAACTGTTAAAAAGAAACTTTTTAAAAATATGGTCCATGTAGCCTAGCCGACTATTTAGAAACATAAAAACTGAGCTGCGAATGACATTTTACTTCAGGTTATGTTGACATAAACAGATTCTACAAGCGTTTACATCTCCTTTGTTGTCTATATTAAGTGTTAGGATCGGTATTAAGGTATGGGATATAACAGATCAAGGCGTGGTATTGAATATAACTGATCAATGACATAGTATTGGATATAACAGATTGGTGATATGGTATGCAATATGATATATTGATGATATGGTAAGTGATATAACAAATCAATACCATGGTATGGGTTATGAAAGATCGATGATATGGTATTGGTTA
The DNA here is from genome assembly GCF_947242115.1 of Biomphalaria glabrata. NCBI lineage: Eukaryota > Metazoa > Mollusca > Gastropoda > Planorbidae > Biomphalaria > Biomphalaria glabrata. Next base: position 14,713,198 of record NC_074725.1, on the reverse strand, counting down.
TGAAAGATCAATGCTTTGGTATTGGATATAAAAGATCAATGATATGATATTGGATATGAAAGTTCAATGATATGGTAATGGATATGAAAGATCAATGCTTTGGTATTGGATATAAAAGATCAATGATATGATATTGGATATGAAAGATCAATGCTTTGGTATTGGATATAAAAGATCAATGATATGGTATTGGATATAAAAGATCAATAATATGGTATTGGATATGAAAGATCAATGACATGGTATTGGGTATAAAAAAATACTGTATTGGATATCAGTTCAAGGACATGCTAAAGTTTAATAACGCAATTAAAATCTAACTTTAAAATAGTCATCTCCTTTTCTCATCTCTGCCTGAAAAGAAATGCTCACATACGATTAATATATTCGATTCTCCTTGACGCAAAATCGGAAAAGTCATTTGAATACTGTCACGGCCTTGTGCCCATGTACCTCAAAGTGTAGCCCCTATTTGTGGCCATCATGAAGCCGACGCTGCCTCAATGAGCCCGATGTGTGATTCAGGATTTGTCCCTCCATTGTGCTAGCATCCAAGTCAACAAGACAGCACATACTGGGGGCGATGTATTCACTTGGCACTCGCTAATCTACGAGCAAATCACATCAAAGATTCATCCGAATACCTGCCCGCACTCCCCTCGCATCTATCCACCAACTATTTTTGGAAAAAGCAAAAAAAAAAAAAAAAATCCCACGGATTTTGTATCAAAATATTGGAGTCAAGCTGGAACTTGAAGATCAAACAAGGGAGAGAATAAATGATAAAATTCTGAAAAAAAAAAAGACCAAAAAGAAATGAATGAAAAAGACTCTAGACCCGGTGAACCAAGAACCATCACGGCCTACTCTTAGCGAGTCGGTGTCATCCGGGCTTGGGAACAATCGGTCGCTACTGGTAGCAGACGCGGGTCCTCCGGATACACAAGTGAACTGCGGGGTTAAACAAGAGCATCATGGGACATCAACGACCCTTATAATATTTAAATATTGCCGGTTCAACATAGCGGGGAGGTGAGAATTCTGAGAGAGGTTTACCTGGGTCAGAGTTAAGTTATTCAGACATGGGGGAAGAAACGTTTCAAAGTCAGGGGAAGTTATTCACTTTAGTACTGCCCAGTGCTGGCACTACGATACTCATTCTCTCAGACTGTAAACATCCATTTTAGCTTCAAGTGAATGTTGATACAGAACTGGCGATTTATCAAAGGCGGATTAGTATAAATAGCTAGCCATTTCGTGTATATGGTGAACAGAATATGGGGGGGGGGGGGAAATGGCAAGCTTTGTATTTCAAAACGAAGATGACGCTTTTAGAGCTTTTTAAACAAACACAATTCCTTTAATCAGCTTGCAAATACATCGGCTCAACAAACAAACAAAAACTTACAAAACTCTGGGAGGGAGGTTGGGCACGTTACATGAAAACCGCTCTAACGATTTTCAGAAAAAAATTCAGTTATTGCAAATCTTTGGGAAAAAATTACTAGCAATTAGGCCACACTGGGAAAACTCTAGTTTAACCGTTAGAATTGTTCAAAGTATTAAAAAAAATAATTTAAATTTGGTTAGAAGACTAGAAAATCTCTATTTGGAACAATCAGCGGTTATTTTCTCATGTAGGACATATTTATTAAACAATTCAAAATTGTATATACTCTGACTCTCAGTGGATTTATAGATCAACAATATTTTTGTTCGTGGCTAGGGAGGATTGAGGGGGGGGGGGGGTTTAGAAAATATTAACATCTTGTTTAAATTTATCTTTCATTAATTATTAAGCGTGCACTGTCCAGGAAGAATCGTTTTGTTATTTTAAAGTATTTTAAAAATATTTCCCAACTAGATCTAGTTCTCTTACTACACAATATAACATCTTTTCATAGGAAGTATTAGCAGTTCATCCTCTGTGTGTATTTCAAACAACTGGACAACTAGAGGCAATGAGAGGGTTACATTCTACTTAACTATTCCATTGACAACAGAGAATTAAGCATTCGCGAAATAATCTTTGTTAGCTATAGGTATATATGCAAATTTTTAAAAGTTTTTTTTTCTCTCTTAATATTTCCATAATATCGCCAGCTCCACAACATTTGTAAAGTACAGGGCCATAGTATGACTATCTATCTTACTGTATTAAATTGCTTAGAAACAATAGGAACTCAAGCTGAGCTCTCAGCTGGTAAACGCACCAACAGAACCATTAACTGTGAACAATTTTGGGTCTTCGTTCTTTGTAATGAACATGAAAAACTGATTTTGTTTTGACCACTCGCTAATGCTCCTCTTTATCTGCGACTATGACTTTATAATTGATGAACTCCAGCAGGTATATTACAATGAACAGTGCTTTTGATCATGACATATATACAACTTCTCAATAACAATGACCGCTCAACAGTAGTATATGGTCTGGACGTGGATGCGCTAACCTGCTTGTCTTGTGTGTTAGTGTAAATGAAAGTATAATCTGAATTTAAAACAAAAGGATTGCCTAGAGGTCTTAAAATATGAAATATAAGCGATGCGCAGATTACAATATATATATATATATATATATATATATATATATATATATATATATATATATATATATATATATAAACGCTAGAGATTTCCGCCTATGTCAGATAATCTATACACAGTTCTATCTATAGAATGTACGGTATATAGGAAGTGTGGAAATACTTGAAGTTGTATGATACTTTGTGTACACGTTTTTACAGTGGATAATCAGGTGTTTTTACAGTGGATAATCAAATGTTTTTACAGTGGATAATCAAAGGTTTTTTTTAGAGTGGATAATCAAATGTTTTTACAGTAGACCATCAAATGTTTTTACAATAGATAATCCAATGTTTTTACAGTGGATAATCAATGTTTTTACGGTGGATAATCAAATGTTTTTACAATAGATAATTCAATGTTTTTACAGTGAATAATTAAATGTTTTTACAGTGGATAATTAAATGTTTTTACAATAGATAATCCAATGTTTTTACAGTAGATAATCCAATGTTTTTACAGTGGATAATCAAATGTTTCTAAGATCTTTAGATTGTAGCTCAATAATATTTTTTTTAAATTGGTTGGCAACACTCAAGTTTAATTTAGTGTCCTTGACATTGTTTAGTTTATCGTGTTAGCCCCGCTCCTCTGTAGGCTTTAAAAACAAAACTGGAATCAAACATACTGTAGCCTATATACAGTAGCCTATCTATCAATCATACTGTAGCCTACATGCCAAATCATACTGTAGCCTATATATCAATCATACTGTAGCCTACATATCAATCATACTGTAGCCTATCTATCAATCATACTGTAGCCTACATGCCAATCATACTGTAGCCTACATATCAATCATACTGTAGCCTACATGCCAATCATACTGTAGCCTACATATCAATCATACTGTAGCCTACATATCAATCATACTGTAGCCTACAGATCAATCTTACTGTAGCCTACATTACGATCATACATTAGCCTACATATCAATCATACTGTAGCCTACATGCCAATCATACTGTAGCCTACATATCAATCATACTGTAGCCTACAGATCAATCATACTGTAGCCTACATGTCAATCATACTGTATCCTACCAATCAATCATACTGTAGCCTACATATCAATCATACTGTAGCCTACATATCAATCATACTGTAACCTACACGTTAATCATACTGGGGCCTACACGTCTATCATACTGTAGCCTACGTATCAATCATACTGTAGCCTACCAATCAATCATACTGTAGCCTACGTATTAATCATACTGTATCCTACCAATCAATCATACTGTAGCCTACGTATTAATCATACTGTATCCTACCAATCAATCATACTGTAGCCTACCAATCAATCATACTGTAGCCTACGTATCAATCATACTGTAGCCTACGTATTAATCATACTGTATCCTACCAATCAATCATACTGTAGCCTACCAATCAATCATACTGTAGCCTACGTATCAATCATACTGTAGCCTACCAATCAATCATACTGTAGCCTACCAATCAATCATACTGTAGCATACCTATTAATATTACCAGATAAGTTCCAGCGATCAAAATATAAAGTGAGTTAACTTTTTAATAAGTGCGGTGGCCGAGCGGTAAAGCGCTTCTGAACCGAGGTTCCGGGTTCGAATCCTGGTGAAGAATGGGTTTTTTAATTTCGGGATCTTTGGGCGTGTTTGAGTCCACCCAGCTCTAATGGGTACCTGACATTATTAAAGACGGTTCGTCGTAGAGCTGGCCACATGACACCCTCGTAAACCCTGGGCCACAGAATCAGATGACCTTTACATCATCCGCCAGGTCTGAAAAGGGAACTTTACTTTACTTTTTCAACTTTATAACCATATATAGGAGACATACTGCAGATGAGGTCAAGGAGGTCACGGATAAACACAATATTAATTAGCAACTGATAAAAGAGAAGTTTGAACATGGGGATTTAAAATTGTTCTTAAAGAAAAAGTCGTGACGCATGCGGTTTGTCCGAGTTTGATGGCGAAAAGGGAGAGGGTCAAGCCTTCGGTCAGTGAAAGGTCGTGTGGTATGCGCTATGGACTGTCGTCTCAACAACCCCTGGTTCAAAACCGTCCCTCTGCGATTTTCCGTCGTTCAGCAGTAAGTTTGGGCTAGGATATAATAATTATCTTCCCTTATATGAAGGAACAGCCAAAACATGCCAAACGAATTAAGAAATACTGAGAAAATTTAGGGCATTGTCAGATAATTCCCAGAAATGTTGTAACCTTGACATTGGGACTGTCAAGATGTTGTGTTTGGGAGAGATGCTTCATGTTGTATCGTCTCCACAATCATCTGACACACACAGAGACTTGGAGGTGCCTACAAATCTAACACACCACTAGGAGCAACTCAGCGTCTAGTCCCTGAAGACTAAGCATCTCAATACCGTTCAATCACTTGAGACAAAGTTTTGCTGGTACACGGAGGCTATCAGTGACGTGATCGCTGTCACTTAAAAATATATTTAAAAAAAAAAAGGTCAGCCGAAGAAGTGGACCGAATCCCAGGGATTTGAAGAATTAACTCTCACACGTCTAAACAAAGGAAAAGAAAACAAGTGCCTAAACTCCATCCGCTAGTACTGACTGGAGAGGGTTACTATCAGGGATTAACACACTATTGAGTGTCAGGGGAAACAGAGAGCAGCTAATTGTTTTATTACTTTAGAGACTCTATTATACATTTTTCTTTGTTCGCATTTCCTTCTTCTCTTCGTGGTACAGCAAGGAGGAATGGTAACAGTCTAAAGTGACCACTGTCCATCGTCGGAAGAGTTTTTTTATGAAATGATTGGTGTTCACGTTCGTATTATTGGCTAGCGGCTAAGTTTCTTATTTTTTTTACATCATTAGTTAAATATTGGCTTTCTATAGGATTATTCTGTTGGTGTTAGTATCTAAGATTTATCTTTGCCTTGTCTATTCATACTGCTATCGACCGTTTCTACAAAGTATATACATGTGCTGATCTCTGTGGCATTTTACGTCTCGTGAGACGATCTTTTCTCTTTGCAACTTCTTGTGTGACTAAAGAGGCCAATCCTTGATACACAGCTGCGATCACAGGTTGGGCATATAAAATCACCAGGCGCCATTGCATTTTCACCCTTCTTTCTGCTTCTGTTGTGTATGACATCTGCAATCTGTGACCCTTCCTTTATGCTCTCTCTCCATGTGGATCTGTCCAGTGCCACCTCTTCCCAGTTGCCAGTGTCGATTTTGAAGAGCTTCATGTCGCGTTTGCATACATCCGTATAACGTAAAAGTGGGCGACCAGCGGCTCTCCTGCCTTCAATTAGATCGCCATACAGGATGTCCTGTGGAAGTCGACCTACTGGCATTCTACGAACGTGGCCAAGCCAGCCAAGGCGTCTGCTGCTGATAACAGAGCGGATGTCCTGGCATCCTGCTCTATGTAGCACTTCCTCATTTGTTATCTTATCTTGCCACCTTATTTTAAAGATCCGCCTTAGGCATCGGAGGTGGAAGACATTCAGCTTTTTTTCCTGCCATGAGTAGGTTGACCATGTTTCACTTCCGTACAGCAAGGTGCTCAACACACAGGTCCGGTAGACTAGGGCTTTAGTACTGCTAGTCAGCAATATGTTGTCCCAGACTCTTTTCTGCAACCGTGACATGGTGGCCATTGCCTTGGCTATCCTGTTGTTTATGTCTTTATCCAGTAGAGTGTTGTTGGATATGATGGAGCCAAGGTAACAAAAGTGATCAACAATTTCTAGTGGTTGGCCATTAATGCTTACTTGAGGTGCAGTGTTTGTGTTTTGGACAAGTATCTTAGTCTTGCTTTGACTGATGTTTAAGCCGAACTTCTGGCAAGCAGCAGATAGTTTGTCAACCATGGACTGTAGCTGAATATCAGAATCAGCCACAATAGCTGCATCATCAGCATACAGGAGTTCCCTGACGAGTAGCTTCCTAACCTTGGTTTTTGCCCGCAGCCTTGATACATTAAATAGTTTTCCAGAGGATCTTGTATGGAGAAACACACCTTCGTTTATGTCGCTGTACGCATAATGCAGTAGACAGGAGAAGAATATGTCAAACAGAGTAGGTGCGAGCACACATCCCTGCTTGACACCACTGCAAACCTCAAAAGGTGCTGATTGGGCTCCATTGAATTTGACAGTACATTTAGTTTCCTCGTGAAAACATTCAATTAACTTCAGTAGTTTGGGAGGGCAACCTATTTTCCTCAGGAGTTTGAAAAGGCCACTTCTGCTGACCATGTCAAAAGCTTTAGTCAGATCGACAAAAACAATGTAAAGGGGTCTGTCTCTCTCTCTGAATTTCTCCTGCAGTAGTCGTAGAGAAGATATCATGTCTATAGTGGACCTACCACTCCTGAATCCACACTGAGACTCTGGGTAGACTCTAGAAGCTATCACTTGCAGCCTGGATAGTGCCACTCTAGCAAAGATCTTGCCCACTATACTGAGGAGAGAGATACCCCTATAGTTGTTGCAATCACTCCGATCCCTTTGTTCTTGTATATTGTGACTATAGTTGCGTCACGCATGTCCTGTGGGACATGACCTGTTTCCCAACAGCGGCAGAGGAGAATATAGAGTTCAGGGAGCAGGAGTGATTCGTTGACTTTCACTACTTCCACTGGGATACCATCACTCCCAGGAGATTTTCTATTTTTTAAGCAGTTAACGGCTTTTTTGAGGTCACTAAGGCTCGGAAGCTCATCTAGGCATTCCAGTACTGGAAGATCTGGTAGAGAAGCCAGGGCGACATCGTCTACTGTATTCTGTGTGGCATAGACTTCGAGGTAGTGTTCTGTCCATCGTTCTAGCTGCTTGGTTTGATCTGTAATTTTTTTTTTCTCCTGATTTGGATAGAAGGGGGGCAGGCTTAGACACTGCTGGACCCAGGGCCGCTTTAATGATATCAAATAGAGCTTTGCTATTTCCTGAGTGGAGACTGTCTTGGATTCTGTTGCAGGTATCCCTCCAGAAGTTGTTAGCACATTTTCTAGCCATTTGTTTTGCCTCTTTATTAGCACTTTTGAAGGCCTCCAGAGATTTTGGATTAGGCTTTGTCTTGTGAGCTGATCTAATCGTTCATGTTTATAAGTGTCTCAATGCAACATATGTCATTGTATTCGCAAATTAAAGCAAGCAGTATCTAACTCGAATGGAACTAATAAAATAGTAACTTGTCTAAGTTTGTCCTTGTTGATGGAACATGAAATATAGTTTTACTTTTGTTTTTTTTTCTGAGCATTAAAGGAAAGGTCCAACTTCATGACATGGAGGAGGAGACATTTAGGAGAGATCGAGAGGAGGGGGGGTATAGGAGGTCTCTCTCATCTTTTCTAACCTTTTTATTTCTTTCTTTTGTTTACCTTTTTCTTTCTTGCATTCTGCCACTTTAATGTCCCAGTAAATCCCCGTCGGCAACTCTATAGCTCCGAGCACCTAGAGGGTTCAGAGCAGAATCGGAGACGACTAACGCCCCTCCCCTCTTCTTCAAGTCTTGTTGTCAAGTTGCCTTCAAGTCAGTCCTAGGATTTACTGGGATCATCCCTCACGATATCCCTGGCATTAGCGCAGCCTTAAGCTGACACGGGGGGGGAGAATGACAGACGGACAGACTTACATTCAGACGACCGCAGCCGGCGTTGTAATGTGGGTTTTATTAATTGTGCTCGCCCAATGCACGGTAGCGTGACTCAAAACGAGAGCGAGTTTATTATTAAGTTGAAATACTCTTCCGACAGAGTGTCCTACAAAAACAGGGGACATAATTGAATTGAATCGTTGGTAAATACAATAAAAAGAGTCCATTTGAGATCATGTGGTCTATAGAGAAGACTATGTAAATCTTATCCTGCCTGTTACAAATATCAATAGTTGGACAGGTAAGTTGCTATGTGCACCTGATCTAATAGGCCTTTACAAGAGAGTACATCTTCCAGAGCCTTTTTATTGAAGGCCTCTTCAGACTTCAGACAAGATACAAAATACTAAAACAAAATCTAATAAAATACCCAGAAAGACACAAAGATAAAGGCACATTCCTCATTCCATATGCTAGGACAAATTTGTACAAATGCTCCTTCTTCCCTATTAGAGCATGGAATGGGTTGCCTGAGTCAGCCAGGAGAACCAATGACACGGCAGAATTTAAGTCATTGGTTAACATTCATGACTAGATTGACATAGGATCACGCGTAGGACGTAATCATCTTCTTTTTTGAAGTAACGTCTGTAGATTATAAGATAAGATAAGATGCAGCTTTTTTTTCAGGACTGGACCAAAAGTCTGGAACGTGCTCCCCAATGAGTTCAGACAAACCACGTGATTCACTGCATTAAAAAAAAAACAAAAAAACTAAAAGAGCCACCTTTTCAATTTAGTTTAGTTTGCCATTCAACACTCACATTTGTATGTCTGCTATACGCCTTAGTCGTACAGTATGTTTTTTTTTAAACAATGCTTATTATTATAATTTTTTTTTTTTTAGAAATGAGCTAATATTCATTTTCTGGCATTACCAGGGTCGACATTGAACATTCATTATTTTTGTTTGTTTGACATGTCTCGGATGTTCCTTCAGAGTTAAAGATAACCTGCTTCCTAGTCCGAACCTCCCGCAGGACGACTGGGGATGGCAGCGAGACGGGTATGAACCTGGGACCATCGAGACGATCGAACGATAGTCCACCGCACATACCGCACATACCGCACGACCAGAGGGGAAAAAAAAATTCTGAAGTCACTGGAATTTTCTGACGATGTGTCATTGTGCAGCTGTACTGCTTCTTGGCAGGTAACTAGAATCTTCTAAGGGATGTTAAGGGCCTTGAATGTGTTTACGAAGTCAGTGGTCACTATCCCCTCAGTTGATAAAAAAGGCCATATTGTTATAATGCTTATTATTATTATTTTAGAAATGTGGGAAGCGTGGTCGAGAGGCTAAGTGCGCTTGAACTTAGCTTGCCTTGGCTAGGAAGGGGGCTCGCGGTACGACGCCCGACTCGGGCAGAGTTGTGTTTACTGAGCGCCTAAAGGCAGCACGGAAAAACCTTCACCTAGATACCCCCTCCTCCACACTGGTCCACAACTGAGATTGGACCAAAGCGCTCAGAGCATGTTATAAGCATGAAAGTAGCGCTATATAAAAGCCATTATTTATTTTATTTATTTTATTTTAATACTTAACTACCAAAGTCTCTAAATATCTAAGCTTAGGTTTTCATATTTTGTTATTTTTTTTCATTATTATTATTATTATTATTTTTACGTATTATAAATTCATACTAATCAGACGAGTATAATGTAGATGCTATGCAACAGTGTAATACCACAAACTATCATTGTTTCTTATTTTGAAAAGTGTACGTATACATTCTGTGCCTGATAGTCCCACAACATGTATGGATTTTGTTAAAAAAAACCCACAACAAACAAACAAACAACAAGACGTGTTTACACATCTATAAAGCATGGTAAGGGGAAATGTGTTGTCCACAAGCACTGCCAGATCTTGACGTTGAAGACGGACTCAACAACGATTGTAGGTTTTTCTCTATTTAGGCCACTTACAATACTATTTATGCATAAAGTTATTGACTGCATTAGAATCAGAAAAAAATGTCCTCATAGAACTTAAGACCATCTTTTGTTTCACAGGCAATGACGCACCATTGCGTATCAATTCAATTGTACGGATTTTATTATTTTGTCATCTTAACGAGGCAGGATTGTTTTTATAGAAGCTGCGATTTCCACACACAAAAAGAAAAGAAAAGAAATTCCGCACTATTTGGGACATTAATTGGCTCTATCCTCTCAATAGGAATCCGCGTTTTATGCGGTGGCCTTGAATTAGCCAGGTAAGTTTCTTTATTGGCGGGTGACTACAAGCGGTACATGTGTGCCAGATTGTATTTAATGTCCAACTCAACTTGTTCTTGATAACGCTGACTGACAGAGCGGCGGTGCTTAACACTGCCAGTTTGAGAGGTAAAGAAAAAAAAAAAGGGGGGGGGGGGGGTTGGGAGGTAATGTACCTCATTTACATAAAACTATTTAAATTAGACACGGCGACCTGCCCCCCCCCCCCCGCCTCGCCCACACAGCCACCCACATCGCTGAAAGAAATATTTTTTTGGGAAAAGGTCAGAGGTCAATGTTTTTCGGTAGTTGTAATGACGAGGGTCTTACAACAGAGTCAAGTGGGCCGAGTGTCACCAAATGGTTTATATCATACAGACACAGAAGGAGAGATGGAAGAAGAATAAAAGGAAGAAAGGGAAGGAAAGAGAACAGTGACAAGGGAGAGAAATCGTGAGTAGAAGAAGAAGGGCGATTATGGTGTCCGGTCACACAATTCCCAATTCCTAGCCGCTTAGTTCCTGTCACTTTAATTAATATATATTTATATATATACAGACTCATTTCAACCTCTTTTTTTTTACTGACAAATTCAATGTGTATTTTTTTTACAAACCATATAATACCATGCACACACTGCACACCGGTCTGTCTAATGACAAGCTTGTACACGTTATTTCTAACACACTCTGTTTCGGATGAAGGTAACAAAGTGTAGAATTGTTTCTTGTACCTCACAACAAAAAAAAAGGATCGATATAAAAAGTATCACTTATTGGCAGTTAATTGGGTTTTTTCTTGTAATGAACAAAGGAAAATAATACTTGAAATGTATACGTTGAATTAGTTCCCTTGAGGAGGCTTGAGCCCTGAGTGAACACTTTTTTTTTTTTAAATGCATTTAAAAGGCGATCACCTCTACATTAACGCTGTTACCCCCCTTCTTCCTCCTTTTCCCAAATGGTCCAGTCAAGTGATAGGGATCATAACTTATTGAGAAAGTTAAAAGTATGAAATTGCGATAAATAAAAACTATTGGTAATAATATTTCTAATCGTACAGATTTGTTATTGATATCCTAGATCTATTACAAATTTAATAATATGATTGATCCAAACTAATTGATACAATCACACTTAATATATGTTGTTTTTTAAAAAAATATTTTTAATGTTTTTCTTTCAAATGACAGGTTAACAATGTATATAAATCACAAAACTGTGTATAGTTAAAATTAAAAAATAAATAAACAAAGGAAATGCAGTTAAAAGTTTTGTTTTCCTATTACGGTTGAGCAGACATTCCAGTAACATCAAATTTCAATTTTTTTGTTACATCATTATCATTTCCAATCTGGAAAGGATTTATTTGCGTTAGTAAAAAGCTTAACTTATGACCTTTATTGACCTTGCAATATATGTGACAGAGGCTGTAAGACTTATACGTAGTTATGACCGACGGTTGACGAGGGTATTGTGTGGCCATCAAAACGACCAGCTTTCACCCCAACTTATGTACTGAGGACGTGCCTATTGACGGTCGTTGACTTGAAGCACCAAACTCCTGGTAGACAGCTTAAACTGCTGTAGGCGTGTAGTGTACCTTAAGGAATAAAACTTGAAAGACCTTGAGTCACTTCTTTGTGAACAATATAACAAGTTTGCTTGTATTATAATGTGGGAAGCGTGGTCGAGAGGCCAAGTGCGCTTGAACTTGGCTTGGCTACCCGACTCGGGCAGAGTTGTGTTTACTGAGCGCCTAAAGGCAGCACGGAAAATCAACTCCTAGACCGACTTAAAGTTGGCGTTCCAAAAAGTATTTCAAAACAAGATGTGACTTGCTTGTGTCTTGAAGTATTTCAAAACAAGATGTGACTTGCTTGTGTCTTGGAGTATTTCAAAACAAGATGTGACTTGCTTGTGTCTTGAAGTATTTCAAAACAAGAATGTGACTTGCTTGTGTCTTGAAGTATTTCAAAACAAGATGTGACTTGCTTGTGTCTTGAAGTATTTCAAAACAAGATGTGACTTGCTTGTGTCTTGAAGTATTTCAAAACAAGATGTGACTTGCTTGTGTCTTGAACGTTTAGGGCAGAACGAAAAAGAAAAGAGATTCATTTGTTTCAGGGTGATTTTATTCCGTGATTTTATTCCGTGATTTTATTCAAATCAATATGGCGAAGTTAGATTTTAGATCTACTTAAAACAACTGTAGCTGTAACATTGGAGTTAGGTTTAGAGTTAAGGTTAGAGTTTACTATTGATAATTTTTAAAAAATACTAATTAGGGGAATCGATGTCAATAATCATCCTCCTCTCTGTCACCTTACTACCCCCCCCCCCCCACCCCAGACAGTTGCGCCGTCACGTGACATCGGGCTAACGAGATGAACACAAGACACTGGCAGAGCAACTCAATGACAAGATTCACTTTGGATACCCACCTCTTGAACTCTAGTCTTACCCCCACCCCCCTTTTTCTCTCCCTCACTCTCTCTCTCTGTGTCTCTCTCTCCCCCCTCTCTCTGTCTCTCTCTCTCCCCCCTCTCTCTCTCCCTTTCTCTCTTTTAACCGTCTCTTTAATGGATGAGTTAAATAATTTCCGTAAAACAGTGACATGTGTGATTGCATTTCTGATAGAAGATCATATCCAACTGCAAGAGGGTTTTTTTGGCCATTCACATCTGTTCATAGATTGGTAGCTGTCCTACTTAGAGCAATGACTCTTGACTCTAAATATTGATGTTAAAATTAGCTAGTGCATAAGTTGAACTAAGTCCTAAAGTGACTTTCCGGACGGCAGGAAATAACGGCGGACAGGATTCAAACCCGGAACCATCGTGACAGGCAGCCACCAGTCTTCAAATGTTTTAAACTATTGACGAAAACTTCAGCCACCAAATAATTGTCTTCATTCTTTAGAGAGATAAGAGAGAAAAAGTCATGGAGAAACAGGGAGACATACAGTCTGAAAAATAAGAGAGAGAGAGAGAGAGAGAGAGAGAAAGATCCAGAGAGAGAAAGAGAGAGAAAGATCCAGAGAGAAAGAGAGTGTGCTGAGGAGGAGATAAAGAGAGACTGGGAGAGACAGAAGAAAAAGGAGAGAGAGAGAGACAGAGAGAGTATAAGAGTGAGACAGAGAGAAAGATGCCTAAGAAAGTGAAGTCAAGAGAGACGTGAATAGAACGAAGGAAGCACGTTTAAAAGGCAACAAAAAAAAAAAGAGTGAGAGTTAAAAAAAAACAAAACAAGACTGAGATGGAGGCTGAAAAGAGAAAAAAAAACCAACAAAGCAATAAATCTTGTCATCAGAAACATATATATGTGTGTAAAGAATTTCTCCAGGAACTTTTTTTCTACCTTCCTGAGTACACACTCACTAGTACAAAGTTATTTTCTTCATACGACTAAAGAGGTCTCACAGGCTGCTCACACTTTCAAAGTTGGATATAGTTCGTTTGACTATAAGGTTCTACAGCCTTTAGCTTTGTTGCTACCGGTCGTTGTCTTATAGCACCAAACTGCTGGTAGACAACGAAACTGTTGAAGGCGTAAGATATCTGAACTAATAAGACTTCAAATAACTTGAATAACTTCCTTGTAATGTAACTTTATTTTTAATATAGACAAAATCAAGTTAATATGAGATCAAACAACTGTAGTAGACTTTAGTAATAATATCTTTTTTACAAAATCTAACTCACTACAATATCACAACCTTTCAGTCTCACGTTCTGGTGTCGTCTCCCCTAACTAAGACCAAGTGACGACAATGCCACATATGTTGCATCATTCACAACCAATAGCTAACCTCTTCCCACCGTCACCATAGAAACACACTCACACACACAGACACACACACACATACCATAACAAGCTAACATCTGCCCGCTTAGTTCCTCCCTCGTAGTCGTATAACTATGGTGGTTATAATGTCACTCTGTCAGAAAAGAATCATTTATAAGTCCATTGTGATAATTAAATCCAAATAGTTTAATAGTTTGTAATAAGAAGGTCTTTTGTTGTCTGGAGACAAGTTACTTTTAGCCAATCGGTTTATAGCCATCTATAAAATGAATGGTCTTCATTGGAAATGTCCATACATGGCTGATACAACTATAAAATGAATGGTCTTCATTGGAAATGTCCATACATGGCTGATACAACTATAAAATGAATGGTCTTCATTGGAAATGTCCATACATGGCTGATACAACTATAAAATGAATGGTCTTCATTGGAAATGCCCATACATGGCTGATACAACTATAAAATGAATGGTCTTCATTGGAAATGTCCATACATGGCTGATACAACTATAAAATAAATGGTCTTCATTGGAAATGTCCATACATGGCTGATACAACTATAAAATGAATGGTCTTCATTGGAAATGTCCATACATGGCTGATACAACTATAAAATGAATGGTCTTCATTGGAAATGTCCATACATGGCTGATACAACTATAAATAGCTATCTTGTTGGTGTATCCTGTATACAGAATGTTACCCCCCCCCCCAAAAAAAAAAGTTGATATGCTATGTGTGTGTGTAATTAAAGGTATATAACAATTATTTTTTAAAAATATTTTTATCCCTGCAAAATCAAATTTGCTAAACATTTCCTTTTATATAAGAAAATAATTTCAATATGGTCATATCATTTCACTTTCAATCTATGACTTAAAATGGTAGTTCAAAACCAAATATGTAACTAACTAGCTGAATTAAGGCAGTTCATGCCAAGAGCAACTACCAGGCATGAATCTAGTGTTTAAATTATAAGCTCAATACGTTTTTTTAATTTATTCATTTAGCAAAAGTGAAGTTAGATTTAGCGCCCTTGGCATTGTTTAGTTTATGGTGAAACTCTTCAATATAACAATTAGTATTTTATTGATTTGTACCAAAAACGAACACAACCTGAAACCAAATGTCCTCCTGAAAGTGAAAAGTTCATCTGCAAGGATGGAAGGAGTTCAGAAGAGATAAGATGAAGTGATTACCCCTATAGTACCATTTCTGAAGTCCTTCTTTGATACTAACAAAGAAAAACATCATCGTTGATGTTATGTAGCATGTCGTATGTGTCTACTATGAATAATTCATATTTAAATTTTGGTATTGTTATTAATTGATAGTTTACAGTTTTTTCTAGCCTGGTTAAAAAAATATTTTGATTTTAATAAGTGTTTTTTTTTTAAATAAATAATTGGTAAAAAAACTAATCTTTTTCAATTTTTTAAAATAATGTTATATATATACATCGACCAAATTGCCTTGCTTCATTGGAATTTACATAAAGTCTTCTTGTCGATAAATCCCAGACTTTTTGGTTTCATTTTGGACAATAAAGAAAAATGTTTGTAAAAAGAATGGTAAAAATGAGTGGCTACTGACTTCGAAATAGTCAGTGTGAACGGCAGGAAAACATTTTCAGATAGGACTAAACGGGCCGCTAGAAAACCGTTTAATAGTGGACCAAATAACATACATTTTTCTTGAGAGAAAAAGTTGCGGATAATTATAAAACTAGAACAAACAAAAGAAACAAACAATAGATCAACAATAGGACAATTGTGTTCATGTTTCTGTAAACATTGAAATATTATTTTATTTCCCCCGATAAGTTTATTTAAGAAACATTTTAAAGAAGATTATTAGAAGTGCAAATAAGTTTAAAAAAATGAAAGGTTTTACTTTGTTTACAAAGAAATAAACAAGAGAGAGACAGAGAGAGAGAGAGAGAGAGAGAACGATAGCGAGAGGGTCAAAGAGATTTCTTCTTCTGATACTCATGGTGTATGCAAGTTGATTGTCTTTAACTTTCAATGAGTTACTGTAAAAAAAAAAACAGCAGTCGCTATAAATAGATCTATTCGCTAGAAAATATAATGTCTACCAGCTCTTATTTTATAAAATAATTATATACATATGTAATAGGTATTTTTTCTGATTGTACAGATTATCCCTTATTCAGAAAGTACATATATGACTTTAATTCCTAATTTCACGCCTTTGTCTGTGGGTTGCACAAACTCACAAATCTATAGATTTCTATTTCTGTTGTTTTTTAACAACTTGTGAACCTTATATCAAAGCACCTTTCAAGTTCTACACCAAGCGACGTGGCGGAAATGTTTGAATCTTAAAAATCAAAATATTTGTTTGAAGATCGTCTTTGTTGTCTGAGCTATTGTACTGAACGCCCAGAGATTGACTCTGGCTAGCGAGTATCTTTACATTTGCTACATGCATTTGAAATAATAAGTCTATTGTTATGATTTACAGGTACTTAGGAATTAGTGATACGGCGATGGCCAACCATTTTAGGTTTAGGGTGTTTATACATTTCCGACGCCGGGTCCCTGGTCACACCAGAGAGAGAGAGAAAAATAGCGAGAGGTCAAATGATAGAATGTTTTTTGTTTGGTGTAATGCACACATTGTAAGACCAATTCCCATACGGACAATAAAGATTATTATTATTATTATTATTACTATTATTATAATTATCATTACTATTATTTGGAAAGATTATGGAATCAAACTAAACAGATCATTTGCTGCTTAGTAATGCACGGCGGACATACATTTTACGGGTCGGATCAGGCCCGCAGGCTTTAGTTTGGACATCACCGTAAAAGAATATTACACTTTTGGGGCAGGGAATGTATATCTCCAATTAAAGTCTACAGATGAGCAACAGATAGCAATGGTGCAATACGCCATGACATATAGGCAAAGTAAGCCATGTCTACATGGAAAGCAGCGTGTGGATTACTCGAGTGATATGAACTTTACGTTTAGGTGTGAAACCCGATTAAAATAAGACATCCGTCAATCAAGTGAGAATCTAATCTAATGGCCTAGAGGACTAACTCTGGGACATTGATAACAGGGATTAAAACACATTTAGATTCTTATTTGTACATTATTTATGTTGAGATTGTTTGTTTCATTGACGTTAGAAATATGAGTTCAGTCTAAATATCTAGTGTAGGTGGAATAATAAACTGGACTGTAGAACACTCACACACACATATATCACACACACACACACGAAGACATTTACACACATATTTACGCACATATTTAAACACACGTGTACAGTTCAAATGAAAGTTCTAGAAGTGGAAAATTTTTTTTTTTAGCAAACAAGGCATCAAGTTGTCCCCGTGACCCGCCCCCATAAACACCATGCACCCTTTCACAGTGTACTCCCCGTATCCAGTCGTAACTTAGAAATATTTTATATAGACCACTATAACGGTTGTTAAGTGGCCGCTTTAACCGTTGTGTATACACTATTATAACGGTCGTATATAGAACACTGAGAAGATTATTTCGACTTTAGATAAAGATATTTAAATAACACGCGAACATATAATGATAGCAATAACTTTGAATCACAAAAGTGTTGTTGTTTTTTTTAACTGATACTACAAAAAAAAAAAAGTACTAAAACCTAGACACTTTAATTACGCATCACTGCGTAAGATTCAGTAAATGTTATTGACATTGGTAACACTATAGGTAATTGAAGGTAATAATAGTCAATAGACTATAGAAATACTACGTACGGACAATGGTAAATCCAAATCCAAGCGACTGTGCCAACACGCTCCAAGATTTGAGCTGGAGAAATGGTTACTGTCACCTAGATCTACTTTTGATGAATTTTGGAAGAGAAAGTGGCTCTCGGTATTTCGATTGGGTTCAAATAGAAGAAGGGAGACAACCCAAACAAACAGTTCAGCCGATGGAAATCCTAGCTTTGAGAAGCACGACAGGGTAACACCCGCACTACGCAGCCACGCAAACCCCCCAAATCGTCTTGCGCTTCCTTCGCTGGGGATTAGACTGCAAG
Source organism: Biomphalaria glabrata (assembly GCF_947242115.1). NCBI lineage: Eukaryota > Metazoa > Mollusca > Gastropoda > Planorbidae > Biomphalaria > Biomphalaria glabrata. The sequence goes on along the minus strand of NC_074725.1, from coordinate 14,694,891 downwards.
ACCCGCTATCCTCCTGCTCCCCTCCCCTCCCCGTTTCCACCTTTAGCCACGCTACCGCCACCACTTCTACGACAGTCGGGCGACTCCGAGAAACGGCGAGGACCGCCGAAGGACCGGAGTGAAAACTTACCTGATTGGTGGGAATGGACGCCCTTGTAGCGGTGCTCGCTGAAGAAACCCCCCCCCCCTCAAGATTTTAAGTTGTGTTTTTTTTTCTTCTTCCCGTCATGCATATTCAGCTAGCTTGCTTCCCTTTGAATGCGAACATTTTCTTAGCATTACTTCCCTTTCTGAGTTTCCTTTTTTTTTTTTTCTGAATTTTTTTATTTTTTTTATTTTAATTTAGTGATTTTTTTTTCTAAAGGTAAGTTTCATTCTTACAATATTTGTTTTGATATACGAAAGATATACGATATTACCAGGAACTCTTTGCTTACAAAAAACATGTTAAAACTGTGAAAAAATAAATGAACAATACGATTGTGAAGAGGCGGTTAGGTGCATTCGTCAAGAGATTGATCATACTTAGAATTTATTTATAAAAAAAATAAACTTAAAAAAAATTATCTGAAAAAAAAAATTAATGGAGAATTGGTGGCAAAGAGTGCATCCCCCCCCCTCCAACTCAAACACTTAAGTTCCCCCCGAATCCGCAACTCAAGTAAAAGATTCAAAGCGCGTGCTCTGTTGCAGTTTCTTATTGACTTGTCAAGTGCTTTGCAGGATACAGGTACAATAATCCAGGGATCAAATCCATCTTGACCAAGTCCCCATCTTTCTTGCAGGAATTTGGCAGGTTGTTTTGAAATTATTTGCGTAGGTCTCCACCTGTTTTTTTTCCCAACACATTTAACGAGCTCAAACACACACACACACACACACACAACACACATACACTAGCAAAGACACACTTCACGTCACATAGCAAATGAACTTTTTTCCTTTCCATTTTTAGTAGTCAGGGAGCGGGTGCTCAGTGCCTTATTTTGACTTGAGAAGGCCATAAAGCTATTTGAGTCACGAAGCCGTTTTGGGACCCCATAAAAGTCTAGATATGTCGGAGCTCAATATTCCTCGAAGCCCTTGGGTATAGCTTGTGTTGCCTGAAGATAAATCCGGTCCTGCGTCTGCCAGTGACTTTACTATTATTCTTTACTATTATATATATATATATAAAGCATATTGAAAAAAAAAAGAATGACAATATAATTAAATATTTTCCATCACAAATGTGACTAGCTTTAAAGATATATCAAATTTTTAAATTATTAAGTTCATTTTTATGAAGCTTTTGATACAGGATTAGGGCCCTTGCGTAATTCTGAAACTGGTTATAGATGCAGTCTTTTATTTGTATAATGGCTCTAGTTCCCATCACAACCACTCACACACACACATACACACTACCTTTGGTAGGACGATCAGGTCAGTGTAGCCATTTCATAGTAGTGAATAGCGTTAGCACCAATGGACAGATAATAGGCATTGTCTTCGACTTTGAGGATAAAGAATGAATGCAGCATTTCAGATGTCCATTTTAGTTATCTTTCGTAGTCTAACCATATCTTCGGCAAAGACCCTTCTCTGAGTCTCAAATGGATGTCTCGCAACCTTCATGAGATCTCTCCAGCTGTCTCTTCAAAGGTCATCCGCTTTGACAGCTGTTCTCCTCAACGCCAGTGAGGGCAAAATGGCACCTTTTTTATTTTTTTATAGCACTTCCGGGGGCCACCTCCTTTACTTCGCTCTCCTTACAGCTCCCCATCAAATAGATCAGTGTTTCCAAAACTGTGTTCCGCGTAACCCTAGTGTTCCGCGAGGCGTGAATAGGTGTTCCACGAACTACTGGAGTAATTTACTAGTAGGTCACCATCATCATCATCAAACTCCATTTGAGTGAGGGCTTGAGAGGCTCAAATCCTCTCTTGCAAAAGCCCTGTTCCGTTAAGTAAAAACAATTGGGAAACACTAAACTAAATGATCCTTTAATCCCATGCGTTATTATGAGAGACGACTCCTTGAGCCAACGCATGGTTTCCTCTTTCCCAAGCGAAGGACGAAAGCCGAACCCACCAGAGGTTCCTACAATGTACCGCCACTAACCATGGGAGGACCATCACCACCAGCAAGACGTTCGCTGAGGAGCGGTGTTGCGGATTGGGCAGGTTGGCGGAACCTTTCTTTCATCCCCTCAACGTGCAATGCTTGTTAGCTAGAACATCCTGTGGAAGCCCCCCACTGTTTTATTTCAGTTAGCCCCCCACCCCCACTGTTTTATTTCAGTTAGCCCCCCACCCCCACTGTTTTATTTCAGTTAGCCCCCCACCCCCACTGTTTTATTTCAGTTAGCCCCCCACCCCCACTGTTTTATTTCAGTTAGCCCCCCACCCCCACTGTTTTATTTCAGTTAGCCCCCCACCCCCACTGTTTTATTTCAGTTAGCCCCCCACCCCCACTGTTTTATTTCAGTTAGCCTATTCGTCCCCCCCACTGTTTTATTTCAGTTAGCCTATTCGTTCCCCCCCCAACCCCCCCCCCCCACTGTTTTATTTCAGTTAGCCTATTCGTCCCCCCCACCCCCCCCCACTGTTTTATCCCAGTTAGCCTATTCGTCCCCCCCACCCCCCCCCCCACTGTTTTATTTCAGTTAGCCTATTCGTCCCCCCCCCCCCACTGTTTTATTTCAGTTAGCCTATTCGTCCCCCCCCATCCCCACTGTTTTATCCCAGTTAGCCTATTCGTTCCCCCCCCCACCCCCACTGTTTTATCCCAGTTAGCCTATTCGTCCCCCCTCCCCACCCCCCACTGTTTTATCCCAGTTAGCCTATTCGTCCCCCCCCCACTGTTTTATCCCAGTTAGTCCCCCCACCCCCCACTGTTTTATCCCAGTTAGCCCCCCCCCACCCCCCACTGTTTTATCCCAGTTAGCCTATTCGTCCCCCCCCACCCCCACTGTTTTATCCCAGTTACCCTATTCGTCCCCCCTCCCCACCCCCACTGTTTTATCCCATTTAGCCCCCACCCCCACTGTTTTATCCCAGTTAGCCCCCCACCCCCACTGTTTTATCCCATTTAGCCTATTCGTCCCCCCCCCCCCATGACGGACATTTCCAGGAGGTTCCTCCAGCAAAACATGATATTCGTAAGGTTGTCTTGCAAGCGTATGCCATTGTGACAGTAACAAGACTTGAACACACAAGACACCGACTGTGCATGTGGGAAAGCATTATGCATCTGCACTTCTGCTTTTGCAGACTACCAAAGCACAACTATAATCTTTTATAAGAACTCTTTAATGAGCATTGTTTATGTAAGCTTAGAGTCCTGAAGACCAAAACGAAATTCTGAACTACTTTGTCTCAAGGTCACTACCGAAAATACAAATTCTTTATCATTCAATCAAATTGGTTCCAGATTTAGATTCAGTCTTTGTCTTTCACAAGAAAAATGACTTCCGGTGTAGAGACCAAACCGTGTTGTTAAAATAGCGGCTCCCGTAAAGGAAAACGCCGCTATTAGTTGTGTGTCATGTCGTCCGCCAGTCAGTCACGTTTACACTGCAAATCAGATTGAATTAAATAAATCTTGTCTAGCTAAGCAAACGTGCAAAGGCTACTTTTACACTTCTGAAAACGAACCCTGAAGTATTTTTAATGCACCAATTTTAAAACAATAAATAAGATACATATATAGTGATATACTAACAATAATTTCAACGCCAAAACGGGAAATTCAATCATAAACGTTCCTAAAATGGTATCTATAAATAATCCATTTGTCGCCTAAAAACAAAAGTCTTCCAAGAAATCTTATATTTCCATAAGAAAATGGAGAAGGGTAATATTAAAATGGGGATGTATAATATTATAAAAATATAACAAACTATCTCGGCCGGATGTTCTAAGACAACACTTTCTTAAATGAATGCTTCAAAAGACTTCAAGTGGAGATGTTCAAGATCAACTAAACAATGTCAAGGACACTTAATTGACCCTCAGTGTTGTCACTTCTACATAAAAAACAAAAATTCTTAAATGTATTTTGTATGAATGCAATAGCCTATAATTCTGAACTACACAATATTTGTTTGTAAGTAAGATTTGAGCTGTGCCAGCGTCAGGGAGTTTAATGCTTCGTCAAACAAACAAACAAACAAAAAATCTTTTATTAGTTACTTAGATTTAAACAAAATTTAAAAAATGCCCATCGTAAACACATATCTTCCATAGTAACTAAAGACTTTTACTTTCACAATCTTCCATAGTAACTAAAGACATTTACTTTCAAAAGAATCCCAATGCCAAGGACTTCGTTCTTGTAGATTGTGAGCACATGTGTGATGGATGTGTACGCTCATGTGTCTACAGCAGAAAACAATGGATAACCCGATGGTCACAAAGTATGAGCAAGTGGTCTTCTACTGGTTACAAACAAATAGTAAAAGAAAGAAATCAATAAAAAACAAGAAGAAGAATAGCCCATCGTAAGCATATATCTTCTAGAAAACAATCTTTTATTGGGCAGTGGCACTAGTATTTATACCCTATCTTTACGCCACTATGGATTCCAGAGGAGTCCAATGCCCTTGATGCTTGGAATACGAGATAGACTACTCGAAGAACGGTCTTAAGTTCCCTACTAAGAACGGTCTCAAGTTCCCTACCAAGAACTTTCTTAAGTTCCCTACTAAGAACTGTCTCAAGTTCCATACTAAGAACGGTCTCAAGTTCTCCAAATCAACCAGATGATCATTTAATCTCAGTCACTGACAGATACCGAATCCTTCATTTCTAATTCCTTCCCCCCCCCCCAGTTATTAATATATTTTGTTTATTCCAACTTGAACTTAGTTCGTGATCAATATATTCCTTAGTAGCAATGAACGTGTTGAGAATGTCCAGCAACCATGACGCCATCACCGTGGCCAGAAACAGATATCCTGTACCAATTAGAGACGATGTACTCTGGGATATCTTCCAAACTCCAGCATAAAAAAAAATACGAACAAACTTTTAATCAGCTGGACTCCCCCCCCCCCTTTTTAAAAAAAAAAACTCTTCCCCCTGTTGTATCCCGGTTTAGTAGTAGTACTTTGGAGAGCCTGCTAGATAAGTAGCCAGCGCACCACTTGAGGATATCGGTAATAGTGGAGGCCAACACGTTCAGCTTGACGGCAAGAGATTTGAACCTGGCTCGTCGTGTTTTAAGTCCATGTCGAGCCTCGCACTTCAAAGAGGGCTATCAGAGAGTATAAATCATCAAGTACCTTAATCAGCGGGTTGAGAATCACTGAAGAGAGTGTAGTGCTGGGTCTATTAAACATTTTTTATAGCTCCCCGCGCCACCAGCTCATTTGTGTATGTGTGTGTGTGTGTCTTTGTTTCTACTCTATACATAAGGCTCATTAATGTGTGTGTGTCTAGGTCTCTACTCTTCGCATAGGGGAGGTCAAGACACGCACTAATTCCCCCCCCCCTTTCCCCTCCCAGCCCCAGTTTTTGGATTTTTATGGCCCGATCTCCCAGGGGAAAATCTCAGAAGATTCTTTTCTGTTTTATTTTCCTCGTTGGTGGGGAGACCTTTTTGGCTGGACCACTAATGGCGCTGGACACATGTTTTACTGCTGCTGGACGCTGCGGTAGTGACCGCTGCGGACTGCTGTGCTGGGAGTCACGAGGTGCTAAAGCTGGGAAGGGGTCTTGACTAGAAGAAGGAGAGATTTGGTGATCTATTGGGGTTGTCTTTCTGCCGTCACAGATCTGAATCTGATAATTTACTCGTATTCATGGACTAATGGACTCGCCCTAAACTGCACGACAGCGCTTACTAGAACCTAGATCAAGAAGCGTAGTACAATGGCAGACGCCGCATATCATAACAAAAAAAAAAAATACAAAGAGAAATATATTCTTTAAATTAAAACACAAATTTAGCCGTGGAAATAACCAACATTCAAAAGGTGTCATGTAAGAGTCAATGTTGTTTCAATCGTATAAACAATAAACACCGTGTTCACATGTCGAGAAAAAAACAGTAAGCTTCCAATTGCCAAGGGAGCTAAGAAAAAAAGGCAGGAATTTTTTTCAGTCGAAGATTATGGTTCTTCCCCGTCTAGTGGTGAAGCTAATTTTAAAGAAGATATAAATTGTATGGAAGACAATATGCAAAGAGACAATCTATAAGTATCAAGTTTGATGTTAAGTCTACTTTTATGAATCTATGATTGGAATTAAGTGTTAATATTGCGATTTCAATTAGTTAGTCATTTCTTCTGGAAGGATTCAATAATTTTATTTCCGAAAGAGGATTTTTTTTTATATATTTAAACAAGAATCTATAGAATTACAATGAGATAATTGGTCATGAGATTTAACTTCCTGCACTACGACGACATAATTGACCACCACCTCCATTCAAACACATTTTAATAATGTACATTCAGTATGTAAGGGACGTAGCTATACATCATCGACTTTTAAATAGAAGTATGTGATTCAAGAAATAATGGAAATATTGCATATCGATACAAGTAATAAAATAACTTATACAAATTTATATATGAAAAAAAAAAACAGTAAAAGACTCAATGGAACAAAAAAAAAGTCAGGTCTCAAATTCGAGATGACAGAAGCGCATACGACATGACCAGGGAGCCATCTCGAAAATGGCAGACATTTTCTTTTTGCCATACACCCTCTACCGGAGGCGCGGTGGCTGAGCGGTAAAGCGCTCGACTTCCGAACCGGGGGTTCCGGGTTCGAATCCTGGTGACGACTGTGATTTTAATTTCGGGATCTTTGGGCGCCTCTGAGTCCACCCAGCTCTAATGGTTAACTGACATTAGTTAGGGAAAAGTGAAGGCGGTTGGTCGTTGTGCTGGCCAAATGACACCCTCGTTAACCGTAGGCCACAGAAACAGATGACCTTAACCTTTTTACTTTTTTTTTCTCCCTCTACCAACGGGTTAAGTGAAAGGGCGGCTTAAAGAGGTATATACTTGAGCAGAAAGTTCACTTTGACACGTCGGTGTGGACCAGACTGGCTGTTTCAACATTTCCCCTTGCCCAAAGAGCTCGCATTTGAAGTCGAAGATAATCATATTCACGTTTTGGCCAATACGTCCTACCTAGGCATACATTAGGGGCCTGGTGAAGTGATTGATAGTATCAAGAAACAACACGACTGGCTCATTCTTGCCCAGCTATAGAAGACTGTTTAGAAAGGGGAGAGGAGGTTTTTGGGGTGTCAAATATTTGTTTTAATCAAGTAGACAGGTTTTGTTCATTCCTGTTGTTTAAACGATTACAATAGCATGTCACAGATAAGAAACCTAGCAGGGCGCATATACCCCCTGAAAGCCGCAATACGCGCCACTGCATTTAAACAGCGATAGTATGTCGGTCCTCGGACTAAATACGGCCTGCTTTTTAAATATTTTTTTCCTCCTATAAAAATACGGTATTCGATACTTCATCTTTAAATTTGTATATCTATTTATATGAAGTAACAGTTCTTTATTTTATTAAATGAATAAACCAATTATGCTAGTCAATATAGACAATATGTAACTATTCTGTAACTAAAATTGCAATGAACTAGTTAGAGAAACCTAGTAGAGAGCCCTTTGCCCCTAACTGGAGTGGGCACTTTACCTCAATACAGGTGATGTTAAAACGATCAATAATATAAACTTTTACCATGTCGCTTTCAGAGCCTAACAATATCTATAATGATTTAAATTGAAAAATCTTTGCAAACAATATTATTAATTAAGGGTAAAAGAATACATAATAAAAATATAGACATATGAAATGACCCCTTACCTTATAGTGGGATGGGTCCGAAAATTCAAATCGATATCCGATGAACATAGACAAGCAATCCCAAGATGCTCAACGTGCAATCAATGACGGGATGTAAGGTATCTCAGGAAGTCCTTATTTGTTTCATTCAATAAGCCATTCGCATAAAAATTAGGAAAGGCCCTTTACCCTGATGGGCCCTTTGCCCCCACGTTACCATCTTCACCTTCACCTATTACTTAATAATCTGTTGGACCGTTGGAACACCACACATAATCACATAATCTATTCACCACACATAATCACATAATCTATCCACCAGACATAATCTATCAACCGTCTCTCTCCATTCCTCTCTGTCTTTTGCTTTGAATAGATTCTCTTCCATTCTTGTGCCTAATCTAATGTTGTTGTTTTTTTGCTTGAACTTCGTAAGAAGTACACATCTACTCAACAACACACTACATCAATATTGTGAACACATTTTCACCATGTTACACAAACATACAAGCAAAATAAAAATACAAATACTTTTTTAAAAAAATATCCAAGGGGAATAACTCCAAATTTACATCTATATATCACAAAAACCTATCCGATGGAATTTATTTCCCTTTTTCGATATCAAACAAAATAATTAATTAACAATAATTTATAGATTATTGGTTATTTTTTTTTAATTTGTTAATGTTGTCTAGTATATTAAATAATTGTGTAAAGTTTCAACTTGATACAACAATGGGTGTCTGAGAAATAGCGTGTTCAAAATTTGTACCAGACAGAGTGCGTTAATATAAGTTTGTAAAATGTTTAGGCTATTTCACTACATCAGCATCGATGAAATAGATTTTAAATATAATAGCGTCCATGAAATGTTTGACGAGACTGGGACATACTGGACAAGACCCGATACACTGTCCTAAGATTAAGGAATACTAGAGTTATTGCACGTGACTCTTCAGACTCAACCATAATTTTTTGGAATTTGAAACCAGTAGCGCAGACAAAACCCGTCGCATAAATTATATATAGGTCTGAGTCATTCACTTTGTCATGAATACCTTTTCTCTATTATGAAGAACAACCTTAGGAAGGTGGGATTGATTTAGAACCCGAGTTTATTGACATTCCGTTTCTCGCGGCATGATCCTAAATCTAAAAGTAAAAATAATATTATTCACCATCTTAATTACTAAAAAAAAAAATCAACTTTCCTTTTAAAAAAAAAAAAAAAAAAGGAAAACGAAACTACCAGGTAGTTATTATGTAATGACGTAATCTATGGGGCTAGTTTGTTTGTGTTAATTCGTGATAGAGAGATTCTTATTTTTTAAAAGCCATTTTCTTTTTCTCTGCCTTATTTGTGATTCCCGTTGAGAGCATCCTTAGGTTGTCACTGTTCTTGCTATTTGGATCGTACAATTAGTGCTAGTTACTCTAGTTCTCACTGACAAGTTGTCCAGTTGTTCAACTTATTCCTTTTTCTCACTTAACTATTAACATAACTATTAACTACTATCGTGATTGTCAAATATTTCACGTACAGAAAATAGCAACAACAAATTTAGAACTTCTGAAGATGTTAATGGTAATTGTAACGAAGTTAACGCGTCAAGGTCTCATAAGATGTGCAAACAGGAAGTTGATCTACAGATTGCTCGAACTTCTCCTGAGAATGAAAACATGGAAATGGAGTTAATTAGAAAAGGAAAATTGTGCATGTTACCTCCGTGTTGAAAAATTTCGATTAGAAACGAGCTTACATCGGGTTCCACAAATCAATCTGTTTTGTTTATAAGTTTGAAGCTTCATGTTAAGTCTAATTTTGAATTGAATTCGGATTATAATGTGTATTACTGCTTGATATATAGTGTGTGTGTGTTCAGTCTTTTCATGATTTCTACTTGAGGATTAAAATTAAAGAGGAATTCTGTTCTTTCTGCATCTATACAAAGGTGTCCGGCTACTATCATAACCTGAGTCATAAGAACTTAATTCAGATTGCGCAGTAAGGGCCAACGCTCAATTCCCATTGTACATAATACACTAGTCTGCTAATGCTTACCTGTTTACTAATCACTTTAGTTATGATATCGACACATGTCCTGTATAGTTGTGTGTCCTGTATAGTTGTGTGTCCTGTATAGTTGTGTGTCCTGTATAGCTGTGGGTCCTGTATAGCTGTGGGTCCTGTATAGCTGTGTGTCAAACTATTTTCCTTAACATCCCTCTAACTCTCTCTATCTTTCTGTCGGTCTTTCTCTCTCTATCTCTCTCCCTTTACCTCTCACACTATGTTTGTCTATCTCTCTCTCTTTCTGTCATTCTGTCTCCTTCCCTCTCCCACGCATACAGTTTTGCAGCAACTTGTTTCGAATGTTGAGAGCCTCGACGTAACTTTGTACAGACATTGAGTCTCTCGTTTTACGACAATGTCCATCCACCAGTTGGTAACGCTACGCCTTACAAAAGGAAGCAACCCGCTGGGGGCTCGTCTGACGTCAACTACAGCAATGGCGACGCGCATCCACGTGGGTCTATCTCACATGCGGTGAACGGAATGTCAATAAAACATTCCCACCCACCCCCTCCTAATTTTTCCCCGGCCTCCTCATAACATTCTACTTCCCCCCACCCCCCAATCCAGATCTTGAGTTTTTTAGGGGTTTTTTTTTTGGTCCAGTTTCATCCACAGGTGCGACCTTTCTAACGTTTGTCACATTCGTGTGTTTTTTGTTTAAGTCAAATTTAAGTTGATATTAGATCAGTCACAAACATGGTATAGATTTCAATGTGTTTAATCGGAAAGTGATTCCAGACCAGAGGCGGCCTTAGGGGATAGCGAGTGTGGCAACCTTCCCCTGGCCCTAGTCTATTCGTAGTCTGATATGATACTCGCCCACGACCCCGAGCATTGCTAAAGCTGTCTCTGTCCAGACATTCTAGACTTCTCTATACATTGATTCTATCGTTTATCCGTTGCTTGTTTTGTGAGACCTGTTACACCTTCAGCTATAAGAACTTCCTTTTTTTGGGATCCACAATCCCCCTTTTTATTACAAAGCTTATAACAACTCATTCTGTCCCCCCTTTTTTTTTGTAATTGCTTTTAAAAGCCAATTACGGTAAAAAAATCTACCCAGATATCCATTTCTTTATTCCCTTCCCCTCAATTGTTTCCACCGGTCCACATATGTGATAGGATCATAGCGTAATGAGAAAGTGATAGGATCATAGCGTAACGAGAAAGTGATAGGATCATAGCGTAATGAGAAAGTGATAGGATCATAGCGTAATGAGAAAGTGATAGGATCATAGCGTAATGAGAAAGTGATAGGATCATAGCGTAATGAGAAAGTGATAGGATCATAGCGTAATGAGAAAGCTAACAGAATGAAATAGTGCTACACAAAAAAAATTGGTAAAAATAGTTTTAATCGCACAATTTTTTTGGACGTTGTACAAGATCTATTATAAATTGAATGACCTGACTGACCCAGACTAATTGATACAATTACCGTCAAATCGAAGGCTTAAAATACGTGGGCACCAGCTGGGTAGAGGAAATGGATGTCGCTAGTGACACAGTTCTGGACGAGGTGTGTCCTCTGACCATTAGACTTCAGAGACCACTGACCAAGTTTCCTAGGCCTCTGTCTCTTCATGTTATGAGTTTTTCCCCCATTCAGTGCTAGTTCTGTCTCACTTTGTGTGGTACAGTGTTATTGTCATCATATTCATATTTTAAGACCCCGCCTTCGCTTTGTCAAATATGACATCGGGGCTGCTAGGATGTTGGCAGACATAGACATAACTCAGACAAAACGTAGACAACACATGGACACTGAGGCTTGACAACGTTGCTGAATCGTGTATACTTTTAGAGCTAGTTTTTTTTGTGTTTTTTTTTTTACATGTCTGGATTACAAACAAATCACTTTTACAGTGTAAGTAATGTACATATTTAATATTACTTAATTCTTCTGAGAGATATAGCGCTTGGCTTCTGAACCGGAAGTCCCGGGTTCGAATCCTGGCGAAGACTGGGCTTTTAAATTTCGATATCTTTAGGCCCCTCTGAGTCCACCCAGCTCTAATGGGTACATGACATTAGTTGGTAAAAATTAAAGCGGTTGGTTGTACTAGCCACATGACACCCTCGTTAACCGTAGGCCACAGAAACAGATGCCCTTTACATCATCTGCCCTATAGATCACTAAGTCTGAAATGAAAATACTTTAATTCTTTTGATAATTTATACATCTGTGATTCTAAATTATTACAACTGATATGTATATCTGATATTTTTATATCTATATTCGATTGTACTATATCTCTTATGATATATATTTGGTAGATTATATCTCGAATTTTAAATATCGGGAGGAGATATTTCTGGTTTTAAATACTTGGTTGTTTATTTATTTACTTATTTGGTTACATTATATATTTATTTTCTATTTCTATAAATCTCATAATGATAAATCAATCTGTCAATTTTCACTTTATATCATCTAATCTATGTATCAGACGATCGTTTCTGACAGCCATGTCAAGGCCAACTATTGGACGGACACTCAAGGACCGGTAACCGCAGAGTTTATCAGGTTTCCAGATCGCTGTAAGCAACAACAAACGGAAAGACACTGTTGACACAATGCTCGAAAAGGGCGGTAATCACAAACTCAATCTCTCCTTCCCGCTTGCATTGCCAGGCATGATTGGGTAACGCCGATTGACGTCACGGCGGGAGTTTCTCCCCGGCGTGACATACACCGAGTGTCACCACGACCCATAATATAGTCCCAGGGGACACATTTGACCAGGCTATCGCGATCGTCTTAACCTGGTCCCCTCCCCCCCCCCACCCCCGCTTAATGAACCTGGAAGGACCCAGCAGACGTAATAAAAATAATTTCCACTCAGCCCCCCCCCCCTTTTTTTTTTCTTTTTCTTCCTACCAGGTAAAGTTAAAGAAACCAAAAGTTCACCTTTCAGACCTTGCAATCTATAAGGTAGATGATTTAAATGTCATCTGTTTCTAAGGCCGATAGTTAAAGAGGGTGTCATGTGGCCAGCACAACGACAAACCGCTTAACCGTAACTTTACCCAAAGTAAGTCAGGGAACCATTAGAGTAGTGTGGTCTCAGGCGCGCCCTCCAAATCCCAAAATTAAAAATTCCTTTTCTTAATCGAGATTCGAACCCTGGACCCCTCGATTCCGAAGCCAAGCGCTTTTCCATTCGGCTACCCCGCCTCCATGCCAGGTGCGAGTCGATAAAACCTGCTTTTATCTTTTACGCAGTGATGGTGTCAACATAGACCTCACAAGTAGGGGGACGACCTCGAGATCGCAGCAGCGATACTATTTGGGATACTACTTCGATTCCTTTTTGTTAGCATAATAAAATCAATGACAAAGCGATACTTTTAATTGTAACTGTGATAATTGAATAACTAATTCACTGGCAGCTTCACCTCAAGCTTAGTAGAGTCCAGTAAAACCTTTGCAGCTTCAATACGTCCTGGGGCAGAAGTTTCAATTGGGGAAGGTAGGTTGGGTATGACAAAAGTAGATATAACAGTAGTTGTAAAAATGAATACTTGTTAAAATAATAGGACTCGATTACTTCAATATTTTTCTTTCACTTACTTAGTAAAAGTTTTTCCTTGTGTTAATTAAGAAAGAGGTAAAATTTTAATTGGTCTACCTTTTTTTGTGCTTTTTATTCACAAAGCTTATATCGACTCACACTGTGCCTATCTGGTACACACAAAGCTTATATTGACTCACACTGTGCCTATCTGGTACACACAAAGCTTATATTGACTCACACTGTGCCTATCTGGTACACAGAAAGCTTATATCGACTCACACTGTGTCAGTCTGGTACACATTTTGTACACTTACCTACCCCACTTCACGGATCATCCTGAAACTTTGCACAATATTCATTGTCGATGACAATACATGAATCAATTTAAAAAATTAACCAATTAATTAAATATGGTAATTAATTTATTTCGTTTTATACAGGCATAGGGAGATAAATCGTGCAGTATTTTCTTTATTTCCAGCAGGAATAACCTGCCCAGCGTGCAGCCGAACATTCAGAGCTCACATAGGCCTCACCAGCCACACGAGGAGACACCAAGCCCTAGCACAAAGCCCTCAGTCCCCTGGATGACAAACATGGTCACCATCGAACCACGATGGACGAACTATAGATATATACATAAAGTTTTTTAACATTTTTTTTTATGATTTGCTTGTTTAATGATTCTTTGGTTCTTCCTTTTTTATTGTTTTTCTGAATGGTTTCTATTGTAAATAATTAATTGACTATTTTTTTGTTGTAATGATTCATGAGCTGCTTATGCCAATGAATAATTGTGCAAAGTTTCAACTTAATCCGAGAAAGGTTTGTGGGAGAAATAGCGTGTGCAAACTTTTTACCAGATAGATAGACAGACAGACAGAGGGAGCCAGTATACGCTTTTTAGAAATAATTGCTATTTCAGAGTTTGGCAATGGAATGATAGTCATTATTTCATGACTCATTTTCATTAGAGTTTATGATGGTGAAAGCAAAGGAACATCTAATTTTTTATTTTACAAGAAGTCTATTGTTTAAAGTTGTCAAGCGTTGATAAGATTACAAACTGATATTCGATTCTGATTTAAAAAACAAAAAGATGTTTGTGTTTGCTGTTGTAAGTTTTTAATTGATGATCAGAAAATCCGAGTGGTTACCACAGCTATTTGTAGGTTTTAGACTTAGAATGGGAATATGAAAAAAATAGAAAAGTTGGGGTTGGGTAGCTAATTAAGTAGTTTTATATCTACTTCTGTTATCAGATTTTTTTCGCTCTCGGAGGAAATCGGAACTTTTGAAAATCGCCAAGTAATAGGTCGTAAACTTCCGTCTGAAGGCGATAAATTGGCGTCCGACTTGAGCTCTCGCGATAACTGATGTGACGGGAGATAATTGGTGGGAATTGAGAATTAGAGTTGCTTCCCTGTTTATCTCAACCATTTCTATTTCTCAAGACCTTGAGTTTTCGTAAAGCTTTCGTCGTAAAACTGTTTGAGAGGGATATTATCTCGATGTCTCCTAGCAAGGTCACTTCTGCTGCTTGGGGAAAGAGGGAGGTTTGCATTACTCATCATACTCACAAAGCAGATTGTACAGCCAAGCAAATTATAAGATAGATTTAAAAGCAAACAAAAAACTGAACAGCTATAGAAATATGTTGTACAGTAGCTAGTACACATCTACACTCAGTGGAGTAGATAGGGTGGGAAGTGGGAGAGGATATACTTACATTAAACTAGACTTGCGTCATAGCGGTCCTTAGTTCGAATCCTGCTCGCCGTACTGCAGGAGGTTTAGGCTAGGATGTAATAATCTTCATTTCCGAAGAAATGTCTGAAACTTGGCTGCCTGGTCGTGTAGTATGCGCTCTGGACTGTCGTTCGAAGGTCCCGGGCTCAAACCCCGCCTGCCGCCACCCCCAGCGTCCTGCGACTAGGATGTAACAAAATCTGAAGGCAGAGCCAAAAACATATTCAACAAAACTGACAAACCAAAACAAAGCCTTTATTCATAATAAGAATACTCGTAATCGCTGTATCTCTCTTTTTTTTCTCTCTATCTCTCTCTCTCACACACACACAATGCTATTCAGAACTCACAAGAAGAGTCTAACAGATGACTTTAGTTTGTACAGGTAACACACAGGGCGGTTCTTTTAAACACTTCTAAAACAGCCAGACATGTTGGTTCAAAACTTTTGTTGACTTTTTAATCTTTTCTTTCTACGGGCGTGATGGATGAGTGGTAAAGCACTTGAATTCTGAAGAGAGAGATCTCGGGTTTGAATCCCGGTGAAGATTGGGATTTCGAATTTCAGAATTTTTAACACCCCTGAAGCCACCCAACTCTTCTGGGTACCTAATATTAGCTGGGGGGGGGAGGGGGGGAGGCATTTGGTCGTTGTGTTGGCCCTCGGTAAACGTTGACCATAGAAACAGATGAGCCTTGCACCATCTGCCCTAACAGATCTCGAGGTCTGGAAGTGGAGCTTTCATACTTCCTTAGCGCCCTATATTATTATTAAATTATTACTTTTTCTCGTTGTGTACGTTAAAGTAGTCTATTTCTTTTATTATACAAAACTAGTCATAGGTCATCCTTCATGGTACAGTTGATTGTGCACAAAGAAATTGTCATCCATAGAAAAGCTGGCTGGACAATGTAAAAGAATGGACCAGCCTATCTCTTGATATCCTGCTTTCAGGGGCGGCCTTGGGCAAAGGCAAACTAGGCGGCCACCTATGGCCTACGATTAGTGGGGACTTTGCTTAGGACATTTTTTTATAGATGAAATAGCAAGACTTGTGCCCAATGCTAATATGCTATTGTTGGAGTACTCTAGCCTGACTCGATTTTAAATAAATTGTGTAATTTTATGTATTCGTTGTTTATTTTTTTAGTTTTCATTTGGGGGCCACCAAATTCACTTCGCCTGGTGCCTAAAAATATCTATGGCCGGTCCTGCTGCTAAGAACAACTGCTGACCGGCAAAAGTGAAAGGATCTAACCGTCACAGCGCCCCCTACCGACGAAAGTCAAGGGACAGAGGATGATAATGATGCGAGACATTTTAATGTCATTTTGCACACTGTACAAGACATTCGCTAGTCAACATTTAGTTTGGTCTCTGTCAAATATACATTTTTGTTTTGAATGTTCAAATATTAGCACATTCACAGATACTTTTCTAAACCTAACCTTGTTTTAAATGCCCAAATATTAGCACATTCACAGATACTTTTCTAAACCTAACCTTGTTTTAAATGCCCAAATATTAGCACATTCACAGATACTTTTCTAAACCTAACCTTGTTTTAAATGCCCAAATATTAGCACATTCACAGATACTTTACTACACCTAGGCTTACAAAAATTGTGGCTTTCAAAATATCATCTAACTTTATTATGCGCCATTTGGTTACGTTTTGGATAGCACCAAGAATGGTCTAAGCATGGTATCAACGCTATTTATTTTATAGATAAGACATAGTCTACTTTGGCAATCGATCAGATTGTTACAAGATAATAATTGGAATTGGGAATAGGTAAAGATTTAGTACCACATAAAGCTACCTTCCTTTTTGTTTTCAATGTTTTTTTTCAATTAACGGCAAGCAAAATACAAAAGGGAGACTATCTTATCATTTGAACTATTCTTTTAATGAATGTGTTGTTTCCCTTTCCCATGTTCTACATGCTTCCGTAAATGTATTACTTAATTTGGTTCCTAATTCAGAAACAAGTTGCTTCAGCTTACACTCAAGTTAAATATACTTTGCTATAACCACATATGTCAAATGTAAGATTCATGCCAAAGTAAGAATTCTAAAAATGGAAACATGTACAATTATGTTAGGAGATTAATTAGTAGGTACAAGGATATCCTATTGCTCACATTCCATAAAACTATGAAGGTACATCTCATTTGATACGAGATACAGACATGAAGGTACATCTCATTTGATACGAGATACAGACATGAAGGTACATCTCATTTGATACGAGATACAGACATGAAGGTACATCTCATTTGATACGAGATACAGACATGAAGGTACATCTCATTTGATACAGGATACAGACATGAAGGTACATCTCATTTGATACGGGATACAGACATGAAGGTACATCTCATTTGATACGAGATACAGACATGAAGGTACATCTCATTTGATACAGGATACAGACATAAAGGTACATCTCATTTGATACGAGATACAGACATGAAGGTACATCTCATTTGATACGAGATACAGACATGAAGGTAAATCTCATTTGATACGAGATACAGACATGAAGGTACATCTCATTTGATACGGGATACAGAGATGAAGGTACATCTCATTTGATACGAGATACAGACATGAAGGTACATCTCATTTGATACGAGATACAGACATGAAGGTACATCTCATTTGATACGAGATACAGACATGAAGGTACATCTCATTTGATAAGGGATACAGACATGAAGGTACATCTCATTTGATACGGATACAGACATGAAGGTACATCTCATTTGATACGAGATACAGACATGAAGGTACATCTCATTTGGTACGGGATACAGACAAGGCGTTATGCAAGAAGTTATTAAGGAGCAGAAGTGGAAGTTGACAAATTTAAGATAACTCAAAATAACTTTAAGACTCACATAGCTCAGAAAAGACAAACACTCGTCGAGGTTGCCAGAGAAATTTGTAAAACAAGTTATTTCTTAAACATTGGCTTCTGGTAGCTCCGAGTTTCTACATAGAAGAGTAAAAATATAAATGGGAGATAATTCGTTTCCGTTACCAGAATTTTCGATTTCTGATTTTGGGATAACTATAAAGAGAATAGACGAGCTAATGAATAGAAGAGACGAGCTGATTAAGAGATGACAGTGATGAAGAGACGATCTGATGAAGAGAAGAGACGACCTAGTTTCTAACTTCTAATACATCAAGTCTAGAAGTTTCAAGCATTATGTTAAGTCTACTACTGTGAATTTATTATTGAATTTTGAATTCAATCACGTGTTATTAGATGACGTTTCGTGTGTGATCTTTCTTTTTATGATTTCAACTTGGAAAATTAAATTATTTCATTTCGCAATGAGGAGTACTGTTGGTTCTATCCAATACAAGATTTCCCGGCATACATTTGGGTGATCAGTTTAACTTCTGAAAATACGAACGACATATTCACCATCAAATATCATTGTAACAGACACTATAGAAACACGGACATAAAGAAACAATTCACATTTTTAGGAGACAATATTAAAGTTTGAAACATAACACTTAAGTTGAACTTAAATCCTACTAAAAATCTAGATGTCTGCACGAACGTTTGTAAGTTCCAGTATGTAATTTTAGAAACTCGCAACAAACTAATATCTTAATAAACTTATATATAGATTTTTTTTGTAGCAAAGTTTCACCATTAGGTTCAAAGTTATTTTTTTGACCGCATGAAAAGCTGAAAATTGTTGAGCGAAGTCGTAAAACCAGCTAAGCGTGTCGTAAAATGTGTAGTAAAAAAGCATTTAAAATGTGTATTTTTTTTTCTGTTCTGTAAACGGCCAATAAACAGAATAAATAGTTTTAACAGTCTCTTCCTCTCTCTTTCTCTTTTTCAAACACACACACAAATACACACACACACATACACTGCTACACGCAAGTATTAAAAAAAAGAGGTTCCGAAATAATTCTTTTTTTTTAAACAATAGACCCGTTAACCAAAAACTGCACATTTTGCAAAAGGAACAAACCAAGAACTTGATCATGCTGCAAAAGGAACAAACCAAGAACTTGATCATGCTGCAAAAGGAACAAACCAAGAATTTGATCATGCTGCAAAAGGAACAAACCAAGAACTTGATCATGCTGCAAAAGGAACAAACCAAGAACTTGATCATGCTGCAAAAGGAACAAACCAAGAACTTGATCATGCTGCAAAAGGAACAAACCAAGAACTTGATCATGCTGCAAAAGGAACAAACCAAGAACTTGATCATGCTGCAAAAGGAACAAACCAAGAACTTGATCATGCTGCAAAAGGAACAAACCAAGAACTTGATCATGCTGCAAAAGGAACAAACCAAGAACTTGATCATGCTGCAAAAGGAACAAACCAAGAACTTGATCATGCTGCAAAAGGAACAAACCAAGAACTTGATCATGCTGCAAAAGGAACAAACCAAGAACTTGATCATGCTGCAAAAGGAACAAACCAAGAACTTGATCATGCTGCAAAAGGAACAAACCAAGAACTTGATCATGCTGCAAAAGGAACAAACCAAGAACTTGATCATGCTGCAAAAGGAACAAACCAAGAACTTGATCATGCTGCAAAAGGAACAAACCAAGAACTTGATCATGTTGCAAATGGAACAAAAGAACTTAGTAACTGATCCATTCAAATATATCTGGAACAGTTTATGCAAACAAGTCTCCTTCACACGACACTACAAAAGTTAAACTTTTTTCTGTTCACCAGATTCTCGGGGCAATGTTTGTAAGAGCACCATCTGTGCAGACGATTTACGGTGGTTTTAGGCGAAATCTTAATACGGCCCCAATATGTGCCGCGAACCGCAGGCTGAGAACCGCTGTTCTGGCTGAACGCCTGCTAACTGTTTATAGATGGCCTGAACAATGACCTGCATTGTCATAACCTGTCGGCAGTCTGTGACGTGTCAACGAGCTATCGGTTTAAATTGCCCACAGGTTGCGACGTAGCAGGTCAGTGTTTAGGCCTATTATAACGATTGGTGACGGCTAAGCACGCCTTCAGTAAGGAATTGTCTTTTAAACTAGTGTGTATATCCATGTACTTTTAGAAAGATAATCATGGGAGACAACCTTGTCTACTTTTCATCTCTGATATTTCTCAACCATGCGCGTGATTTGGTCATTAGCATATCTTCGATTGAAATTAAATAAACTTGAATCTTACATTTAATTCCAATAGACTTTTTTTATTTTCTTACCTTTGAGAAAATGCCTAACTACATTAAGTATAATACGTATTGGTTAAGAAAAATCAGTTTCCCCAATATATAACATTCTTTGGTTGTTCGCGATTCATAGTCAAATAAAACGAAATAATTAGAGAGAAATATAGAGGTTACCTCGTAAGCGCTATAAAGATCAACTCAGGCGCCATATCGCCCTCACTAGCATAGGGGAAAGTAGCTGGCAGCAGATGGCCTCTGAAAGAGACAATTGAAGGGCTCTCACAAGGGACGCACGTTTGAAACACAATGGAACGCCATTATTGAAGACAGGCGCAGAAGATGTATAGTAAACTTCAATAGACCGCCGGGGAACAACGACTTTGTATGAGATGCGGAAAAATGTGTAGGTCGCAACTGGTAATATGGAACACTGCACTCATTCTTAGTCTCATGAATCAAAGACATTGCCATTGCTATTTTAAAGAGATATCTGACACAATAAAAATATAAAATCATGGTTTAAAATTGTTAATTTTAATACAATAACAAAATTTTGCTTTTCTATAGAAAAAATATTAGAATGCTATATAAGGTAGATAACTCAATTATTACAATTGTAACCAAATGCACTGCATAGTTATCGAACTTGGTCCGAGAATTGTGAGAGCTTGTACAGGGGAAACAATTTTTGTTAATTTTTATTTTTAAATTTCTTCCTGAATTTCTTTTTGACCCAGATTAAAAAAAAAAGATGCATTAAAATAGATTATTTCAAATATGAAAATATAGAAGTATAAATCTGTACTATAAAGTAGAATGTGAGGTGTATGTATGTTAGCCTACTTATAGACATCAAAACCGCTTGACCAATCTTGATAAAACTTAGCAGGAATGTTTCTTAGGTACCAACTTAGACCTTGATGTATGTATTGTAACCCTAAAACAAACTTAAGACCCTAAAAAAAAAAGTTGTCCGACTCTATTACAGCTATAGTATTTTATGGATCTAGGCCATGTCTACAATGTTGACATAGAAAAGATCGAAAGGATTTAGACCTAGATCTAATTTTTAGAAATACACTTTGCGCAGATAGTTTTTTACTTTGACACATGAAAATACAAAAGAAGATCCATTGATTTTATTATATAATAAAATTAACCTTCAATTTTGTGTTTCAAAAGCATTTTTTTAATTAATTAGTTCGTTATATCTGTGACTGCAGATTTCCTGACAAACATTCTTTCATTAGACAATACCGTAATGAATCGCTTACTAAAAATTAATTCGTTTAATTGTTTACTTTATAATCCCATCCCTAGATCTAAAACTCTAATTCAACTCTAAGATGATAAAACTTCTCTTAGCACAGATAGTTTTATACTTAAACACATAAACATACTAATTATAGTCCATTCATTTCATATTTTGATCAAATAAACATTCAAATTTGGTTTTCTAAAGCATTTTAATAGACTGCATTCGTTTACGAAAGCTGCGAAGCCGGGTTGAGATAGGCCTAGATCATTTACAAACTGGTGCACCGACAACTTTCTAGAACTGAATGTAACAAAAACTAAAGAACTTATAATAGATTTTAGAAAGAAAAAACAAACTATACGTGAACTGCAAATAAACACTACATCTATAGAACAAGTAAAGGCATATAAATATCTAGGCGTTATCATCAACAACAAGCTTTCATGGGAAGACCACCTTGGAACTCTGACAAAGAAAACAGCCCAGCGACTCTTTTTTCTATACAAACTCAACAGTTTTAAATTAAACAAGAAGATCCTTGAGACATTTTACGGCACGATTGTACAAAATCTGCTAACATACGGAATAAGTTGATGGCAAGGCAACGCCTCATCTAAAATGCTGCAACGTCTAGAAAACATCATTAAAAAAGCATCAAAAATTACACTCACAACATTACCACATTTAAAGGAACTTTTTGAACAAACGTGCCTAAGAAAAATCGAAAAAATCTTGGAAGACAACGGCCACCCGCTCCATCAGAACTACGCCAGGTCGTCACGAAGTGGGCGACTGCTGTCAATCAAAACAAGAACGGAGCGGTACAAAAACTCGTTCGTACCTCACTCTGTCAGACTCTATCACCGCCACTTATTGATCAGGGAACATGAAATGCACCAAGATACCTGTGTGTAGTCGCTGAATGAACTCTTTATGTTGTCTGTTGTATTTATGTGTATTTTTCTGTTGTATTGTCTTTATATGAGAAACGAGTCCTTGTAATCACAACAAATTTCCGTAAGGATCAATAAAGCAGTCTTAGTCTTAGTCTTAATTCTAGCATTTACGGTATTTACAGTGGGACAATGGAAGGAAATACAACTGATTGACATTCAAATGTATTTACAGTGGGACAATGGAAGGAGATACAACTGATTATTGGAAGCATTGCCTCTGAATCCAGTTGCTACATCTACGAATGAGATCCGGCAATGTGAATCTATTTTATTGATTCCTTCTCTAATGGACCTCATTCACCAATCGTAAACAAACAACATTTAGCCACGTGGCGCTCTATATCTTCTATAAAATTTACGATCTCATGTTTAATTCATGATGGTTGTCACGTGACAGTTTTTTCCCATTGTTTTATCAATAAGATCACGTGACCAAATGTTGTTTGTTTACGATTGGTGAATGAGGTCCATTGTCTAACATAACCCCCTCGCCCTTTTAACAGAGGAGCCCAGGCCTTAACTTACTTTAACTGACATAAAAAAAAAAACACTACCCGGAAGCTACTGGCTTAAAAGACAGACGGATAACTCACAGAACTACACATCTTTCTGTTTTACTAGTCACTATAACCAAGGGTAAATGTTTAAAAATACAACTTTAGAAAAAAACAGTTTCCTATAGGCCTACCCTTTGCTTAAACGGGGTGGAGGGTGGTGGAGGGTTGTGGCTGAGTGGTAAAGTGCTTGGCTTTCGAACCGAGAGGTTTCGGGTACGAATCCGGATGAATAGGATTTTTAATTTGGGAGTCTTTAGGACACCCCAGTCCACACAACTCTAATGGGTAGCTAGGGAACGTAAAGGCGCAGGGTCGTTGGACTGACTAGGTAGCAACAGATGACCATTACATTACGTAGAAACAGATGACCATTACATTACATAGAAACAGATTACCATTACATTACCTAGAAACAGATGACCATTACATTACGTAGAAAAAGATGACCATACATAATGTAGACACAGATGTCATTACTTTTTGTAGACACAGATGACCATACATTATGTAGACACACATGTCATTACATTATGTAAAAACAAATGACCATTACATTATGTAGACACAGATGACCATTACATTACGTAGCAACAGATGACCATTACATTATGTAGACACAGATGTCATTACATTATGTAGAAACAGATGACCATTACATTACGTATGTGGTGGGTTTGGCACAGAACAAACTAAATGACATGACGGAGGCAACTCGTAGGAAGATTCCAAACTGTTTATTATACATTGAAGACCTGCCAAAGGCAAACATAAAACATAATTACAAATAAACATAAACTAAATATAATTAATAGGCTTAAATACTAGATCTAACAAAAAACAAAAAGAAAATCTTATGGTGTGAATCATCTCTTTTACAAACATAAGAGAGATATGGAACACCAAAAACATTATAAAAATAAATGACAACATAGTTCTCTAAAAATAAATCAACTAGTTCTACATAAAACTAACATACATTGTTTGAAGAGTTTCGCTCTTTCCTTTCCTTACAAAAACTATAATTAAATATAACAAATCTATACACTCACAAATATACTGTTTCTTAAAAGCCAGCATCTAAACACTTGTTGTAAAAATACATTTACAAGATGGACAGTTGACATTCTATATAGAGTACTACAGGTACGCATTTCAATAAATGAATTCATCTACATGCTGGCTTCTAAAAATAAGAATAGTCCAACATGAACAAAAACCGCGGTAGTGATATTCTATATAAACTACTAATTAAAATTACAATCTAATATGAATAAGTAAAATGTGATTACCTGCAGCCATACGTAAACACATGGTGTAGAACCAGGCACAGCCATACGTAAACACATGGTGTAGAACCAGGGAGTGGAGACGACGTAGGTCGAGTAACATACGGACACTAAAGCGACAAAAGATGCCGGTAGAATGGACAGTGCCCACGTTGTCTGCTTTTTTATGCGCGGACACAAGGTGGAAGGGTCACGTGGATATCGGGGTGGCCGGTGTTTCCTGAAAAGGTATCCACTCCACTACACGTAGAAACAGATGACCATAAATTATGTAGACACAGATGTCATTACATTATGTAGAAACAGATGACCATACATTATGTAGACACAGATGTCATTACACTATGTAGAAACAGATTACCATACATTATGTAGACACAGATGTCATTACATTATGTAGAAACAGATGACCATACATTATGTAGACACAGATGTCATTACATTATGTAGAAACAGATGACCATACATTATGTAGACACAGATGTCATTACATTATGTAGAAACAGATGACAAATACATTGCGTAGAAACAGAAGACCCTTACATTACATAAAAACAGACGACCATTACATTATCGCAAGATCGAAAAGGCGACTTTCTTATGTTGCTTGAAAAAAAATGATAGAGATGTAGAATAACGGACATTTGGCTAGGAAACATTTTTTAAATAATACAAATTACCTTTCCCTTTGCACTTAAAAAAAAAAACAAAGGTAAGGACTCTCAACACTACATACACTTCCACCTTTTTTTTTTCCATTTGAGTTCCAAAGATTTAATAGTAAGATCAACAAGATTCTCTTATTAAAAAAAATAGACTTGCACAATCTGGACAGCTTTCCTTCTACCTCACATTTGAACCACTATAATATAAATCGGTCAACATTGAAGCTTATATCTAGCAGTACAACAGTAAAGTGCAAAAGTTTGTTTGTCTACCAAGCAGTGATCTACTCCAGAGAGATTTATTTACCCAGCATAATTTTTTTCTTTTTGTCTTAAAGCACTTGATCGCGCTAAGACGGTCACGTGGTTGAACTCCATTACATCACTATGACGTCGGTAATGTTGAGTGGCCATCTTGTTTCTTTGTGTCTCTTACTTCTCAAGATACTTGTTTATCGATCAACATCTCAGATCACTAATGCCCAAAATACGGCCCGCGGTCCAGATCAGGCCCGCAAAGTGTTTCCATCCGGCCCGCCGAAACGACAGCACAAAGTGTAGAAAATCCCCTCTCCAAAGTTATTTTTACCTACGTTAGGGCCCTAACTTTTTCTCTGATGGATTGGTTCCATGACCTTTGTATGTTTATGAAATGAGACTAAATGTATAATCTAACAGGAAAAGTGAACGGTTCTTTTTTTTTTTTTTGGGGGGGGGGGGGGGGAACATGACAATGAGCCAACGTATTTTATTTGTAAAGAAAGTGAGACTGTTTAAAAAAAAAAACAAACAAATATGGCAGTATTCTTGATTTGAGCCGCGAATAAAATATTGTTAAACTTCGCCTAGAGATTGAAGGATTGAATAGTTGCCACAAAGAGATAAGAAAATGAGTCGGTGGTTAAGCTAAATAGAATGTTGCTCATATTGTAAGTAGAGAAATGAAGCCATTGTTCCGAAGGGTAGAAAAGAAGATAAACTTCAAACATCTGACTAATTAATGTAAATCCACGGGTTTCTAATAAAATAGTTTTAGTTCCATTTCCTTACGTTTTTGTTCTTTTCGGTCATGTGGCCCGCGACACTAGTGTCGGAAACTAAAATGGCCCGCAGGTCGAATTAGGCTGGGCATCACTGTCTCAGATCATACCAATGGTAATCTGATTGGGATTTGTAAACTACGCATGGACAACTCGAGATGCTTTTTAAAGTTTTCTTCAACTTTTAACAATGAGATTTAAAGTTTTCTTCCAACTTTTAACAATGAGATTTAAAGTTTTCTTCCAACTTTAAACAATGATATTTAAAGTTTTCTTCAACTTTTAACAATGAGATTTAAAGTTTTCTTCCAACTTTTAACAATGAGATTTAAAGTTTTCTTCCAACTTTTAACAATGAGATGTGTGATGCCATAAAGAAAATAACTTTTTCCATCAGTCGGTGCACAGACATTTAGTACAAGCACTGGATTTCACGTTGAGCTGGGAGATTGGGGTGGAGGGTGGGACCAAGCAAGGTATAGTAAAGCATAAGCTGAAGTGGGGGTGGGATGATCTCTTTGAGAGAAGGGAGATTAAACACTGACAAAAATCACTTTTCTGAGATGGCATGGCCAAGATTGTAATGAATATTCATGTCATATTTCATCATTAGAGATTGATAAATTCAGGGTATCAGCAATAATCAAAATAAAATAAGGGTATTTGAACGCTCTGCCATTTTTTAAGCTTCATAGTAATAAGGCTCCTTGCTGATATTGCTCATTGTAGTACGGTCTTGGTATCTGGCAGTGTTCTATGGGTGGAGGTGGCCTTGGGCATCCATCTGGGGTCTCCTAATTGATTGGGATTACACAGGACTCAAAACATATTTTTTCGTAATGTAAAATGCGAAACTTCAAACACAGAAAAGCTATATGGCTCTATGACTACTGGACTAATCACTTCGCCTAGGGTCTCCGATTGTCTAAGGCCGGCGCTGCTGTGGGACCAGTCGTACCTTCGAAATAATTTCTAAATACTTTGCAGTCGTTGAGGATGCGTTCTGCTGTCCGGTCTTACAAGGGACAGTGTCTACATCGAGCGCTCTATCACACTGCCCATGATATAGGACACTACGGAGGCTAATTAATAATTCTAATAGTTAAATAGGTAGATGGTGAACCTCAAAATAGGTATGCGGTGATTAAAAAAAAAGAGACAACGTGTATATATTTACTGCATTTATTATACTGAAAGAATACAAAGAAAATGTTTAAAGTATACTAGTCGTCCGGCGGTGTAGCATGCGCCGCTATTTTGCAGCCTTAGGTGATCGCAGTAGGCTCCGCACTTATGCGACCGCAGTGGGCCCCGCACTTTCATAGGACCCGCGCTAATTCTAGGTGTATAAATTATTAAATCAAACCATTGTACAACTAAAAACAGATTTTCCGCTGCCTCCTGTCGATTTACCAGGAGCTCCTGGAAATCTCCTGAAACTGCAAAATATACGAAAAAGTCCTGGAAATATCCGGAAATTATTAAATCTTTAGAAAACTCATACGATGCTCCTGAAATATATAGACAAAAATTGTCATATTGGGGTGTCATTCAATATGGAAAATGCCAATCCTACGCGTGATAAAAAAAAGGCATTATCCCGTAATTTTGGAATCTGGTTAAAGAAGCTTCTCGCGCCTAAAACTAATGAAGAGTTACTTAAGTTTAACAATTATGGTAGATAGATTGAAACATTTGGTAATTTATACAAACATGATCTATGTAGGAAATAGATATTGTATGATATACTGTATAACTTCGCTACACGCATGGCTTGTTAAGTAATTCTGTACGTAGTAAAGAATGAATAAAATGCAAAGACGAATTAATTTTCTAATACAAACTCTTAAATTTCTACTTATTATCCGTGGCGTAACTCTAGTTCGTCCGACTTGCAGAAATAAGAGAATGGTCTTTCCTTTACTTCTTCTTCTCGTCAAAACTCTTGAGAGAAGAAGAGAATTATATATATATAGATTATGCAGGGGGTAAAAAGTGCAAATAAATAAATAAATAAATAAAAAAGTTACGTGTATTTTTTTGTACCCCTTATACACACAAATCTAAATCAACCACATGGCGACAATAGTTATGCCTGCGCTGGTTGTGGCAAAATATGTAGGTCACAGCTGGGGCTGCGTAGCCCCGGGAAGTACTGCATCTCTCATTTAATAAATCTTCCGACTCGGAGACAAGCTTTATTATTACATACCCAAACTGCTAGCTATTTATAGTTCTTCCTCCATGCATTTAAATCTCCAAACAATCATAATTATAAGTAGGAAAATATTAGAATTGTTTATATTGTATTTTCCCCCCCGAAATCCAATCTCCATTGGATTATATCAGAAGTACTTACCTGTCTTTATTGGATTATATCAGAAGTACTTACCTGTCTTTATTGGATTATATCAGAAGTACTTACCTGTCTTTATTGGATTATATCAGAAGTACTTACCTGTCTTTATTGGATTATATCAGAAGTACTTACCTGTCTTTATTGGATTATATCAGAAGTACTTACCTGTCTTTATTTATAGCATTGTTCTAAACTTTTCCTAATGACGATTTCACAGGGCAGTTCTGTTCTATTTAGCCTACGGCCAGAGTCAGTTTTCTGTTTTATATAGCCTACGGCCAGAGTCAGTTTTCTGTTCTCTATAGCCTACGGCCAGTGTCAGTTTTCTGTTCTCTATAGCCTACGACCAGTGTCAGTTTTCTGTTCTATATAGCCTACGGCCAGTGTCAGTTTTCTGTTCTCTATAGCCTACGGCCAGTGTCAGTTTTCTGTTCTCTATAGCCTACGGCCAGTGTCTGTTTTCTGTTCTATATAGCCTACGGCCAGTGTCTGTTTTGTTCTATATAGCCTACGGCCAGTGTCTGTTTTGTTCTATATAGCCTACGGCCAGTGTCAGTTTTCTGTTCTCTATAGTCTTCGGCCAGTGTCAGTTTTCTGTTCTATAAAGCCTACGGCCAGTGTCTGTTTTCTGTTCTCTATAGCCTACGGCCAGTGTCAGTTTTCTGTTCTCTATAGCCTTCGGCCAGTGTCAGTTTTCTGTTCTATATAGCCTACGACCAGTGTCTGTTTTGTTCTATATAGCCTACGACCAGTGTCAGTTTTCTGTTCTATAAAGCCTACGGCCAGTGTCTGTTTTCTGTTGTCTATAGCCTACGGCCAGTGTCAGTTTTCTGTTCTCTATAGCCTACGGCCTAGTGTCAGTTTTCTGTTCTCTATAGCCTACGGCCAGTGTCAGTTTTCTGTTCTCTATAGCCTACGGCCAGTGTCAGTTTTCTGTTCTCTATAGCCTACGGCCAGTGTCAGTTTTCTGTTCTCTATAGCCTACGGCCAGTGTCAGTTTTCTGTTCTCTATAGCCTACGGCCAGTGTCAGTTTTGTGTTCTAAGCTCATTCAAAAGTTTCACTGCATTGCCAGTATAAATATGTCTGTTCTTTTCTTTTACCAGTCTTGAAGACAGTCCTAACAGCTAGGCATGTACTCAAACATAACCTATATATCAAACATATCCTACATATCAAAGATATCAAACATATCCTACATATCAAACATATCAAACATATCCTACATATCAAACATATCCTGCATATCCAACATATCAAACATAACCAGGGCCGGTCCTACAGATTGCGGGGCCCTATGCGAAACGGATGGCGCGGGGCCTAATTTGGGTTGTGATAAGGATAATAAGTGAGAATTAAGATTTTGTATTAGAAAATAAATTTGTCTTTGCATTTTATTCATACTTTACTAATTGCAAAATCATTGTCAAATTAACTTTACGAGCCATCTACAGTAGATAGTAGTTTTCCAACAAAAAACCGATGAACATTCAGTTCTGCCTTTTAGATTTACTATCGACTCGCACAATATCGCTTTTTTAAAATAAGAGGTCGAGATAGATTTAGATCTATATTTGTATGCCAGTGACTATTGAAGTAAATTAAGTATTTGAAGTTTTTGTTTTAGTTAAAATTCGGCTTATTATTACATTTTTATGAAATGAAACCTGACAATGCCTTTTTGTTTTATTAATCGTGAGTATGATTTCCGTTTTCCATATTGAATGACAAATCGAGTTGACAATTTTGTCTGTTTTAAGATTTGCATCAGTTTTCAGAAGATTTTAATAATCCCATGACATTTTCATGACTTTTTCTTATATTTTATAATTTCAGGAGCATTCCAGGAAGCCTTTAATAATAAGTTAAAATGGTTTAATTTAATAGTTTAAACCTAGAATTCGCATCACGCGGGGCCTATGAAAGCGCGGGGCCCATTGCGGCCGCGTAGGTTGCAGTGGCCTAAGACCGGCCCTGAACATAACCTACATATCAAACATATCCTACATATTGTTATAACTCTGCCATGCGCACCGCCATCTAAGCTAGAAGGTGCGCACTGTGATAAACTAGACTGAGAAGGATGTCAACATTAGGAAGAGAGAGGAGAACGAGTTCCGCCCAAGTTGAGAGCCGAAGTGAAAAGACTGTGCCTAAGAAAGATGATGTTTTATGAACTTGTGATGTCGTGTAAATAAAGATATATGTGCCTCGTTGAGTTGCCTCACTTAAGTTATTACAATATCAAACATATCAAACATATCCTACATATCAACCAATCAATTTTAAGATGACGATGATTCCTGTATTAAAAACAAATCAACCGGAAGAAGTAAAATAACAAAACAACTTACAACAAACAGATCAATATTCAATACTAGACAGATATTACCCGCTGCCCGTGGGTCTTAACTTGCGTGTTGCTGATATAGTCACTGATGTAGTGCATTAGAAGCGATTAAAGAAGATAACGATGTTATAAGTAAAGCTAGTGCATGAATTCATGATTTCAAAAAATATTATGAATGGAGCTAAAAATAGCTAATTAACCTTAATTCAATTTTTTATGTAAACATTGGCGAACGAATGTAGTAGATCTATGTAAAAATGCTTTAGAAAAACAAAATTGAATGTTAATTTGATTAAAATATGAAATGAATGAACTATAATTAGTATGTTAATGTGTTTAATTATAAAACTATCTTTGCGAAGAAAAGTTCTATCATCTTAGAGCTGAAATAGTGTTTTAGACGTAGGAAAAGAGTTTCGTAACATTTCGGTCTGCGCATGCGTAACCTTTTCTATTAGATAACGCAAATCAATGAAATTATTAGAATACGGCTTAGCAGCTCTAGCGAATGAATGTATGAAAAATGCTTTAGAAAATCCAATTTGAATGTTAATTTCATCAAAATATGAAATGAATGGACTATAATTAGTATGTTCATGTGTTAAAGTATAAAACTATCTGTGCGAAGAGAAGTTCTATCATCTTAGAGTTGAAATAGAGTTTTAGACCTAGGAATGGAAAGATCTGTAACATTACAGTATTGTCTAACTAATGAAAGAATGTTCGTCCGGAAATCTGAATTCGCAGAAAAAAAATGCTTTTAAAACACACGTTTGAAGCTTAATTTTATTATATAATGAAATCAATGGACCTTCTTTTGTATTTTCGTGTGTCAAAGTAAAAAAAAACTCTCTGCGCAAAGTGTACTTCTTTAAATTAGATATAGATCTAAATCATTTCGATCTTTTCTCATGTCAACATAGTAAACATGGCCTAGATTTATAAGATACTATACTTTCATAGAGTGGGTCAATTTTTTTTATTTTTTTTTAGGGTCTTAAGTTTGTTTTAGGGCTACAATACATACACTACGGTCTAAGTTAGTACCCAAGGAACATTTCTGCCAAGTTTTATCAAGATAGGTCAAACGATTTTGATTTCTATTCGTCACATACATACATACATGCATACATACATACATACATGCATACATACATACATACATACATACATACATACATACATACATACATACATACATACATACATACATACATACATACATACATGCATACATACATGCATACATACATGCATACATACATGCATACATACATACATACATACATACATACATACATACATACATACAACATACATACATACATACATACATACATACATACATACATATATACATACATACATACACCTTACTTTCTACTTTATTTAATAGATAATTCATCAACATCTCTCTTACGCGCTGATCTCATATACGCTAATGTATCCAGAAATCCACAAATACTTGGTGTCTGCGTAGGGCATGGTATAATTAAAAGAACAACAGTAAGTCCTGTTAATGTAGACCTGATAGCCACTGGTCATCACTAGGACATGCACATGGGTCGTTTGGTTCGCAGCAAACGGAAATCGTGTCATGACTGGCCTGGACTCTGTATTCCAAACAGTATTGGTGCAGCTGTTCAGTACCAGTATAGGATTGTACGTATTCCAGTCATACCTGGATCGAAAGTGGAAAGTGATGTTGTTGCCGATGTAGTCCTGCCTGAAGTCTAAGTAAAACCCACTTAGGTCATACAGATATCCATAAAGGTGGACCTATAGGAATAGAAACATGTAGTACTTGAGTTCTTTTTAAACAACCCACATAAAATATATTTCAATATAGAGCTGATAAGCCGAGAGGTGGTTTGTAGGACATTTTTATCTAGAAGGGAAAACAGAATTCATGGGCCAACATTGTGTGTGAGTGGGTTGCGTTCAAATGGGGGCCGTTCCATTAAAAGGATTTTAAAAAAAGGTTCTTTTAAAAATTAACAACATACTGAACATAGTATAACATCAACTATAGTATCAACTTTAGTATCAGCTATAGTATCAACCATAGTATCCACTAGTTCAAAGCTGCTAAGCACGAGTATCAGGCTTATTAGAATTCACGGACCAAGAAAGAGAAAGAGCAAAAGAATATTAAAGATTGTATGTAGGACTCACTCCCTTTTTTATAGGGGGAGGGGGGGCGAAGGAGAAGGAGCAAGGAAGAAAGTCGTACAAGAATTCGTTTTGTTTTAACAATGGGGGTGGGGGCGTTAGGAAAAGGGTGGTTTAAATTCAAAGTTAAAAATCTATGTGGGAAAGCATTACGATGCGCAGGGTAAAAAAAAAGGGGGGGGGGGTTGAAGAAAAAAAGAGATCGGAAGAGACTGAAAGAGAGAAGGCAGGGAGAGAGAAGGAGAGAGAGAAGAAGAGTAGGGAGGGAGAAAAAGAGAATGAGAGAGATAGAGAAAATGAGGAGAAGAGAAAGAAAGAAGGAAAGGAGAGAGAGAAAGAGCAAGAGAGAAAAGAGAAGGAATGGAGAAAGAGATAGAACCAAACAGATGCTAGAGCTGACGTGACGTGACAAACGTGGGTCGTTCCATAGGAAATCAACGGGCGTGGCTAGGGTGTATATGCGCCACCGTGCTTAAATAAAAATAATGCTTTTTCAATCAATTAGAAACAGTCTCTAAATTGGTAAACATGATGTGTACTAGTCTCAAGTGTAGGTTTACAAAAACGTACTCAAGCTTATCCAGTCCGTTTCCCAAAGTCCATAAATATTAGGATGATACCCGATGTTATCAACATGTTTAGAGAGTTAAGTCAGAAAAAAAATATATTTACTTACCACTGTGCCAAGCTGGACATCTAGAGGGACAGCGATAGACCTATTAGTATACTTCAAGGCCGGATAAGTTACGTTCCAGTTTTTCTCCGTGTTTTGAATCTTCCAAGAGATGACCTGACCGGATGTGAACTTCAAAGACCGAATGAGACTGCCTGGACATATAGAACAGGTTCCACTCTTGTCGGAGAAGCGGAAAGCCGCGCAGGTCTTGTTCGCCGCACAGGTTGCTGCGCAGGTAAGTTTGGACCTGCAGAGGAAGGTCCACATCGAGGTTTCATTGCAGCCCACTGGCTGTAGGTCCAGCCTGTCCACGTAAGTGGTCGAGCAGATGTTGGACGCAATGTTGCACTTATTGCCCAACGAGAAGCCGAGGGATAGAAGAAGCAGTGTGACCCTGGTCTTCATAACTTTACATTAAGAGTGGAGCACTTATCTATGTATCACAGCCGTTATGTATATAGAACTAGAAACTGAGAACGGTTTCTCAGTGTTACTCTATTGAGAATGTTTATAGATCTGAAAAACAAAGACATAGCAAGAAATGTTATTAAAATATGCATTTGTATCGGCTTCTCTGGAGTATAACTGCTAATGGCTCAGTGATTCTGTTTGTCACATTCAAATCTCATATACTAATAGCGCTATTGAAAATATCAGCCCATGTTAAATATATCTCAGAAGTGTTCTGCAACTTTTTATTTATTGTTTGATAAACTCTCGTTAATAAAACACATGTAAACATTATTTTAAGGGAAAAAGTAGGCTAAATAGTTTTATGCATTTGTAACTGATTTTAAAACCCCAATATGCATTTGGAATGTTCATTATTTCTTAAAGCTAGAAATACCATATAGGACATGTCCGAAGCTAACTGTGGCAACTGTGTCAACCTAAGCTTTTCTGATGTTTTAAATAAGTTGCCAAAGTTAACAAAAGCAAGGTTACAAAGACAGTTTGTGTGGAAACACACTCAAAATTGGCCCCCGAAGTGGTCCACCCGGGCATGTAAAAAGGCATATATCAATATTTTCAGAAAGCGCATCAGAATGAAATTCTATCAAAGACAAATGACAGAGAAGAATGGAGAAAGAAGGTT
Organism: Biomphalaria glabrata; assembly: GCF_947242115.1. Classification (NCBI taxonomy): domain Eukaryota; kingdom Metazoa; phylum Mollusca; class Gastropoda; family Planorbidae; genus Biomphalaria; species Biomphalaria glabrata. The sequence continues at coordinate 14,660,131 of NC_074725.1, read as the reverse complement.
GACAGATCTTCTGTGGTGCTCCAGCAGTCCAGAGGATAGGTGAAAGTGAATGTGAAGTTAAATGTGAACCTGGCCTAACTGATGTCTTATAATGAATATCTAATTGATCTAATTGTTTTGTAAAGGGTCAATCTCTTATTCAAATCCTCAAAAAAAAAAAAAAAGAAAAAAAATTCTTTTAGTTCAGTGTTACATGTCCATTGTATTATTGTATAGTACACGCCATAATATGAAAAACTACTTTTTAATTGTAATAAATTATATCCAACTTATATGCTTACTAAATATATTTTTTCTTTAAAAAAAAGTAAACCTTATTTTTGGGTAAAGGTAGTAATTAGTAGGACAGAACTTATATAACGTAGCAATACAAATATACACAAAAACAACTTTTTGACAAACAATGTAAAACCATTCGCATAAACGTGTTAAAAATATGGTAAATAACTACATCTCCACTATGCTGCATTCCTCCAGTAAAGAGACTTCCGTGTTTCTTACTATTAATAGTGAATAGTTGTAAAAGTGGTGTATTTTTATGAAAAAAAACAACTGTTTGCATAATTGATTTAAAAAATTCGATTTCTTGCGGGCCATTTGGCGGGTCATTTTATTTTTTAAAAATTCTGAACTTAAAATTTTGCTAACGATATGTTATAGTTTTTATAGCAGCTCAAATTGGAAAGCAGTTATTACAAAGGTTCTATCAACTCACTCGGTCTGTCTGTCTGGTAAAAAAGAGTCTACACGTTATTTATCCAACAACCGATTTCGAATCAAGCTGAAATTTTGCACAATTATTTATGTTACCTGACAACACAGGAATCAATTAAATAAAACAACAATTAGTTTATTGATTATTGGTAATTAATTATTATTTTTTATTATCTTTAACAAGGGAAAGAATTCTTACTTGACAGATGTGGTGGTATACGTTGAATTAGTCCCCTTGAAGCTCTGGGTGAACACGTTTTTTTTTATGCGAACACAGTAACACAGACCCAAATATCCCCTCCTTCCCCCGTCTTATCCAAACTGGGCCAGACAAGTGATCGGATCATCGCGCATTGAGAAAGCTAAAAAGCATGATAGTGGGCTAAACAAAAACAATTGGTAAAACTATTTCTAATTGCACAGATTTATTGTTGTCTAGATCTATTACAAATGTAATGACACAACTGATCCAAATTAATGGCCTCAATTACACGTAACATAAGCATTGCTTTTCAAAAATATTTTTAAAATGTTTTTTTTTTTTTTACAACGCTTCTATCAACTCGCTCTGTCTGTCTGGTAAACAGTTCGTATACGTTGTATTTCCATCACTCATCCTCGATCAAGTTTAAACTTACACAAGACATGAATCAATTGAAAACAAGGTTACAAAGGAAACACAAACTCAAAATCGGTCCCCGAAGTGGTCCACCCATGTTGTAACTTATTACAATACGTAAGCCGCCGTAAGCCTGTCTCCTTCGCAACAGTCCATGAATTTAAACTCGCAAAGTGTTACATTTTTATTCACTGATTGGTAAATTGAAAAAAAGCTTTTGCTTGAGACCTTCAAGATGGCCCCAAGAGATCGTTAATTAATTGATCTGCTTGTAATTTAATATTTAATTTGTTCATGTGACAGAGAAAATCTATAAAAAGCCACTGGTTGTTCAGTTTCCAAACTCCCTTTGAAGACGCCTCTTCACTAAGCACAATAGAGTATTCAGATGGCAGAGAATAAAATATCTCTTGTAATAGTCTGTAAGCCCGCGAGAGCAAAAAAGTATTTACAAGCCTTGCAATTACATAGAGGGTTATTATTCTCAGGCAGTTTTACAAAGAATGTCTTGATATATAATGCATTTCAGGAAACATTGGGTGTTGTTTGATTGAAGCACAACAAACCCAGATAATTTCCATATCACATTTTGAGCTCCATTTATCGTGGGTATTTCAAATTCATTAACCTTCCACAAATTCATAAAACTATCTGGCCATGCAGAGCTACATATACTTATCTTTGAGGTTAACTAGACAATTTTATGTGTTCATTCAACTCTAGATGTCTTTTGAGAACAATGCACAGTTTAATATTCTTTTTTTTTTCAAGGACGTAAAACTTGTCAGACTTGAATGTTGCATTGTTGAGCAAAGCCGCCGTTCGAAAGTGTTTTATTACTTGCATCAATACACAATAAAACTTGCATGAGGAGCAGCTTTCTGAGCACTAGACAATTTGTAGGATAAAAAGATTTTTTATTTTATTGATAGTTTTCGGAACACTTCGTTTTTTTTTTCTTTCGTCATCTGTCATGCTTGCAAAAACAATGTTGTTTTTTTTGTTGCCTTGTTGTTTTGTTAGCATTAGAGCAAATGAGAAACACTTGTTATCGCAATATTACTTTACAATATTTCAACTCATATTTAAAACTTGAACTTTTGTAATTGTGTTTATAATTATCTTTAAAAATTATTGCAAAACATTTGACGGGCCAAATGAATCCTCTCCACAGGCCGGGCTTGACCCTAGGGCCCTATCAGAAGCTTATCAAAGAAGGTTGGTTGGTATAGTAACTCACCCTGATAAAAAAAAGCTTAAAAAATTGTGTGTAACTTTTGTGGTTGCCATGATATATGATTTTAAAAATGTTATATCCTTCTAACTAATAAATAACAAGGTTACAAAAGACAGTAACTCAAAATCGGCCCCCGAAGTGGTCCACCCAGGCAGGCTTCAATTTTTTCAGCAAGAACATCCGAATGAAATTATATCAAAGACAAATGAGAGATAAGCATGGCGAAAGAAGGTTAACAGATCTTGTGTAGCGCCCCAACTTTCCCGCAGATCAAAGGATCAAAGGATAGATGAAAGTGAATGTAAAGTTAGATGTGAACCTGGCCTAAATAGTTCCCCCTTTCAGACCTTGTGGTCTATAGGGCAGATGATGTAAAGTTCATCTGTTTTTGAGGCCTACGGTTAACTAGGGTGTCATGTAGTCAGCACAACGACCAACCGCCTTTACTTTTCCCCAACTAATGTCAGGTACCCATTAGAACTGAGTGGACTCAGCGCCCAAAGATTCCAAAGATGAAAATCCCAGACTTCACCAGGATTCGAACCCGGGACCCCCTGTTCGGAAGCCAAGCGCTTTACCGCTCAGCCACCGCACCTCCCCTGGCCTAACTGATGTCTTATATTAGATCTAATTGTTTTGAAAAATGTTCAATCTCTTATTCGAATCCTCAAAAAAAAAAAAAAAAAAAAAAAACCGCAATAAAGAAAAAGTTCAGGAAAATGAAGTTTACAAGATTACTATTCGTTTTAAATTAGGTCTAACTTATAATGCATACTAATTAGCTTTTTCTCTTTAAAAAAAACTGCTTGCATAACTGATTTTAAAATTAGATTTTTCGCTTTCAGAAAAAAAAAAAGTAACCGTTGCATCAGAAATTTTAATTTGTCTAAAATATTGTGATGTCGGATTTTCAATATCTTTTCTAGTTTACGAGATCTGAACGGGACGGACAGACAGACGGACAGACGGACAGACATTTCGAACAAAACTAATAGCGTCTTTTCCCCTTTCGGGGGCAGCTAAAAATGACTCATTTTTTTTTCTTTTGAAGTAGGAAACATGATTCTATATTGTAACAGCTCAACATTTATTATGATATTTTTTTTCCATAAGTAAAATTGTAAAAATGATACCAAATATGACCATTTGTATTTGCAATGCAAAATAAGTTTTTTTAGGCGCAACTATGGGGAATTTTTACGTTTTTTCTCTCAAATCTTGATCTATATGCACCCTAAAAATGTCAAAAAAAAAAAGTTAAGTATATTTTAAAGCATTATTTTAGAAAATTGAATATTCTATTCTGGTAAATACACGGATAAACTATCTAACTACTTTTAAATCTAGAAAATTATTTTTGGTTCCTAAATGACTATTTTTAAAGGTAATCCTCCCCTTAGGTGGGTTGGATCTTACCTGACTGAACGCTGCCAAAGTGTCGCGGTTAACGGGACAGTGTCAAAATACGTACGGAGTACCCCAAGGATCGGTTCTAAGCCCAGTAATGTTCCCTTTGTATACATTCGCACTCAGCTGTGGTACACAACATACCGCATCTTATACCACTTCTTTTCTGATAAGTCACAATTATACTAATTATACTATTCCACAGTTCCCTTACAGGTCTCGCACGTGGAAATAAAAATTAGTTGTACCGTTGCAAAGGTGAGCAACAGGATGGTTGAGAGTCAAGTCAAGTTGAATGAACATAAGACAGTGAAGTCATTAAGATTGGCACACGAAACAACTAGACAAAAGTAGAGAGGACAGATTCCTTATTCATTACGCACTCCTACTCTCTGCGCATCCAACAGCATTTCAATCGGAAACACAAATTTAAAGCTCAAACACATACACAAGAAAACATGGCGATCACCAAATGGAGAAACCTCCAATGAGGTAGATTACATTTGCATCTCCAAGCGGATATTAGCTCAGACCACTACCTTGTCGCCGGCAAATGTAAGCTCCGACTGAAACGCCCACCTAAACGAGCCACACGACCCTGGCCACTTAATGTGGACAAGCTCAAAGGATGCAATATTTCTTATCTCCCCTTCCTCCTAGCCATCGAGTACATAATGAGGAGCGCAATGAACCAGACAGCCTTTGGTATTCCATGGCGTGAACAAAACCGAATGACGGACTTGGACTTCGAAGATGACGTTGCACTACTCGGGTCTACAAATAAATGCATACAAGAAATAACGGGGCGCCTAGATACATTACAAACATAATCACGATAGAAATATAACAAATTAATCTAGCTACCCTCAGAGACCCACATTATCTAACAGCGGTTCTAAAATTATTTCCTTTGGTATACATATGTATAACATGCTCATAATTCAATATCAATATTAATTTTTAAGGTCATGTGACCGTGACCTACTTTTTTCGATTTGTCCCACAGGTGAACCACTGGGCTTTGTTGGTAATAATTAATATATTTTCATAACAGTAAAAAAAAATATTTTAAATAATGACAAAGTGAGGGCATTTCTTTATTATAGATACACAGATGACAAAGTGTTGCCAACTCTTAGTCGATTCTCGCTTGATGAATGTTCTCTCACGTAGACAGCGAAAGGAGAATCTAAATCGACCACCCCCAGATGTGGCAACGTATGTAGGACGCAGTGGGGCTGATTAGTAATGTGAAATACTGCACAGCTCAATTAATTTTCTTGACTTCAAGATAAACCTTATTATTATAATCTTTACCTAAAAGGACGTTATCTTTAAAATAGGAGTTAGTGAACTCAAGTGAACACAAGTGAACTCAAGTGAAATTTGACTGTCTAAAGTAAAACAAATGGAATTAAGAAATCTTTGGTTTCTGTGAATCTGATTTAGAAAAACATTCAGTTAAAACGACTTCGCTCTTTCGGAACTTTTCAATAACTTTGTTTTGTCATCTGTGTTTTAGTTGGCTAATGCTAATCAGTTCTGATGCTAATGCTAATCAGTTCTGATGCTAATGCTAATCAGTTCTGATGCTAATGCTAATCAGTTCTGAGGCAGCAAAAAAAAAAATCTGTACCGTTAGAGAAATTTCCTTGGCCATAAGCTTTCGTCTTATTCACTCTAATGTTTAGGCCATTTTGCTATGAGACGCATGTTGGTGAAAAGCCAAATTATTTGGAAGCCGACAGGCTAAAGATAATCGTCTCCACCAGTATCATCCCCACCTCAAAACCTTGAGGACAAAAAATTAAATTAAAAAAGTGAAATCATCTATTTACAGCCGCCTACGTAGAATTCCTCAAATCTGTTGCGTAGACACCATCAGCAACTGTGATTTCCTGCAAAGAACCAACACAACTCCAGTAGAACATGACATCAGAAAGCGAGGATCAGCTTGGATTGGGCAAACTCTATGCAAATCGCCAACTAATAATCCATGCCGTATGTAATGTACTGATGTTTTTTCTTTTTGTACTGTTCTAAGTGAAAGACTCAATTTTAATTCGGGTCTTTGTCTTTGGAAGAAGCCTCGTGTTGACCCTAAATATAGAATTGTTTGTGAGGATGATTATGAAAAGTAATGTGGACGTGTTGGGGGCGTGAGACTGTGAAAGTCTCTCAATACCAATAAATGAACTAAGAGCCACCTTATTAGAGACATTTGATGTATGTATCGGCTGCACAACTTATAACCTAACCAAACATTCTTAGAGTCAGTTTGTTATGAATAACAAGGAGTTTAAGTTAAACATGTATTATTTCTCTATCTAGTTCACTTCTTAATTGTGCATCACTTTAACCCTCAAGGTATCCGAAAATAATATTTGGCACTGACATAAAACATTCGGAATTATGGTGGGCCATGTATCTCAAATAGGTTAAAGAGGCTAGTTTGAGAACATTCTAGAGACCTGGACATGCCAATCGTCCCTCGATACCAGTGAACGACCTCAGACTTAATGAAACACTAATTTGAGAGCATTCTAAAACAATAATGCCCAACCTTATTCCTAATTTCCGGCAGTTGTGTCTCGAGCTACAAGAAAAAAAAAGATATGAAAATGACTTGAAACCATTTTTCATTAGTTGAAAGGTATCAGGTATATCATTGGACTTATCAGCAGTCATAAAAAAAAACACACGCTTAAATCAGCTGCTTTATCTTTTAGTGCTTTTAGTGGATAAAGACTAACATCTTTAATTTGAAGGTCCCTTTTCATCATCACTGCAAGATAGCACGATTTGTTTTAGCACTTGCCTGTTGAAAACTGGTTTCACTTCTTTGCAATGTTAGCATCTCCGTAGTTAGCTCTTACCGCCGACTTATTTTCGTGTTTCTTCTTGGTAAATAGCTTCGTCGATCCTCCAATATTTAGAGTAAGACATAGCTTTAAGTGTAGATTATTTAGTTAACTTTTATTTCTTTGGCTCTCCCATTTAATTTATAACTTTATAATTTATTTAGGTGCCACTCGTGTCCCGAAGAACACGAACCAACTTGCAGAAATGATGTCCTGTGTTACACACACATTGATTTCAAGGACAGCCTTCTTTAAAAGAAATAACCGTCAACACATATTGCCTAAAACATTAAACATTGTGTTAAAAAAAAATTTGAATATTAGAAAATCATATACTGAAATCCATCTAAGAAAGATTAAGCTCCACAACAAAACAACAACAAAAAAAAAGGTAGATTTGTACTCTCTGTGTGTTATATTCTACCCTTTGTGCTGACGTCTCGGCGGGCCGGATAGCACCTTCGCCACGGACCGTATTTTGGGCATCACTCTTCTAAAACAATGAGTCTCATCCTAAACTAGATGTAAAGATGGGCACAATGGTTTTAAAAACATTTCATGAACGATGTTTATATTTTATTCGAATACTGGAAGAACACTATTTCAAGGAAGGACACAATACTCTTTGCCAATGTGGTGAAATGATCAGAAGTTTTACCTTCTTGTTAAACAGTCACGAGAAAAACAAAATAAGCCTACTCACTTAAGAGATGACACAATTCGCTACTGATTAAACATAGAAACATTGAAATCGTCAAATTCACACGTCACTTCCTATTGAAAATAAATTTCATTTAGTTGTTTTTTTAAAGGTAACGAAAAAATAACCGGTTTATATTCATTGATATTATCACCAATTTTTTCCCAACAGTCTTTCTTCTGGTAAAAATGTGCCTCAAACTTCGATTTTATACATTTCAAATACCTGGATAATAATGAAAAAAAATAATTAAAAAGAAAATAAATAAATAAACATCAATATTAAATTCCATGACATTTATGGGCATTTGTACTTTTTGAATCAGCCAATAGGAGGAAGCCTAATAATACAATTCTTTATAATCTGCTTTAAAACCGTTGACAGGAGTTTGTAGAAACATCCGCTGAATATCCAATCTTTAGATAACATTTTGGACAGGAGAACAAAAGCCACGTGAAGTGGAAAAAATAGCGGATATTCTTTGTAATAATTGTTTTTCAACCAAGTAAACTCTAACGATTACTCTATTGTTAAATATAAGAATCAAACAGGAGATTCTTCATTTAAATAAAAGCTCAAAGCCTTAATATTTAGTTTCATCTCTGAGTATCTGTCTGGAGAAATCTAAAATATTCATTGTCGCTAAAAAAATAAATAATTAAATAGATAGATAGATAGATAGATAGATAGATAGATAGATAGATAGATAGATAGATAGATAGATAGATAGATAGATAGATAGATAGATAGATAGATAGATAGATAGATAGATATGTATGAAGATATATGGTGGATAGAGAGTATAGAGTTAAATGGTATAACAGAGATTATCTTGAACTCCTAATAATAAAGCTTATAACATCAAGAATAGGAATCTAATAGTTTATATCATTGTCCTGTCTAAAACCATAACAAAAATGATTAGAGACAAAAAGACTAGTAGCTTGATAGATAAATAGTTGAAGGGATTTTACCTAGTTATCGTAATCATAAAAATTGACATAGATTTCCATTTAAGAATATAATTTAAGAGTTCAAATCTTTGCATGTCTAAATTTTTTGTAAAACTCGATCTGGAATTCTTTAAGTTTTTTTGTTCATTTCTTTTACCTCAATTTCCATGAAGCGCTGACGTTAAAAAAAATCAAATGATTAGACATTATAAAAAAATCTGTTAATGATATAACTAATTGGCTTACATTGAACTTTAGGTAATCATTCAATTTTCAAACTCACAAACACGAGCTCAAATACTATTTACATTTCTACATTGAAACCGGTAAGGGGTCCGAAGTTTATCTGGCTCTCAATGACACCCACATTGGATGTTTAAAATAAAAGATTAAAGTTATTCCACTGGTCGTCCGATCATTTCACTGGTCGTCATGTCATTGTACTGGTCGTCATGTCATTACACTTGTCGTCATGTCATTGCACTGGTCTTCATGTCATTGCACTGGTCGTCATGTCATTGCACTGGTCGTCATGTCATTGCACTGGTCGTCATGTCATTGCACTGGTCGTCATGTCATTGCACTGGTCGTCATGTCATTGCACTGGTAGTCATGTCATTGCACTTGTCGTCATGTCATTGCACTGGTCTTCATGTCACTGTACTGGTCGTCATGTCATTCTACTGGTCGTCATGTCATTTTACTGGTCGTCCGATCGTTGCACTGGTAGTCATGTCATTGTACTTGTTGTCATGTCATTGCACAGGTAGTCATGTCATTGTACTGGTCGTCATGTCATTGAACTGGTCGTCATTGTCGCAACTATTTAGTTGTATAGTATACATGTTCACTATCTAATAGCGCCACTTTTATCAGTAGGTGATGACGTCATTCGCGCTATTTTATTCTTGTGTACTAGTCTTTTCGTCGTAATTTTTCATATGACGTCACATTTTTCTTCTTGGTTGTTTGGTACATTCACTCCATCTTGCGCTGTAGAGCCAAGCTGTATCTTTGGAGTTTCTGAATTATACTTATGCTAATGTTAATGGACAGCCTTCGCATTCGCCTTCGTAAATATTCTTGAAGGATTATTTGACCCCTATTTAGGGTAAGTTTTATTTCACATTGTAAAGTTTTAAATATAGCTTCGGTCGTATTCGTATTTTGTAATTAGATTAGAAGATTAGAGGAGTAGAAGAATCTGTTATTGTCTTTCTATAAGGTCTCAGGCCTCAAGTTTTTCGTCTGAGGTTTTTCGTCTGAGGTTTCAAGTTTTAGCTTTGGAGTCTGAGGTTCTAGATTCCAGATTTCTATATTCAGACTTGATGTTACATTGAGACGTTGTGAGTTTTGGTGCTACTCTGAACTTTGATTCTTCATCTTGGATGAACATTCGTCTTGGCTAGAAGACACTTGTGTTACCATGAACATTTGTCTTGGCTAGAAGACACTTGTGTTACCATGAACATTTGTCCATGAAGTGAGCTGAGAATCTTTCATAGAATCTTTGTCTTGAAATGGAACATTGATGAGGTCAATAATATTTTTTTAAATACTATTTAAGTATTTTGATTGAACTATATTATACTATATACTATAAATGGACAGGATATAAACGCAGTGGAATAATTCACATATCTTGGCAGCACACTCTCCAGAAATGGAAAAATCGATAGTGAAATCGACCTGCGTATCGCCAAGGCCAGGTATCCTATGGCAGACTGTCTAAAACTGTCTGGAACAGACGTGGTATCACCACAAACACAAAGCGAGGGGTCTATAGAGCGTCATCCTCCCTACATTGATCTATGCCTCAGAAACATGGACAGTGTACAGTAAACATGCAAAGAAACTGAACCACTTCCACATGACATGTCTGAGAAAAATACTAAATGTCAAATGGCAAGAAAAAATACCAGATACAGAAGTTCTTCGAAGCATCCACACAATCCTGATGCAGTCCCAGCTGCGATGGGCAGGTCACGTCTACAGAATGGAAGACCACCGCATCCCTAAACGACTCTTGTATGGCCAACTAAGCGAAGGAAAGCGCTTGCAAGGTGGTCAAAGAAAGCGCTTCAGGGACACCCTCAAAGCTTCTCTGAAGGCGTTCAGCATTGACCCAAGCACCTGGGAGACAGAGGCACATGACAGAGCATCATGGCGTCGTGCTGTGAAAACTGGCGCACAGGTTACTGAGGAAAAAAGAACAACGCTGGCAGAAGAAAAACGCCAGAAAAGAAAAGCAAGGCAAACGACACTAGCTCCAGCTGGATTAACCTGCCCAGTGTGCGGCCGAACATTCCGGGCTCACATAGGTCTCACCAGCCACATGAGGAGGCATAAAACCCCCAGAGCAAAGCCCTCAGCCCCCTGGATGACAAAGTGGTCATCATCGAACCACGATGGACGAACTATATATATATATATATATATATATATATATATATATATATATATATATATATATATATATATATATTGTTACGGTTCTCTTCTACTCCGGCCTTCTATAAACACTGCTAAACACAACACAACACATCAACACATCAAGAACCTGCCAACAAGAGCTCCACAATAATCTGGTACTTTAATAATGAGTGAATAAGTAGAAGACAGCCAATACGACACAATTGGCAACACAATAAGCTACTACGAATGTTAAACTGTACATCACCGTATACAACTCTACTGTCTCTATTTCTTCCTAGACTCGTACATAACACTTGAGGACTCGACAAGGACCGACTTCATGGCCAACTAACAGTCCTAGTCTCAACGCTCTCCGGTCTTGAACTGCCGCTTTCTTACACACTGTGTCACTCGTACCGCAGGCTTTCGATCACATGACCATAACATTGGTCATATTTGCGTGTAATCGTAGTACTGTCCCTTGTCCATGGCCCCGCTGACCTGAGTGATTCACGGGTGTGTCAGCTGAGCCTATAGTTAACCCTTTTGCGCCGCCAATAGGGTCGTAACACTGCCCCCTTCTCAGATTTGTCCGTCCCGGACAAAATCTATCACACGACATGGGCAGTGGAGGTGAATCGATGCAGGAGGAGGTCTATCGGTGGGGGCGACAATGGGCTTATATTGCCATCTCGATGGAGCCATCTGCGTTGTATTCGGCGTATGTCTCTTTCTCCTACTCCAGGTGACCTTCACCTGGCTGCACTGACGTCGTGGTTGCATCGCCATGCACTTTGGACTGAGCAAACGTCGCCTTCTTCGGTCGCTCACTTCTGAGGGCAGCCACTTAACACACGGGGAGGGATAGGATGTCAGGACTGGGGTCACCAAGATCGCTGGCCTATCAGGTTGTTTCATAGGGTTTTCAAGAGACGGGTTTTTTGGGAATGGGTGTCAGGTCCACAGGAGGGGAGATAGTGGCACACATCATCTTCAGGCTTGTCCGGAGGGCAAACTAGCGGAGCAAGTTGGCAGCACTCCACTTGCGAAGGACCCTCATCTTCAGCATCAGGCTCCAGTTCACTTACTTGACCATCACCAGGTCTCGTCAGCTGGACAAACGTCTGTTGGGTGCAGACCTTGCCGATGGGTTTCTTGGAGTTGGCGTTCTCCCTGCAAAGCTCGACACACAAAGTTCTCGCCAAACATCTGAGTGCAGCCATCAGGATTCGGGTCCCTCTCATCAGCACTGACAGAAAGACAGATGTCTTTAATGTCCCCAGCTACAGGCTTGATGTAAGACACAACGTGGTCTGGTTCTGTCTGGCTGTAACACAACGTTGTCTGGCTCTGTCTGGCTGACGGAGGCACTCATTTCTGCAGCAAAGCGACGGCTGACTACACACACCACTACCCCCATCTGTGCCACCACCTTAGATCTGTCCGTCCCGGGCAGATCCAGCTTCACCATGGTACTTGTTGAGTCTGTCGATGTGGACGACCTTCAGTTTGGATCTTGGGCTCTTCTGTATTCGATACACGACATCGTTGATTCTTTTTATCACGCGGTAGGGTCCTTCCCAGTCTGTTTGAAGCTTTGGGGACTTGCCTTTTCGTCTTTGTGGGTTGTACAGCCACACCAGATCGTTCTCATGAAACCCAGCGGCATTGGCCCGTTTGTCGTACCTTGTCTTCATGTGGTCACTGTTGATCTTGATGTTTCTGCGGGCTAGAGCGTGAGTTTTCTCCATCCGTTTTCGGAGATTTGCGACATAGTCTGTCGAAGAGGCTGGCACATCTCCCGGGATCCCGAATAGCAAGTCACAAGGTAGTTGCAGCTCTCGGCCGAACAACATCTTTGCTGGAGTGTAACCGGTGGTGCTGTGAATCGATCCTCTATATGCCATAAGGAACATTGGGATATAGGTGTCCCAGTCCTCTTGACGTTCATCGACGACTTTCGACAGATGTTGTTCCAATGTTCGGTTAAATCGTTCCACCATTCCATCTGACTGGGGGTGAAGAGGGGTTGTGCGTGTCTTTTCGATGCCGAGTACCTGGCACATCTCTTGAAAGATCTTGGATTCGAAGTTTCGACCTTGGTCGGAGTGTAACTCCCTGGGAGGACCGAATCGGCTAATCCAATTCTCCACAAGTGTTTCCGCTATGGTGGTGGCTTCTTGGTTTGGTATCGCATACGCTTCAGGCCACTTAGTAAAATAGTCTATCACTACTAGAACGTACTTGTTTCCTCTCTGGGATTCAGGAAATGGTCCGGCTACATCGAGCGCTATTCTTTCAAAGGGGTTACCGACGTTGTATTGCTGCATACGTCCCCTCGTTCTCCTGTGCGGGCCCTTTGCTGCTGAACATGCGTCGCATCTTCGGCACCATTCTTCTACATCATCCCGGTAGCCGAACCAGTAAAATCGCTGGCGTACTTTTTCAAAGGTCTTGTTGACACCTAAATGTGACCCACTGGAATTATTATGGATTTCTTGCAGCACCTCAGCAACTCTCACTTTAGGCAACAACAGCTGTAAGCGATTGCATGTCCCATCTGCCGTTTCCCAGACCCTCTTGAGAACTCCATTGTCGATTGTCAGTGAGTCCCATTGTGCCCAATATGCCTTGGTAGCAGCTCCTTTATCAGAAAGGTGATGCTATTCTGGTCTTTGTCCGTCTTCCTTCATAAGCAGAATGGGAGCCAGGTCCTCATCTTTTAACTGGTCTTCTCGGATTCTTTCGTCGGACCATGACCCGGAAGCTTGTACCCCAAGATGTCGACAATCAACGATAACTTCCTTCTCTTCAACCTTGCTGCAGTGTTTACATTCCATTCTGCAAGGTCGTCGAGACAGCGCGTCAGCATTCTGGTGAGTTTGTCCTTTTCGGTGTTGTGTCTCGAAGTCATAGGTTTGCAAACGTTCAATCCACCTGGCGACTTGTCCTTCCGGACTTTTAAATGACAACAGCCATTGTAGAGCAGCGTGGTCTGTCCTAATGATAAATTTTTGCCCATATAAGTATTTGTGAAAATGTTGTATGGCATCAACAACTGCCAGTAGCTCACGTCTTGTGACACAGTAGTTTCTCTCGGCTTTGGACAAGCTCCGACTAAAGTAAGCTATGACTCTCTCAGTTCCATCTACCTTTTGGGATAAGACAGCACCTATTCCGGTATTGCTCGCATCAGTGTCAAGTACGAACGTCTCTGCTGGTATCGGGTAGGCCAGAATGGGCGATGAAACAAGAGCCTTTTTAAGTCTCTCAAAGGCCTCATGACATTCCGTTGTCCAAATAAACGGCCGCTTCGGTTCTGTCAATTGATGAAGGGCACTACAGAGGCTAGAGAAATTAGGCACAAAACGTCTGTAATACGTGCAGAGTCCAAGAAAGCTTCTTAACTCCTGGATATTAGCGGGGATCGGCCATCCATTTACGGCTTCAACTTTATCCGGGTCTGTGCTGACTCCCTCCTTTGACACGATGTGCCCAAGGTACTTGACAGTCCTTCTGAACAAGGAGCACTTCTTTGGATTCAATTTCATTCCAGCGTTTCTAATTCGTTCAAACACTTCCTTCAGGTTTGCAATATGTTCCTCGAAGGTTCTGCCTATGACGATAATGTCATCTAAGTAAACAAGACACGTGGTCCAGTTGAGTCCTCTTAGCACATGCTCCATTAGTCTTTCAAAGGTGGCTGGGGCGTTACAGAGGCCAAAAGGCATCACGGTGAATTGCCAGAGACCATTACCAGCAGAGAAGGCTGTTTTATCTCTGTCCTCGGGGTGTAGTCCCACTTGCCAGTAACCGCTCTTTAGGTCAAGGGTGGAAAAGATCTGTGACCCAGCAAGTGTGTCCAATGTGTCGTCAATCCTAGGAAGCGGATAGCTGTCCTTGTGTGTGGCGTCATTTAGTAATCTATAGTCGACACAAAATCGAGTGGATCCATCTTTCTTCTTTACCAAGACTATGGGTGAACACCACGGACTGTTGGATGGTTCAACAACCCCTTGCTGCCTCATTCGTTCTATCATGTCCATAGCTTCTTGATGTTTTGCTAGCGGCAGGCGACGTGGTTGCTGTCGGATGGGCCTAGTGTTTCCTGTGTCTATTCGATGCTGGATCAGGTTTGTTCGCCCAACGTCCATTTCATCAGATGGCAATATGTCAGAGAACTCTCTTAGGAATCGTTCTGCTTTGGTGTACTGTTCTTTTGACAAGATCGTTTTGGCTTCTGCCAGAAGTTTAGTAACCTGGGGTTCACTGGGCTTGAGTATTCCGTCGGGATTTTCACTGCTGCAGTTTCTTATCATCTCTAAAGCATGGCAACCAGCGATGAGGCTTCCTTCCCGTAAATGTTTCTCCTCTGTGCCGAGGTTCATAATTCTTACGGGTACCTTTTGGTCTTTCCCAATCGTGACTAGTGTCTTTCCTACTGCTATCCCGTTGTAGTTGGTGTTCAAGCTTTCTACCAGCGCGGTTTTTGTCGTGGGATAGTCGTCCTCAATCTTCCCCCAAATGATCATTTCCGACTTAGCAGGCAAGGTTGTATTTTCCACCAACGTAACCCTTCTGGCTCGGCCATCTTCTTCATTTTCGTCGCCAAGCAAGGGTACTTCGAGGTCCCCACATTGTAAAGTGCCTCCGCCGATATTCAAAGAAAAGCCATATTTCAGCATGAAGTCGAGTCCTATTATGCAGTCATCTGTGACGTCAGCAATCAGGAATTCGTGTTTGAATGACTGATTTCCGATCTCGACTGTTATGTCGATCAGGCCTTTTATGGGCATCAGTTCTCCACTGGCTGTTTTCAACGAGTAGGCCCTAACTGGCGTTTTCTTGCTATTGTCCACTTTATCCGTCCGGATGACTGATCGTGAGGCACCAGTATCAAGGAGGAAGTGATAGTTTTGACATCCAATTTTCCCGATGACCTTTAGACTCTTACTTTGCCCTAGCACGGCGACCGGGATGATGGTTGCAGGGGCTCTCATTCTCTGTGTCGCCGGGTTCCGCCCCTTGAAGCCGGCGCGTGCTAGTTTCCCTGGTAGCCCCGAGAATTTGGTCGTGCATACCTTTCTGATCTGTAATGGGTTCCAGTTTGTGCAAATTTTCTAGTGCAGCTTCTTTGTATATGACCGAGTTCACCACAATTCCAGCATCGTACAGGAACCCTAGGTTGACTTTCTGGTACTTGGTTTGTTCGTCGTTCATCTATTGCCTCTGTCACCCTTCTCACAAGTTGTGTAAATTCTTCCTCTTTGACTTCTAACCTTCGGCCTTGATGAGTGCTCCCTGATGCGTCTTTGGCGGCTTCATATGAGAGAGCATATACGAGGGCTTCACTGGCCTTACGTTTACCACTAACTCTGGTGGCTTTCTTTAACTCGGGGTCTCGAAGGGCATCAATGAAAGTGTCTGTAATAATGACTTCCAGAAAATCTTGTGCGGCGGTTGGGTAGGCCAGATGTGCGAGGCGTTCGATGTCTGTCTCTAGTTCCTGTAGTGTTTCATCGGGGCGCTGTTGTCTGGTCTTTAGTTGCACACGATATACTTCTTGCAGATGTTCATCCCCGTATCGGAGTTCCATAGCCTGGACTAGGGCGGCGAAGTCATGCTGGTTCGGTAGAGACTGTAGCAATTCGGAGGCTTTTCCTCTTAGGGATAACACAAGGGCTGTTGCTTTCTCCTCCTCACTGATCCATTTGTTAACTTTGGCTGCTGCGTCAAATTGCTTCTTGTATACTGACCAGGACACGGAACCATCAAATACGGGGGGCTTCATTTTCCCGGAGACTTCAGGTACAAATGACGTCATATCTGCTTCTGGTACATTTGTGTGCTTGCGTTGGACTTGTATCTTCATTTCGTCGATGGCCTTCTTCACTGCGTCGACCCTCTGATTCATCTGCTCGTCAATGTTGGTGATTCTCACCTCCACAGCATGTATGCGTTGGTTCATTGCCAATAACTCCGTTTTGATTCCCGAGTCCATCGTGTCTATCTTGGTGTCCATGGCGTCTATCTTGTAATTGATCTGTTCCAGCAAGTCCGGTTCGACCTCAAAAAGATATGTGTCCGGATCTTCTTTTTCCTTCACCAGTTCTTCCTGAAGGCGTGCTTGTAAGGTTTCTTTGTTGCCGCTCGTCTTCAGGCCTCGATCACGGAGCTCTTCCTTCAGTTCCTTCACACGGAGTTGGTCTAACGTTTTCATAGTAGCCATAGCGGATCCGTTCCTATCCGATACGATCCGATCCCACTTCTGACACCAGTGTTACGGTTCTCTTCTACTCCGGCCTTCTATAAACACTGCTAAACACAACACAACACATCAACACATCAAGAACCTGCCAACAAGAGCTCCACAATAATCTGGTACTTTAATAATGAGTGAATAAGTAGAAGACAGCCAATACGACACAATTGGCAACACAATAAGCTACTACGAATGTTAAACTGTACATCACCGTATAGAACTCTACTGTCTCTATTTCTTCCTAGACTCGTACATAACACTTGAGGACTCGACAAGGACCGACTTCATGGCCAACTAACAGTCCTAGTCTCAACGCTCTCCGGTCTTGAACTGCCGCTTTCTTACACACTGTGTCACTCGTACCGCAGGCTTTCGATCACATGACCATAACATTGGTCATATTTGCGTGTAATCGTAGTACTGTCCCTTGTCCATGGCCCCGCTGACCTGAGTGATTCACGGGTGTGTCAGCTGAGCCTATAGTTAACCCTTTTGCGCCGCCAATAGGGTCGTAACAATATATATATATATTATACTATATGTACTTGTAGTCATTTATCATTACCATTAATCATATGACATTTCATTGTATAAATCTCATTGGATTTAATTTATAGTTTAATTTAAAGACCAACTGAAGAGGTTTAGGGGTCAGACGCGGAAACCGGTGTAATACTTTTTTTTAGTTTCATAATGCTTAAAGAAACATACATACGAAATATTAGACATATATTCTTTTTAATTATTTAGATATAAGCAATTTAATGTGCGTTTTAGGGACTTTTAAATTTCACAATCTCGAAGCCATTCGAGATCAGCATTTCCCAGACAACCAAGGTCGATGACGTAGTTTAAGGGAAATTAGGTCAAATTTTTCAGTTTATGGCTTAGCGTATTTCCCTATTCTTCTTTACAGGAATGCCAGTTTTTTTTTAAACAAAGGCGACTAAAACACACCAATTTATAAAATGTGGATGTTAGAGTTGGGGAAATTAGGTCAAATCACGCAATTTATGGCTTTGCATGTTAGATCTACTGTTTGTCGGCTTATTCTTGATCTAGTCAAGCGAACAGCGTTTCAGCCCACGCAGTACCGCGCGCCTCAGTTCACATGTTTCGTTTTAGTCAAGTTACGCAATTTATGGCTTATGTTACTGCTTCAGGATTATTCTAGTTCTACATCTACTGCGCTTTTGATCAAGAGCTAGATCTTCTTTTCTCAGATCATTAATGATGTACGAAGTAGACCTAAATTTAGATCTAAATCCAATTAGATGAAGTCTAGATCTAGTAGTAGTATTGGATATTTAGAGATAAGACCTATCTATTTAGACTGATCCGATCGAGGTGCTGGGCCTAGATCTAGAAAAAACAAAGTTTAAAATTATATAACTATCTATACACTTAGTGATTATTAACCTATAGTCGTCCCTAAATAGGCCCAATATGGGAAAAAAACAATTATTACAATGTGAATGTTGAGCTCATTCAATGTAGTCATTGTAGTTTACGATTATATTTAGTTTGAATCTAGAGTCACAACCCCGTACAACACTATAGCCTTAACTTAGACTTAAAAGTAGTCTGATTTAGATCTACTAGTAAAAAAAGTACTAGATCTAAATTTCTAAAAACTAATCTATAAGGCAAAATTTAGACCTAGATCTACCAATTCTATAATATTATTAATATACGAAATATGGATTTTATTACACTCTTATTTAAATATATTCGTACCGTATATTCGGGCCTATATACTTACATAGTTCTATAAATATATATCTAAAAATTTAAGAGTTTTCATTTATCTCACGCTTGACTCATTTGTTGATTGGAATAGAATCATTAGATTATTAGATAGTTAAGTTAGCAAGTTAATCTGTAACTGTAGGTAACAAAGTTTTAAATTGTGTTTAGACTATAAATGAAAGAGATTATCCTACTGGAGAAGGAGTTGTCGTTTTTTTCTTTTCTCTGGGAAGTCAGGAAAGTGGAAAATAAATTATAGTATCAATATAATGTTAAGTAATGCATATAGGCTACTGTTGATGTAATTATGCAACTCATTTTATTAAATTTTAGTAACCCAATTATTGCCAGTTAATCACTGAATATATATTTTTTTTTTATTGTTATTAAAAAATGCAGAGCTATTCATAATTTAAAGTGTTTAATAAATAAGGCTGGCAGTCGAGCCGAAAGATTAATGAGAAATGCAGTATTTTCCATGGCTACGCAGCCCCAGCTGCAAACTAGATATTTTGCCGCGTCCAGCGAAGACATAACCATATTCAGCTGGTGGTCAATTTAAATGTTCTTTACGATGTCTACGTCTTCCCTCATCAGTGGATTTTCTTTTAGCCTCTAATATGTATTCCACGTTGCAATTTCTAATAAATAGCATCATTCGAAGAATGAGATCCAACTTATTTAAAAAAAATGTAACCCCTTTACAGATCAAGTCATCATTGCAATGGACATTCAGATCTGCATTAACATAAAAATGATCAAAATTTGAATAGGTTTCGAAACGCAGAAAGTTGTGTGGTTTGCATTCCGAACTGTCTTCTCTGTGGTCTCAGGTTCAAACATTGACCACTGCCATTAACTAACATCCTGCTGGAGTTTTGGGCTATGACTTAATAATATTAAATCCTGATTCGAAACTTTGTCTAAACCTAGCAAGTGAAAAGGAACATACTAAAATAATGTTGTGTGTATAATGAAGAACTCTATTAAAATGTAATTTTGTATTTACATTTATTGGTATTTATTATATAAAATAAAATTGTAGAATGTTTCTGTGATTTGTTTCACAGGGAATATTGTATTTCCAAAATGATGAAAGATCCATCTAGTAAACTTGTCTGTATGCCACATGTCATATATGTTTTCTGTAAAATAGATTTTAAAAAATTTATTTATTAACATTTATACCTAATTATGTATACATATATAGAACTAGTGGTTATATATATATATATATTATATATATATGTTATACCGATTATCTGATCTAACATCAACATCTAACTCTTATTGTTCTTAATAATAATAAATTACTCTACTCTAGGTCTAGGCAATCTAATATATATAAGACCAGGGTCGGTCTTAAGCCACTGCAACCTATGCGGTCGCAGTGGGCCCTGCACTTTCATAGGCTTCGTGCTAATTCTAGGTGTAATAGTTAAATTGCAATATTTATATATATATCGGTATATATAAAACCTGGAAATCTCATAAAAATCTCCTGAAAAATAGACAAAATTGTGGGTGTCATTCATTCCAAAAACGCTAATCCTACGCGCGATAAACGAAATAAGACATTGTCAGCTTTCATGTACTAAAATGTAATAATCAGGCAAATTTTCACTTTAATCAGAAGTTTCCATACTTTATTTACTTTAATAGAGTGACTGGCATTTTAATATACCATAGGTTGCAAAGTTCGTAAAGTAAAGTTAATTTGATCGTAATCTTGTACTTAGTAAAGATTTAATAAAATTCAAAGTCGAATTTTTTTAAAATACGAAATCTTAATTTTCACTTATTATCCTTATTCCCACCCAGACTAGGCCCCGCGCAATCAGTTTCACATAGGGCCCCGCAATCGTTAGGACCGGCCCTGTTAAAGTTTAAGACTTAAAGAAATGTCACATGTGTTTAGTAAAAATCTGTATTTTATATTACCAATATAAATGATGACTTATTATTTTTTTAGATCTAAAGTTTAGCCTTATTAATAAGTATAGTAAGGGCTAGTAAAGAGTATAAATATATTCTATATAGATTTAGCTTAGGCTTTAGGTTTAGTCCTTGACTATTATAATATTATATTTATATCTATGAATAATCTTTATGCTATTGCTAGGACACTACTCACTAGGTCTTACTATTACAAACTATTACCAAAAAATGTTGGCGACTGGGCTTAGGCTTAACATAGAGGCTAGTCTAGATTACTCTAGATTAGTCTAGATCTACTTAATTAGTTAAATCTACTAGTTTATAAACTATTAGTATTACTAGTACTACTAGTAAGTAGTATTACTACAATTAGTACAATAATACAAGTCAAGTATTTATAAACTCTAGATCTAGTGAGTGACTAGTAAAAGTGTTAGAAAAGAAGGCCTAGCTAGAATTAGAGATATAGAAAATAATATAGATAGATCTAACCATTTAGTTTTGTTATAACTATTAGACTTAGTATAGTCTAAGTATAGTATACCTAGACCTAGTTCTAGATGATCTACTAGTACTTGATGATACTAGAGACTACTACTAGAGTAGACTAGGTCTAGAGTCACTCTAGAGTCTAGATCTGAGTAGTAGATCTAGTCACAATCTAGTGTCTAGTGCTAGTGATCTAGATCTAGTGACTAGTCCTATTATTATAATCTATCTATAATTATATTAATTCAATAGTCTGCTCTAGAATATATTTTGAAAAAGTAGTAGAGTTCTCTTCAAGGCATTTTGGTGCATCCCATGATAAGTATCATTTAAAATTGTTGGACAGCTAGATTTAGATAAATTTATCATCTGAATCGCTATCAATAACGTATCCAGCCATGTCTATTTTTATTTACATTTTCTCAGTCCATTACAATACGTCACTTCCGGTTTCGGCCATTGAAGCTGATTTTCAAATCTCGTTATTTTTTACACTTTCAAATTACTTTTTCTAATATAAATACGCTTTTCTAAAATCTCAAATTTTTAGGAACTAACTTTGATGCTATCTACTATCTAAATCAATCGCTATCTCAATTTCGAAAAAAACCTCTTCAGTTGGTCTTTAAATCCTACAAATCGTTTATGAATTTATGTACAACTGAGTGTGTATGGTGTTTCTGTTAGGTTAATATAAAAGTAATAATAAATTATACATTAATTATAACACATACGAACATTGCAATTAATATTAATTTTAATACCTAGACAAATTAATAATTATTTAGTAATCAATTCAATAAAGTTCTGACAGTCATCTCATTGTACTGATCATCATGTCATTAAACTGGTAGTCATGTCATTGTACTTGTTGTCATGTCGTTGCACTGGTCGTCATGTCATTGGACTGGTCGTCATGTTATTACACTGGTCGTCATGTCATTGAACTGGTAATGTGGAGTGTGAGTGTGTTTGTGTTTATATGGTGACGGTGGGAAGAGGTTAGCGATTGGTTGTGAATGATGCAACATATGTGGCATTGTCGTCACTTGGTCTTAGTTAGGGGAGACAACTCCAGATAGAGAGACTGAAAGGTTGTGTTATTGTAATCAAATGTAGTGAGTTAGATTTTGTTAAAGAATATTATTACTAAAGTCTAGTACTTTTATTTCATTTATCACAAGTTGAATTTGTTTATATTATACATAAAGTTTTTTTTAGGTTGTTCACAAAAGGAAGTTATTCAAGTTATTTTTATTTTTATTAGTTAACATACATTACGCCTACAACGGTTTAGTTGTCTACCAGCAGTTTGGTGCTACATGCAAACAACCGGCAACAATACATTGGGTGTAAGAAGAAATAAAGGAAAGAATTCTACAACATATTGGTGATGGAAAATACAGGAAGAACCTATACTTGCTCAATTAAGCATAATTAATTCTTTAATTGAAAGGAAATATTTATGCGACATTAGTTTGTTTGTATAATAATAAGGCTTGTCTTCTAGTCCGAAGATTAATGTCAGAGAATGGCAGCGGGCTGGGTTTGAGACTCAGAACTATCTTGCAGACAATCCGAGGCCGGATCACTGACGACCAGGCATCTACTCATACATGTCCTACATTTAAACAAATCAATTTAGAGATGATGCTGATTCCTGCATTAAAAACAAAACATATCAACCGGAAGAAGTAAAATAACAAAACAAATTAAACAAACAGATCAATATTCAATATAATAAATCAAAGAACGCAGTTTTTTTTTTTTTGTTTTCTCTTAAACACTGATCTCATATACGCTAATGTATCCCAAAATCCACACATACTTGGTGTTTGCGTAGGGCAAGATATAATTATAAGAACAACAGTAAGTCCTGTTAATGTAGACCTGATAGCCACTGGTCATCACTAGGACATGCACATGGGTCGTTTGGTTCGCAGCAAACGGAAATGGTGTCATGACTGGCCTGGACTCTGTATTCCAAACATTATTAGCGCAGCTGTTCATTACCAGTATAGGATTGTACGTATTCCAGGCATACCTGGATCGAAAGTGGAAAGTGATGTTGTTGCCGATGTAGTCCTGTCTGAAGTCTAAGTAAAACCCACTTAGGTCATACAGATATCCATAAAGGTGGACCTATAGGAATAGAAACATGTAGTACTTGAGTATATGGTGTATAAGTTAGGGTGTAAGGGGTAGCACCTCTAGTGGACAGACAGTCGTACCCTCTTTTTTATAGCATGCTCACTCTTGGTCCCCACTCGGTACCCAACTCTCACCTGTCCAGAAGCTGTAGCATGCGCAGCGGCCACACAACGGAAATGGCTTTGACTGGCCGGCTAAACCAGGTAGAGGGTATCTAACGTGTCCATGGCACTCAGTACACTGAGGTTCTGTCAAACCTAGCATGTGAAGTCTGGACTTGGCGCCTGTGCGTAACGTCACAAAACTAGACTAATCGGACAGAAACGCAAGTACCAGCACAGTGCTGCGGAACACTTAAGAGCAGGACAAGGCACAAAGTCTCTGGTCATCCACTGCACCCAAACTTGTCCCCGGACGTCTTGACCAAATCTTGCTTCCGGAAAAGGACGGGCTTTAGGGCGAGAGAGTGAGGTCGACGTGTTGCGCGAATCCTCCTCACTTTAATCCAAATTCCAGCGCAAGTCAAGATTGATTGCAGGACATTTTTTTTTATCTAGGAGAAGAAGATAAGTAACAATAGAATTCACGGGTCAAAATTGTGTGAGAGTGGGTTGGGTTAAAACTGGGACCGTTCCAATTAAAGTGTTTTTTTTTTATACGATCCATTCCAAAATAAACAACATAGTATAGTATTATTATTATAATAGCTTTTATACAGCTCTACTTTCATGCTTATAGCATGCTCAGAGCGCTATGGTCCAATCTCATTTATGGACCAGTCGGTTGGGGGGTATATGGGAGAAGGTTTATCCGTGCTGCCTTTAGGCGCTCAGTAAACACAACTCTGCTCCCTCGGGTGTTCAAGCGTACTTAGCCTCTCGTCCACGCTATCAACTTTAGTATTAACTATTTCAAAGATGCTAAGCATTGAGTCTCAGGCATATTAGAATTCACGACCAAGAAAAAGAAAGGGCCTAAGAATATAAAACATTGTGAGCAGGACTTACTGTTTGTTTTGGGAAGAGTGAGCGGAACAAGGGAGAAAGTCATACAGGAGATCACGAGCCAAAAGTATGTTGTTGTTTTTTCTAAAGGGGAGCATTATGAAGAGGGCCAGCTAAATTCAAGTTAAAAATCTATGTGGGAAAGCATTACGATGCGCAGGGGAAAAAAAAGTGAAAGGGGGGGGGTGAAGAAAGAGAGAGAAGGACAGAGAGACTAAAAGTGAGAAGATAGGGAGAGCGAGAAGCAGAGAGGAAAAGAGAACAGGTTGTTCTGATTCACATGCTAGAACTCATGAGACAAAAATTAATTTGGAGAAAACATTAAAATGCGGGTCGTTCTTTTGGAAGATCAAAAAAAAGGGGGGGGGGGTAAGGAAAGTTCGGCCAAAATAAACAAAATATTTCCTGGGAACCAAATCAACGGGAGTAGCCGGTGGATAATGCTAGTAATGTCAATTCATAAAAACGATTGCATTTCCAATCAGTTAGCAACACAGTAACACAATTGTTGAACAGGATGGAAGGTATTTGTGTACCAGTCTCAAGTGTAGGTTGACAAATACGTACTCAAGCTTTTCCAGTCCGCTTCAAAAATTCCAGAACTATTAGGATGACAAATGGTGTAATCAACAACTCTGGACAGTGAAGTCAGAATAACAAAATTTATTTACTTACCACTGTGCCAAGATTAACATCTAGAGGAACAGCCATTGATTGATTTGTATACTTCAAGGCCGGATAGGATACGTTCCAGTTTTTCTCCGTGTTCTGAATCGTCCAAGAGATGACCTGACCGGATGTGAAGTTCAAAGACTGAATGAGACTGCCTGGACATATAGAACAGGTTCCACTCTTGTTAGAGAAGCGGAAAGCCGCGCAGGTCTTGTTCGCCGCACAGGTTGCTGCGCAGGAAAGTTTGGACCTGCAGAGGAAGGTCCACATCGAGGTTTCGTTGCAGCCCACGGGCTGTAGGTCCAGCCTGTCCACGTAAGTGGTCGAGCAGATGTTGGACGCTATGTTGCACTTCTTGCTCAGCGAGAAGCCGAGGGATAGAAGAAGCAGTGTGACCCTGGTCTTCATAACTTTACATTAAGAGTGGAGCACTTATCTATGTATCACAGCCGTTGTGTATAGTCCTAGAAAATCAAAATGATTTCACAGAGTTTTCAGAGAATTTAGAATGTCTGAGATCTGAAAAACAAAGGTATAGCAAGATATAGCAAGAAATTGTATTCTTTATGAATGCATTTTTATCAGCTTCCATGGAATAGAACTGCTAATAGCTTTGTGATTCTGTCTGTCTGTCACATTCAAATCGCATATACTAATAGCGCTATTGAAAATCCTAGCACCTTTGAAATGTATCTCAGAAGGTTTTTGCATATTTCTATATTTTGTTTGATGAAAAGTTAAAAGTTTTATGTATAAAATTTGTAACTGATTTTAAAACCACAATAAATAAATCAATACATTATAAAATTAAATTAATTTAAAACCAAATTGGAATATGGAACATGCTTTCTTTTTTTTTTAAATCTAAGTTTTTTTTTAATTTTTAGCATAAATGTAGTTGCTAGAAAACCTTGGTTTTTGTTAGTCAAGTGTTTGATTTGCTATAACGTACACTAAATTGTGTATGATTTATCCAGATAGTTATCTATTATATATTTGTCAAATACCACTGACTCATTGATCACGAGATTTCTTAAACAGTTGTACTGATTGAAAGTAAGTATCATGCACAGGTTCCTTTTACCTTAAAGACGCTTGCTAAGAACCATATTGTTAGACGTAATCATCTTTTTTTTAAGTAACGTCTGTATTTTATAAGATAAGAGATTCGCTACCTCACCACCGCTAATAGAGAAAAACTGCAAGCTTTCTATAAAACCTTTGTATTATATTTTCGGTATTTCCTCAAAAGGTCGCAATCTATAACAATCTATAACAATCTATAACAATCTATAACAATCTATAACAATCTATTATATATAAAGCGTTAAAAAGATGACACGAATATAGGGACTCCCTGTATATTATTTCTTTTCCCCTTAGTGAACTTTTACAACTTTCCTTACGTCACTTCCGCTTTCCTTTAGACGCTGATATATTAATAAAATAA